>NC_142852.1:6250000-7500000 GCF_061612785.1 Hesperophylax consimilis
TAAAATACTCACTGTTTTCCACTGCTCGGCTGACTTAGCAGGACCTAGTTCAGCCAATTCCTCTGCCAACTTATGCCACATGTCGCGGTTTTTTGGGCACCCTGAGGACCAACAAATCTGCCAGCAGCGAATTCTGAATGACTTGCCATATAGTTGGTGAGAAAATCAATCTGACTGGCCGTCGACCGTACTTTCTTGCTGAAATCGTAATAAGAATGTCTACAAGCACATCTTTATTGATAATCCCATATAAACAAGATAAATAAATAACTTACATTGATTCATTTGACTTCGACATCATAATAAGTTGATTTTTGTAGATAATACGTAAAGCCGTTGGTAACCGTTGAAGTTTGACGTTTGACGTTTGAGAAGCGATCCATAGACAACTGCTTCAGTATTGCCAGCGTATATCGATTTCTTATTTATTGCGTTGTCAATATTGGTATAGTTACCGATAGCTTTTACATGCTAGGGGGTATTGATATAAACTCGTCGGAAGTTACGTCTGTCGATCCGATATTGTAAAGTTATCGAATTTTCTGTGCTTGCCCCCCAGGAGGTGGAAGGCCAGGACCGGGAGAGCAATGACACGCCGATCAACTTAACATTAACAGAAGAAATCAGAGAACGGCAGAGAACGGACCCAGAAACTCAACAGAAACTTAGGCGGCTACGCCAAGTTAGCGCACGACATGCTCCCAGTGCACAAGATCGTCGCTACATGCGAAGTTATGAGCAAATGGGCGATTACCTCTGGAGAAGAAGGAACCACAACGAGCCCCAGTTGGTAGTACCAACCAGTATGATTAGCAAAGTTATCACCGCCTACCATAATAGTTCTGTGGCCGGACACCCGGGAGCAAAGGAGACCCTTAGGGCGGCTCAAGCCCACTATTTCTGGCCTAACATGCGCACTGATGTAGAAAAACATGTTCAAGCATGCATGGTGTGCTTAACAACACGAGCCCGGCCAAGGCGCCCCGCAGCTCCTTTTGGCAGTACCCAAGCTTCAAATCCGTTCGAACTCGTGGCCATCGACTTGATGGGACCATATCCCACGACTGCCAGAGGGAAACGATTCATCTTAGTGGTTACGGATCTCTTCACTAGATGGGTTGAAGCCTTCCCGATTCGTTCGAGTAAAGCCCCGCAGTTAGTAACGCTGTTAGAGACAGAGGTTTTCAACCGATTCGGTTACCCTCGAGCCTTGCTCACCGACAACGGTCCCCAGTTCAGAAACGCCTTGTGGAGCCAAGCCATCGAGCGTTGGCAATGCCTGCATTGGACTACAGCCATATACCACGCCCGAGCAAACGTTACGGAACGGTGCAATCAAGAAATAAAAAAAGGATTACGAATCTACCTTCAAGGACAGGCTCACGCGCAATGGGATACCCATATACCCACGCTCCTCGGGGCCCTGCGCGGCCGCCAGAACGCCGCCACAGGGATAACACCTAGCCAAGCTCTTCTAGGTTACGACCTCCCCCGACCCGGCGAGTGGATGGTGCACACGTCTGATGAATTTACGAACCCGGCAAGTACCGCACGCCAGCGCGCAGAACAAGACCAAGCAATCAGGGACTCCCAACGAAAGTACAGTGAGGGCTATGCCCCGCCGGTTGAAGAGAGATCTAACTACGAGACGGGTCAAAAGGTCTTTATGAGGGAACACCCTCAATCAGATCTGGCAGCGGGATTCCACGCGGGTTTTGCCCCCACGTGGAGCGGACCTCATAAAATTCTAACACCTACAGGCCGAGGCAATATCTACTGGATCGAACGCAGAGGGAAACCATGTAAGGTACACGCGGACCAACTGCGTCCAGCACCCAGGCCAGAAGGACAGACGCCAAGCGATACCTAGTTCTTATATAACTTATACCAATATCAATATCGTAATAGTAATGTTAAATTTAGGTTGTTAGGTTAAATGTCGTAGCAATAGTAAAGTTAATGATAGCTAATAAGTTAGTTATAATCTCCCTGTGAATTCAAGTCAAACAAACCGGGGGCGATTGATATGTCCCTAGGTATCCATGCGACTCGAATTCACAGAAAGGCCAAAGCAACCACGTGCGCCTGCATCTGTCTCTGTGATTTTACACGCAGATGGAGGCGGCAGTCGGATATTATTAAACCTAAATATTTAGTCAATAGCGTGGCCGGAAATCGCAATAAAAAATTAGAAAGCTAACTTGGAAATACATCCATTAGTCGGCAGATTTATCTCTAGACCCTCATTAAGTAGTAATTCTGAAATGGGAACGTTAAGCCAGCGACCCGGCAATAAAACAAACCTTCGCCCAAGGCTAGGCTAAATTGTAATTGTTTGAAGGTCATATTTAAAAACGTAATTTAAAAATATTGAACATTAAGTATAAATCTAGATGTAAGAGTAATTGTCAACTGAGATTAGAAATTTAATTGCAACCAGATATTAATTATGTGTATGCATGCATAATGTTAAGATACTTAAATATATATTAAGATTTTTGAACCGTAAGTTAGTACGAATCAGCCAGACAGCGCAATCTAGCGGTGAGAATGGCGATGCCAGCGCCACGGACTCAGCCAACGCACCGAAGTGGTGTAAAGCGGAACCACTATAGTTCAGCACCCCACCACAGGCGCGCTACGGTCACCGGATTGCGCGGGTGAATACCACTGATTCAGCTCTCGACAGTCACGCTCTCGCCTCTCAGGAGTCACCATCTCGCGTCCGCCGAGAAACCTCTTGCCCTCCCCCTTGGAGCGGTCACCGAGGCTCCTCCCGTAACCCCGCGAACTTCCGCCCAGGAAGCCAGAGTGGTCGCCAGACTTCCGCCCAGGAAGCTGCCCTCTCAGAAATCGCTGCCTGCCGACTCCGCCCTCCGGAGCCTTGGCCCAGTCTGAACTGATTCCACCCATCGGAACCAGCCCAAGTTGCCGCTTTTTGTGTATTAGTGATAAGTGCGAACGTGGAGTACGCGGTTCCAGAATCATCGTAAAGGGAAGTGCCTGAACAATCTTTGCATATTTATCTCGTAACGTGACCCAACTTTTAAGACATTGAATGAACAATAATTTAGGATTAAGAAAAAGGACAATTAATTTTAAGAATTACAATTTAAAACTATCATTAAGCTAGATTAAGACTAACCCTTCTTTATACATTTTTTTTTAAATAAATTTTAATCGTGTTCGAACTTAAGTAACTTCTTTTTTTTTGTACTCGTTCCTCCTTATCTTTTAGATGAATAATATTAATTATTAACTTCCCTTAAGTAGAGTTGTAACAAACATTTCATATTCATCGCAATTTGCGAATCATTCCACGCGAGTGGTAACATCTACCAATATATAGAAGGGAAAGCAAGTTTAGCTATTATGTGTTTCAAAATTAGGAACAATTTTATCGATAGCCCATTTCTCTTGGGATATTATGATGTTAAACAAACTTTCAAAGAATTTGGATGTAAGTGAATGTTCTCTTAATGACTTAAAACAATTATTGAATAGTCACCTACCTAAATGCTGACGTATGTAAAATTGTACTGTAATTGGAAAAAATAAAAAAAATAATATTGTACAATAAAAAAAAATTATAAAAATATGCCAAACAACACTAAACCAACTGTCACCTTGTTTATGGTTACCGTCATTCCTCCGACTACGTCCGACTAAAGCCTTTTCCCCAAAATGTGTTCTTCAATCCATTAATTTTCTAATTTGTTTAATGAAATGCTTAATTGGGACGATTCGATATTTTTGGCGCGATATAGGGGTATGTCAACATTTTTCACTTCAAATTCAAAATGTTATTACAGCTGTATTTAGAAATGAATAAAACAAATTTGGTGAACAATTCAAGTGAGAGAAATAATTAGAATATCGTTCCATATAGGCACCTCACATGTGCCATTAACGAATTCGCATAAATCAAGTCAGTAACCTGGAAATAGTGACATTTATTAATTTATATTTTAAATGCATATTTACAGAATAAAAAATTCCAATTACAAAGACACATTATACAAATATACAATCATAGTTGCCTAATTAGCGATTTAAATTAATTAATGCTCAGGTGGAAAATGTCGATGTCAGAGGCTAGCGAGTTTAGAAGGACTATCATTCTTCCGAGAGGCATTACTAATGGTAAGTTAGTTCTACATCTCGGAAGAATGAATGGTTTGTGTCTACGCGCTCTTGCGAAGTTATCAGGGACGTAACATAAAATTTTATTCAAAATTTCTGGGTTGTTGATGTGACCGTTCAACAAGTTATAGGCCATCATCAGCAACGCAGCTTTCCGCCTGTTTACAAGACTATCGATACCTAGCATTCCGGAAAGGAAGGCTGATGGGTATAAATAGGGAAAGTACCCGAAGTCTCCACTGGAGCGACCACGCGAAATAAATAATTTTGCCTCGATTGCTCGAGATATCCAGACGATAATTTTTTTAATTTTTCGCAAACATTAAAAAAAACATAACTTAGAATTTTTACATTTTTTTTATTATTTTTTATTCTAGATAAAAGAAAATTACATTTTTCACTTATTTAACTAGAAATAACATATATATTACACACTGATATTATTCATTTTCATTGTTTTGTTGATTGAGCATAAAACATGAAGTCATACAAACTTATTATAGTGCTATATAGCCAATGAGTTAACCTGTATTTTATTGTTTGTCTCATTTATGTAGGATTTATAGAAAAAATATAAGAAAATCGTAAAGTTTATAATCGCGTGAATCCTGCGTATTTTTTACTTCGAAACTGCTGTGGCAGGTACTTTTTCGAGTCAACATTAAATATTTTATATTTCTGTATGTTGTCTGTGGATTAGCGATGGGCGGAATCGATGAATCATCGATGGTTTACTCGATCTTTTTTACCATTCGAAATATCTCGATTCATTGTCAGAATTAATTCGAATGCAACTCCGACACAATCGTTTTGAAACGTCATCGAAAGTCGTCGCTGTGATTGGTCAGAAATAATCGATGCCAGCCAAGCGTTGTGATTGGTCAGAATTAATTCGAATGCAACTCCGAGACAATCGTTTTGAAACGTCATCGAAAGTCGTCGCTGTGATTGGTCAGAAATAATCGATGCCAGCCAAGCGTTGTGATTGGTCAGAATTAATTCGAATGCACGGTCCGAAATAATCGTTTTCAAATGTCATCGAAAGTGGAATCGAGACAATCGCTCTGAAATGTCAGAAATCATTCGAATGTTCAGTCCGAGACAATCGTTTTCAAACTGTCAGAATTCGTTCGAAAACGTATAATATTTTTATTGTACGTATTTAGATATTCGAATCTAATTAATTATTTATACAAATGTTAATTGCATATGCATACATATTTGAAATTCGTGGCTAAGAGGAATAATACTAATGTTGCTAGCAGACAACAAGGGAATCATAAGTGATTGAAATTTCGCTAGTACCTGCTTACCAAAAATATTGCCATACTAATGAAAACAAAATTACAACCGGAATATGCTAACAATTTTTTTTACGATAGGAATAGTCTTGATATTCGAGTTTCTATTTTCGAATCCTACCCCCCCCCCCCGACGGAAAATTTTTTGCCCCGGTCCGTAGCTATTGCTCCCGCTGGATCATTCGATTCTTTTGATGTTTCTGTTAAAAAAAATCGATTATATAAATATTTCGATCATTCCCATCACTACTGTCAATAACATAACCATAGAAAGTTGCAATACATACAAAAATGTTTCATTATTGATGGATAAGCAAAATCGTAAATTAGAATCTACTGCACCCATTATTCGGCTTTTAATATTTATCGTAAAAATAGCATTATAAAACAAATTGCAGTGACAATTTTTTTATGAGATTACTGCCCAAGAGTCCCAACCAGCTGGAATAAAATAAAACATATTTTTTGTATTATGTTTTACTGTTATTGAAAGGTTAAAAAAATTAAGGTAGCGAAGGAAATGGGAAAAAACTACGATTGGGAGGTGGTTCTCTATTCAAACCTGGTCACTAAACATAGCTAGAGCACTTTTAAACAATATTTCGATTATGGGTGGTAGTCTTTCAACGGGGCGAAACTGAGAGATCTACAAGCAAGTGGTTTTAAAATAATGATTTGTGCACTCCCATATTTTGAAAAGTTTTTCGAACTAGTTTGAAACACCCGCCCTCAGTCCCCTCATACCTCATGTCCTGCAAACGCCTAAAAATTCTGAGTGAGTAGCAGAATCAATATTCCATCAATTTACATTCATGATTCAAGTCGAAAATTTTTTTGTTATCATTGTTCAACTTCCCAACAAAATCAGCTGAGCGGTGAGTGCTGGTGCTGACAAGGGACGGCCGCGGCCATCTGCTGGTGATCCTTACGCGGGTAATTTAAAAATTTCGCTAGAAGAAAGGTATTTTTCGCTTGAATAATCGCGTAGACCACAAGGTTCTAATCGGCCGACATTCGGCCGAACGACATATTCGTAAACAGGGAATTTTTATCTTAATTCTGACATCAATTTCATTCGTGTGGCACGTCGGATATTTTCATCCCAAAAATGTCACCGGAAGTCGTCGCTTTCCAGGACTCCTCCCGGGCCGAAATCTGGATGAATACGCTTTTTTAACTAATCTTATATGGGGTTAAAGCCCAGTACTAATTTGGTTCATGTGGCCTATGGGATGGGATTTTTACGGTCATCGCTTGGACTATATGAAATGGAACATACACATTTGTGAAATTTTTAAGCTCATAAGGATATGTATCTATATATTTATTAGATTAAGAAATATCCTCAAGTTAAATAATCTAAAAAAAGTCTATTATGCACTAGTCCAATCATTAATTCAGTATGGAATCATTGGATGGGGAGGTGCATATGAAAAAATTGTTTGTCCTGTAAAGGTGGTACAAAAACTAATTATTAAAGTAATTTTGAAAAAACAACCAACATTGTTCAATATTTATAAAAATTGAAAACCTTTATAAAAAAGATTCAATATTACAAATTTTCAATGAAAATGTAATAAAAAAATTAAACTTAACTCATCATTAAGGCATAAGCATTTCATCCAAATTCCTCTATTTTCAATACAACAAATGCACAATAATTATTTTTACAAAGGCATAAAATGATTATATAGTCTTCCCGAAAAAAAAATAAAATAACAGATTTGGTATCATTTAAAAAAAGATCAAATTATATTTAAAAAATTAACAACCATAACATCACCAATCACTTTATTTCACGCCAAATTGTAAGTTTTTAACGTTACAACATCTGAGTATTTAAGATTATATTTAATGTACAATATCCACAGTGTGGATTACTTGATAAAAAATGATACATGTCTATGGAAACAAGACTTGATTTTAACCGTAAACAACCTTTCAGAGATCGTGGGTGAAAAAATATTTTAAAGAATTTGATCACGGACTGTCCAAATGTCAAGAACTAAATTACTATGTTTAGTACATTTAACAGACTGAAATTGTATTAAATTAGAAAGATAATTTCATTGTCTACAATTACCAATAACAATTATTATAATTTTTGCCTTTTTTAACTAATTGGAAAGAATAATACAGACAGTCTATTTTACAATGTCAAAATCGAAGCGCCGTTTTTTTATATAATTGAGATCTAATACTGGATATTTATGACCATGTTTTTATATTGGATAGTAAAACAAGAAACAAGGTTTTTAATAAGATATATATCAAAGCAATACATATTACTAATCTTTCAGAAAATACTTTGTGAATTGCTTAAATTCCGTGTTATTTTGACATTTTTTCCTCCAGAATACGTGATCTGACAGCGTTTAAGCTCAATACACACCAGGTGTATTAACCTTGCAAAGTTGATGGTGGTGATGAAACCTTTCATGTCAAACTTTTAGCAGCTTAGAACGGTAATTAAAATCTTTATATTATTGTAGAAAGCAATCACTATTTGGTTTGACATATTTAATAAAATACTTTTAGTTTTAAATCAACAAGTAGTAATAATTTATACCCTGAAGATGCTTGAGTAAAGCGAAACCGGTCGTTTGTGAAAATTATTTAACAGAAAAAAGTATTTTATTTTATTAAAATCTTTATGATTTTTATACTTAAAAGTTGGGTTTTGAAAAAAAAATAGTTGGGAAGGAAATAAATTATAGAACAAACAATTTATTTATTTATTACTTACAATAAAAATAATTAAATTTTTTATTGGTGTCATATAATTTAAACAAATCAATATATGGTATCATTATGCCTCGTTCCAGAGTTATACTCTTAGTATCGCCCTGGTGACAGACTGACATTCAAAATTGAACATTGCTTGAAATGGTTTCATTATGTATAGTGACTAGATCTAAAATAGCCACTTTAGTAGATATAGATAAATTGAAAAAACATATATAAAAAGACAAAAACAAAACAAGTAATGTGTACGATATACAGGGAAAAACGAAAATACCTATGCATTTTTCAATATGCATATTTCAATGATCAGAATTGAAATATACATATTAAACGTCCACCAGATGTTCTACTAGATGTGGAGACCTCATCGACCGTCACATACCGATATTTCAACCCCCGCTGCCGCCACCATGCTCGCCGTTACCTTTACCGGCTCCGTTATAGACGTCTGTCGGCTATACGACCTGTCCGTGGTTCGGTCACTGATTCGCTCACGACCATCGCCCCTTCAAGATGACCCATACAAAACAATCATCTGGCAATTTCTACACCCCCGCTGCACCGCCCCCGTGCCCCTACGCCCTAGGAAGGACGAAATCGAAATGAAGCCGCTTCTTTTGTCTTCTGCCAATATGAACTATTACAAACAATTATGCAATGATTAGTGTATTGTTATGGTGATTATAATATTTTTTGTTTTAGAATTAAGTTTTTTCATTTGGACATCTGGAATAGTTTTGATGGCGTTAGGATTAAGTTAAATATTATACTAATTTGTATGTTAGTGATTTATACCTAAGTATCAGTATGTTAGACTAGATAAGCAGTTCGTAGAAGGGAATGGCCGACACAGGTGTCGATGAGGCTCGCTATCCATCACATCGCCAACCCTTCGGTGGCGCAAAGAGGAGGAAGGAACTCGAACAATGTCGAATTGGTACGTGGAATATTAGAGGAGGTATGGAAAGAAAGATGAATGAATTGTGTGACACGATGGTTAGCAAATATTTGGACATACTTTGTGTAACAGAGAGTATGAAAAAAGGGAGCGGTACAATGCAGCATAATGATAGACTCGTCATTTGGTCTGGGAGACCAGATACAGTGAGGGCTTGTCAAGGTGTCGCAGCGCTACTGTCTCCCAGAATGATTGAATGTATGTTGCAGTATGAATGTGTAAGTCCGAGAATAATGTGGATTAGGTTCAAAATCGGTTTGACAAGGGTGTTTCTTGTTGTTTGTTATGCCTCTGTCAATTCTGAGAGTGACGAAGAGAAAGATGATTTTTGGACTGGTGTGAATGATGTGATGAGATTGAAAAATATTAATGAAAGGATTTTAATGGCAGGCGATTTGAATGGGTGGGTAGGAATTAGACGTGACGGATTTGAATCGGCCTTAGGTATGTTTGGGGATAAAAGAACGAATGACAACGGGAACAGAATACTTGAAATATGTTTAGAGTGGAACCTGTTTGTGTCCAATACTTTTTTCGATCATAAAGGTATCCACCAATATACGTGGGAAAGAGGAAATGAGAGGTCAATTATCGATTTTGTAGTAATTGACTCTAGGTTGAGAGCCGTTACCGAGGACACGAGAGTTTTCAGAGGGGCAGAGGTTGAAACTGACCACTTTCTGGTGTTGTCGAGAGTAAACCTCTTTCGCGGTTGGCGCTCTAAAGTGAAAACGGTACTAACTCCAACAAGAATCAAAATAGAAAAACTACAAAAAGATAATGAGAGAAGTAAGTATGTGAATTGTGCAGAGATGAGATTGAATGAGAAAAAAATGGATGGTCTAAGCATAGACGAAACATGGAACCACATAAAAGTGAGTCTTTGTGAATCTGCTAGAGAGGTGTGTGGAATAAGTACGCAAGGTAGAAAGAAAGGTGATGCATGGTGGGATGATGATATTAAAGCACTGGTCTCAGAGAAGAAGAAAGCATGGTTATGTCTGATTGCGGCTGGCAGTGCTTCCAGCGAAGAGAAGGATCGAGCGAAAGAAGTATATAAGGAATGTAAGAAAAAAGTAAGAGTTGGAGTGAAAGAACGAAAGAAACGCCTGGAAGAGGAAGAAGGAATGAAAATGACAAACCATTTCCAAGAAAACATTAAGTTGTTTTGGAAGGAAGTCAAAAGGTCCCGGTGTGGCCCTGAAACCGGAAGCATGAAAGTAATAAAATCGAAAGATGGAAAAATGTTGACGAATGAGGAAAAAATAAAAGAGAGATGGATGAAGTATTTCGAGGAAGTCTTTGAAAGCGAAGTGAGTGACAGTGATTCTAGCGGCGAATCAGATATGAACGATGATGGACTGAATGTTACCGAAATTAGCATGGATGAGATAGAAAGATCAATTAAGTGTATGAAGAATGGTAAGGCTGTCGGTTTCGACAGTATTGCAGCTGAATATTTTAAAGGAGGTAGCCGTATAATTCTCACATGGTTGTGCAATCTTTTTAACCAATGTTTAAAGGAAGGTTACACGCCTTTAGATTGGAGAAGGGCAGTGATCATGCCATTATACAAAGGTAAAGGGTCACGTATAGAATGTGGGAATCATAGGGCTATTAGCCTGCTAAGTTCAGTTGGCAAGCTGTATGGTAGAATTTTGATTGAAAGGGTAAGAAAGGAAACAAAGGATAAAATATGGGATGTGCAAGGTGCTTTTATGAGTGGAAGGGGGTGCATGGACCAGATCTTCTCATTGCGTATGCTCACCGAGAAGTTTCTGGCAAAAAACCAGAAACTTTTCTGTGCCTTTGTAGATCTACAAAAAGCATACGACCGAGTCGACAGGAAAAAGCTATGGAAGGTGTTGTCCAAGTATGGAGTGAATTCGAATCTGACTCAGGCAATTGCGTCTCTATATGAGGAAAGCGTTGCATGTGTTAGGGTGAACGGTGGTTTTACGGGGTGGTTTGATATCACAAAAGGTGTTAAACAAGGCTGCGTAATGTCACCGTGGTTATTCAATCTATACATGGATAATTGTATGCAAGAATTGAAAGATGTGGGATTGTGCGCGAATTTGAGTAATCTGAAAGTATGTTGCCTGTTGTATGCTGATGATGCGGTGCTGATTGCTAATAGAATGGATGATATGCAGTCTCTCGTGTCTAGGATGAACGAAGTATGCGTGAAGAATGAGTTAATGATGAATGTAAGTAAGTCTAAAGTAATGGTGTTTGAAAGAGAAAGTACGAAAACAGTGTGCAATATAGTTGTGAATGAGGAATACTTGGAGCAGGTGGATGAATTTGTGTATTTAGGAAGCATGTTTACGAGAGATGGGAAGGCTGACAGAGATATTGAAAGAAGAGTAAATGCAGGTAACTCCATTAATGGAGGACTGAACGCAGTTGGCGCTAACAAAAAATTGTCCAAAGAAGCAAAGTTAGCAGTCCACAATGGAGTGCTGGTACCTACCCTGATGTATGGAAGTGAGGCATGGAACTGGCAAAGAAAGGATGAAAGTAGATTGAATGCTGTTGAAATGAGATCCCTGAGGCGTATGTGTGGTAAAACCATGTATGATCGTGTGAGGAATGTGGATATCCGCAAAGAGTGCAAGGCTGATGTAAGCGTAATGAGTAAGATCAAGAAAGGGACGCTTAGATGGTTTGGGCATGTAGAGCGAATGAGCGAAGAAAGGAGTGTAAGGAGAATATATGATGCAAATTTGAATGGTAGCAGAAGTCGGGGACGCCCGAGGAAGACATGGCACGACCAAGTGAATCAGATACTTGAGTCGGGCCATGTCAAGAGTCAGAACAATAGAAGAGTATGTATGAGACGATGTATGCATGTGAATGAGGCAAGGAGTGTGTGCCAAGACCGAGTTGTTTGGCGGTCCGTCCTCTCTGCCTACCCCTGCGGGGAAACGGCGTGATGGTTAGTTAGTTAGTTAACGTCCACCAAACCTTCTCCAAAAGGACCCCAAAATCGAACCTTTGGGAGCTTTGTCGTAACAACATTTTAATGAGATGTAAATACGCGGAAAGAACCTGGAAAGAATGCGGAATGATCTGGTCACCAAACACAAGTGAATAGCCAAGTACTTCACCACCTTCCTCCTCCCCATCTCCTTCCATAACTTCAGTCTCACAACATTACCCCAATTGGGGATGCTATCACACAAAAAAAACCTCAGTCGGCAGAATCGATCGCATTGCCTGCCTATCATCCTGGTCTTGTCTCCTAAGTTCTATGGCCAAAGCGGGGTGAAGTGCATAGCTAAAAATTTGAGATGGTTCTGGTAACATGCATAAAGTATCCTCGTTGCTCACTACGTGGTCGGCGTCGCTCGCGTCATCGTCCACGTCGCTTGCGCGGCTATCCTTCATGTGCGTTTCTGAAACAACAGAAATCACAAATTAATTTAATGGGTCTGTATTTCAATTACGGACCGCCTCTGGTACGACGTTTAAAAACTAAACTAATAGCACGATCAAACGAATCAAAAACTTGAGGCGGGCAATGTCAAGGTTTAGAATAACATCAGTGTATGTATGAGACGATGTATGCATGTGAATAAAGCAAAGAGTATGTCTGCCAAGACGGAGTTGTGTAGCGGTCCATAATTTCTGCCTACCCCTGCGGGGAAATGGTATGGTAGATTTGGTGGTTAGTTATTTAGTTTTTTAACTTACGGTTCCTAAGTGTTGACTTTTCTTGATAGCGAGCTGCTGAGTCCACATCATTATCTATTTCGTGGTAAAAAAAATATTTTTACCACGTTGCGGGAAACGTCTACTGAAATCGGCAATAATTTTTAAGTACCTACTTATTATTCTGATGGTTAATTTATAAAATAGATCAGTTTAAAAAAATCATTTGTATCAATAAAATTAATTATCATGCTTCTTTTGTAATGTAGATACTTCTAAGTAATAAATTTTCAGGGCAAATAAGAAATGAACATATTTAGGAACTTTATACAAACGTTAGATTTAAAATGGCAACACTTAGATTTCATCATAAACTCGTAAATAATTTTCTTTTCTGTAGTATCTACTATGGTATCTACGTATATACTTCACACAAATGCTTGCTGTCACTTTTTTGTTCGTTTTATTATTTGGTTATACTAATTTTTTTAATTGCACATATTGGACGAAAACTTCTCTCAGGAAATCCTTGTTATAAAGTTGTAGTCAGTCAGAACTATCAGATCCTTACGTAAAAGCATGGATTCCGCCGCTATCAAGTTAGAACCAGGCACAAGTGCGGAAGAGAGTGTTGCGGTGATTTTTACGGAAATCGATATGGAATATCCTTTTGTCAAAAAAGAAAGTTCGGAATCCATTTCCGAAAATAATTCAGGTATTTTGTTGCCTGTTATTGGTGCATAACTGTTATATAGACGCAAAATACAATCGAAAACAAAACTGCAGGTTTCTTGCTAGGCTATATCGACATGCTCATACATACCTAAATATATCGATCCTACTTACGCTATTCTGCTTGGATATTCTTATGAGATACCTGACACTTCAGGAGAGAGTTACACCTGAAGATGTGGGAACTATAATATCACCTCTGGGTTGGGCAACGTTGTAAGGGTAATCTGGGACGAGGGCATTGTCAGGGACATCTGTAATTCGGTCCTTGAAAAGATCTGTATTAAATGTTGTAGAAAAGGTAAATGTCGGTAGGTGTTACACATCCGAGCCGTTTTTTTTTAAATGCGATTCGATGAAACGTCCTGTTCTATGGGTGTTGGTCAATTATTCGTCGATATTTTCAAAATTGAATTTTGAATTTATGGCCGGTATAAATAGTAAAAATAAAAACTGAAGAACAACAACCACGCTCTTAAACCCCGCGCCTTATAGCCCACAGGGCATAAAATGGACATACACAATGCAATAGTGACAAGGCAAAAAACGTTTAGTTTAGATAATATTTTGCGACTGTATTTATCATCTGTTCCACTTTATAATGTTAGAATTATCTCTTTACAGGTGAAATGAGTTTGACGTATGGTTTTACGGAACCTTCAAATTTAGAGGGAGTCACCAGCGAAGCAAGTGGAATTTCATATAATGAAATTGATGTCGAGGTTCCTGGTATTAAAAAGGAATACTTTGAACCTTCTGAAAGAATTCACCAACCGATGGGTAAGCCAACTTCCCTTGATTAAATTTTTATATACTCCCATATCCAGTACAAGGTAACGGCTTAAATAAAAGGATAATCAACCGGACTGTTAAAACTGACCGGTATAAAGTTGTGTGAACTACATTCTTGTATCTCAAGGCGCACACGAGCTACTTTAGTTACGGGCAACAGTTGCCTCGCTGTCTTCCTATTAGCACGCAGACGGTGACCAACTCTCTCCTGTCCCCTTCATTCCGGCAATGGATTTCTAAGAGGCAGCAGTGGTTTGTCTCAATATTTTTTTAAAGAAAGACGAACATCCCGTTTGATGAATATCCTGACAATATTTTAAAATCTTCTACTACCACCAGATATAGTCTTTGTAATTTTTTTGTAGTAATATATTTTCTGGATGCATTTCAGCCTTTATATGGTACTGATTTCTCTTATGAATTGATTTGACAAGGCCAGGAGAGATCCATGGCATGAGTTTGGATTGTTTGTATAGTACACACTTGTTGAAAGTGTGATTAGAAATGTAGTTTTGTACTTCCAATACAAATTCGCTCATTGCTTGGTCAATGTCAATCTGATATAGTACATTTTGCCAATTTTCTGAACGCAAGTCTTCGAGTAAGCCACAGTAACACATCTGCCCTGATGATGGACACTGCACAGCTGTCCGAAACGTTGGCTAAAGAAGGAGTTAGCGCAACACGGCATAACACCCCAAAAACAAATAACAAAAATTCTTTTGGCCGTGAAAATCTTAAATCATATTTAAGCCACAGTAGTTTATTTTAAAAACGAATTTATTTTGTGGAGGTTGGGGGCTTTTTTAGGCCGAGTCCAGTGGTATTATTGTGATTCGACATGATGTATGTATGACATGAGTCTATGAAATGAATTTGTTTGACGTTAATACGATCTTAGCAGGATTTATGCCTTCGAACGGACTTGTCTAGTGAGGCGGGTAGTAAACCTTATAATAAAAAATATAAATGAAATAAACTCCCGGGTTGCCGGCACTGAAACTGAGAACTCTTAGAAAGGGGTGGTCGTAATTTGAAATGAATTTTGCTTTTCGTGTTAGCATATCAATGTTCCTTTTGTTGTTTTGTTTTTCCAGGTAGTACTAATGTGGAGACTGATACCATCAAGGAGGAACCAGGAACCCGAGAAATGTATGAAAGGGGAATTCCTGGTATGCAAATTGACGTAGAAGAGCCGGCTGTTAAAAGGGAATGCTTTGAACGCCTGGAAAGAATTACCCGGACAGCAGGTTTAACTGATTTACTTTATTTTATTTAAAGATTCATAAAAACCCAATCTTTCTTTATTTTTTCTTAAAATAACTGTGCTCAGCTTTATCCGTTATCATTTTCAGTATTGACAGATCTGAAGAAGCGCACTTTGGAAAAACGTTCTTGTCCACATTGCAATAACTCGTTCTCTTCTAAGTCACGGCTAGAACTTTACTTGCGCACCCACGCCGAAGAAAAATATTTTTCATGTTCTGACTGTAATTATTCATGTTCTCGAAAAGGACAGTTGACGATGCACATGCTGAAGCACAGTGGAGAAAAACTTTTTTCATGTCCAGATTGCAACTATTCGTGTTCTCGGCAGGTATATTTGAAGACACACGTGATGACTCACAGGCGAACAAAACCGTTTTCATGCACCGACTGCAGTTATTCATGTTCTCATAAGGGTGATTTGACGAAACATATGGTGACTCATAGTGGAGTAAAACCTTTTTCGTGTTCCGTCTGTAACTATTCATGTTCACGAAAAAGACAGTTGACGATACACATGCTGAAACATAGTGGAACTAAAACTTTTTCATGTACCGACTGTAACTATTCATGTTATCGAAAGGTAGATTTGAAGACACACATGATGACTCACAGGGGTGAAAAACCTTTTTCATGTACCGACTGCAGTTATTCATGTTCTCATAAGGGCAATTTGTCGAAACACATGATGACTCACAGTGGTGAAAAACCTTTTTCATGTTCTGACTGTGACTATTCATGTTCTCAAAAGAGTTCTTTGACGTCCCACATGCTGACTCATTGTGGAGAAAAACCTTTTTCATGTTCCGACTGCCACTATTCATGTTCTCGAAAAGGACAGTTGACGACACACATGTTGACTCATAGTGGAATAAAACCTTTTTCATGTTCCAACTGTAACTTTTCATGTACTCGAAAAGGACACTTGACTATACACATGCTGAGGCATGGTGGAAAAAAACCTTTTTCATGTCCCGACTGCAACTATTCATGTTTTCAAAAGGGTCATTTGAAGGAACACATCATGACTCACAGTGGAGAAAAACCTTTTTCATGTACTGACTGCAGTTATTCATGTTCTCTTAAAAGCAATTTGACGAAACACACGATGACTCACAGTGGAGCAAAACCTTTTTCATGTTCGGTCTGTAAATTTTCATGTTCTCACAAGAGAGCTTTAACCTCACACATGCTAACGCATTGTGGAGAAAACCTGTAGTATGCTCCGATTGTAACTATTCATGTTCTCGAAAAAGATCTTTGACGACACACATGTTGCTCACAGTGGAGTAAGGACTTGTTCATTGTCCGCACGCAACTATTTATGCTATCGAACCAGAGATTTGAAGAAACACACATAGGCAAAAACCTTTTTATGTTCGTACTGCAACTATTCATGTTCTCAAAAGGGACATATGACAAGACGCTTGCTGACGACTTTTTATTGAAAAAACTTTTTTCATGTCCTTACTGCAACTATTCATGTTCTCAAAAGATTAATTTGAACCAATATATGATGATTTACTGAAGAGAAAAACCTTTTTCATTTTCCGACTGCATCTATTCATTTTGTCCAAAGGACTATTTAAAGAACCACGCTGACTCCTAGTGGAGGAAAACCTTATTACGTTCGACATACGACAAGAGACGTTGTCTTATTGTGGAAACCTTTTCAATGTTCCCAATTCAAACACATATTTATGTTCTCGAAAAGGACAGTAGACGATACGCAAGCTGATCCATAGTGGATAAAAAGCTTTTTTTTTGCGAATATAACAATTCGTGTTCTCAAAGGGTACATTTGATGATAACGCTGCCTCATAGTGGTGAAAAATCTTTTTCTTGTTCCAAATACTACTTTTTGTTTTCTCAAAAGGGAGATTTGAATAAACACGTCCTGACCCACGGTTGGGAAAAACCTTTTTCATATTCTAACTGCAAATATTCATGATCTCGAAGATTCTGTTTAGCGAGCCACATGCAACTCACTATATGAAGAAATATTTCTCATGTCACGACTGCAACTATTCTTGTTTACACAAGGGATTGTACTGAATGTACATATGATGACTTTTCTTTATGAATCTTTATTTAGATGTACGCAAATTTTTTCATACATCTAGTAGGAAAATATAAAAAAATACCAAAAATAACAATTACATTTTAAGAGAAAAAGATAAATACACAAAATTACATTATATAAGATATCTAGGTGACTAAAATAAGAGTGGTGAGTATGTTCAACAATCAAAAATTATTTTTTACTTACAAAGCACATTTCCTACAAAAAGTGCCAAGGCCGTTTCCTTTTGTGACATTTGGTAGGTTATTATAAAGTTTTTACCCTTTGTAAAACGCGCTGTTTTGTGTGCATGAAAGTTTAGTTTTGGGAAGCCTAAAATCTCTGCGCCTTCTCGTAGGATAATTGTGAACACTTTCATGGTACATAATATTTCTTTGCAGATAATTTGGGAGCATATTATTTTGAAGCTTATACATCATTGTTAACGTATTGTATATTATATGTTGTTTGGTTGTCATCATATTTAATTTTTGTAACATAATTTTAAATCTAATAAATTTTGTATTTTATCATCATCCTCATCCCCCTATTTTGTATAACCTGTAGTTTATTATTTTGGGCTTCATAACATAAGAATAAAACACTAGAACAATAATTTAAATGAGGAGTAACAATAGAATTGTAAACAAGGCGCGTTGTCTTTAGATCCAAGTTATTTCTGATCCTTTTTAGGAATCCAACTTTTTTAGCAATTTAGTACGGGGCCTCGCGCATAATAGCCTAAATGCTACGAGACTCGCAATGAAAGCACACCAATCTCCCGCAGCTTCCAGAATCATCCGGGCGGCTCCACCAGCGCGCGTGCCTAAAACGCAGCGCGCTGCACCACGCAGTTTAGTACTTAAATACAGTCAGTCTAGCAAACTCAGTCTGTTAAGAAGAACTGGCTCACCCGTCGCGACGCGCTCTGACCGTTCGAGACTGTCTTTCATCTTCGGCGTCACGCACCCTGTATACCGTTTCCTAATTAAGTTATTCCACTATAGAAATATTCATCACACACTCAAAAAAAAAGTCGTCCCATAGTTTACAAGAACCAAGCAATAAACAGACAGACGCGGATAATGACTTTGTTTTATACTATTTAGAGATACCGGTGACCGTTGAAACAAAACTAGGTTACATATGTAACTATTTAACCTAGTTTTTGTTTCATCACTTATTATAGGTGTGTTGAATTGTCATTTTGACTATTTGTCATGGAACCAGAGATACCAATGTGTTGTCACGATTATGAATTTACTAAATCTTTATCAGGAAACGGCCTGTAATCCCGTTTTGAGTTCTTTATGATCTGGGACATATCATTCCAGAACATTCTGGAATGTTTTGGAATGTTGTGGAATGCTCTCGAATACTGTTCTGGACTGTTATAGATATATCTACAGGGCGAAACTTCCAGCCCTTATATATTTAAAAGCCCGCCCTTCAGGTAATACGGGAACTTTCTTCATGGATGGGGGATAGAGAGTTACCACATCATATAACTCCCTTGATCATACCGGAACTCGTTCTGACTTTTGGCCCCACGCACATTGTACACTTACTTGTATAATATATTATATTTATTAGGGTCATTTTTTGGATTCATCAGCTCGGGGTTGCTCACGTGTTAGTGCTATATGGTTATCTGTGAAAACGTTTTTATTGTAATACTTATTATAAAAGGATTAGGGAGAAATGATTTTTATTTAAAAGCCTGAATAATTCGTGGTAATATTGCTAATCCAGGCAAGTTGATTTTATTTTTTCTCTTTATTGTTGATTGGAGTGAATTTCAAAGCAACATTTTTGATTTTCTGATAGGCATTGTGTACTGTAATCTTTTAATTTCGGAGGCGGGTATGGTTACCGCCGCCCCGGGATTAATTTATGGGATAATCCTTACCTTACGAGGATCGCTACGTTTGGAGACTTAGCAGGGATGCCCGGGTTCATGGGGTATAATTTGCTTTAATAAAAAAGTATTATATATTATTCCGATAATTTTTTTCGTGGTTTGAGTTTTAATTACAGTATTGAAAGTATTACGTATTTTTGTATCTTTTCAATTTTCAATGCTTCTCTTGTTATAACAATGAAATCTGATTGCAAAATTAAAAGCATTAGCATTCCACAAAAACATGTATGCCATCTGTTGGACGTAAAAGCAACACACGCTATTGTTTCTCTATCTGCACAGACAGGTTGAGCCACAGCTACGCGTGGCGGGGTACAGCTAGTTAAACATAATATTTTAATGTCGAATGAATGATTATTTTTTACATATTTCTGGTTGAATGCGTAAAAACAGTTTTTTACCTTTGCATTAAATTAATATTCGAGTTATTTGTTAAATATATAGGTACATTTACCATATTATTTAAAAAATAATTAATAATGTATAAGAAAAACTAATATTTTAACATATAAAACTGCTTACTGTGGTTTAACCCATATTTCGCCGCTATCACTTCCCGTAGTCAGATTTTGATGAAATTTTGATATGTTGCATATAAACACCCAATTAAGAAAATTAAAAAAAATATAAATACTTATACTTACAAAAATATGAGATGTTGCGTTTTCGCAACGTCAGCGAAATAGGGGGGTGAAAAGTAAAATATATGTAACAAAATAAGTTTTTTTAAAGTGGATTTAATTGTACCTATTAATTTATAAATCATATTACTAACAGTAACTAAAATTTAAAATATTGTAGGAATAAGTAGGAAAGTGCACCTTTCCAAAAGACATAATAAGAAATTAGCATACATAAATATTACAATAAAAATTATTTTCCGGTATGATAAATTTCGTTACATTTATGGCGCAATGCCACATTACACTCTGAACACATATTATATGTTTGTGAATGATATATACGACATCTATTTCTATTTTCTCCTTTATTTTAAAAATAACTACTCCCTGTTTTACTTGACCTCGATGCTGTCGCAAATCTACGACTAATCCAAGATTTATATCCAAATTTGATAGGCTTGCCATGAATATACATTTTACACGAATGCTTTCCTCTATAAGGGATCATTGGTTCGTCTATTGACAGCGCATGCTGTATAATTCAGAGCTGTTTAAAAATGTTATAACAAGGTGGTCATGGTCTAACTTTATAAAGTTTGTCTGTAGAATCGATATTTTAATTGTCATCCAAATGTAAATTGCTCTTGACATCACGATAGGTTTGTCCGGTCATGCATGACCTTACAAAAAGATTTGTAATGTCCTCATCTAGAGACCATTACATTTTCTTACGAGGTAACCTATGATATCCAGTATACAATAAAAATCCTGTAAATTTTATATATATTATTGATAGTCAATGGTGTGTTTATATTGTTTTTTAATGAATAAAGCCTGATGACAGCACATCAGAAATAAGGCCCCAACACGTTGGTCTCACTACAACTATGGCAGAGACACTGCCCGAAATCAAACGATTTTCGTCATGGCGCCGCCCAACCCGGACTACCACCAGCTGGGTTCATCGTTTTATCAAAAGGTGTCGTGGCCAAACCCATGAACAACCTGATAAGCACAAAAGAAACGATTAGATAAGAAGAAGAGGACCGATGTATAATATTAGCCATCGAGATAAATAAGCTCCAGAAAGGAGCTACATTACCAAGTGACAGTCGGCTCAAAGCATTGAACCCCTTCCTTGGACCCGACGGCCTACTGAGGATGGACTCACGTTTACGAGCCTTCAGTAAAGTGCCCCAAGAAGTGTGGACACCCATTATACTGGACGGTGATCACGCCTATACACGACTCGTGGTGAGCCATCATCACCAGGATGCCAATCATCCGAGTAGGGAGAGAACGAAGGCTGATTGTTGTACAATTAAGTTAATGAGATCACCATTAAAAAATAGTTCAAAGAACTCGGTATAAGATTTACCCACGATTTTTTTCACATATTCAACTCTTCTGTTCTCAACGTTATTTGGCACTCGCGAATAACTAGGTTTCGATTACTTCCAACGCATTTCCCTTGGTACTGACGACGAAGATGTTGATGGTTGGGGTTGGGATGGAGTTTTTGAAGGTTCACTCATCAGCCTCTTGGAGTGGACTTCTCAAGTTCCTGCCGTATCCCCGAGCGTATGGCTAAATGCAGCGTCTTCGTGAAGTCATTTTCATCAAAATCCTCTTTATCAGTAACTTCGGCAACTTTAGGGAGTAAAACCACCACATCTGGAATATCTTCTTCGTCATCTTCATCGTCGATATTCCAATTCTCTGCGATAAAGTCGGCAGCCTCTTGTGTGTTAAAAAAGTCCTTTGGATTCATCTTATTCAAAAGAAAAAACACAATAATAGCGATTGTTGCTGGTTATTATGAATAAAATAATTCTAAAGTTTCTTCTTCTAACACAGCAAACTTATTTTGTGGCACCATTTTATTAATTTCAATTCTAAAGTTTATACCCCCGTATTTCGCTGACGTTACGTTAACGCATCACTTAAATAAACTACCTATGTTAAATGATTACCTCTGGACATAATTTTTTTTAAAGTGAAGATATTATTAAAAAGGAATCGATTATGTATTAAAAAATGCTAAAATATATGAAGAATTATGGTCATATGTCAACGATAATAATTATTTAAAAATTGCCTGATTGTCGTATTTTGTCCGACTTTGGGGGCGTCTACTTAGTCGCTGAAGCAAATATGTTTCTATCTGCACTGGATTGCTTTTGGTAATATAAATGCGCCAATTTAAATGCCTCCGATTGCTTTATTGAAAAAAATTGCAAATATCTCGTGATTCGGAAACATATTTATTTTAAATCTTTAGCCCTTCCCGCGTCTTTTATTTTGCACTAAATACGAAGCTATTGAAATGCTTTATCCGTTAAAACATAGATGTCGCAAATCCTATGATTAATTCGTCTTCTATGGAAATTTCAAGTTGCCTCTTTTATTCAGAAATTCTCTGTGTTTTTTTCGCGTGCGGTTTACAGCTGTCAGATATATAAATCATTGAAATGTCGTTAGTATATCATTTTAATTTAATATTATTGTACCAGTGTATCTGATAATCATTTGTATAACTATTTAACGTGTTTACAACTCTATTATATAAAAAATTACTGTTTTTAATACATTTCTAAAACCAAATATGAATTTTTTTGTCGCCATTACAGAATGTGTTTTGTTTTTACAAAAATCGATTTAATTAATTCACGTGTGCATTGGAAATAACGTTATTCCATTATAGTGATTCGTAACAAAGAGAAAAATATAAATTTTACATAGATTGGGTGTTTTTTAACAAGTACCTAACTTGCATTTGAAATCTGTAGCAATTTATGAACATAAATTCGCCATTTTAGGCCATTTCTGGAATTAAGGTCCCACTACACAATACGTTTTCGATGATTTCGTTTTATGATTAATTAATTTATTTCAAATTTGAAGGTTTGAATGTATTTTACAAAATATAAGTATTTACATTTATTATTTTGATTATAAAATATATAGTGGACTGATGAGAGGCAGAGGGAGACGAGGGATTGGGCCAGCCGCTGGTGCCGCTCCAGTATCAGCACTAGCTGCAGAACGAGGGCGAGGTCGTGGACGTAGGCGAGGAGCTGTAGCTACAGCTCGGTATGGAGTGTTAGTATTTTTAATATTTTTAAAGTCGCTCTTTTATTGTGGATCTGTGTTGTGCTATCATATATTTTTTTTAATATTTTAACAGTGATTCAGCTTTACTAATAGTGAGAGAGGATCGCGCCAGTGCCCAAAAGGCAGTAAGGGCCCAGTCTGCTTCCTTCCAACTGGAATTTGAATTCAGAAAGTTCCAGAAGCAGGCGGCGCGGATCCTTCTCCCCACTGCGCCCCCAAGAAAAACAAAAAAAAGTAAGTGAACGTGTTTAAATATGCATGATACAATATTATTGTTTTCCTGAGTGTTCTGCAACAGTGAGTTGGATTAGCGTTGGTTATATGTGCATTGTACACATAAGGTAGAATCGAAGCTGTCCATGACACTGATGTTGAGTTTTTATTTATTTTACCTACTGGCTTTTTACAGATTCAGTTCACGCGTGAATGAGAACAATCCGTTAATGTGATTAATGTATATGTTTTCAGAATTCCATCTCCGGAGAGAATAGGGTGTCCTTTTTTCACTAGGCAGACCAGCAACATTACCTTCACCAGTTCCCCCAACATTGACATCTCCCGCTACCTTCAATCCCTTACCTGGGACATCACGGGATGGACCGCGGTGGGGTGATGATAGCGAGTTGTGGGTGGATGTCCCACTCTACCAAGAAGTGTCTGCGTTTGGAAATGGTGAGTTTATTTTTTAAAACACTACCGGGTGCGGACCGTAATTGAAAAATAGACGCATTAAATTAATTTGTGATTTCTGTTGTTTCAGAAACGAACATGTTGGATAGCCGCGGGAGCGATGTGGACTCAGCAGCTCGCTATCAAGAAAAGTCGGCACTTAGGAACCGTGAGTTAAAAAAATAAATAACTAACCATCAAATCCACCATACCATTTCCCCGCAGGGGTAGGCAGAAATTATGGACTGCTACACAACTCCGTCTTGGCAGACATACTCTTTGCTTTATTCACATGCATACATCGTCTCATACATACACTGATGTTTTTCTAACCCTTGACATTGCCCGCCTCAAGTATTTGATTCGTTTGATCGTGCTATTAGTTTATTTTTTAAACGTCGTACCAGAGGCGGTCCGTAATTGAAATACAGACCCATTAAATTAATTTGTGATTTCTGTTGTTTCAGAAACGGACATGAAGGATAGCCGCGCAAGTGACGTGGATGACGAAGCGAGCGACGTGGACGATGAAGCAAGCGACGTCGACCACGTAGTGAGCAACGAGGATACTTTATGCATGTTACCAGAACCATCTCAAATTTTTAGCAATGCACTTCACCCCGCTTTGGCCATAGAACTTAGGAGACAAGACCAGGATGATAGGCAGGCAATGCGATCGATTCTGCCGCCTGAGGTTTTTTTGTGTGATAGCATCCCCAATTGGGGGTATGTTGTGAGACTGAAGTTATGGAAGGAGATGGGGAGGAGGAAGGTGGTGAAGTACTTGGCTATTTACTTGTGTTTGGTGACCAGATCTTTCCGCATTCTTTCCAGAATCTTTCCGCGTATTTACATCTCATTAAAATGTTGTTACGACGAAGCTCCCAAAGGTTCGATTTTGGGGTCCTTTTGGAGAAGGTTTGGTGGACGTTTAATGTGTATATTTCAATGAATTAAAAATGCATAGGTATTTTCGTTTTTCCCTGTTTATTGTACACATTACTTGTTTTGTTTTTGTCTTTTTATATATGTTTTTTCAATTTATCTATGTCTAGTAAAGTGGCTATTTTAGATCTGTGACTAGATACATAATGAAACCATTTCAAGCAATGTTCAATTTTGAATGGCGGTCTGTCACCAGGGCGATACAAAGAATATAAATCTGGAACGAGGCATAATGATACTATATATTGATTTGTTTAAATTGTATGACACCAATAAAAAATGTAATTATTTTTATTGCAAGTAATAAATAAATAAATTGTTTGTTCTATAATTTATTTCCCTCCCAACTATTTTTTTTCAAAACCCAACTTTTAGGTATAAAAATCATTTTAATAAAATAAAAAATAAATTGTTTTAAAACCACGAGTTTTAAATAATTTTTACAACCGACCGGTTTCGCTTTACTCAAGCATCTTCAGGGTACAAATTATTACTACTTGTGGTTTTAAAACTAAAAGTATAAACTAAAACTAAAGTTCTAGAAGTAGTAGATGTGTTCAACTGCACGGAATATAGTTATAAGAAGGCTACAATAACATACCTCTGTCGTAATTATCAAAGTTATTAGGCATAATACCATTCTATTCATAAGTTATCACAGAACCTAAACTATGCACTTACATCAGATATCAGACAGAAGAGTGTTATCTAATAATTTTATATACTTAATCAAAACTATAATTTTTCCCAAAATTGTTATGAGATGTCTTACTGACAGCCCTGTTTCAATAGAGCTAACTCTTAGTTCTCAGCAAATTCAACCAAATCCAATATTGAAGGTAACAATAACCTCAATACTAAACTACTGTACGGATTGAAAATAAAAATGCTATTGTACCTATGTATACCAGATGTTATTCTTGTTTAATTTTCAACATAATTTCTCAGTAATTATTCTGTTTAACATAATACTGTTTCGCTCCTGTGAACCACTGTAAACATAACTCATGTATATTGTAAAAGCCTTTTACGGCGTCTAAATAAATAAATAAAAATAAAAAATAAAATAAAATAAAAATATGTCAAACCACAAAGTGATTGCTTTCTACAATAATATAATGATTTTAATTACCGTTCTAAGCTCCTACAAGTTTGACATGAAAGGTTTCATCACCATCATCAACTTTGCTAGGTTAATTCACCTGGTGTGTATTGAGCTTAAACGCTGTCAGATCACGTATTCTGGAGGAAAAAATGTCAAAATAACACGGAATTTAAGCAATTTACAAAGTATTTTCTGAAAGATTAGTAATATGTATTGCTTTGATATATATCTTATTAAAAACCTTGTTTCTTGTTTTACTATCCAATATAAAAACATGGTCATAAATATCCAGTATTATATTATCTCAATTATATAAAAAACGGCGCTTCGATTTTGACATTGTAAAATAAACTGTCTGTATTATACCATTCAATTAGTTAAAAAAGGCAAAAATTATAGTAATTGTTATTGGTAATTGTAGACAATGAAATTATCTTTCTAATTTAATACAATTTCAGGGTGTTAAATGTACTAAACATAGTAATTTAGTTCTTGACATTTGGACAGTCCGTGATCAAATTCTTTAAAATATTTTTTCACCCACGATCTCTGAAAGGTTGTTTACGGTTAAAATCAAGTCTTTTTTCCATAGACATGTATCATTTATTATCAAGTAATCCGCAGACAACATACAGAAATATAAAATATTTAATGTTGACTCGAAAAAGTACCTGTCACAGCAGTTTCGAAGTAAAAAATACGCAGGATTCACGCGATTATAAACTTTACGATTTTTTTATATTTTTTTTATAAATCCTACAAAAATGAAACAAACAACAAAATACAGGTTAACTCATTGGCTATATAGCACTATAATAAGTTTGTATGACTCCATGTAAAAATTCTAAGTTATGTTTTTTTTAATGTTGGCTAAAATTTAAAAAATGATCGTCTGGATATCTCGAGCAATCGAGGCAAAATTATTTATTTCGCGTTGTCGCTCCAGTGGTTAATAAGCCTTTCACAATTAGCTGCGACGCATCAAGTGGTGGCCTCGGTGCAGTTCTTAGCCAACATGATGATAATCAAATAGAACACCCTATTTCATTCATATCGAGACCATTATCGGCTCAAGAAAGAAATCACTCCACTACGGAAAGGGAATTAAATGCCATGATTATCGCGTTAGAAAAATTTAGAGGCTATATTGAAGGCTCACCAATTCCGGCAAAAATAATTACGGACCACTATAGTCTCAAATGGCTTACTAGCCTAAAATCACCTTCGGGAAGGCTGGCGCGTTGGGCAGTAAGGCTTCAACAATTTAATTTCGAAATTTTTCACCGTAAAGGAAGGGACAACATAATTCCAGATGCGTTATCGCGTGACCCCTTACAAGTTAACACCATTGCTCAAACCCTTAACACATCTGATAAATGGTACATCAAATTAAGAGAAAAAATTATAGCCACACTGAAAAAAATGAGTTAGCTAAAGTGTTAAGCTAATTGAAGTTGTGTAACCATCGCCTGAACTTCAGTTAGTAGTACCTAAACTACTTTATGTGCAGATACCGTCGTTGTTTAGTAAAATGTGCTTGAGCTATTACAACCAAACTTTAATAATAGCATACTAAAAGTTTACTTACCTAAACAAAATAATCGGTTTGGTTAATTAAGCTAAAGTAATTTACTAAACCTATTTCACTTTAGTAACTTAAGTTTATTTGTTACTTCCCAAAGTATTTAGCTAAATTTAACTAAACATCCATCTAGTTTGGTTAAATGTTTTGTTCAAACAGCCAAATTTAGGTTGGAAGATCTAAATTTGGTATTTTTACATAACAATTAGTTGTTTTGCACAAACTTGAGCAAAGTGCGCCAAATACTTTAGTTGAATCTCCCGAACTTTGGTATAGGGCAACTGCTGTACCTGTGGACGGTTTTACCTATGGACACTATGCATATTTCACAAACTGTACAACCTAAAATTACAAAAAATATATTAACATGTAGTAATTTTGTTATATGGCAACACTGACTAACGGCCATTTCTCTTCTGTCCCAACTTGGAAAGCGCAGCAAACTACAATATTTTTTTAATAAAAAGTTAGTTAATTACCATATTGAAACAGTTTTTCCTAATACCCGAATCACAAATTTCGATATGTATTTAGTTTTACTTGAGAAATAACATATCATATATCCATTGACGATATTTAAACCTTCTTATTAGATTATCTTAGCCATTATAACAATTTTAGCTTATAATGTCAAAATTGTACCTGTGGACAACACGATGATTGTACCTGTGGACTGTCCACAGGTACAATCAATATATCTTTTAAAGTTTAAGAATTTTTTTTGTTTCTATTTCAAGTGCATTTATAGTTATATAGTGCGTGTATGTACATTCCCTAAAGCACCACCCAGGAAGACAGAAAAACAAGGAAGAAAACCTTGTAGGACTAGAATACTGACAGACACCCCCGAAAAAAATGAGATAATGAACGCATCTTTAAAAAGAAATCACAACAAAATAAAGGCTAATAATGTAAGGGGAGGAAAAAATAAAGCTTAAAGGGTTCAAAAGGTCCCAGCATCAAAGATAAAACATTAATTGATTTAGACAAGCCCAGCACCAGCAAGATTAAAATAATAAGCGATGTTACGCTTGTTATATGCACAGTTTGTAGACAATATGAAAACAAAATTAACATCCTGACATGTAACTTATGCCAAGGTTATTACCACTCTAAGGACAGGTTGTTTCGGAGAATTTGAACAATTCATCAAATTTCAACGTTCATTTTCGGGTTCTGTGAAAATTCTATTCAAGTTCTGTTATTATATCATTGTAGGCTAATTGCTTGACAAAACTGAAATTAAAACAGAACTTGAAAAAATCTTTCACAGAACTTGTCCGAACCCGTCAGAACCCGTCCTAAGGACGGGTTATTTCGGAGTATTTGAACAATTCATCAAATTTCAACGTTCATTTCTGGGATCTGTGAAAGTCCAATTCAAGTTAATAATGTCAAGTCAAGTTAGAAATAATGGTGAATAATGTCAATTTATTAAACTTGGAGATAAATTTTATGAATTATTCATTTAATATCATTGCTATTTATCGGACACACTCTTCTGCTATAACCACATACATAGAAGAATTAAAAAAAATATTACAACATCATAGAAACAAAAAAACAATACTCATCGGAGATATTAACTTAAATATCGCTAATGACTACTCCTCTAACGATAAAGATAACTATTTAAATATGTTAGCAGAATTAAATTACATTTCATGTATAAATTCATACACCAGAAACATTATCGGACAACGACCATCTTGTATCGATCACATATTCACAAACACCAAAGATATACAAAATATATCATCTGCGGTAATTAAAACATCTGTAACGGATCATTTTGCATGTATATTTAAATATGACTACAAACATCAAAACCTCTCATTACCAACCACAACGGCCGTTAATAATACTGATAAATACAACTATAGTATTAATATAAATTCTCTCACTAAAATATTAAGTAACGAAAAAGAATGGCAAGAAATATATCAATGTAACGATGTAGAAGAATGCTGCAAAATATTTGATAAAAAACTGAGTTTTCACATAAATGCTTGTAGAAATATTAAATCTAACAAAACATCTTCAAAACTAAAGCCAATCAAACCATGGATAACTCACGGATTAATCATCTCAATTAGACACAAAGAAACACTTTACAAACAATATACAAAACAACCGGAAAATATAACATTACAAAAACATTTCAAAGCTTATAAAAAAAAACTTACATATCTAATAAAAAACACAAAGGATGACTACTACAAACAAAAACTTGAATTATCTGGAAATGACAGTAAAAGGATTTGGTCCATCATAAATGAAATTGTCGATAAAAAACATTTAAAAAATAAAACAATCAACAATGTAAATCATAATGATTCAAAAATCTGCTGTAAAGATAAACCTCTAGAAGCCGCAAATGTATTTAACAATTTTTTTGCTAATGTAGGAAAAAACCTCGCTAAAAAAATCCAACAAGGCCTTACCCCAAATGACCCAAATACTACAGTAAATAATGAGCATAAATTTGAATTATTTCAACCAACAACACCAGAAGAAATTGAACAAATTATTACAGGTATGAAAGGAGGTTCTGCCCCTGGTTTTGATGGGGTCACAATACAAACACTGAAATGTATAAAATCACAAGTATCAAAACCATTAACTCATATAATCAATACAAGTTTTCAAAGCGGAGTTTTTCCATCCATGTACAAACAATCTGTAATTATACCAATATTTAAAACCGGCAATCCGGAAGAACCAACAAATTACCGCCCTATTTCTTTACTATCAAACATTGCAAAAATATTTGAAAAAATTGCCAAAAAAAGAATAACTCAGTTCATAAAGATTAATAATATAATTCACGAAAATCAGTTTGGATTCATGGAAAACAAAAGCACAAAAGACGCCATTGCTAAATTATCTAGTACCATACAAGACGCTTTAGACAAATCATTAAAATGTGTTGGTATTTTTGTTGATCTCCAAAAAGCCTTCGACAGCATATCTCATGTCAAACTAATACAAAAATTAAAGATCGTAGGTTTTAATGACACAGCATTAAGTTGGCTAAAAAGTTATCTTCACCAAAGAACACAAGTTGTAAAAATTAATCACGCATCTAGTCTACCACTCACAAGTGATTTTGGGATACCACAAGGTACTGTTTTGGGTCCTTTACTTTTTATCATGTACGTAAACGATATTTTCAAACAAAACCTCAGTGGAACAGTTATATCTTACGCAGATGATACAATTATCATAATTAAGGGTAATGACTGGAAAATTGTAAATGAAAATGCAAATAATGACATCCAAATCCTAAAAAACTGGTTCGATACAAATCTACTTACAATTAACGCAAAAAAAACAGTTTATATACCATTCACAATAAATAAATTCAAAACTAACCCCAACATTCATATAATAATACACAACAAAAAATGTAACAAAGATGTTTGTAATGAATCATGTACCATACTAAACCAAACAACTGAAATAAAATACCTCGGTGTAATTGTAGACCAACATATGAAATGGAACAGACACATATGTGAACTTGTTAAACGCATTAGAAAATGTATCTATATATTCATTAGATTAAGAAATGTTCTCAAGATAAACAACCTGAAAAAAGTCTATTACTCACTAGTCCAATCATTACTTCAGTATGGAATCATTGGGTGGGGAGGTGCATATGAAAAATTTTTAAGCTCTGTTAAAGTGGTACAAAAACTAATTATCAAAGTAATTTTGAAAAAAAAACCAACTTTCTCTTCAGCATCATTGTTCAAAATTTTCGAAGTACCAAAAATTGAAGACCTCTATAAAAAAGATGCAATATTACAAATATATAAAGAAACTGTAGTAAAAAAACTTAAATTTAACTCATCCTTAAGGCATAATTTTAACATCCAAATTCCTCTATTTTCAACACAACAAATGCACAATAACTACATTTACAAAGGCATAATATATTTTAATAGTCTTCCCGAAGAAGTGAAAAAAATACCAGATTTTATTTTATTCAAAAAGAAGGTCAAATTTATCTTTAAAAAAAATTAATATCACCTATCAAATGTTATAACTTCAATTCATGTTTCAACCAAAATTAACGTCACAATCCTCTTTTAAGTTTATATTTATTGTACTGTAATAATGTTAATTACTGATATAAACATGAAATAATTGTCAAATAACTCCTACGCCAAGCTCAAGAGCTAGCACTCTTCATTGGAGTAGAAATTCAACAACATATGTTTTACACTATTACTTATTTTTAACTTATTTTATGTACAATGTAACAATGTTATAAGTTAAACAATAAAAAAAAATAAAAAAAAAGTTCTGTTAGTATATCATTATAGGCTAGTTGCTTGACAAAACTGAAAAAAACAGAAAAACAGAAAAAATCTTTCACAGAACTTGAAAATGAACATTGAAATTTGATGAATTGTTCAAATACTCCGAAACAACCCGTCCTAAGTGTGTTTCACTCTAAGTGCACACAAGAGAATTATTCAGATTCAGATGACGAGAATTCTTTCATATGCCAGAGATTCTTTATACTATCTGAAGATACTGATGGAGATCAGGATAGTATTGATTCGGAAGAGTTATACAGAGCTGCGTGTGATGCTAATAAATAAGACTATTTAACGGAATGCACACCATTAAAATGTTATTATTATTACTTGTTAAGTTAAGACGGTTTCTTTCTTATATATCTTTATTTTTTGTTTATTTATATTATTACTGTCCACAAGTACAAACGCGTCCACAGGTACAATGATGTGTGTCCATAGGTACATTGGGTAGTTGTACCTATGGACAAATATGCCGTTTTTTTATAAATGTTAATAACTCGACACTGAAGTGGTTAAAATAAATTATTATTAATAATTATTGTGTCTTAACTATTTCTTTTCCAAATAAAAAAATAATCTAATTAAAATGTTACACCTAAAAAATTAAAAATATTGTTTTATTGAAAAATCGGGATTTTGTCCACAGGTACAGCAGTTGCCCCTATATTTTCGTCGTCGCTAACGGTCCGGCTGTTTATTTATGACGCAGTTGTCAGTTCGCCACAGTTGGCACCATACGTGAATTGACGTTCGTTGCGAATTTATTTTATGCAAACCGCTGTTCCTAGTTCTTAGTGATAATGGCAGACAAAACCGTGAAGGATTATTTAATTTCTTGGAATCTGGAAGCTTACATAGAAACATTTAAAGGTGAGTTTTTTTTTATTGATTTAGAATTTAGATCATGGAACTATGATAATATCCATTCTTTTTGATTTAGAAACTGGCACCTTCATTATTCTATGACTCAAGTAGGCAATAGATTTAGTAGATTTATATTTATTATGTACCTAGTTTGAAGAGCGCATGTGAACTAAGATTGTGTCAGGAGTCATGACACAGGTTACAGAGAGTGGTATATAAATAATAATAATAATAATTGGATGACTTGTATAGCGCTGTTTTTGTGCAAAATCACCTCAAGGGCGCCTTTATTTCTTTGTTCGTTTCCGCCAGTATTATTTTGTATTGAACGAATGTTCAATACAAAATGATACTAAATAATTGAAATCGTACCGATGGGTGGTCAATCATAGCAGGTTATGTTTAATTTTAATAAATGTGTATTGCAATTATTAATTCGGACATAACATTTTGAACATTGAATTCTATTGATTTTTTTTTTGGGAGGGATATGTTTTTTTAAATACAGGGTGACCACCCATTGTTTATGTTTACATTGGAAATTTTCATATAAATGAAATAATTTCATTATTAAAACCATTTCATCTCCGCTTGATTCATGATACAGGGTGTTCGGTATCTGCTGTTGTATAAATATTAATTTTTTTAATGAATAATTTTCATTCCTTTGAAAAATAAATATTTATTTTCTGATTTGAAAATTTTTGTATTTTCTCGTCGTTTTTTTTCTTTATTTCAGAACAAGCCATAGACTCGAAAACACTCCTGATAATATCTGAAGATGATATTAAAGAATTGATTCCGACTGTAGGGCACCGGGCACTGTTTGCAGCACACATTAATGCGTTCAAGGATGTTATTAATTCACCTGTCATAAGAGTAAGTTTTTAAAAGCAGTAATGATGACATATTGTATACCTAGGCCTTTTTTGGCTAACCATTTGGAAATAGTTGTACCGGACGCGATTTTGATACAAAAATAATAGTATTTAAAATAATAATTCCTGTAATTAATGAATAATCGACTGCCGGGGGGGTCAAGCAATTCCAAAAATATAAAACAAAGCTTGACCCCTTCACCCCTTCTTTCCCCTTTGTGTACAAACCTGCTTTTTGTTTCAGAATGAAGATATACCTTCAACTTCCAAACAAACAACACCCATATATTATCAACACGATGACTTCGTTGAAAATGACATTTCCTTGTTGGAAAATATAAACAAATCACAAAGAATAACGCAAGAAGCTTTTGAAGAGCAAATTTCGAATGTAAGTTAAATAATTTCAGTAAGTTTCAGATACCTTAGTAACTTAGGTTAATTGTTTTATAAATTCCGATGTATGTATTTTAGTAGAAGCAGCGAAGAATAGCGGTCCTGTGACTAATATTATGATGTTTATAGAAGTGGTTATTAGTTATGTAATCAATATGCAATTTAATTTTGTTTTCTAGGACTTACGCAATCATCTCCTATCAATCAATGAAGGGCAAGCACTTTTAATGCAGTTGTGAGTCAAAGGGTCCGTTGGACAATTCTGCCAGACTGTGCAGTACTATTATAAGTAAGGAATTGCAGGGAAATCCAGATAATTTGCTTTTCAAATCACTAAAGTCTTTAATAAAGAAAGCGCAGCTGTATATTTCACCCCATATGTGTGTTTTGGGCCTACCCAAAAAATTGCTGCTAAAGGTAAATTACTAGACACATACAGGCAGCGCCGAAAAGAGTTTACCAAATCAGGACACAAACAACTTTTACTATATTTAAGAAAAACTTAAAATAAAAAATTATAATATAAATGTGTGTATGATCAAACGTGTTTTCTTTTTTGAGGCTTTCTGGTAGCTGGAAACAATATTTTGAGAGACGATTCTTAACAAAATAACTTTTATATGAATGAGGTTTTTAATAAGTACATTCTAGTCTTACAAAACATAATATTTATTTATTTAGGTTTCATCTCTCAAAAGAGTTGTAATAAACTACCTGCAACTCAAAGTATTTAACCCATGATTCTGAATTATGGGTATAATCCTTCGAGTTGATGGTGGTTACATTTACACCCTGTATTGTTTTCAGCTAAACTGTAAAGCTGCACTTCCTATTTAATATATATAATCTAACCAAAAAGCCAAGCTACAGTACTTAAAGCTAGCTAGCAGTAGAGAGCTAAAACACCTATATCGGTAGGGCTATTCCAACCGAAGTTTAGTTAATCAACCTAACCATTTTGTAATATTAACTAAATAATAAGGTTACTATATCTAAACAGTTATGTTTTTCTAACCAAACACTACACAATGGTTTAGGTATATAATTTTTAGTTTAGGCAACACAACTAAACACAGAAAGCTGTCTCAACCGATTAGTTTAGCTAGAATATCTGAATCGTTAAGCTGTCATAAATACAGTTTAGGTAACACAACTAAACACAGAAAGCTGTCTCAACCGATTAGTTTAGCTAGAATATCTGAATCGTTAAGCTGTCATAAATAAACTGCTGTTTAGCAAACAGTAGCTAAAATTTCGGCAGTCACCACAGCAACTAAACTGTTTAGTAGATAATTACTGAAAATTTAGTAAATAGTACCCAAACATTTCTTTCAGTGCAGTCCTGATAAATTTTCGGCGTGGAAAGTGGTAAATGATAAGATTTTTAAACACATTCAAAGCATGGAAGCTCTTCATAGGTCGTATGATTGGAAGGAGGTTCTTCCTAAAGAAGCCAGAAAGAATGTTACTGTAGAACACACCACGTTCCTCCGGTTTGTGCATATTTTGGTTTAATGAAAACGTTAAATAGGATAGGGCATAAATATTATTGGCCCAAGATGGCAGCAGATATGAAACAGTTTACAAATGTCAAACTTGCTTAGGTTACAAAAGCACTAATTTGCTTCCACCAGGGCTTATGGGAAATCCCAAATTAGTTCAACGCCCATGGTAGGTGATTGTGACGGATTTACTAGGTCCTTATCCGAGTTCATACAAGAAATATTTATTTATTATTACATATTTAATGGTTATTTCTGATTTTTTCTCTAAATATACCAGACTTTTCCCTCTGAGAAAAGCTACAGGGAATAACATAACTAGCATTCTTGAAGATGAAATTTTCTATAAGCTTGGGGTATCAGACACGATCGTCTTGGATGGTCCACAATATATTTCACGGGACATGAAGGCTTTAGTTAAAAAATTTAATATAAGGCACTTGTTTTACAACTGTAGGTATCACCCGCAGAATAATCCGGTGGAACGGGTCAATAAGGTTCTAGTTTCAGCCCTTGCTTCATATGTTGGTTCTGACCACAGAACATGGGCGAACTATTTAGGTGAGATTGAATTAGCGATAAATACAGCTGTGCATGAGGATACAGGGTACACGCCGTTTTTCCTTAATTTTTGTAGAGAAATTGTCATTTCAGGTAAGGAATATGCAGATGCTGATTTCAATGCTGAGGATATTAAATTTTCTGAACGTGACACCTGGGCTGCTGATTTGCAGGAATAAAATGATATTTTTTCACAGGTGCGCACATCGTTAAGACAGTTTTATGAACGCAACAAGCGTCAGTATAACCTGCGTCGCAGGGATATTCAAAACAAAGTGGGAGATATCATCTGGCGGAGATCGTTCATTCTTTCAGATGCGAGTAAACATTTTTCCGCTAAACTTGCACCAAAATTCATTAAAAGCAAGGTGGTAGGGAAAATTTCATTTGAATGGGAAGGCACTGGGTACCTTTCATGTGAAAGATATGCTGAAAGTAGAACAAGTTGATGATTCTGCGTCTTAATCAATTTTCTTTCTTGCCAAACTTTGTTCTATTGGTGAGATTTTATTTCGGTCTGTTGTACCGCTATTTTTATGTGGCATGCATAAACCGACAAAGCTTGCAAACTTACATTCATTGTGAGAACACGATTGCGCTTTGTGTCCTTACCTTGAATGTTTGTGTTGATTGTGTTTCGTATTAGTTGGGTATCATAGATGTGTTGTCATTATTGTATATTTTATCTTTGTTTTAGTCTTGTCAGAGTGTGGGAGTGACTGGCCATCACGATCATACTTTGATTGTGTTTAGTTTAGAAATATCAGACATGTTGGAATTGTGATTGACATTGTTGTTTTTTTTTAATTTACATAAAAAAAAACGGGAATGTCTTTGTGCATAACAACATGGTTGTTAGAGTTGTTTATTCTGATCTCTGGAATGAATCCTTCTCACAAGTATGATGATCCTTATTTTATTTTGTAAGAGTGTATTATTTAGTCATAACATGTGATCTAGTAAATGTCTAATACTATTTAGTTTTGAGCAATTATATGTTCTCCAGAGGAGGTTCTATTATCCTCATCAGATAAATGCATTGGAAACGATAGCTACAGAAGCTTAAAATATCTATTTTCCAGAATTTTAGGAAATTCTATTGCATGTTTTAAAAGATATTACATTTTGATAAGATTAGGGATACATTCGCGAATCATAGAATAAAATTGAATATTACGAATTGTAAACTATTGGTTTTGTGCGCAAATTGGTTTTTTTGTCTTTAGATAGTTTTACATATTTTACAAAATTTTGAGTTAAATACGAAACTCTAATTTAATATTAATTATGAGATATATTAATAATGAGATATATTATTTATTAGATATTATCCAATCTTGTTCAACAGAAGTTTTAATTAATTCTAATGGTCATTATCATGGGGTGGATCTTAGATGAATACAATATATTTTTTTTCCAACAGATATCAGGGGAGTTATACAAAAATTTCAAATGATAAATTTCAAATAGATCTATCGAGGTTTGGGTCTTGGATATTACTTGTCTAGGGTTCTATACGTGTCAGTATAGGTAGGTACTATTATTTAATATTTCAATTCAATATTTTTTTATTTAATCAGCAACTACATAAGGTGTATATCAACTGGTAATTTAAAATAGAGTTTTTCTTTGCTTTCAAATTTTGCTTAGGGCGAGTTGTTTCGGAAAAACTGAACAATTATTCAGATTCCCGAGTTCTATTCAAATGTAAGAAAATCTTCACATCGATTTTATTCAAATACAAATTGGGTTGTTTCAAATCTTGGCTTAAGGAATTACCGGAAAAAGAACTTACTAGCATATTTAAAACATCGTCGTAGAAGTTTCTGGAAACCCTTACCCAAAACATGGAGTCATACCATAGAAGTCGCTGAATAACTTATCCAAAACCTAGTCCCCCTCAGCACAGGATATCCTAGTGAGGAGGACTACGAATATAATCAACATTTATTTTTTATATATATATTCTTATAAAAATGTAAAAAAAATGTATAATATAGCTACTAATAAAAAAATCAACCATCACAGGCGTGGGATAGTAAGTTTAACAGGAAGAAACGGCTGTCGGAGAAGGAAGCACTTGTTGCCTCCAACTACGTCCGACTAAAGCTTTTTCCTTAAAATGTGTTCTTCTATCAATTAATTTTCTAATTTGTTTAATAAAATGCTTAATTGGGACGATTCGAAGGGGTCATAGGTCAAGGGGTATGTCAAAATTTTTCACCTCAAATTCAAGATGTTATTACAGCTGTACTTATTTAAAATTGAATAAAACAAAGGTAGTGAACATTTCCAGTGAGAGAAACAATTTGAATATCGTTCCATATAGGCACCACACCTGTGCTATTAACGAATTCACATAAATCAAGTCAGTAACCTGGAAATATTGACATTTACCCTAATGACGTACCGAAATGTACAAGACATTTAGATCTGTTCTGGACTGATTAGACATCCACTTAAATAACACGGTATATCATAATTTCATACCAAGAACATTAAAATTGATGCATGAAATACCTAAATAAACTCCACAACTTTGACATATTTTCATTAATTCATTCAAAATCACGTTACAAATCCTAACTGATGATTTTTCGATTTCTTAATAATTGATTTTCAAAATATAATCGTTATCAATTAAAAACCTTATCAAATCACCCCGTGTTGTGGGTTAGTTCTGCCTCAAAGTCTCAACAAAACAGTTCCATTATTTTACCTGGCTAATTATTGATTTGATAAGGGTTATAATAAATTTTAATTACATTTTTATTTGTTTTCCAAGTTTCAGTAGAAAAAATTAACAATGTTGTTTGCAACTAAATAATTGTTGAGCTTTAATGTGTTTGTGATATTTGCAAGTAGATTGTTTATTTGTTTTTGACGCTTTTATGTAAATGTTTTGTTTGTGTATTTATTTGCAGGTATCGACACTTGCAGAGAGCCATCTCTTTGTTATTCTCTTTCGATGAGACCAATCCAAGTTACAGTACTGCGCATTTGTCTACAACTTACTGTCCCATATCTTTTTCGTCCATTGACATTGTTTTTAAAACCTTTTGTTTAAAAATGTGAGTATATTCAATAACAAACCTAACAAATCGACAGTCCCGAAAAACAATGTCAGATGTGTATGTATTGTATTTTTGCAATAAAGCTGTTTAAGGTTTCATTTCTGTATTTTAACTGCTTTTGAAATCAAGAAATGTAGTGTTTTTTGATATATTAGCTATTTATTTAAATGGAGAAATACATTATCGAAAACGATAAAAATGCAGAAACGAAACTTTTAACACCTCTCCTGCCATACTAAAAATGTGCACATCTGACATTTTTCTTCGGTACCGTTGAAATGTTGGGCGGCAGGCATATTTTCTTTTATAAAATTGAACATTTTAAGTAACAATAATTTCATTCGGCATTTTATGATATTACCTAGCATAGAATAAATAATAACAAGAAGTGCCTTGTGGGCGTGTTTCGTGATCCAAATATTTGCCTAATCGGTGCCTATATTTTCCTACAAACATCTTTCGAAGTTCAAATGAGATGGAGATCTACTATGTCAGGCTAGTGTAAGAGAGACGGAATGCTAGACGGTTGGGCAACATGTAACACTTGTTTCATTTGGGAGGAACTCGTAATGTTTATTCTATGGTACGTAGTGTTATTCCTTGTTTGAAATATAACTATAAAGTTTAGCGGTTCTTATTCCATGTCCATGTAGCTCGTAATTGTTATTCAATTTTCTTTGAGGTTCCTTAGAAATCATCCCTGTGTCAATTTTATGTAAAAGAATTCATTACAGATATCATTATACCCTCCTTAGCTTTGACATTAGGTCCTAGATTTTATATTTTTTGTAGAAGATTCATTTGAGATGTAATTATGCATGTAATTGCTATAGGTATTATATCTGCAAGCAGTAGTAGCCCAAGCAACACAACAATCACATCTCGAACGGAGCATGCGGCGCAACCATAAATAAACCACTCTCTAGATCGATATCTTCGGGCTTTTTGTATGGCCCCATTTTGTCACCTCCTTAACCACAGACGACCACAGATAAAACGTCGTTTGGTCCAGACAGGTAAATATATTGTGGACCATAAATAAATCTCAAGGCCATTTAAAAAAGTGCTAACATAGACAATATAACTGCACCCAGCTAACATCGTTCATTCACTAGCCCAAAAAAATTATATTTTAAAAATAAAAATATTGGAATGCAGGAAAAGGAAAATAAAAATAAAAAAACCCACAGCTATGCACACATAAAAATACTTTTTATTTTCAAAAAGACAATGGACAGTAATACAAAACAGGGTCAGTACAACCGATGTATTGAGCATTGATTTATCATTGAAGTAGAAGATAATACTAATATATCTAAACAAAACATGAAACAGAACAAGACACAGAAAAATAAAAAAGTAACGGTCTCAACTAGGAATCGAACCCAGTCTAACTGCAACAACTTAATAGGATTTAATTTGACCTTGCACAAAAATACAAGAATATTTACACAAAATACATATTCAACGTGTTGAAAGATATTCATTATGTCAAAGTAATAAAAAAAGGGAGCGAAAACAAAACTTCTTGAGCGAGTTTCTCTGCAATATAAATTAGGTGTATACCTTCAGAATATTCCTTCAAATGAGGATTCCACACTGTTGAAGCGTACTGTAGGTGACTTACATCTTATAAATATTAGAAGAGTAACAAATTTAAGTGTTAATTATTATTGCCACAGCAGCGGTTTCATATAATTTCCACAGCTTTGTCGTCAGCAAACATCATGGAAAATGCTGGTTAAATTGAATAAGGTTGAATCTGAAACCTTGTTTGATGTAATCGTGGCTTTGTTTAACAGTTTTGGCATCAAAATACGTGGTATAGTATCGCGTCGGAACAAGGATAGGTCTGAAAAGGAAAATTAATTAAATTATTAGCCAATGAAGTACATTCAGGAATCAGGAACATTGTATCAAAGAACGAAAGGTTAGTACCTGTATTTAACAACGGGTTCGGGTCCTTCTTTCAATTGGTGGAGATAGACCGGATATTTTATGATGACTGGAAGATTATGCGTTGGCAACGCATTATTTTTTAATCCCAAAAGTACCGTATTCTAACTTTCAATCGCGAAATGACACCCACAAACAAACGTATTTCTTGCTAGCATCGGATTATCGAATCCGTCTGAGCAACCTTTAACACAACACGGCATTAATTTAACACCTAGAAAAATTCTAGCACGCAACATTATTTTTAGATGGGTGAAAGAAAATTCAAAATATTTACGCTGAAAACTTCAACTGGCTTCAACCTTCGAAATGGCGTCTTGGAAATTACCGTTAATTTTTATCGGAGCATAACACATGCTTAGCTTCTCTTTCTGTTACACAAGTCGCTATGGTAGAGAGCGAGAGATCAAACTACAATTTTTGCTGTGAGCCAATGAGATGTGAACTTTCAGCCACAACAGCTTTGTCTATAAGAATTTGGGTTAGGGATAACTCCTCCCATCAGGGTTACAAGGTCAGACGGGAGTTATACGCCCCTGATCATTGTCTATAACTTCTGTATTGTCTATGTATAACCTGCAAATTTTGTTGACGTATGTTTTCTAAACTGACAATCTTTAATTCCTGTAACTAAACTCTGTTTAAAAGCTTCAAAAACAAATAAACAATCTACTTGCAAATATCACAAACACATTAAAGCTCAAAAATTATTTAGTTGCAAACAACAAAGTTAATTTTTTCTACTGAAACTCAAAAAACAAATAAAAATATAATTAAAATTAATTATAACCCTTATCAAATCAATATATAATTAACGAGGTAAAATAATGGAATTGTTTTGTTGAGACTTTGAGGCAGAATTAACCCACAACGCGGGGGTGATTTGATAAGGTTTATAATTGATAACGATTATATTTTGATAATCAATTATTAAGAAATCGAAAAATCATCAGTTAGGTTTTGTAACGAGATTTTTAATGAATTACTGAAAATATGTCAAAGTTGTGGAGTTTATTTAGGTATTTCATGCATCAATCTCAATGTTCCTGGTATGAAATTATGATATACCGTGTTATTCAAGTGGATATCTAATCTGTCCAGAACATATCTAAATGTCTTGTACATTTCGGTACGTCATTAGGTCAAATGTCAATATTTCCAGGTTACTGACTTGATTTATGTGAAATCGTTTATAGCACAGGTGAGGTGCCTTTATGGAACGATATTCAATTTTTTTCTTTCACTGGAAATTTTCACTAACATTGTTTTATTAATTTTTAAATACAGCTGTAATAACATCTTGAATTTGAAGTGAAAAATGTTGACATATCCCTTCGAATCGTCCCAATTAAGCATTAACCCCTTGTATTAACCCTCGACCCGTCGCGTGGGGTCTTTACAAGCCCAGGTTTTACAGAAATGCTTATTATGTATATTTAAACTGTTCCCATTGATTCCTTACTTTAAGTAGCCTCTTAAAAGGGACTATACTTGACGCTAGTGAAATTTAGTCTGCGCATGTTCGCTGTGAGATTTATTTATTTATTTGTTTGTACACGCCCAATTAGGGCTTTTACATATGATACAATTATAATACATTTGATATAATCAGAGAGTAGAAGAGATAAAACAGTTAAAAATGTACCGAGTATAAAAATATTAAGTTAAAAACAACAAACAGAGTAAACTATAGGATGCACATTTCTATAACTTTAGATACATTGAAAATTATAAACATTACAAAGCTCAAGATAGACATACAGATTTAATAACAATGTTTTTATAGGCTGACAGACATTCAGTACCGTTGGTGTTCATGTTATATTTATTCCCTGCACTGTGCAGTCGGTTCATTACTGAATTTAATTCTGGTTTCGTACCTGCAATGTTACAATGGTAAGGTACCTTCTGACGAACCGTTCTACTAGGCACATGAAAGTCAATCAGCCTAAGGAGTTCAGGGGAGTCAAACATGTTATTAACAATTTTATAAAGAAAAAAGAGATCAGAACATATTCTTCTTTCTTTTAAAGTGGCAAGGCCCATGACTTTCAATAGTGAGGTGTAGTTAATGTTTTCAATGGGAATACCTAATCTATAATTTATGTTTCGTAAAAATTTATGTTGGATTCGCTCGATAGATTTTTCATGAACATTGTAAAATGGATTCCAAATGGTTGAGTTAAATTCTAAATGGCTTCTGACAATGGATGAATACAATATTTTTAAATTTTTGAAATCTTTTGAAGTTCTTAATATGAAACCCAACATTTGCATCGCTTTAGTGGTAATATTGTTAATGTGGGAGATAAATGTTAATTTGGTGTCAAATATTATCCCCAGGTCTTTTATTTCGGGTACAGATACTAAGACTTGATTATTCATACAGTATGTGAAAATCAATGGGTTTTTCTTCCTATAAAATTTCATGACTTGACACTTTTTTACATTAAGGGTTAATTTATTTCGGATACACCAATCAGAAAAGCTAATGAGATTTGATTGTAATAATAAGCAGTCATTAATATTGTCAATAATTCGGTAAATTTTCATATCATCTGCGAACATCAAAATAAATACACGTTTAAATACATTTGTAACGTCATTTATAAATATGTTGAAAAGAATGGGTCCTAGATGTGATCCCTGGGGCACGCCGCTTGTAGCTGTAAATGTGTAGGACAGTTGACCTTTAATGCAGACAGTAAGCTCTCGATTAAACAGATAATTCTTAAACCAGGATGGTACGTTACTGGTTATGCCAATTTTCGCCAGCTTGTTAACAAGAATTTTATGGCAAACCTTATCAAACGCTTTGCTGAAATCAGTATATATAGAATCGACTTGTTGTCTATTAGCAAGTGCATTTGTTATATAATTTTCGTACAGGGATAGATTGGTTAAGGTTGATCTGTTTGAAACAAAACCATGTTGGCAAGTTGTAATGATGGATTTCACGCTGGGGTTTATCTCTAGAAGAATTAATTTTTCAAAAATCTTGGGTATTGATGATTGGATACAAATTGGACGATAATTTTCAATTGCAGATTTATCCCCGCATTTAAATATTGGAGTTAAGTAACTTTTTTCCAAAGTTTTGGGAAATTTCCCGTTGACAGAGACTTATTAAATAATATGAACAACGGAATGGATAAGCTGTCTGCACAGTTTTTAATCAAGATGGGTGGAATTTGATCCGGCCCGGAACTTAATTTTTGTTCAAGTGTTTTAAGGTAATTTGTAATGTCGGTGATGTTAATATTAATATTTGATAATTGCAAGTTTATATCACAATTAAATTCAGGAATTTGTTCATCTGAAATGTCAGGTTCAAACGCATCTTTAAAGAAATCGGCAAACATGTCAACAATTTCTTTTATGTTGCTAGAACTCCTTTGTTTATGATTCATAGTTCCGGGGATCCCGACTTCATTTTTTTTCATAGACTTTACGTGTTTCCAGAAATGTTTTACATCATGATTTATAGTATTTTCCACTTCCATTATATAATTTTTATAAAAATTTTTAGACAATTATTTGCAAACTTTCCTGACACTTTTAAATTTAATATAATTAGGTACAGATCTATGTTCTTAATAGATTTTATGAGATTCTTTTTTACAATTTATCAAGTGAATTAATTCCTTAGTGAACCATATTGGATACGTTGATTCTTTATGTTGGGTAAGAGGAATATTATTTGAAATTATATTATTGAGTTGCGAGTAAAAATAGTCAGTATTGAAATCAATATCACCGTCATTTAGACTTGTCCAGTCAATGTTAGACAGTACCTCATTAACTTTATTGTAATCTGCGTTTTTAAAATTATAACAAATTCTTGAGATTTTAAGATTATCATTTCCAGTGTAGGGTATAGAAATTATAAGTGTAGGATGGTGTTTTTCTATAGGGACAATGAACTCAGGAGATTCGTAAACATTTACATTATCTTCATTTGAGAATATCAAGTCGAGAATGCGATTGTTAACATTGGGTACATTATTAAATTGAGAAAGATTTAAATAAGAACACATATCCAGAATATCCCTTTCACAATCAGAAATTGGCGAGTAATTAGGATCATTAAACTAACAATTCGGTAGGTTGTAATCACCACAGACAATTATTTTGTGTGTTGGATATTTTGTTTTTACATACTCGACGTCCTCACAGTGATTTTTGTATATCGACAAGTCCGAGTTGGGAGGAATATATACACTGCCAATAATAGTTTTACATGATTTTCCGCTTAATAGTACAAATATTTGCTCAACATCATATTTTTTATGTTTAATTAATTTAGAGTTAGTGCTTTTATTCACTGCTATTAAGACGTCCCCTCCTCTTGATTTGGCACTAGTATTATGGCTCCGGTCCATTCGGTATATGTTGTGATTCGGTAATCCGAGCTCCGCTGAATAAATGGAAGGTTCCAACCAGGTTTCGGTGAGTACGATGACGTCTTGTGTGATGGTTGGAACTGTAACTTTGAATTTGCCGAGTTTTGATTTGATACCCCTGATATTTTGGTAGTAGATGCAGCATGATCCCGGTTTATGTTTATTAGCTGGTCTCTGTAATTTCACATCAACCACCTTCGTGCGTAATTCTATAAAATTTCTGATATTGTGATAGTACAGGTTACATTTATTTAGTTGGAGTTTTTTGGCAAAACATTGATAATTTTGGGGAGGTTATTAATATATTTTATATTTAAATTTGGTTGGCCATTTTTCTGTCTAGTTTCCAGTTCGTCACGAAGCATCATAAGTTGTTTTCTTTGTTGACTCGTCTGATCGTTGCCGGCTTTAACACCATCTTTGAATTTTTTGTTATTAATTAAGATTGTCCGGACTAAATGCTCCTCATTAAGTTCTATCTTGATTGGTCTACATTTATTTGAAATTTTCTTCGTTCCCAACCTGTACATTTTAATGTCTTGAGTATTAATGGTAATATCAATATTTTTCAGGGCCGTAGTAACTTTTTTAACATCATCGGAAATATTTATAGATGCAAGATCTGACGTACTCTCCGGGACATTGAAGAAAATTATGTTTTTTGCGAGAAGCTTCCTCTCTTCAATTTCGGTTAATACTTCACAAAAATTAGCTTAAGGATTTGTGGGGTTGGTATCAGTAGATTGAGTAAGAGCTGCACTTTAAGGTCGATAATTCTCCTTCGAGAATACCCATCCGGAGGGCCATTAATCCTGTATAATATCATGTAATATCATAACCTCAATCAGAATCGCGCTGGTAGAGTTTTAATTGCAGTTAAAAGTAAATTAATTTCTGATCAAACAATAAAATGGGGATCTGAAGCGGAAGACACATGGGTAACTATTTCACTTCCTTGTAAAAAAATTCACATATTCACTTCATATATCCCACCAGATAATAAACACATCATAAATATTACGTCACATATAAATAAAGAATCACAAATTATCACAGATAAAGATAATGAAAGTTTCATTATGGAAGGAGATTATAATCTACCTCACTTACATTGGTCACCAATAAATGAAAACGGTGACTATTTATAGAGGTACTTTGTAAATAAATTTTAAACACATTTTTAATTCACTTGAAAGGTGAACTTACGTAGGTAGTACATCAAGTTTAGTATATGTTTGTAACTCGCTAACACTACACTGGCTTTATATTTTTATAACAAAGAACTTTAACAAGCAATATTTTAGACACGTAATGATATAATTTAACTAATTTCACCGACCGTGTCGCGTGGCTTCGACCGAAATGTTAAACTCTAAGCCAATGAAATCTGTTATTTTTTTAATTATAATTTTTTTTTTTTTTGGTAAACTAATGTTTTTAAGACAACACTAGTATATATTGAATAATTTCGCGGGTAAGAGATAAGCCGCCATAGCTCAGTGGTCAGAGCTGTCGACCGGAAATCGAAGGGACACGGGTTCGAGTCCCGTTGGCGTCATGTATCTTTTATCAGGAGATTTTTCAATGTGGATGAGTGTTTCAGGCAAATAATTATTGCTTGTAAAATAATTGTTATTTTTTTCTAAAAGAAAACGGAGTTGGGCGTGTCGGTTTCAAATGGGTTTCAAGGCCAGACCCATAAATAAACCACTCACTGGATCGAAATCTTCAGGCTTTTTGTACGTAGCAAATTGGTCCTCTATTTAAACATAAATATGTGAAGAAAAAAAAAATTGTGAGGAAAATAAAAAAGGCGCCACCATAGACAATATTATTCTCATTTGTAGCCTATCCCATTCATTAGCCTTAAATATATATATTTTTTAAAATTCAAATTTCAAAATATTCCATCACAACAAGAAAGATCCATAGGACAAAGTGCATTTGAATAATTCGAAAAATTTGAAATCCTTTTACTAAATGATTAGATTTGTAATCAATTATAAGGAAGGATTATTATGGAGAATTCGAACAATTGATCAAATTTCAACGTTCATTTTAAGGTTCTGTGAAAGTCCTATTCAAATTCTGTTATTATATCTTTATAGCTTGACAAAACTGAAATAGTAACAGGAATTTTTTTTATTTTTTTTATTTTTTTTTTATTTTTTTTTGAATGAAAAAAACATACACTTAGTAAGACACCACTTTATTTTTGAATTAATAACAATAGCCAACCGGGTTTCGCTTGTCCCAAGCTTCATCAGGACTAAATATCAACAGTTGATATTTAGTCCTGATGAAGCTTGGGACAAGCGAAACCCGGTTGGCTATTGTTATTAATTCAAAAATAAAGTGGTGTCTTACTAAGTGTATGTTTTTTTCATTCAATATGTCACACCCCAAAGTATTTGCTTCCTTCGAAAATATTTTTTTTTTATTTAGTTACTTTTTAAAATAATTAGGTACATTTTTGTATGGCACATGAAATAAAATATATAAATAAAATTAAAACAGATCATTGAAGTCCTCCTCACTAGGAGATCCTGTGCTGAGGGGGACTATATATGTTAGAATACGTTTTCAGCAACTAAGATGATGTTTTAAATATATTAGTTAGTTCTTCTTCCGATATTTCCTTAAGCCAAGATTTGATGTCCTTAATGTAGTTATTTTTCGTTTTCCTTTGTTTGATGTTGAGAGGGAGTTTATTATATAATTTAATTGCTAAAAATTCAGAGTTTCTTTGTCCAAAGGTAGAATTACATTTAGGAATATTTAGCATGTCTGTTTGCTTGGCTCTGGTTTTATGATCGTGAGAGGGGTTTGCCTCTGGTTTATTTTTTAAGTGATGAACTAGAATATTTTTAGCATAGATTTTTTGTAAACTTGGAACATCAAACAGATTAAAAATATCAGTAGTTGGCGTCCTTACGGGGAGCTTTAATATGGTCTTTATGATCCAATTTTGAGTTTTCTTTAGTAGTTTAATATGGTTTGATGATGCTGAGCCCCATCCTATTATTCCATATTCCAGTAGAGAGTGGCATAGCGCATAATATACTCTCTTTAGATCTGTAGTTGACAAGATATTTCGTAATTTTTTGAAGAAATAGATGAGTTTTGTTAGCTTTTTTGAGGTTCCTTCGATGTGTGCATCCCGATGAAGTTTGTCGTCAATTACGATCCCAAGATATTTAATTGTTTTAGTTTGCACTATATGCGGGCAAGAACATTGCGGATATTTATTTAGACATTCATGTAATTTGAGTGTATGCTCATTCGTTGGTTGACCTCTGTTGGTTTTAGAAAAAGTTAGATATTTAGTTTTACTCACATTTAATGTAAGGGAGTTTGCTTTTAACCAGTTTTAGAGTACAGTCAGACCTTGCTCCGCTTTTTTATGTGTGCTTGTCCAATTTTGTTCATAGAATATAATGACAGTGTCATTTGCAAAGCTCATTATGTCTCCTTCAATGGGAAGACTCATAAGGTCATTAATATAAATGAGAAATGGTATTGGACCCAATACGCTTCCTTGAGGGACACCGTACTTGATTGATAGAGTTTTGCTACTTTTATTACCAATTTGTACATACTGCTCTCTTTGAAATTATTTTTGAATTGAAAATATCTTTCACAGAACATGAAAATTATCTTTCAAATTTGAAGAATTATTAAAATTCTTCGAAACAATCCGTTCTTTTGATCTATTATGAAATATGAAGATGTGCTTTTTACGACAGTATCGAATTCTGACATTTCTCAGCTTTTAACAGGAAAATGGAACACACAGTATTTTTGATTTTGTTTAATAAGAGTTAAATTTATACATATATAAGGATGTTAAATTAAAGATCATTATTGGACATAGAAAATGAAAAATATTTACTGTACTACAATTAGGAGAGGCGTATTTATCGTACCCAGTAAAAATAAAAGTAGAAATTATCAAGTTCTTAAAAGGCCAGGTTCATGAACATTATATTAATTGTCTATGACTTTATTCTTGTCTATGCATAACCTATATAATATTTTCTGACAAGTGCTTTCTTTTCCGACAATCTTTCTTCCTGTTTCCACACTCTGTTTATCCCGCCCTGTTACTAATTATACCATGCATGTGATGGTTATTGGTAAGAAAAAATACAAAATTCATTGCTTTTCATTTTGGTAGCTACCGTTCTTCCAGTTTAGTTAGGGAATCATTGGGCGTTTTGTCACAGCAGAATGTTTAAACTGTCAATTTGACATCTACCTATTAAAAGATTAGTATTTCAAATGCATTTATTAAAATGATAACAAATATATGTATAACAGTTGTTTAATCACAGGTAGATTACAACGGAATGCCGGTAGACTTCAAGGTTTTCAATTGTGTATTTTTTTTACTACTTGAGAAGCCAAATTTTAAAAACTGAATTCCGTAACAACTTTGTTCTGTTTCAGGGTTAAACTAATTACCAAACCCTACCAAAGCAGACCATGGATCTACTGAAGCCAAATACTATATCCATCAAGACGGAACCAGGGCTCCAGGAAGAAGGTGGAGGTGAAATTGCATTTTCCGATTTAGATTTCGACCTCCCAGCTGTTTCGAAGGAATTCTTGCAATATTTAAGCGCACTTGAAGTGAAACAACACAAAACTGCGCTATATAAATGCTTTGTTATTGTTATATTCGGAAAGTAGTTGCATTGCACACGTGTAAAATATAGAACTTTAAAAAACGGAAGTCCGGAATCCATGTCTGTTTTGAAATGTCGTGCAAACTGGACATATACTGGTTTCATCCTCTCTTATAATGAGGTGTATTGGGTATTTACCCTAAAATACGTCCTTGCCGGAAACTACCAACATACAGCACTATTTTTACATAATTATACTGTTCACAATAAGTTGTCGGTTCCTCTATTTTCCCCTAATTTTATTGAAAATGTCTATTACAGGAACTATGGAATTTAAGTGTCGATTGGGACGATCGTGATGTTCCACCACATATTCATAATACGTCAGCTTTCATTACTTCGAACATTGAATATCCCTAGATATTATAACACGGTGATGACAAGTCGTCTTTTCCTCGTAAGGTTCTGTGACTCTTCACAATTAGGTTATGCTCAAGTTGTATATTTATTGGAGCGTAGTAGCAATACCACTCACATTTCAATGGGGAAATCGAAGGTCGCTCCTTTGAAAACCCTGTCAATTCCACGACTAGAATTATGTGGGGCCGTTCTCCTCACGAAACTTTTAAAGTATATTATGTCATCTGTAAAATTTCCCGAACAAATAGAAAACGTTTTTCCATTTACAGATTCGACTATTGTACTAGCGTGGTTAAAAATGTCGACATATTTATTGAAAACATTTGTCGCTAATAGGGTTGTACAAAATACACCAAATGCTGTTTGGAAGCAAGTTGTCTCGGAGGAAAATTGTGCCGATTCCGGTTCTAAAGGGCTTTTCCCAGCAGACATTATATCACACCCTTTGTGGTTTACGGGACCAAAATGGCTTCACCAACCAATAGCACTCTGGCCTTGTTCAGCTGTGTACAATCAATCTGACGGAGAAATACCAGAAATCAAATCATGCAACCTTAAAACGTTTGTATCATCTCAAATATTCTTCATTTTATGAACTGCAACGCGTTGTCGCTTGGATAATGCGTTTCGAAAATAATTGTCACAAACGTCCTGGTAGTGGAAATTCAAACTCGACTTATCCAAGTTCTCACGAATTAAATGATTCGCTTATGAAAATTGTACGCATTGAACAGGAAACTTAGTTTTCTGTTGAAATACGTAATATGCGAAATGGCAGTCCATGTTCAACGCAAATTCAAAACCTGAAACCGTTTCTTGATAATCACGGTATTATCAGGGTGGGCGGTCGACTCAAGTATTCAAATTTGACATACGAAAGTAAGTTTCCGATCTTCCGAAAATCTGTCATTTAGCTTATTTAATTATAGATTATTATCATAAACTATATCTTCATATTGGGCCACGAAGCCTTCAATTCAGCGTAAATTTTGGATAGTGGCTGTACGGAATAAAATTCGCTCACAACTGTCGAAATGCATTGTCTGCTATAAAATGAAATCTTCGGCGCTTCTTCCCCTAATGGGTGATTTTCCACCCTCTCGGTGCAACAAAGCCGTGCATTTTCTCGAGTCGGTGTTGATTTCGGAGGTCTTTTCACTTTAAAAGATCACAAACGTTGGGGAGCAAAAACGTCAAAGGGTTATTTATGTCTATTTGTATGTATGGCGACGAAAGCAGTTCATTTAGAGATCGTGTCCGATTTATCTTCTGAAGCATTTATTGCAGCCCTTAGCCGGTTTACAGATCGTCGAGGGTTATGTTCTGAAATCATAAGCGATAACGGAAACAATTTCGTCGGTGCAAATTGGTACCTACTCCGTATAAATAAATTCTTGGCATCACAGCGTGATGTTATATCTAATCATCTAACTCAGACCGGCATTATTTGCTCTTTTAACCCTCCAGCAAGTCCTTATTTGAGGCAGGGATAAAATCTGTAAAATACCATTTAAAACGGGTGATAGGTGAGACCGTTCTAACTTATGAAGAATTTGCGAAAGTTCTCACTAGAATTGAGGCCATCCTCAACTCCCGTCCTTTGTTTTCAATGAACTCAGACCCCGAGGATGTGAATGGATTCACCCCGGGCCACTTATTAATCGGTGGATTCCTACTAGGTTTGCCTGAAAATGACTCTCTTGACACCACGTCTAATCGTTTAAGTAGGTGGCAACATCTCCAAAAGATTTCGCAACATTTCTGGAAACGTTGGCATTGATAATATTTAAATACGCTTCAACAACGATCAAAGTGGAGCAAAATTATTTCAAACATTAAATTAGTCAATTAGTATTAATAAGGGACGATCGTCTTCCACCGATGAAGTGGGTGTTATAACGAATTATCCACGTTCATCCCGGTAAGGATGGAATAGTTAGGGTACCTACTAAAACTGGTTCGTTGGTTCGACCAGTGATTTATCAGCTTTAGCTTTGCCCGTTACCCGAAGAATAAAATTATCATTAGTGATAAATCTTAAGATATACATCTAAAATAGAAATACGTTTTCATTTTCCATTTTTTTGTGATTTTTGTTTTTTTTTACCATTGAGATCTATATTTTCTGTTTTTTGTTATTTGATGCCTATAATCTAATTCTCGTTTTATTTCTCACTCAGATTCTAGACCAAAGGAGTTTTTACCAATTTTCAATATTTTTCAAATACAAAATTTTTGTTATGGTCCAGGTACCATTCTTCGAAAAGTTATACTTAATATAATAAAATGGTTTTCTGCCAAGCATTAGGGATTCAACTTGAATGAACAAATTTACCTATGTATTTTGAAAATTACCTATTATCAAATTTTGTTTCATAATTATTAATTGGCCGGAAATCTTGGTACCTAGCATCGTGTTACCTTCACCTTTCATTTTGATCTCCTTTATGAATATTATTGTTGCCCATCGACCCATTTCCTACCTCTCCTATGCCGACTTAGTGAATTTTAGTTGAGTTGAAAAAATCGTCCTGTCAACAACGTTTGATTACGGAGCCCCCTTTATCGACCATGTCGAAACTTAAACGCCATCGTGAGCTCGCGCATTTTGGTGAAATTTAGTGATTTGTGTATGAACCAGCACAAAGGATAGAAAACTTGGAAGACTAGAAAAGGTATGTCGGCATATCCGAACTTTCCATTCCTATGCATTTCCGCGGTGCGATGGTGCTTCGTCCCCAACAGTGCTCTAGACTCTAGAGCAGGGTTTTTCTTTCTTGTTAAATCGGTCCCTCAAGCGGACGTCTGAGGTCATTTTTATCTGATATTGACCTTTAAAAATTTCATCCAAATTCCCGCTTCCATGGTATCTTTATTCGTTAAAAAATAGTTTACAGTTATTCGATTATAAAAAATGTTACGTTTTATATCATTGGTACGAAGATAAATGGCTGGCCCTATGTGGGCGCAATTGGAGAAGTTCGCTCCGCGCATCGAATACTAAACTTAACACATCGCCCTTGATATTATTTTTTTGTAAATACCGCGCTACAAAAAACCACAAATCATCATTTTATTGATTACAGTGATATCCTGCCTTGGCGTGTACTAATTAAGACTGTTAGGGCAGCCAAAATTAAACTCGCGCCTGGCGCTGTTTGGTTCAAGGCTGGCCATGCAAAGATACATTCTATATTTACCCCTTTTATTCCAGGAAACACTAACGTGGATACAGTTACCATAAACGCGGATCTTGGACCCCGACAAGATGAAGAGGGGCTTACTTATATGAAAATTGACATAGACCTGCCGGATGTAAAAGAGGAATGCTTAGAACGCTTTGGAAGAATTACCAAGGAAGCAGGTAAAACCAATATTTCACTGTAAACTTGAACGATTCGGACTCTCCTATTTTTTTTAACCATTCTACGAACTAACTTCGCTTATTTACTCTAAGTTTAGGAAATATGTTTAACTGAGTCATTTTCACTCATGTTATTTTTCAAATTTGTCGACAGATCTTCAGACGCATTTTGTGGAAAAAGGATTCACTCCTCCCCATCGCAACTACTCCTTCTCTCCTAAGTCAAATTTTGCAACGAACTTTCGCACCCATGTAAGAGAAAAACCTTTTTCTTGTTCCAAGTGCAACTATTCAAATGCTCAAAAGCGAAATTTAAAGAGACACATGCTGACTCACAGTGAAGAAAAACCTTTTTCATGTTCCGTATGCATCTATGCGTGTTGTCAAAAGGGTCAGCTGAAGAGGCACATGCTGACTCACAGTGGAGAAAAACCTTTTTCATGTTCCGTGTGCACTTATGCATGTTATCGCAAGAGCAACCTAACGAGCCACATGCTGACTCACGGTGGAGAAAAACCTTTTTCATGTTCCTTGTGCAAATATGCGTGTTGTAAAAAGGGTCAGCTGAAGGGACACATGCTGATTCACAGTGGAGAAAAACCTCTTTCATGTTTGGAGTGCGATTATACAAGTTATAACCAGGGTTACCTGAAGGCACACATGCTGACTCACAATGCAGAAAAACCTTTTTCATGTTCCGTGTGCAAATATGCGTGTTCTAAAAAGGGTCAGCTGAAGAGACACACGCTGATTCACAGTGGAGAAAAACCTCTTTCATGTTCGGAGTGTGATTATACAAGTTATAAACAGGGTAACCTGAAGGCCCACATGCTGACTCACAGTGGAGAAAAACCATTTTTATGTTTGGAGTGCGACTATGCAAGTTATGAACACCGTACACTAAAGAGACACATGCTGACTCACAGTGGAGAAAAACCTTTTTCATGTTCCGTGTGCAACTATGCATGTTATCGCAAGAGCAACCTAACAAAACACATGCTGACTCACAGTGGAGAAAAACCTTTTTCATGTTCCGTATGCATCTATGAGTGTTGTCAAAAGGGTCAGCTGAAGAGGCACATGCTGATTCACAGTGGAGAAAAACCTCTTTCATGTTTGGAGTGCGATTATACAAGTTATAACCAGGGTAACCTGAAGAGACACATGCTGACTCACAGTGGAGAACAACCTTTTTCATGTTCCGTATGCATCTATGCGTGTTGTCAAAAGGGTCAGCTGAAGAGGCACATGCTGATTCACAGTGGAGAAAAACCTCTTTCATGTTCGGAGTGCGATTATACAAGTTATAACCAAGGTAACCTAAAGAGACACTTGCTGACTCACAGTGGAGAAAAACCTTTTTCATGTTCCCTGTGCAACTATGCGTGTTATCGAAAGGGTCAACTAAAGATCCACATGCTTACTCACAGTGGAGTAAATCCCTTTTCATGTTCCGTGTGCAACTATGCATGTTATCGCACGAGCGACCTTACGAAACACATGCTGACTCACAGTCGAGAAAAGCTTTGTTGATGTTACTTGTGAAACTATGCATTTTATCAAAAAACCGACCTTCACGGAGACATGCGGATTCACAGTGGAGAAATACCTTTTTCATGTTCAATAAGTCACATAATAATGTTTTTTATTTATTTATTCATTTTTGGGAAATCGACAGTTTACATTTAATCAGTTTGTACGTAAGTATTATTTAGTAAAATAAAACCAATTATAGATTTCCTCCTTGTGACTTTAACTGAGACAACATCATTTAAATTTGTGAGAAAGGAATATTTATTTATTTATTAACGGACATCGTCCAAATTACAAAATAATAACACGAAAACAATAAAATGAAAAATACAGGATTAGAGAAAGGTACATGAAAGCAAAGACATTAGGCAGATATAATATAAGAAAATAAAGTGACAATTCGAATCAAGTCAAGACTACGCCGTGTGTCAGGACCACGGGACACTTATAATATTCCGTCACTTGCTTAGCGACCGGCAAAAATCATTCAGACTTATTCCAAAGAAGTTAAGGTTTTGACTTGAGTTGACCAGTCTACACATTCTGGACAATGGTGAATTATATCCAAAATTTGTCGAATGATGGTTTAGGAAGAGCAGTTCATTATTTCTGAGTCTGTGCGAGGGGATATTGAAGGGAATGAGTAGGTGAGAGTAGGTGAATCAATAATACCATTTATAATTTTGAAGAAGCAAATGAGGTCATTTCTTTCCCGACGGACTTCCAAAGGAGAGAGGTTTAGAGTTAGTTCAATTTCATCATATGAGTATTTGCCTTTTTCTTATCCTAGCCTCCTAGCAATCCCTCTTAAGAACCGATGTTGAACAGATTCAATGCGTCGAATGTGGACAGCATAAAAAGGAGACCAGATTACACAAGCATATTCAAGATGGGGGCGAACCAAAGAGCAGTAAAGAGTTCTAAGGGTATTTACGTTTTTGAAGTCCGAAGTGATTCTAGTGATGAAACAAAGTAGTTTGAGGGATTTATTAACGATTGCAGTTATGTGATCCCGAATAGAAAGCTTGCTATCAAGAGAGACACCAAGGTCTTTAATAGATGTAACAGTTGCTAAGGAAATATTATTAAGTTTGTATTCGAAGACAATCGGTTTTTTTGATCTATAGAAGGACATAATTTTGCATTTATCGACATTTAGTTTTAAACGATTAATTTTACACCAATCATAGAAAGAGTCGATATCCGATTGGAAAAGAAGGCAGACATCGTGATTTTTTATTATTTTTAGAATCTCATTGTCGTCCGCAAAAAGCCAAAAGCTTGTATGAGAGAAAATACTTATAATGTCGTTTATAAATAAGTTAAAAAGAAGCGGCGCTAGATGTGCTCCTTGAGGTACGCCGGACGTTACTTCAATAATAGTAGACACAAGGTTGTTTAACAACTGCAACTGGTTGTTGCACAACAACAACATACATTCATTTAGTGACAGGCTGCATATTTTTCTGCTCCCAATTTAAGTGCTCCGCAAAGTGTTTATTTTTGTAAAAACAAACAGTGAAGCTGATGATTAAATTAAACAAAGTGCGCACTATCGATTGGAATAAAAAATAATAATCAATTAGTAACATATCTTCTACAAACCACATTTGAAAATAAATAAATATTTTAAACATTCTGAAACTGTCAAACTGGTGACAACAATATTTGTGCAGTACTACTGGTTGTAAAAGTGTAAAGTGGAGTAAGTTTGTGAAAAAATAAATATGGCCAATCTACACAAATTCATGGAAGAAGCAAAGGAGGTAGTTAGTGAACTACTTCTCGCAGTGCAAGATTCCAGTAAAAAGTTCAGTAAAGACCAACAAATTATTGTGACAAATAAAGCCACACACATTTTATCATTATTAGGGCACCTGGCAATTGAAATGTCGGAAGATAAAAATAAAACAGAAATCGCGAACAGAGAAAAAACATATGATTACCCTCAAAATAAACAAAAAAATAAATATTGTCTAATGATTAGTCCTAAAACAAACAGTGACTCTTCTGACTCGATTCTAAAAAAAATACAAAAACATATTAAAACTAGTAAACTGGGAATATGTATTGAAGGCATCAAAAAAATATCCCGAAACAGAATCATCATCGAGTGTTTAAAAAAAGAAGATGCGAAGAAATTACAAATGGAGATCTCAAAAGTAATAAATGATGTGGATACTAAGGAATTAACAAAAAAAAAACCTACTTTAATTTTCAAGGGAATATTTAATGATTATGATAAAGAAGATTTCACTTGTGACATCATCGAACAAAATGAAGAAATTAAAATTATGTCGGAAAATAAGGAACATAAACCTGTGTTCAACGTCAAGAAAATAATTAAAAATAAATTTAATGATACATCTAACTATGTGGTTGAAGTAGAGAGTGAAACCCGGAAAATACTCTTAAACAAAGATAAAATTAAAATCGGATACCAAAGAATCTTTGTTGAAGACGCAAATCCAGTTATGCAATGTTACCACTGTTTACGCTTCGGACACGGTGCTGCAAGATGTCTGCAGAGAGAGAAGGACGAAAAGCCTGTTTGCAGTTACTGCGGTCTCGATCACACATACAGCGTATGCGGGAACAAGGACAAACAACCAAACTGCAGAAACTGTTGCACTCAAAATGAAAAATATAAAATGACATTTCCAGTTAATCATAGGGCAAATGACAAAAACAACTGTAAGGTATATAAAAAAATGCTCGCAATTGCTGAACAAAATATTGAATATTAATTTTTACTTATCAAAAAAAATGCAACAATATATTTTAAATAAGAATATTTTGTTATATTGTAGTATTTTGATAATTAATGAAGATAATCAATTTTATTTACATGCGTATGTGATATGTAAGTTTTCTTTTTTTAAGATGCTTGTTAATATTAAATTAACACATCAAAAGTTACACACTTTTCTTTACCAGATCCAGAATATTAAAATACTTTTTATAATCATTGTTTATAGGCCTACACTATTTAAATACGTTCTATACACCTACTCTACATATACTATTATGTCCATTGCCTTGCATCTAAATTATCTATTAATAAATACTGTATTTCAACTTTTTACTTTTATACGGAATGTTATAAGTGTAATATTTTATTATATTTTATATAAAGAGTATAATAGTTTATATACACCGCAATACCAATATTCCCATTTAAATCTGCACTACTGTTTCAATACTTGTTTTAGCGGCGTAAACTCACGCACACTATCTTACTTACAAATCGTTACCAAATGGAGAATGAAACAAATAAATTATTGTTATCCATTAATTATCATGTTATCAATTAATTATCAATTATCAATTAGTTATCAATTAAAATTCAATGAACGAAACAAATATATTTCATGTAGAAAATGTACAGTATGTATTTACTGGTGCAAATTATTAAACCTACCTTATACTGAACAATACTATAATCTAACCATGAATGTTTTGGAAATATTTTATTTAAATCATTATGTCTTTTAGTTTCATAGATGATGACAATGATATTAATTTTTGTAAAGTAAATAACCTGCGTGAATGGTTTCAAAAGCAAGATTCAAGGAAATGTGATACAAGTAAACTTGATTTTGTTCAACTAAACATTAGGTCAATATGTAAATATTTCGACCTACTTCATGTTTATTTTAAAGACTGTTTAAATCACGTTGACGTACTCATGCTTTGCGAAACGGCAATTCGTTCGGAACTTGTTAATCTTTATGATATTCCCGGATACAATTCGTATCACTATTGTAGAAAACAAAAATCCGGTGGAGGCATCTTGTTATATATAAAGAATAACCTTTCCTTTTCGCAAATATTTCTGGACACCAAATTTTTTGAGAACGTTTTTGGAATATTGACACTTCCAAATAAGAGCACTTTAAATGTCTTAGCAATATACCGACCTCCGAATCTAAATAAGCTATCATTTTTGTCAGAAATATCCTCTGTGTTTGAAAACAATATTAAATCAAATGAAAGTGTAATATTTTTCGGCGACATAAATTTAAATTTATTAAACAAAAATGATCCTATCATAATAAATTATGAAAATATTCTTACAAATAACTATTTGAAAAAATGTATAGATGGCGTCACTAGGGAAGTAATTGTTAAACAGAAAATAAATAGTTCATGTATCGATCATTTCTACGTGCGAATAAACGGTAAACTGCCCGCTGGATTAACCAGTACAATCTTCGCATGTGTATGTGACTATAACATTGCCGATCACAACACAACAGCTATAAGTATACGCTATAACTCGGTAGATAATTTAAACTCAAATGATTATAATAAAGTTAAAATTCTTTCGCAAAAACTGGTTGATAAACATATTTGTAATTATGATTGGAAATCGCTTCTAAAGGAAACCGAATGTTCTGTTATTTATTTGAAAATTAAAAATTATTTTGATGACTTGTATAAAAAAAGCATAATTGAAATAAGCAAAAAATCAAAAAACCGACCGCATGCCATAAATGAATGGATATCTACTGATGCACTTTATAAAATTAAAAAAAGAGATTTTTTATACAAACGTTGGAGAAATGCTCCAACGAACAAATACTATGAAAAAGAATATAAGTGTTTTCGAAATATTTTAAATAAATTGTTAATAAAATTAAAAACCTCATACTATAATGATAAATTCAAAAATATATTTCAAGACTCAAAAAAAAACATGGGACGAATGTAATCAAATTTTAGGAAAGAAATGTAAAAATGATTGTGACCAAGTTGCATCCAAATATTTGATGAAAGATCGGACCGAAGAAAGCGTAACAAATGACTTTGTTGATTATTTCTCTGACAATGTTTGCAATATGTTACATAAATGTAATCACAGGACAACTGGGTTTGAACCAGAGGAGATGCCTCAAAGCATGTACCTACCTAGGGCTAAAATTGCTGATATAGAAAACATTGTGAAGCAACTTAAAAGCTCTTCTCCTGGAATCGATAATATCAGAATGAGCGATATTAAAAAACATATATTAACATTAGGTCCAATTATAACCCATTTTGTAAACAGAATCTTATTTGAAGCAAAAATTCCAGATGATTTAAAATGTAGTATTATCAGACCCATTTATAAAGGAGGTGATCACACCATTTTGGGTAATTATAGACCAATCAGTATTTTGCCATCACTCGAAAAAATTCTTGAAAAATACATTCAAATTAAATTAATAAAATATTTGGAAGATTTTTCTATTATTGATACTAACCAATATGGATTCCAAAAAAAAAGGGCACTGAAGTGCTACTTCAAAAGTTTGCCAGCTTGATAAATAATAATTTAAATATTAAACATCATGTATTAGTCTTATTTATAGATTATTCCAAGGCATTTGACACTATTAACCATAAAAAATTGTTGAAAATACTAGAAATCATAGGAATAAGAGGGAAACTTCTAAAACTATTTGAAAATTATTTGAACAACAGGTGCTTGCAAATAAAGCTTTTGAACACATTAAGTAAAAAAAGAAAAATCTTAGCAGGTGTTCCTCAAGGTTCCATATTAGGTCCTATTTTATATATAATTTATGTATCTTTTATTAAATTTATTTTTAAACATGTAAAACACTTTGTGTACGCGGTTGATACGGCATTGGTGTTTTCTTGCAGTGATTTGCAATTATGTATTGAACTTTTACAAAAAGATTACATTGAACTTTTAAAATGGTCTCACGACTCTGGCCTAATCATAAATGCAAAAAAAACTAAATTGATACACATTAGATCACCCAATGCCAAGGTAAACACTATTATACCCGAAATTAAAACACACAATTCAGATTGCCTACATGTTGGTATCCCTGCGTTGTGTACATGTGAAAATATTGAACTGGTTAAAAAATATGTTTATTTAGGTGTTATTATTGATTTTTTTTTCAAATGGGATTTACAGATAAATAAAGTCTGTGAACGACTGAGATCTATTATTAGTAGATTATATAAATTAAAATTTTATGTTCCAATATGCACACTTCGAATAATTTATTTATCACTAGCTGAATCTATCATAAGGTATGGAATTACAGCTTGGGGATTTTCCTCTAAAACAAATATAAATCATGTTCAATCAATTCAAAATTCTCTTGTTAAATTATTAGCTCATAAAAGTTTATATGAACAAAGGCATAATGTTCCACACCTTTATCAAAATCTGAAAATCCTCTCGGTAAGAGCAATTATGTGGTATAAAATAATTTTTCAGCACATAAATAGCCCTATGTACATAAATAGACTGGAACACACTTACAATACTCGTTTTACATTAAATGAAGGACTAATCGTACCAAAGCATGTAAACAAATATGGAAAAAGAACGCTAGACTACATGATACCAAATTGTTTAAATATGTTACCTGCAGAAATCAAAAAATGTACAAATATAAAAAGAAATTTTTTGTTGAAAAATTGGCTAGCTGAAAGAAATAGTTTGTACTAGACTCTAATACAAACTATTTCTAACTGCATACGCTTTAATTGTTTTTTGTTTTTATTTTTATTGTATTACACTCATGATATGAATGTATACATTTGATATAATCTGTTTAAGTTAAAAGTACCCAATGACAAACTACTTTAAAATTGTTTATTGGGACTTTTTGATTTTTGTATATTATTTTGATATTTAATAAAAAAAAAAAAAAAAAAAATTAACTCGTTGTTTTCTATTGCTTAAGTAAGAATTAAAGAAGGATAGCAAGGGGTTTCTAATACCGATAGCATATAGTTTGGCCATAAGGATTGAGTGGTTTACTTTGTCAAAAGCTTTAGAGAAGTCGGTATATAGAACATCTATTTGTGGGTTATCTTCTAGGCCATTGACGATGGAATTGGTAAAGGATAGTAAGTTAGTAGTAGTAGATTTAGCAGATCTAAATCCATGCTGTTCCTCGATCAGTACGTTTTTAAAGATAGGTGTGATTTTCTTCGTGATTATTGACTCAAATATTTTAGGAATATGGGATAATATCGATATGGGTCTATAGTTTTCTACGTTCGACTTATTGCCGGATTTGAAAATAGGTCTGATGTAAGAAACTTTCCAGGAGTCCGGAAAAGTGGCAGATGATATTGACAAGTTATATAACAAACAAATCGGCTTGGATATAGTAAATTTACATTCCTTCAGTAATATTTCTGGAATATCATCAGGACCAGTGTTTGTTTTGCTAGGGAGATTTTTTAAGGAGTTAAAGACATCTATGAGTGTGATTTGGCAATTATTTAAATCAATAGTATTAGTATAGTTGAGTGGAGGGATAGTGCACGAGGTATCAGAGTAGACGGAGGAGAAGTGTTCACCGAAAAGGTTAGCAATGTCGAGACCGTTGGTAGCATGTTTTTCATTAAAGAACATACTTGGAGGGAGATCATTATCATCAGTACGTTTTTGTTTAACAAATTTCCAGAATTGTTTAGGGTTAAGCTTTAATTGTGTCTCGGTGAGTTCGATGTAGGATTTGTAGCACCTAACAGATTCGATTTTGGATTGTTCTCTTAGCTGAGAAAATTTTTCATAATATGCTAAGTTGTTCGTACATTTGAATAATTTGTGTATTTTCTTTTTCTCGATTATCAACTTCTTTAGTTTCATGCTGAACCAAATGGGAAACTTAGGATGGGAATAAGTTCCCTTAGGTACAAATAAGTCTATGGCATGAGTTATACATTCGTTGAATTTAAATGTAGCATCGTTAATATTGATGTTCGATTCAAGAAATGTCCAGTCAGTTTGGGCGAGATATCTGTTCATGCTAGTATAGTCACCTTTGTTAAATTTGTAGTGGTATGTAACCGTTGATTTTAAGGTAACATTTTTGAAAGGATTAGTGAAGTGGATATCGAGTGGTGGGTGATATTTATCTATTGGTAGTAATGAGTCAGAAGCTTCAATAACACAATAGGCATGTTAGTAAAGATCAGGTCAAGACAGTAACCTTGACAGTTATGGATCGAGTTTAGTTGGAACATGTTCAAGTAGGCAAATAGATTCATTATTAAGGAAGCTTGAAGAGAAATATTACTAGGAGTTTTCACACCATGATTGTCAATAAGCCATATTACCTTCGGTAGATTGTAATCACCGCAAATAATTAATGAATCGGCATTTATGGAAATACGTTCAACAGCTTCAGTATGTGACTTGTAGATATCTGTTGAAGAGGATGGGGGAATGTAGACACAACCAATGACAAGTTTCTTGGAGCCAAGAAGAACACCAACAAATAGTTCTTCAGATACATCATTACGAGAATCAAGAATGTGGCAAGAGTTTTTTTTAACACATATCATGACCCCGCCACCTCTAGACTTGTTTGAAGAAGAAGAGCCGTCACAGCGAAAAATATTATAACTATGCAGTCCAAGTTCGGTTGAAGCAATATTGTCTGATAACCATGTTTCAGTGAAAAATAAGAAATCATAAGGACTTATGTTTACGGAACATCTGAAGGCATTTAGTTTAGTATTGAGACCGCGAATATTTTGATAATAGGAATAAAAAATTGTATTACTGGGATGACTATTCCGGTTCAGCCTAAAAAATTTACACGAGATAGTTCCCGTCTCTCAGCGGCTTGGCGGGCTGGACAATCAGGGGAGCCAGTGTTGTGTGTGGCCGGTTTCCTGAAGAACTTGCAGGTGGCGCATGATGGTGGCTTGTCGGGCGTCGGGCAAGTATCACGATTGTGTCCAGGTTTTCCACAGTGGGAACAGGTTGGCGTGTCTGCGCTACACTTTGTCGCAGTATGTCCATAGAGTTGGCAATGTCCACATTTAAGATTGTCGATCCAGTCCCTTACACATTTTTTTTTAATTTTTTTTTTTTTATAGTGAATACCTCACAAGAGTCCCAACTGCTCCCATCTGGAGCCAGTGAGACTATGGCATCCCCAATTGGGGGTGTTGTGAGGCTGAAGGTAAGTGGGGAAGGGAAAGAGGAAGGTGGGGAAGTACCTGGCTATTCAGATCTAGTCACTAAACACGGCTAAAGCCATTTGGAGCAACGTTTCAATTCTGAATGGTGGTCTTACACCAGGGGGATACTGCTAGTATCTTCCACTCTGGAACGTGCCGCAAATATACTATATATTATTTTAATTAATTAATTGTGAAATAACACAAATTAATCAAATAAAATTTATTTGCGCACGCCGGGTTCGAACCCGCGACCTTCGGAATGGCAGTCCAATGCGTTACCACTGGACTATGCCGGCCCTCAAATGTACCTGCCAGTCCATAGCTAGTTTGGAGAAGCGAATGAGGGAGTGGCGAACAGAGGGAGGAACTCGAAAGACGTGGATACACCGTCCAGTGCGAGGTCCAACTTTATGTGAGAACTGCAACTTATCTTTTAAATCATTTAGTTGTAGACCAGTTTCTTCATGAGTTTGTTGATGTATAGCCAAGGTGATGTTCTCGAGGGGTACAATTTGAGGTAAGCCGTGGATAGCTATCCGAGGAAGTTTATGGGAAGCAACGGCCGCTTTCAGACCGGCGTTAGGGTCGGTGCATTGGCCAGTTTAATGGCCTCGGCATCAGTACTGGGATGCACGACTACACCTCCAATCCTAATTTCTCGTACTCCCGTGATTGTATTTCCCAATGATGATGGGTTAGTGGACGTCTTCAGTGTTTCAAGGGTATTATTAGTGGTAAGTTCCGTGTCGTCTTTAGGGTAGATAAGTACTGCGGGTCTTGCAGGGAGAATAGGTAGATTATTTCTGGTGTTAGGAGGATAATTTTTAGGGTAGGTTTGGTTGGAGACAATCGAGCTCCACGTGCTGTTGGGATTATCGGGCGATTGGTTGATTGAATATTGAATATGAATATGTTGCGTATTGGTTTGAATATGAATTTAAAAAAATATACAAACCAAAAGATTACATAAAACGAAAAATTTACGAAACAATACATTTATAGCCATGGAGAGGGTTGTAGATATAAATCAAATCATAATAGAGGTATAAACAATAGAGACATAAACATGATGCACAAACCATCAGAGAAATATTATTTTATGGACCTCTTGTATTTGGTTAGTTCGCAACTGAAAATATCAACCTTGGTTAATACGCTATTGTAATTATTGCATAGTCTGTTCAGGCAAGAATTCTGCTTAGAGTTGGTTTTGCTTTGATCAACCCTGAACAGGACACAAGAGCGTGTTGAACGCGCAGGTATGTATCGTGTGATCCTTATAGATAAACTTCTAGCGTCATTGGATTCGCCTTCGCCACACTCTTTTACAAATTCCCGTTTTATTTTATGGCATGCTGCTTCACCACGACTTTTAAAATACGCTGATACAGCAGGCCACGACAATATCAATCGGTCAACTGCTCTCCCCAAACTTAACCATCTAGTTGGCTCATGTCGTAAAATTTTTCTGTATTCAATTTCAAAAAATTATTGTAATTCTCTCGTGCGTTTTGCACTGTTCGAAAATTCCGCATACACTTTTATAAAGTTTTCATGGCGTTTTTTCCAGTGTTGTGAAGATGGTGACAATTACAATTTGGTTTAACGACTTTGGTGTCAGAATATTTGTAATTCATTTTTTGGTACACCGAATTGTGCACACCATAATTCACAGATGCATTGTCTGCAGCGAATGCAGACAACAAAGTTGTGTCTAGGCCCTGTCCCTAAGAGACCTGTGACCTGATTGGCACTGCAGCCGCCACCAGCTGCCCGGCCTACGACCCCATGAACCCGCCTCCGCCCACCTGCAACTGCAAGCTCAACTTCTACAGGCTCGACGGGGTGTGCGTCGATATCAGGGAATGTCGTGAGTACTAACTTATATCCCTCTACTTGTCCATCTCCTTCTTCTTCTCCTTTTTCTTAGTAATTAACATTATGATTGTGATTGCAGCCCCTAAATTCGAGTGCCCGGAGCTGACAGTTTACGATGCATGCCCGGGCTACTGCGTGGACCAGCGCTGTTATTCGACGGTAGTGAAGCCGCCCAACTGTCAGTGGCAGCTCGACACCAAGCGATGCAGCCGGAGTTGCCGATGCTTGGAAGGAAACTGCGAGGACGAATCAGGAATTTGCGTGGATAGGGACAGCTTCAGTGAGTATCGACAGATCCTCGCACCTTTGAAAATAACGTCATGAAACTGGTATCGCAACGTAAACATGGCTAGAAACTAACTGCTGGCTGATGTGAAATCTGTCGAAAAGAATAATCCCAATACCGAAGAAAAACTTAACACGTTAAACATCGGTCTCGCTGGCTCCCGGTTGCCAATCTATGTTTCTGAACAATTAACTTTTCTGACGAACCAGATTTGGTATAAAACTCGACATGTTACAAAAGAGAAACGATATATTCTTCGATAAGTAATATTCTTAATATCTAAAATTATATATTTTCTTTTTTCTACTCTGTTTTTAATTTCTGATTCTCCTCTTATTTTATTATTATTATTTTTACTATAATATGTATATTTCTTTTTTTTTTTCTTTTTTTACCACTTATTTGTTTTTATGTAATTAGAAATTGTTAGTTACCAGCCTCAGAACAGACTTTGTCTAGTGAGGAGGGTAAGGAGAAAAATCATGTATGTACATAAATAATAATAAATAAACGCCCGGGTTGCCGGCACTGAAATTTAAATTTAATTTATATCAATTTGCATGGATCAAAGAAAGACAGATTTATTTGCGGAAAGAGAGTGGTTCAGGCGCAATTCTTCATCAGATGAAAACAAGCTGGCTTCCCTATGACTATCTCAAATACAATACACTTATACCGATAACAAATCGCTGTCCTAGTTCTTGTATGTTCAATAAGCCTTTTTTAGCAAAACTGAGTTATGAATGCCATTGTGTTCATTAGCCTATTACGCATTAATGTAGCTAAAAAAAACCAAATTTTTCGGTTTTTAACTGCTATTTTCAGCATTTCTCGAGTGCCAATATCCACTCACGGAACAATTTGTTAGTTCTTGTATGTTCAATATTCTGTATATTGAACGTTCAAACACTCAAAGTTATGCATAGAATAGTTTTAAAAAAGTTCATACATATTTGTTCAACGTTCTGCCTATTCGTGCCGCAATTTGAGTTCTTGCATGTTCAATATTCACTTTCAACCAATCAGGAGTCGGCTTGTTACGGCTTTAGGATTGTTAGCGGTCATCTTGGTTTTTTATTGTTTTCGAACTGCTATCAGAGCTTCGCATTGTTCTATTAAAAATACGTTTAATTGTGAATAAACTGCTGTTATTGAAGTGAAAAATGACTTCACCGACTACAGAATCAACAAACCTTAGACCAGTGGCTCAAATAGAGAGTTAAGTCTTAAAATATGTTATTTATACGCATTTCCAATATATTTTACATGTACTTTTTGAACTTGCTAGGCATATACACAGGATGCTCCATTTATTATTTATTAATTAAACTATTTATTACACCTTTCGTTCTTTACGTAAAACAAGTCATAATAAATTAGTTATTTTTATTCGTAATTTGTTTATTTTAATACGTTTTAAATACTCTAAAGATAAAATTAACCGATTTGTGGACTTAAACGTATTATGTTAAATATGTGGTCAATAAATAAATTGTGTTGAACAAACAATGTTCAGTTATGTGTTTTCCGTGAAATGTTTCAAACGACTGACGACCTCAGGCCCCTCCACCGAAACTAGTAATTTTTGTAGCTTATAATTTCGGCACATTTTTTTTAATTTTTTTTATTTCAGTGTCTGTTCCGCCTTTCCATAAACTTGTTTGTCGTATTATAATCCACGGGTTATTTATTATTTATAAAAAAATAAAAATGTCTTCACGTTATAATATAATGGAAATATAAAAGGAAAAAAATACTATTCGAAAATAAGTAAACTTGAAAAATAACAAACATAATTAAAAAAAAAAAACAAAGCGAAAGCCCTCCAAATATATGTGTGTATATAATTTATAAAATAATTTTGGTACCCACATTTTCGTTTGTCTGATATGATTTAATACTTATCAGTTCCAATTTTAAAATTAAATATGAACTTGAATATTTTTTTGTTTTGAAGAGTTTTATTTTAAATGTAAATGTACATTTAAAATAAAACTCTTCAAAACAAAATGTCTAGAAATTGTTACATAGTTAATGCCCAAGAAATAAAAAAAAATTGAATAATTTTACCTATGTTGTTACACATATGAATATTTCACATCACGCATGCACCGACAATCGAAATTAGTATGTTTAATAATGCACAGCTTACTCATACGAAACATCATTAAGACGTATCTTTGTACATAGTTACGCTTTCAAACTTATATAACCTTAATCATAATATTTGAATGATTTAAAAAGTGTCGCCTTTGTTGACAATTACCTGAAGAACGCTGTTTGTGTACATATTTCAAAGTAATAATTTAGGACAACTACTACTTACAAGATAAAATTAAATTGTTTGAAATCTGAAAATCACCCTGTACGTACAATTTACCACTATTTGGCTTATTGAACATAAAATATCTCAAAGTTTTGCACGCCGAATTGTTCAATATTCTAACAATGTGTTCAATATCCAAAAGAATTAAACATTATTTTCAACCAATGTTCAATATCCACCTTTAAAGTCATAATATGGGCATATTATAGCTTCAAACTTCGAAATTAGAAGTTTCAACATTTCCTGTAATACATATGTATAAAATGAAATGACCAAAGCCGAGAATTATTTAGAATTTGCCTGTAAAAACAAAAAAAACGTCTCCTGTAAAATTTGCAAAATGGTTTATTGAACATACAAGAACTAAGGCAGCGAAATATAAGATGAAGGCTTTGTTATTATTATTGCCATTTTTATATCCTGTGATTATCCTCACTCAGTCATTAGAACCAAATATACTCACGAGGAATGCTACTTTCCGCTATTCATTATATTATTATTATGCTACCGATTCTGCCATGCACTTATTCACTAATACTTCTGTGTTCACTTACCTGGGAATACTTCGATTATTATCACATGTTTGTTTTCATAAATACTATTATATTATGTATGTTACACTGTTTCTGGAAATGGATCAAAACCGTATAGTAGTGAAATATTCTTTGCTTAGCATTTCATCTGAATAATTATGATTCAATTACCTCCCTATATCTACAATGACACATAGATATAACTTGCAACACGAATTTAATTGTCAATCTCAATTTTAAAAAAAATTACAGTTGAAAGTCTTATAGTTTAAGATTATTCACCAGAACATCAGAAGTATGTCAAACATTGATGATTTTCTGCTATTTCTAGATCAATTCAATCGTACATTTGATTTTTTAATTTTATCAGAGTGTTGGATAAACAAAAACTACTCATCTAAAATAATACAAACTAACACGGAATATCACTAAATTAATAATATAAATAAATCTAGTGGGGTCGTTGTTTACATCAAAGACGGTATTCATGCGAAGAAATCTTAGTATCACAAGGTGCCATAGAATTGTTCTAAAAAAAAATTATATATTTTTGCTATATATTGATCACCTTATTTTCTGAATACAGATTCTTTTTTAAATTCACTTCAATTATCGGAACTGTTGATAACAGAGCAATTCCGATAAATTTGAACGTCAAATCATTATAGGCGACCTTAATATTAAAACTATATTTCCATTATTCTTGACTTGATTCGACTTGTCACTTTATTTTCTTATATTATATCTACCATATGTCTTTGCTTTCATGTACCTTTGTCTACTCCTATATTTTTCATTTTACTTTATTCGTGTTATTATTTTGTAATTTGGATGATGTCCGTTAATAAATAAATAAATAAATTTCACCCCCAATTCAACGACAATCCATGCATGCTCACAGAAAACGGATTCATAGTGACAATCAATACACCTACTCATGAACAGCACACGAAACAATCTTGTTTGGATCACATCAACGTAAAACATATTTACTTCACGGACTCTTTTGCTATCCACACTTCAATTTCCGACCACTACACAACAGCCCTCTGCTTTAAAGATAAACCGCCCACAACTGTTAAAATTAAGTACGTCCCTCGAACAAACTATAAGAATTTAATTAAATTGAGTAGGTACTTGCATTTAGAATACTGGCAAAAAGTATTTGATCAAACTGATAATGACATTGCGATGGAGGAATTCATCTGCATCCTTCATACATTTATATCTAAACATACAAGTAACAAACTCATACCGAACAGCCAGTTTAAACTCACGCCCTGGATCTCTCCCGGCCTTGTCAAATCGATTCACAAAAGAAACCAACTCCACAAAAGGGCGCAAAAGTTTCCAGATAATATTTTAGTACAAACTCACGAAGGAAAATTAATATAAAATTTTCGTTGACGAAAATTCTTTTTCTCCAAAACGTATGTGGGAAGCATATCGTAATATACCTAAGTAAAACAAAAATCAACAGGTATTCCGAAATTAAATCGTTAGAAATCGGTAACAAAAACTTGTCTAATTCTAACTTCTCACTTCACATCGGTGGGAACCACACTTGCCAAAAATATTCTCGATAAATGCAATAAAACTGAAACCGATATTGCCAAGTTGGTCACCTCTAACCTAGACCATAAAAAAACAAAATACGAACATCGACGAACGAAGTCTTGGAAATAATTGACGACCTATAGCCATCTGACGCTTGTGAACCAGACAAAGTCTCAACAAATCTGCTAAAAGTAATTAATTCATTCATAGCAACTCCGGTAGCTTTTATTTCAACTCTAAGTCTCAAATCAGGAATATTCCATAACCATCTACACCATGCAATTGTCGTATTACTACACAAAAATGGAGATAAATCTGCGATTCAAAGTTACCGGCCAATATCTTTGGTCAATTCGGTCTCAAAAATTATCGAGAAAATTGTCAAAAACCGTCTTAGCCTTTACCTTGATGATAATAACATTCTTTTTGAGAGACAATTTGGCTTCCGACCGGGTTTAGGTACTGAAAATGCCATTGGCAATCTGACTAAAGTCATTTCTAATAACATCGATCGAGTAATTAAAAGCATCGCGCTCTTTCTGGATCTGGCTAAAGCTTTTGATACCATCTTGCACTAAATCCTTTTGAAAAAACTTCAGCTAATCGGTATTCAGGGCAGAGGCGGATTTGCAGTCTTGGCCGCCCTAGGCCCCTGACCATGTAGCCGCCCCTTTCTCAGTACCCATCATATTTACCAGGAGTATCCAAACTTTTCAGTAAGTTCCTAGGGTCAAAACCGTTTTAATTTTCCTGCCATTATCATTCATGGTTCATGCGGTGAGATTTGTCCAGGTCTTGGCGCCGGATACGTCTGCCCACCTGCTGCGTGGCGGGCCGGATCGAGAGAGACTGGGTGAGGGAGGCCTTTTGACCTTTCCAGCCGGACTATCTTGACCCATCGCCTTGCACCGCAGTTGGAGGGATGTATTCATACGTTAAAATATATATATTTTTATTTTTTAAAGAAAATACCTTTATTATGTCACACTTTATTATTCACTATCATCAGTGGAAAGTTCATAATTGGCATAAATAACATCTTATTATTGTATTATTTTATAATCTCTGATTTATTTATTTATTATAGCTTTTGTAAAGCTGGGTCCAGACATGTTCTTTTCTCCGTACCGTACCTCCGTTTCGTATCCGCGTCGCGATCAAGAGCCCGTATCTCCGTAACGTCGCTGCGATCATCGCGTGTTCATTTCCTCCCACCATGTCGTCGACTGCGGAAGTGTTTGAGAATTTGACGATTGCTTGCGCGTCCTTCAATGTTATTCACAATAATATAACGAAAAAAAAAACAAAAAAGGCGACGTTGGTGGGAGTTAGTGAGTAGTGACAGAGAACACGACCAATGCACGCCGCGAACACGTCCAGACTGGTGCAGACCCGTACCGTATCGCCTTTGAACGGGTCGAAAAACCGACTCGCGATGGATCGGAGCGTACCTCTATCCGTATCGAGACGCCGTACCACCGTACCGTACCGAACGGGCGTCCAAACTAGCGTTCTTGATCGCGACGCTGATACGAAACGGAGGTACGGTACGGAGAAAAGAACATGTCTGGACCCAGTTTAAGGTGATTAATAGCGTGTTCACACAGAGCTATAATATGCGTGGGATGGCGTATTTCGGCATATCGCTCGCCGTACATTCCAAATTGGTAATTCTTTAATATTAACAAACTTATCAGCCATCATTGTCACGATGGTTATATTTTTTGTGTTAGCCGACATCATTAAATTTACATATTGGTCCACTGATTGAATGGACTGACATCTATTAATTTTTTTTTCTACCAATGTAAGTCAAGTCCAAGTTCAAGTCCCACAAATGTCTGTCTTAGGCACACCAAACGACAAGTTGAAATCCTCTGTAAAGATCCTAGTGTAACGATTCAACGAAACAGGGGCATACTCTTTTTCTCCACAAAACATATTATAGAGCTCATACAGTTTTGGGATTGACAAATCGGATGCGAGGTACAATTTACTCAATACTTTAAATCAAACTCACCAGTTTGATTTAAAGTATTGAGTATCTCATCTTGTTGCACGTATTCCAAAATTATATTTCCTGTACCAGTGGTAGTAGCGATAATATACTCTAGACTACTCTGATTATCTTCTGAAAATACAAAGTACAATAAAATAATCATTTTTAGTTCAATGTTCAAAAGAATTTAGTGTCACAATTAAGTATTTTTAAGTTTATCTACCATTAACGTGACATCATGTTTAGATATTCCTAATAATATCCCAAACTCAACACCAGACAAAGAGTCTTGAACACTTTCTGAAACGAAATATTGTAAAGCATTAATGAAGGAATTCAAAACATAAGAAAACATAAAAGAATAGAGTCACAGAGTAAAACATTTTTTTTGCATTTACCATCCATTAAAATTACATTATTTTGAGGTACTTCTAAATGCTTCTCAGGTTGTACTAAATTAGTGGACTCTTGAACACTTCCTGAAACAAATTAATAAGCATTACAATAAAAAAATTGTTGACTTTTAGATAGAAAAATGTTTTATACAGCTTACCTGATTCCCTGATCAATTTTTGACACACCTTCACCATTTTTTCACCTCTGGAACTCATTTTCGATGATTTTTAAATAAAAAACACGCACTGCAAAACTTTTTAAAACCACCTAGGTAAACGTTAAAGTGAGTGAATAACATGTTAACCATAGAAATCTAAACCAATTTAGATGGGAAGAAGTTGTTAATTACAGAATTACGGCAAGAACTTGCTAACTTAGTAGTTAACAAGTTCTTGCCCTTATTTTATCAACTTAATGTCACAGAAACACGTAGTTAACATGTTCATCACATTGATTTAAGCATGTTCTTGCCGTTTTTAAGCTCTTGCATGGTGTTCATTGGAAAGAGCGTATGCGAATTAGTTTAGAGAGCATTCTAACTCATTTTTTACGAAAATGTAAGTTAACAACTTCTTGCCTTGGGGTCTTCATATAGTTGATGTGTTCAATGAATGACAAGTTTTCATCGAATATTACACCCAAGTCACGAATATGTGATACTGGTATTAATTTAATATTATTTAAAGTATATTCATGTAATATATTATAAAGAGTTTTGGAAAATCGTATTACTTGTCATTTCTGAATGTTCAAAAATAAAGCATTTTGTTCACACCATTGATGAAGTTGTTCTAAATTACGCTGTAAAATTTGACAATCGTATACATTTCGTATTCTTTTATTAATTTTTAAGTCGTCAGCAAATAGCAGAACTTCTACATCATTAAATTGGTCAACAATGTCATTGATGAATAATAAAAAAAAATATTGGGCCGAGGTGGGACCCTTGAGGAACCCCACTTGTGGCCTCGAATATATAAGATTGCACAGAATTAATCTTTACACTAAGCACCCTATGGCCAAGATAACTAACAATCCAACTCAATAATTTACCTTTGATGCCCAACAATCGAAGTTTATAAATAAGTATGTGATGTCGAACCTTATCAAAAGCTTTACTAAAGTCAGTGTATATACTGTCCACTTGTTGTTTGAGACCCAGAGATTCAGATATGTAATTTTCATAAATCATTAAATTACTTAAGGTAGAGCGACCTGTGATGAAGCCGTGTTGGTTAGGAACAATAATGTTGATAGGTTTTATAATGATATCTAGGACTAATTTCTCAAAAACTTTCGGTAAAGCAGACATTATACAAATTGGTCTATAGTTTGATATATCGCTTTTATCTCCTTTTTAATGAATAGGGATTAAATAACTCTTTTTCCACTGAGCTGGAAAAGAACCAGAACTTAAAGAATTGTTAAAGAGGATATATCAGACTACTAACACAGGTTTTGAAAAATATTGGAGGAATACCATCCGGTCCAGCAGATTTATTGCTATCTAATTCCTTTATGACTTTTTCTATAGATTATTTTTGATGAAACATTGGCTTAGATTTAATACCTCTTCCACTGAAATATCGGGAATCGTATTGACACGAATATCTGTGTCGTAAACACTTTTAAATGAAATGCATTATAAATATGTATGTAATAAGAATAAGAAAAACATAAATTAAAATCTTAATGTATGTTTATATTTGGAGTTAAGCTAAGTAAATAAAATATTAATCGGAGTTATAAGAAAACGTAACTGAAAAAAATTTACTGTTGATAAAAAAGTAAGAACTAAGTGGAATAAAACGATAAATAATAAAAAAAATCAGATTAAATTAAAATTGGTGAAGATCATCCATCGTCTTCAGAAATATCTACTTCCACAAGATCCATCAAGTTATATTTGTAGTACTGCTCTCCCGAATTGTCCAGTTCACTTAGATAAAACTGATTTGAAGTCGATGGCAGTTGTGATGACTGCGGCAAATATATAGGAGAAAGGCGAGTCTCTAAGTCATCCTCCAAAGTTTCAATGACGAGTTTTTGAATCATGAGTTTCAATTTTTTGTTATATTCATGAGCTACACTTCTTAGCGATGAAGCCACAAAGTCACCAAAAACTTGGTCATCATTCGCAGGTGCATCTAATATTTTGCTGCATTTGTAAGGCAAATCAGCCTCCTTTTTCCTTTTTGCAGCACGGTTTGACCGCTCCGATGTCTGCCGAGGTTGATGTTGCTAGGCATCTCTATATTCTCCTTCTCCGTAACGTCCCTCACAGCGCCAGTATTTTGTAGCTAAAAATAAAAAAAAAAACATATTTTTGTATTATTTTTACAGTTGCCGTCAACAGAAGAACATTGGAATAATGTTGCAGACAGATTCGCACAAAAATGGCACTTCCCTCAATGTATCGGAGCACTGGACGGAAAACATGTAGTCATTAAATGTCCAGAAAACAGTGGGAGCATGTACTTTAATTATAAAGGAACATATATTATCGTTCTAATGATTGTCGTGGACGCAGAATATAAGATTATTTCCATGAATTGTGGCTGCATTGGCCGTGTTTCTGATGGGGGTGTGATTCGTAATACAGCATTATTTAATGGTTTAGAGTAAGGAGCACTCAGACTTCCTCCTCCCATACCTCTAGCGGGGAGGCAGAAACCGATGCCTTATGTATTGGTGGCCGATGATGCCTTTGCGTTATCAAATTATTTAATGAAACCATACCCATACAAAAGCCAACCCATTGCTAAAAGAGTCTTCAATTATCGTCTCTCAAGGGCCAGGGCTATGGTTGAGTGTATTTGGTGTAATGGCTAGCAGGTATAGAATTTTACGAAACCGCATTGAACTACCCCCTAAAAAAGTTGAACTAATAGTTTCTACGATCTGTGTGCTACACAATTTCATGATGTCTGGCAATAATGCTCCACGTTTTACTGATAGAGGAAGAGAGGAGGAAATGCCTCGTGAAAACCTTTTTCCGTTAGAACAAAGGCATGGAAATAATAATCCACCTGCAAGTGGACAATTAATTCGAGATGAATTTAGTGAATATTTCGATTCTCTTGAGGGAGAATTGGCATGGCAATATCAACGTGTCTAACCTACGCTACTTAACTAACACACGCTAATCACACCGTTTCCAGGCAGTCTACTTTCATCATTTATGATTAATAACTAACCGTGAACATGAATATGTATGTAAATAAAAATATAATTTTCTTTAATTCAAGGCAATGCCGAGCTTGTCTCGTCATTGTGGCTGTGTGTGACGTGGACTGTCACTGGCTGGATGTGCGCCACAGTACCTACACAGTCGACTCGATATTTCGTAATCTAGGGTTTAAGACATAATAAATAATCTATGGGTTGTGACAAAGCAGATTGATGGGAATAATTTCAATAATTTGTAATTGCTATCGTGATTGTGATTAAGGAACTGACATAACAATTAATAACATTAAATATCGTTTCTTTCCTTTTTTTTTAATTTGGTACATTATTTTGTTACAATTTATGTCTTCCAGTAATGTAATGTAGGCCTCACTGGGTGGCTTGAAGTAATGTTTTGTTACTGAATGCTTTTTTTATGTAAATCTTGTGAGATTAACAAAATACACCTCTTCTTTCCTTACAGAGAAACTCAATTGTGTTTTAATTGACTGTGTCGTTCAAATCACAAGGAAAACATCATTATATAAATATAAATTTTATAAAGCACGTGTATTTTTATTTCGTATTTTATCAAAATGCTGACTGATTTATCAAAAGCGTGTCAATCATTCCCCTATCTACTCAAAAGACGCAGGTGTTGGTGTTGAAAGCGCAGCTGTTCTGTCGGCCGACCAATTCTTTTCAAGTAGCAATAATACCTAACTGTACTGAAGTCGAGATTTTATACCGTCCCCTTAATACTATTCTTAATTCTAATTCTTAAAATTAATTGTCATTTTAGTTAATCCTAAATTATTGTTCATTAAATGTCTTTAAAAGTTAGGTCACTTTACGAAATACATATACAAAATTTGTTCAGGCACTTCCCTTTACGATGATTCTGGATTCGCGGATCTCCACGTTCGCACTTATCACTGATAACACAAGCGGCAACTTGGGCTGGTTCCGAAGGGTGGAATCAGTTCAGCCTGGGCCAAGGCTCCGAAGGGCGGAGTCGGCAGGCAGCGACTACTGAGAGGGCAACTTCCTGAGAGGAAGTCTGGCGACCTCTCTGGCTTACTGGGCGGAAGTTCGCGGGGTTACGGGAAGAGCCTCGGCGACCGCTCAAAGGGGGAGGGCAGGAGGTTTCTCGGCGGAAGCGAGTTGGTGACTCCTGAGAGGGCAGCTTCCTGGGCGGAAGAGCCTCATAGGGACATATCATACTATTAAGAGAGGCGTATTTATCGTACCCAGTAAAATTAAAGTAGAAATTATGATGTTCTTAAAAGGCCAGGTTCATGAAAATAATATTAATTGTCTATGATTTCATTCTTGTCTATGCATAAACTATATATTTTTTGACAAGTGCTTTCTTCTCCGACAATCTTTCTTCCTGTTTCTACACTCAGTTTATCCCGCCCTGTTTAACTTATTATACCGTGCATGTGATGGTTATTGGAAAGAAATAATACTTAAATTTATTCATTGCTATTCATTTTGGTAGCGGCCGTTCTTCCAATTTAGTTAGTGAATCATCGGGCGTTTTGTAACAGCAGAATGTTTTAAACTGTTAATTTGATATCAAATGCATGTATTTCAAATGCATTTATTAAAATGATAACAAATATACGGATAACAGTTGTTTAATCACAGGTGGATTACAACGGAATGGCGGTAGATATAGACGGTAAATAAATAAGGAGGTTTCCCAAGATAAACGACGTTTCTCTCAACCTTTGTCATAACTTCAAGGTTTTCTATTGAGAATTTTTGCTACGATTCGAGAAATAAAATTTTAAAAACTGAATTCCGTTACACTTTGTTCTGTTTCAGTGTTAAATTTATTATTAAACCCTACCAAAGCAGACCATGGATCTACAGAAGCCAGATACTATATCCATCAAGACGGAACCAGGGCTCCAGGAAGAAAGTGGAGGTGAAATTGCATTTTCGGATTTAGATTTCGACCTCCCAGCTGTAACGAAGGAATTCTTGCAATATGCGGAGATTACTCATAAGCCAGTTGCATTGCATACGTGTAAAATATAGAACTTTAAATACGGATGTCCGAAATCCATGTCTGTTTTGAAAAGTCGTGCAAACAGGCCACATACTTGTTTCTTCCTCTCTTATAATACATGAGGTGTATTGGGTATTTACCCTAAAATGCGTCCTTGCCGGAAACTACCACAATACAGCACTATCTTAACATAAATATATGGTTCACAATAAGTTGTCGGTTCCTCTATTTCCTCATAATTTTATTGGAACATGATGTTACTTACACGTATTAAAAATTCATTAATATTAGATAGTGTGTTCTCAATATTCATTAATATTGAGAACACACTATCCCATTGACTTACAACTCCCTTCTTAAGGTGCTCTAAAACAGGGTTTTTCTTTCTTGTTGAATCAGTCCCTCAAGAGGACGTCTGAGGTTATTTTTATCTGATATTCAACTTTAAAACTTTCATCCAAATTCCCGCTTCTATGGTATATTTATTCGTTAAAAAATAGTTTACAGTTTTTCGATTAAGAAAGTGTTTCTTTTTATATCAATGGTACGAAGATACATGGCTGGCTCTATGTGGGCGCAATTGGAGCAGTTCGCTCCGGGCGTCGAATACTCAACTTAAAACATATGAACATATGCCCTTGATATTATTTTTGATAAATACCGTACTACAAAAAACCACAAATCATAATTTTATTGATTACAGTGATAACATCCCTTGGCGTGTACTAATTAAAATTGTAAGGGCAGCCAAAATTAAACTCGCTCCTGGCGCCGTTTGGTTCAGGGCTGGCCATGCAAAGATAAATATTCTATTTATACCCCTTTTTTATTCCAGGAAGCATTAATGTGGAAACAGTTACCATAAACGAGGATCTCGGACCCCGACAAGATGAAGCGGGGCTTACTTATATGAAAATTGATATAGACCTGCCGGATGTTAAAGAGGAATGTTTGGAACGCTTTGAAAGAATTACCAAGGCAGCAGGTAAACCCAATTTTAATTGTTAACTTGAAAAATTTGGCCTTTCTTTTTTTTTAACGCCTCTACGAACTTACTTCGCTTATTTACTTTAAGTTTAACTGAATCATTTTCATCCATATTATTTTTCAAATTTGTCGACAGATCTTCAGACGCATTTTGTAGAAAAAGGATTCACTCCTCTCCATCGCAACTACTCCTTCTCTCCTAAGTCTCACAGTGGAGAAAAACCTTTTTCATGTTCCGTGTGCAACTATGCGTGCTATCGAAAGGATTATCTGAAGAGCCACATGCTGACTCACAGTCGAGAAAAACTTTTTTCATGTTCCCTTTGCAACTATGCGTGTAATCAGAATGGTCAACTGAAGAGCCATATGCTGACTCACAGTGGAGAAAAACCCTTTTCATGCTCCGTATGCAACTATGCATGTAATCGAAAGAGCGACCTAACGAGTCACATGCTGACTCACAGTGGAGAAAAACCTTTTTCATGTTCCCTGTGCAACTATGCGTGTTATCGAAAGGGGAATTTAAATATCCACATGCTGACTCACAGTGGAGAAAAACCTTTTTCATGTTCCCTGTGCAACTATGCGTGTTATCGAAAGGGGAATTTAAATATCCACATGCTGACGCATAGTGGGGAAAAACCTTTTTCATGTTCCGTGTGCAAATATGCAAGTTGTCAAAAGGGTCAGCTGAAGAAACATATGCTGACTCACAGTGGAGATAAACCTTTTTCATGTTCAGAGTGTGACTATGCATGTTGTCAAAAGGGTAACCTGAAGAGACATATGCTGACTCACAGTGGAGAAAAACCTTTTTGATGTTCTCTGTGCAACTATGCGTGTTATCGAAAAGGTCAACTAAAGATCCACATGCTGACTCACAGTAGACAAAAACTTTTTTCATGTTCCGTATTCAACTATGCATGTTATCGAAAGAGCGACCTAACGAGTCACATGCTGACTCACAGTGGAGAAAAATCTTTTTCATGTTCCGTGTGCAAATATGCAAGTTGTCTAAAGGTTCAGCTGAAGAGGCATATGCTAACTCACAGTGGAGATAAACCTTTTTCATGTTCAGTGTGTGACTATGCATGTTGTTAACAGGGTAACCTGAAGACACATATGCTGACTCACAGTGGAGAAGAACCTTTTTCATGTTCCTTGTGCAACTATGCATGTTGTCACAAGAGCAACCTCACGAACCACATGCTGACTCACAGTGGAGGAAAACATTTTTCATGTTCCGTGTGTAACATTTCACTATAGCAAAACGCCCATCTAAAGACCCACTTGCAGACTCATAGTGGCGCAAAACCTGTTTTTTTTTTTTTCATAAGTCCACATATTAATGTTTTAAAAGTCAATCTGAAGCGCATGCTGACTCACTGCGGAAAAATTTTTCGTTTTCTGGCTGAAATTATTCATGTTCTCAAATGAAAGATTTGAAAATACACCTTCACACTTACAGTGAAGACTAGTTGGTTTCATATGCAATTATGCATTTTCTCGAAGAGACTTTGACTGGCCCCTTTTTTGTTTCTTGTGTTAACATTCATCTTCACGAAAACTATTTAGGTACACAATAAATTTTAGTTATAGATATATATGTTTCTCCAGAGAATTTTCAGTATTTAAAATGTGTATCTTTTGTAATGGTCAAAATATTAATTACCTTTCGATTTTAATTTTTAAATTTGTTCCGAATCGCATTGTAAAAGATTTGATTATTTTTTAAAACTTAAATGTACGAAGTATGTGTAAAAAGATAATTATGTCATACCTACTTCTTAGACGAATATCAAAATATATATGAATATGTGTACAATAATGAATTCAACTATTATTTATTCTAATAATATTATTACATGTCAGTACGTACTTATTTTACATACACACTGCTCTCACATCAAAATTACATCCAATAGAATTTGATTGCCTTTTTAACGAAACTACCCTTATGGTAAATAATAAAATACATGCAACATATCCGAAAAAAATCGAAAAATTAAAGTATTGGACACAAAAACAATTAAAATCACCGACAAATGTTAATATAGAATTACCTCAAACAACTTTTTACGAAAAAGTAGTAAACACGTCCAAGGTACATTTTAATGTAGATGAAATAAAAATGCTAGATAAAGGATTAAAACATTGCCCTGACTTACCAATTCACATAAAAGATTACGAGAACTTTGCATTAGACGTAGACATTGCAATTCCATCAGATTACGGTAAAAAATATTTATGTTCAAAAATAATAAAAAACGCTTTAACTAATAGTAAGTTTTCAAGCGAAGCTCGTACAATAAAATCAATTAAAAATAAAATTAAAGAAAATAACTTAATTATTTCAAAAGCTGATAAGGGGAATAGCACTGTAATTCTACCAAAAAATATTTATATTGAAAAAGTCCAAAATGTGCTGGACTCTAGTGATGTAATTTTATTAAAAAAGGATCCCACCCCAAAATTTACCGCAGAAATAAATTCAATTCTTAGTACCTACATGCCAAACACTCATTAAAGATAAATTCCAAAAATCCAACCTCACTGTCATGAACCCCCAATGTCCGCGGCTATATGGACAACCTAAAGTTCACAAATTAGATATACCAGTGAGACCAGTCGTGGGATATAACTCAGCACCAGCCTATAAGTTAGCAAAATACGCAAATAGAATCATTAAAAACACTTTAAATTTCAAACCAAAATATGGAATAAAAAATTCTTTGCAATTAATAGACCTCATCAAGGATATACATATACCAAACAACGCCTCTCTGGTGTCATTTGACGTTGTTAGTCTATTTACAAGCGTACCCACAGATGAATTAAAAATAATAATCAATAATTACATGGAGAAAATCAATTTAAATATAATAAAAAAGAGAGAAATTAATCAAGTAATAAATACGTGCATTGAACAAAACTATTTTAGATTTGATAATAAATTCTATTTACAATCAAAAGGGTTGGCCATGGGCAGTCCTATCTCACCAATATTAGCAGAGTCCTATCTCACCAATATTAGAGTTCATGATGGACCACTTAGAAGAAACCATCGAAAAGTTTAAATCATTTAAAAATGTTATTTTCTATCGGAGATATGTAGACGACATTTTGATCATATGGACCGGTACGCAGAGACAACTAGATATCTTCATCAAAGAAATAAATCAAATCAATAAGTCAATTCAATTCACGATGGAGATAGGATGAGATAAAATCAACTTTTTAGATATAGGAATGAATATCGTTAATAACAAATTAGAATTTTCGATATACAGGAAACCGACATATAGCGATAATATTATTCACAGCTCCTCAAGACACCACATTTCACATAAATTGTCGGTATTCCATTCTTTAATCCATAGACTATTACATGTACCACTAAACGACATAAATTACAATAATGAATTAAAAGTTATCAAAACTATTGCAGAAAATAATGGTTACGATAGCATAATAATTGATAATCTAATAAAGAAGAAGAATAAAAAACTCACCGTAGCTTCAATTACATATGGCCTTACGCCGGACAAGGAAATAGAAACAAAAAAATGGACTAAAATACCGTACCTTGGCAAAATATCAAATAAAATTTCAAAATTAATAGACAGTGATAAAAAATGTAAGACAGCCTTTTATAATGTAAATTCTTTGGGTAAAATATTTATAAACAATAAAGACAAAAGAGGTAATCTGGAAAACTCTGGAGTCTACCAGGTGAACTGCTCGAATTGCCCCGCGTATTACGTAGGACAAACAGGAAGAGCAGTATCAACCCGTATAAAATAACATTTCGCTAGTTGGGTTAATCAAAAAGGAGATTTATCGAACGTTGCCTTGCATCTACTAGAAAACCAACATACTTTTGACAAAGATAGAGATGTAAAAATCCTTACACCTTAGACAGATTAGAGTCACTAGAAATCAATCGCTTAACGAAAAAAATAGATCGTAAATATGTTATGAATAAACAGTTGGAACATAATGCTCAATCACCATTAATTTACCCATTATAATTCACTTAGAATAATTTTACTTCAGAGAGCAGTGGTATAATTTAAGTATGCAATTTAAAGATGTAATAACCCAAATATGTGGGGAACCCTAATAATAATAATTACTTAAGTGCTATCAATATTTGACAATAAGCCCTAAGCAACGAGGAGGGAATATCCCAACATTACAAAAATAAAATATCAGAAATCACAAACCTTTTTTAATTCTTTTATAGTCATATGAACTATAAATATCTACTTGCTTTGTAACATCATTCATAATTTGTAAAAATAAACTTTATAATTACCTAATGTACCCTAAATTAACAAAATAACTCATAATACCTACCTCAAATTAACAAAATAGAATCATTCATTATATATAAACAATGTTGTGTACCCCTGCCTAAGTTTGTATAAAATCAGTAGCATAAGAGTTTCAACTACCAGTCTGAAAATGTCCGTAGTAGGATGAAACCGGTCCTGGTAATAATAAATAAGTGGAACAAAGTGAAAAAGTTTTTTTTTTTTTTTTTTTTTTTAATTTTAATTCTATTATTACACTTCTAAATTGTTTGTCAAAACTATAGAATTATAGGAGCAGCTAGTTGTGCGTTCTAGAATATTTTCTTTTTTGTTTACCCTACTGAGATCGCACCTTGTACCTACTAGAATTATTTGGTAAACACTGCCGCTAGGTACTTCAACCGCTCGAGAACTTACTACCTGGGCAGGCAGGAAAAAGTTCCATTGATTTGACTGATGACGATTTTTCTCTCAGATATTTTAAAATGTAAGTATTTTTCTCCGTACATAAGAGAACCGACATAATTTAACTTTACAATTTTTTTTCTTTTTTTTACTAATTGAAATTTGCTGTCGAAATGCCTTCACGCAATCATACATTTCGTTACGTGCTTAAAGCAGACATGCTATATAATGCTGTTAAAGCGTTTTCAACAAATTCGTAAATTTTTACACTTTGACAATAGTTATTACGATTATTCTGGTAAAAGCTATTGCCAATTGTAGAGAAAATTAGGAGGAACTGTCTGCGGTACGAGAATGAATTAAGTATTGATCCTGTGTAATGTAGTAAAGCAGGGAACAGAAAAGAGTATAGTGGGGTTTGTAAGGGCTGCAATGCCAATGATCTATGATTTTTTTTGAAAAAAAAGTTGAAAGATTCTTGTTTCTGTAATTATTAGTAGTAAATACAGATAACTACTTATTCGTTAACATTTTAATTTGAATCTTACTTTACCAATCGCATTTGGCGTTGTTCACCGTAGTTAACATTTGAACTTTGATATTACTGAAGATTTAAAAACATACCTTATTGCTATTATTCTTCAAGACCTCTTTTAGACCCAGAATCCTAATAACTCGGTTTATCTATAAACTTTAATTTTTGATAACCTTGCCAAGTTAACAGTTAACAACTAATAGGATAGTAATGTGTTTGCCCAAGTTTTTAAACCAATTTTAAGCCTTATGTGAAAAGAAATTGTATAAAGGACTGTGTCCAAATCACTTGCACTAAATATTAATTTAGAAACCCTTTTTAAAAAATTTTGTACAGAGTTTATTGTGATTTGTTCTCAAGGTTGCGGACTTCCCACAGTCAACAGGTTGAAGATCTGCTATCACTGTAATATATACAATGCCCAATTGTGCGCGCTTTCTTCACAAAACAGTCGTTTTTTCCAGTTTCCAAACTCTATTCAAACCGCGTTGTTAAACTTATCATCCCATGCCTGTGATGGTTATTGGTAAGTACTAATGCTTATATTCATCGTCATTCATTTTGGTAACGGTCGTTATTCCGGTTTAGTTAGAGAATCATGGGGCGTTTTCTTTGTCACACATCGGAACTTTTAAACTGTCAATTTGACGTCTACTTATTATTACATAAGTATTTCAAAGGCATTTATTAAAAAGTCACTTAAATACGGATTAACGATATTTTGTTAAAAGCAGAATGGCGGTTAACATGGTAAATAAATATAGATGTATCCGACGATAAACAAAGATTCACTAAACCGTTGTCATAACTTCAAGTTCAAAATACCTCACAATTTACATTATTATTTCCCAATATGTGTTTTGGCTACGTTACTTTTGATTGATTTTCGAAGCGGAATCAAATATTAACATCCCGTTCAAATTAGAGTTTTGTTACAACTATGTTCTGTTTCAGATTTTTTTTTGGCTAAATTATTATTTTCTAATATGTGTTTTGGCTCCGTTACTTTTGCTTGATTTTATTGTTAAATATTAACATCTCGTTCAAATTAGAGTTCTGTTATAACTATGTTCTGTTTCAGGTATATTTTTTTGGCTAAAATCCAAGGTTCGTAGAAAATATTTTTAACAAGGTAAGCTCATCGTGGAGGTAATCGTGAACTAGATAGAAGCCCATTTTCCACTGGGTGATTTGAATTAACTGTAATAAAAGTGGCAGCATCCATTTGCAATGATTTATTTATAATACGTTGGTAATATTATACTAATTATTATGTTAAAACTAATGCTCGGAATTAAATGGGAAAATCCCAGGAATATTTGCAGTGTTATTTATGCAATGATGATGTAGAATTGCGGTTATTTATTAGCGCCTTGTACATATTGTCTTTGAGGACATTCAAATAGAAAATCTCCATCAGTAAACTATCATGACAAGGATATGACAGGGGAAGTGTTGAGAATAATAGTATTTATATAAAGAGATGCACTTGGTGGTAAATACTCTCAGCATTGCCTTCAGTAATTCGGGCATCAGTAATGCAAAGGCCAAGAGTGAACAATAACTGAACTGTTTGAATGGTGTAGTTTTCAATTCTCACTTTCGACTAATTGTTATTAGTTATTCTGTGTGCCCACATAATATTATATACCAACATTATATTGTTAGAAGCGTGAAGTATAGATACACCATAGTATTAGTAAAACAGTGTTGTCGCCTGATGGCATTGCCATTGCACTGAAATGATAATGTTAATTAAATTACTTTCCTTTGTTTGATAACTCATCAAAATGACAACCCAACAAACCTATAAAAAATGTTAAAAAGTTATGAAAAGTGATGAAACAAAAACTAGGTTAAATGGGTTACATTTGTAACTATTAAACCTTGTTTTTATTTAAAGTTTATTTTAGTTATTAAATTGTGTTGAATAGTCATTTTCAGGAGTTCTTACAATACCATTTCTTACCAAGCATTGTACTGTAAGAAATATTCAATGGATAAAGACAGAGGCTTTTCAATTTACCTTCATTTCTATGATTGAATTATTACATGATCACTAATTTTTAAATCATAAAATTCAATTAATATGTTATTAAGAAATAGTAATACCTAGTTGTATAAAATATGTTATAATAATGCCAAATCCTTAACCAAAGGATCTTTATCTGTAAACAAAACAACGAAATAATATGTTCCCCTACATCACTGAACGGATTTAAACTTATGACACACATAGTTCAATTTTTAGAAATCTTTTTGAAATTAATGTATATAACTTACTTACATTACAGAATAAAGGAATAAATGTAACACCCATTTGTACATGGGATTTTATCAACATATTTAAAACTGTAAATATTATAGTTTTAACTACAAATCTAATAAATCTTATCATTCTTAATTCAACTTTATGCTTTATACTTACATTGTACTTTTAACTATAAACCGTGTGGAAAACCGACCCATATCTTTTTTATCACACTAGCGACTCGTTCACTATAAAACATATGGTACAATTAATATAATGAATCTTATTTCTTTTCATTTTAGTTCAAGATTCTTGAAATATATTTTGATTAACTTAATATTTAATGCTTTAATTCCTTGAAACACTTCTACGCTCTAACTTTAATACTATGCGATACATCTATTCATTTAACGTACCTAATACCCACAGTGTGCAAGCCAAAAATCGCTCCGCAAATAATATTCAAAATTAATAGTTTATACATCGAATTTAATAAAAAAGACATTGATAATCGCATAACTGTGTAACAATAGTGAACTTCTTTACTTTATTTAAATAATAACGGCATCGTTATATACATTTTTAAGTGATTTTAAAATCTGTGAAGTGAGCTTGTACAGTGTTGTTGCCTGTAATAACCACTCAACATCAGAATACCTAACATTTCTAAGACTCACAGCACTAATATAACAGTATAATCGCAGGTCCCGCTATATCGGTGGTGGCTCAGCGGTTTAGAGCGGCAAACGTCACTTGCTTCAAGCGCAGTCCCAAGGGAACAGAGTTCGCTCCCTGCCCTAACCTAACGGCTTTTTTTATTTTAAAATAAGTCGATTTTAGTACACCAACCTTCTACATAAATTAAAACGCCATCTAGGTGCAATACGCCAAAAACACATTAAGATGAACAGGCAAAAGAAAACCACAAAAAAGGCGCCATCTAGCGATTCGGAAGAAGACTATCACACTAGCAAAATGATGAAATTTATGGAAAAAAAATTTGAGGACTTATCAGAACAGTTAATGAAATCTTTTAACGAACAACTGAAAAATGAACTCAGAGAACTTAAAAAGTCTGTGGAATTCTGTTGTAATAAAATTGACGAATACGAAGAAAAAAATAAAATCAAAGATAATTTAATTAAACAATTACAATCAGATAATAAGGCAATCAAAATGCAATTGAACAAAATGGAACAATTTCAAAAACAAAATAATATTGAAATACAAGGTGTTCCTTTCAAAGAGAATGAAAACTTACCTAAAATAGTTCACAATATATTGGAAACAATAAAATGCGAAACTGAATTACCTAAAATAACAAACACATATAGAATTAAAAACAGAAACCCATTAAGTAAAAATCCAGGGATAGTAGTTTCTTTTCAAAACAAAGAAAGTAAGGACAATATTATAACCCAGAAAAGAAAATATGGTACTTTGTACCCAAAAAATATAAATTTTTCTGAAGATTATAAAAACATTGTTTACATTAATGAACAATTGTCACAAAATAATAAACACCTCCTATTTCTGGCGAAATCATCAAGACTAGGCTACAAGTTTATCTGGGCAAAAAATGGTAACATAATGATGAGAAAAGATGAATTAGCCCCAATCATCCACCTAACTGTTGAGATCAGAAAAATGGCACTACAAATAGAAAAAATGAGCAGTAAAATGGCGGAATTCGAAAAAGTCATCATTTATAATAATAATGTAATGGAAGATTTTTCAAGTAATATGAAATCTATAAACGAAAAATTAGCTAAAATTGATAAGCTAGAAATGGAGGTCTCAGAATTAAAACAAACAGTTTACATGTTAGAGAGGGGAAACGACGAAAGGGACCAGGAACTTCTATCCAACAATATAGAAATACATGGAATGCCTGAGACCACCAACGAGAATCTACCTACCATGATGTCGAATATCGCGACAGTCATTGGATGCCCTCTCCATCAAAGCGACATTGAATACGTTAGCAGAATCAGTAAGCGCCATCGTACACAAGCCACGACAGATGGACGTCCGGGTAACATAATCGCCAAATTCACCTCCCGCAAGAAGAAGGACGAATTTATCGCAGCCATCAAGAAAAGAAAAGGAATCACTACCAAGGCCATCGGGATGGTTGGAGCTGACCAGAGGATCTTCGTCAACGACCATCTCACGCGGAAGAATAAATCTACATTGAGGTGCGCTAAAGCCTTTAAAAACGAAAACAACTATCAGTTTTTATGGATAAGAAGTGCAAAAATCTACCTACGGAAAAACGAAACATCACCACCCATACACGTCTCATGCGAATTACAGCTAAAAAACCTTATCTAACTACCATTGCAATGTTAAACCACCTATCCTCTCATAACTACTATTTTTTTCGTATTTTTTTTCATAATTTTTTCAACATCACCCTTTTTACATTAACCCCACATGCTAATAATTACACTAACTGCTCACTACTACATTCTATATACTCACTCACTTTAATTGATAATAATAGTATGTTGTGCTTTGCTAAGCCCAGTGGACTCATGACTAATAACATAACTCTAGAATATAATATTCTTAAAATATATTCTACAGAAACCGAACATAATAATGTAATTACCGAAAATTCTCAATGCATGATTCATTAATAATTTTTTATCAAAATTCAAGAGGTTTGCGCTCGAAAACACTGGAATTTCATCAAAATATACTGCTCAATAATTATGACTTGATCTTCATTACCGAAAGTTGGTTGGTTGATAGTATCCGAGATGAGGAATTATTCGATAATCGCTATTCTGTTTACAGAAATGATAGGGATATACACCGCACTAGCAAATCAACTGGCGGAGGCGTACTCATAGGAATTAAAAAAGAATTTTTTGTTACCCCTCGCTCTTGGAAATCAGACGCTGAGGATATCTGGATAACTGTCAATACATCAAAATCGAATCGTCATTGTTATAATATTCATATGTGCTGCGTGTATTTACCTAGCGTCGGTCCAAAATTAACATCATCAGAAAGATTAGCATTATTTACTAGTCATACCAATACTATTTCTGACTTAACAATCCGTTTTCCCAATGACAAGTTTTTAATCATTGGCGACTATAACATGCCCAATATCGAATGGAATAATCAACAAATGCCAAGTAATAGAGATCAATGCGCACTCGCGTTACTTAACTGCTTATCTTTTGCAAATTTAACCCAATTTAACCATTTACCTAACAAATACGGTCGAATTTTGGACCTCGTCTTCTGTAACACTTCAGTTAATGTGTCGCTTGCCGACCACCCATTAGTTAAAGAAGATGCTCATCATAAATCATTGATTGTAGAACTAGAATTTCCATCCACTATTGCAACCCTCTCAACTCCTCGAACAATAAAATTATTCCATAAAGCAGATTATGCAGAGATCAATGAGAGACTGAAAGAAACCGACTGGTCAACCGTTATAAATGCACTGGATGTAAATACAGCGTTAAATTCGTTTTATGTTATAATTGAACAGATTATCGAAGCGTTTATTCCTAAGAAAGTTGTGAAATCTGGAAAATACCCACTATGGTACACGGCAGCCTTAATAAAAATAACAAACGAAAAATTAAAATTCTTTAGAAAATGGAAGCGCCATCGGAACCCCCTTGATTATCTCTCATTTTCATTGCTTCGCAAAAGGCAAAAAACAGTCGCTTCAGCAGCTTACAAAACCTACATTTCTACAATAGAATCCGGTATACAGCACAATGTTAAAAAAATTTGGTCCTACGTCAATTCTCAAAGAAAATCTCCTGCCATCCCTGATCATATGATTTACGGTGAAAAAACTGCTAATGACAGTAGAGGAGTAGCCAACTTATTTTCTGAGTATTTTGGATCTGTATTTTCGAATGCTCAACCTGCACATACAAGCAATGCCAGTCTTTGCTCTAATTCAAATAGCATAATCAACTCAATCGAGATCAATGAAGACATCACATTCAAATACCTTAAGTCCATTGATATCAAAAAGGGACCAGGGGATGATCAACTTCCAGGGATCTTCATAAATTATTGTAGTAAACAATTGACACCCCCCATTTTTGTTATTTTCAAACTATCGCTATCCGAAGGAACATTTCCCGACAAATGGAAAACAGCCCTGATTACCCCAATATATAAAAATGGCAGTAAAAATGATGTCTCGAACTATCGACCTATATCCAAATTACCGATACTAAGTAAAGTATTGGAAAAAATTGTTTACGATCAATTATATTCTACTATCTCACCCTCACTCTTAAATAATCAACACGGCTTCATGAAAAATCGCTCAACAACTTCAAATCTTGCATTTTTTACAAATTTTCTTCATGCTCAAATGGATATGCGATGCCAGGTAGATGCCATTTATACGGATTATTCTAAAGCATTTGACCGTGTTAATCATTATATTCTTTTACAAAAGTTATTAGGTCTAGGAATTCACGGTGACCTCTATAGATGGATCGCATCATACGTCAATAATCGGCACCAAATCACGGTTGTCAATGGTTTTGCATCTTGCTTAACGGAAATCATCTCAGGTGTGCCCCAGGGATCGCATCTTGGACCACTCTTATTTAATATTTATATAAATGACATTTCCGTATGCTTTAAAAATAGTTACTTTGTTTTATACGCGGATGACATGAAAATTTATAAAGCTATACGTTGTTTATCCGATTGTATGGAATTGCAAAGCGATCTTGATAATTTGTGCGTATATTGTGAATCAAATTTATTGTCCTTAAACATATCTAAGTGTCACTCGATTACATTTACTAGAAATAAAAACAAAATCATCTATCCATACAACTTGAATAACAAACCTTTACAACCTATGTCTACGTGTAAAGATCTAGGTGTTTACTTAGATAGCAAATTAATTTTTGACAAGCACATTGAACACATTATTTCTAAATCCTACAGAATGCTAGGTTTCTTATTAAGAATATGCAAAGTTTTCAAAAGTGCTAAGACTCTGAAAATTTTGTTTTGTTCATTGGTCAGAAGTCCACTGGAGTATGCTTCCACAATATGGAATCCTCAATATAAGGTATACATAGACTTAGTAGAAAGTATACAGAATAAATTTTCGAAACATTTACTCAAGAAATACAACAATACTACAAATAATATGTTGACTTTACAAAAAAGACGCACATTGTCAGACCTGTTGTTTCTACATAATCTGCTAAATAATAAAATAGATAGTCCCGAATTACTATCCGTCATTGGTTTAAATGTTCCAACGAGGCGTACCAGGCACACTACACTATTTCATATTGAAGCCAACAATACCAATGCAGCAAACAACTCAGTAATTACTCGCGCAATCACAACATACACCCATTACGAAAAATTACTACATTTAGACATCTTTCATGATTCCTTTCTAACATACAAAACTAACTTATTAAATTTCTTAGCATGACAAATTTCAAAAATATTTTTACATCATTTTTCAAAACTCCTATGTATTAACAGTCAATTACAATTCGTGAGCTTATTATAATTCTTATTTTCAATTCATTTATTATTATCTATCCACACACTTCCTTCCTTTTATAACAATCTCAGGCGAAATTACGTAATGACATTTTATGGACATACGTAATAGGTACTACAACTATGTAATAACTAAAAAAATTCTAACTGTATCTTATTGTACTGTGTATGTCTTAACAAATAAATAAATAAATAAAAAAATAAATAAGGCAGCCGGAAGACATTCCCTCCGAATAAACAAACAAGTGACCATAATACATGTATAAATACTTCATCATTGTTCAAAATGTCTGATGAAAATTTTTTGCATGAAAACTTTATATGTAAAAACACAAGTGAACTAAATAATCATTTTAAAAATGTTAATTTTTCAGTTCTAAATATGAACATACGGAGTTTAAGAAAGCACTTTGATGAACTCTGTGTCCTAATCGAAAGTCTAGATTTTTCTCCTAGTATTATTATATTAACAGAGACACAGATGAAAGAGGTAATACCCTATAACCTGCCAGGATATATAACCATTTCATCTAAATGCAAACATACTGGACACGATGGAGTCACGGTATTTATGAATAATTGTCTCATGAAAACTGCTTTCGAGATTTTAGATTTTAAAACAGCAAATGCTATTAAATTAACATTTAACCATAACAATTATAATTATTTGCTAATAGCTATCTATAGATCACCTTCACTAAATGAAACTCTCTTCAATAACGAACTTAATTCGCTTTTAAAAATGACTAACAGAAATAACTTCAACTTCGCAATATTAACCGGTGATATCAATATATATATAAATGAAAATAACAAAAGAACAAACTGTATAAATGAGTACTTAGATTGTTTGTCGTGTGCTGGATATCAGTCTTACATAAACTCACCAACCAGAGAAAATTTGAATAACTCCACGACTCTAGATCACATATTTGTTAAATCACACAAACACTTTAAAACAACATCTTCAACTCTAATAACAAACATTACTGATCATTACCCAACATTTTACGGACACAACATCTTAACTGCAAATTCAAAAGAAAATTCTGAAACAGTTGAAAAAAATAATATTAATTACCTCACATTAAATAATCTACTTCTTTTGGAAAATTGGGATCAAATTCTATCAATTTCAAACCCATATTCAGCATTAGAATCGTTTTATAAAACTCTCCAAAAATATATTTCAAAAAGTACAAATAAAATTGTTATATCTAAGAGAAAATATAAAAAAATTAAACCTTGGATAACTGTAGGAATAATAGTCTCCATTAAACAAAGAGATAAACTATATAGAGAGATGCTAAATTATCAAAGAGCCTGTCAAAAAAACAATGTCAGAACAATGTCCTTCATGAAAACAAAATATTTACTGTATAGAAATTTACTAAATAGGTTAATAAGAAGTTGTAAAAAAAAATACTATGGTGAACAAATTGATAATGCAAATAATGATACCAAAAAAACGTGGAATATTATTAACGAAATAACGAATAAAAAAAGGATAGCATCAACTGAGGTTAAGGAGATTAAAATAAATAACAATATTATAACTGACAAATCTGACATTGCAAATAACTTTAACAACTTCTTCACAAATGTCGTAGACCAAGTACTTGAATCATCCAGTAAGATTGCTAATACAGCGCCCGTTGACTCATCTCTGCTTTTGGTACCAACAAACAATTCAATTAACTCATTAGATTATTTTACACCTATCACAACTAATGAAATTGAAAAACACATTGACAGCCTAAAACCAACAAATTCTTCAGGAATTGATAATTTATCAGGTAATATACTAAAAAAAATAAAACAATATATTTTAACTCCTTTACAACATATTTATAATATATCCCTAAAAGAAGGGTATTTCCCAGAACAATTTAAAATCTCCACTATAATACCAGTTCACAAATCGGGTGACACGCACATATTAGACAATTACAGACCTATCTCCTTAGTTTCAAACCTTTCAAAAATATTTGAAAAATGTATCAAAAATAGAGTTATGACATACCTAGAACAAAACAATATTCTGTCCGAAAATCAATATGGCTTCAGAAATAAATTAAGCACTGAAGATGCAATATTCGATCTGACAAAAAATTTATACACATCTGTTGATCAAAATAAAAAAAGTCTAGCTATATTTTTAGACTTAAGAAAAGCGTTTGATACTGTAAATCACAATCTACTCATAAAGAAAATTAATCAAATAGGTTTCAAAAAAGATGCACTAAAAATTCTCACTCACTATCTCAAAGACAGATTACAAAAAACAAAAATAGGGAACTTTTATAGCACAGAAACAGTGATAAAAAATGGAGTACCACAGGGGACTGTGCTTGGCCCAATTCTGTTTCTAATATATATTAATGATTTATGTAATGTTGTAATCCCTGGTAAAATTGTATCTTACGCTGATGATACAGCAATAATAGTAAATGGAAAATCCTGGCCTGAAACTTTTTTAAATGCAACAAAATGTATTTCATATGTCTTGTCATGGCTAACTTGTAATAGACTTTTCTTAAACTATAGTAAAACATTTTACCTAACTTTTTATAAAAACAGTAAAAACAAACCTCCCAATAACCTTAAAATTAGACTACATAATGCTAACTGTAATAAAGTAACATGCACCTCTTGCTTTGAAATTGGAAAAATTGAAAAGATCAAATATTTGGGTATATACATTGACACAAATTTAAACTGGCAACCACAAATTAATAACACCGTTTCTAAATTAAGATATCTGACGTACATATTTTATAGACTTAAAGAAGTACTCGATGTTGACAAATTGAAAATGATTTATTTTTCTCTAGTGCAATCCTCAATTATGTACGGTATATTAGGATGGGGTGGCGCACTAGATACATTTATAAAACCACTACAAATAGTACAAAATCATATTATCAAGGTTATATATAATAAAAAGAGGACATTTTCGACTGATCAATTGTACAAGGAATCTCAACTATTCAATCTCCGTAAACTATTTTTACTTCAAAGCCTGAAATACGTCATGAAAAACCAAAATAAATTTCAAAAATATGAACCCAATATCAACTTTAGAAGAAATCATGTATTTTATACCCCACAAACCAATACCAAACTAATGCAAACTCATAGTAGCTTTATTGGACCTCGCACTTTTAATCTACTACCAAAAAAAATTCAAGTAACAACTGAACTAGCGCAATACCAAAAAGAATTAAAGTTGTGGCTGTACAATGCAAATGTTGAAGCATTATTCATTTAATTTTTACTTTTTTCTATTTTGTTTCTGTATAGTTATTATTATTTTATTTTGTGTTCTTTTAATTCATATATATTATCTTACAATCTTTATTTTTACTTTGATTTATTTTTAATATGCTCCTCTTGCACAATCTTTTAGAATAACTTTAATTATAATCCTACCGTTTTTCTTTATTATGCTTACTGTTTTTTATTTTATTTTTACTGTTATATATTTTTAGGTACAAAAATCTAATGTATTAAATTATATTACCCACGCACAGGCTGCGCCTTAGTGGGTTCCCTTTCATATTATTAAAAAACTTGTATTGTGAAATATGTAAATTGGGAAAAAAATAAAGGAAATAAAAAAAAAAAAAATTTCTTACTCGGAGATATAAATCTAAATGGGCTTAATTAACAAAATAATTTCACATGAAAAGCTGGTAAGTATTATTTTAAAGTACTTAGACGAAGTTAAGAGATAGGTAGTAGTAAATGAACAAATGAATCACACATGTATAGAATGCGAATTATTTATTTATTTATTTCACGCCTATTAAGGCTTTTACATACAATATATAAAAAATATTTACGAAATTATACATGAAAATAGTGCAGGAAACGACTATTTAAAACAATTGCAGAAAAATAAATATAAAGTCGAAATATCACTTAACTTGATCTACACAGCATGCAGGCACAAAACATAAAAAATCCAAAATATTGTTTTCTGTTTCAGTTGAGAAAATATTATGTGTTAGTCAAATCAAATTAAATACCTATGTATCAACAACATCGTACAATTTGTTTCCTAGCTGTTGAATCCGTCGCATAGGAGTGTGATATTGGGACGTTGACATAGAATTGCTACAATAATATGGTAGGTACTTTCTTGTAACCGACCTGCTTGGAGTATGAAAAGAGATTACAAATAATAATGTACAAAATATGGCATTAAGTATGTAGAAGAACACTCTGAAGTAGAATTTATACGGACAAAAGATCTCCAGCGGTGGATTCAAATTATAGAAAAGAGATTCAGGGGATTTAATTTGAATTTATGTAAATATTGGGAAGTATTACATGGATAGTTAAACTTATTGGGAGAATGTAGATGTTTTAATGCTCAGCGAAACATACATGCTGACCTAATTAATATATGTATTAATATATTACGGGTTATATATTACGGGTTACACAAGTTATAACTTCTGCCGTACTATGAAATCAGACGGGGGCATTTCGCTGTATATTAAGAATAATCTGGTATTTTTAATCAAAACTACTAGAATCTTATTATTTTGAAAAAGTTTTTGGAATAATTATTAATAACTATTCGAAATAAAGACAGAATAACTATTTTAGCAGTTAATCAACCCCCCGAATCCCAGAAAACTAGTTTAGCAGGGAAATAGATTCTATTTTGACAGATTCATGGGCCCACGGGAAAATATATTGTTATTTGGGGCATTAATCTAAACTGGACGAATTCTCAAAATGCTGTTGTTCCTTCCTATGAAAATATTTCTGCTAGCAGTTAATTCGTCAAATGCATAGATGATGTGAAACGGGAAGAAATTGTGGACGTGTAACACGTTTGTGTATTTACGCTAGGTACAGTAATTTCAGATCGCAAATAATTATTTCGTAATTGTGTGGAGAATTCGCCAAATCAATCGGCTGCAGAAATGTCAAGGGTAAGTTTTACTATTCTTTACACTCGTTTCTCCACACGAGCATTTGCTCTATCACGATGTACTGTAATGTATTAAAAAGAAAGCAAACTTAATGTAATGTAATAAAATATAATTGTAAATTTAATATTAAATAAAGAAAAAAAATCCTCCCATATACATAGTTCGTCGATGGCGTCTTTATTTTTATTTTTATAAAAATAAAGATTTTTATAGTTATTTTTGCATCCCTTTTTACGGAGTTTCTACCTCGCTGCTACATTTAATGCGGTTTGTTAAAAATGATGCTGTTGCATAATATGACATGATCTGCGATGTATTACGTGCTTTCCATTTTACTGGATCCAAAGCCATCGGGGAAATTCCTCCGTTGCGATTATACCTGTTGTTTCTAAGCAAATTGACATGGGCCGGTGATCTGTCCAGTCAATAGTACTTCACCGAAATATTTTCGTCATCTTTTGAATTGTGGCCGACCTTATGCAGTGATCTAACCAGCTCGTTGTGTTATGTGCATCACTAACATATGTGTTAGAATTTTCTGGCAGTTTTTCAATAGCGGTACAGTGATACTTGTTTTCTTTGCAGAATGATAATAAATCTTTCCCAAATAATGTTCTTGGATCGGCACTAAAATCACTCATAATATGGCAGTTCGTATATTGTTTATCGTCAATTAAAAATTATCATTTCTTTAGTGTGTCTTGGTGTCTATCTCGGATTCAATGAACTACAGAACTGGAATTTGATTTGATTTTCAAAATTGGAAATGACTACGAGAACGATTCAAACAAGCTTAGCAACAAAATTATTTTATATTAATTATAAATTATTGTATGTAATTTCAGTGGTGTTTCTGAACGTCCATGTGTAACTCGGGTACAATGAACTCAAGAACTGCAATTTGCTTTAATTTTCAAAATTGGAATTGACTATGGGAATGATTCAGGCAAGTTTAGCAACAAAGTTATTTTATTTTAATTATAAAAAAATATAATTTCAGTGGTGTATCTATGTGTCCGTGTGTATCTCGGGTTCAATAAACTCTAGAACTGGAATTTCCTTTGATTGAAAATTGTAATTGATTGTTAGAAAGATTCAGACACCAAGTACTTACAAGATTTATTTTACTGTAATTAATTAACTCTTTATTTTAAATGCACTCTTGATAATTTTTTTTACAAATGTCGGAATTTTTCAAGTTTTCTTACGGTGTTCATTCGAAAGGTTAATTTCTGATTTATTTCTCATTTATCCTGCTTAACAAACCCTAAATTATAATATCCCGTTATTTTTCACAGGAGTTTAGTATGGTATTTTACCCTTTACTATAATTAAAGGGCAGGATGCAATAACAACTTAGATTGCCCCCATCGCTTTTTCGTATCTCCAATCCCTTTTTATCTGCTTTTCAAATTACTTCTGTGGGTTTTACATAAACAGAGACACATGTAAAACAATGATCACTAAGGTAGCTGTCAGTAGTGATTTTTCGTCAAATATTGGTGAATTTCATCAACTTTCAAAGTATCCCCCTGAAATATTGGCAATGTTTATATCTATGATGTATATCTCATTTTAAGCCTTATTTCCTCGTTTTGCACGTTATATAAAAACATGGTTACAAATCTCCAGTTCTAATTTACAATTATTTAAAAAGTAGCACCATGATTTTGACATCGTGAAATAGGCTCTCTGTATAATTCATCAAATGAATAAAATAAAGCCAACACGGCGACTATGCTTATTAATAATTGTAGACAGTTAATGTATCTTCCTAACGTAATACCAGTTTTTGTGGTAAATTTATTATATAGTATAATACAGTGATTTCAATTTTGACACGTCACGCACTCAAATTTTAAAAAATTATTTTCTAACCAAACTTTTGAAGAGAGCATAACGTACAAAAAATTATTTTCCCATTATATTCTTGCATCTGTGGTTATCAAACAGGCCATAGAGAACATAAAAACGTAGAAAATATTCTATAAAGATATTTAAAACTGCCACTGGCGGCAATTTCAAATCACAAAAACGCTAATTTCGCGCATTCATAAAGTTTAAGATTTTTTAATAATTTATCTATCAATTCTAAAAATATAGAATAATTATAAAAATATAGGTGAATTCATTGGCTGTATAGCACTACAATCAGTTTTATGTCTCCGTATTAAAATTCGGAGGTTTGATTTTTTTAATGTTGGCGGAAAATATTCAAATTCGTCGCCAAAAAACCGCGAGCAATCGGAGAAAAAAGTTTTTTGACGCGCGATCGTTCGAGTGGCTAACGTTCTCACTAAACACTTACAGCCTTACTCATAATCGAAACACTACGATAATACGGACAGGTTAAGTGAATTTTTTACTCATAATAGCGCCAACTCGCGCGCATGCGCATTGCCTAATCTGACCGTATTAGCAGACGTCAAAATTTAACCCACCCGAAGAGCAGGATTAGGCAGTATTATGAGCGTATTAAATTCGGAAATGGCTGACTTTGACAATTTTGACGTTTTGACTGGAGCTTTGGCAAATCTTGACCGTATTCATCCACCACGGGCACGGAAAACATACAAAAAGCGGTATGACCCATTTACGGCGCTAACGGAAGGAGATTTTAGGTCCAAATATAGATTCACCAAAGCAAATATGAGACGTTTGATCGACTTGGTACGGCCATATTTGCATGTCAATAACAAACGGGGTGGAAAAATATCTACCGATCTCCAAGTTCTTTGTGCCATACGATACTGGGGCAGAAACGAGGTAAGGATAGTGTTTATAGTTGCATTCCTGTGAAACAAATCAGCAAAATCGATAACTAAACAGTTTTTAAATTATTATAACATTTTTTTCGCAGATACAAGATGATTGTGCAGATTTACATGGATTTAGTCAACAGACAATGTCCCGTATTGCCAAAAGGGTCGCAACTGCATTTGCCCGCCTTTCTCCACAGTACATTAAAATGCCACAATCTATTGAAGAGCAACAATCAACAGTTGCAAAGTTCCAAGGAATAAAACGTTTTCCTGGAGTAATGGGTGCCATTGACTGCACGCACATTAAAATAAGGAAAGTTGGGGGTGATGCCGGCCAATATTACATCAATAGGAAGGGGATATATTCCTTAAATGTCCAGGTTTGTAAAGTGATAAACCTCAATACGTGTCTGAAATATAAACATTTACCAAAATTGATTGCATGAATAAATTCATTCCAGGTGGTGTGCAATGCAGAACTAAAAATTATGGATATTGTTGCTCATTGGAGAGGCAGTACTCACGATGCTCGTATTTTCCGGGAAAGTTCCATCAAGCAGAGGTTTGAAGAAGGTCACTTCAACGGACGACTGTTGGGAGACGGAGGTTATGCCTGTACACCATATCTGTTCACCCCAGTTAGGAACCCAAGAAACCCCAGAGAAGTGGCGTATAACAGGGCTCAAATATCTACTCGCAACACGGTGGAGAGATGTTTTGGGGTATGGAAACAGAGATTTCGTTGCCTGCTGCGGGGTATGTCAGGATCTCTCGATACCATCAAGACAACTATCGTAGCTCTTGCTGTTCTCCATTGTCTTGCCATCGATATGAATGATCCTCAGTTAGGTAAGAAAACAACTCAAAATAAAACATAATATAATATGTCAGTTTTTAGATATTCCTTACATTAGAGTTTTGTATGTACTAATTGTATGATTTGTAATTTGGAATAGATGATGATGAAGAACATGATGAGGGTGAAGGAGCAGAAGCAGGTGGTGGTGGTTTCATGGAAGTAGCCCCAAATGAACAAGTAGCCCCAATCAATCATATTGGAAATGCTACTAGACAGGTGTTCATTGATCAACATTTTTAAATGTATTAGTATGTACTCAATATGATTGTATCTACATATATAATTATATTACACTGAAAAAATGTACATACTCAATAGTATAATGTACCTGCGACACAAATGCATATTACACAATAATGAAGATATAATAATAAGACTACGGTATGATCAATATTGTTTTTTTTATTTTAGGGAAATCAGTTTACAACGTGCTTAATTTATAGTGTGTAATTCACCTAACTGAGAAACCATTTATAGATTTCCTTACATGGGCGTTGAGCTGGTCTATTTATATTACAAGGAATTCAATTTGATGTACGTCTGTACATTTTTATATAGCACAGTGAAGAACATTAATAAATGTAAACGAAAATATGAAATATAGATAAAATAAAATTATTATTTGGCTATCCATCCATCTTTCAGCATCGACATTTTAATTTTGGGTTCCTCCTCCATGAACCTAATCCTGGTCTGCGACTCTTCATCCTGTAGACAATTTTTAAGGTCACTTTCCTTCTTCATCAAGCTGACCTTGGTCTGTGACTCTACTTCCTGTAGACGAATTTTGGCCCTGGATTCGTCTTTCATGAGCCTGAACAAGTACTCCATTTTTTTTTGGTGCTCAAGGTGCATTATTTTTTTTGTTTCTTCAAAGACGTTCGCCTTCATTTGGGCTAAGTCGTCTTCCTGAAAATAAAAACATTAAATGACAAACTTTTCATAACTGGTAACATAATTATTCTATTTCCAACTTTCTATTATAATTTTTCCAATTTCCAATCCAGGTAAGTATGTTTATGTATCTTTGTAAATAATAAACTTAGATAGTGCCTATATATAACAAAGTGTACAGCAGAGGTGATTTCTCACAAAAACGGCGCTTTAGAATTATTATTTTTATTAATCCATATGTTAACACTACATACAAAATAACTATATTCAACTTTAGTCACCATGAAACAGGCAGTCACCCAGTACGGTGTTTTAATCTATTCTCTGCAAATCTCTTAATTATCGTGCATTTTATACATAAAAAAAAATAATATTCATATATGAGTTATTGTTTTTCTTAGTAAACTTTCAGTTTTGGTACGACAATAAAGTCAGTTGAGCAAACAAAAATGTGGTGTGAAGAAATACTTACTTTATGGCGTGGTCGCCTCCGAGGTAGAGGTGGAGGGCAAGCGTGCAGCGGGACATGCTGGATGGTGTGTGCTTGTGGTGATAGTGGCGGTGGTGGTGAATCAGCTTCACTGGAAACCTGTAAAAAACACATATATTATTTGTATCAACATTGAATTCCTAGGAAAATAACAATACTATTTGAGCATCTTGGCAGTAAAAACATACCTCAGTCTGAAACTTCTCGCTTAAACGTCTTCCGTCTCTCTCCGAAGCAGCAGTTTTGTTACTCGATACTGTTTCCTGTTGATATAAACAAAAGATTATGTCCAACTGAAATTATCGTGCATTTTATACATAAAAAAAATAATATTCATATACGAGTTATTGTTTTTCTTAGTAAACTTTCAGTTTTGGTACGACAATAAAGTCAGTTGAGCAAACAAAAATGTGGTGTGAAGAAATACTTACTTTATGGCGTGGTCGCCTCCGAGGTGGAGGTGGAGGGCAAGCGTGCAGCGGGACATGCTGGATGGTGTGTGCTTGTGGTGATAGTGGCGGTGGTGGTGAATCAGCTTCACTTGTTTCCTGTTGATATAAACAAAAGATTATGTCCAACTGAAAAGTTACTGCTTTAAATATTGCAAATAGTTAGCACTCATTGTTGCGATGATCATTTAAGTAGGTTTAGGTATATTACCTCAAAAGACAACTTCCTATTGGGAACAGAGTGTGGCAGTGTGGAGTGAGGGGTTGATGTAGGAAAATTCATCTGTAATAATAAAACACAATTACCAATATAACTCCCACAATTAAAGCAAGATTTACATGAGTTTAAATATAGACAGAACCATCAATATTTCAATAATATTACTATCAACTTATCTTTTGAAAAAAAAATGCTGGTTGGCTGTTAAATATTAATTCATATAAAAAGTGTGTTTTTCCATTTAATATATAATGTCACACCACAAAGTATTTGCTTCCTTCGATAAAAAGATATTTACCTTTGCTTTAAATGTTGAATCGCTATCATCAACATTTTTGTCCGTTACGAATTCATGTGGTAACAAATCCACCATCGAGAGAATATCCTGCGAAGGACTTGGTGGTTGGGGACCTCCACCTGTTGCCATCACTTCCCTCCTATACCGGCTCAATTGGCTCTTACAAGCCAATTTGAGCATCTTCCATTGAGCTTGTATCTGACCCATATCTCTTTTTTGGTCACTTAGTGTGTTAAATCTGAAAAATAGTGTGCTATTAATTATGTGGTATGCATACCTTTACCTAATTAATTTTATACTATGATAATTTTTTTATTTGAAATGGATGTCAAAGCTACGAAGCGACAAACTTAAAGTTTAACCACTCAGAACATCAGAACGTCAAAAGACGTAAATATGATAATAGCGGTCAAGACATTAGAATGTCTTTTCACGTAAACGCGCGAGATTTTACAAAAATTGATTTATTTCCATCACTAGTATACCGATTGCCATGATTTAAAAAACAGAGTATCGATAATGAATAACGCTATGCATCTGTATTCAAGAATATCTATGGAACGTAGAGGTGCATTATCTAAGCCGATTGAAACTGTCAAGATGTTCGTTAATAATTTATTGCCTTTCTAAATAATTTATTAAAAATATTTTAGTTTGGACGGTTAGTATTTTGAGGTGACTAATAGTTTTTAAATATATTTCTTCAATATATAAAGTGTTATTCCTTTATGCTACTCAGAAAAAAGTACATTTTTCAAGGCTTTGAAATAATGGTAAGCGATTTTTACATATTTTTGACGTTTTCATAAAATGTATATTTAGAAACGCAAATATTTACGTATAACAACACAATGCGATAGTGGATTTCACAATCTTTCCAAAACATTTTTTAGAATGAGGCTACGTTTCCCAAAACGTGAGTTATGAAGATTTTAGTAAAACTCGTAAATAACACAAAAATTATCACGTTTTGACAGTTCTCAAAGGGACACATAATAAATAAAATTCTATGTCTGAGAGGTTAATCTGTAGAAAAGTTAACAATGCGGATATATTATGGAGGTATACTTACTTTAATAAAACAAGCTTCCAAGCTTCCCTCTTGGCAATTAGGGTGTTACTGTCCGAGTTTTTATTCTCTACAGCCCTCACGTGTTCAGCCACACAGTCCTTCAACAAGGCCTACAAGGAAAACAATCATTATACTTACACTAATTTCAAACAAGTAAACAAAACATTAGAGCCAAGATAAAAGTTAACAAACCTTTTCAACGTCACCCCAATTTTTGTTACGCTTGCGCCTTTTTAATTCTACCTCCAAATTAATGTCAACATTATCCATTTTTAGGTTATTCAAAGATAAACAAACCAACTATTGGATTACTTCTTTGACATATGAATAAACGTGAAGTTGGCAACACGCCGCGAAATGCCAAATTTTTCAAGTGTTGCTACTGTAAAAAAATCATATTCCATAATCCAGCCGTCGAGCTATATTGGGAAAATTTATGATTATGAGTAAAGATTTTTAATCTGACCAGTATAGGCCCCCACCCCTGTATAGCTAATACGGGGTATTATCGTCGTATTAGGGATTTCATTATGAGTAAGACTGATTATACCGTGCATGTGATGGTTATTGAAAAGAAATAATACTTAAATTTATTCATTGCTATTCATTTTGGTAGCGGCCGTTCTTCCAGTTTAGTTAGTGAATCATCGGGCGTTTTGTAACAGCAGAATGTTTTAAACTGTTAATTTGATATCAAATGCATGTATTTCAAATGCATTTATTAAAATGATAACAAATATACGGATAACAGTTGTTTAATCACAGAAGGATTACAACGGAATGGCGGTAGATATAGACGGTAAATAAATAAGGAGGTTTCCCAAGATAAACAACGTTTCTCTCAACCTTTGTCATAACTTCAAGGTTTTCTATTGTGTATTTTTGCTACGATTCGAGAAATAAAATTTTAAAAACTGAATTCCGTTACACTTTGTTCTGTTTCAGGGTTAAATTTATTATTAAACCCTACCAAAGCAGACCATGGATCTACTGAAGCCAGATACTATATCCATCAAGACGGAACCAGGGCTCCAGGAAGAAGGTGGAGGTGAAATTGCATTTTCGGATTTAAATTTCGACCTCCCAGCTGTAACGAAGGAATTCTTGCAATATGCGGAGAGTACTCATACAGCCAGTTGCATTGCATACGTGTAAAATATAGAACTTTAAATACGGATGTCCGGAATCCATGTCTGTTTTGAAAAGTCGTGCAAACAGGACACATACTTGTTTCTTCCTCTCTTATAATACATGAGGTGTTATGGGTATTTACCCTAAAATGCGTCCTTGCCGGAAACTACCACAATACAGCACTATCTTAACATAAATATATGGTTCACAATAAGTTGTCGGTTCCTCTATTTCCTCATAATTTTATTGGAACATGATGTTTCTTACACGTATTAAAAATTCATTAATATTAGATAGTGTGTTCTCAATATTCATTAATATTGAGAACACACTATCCCATTGACTTACAACTCCCTACTTAAGGTGCTCTAAAACAGGGTTTTTCTTTCTTGTTGAATCAGTCCCTCAAGAGGACGTCTGAGGTTATTTTTATCTGATATTGAACTTTAAAACTTTCATCCAAATTCCCGCTTCTATGGTATATTTATTCGTTATAAAATAGATTACAGTTTTTCGATTAAGAAAGTGTTTCTTTTTATATCAATGGTACGAAGATACATGGCTGGCTCTATGTGGGCGCAATTGGAGCAGTTAGCTCCGGGCGTCGAATACTCAACTTAAAACATCGCCCTTGATATTATTTTTGATAAATACCATACTACAAAAACCCACAAATCATCATTTTATTGATTACAGTGATATCCTCCCTTGGCGTGTACTAATTAAAATTGTAAGGGCAGCCAAAATTAAACTCGCTCCTGGCGCCGTTTGGTTCAGGGCTGGCTTCCATGCAAAGATATATTCTATTTATACCCCTTTTTTATTCCAGGAAGCATTAATGTGGAAACAGTTACCATAAACAAGGATCTCGGACCCCGACAAGATGAAGCGGGGCTTACTTATATGAAAATTGATATAGACCTGCCGGATGTTAAAGAGGAATGTTTGGAACGCTTTGAAAGAATTACCAAGGCAGCAGGTAAAACCAATCTTAATTGTTAACTTGAAAAATTTGGCCTTTCTTTTTTTTAACGCCTCTACGAACTTACTTCGCTTATTTACTCTAAGTTTTAAAGTTTTAAAAATGTGGTTAACTGAGTCATTTTCACCCATTTTATTTCTCAAATTTGTCCACAGATCTTCTGACGCATTTTGTCGAAAAAGGATTCACTCATCCACATCGCAACTACTCCTTCTCTCCTAAGTCTCACAGTGGAGAAAAACCTTTTTCATGTTCCGTGTGCAACTATGCGTGCTATCGAAAGGATTATCTGAAGAGCCACATGCTGACTCACATTCGAGAAAAACTTTTTTCATGTTCCCTTTGCAACTATGCGTGTAATCATAATGGTCAACTGAAGAGCCACATGCTGACTCACAGTGGAGAAAACCCCTTTTCATGCTCCGTATGCAACTATGCATGTTATCGAAAGAGCGACCTAACTAGGCACATACTGACTCACAGTGGAGAAAAACCTTTTTCATGTTCCCTGTGCAACTATGCGTGTTATCGAAAGTGGAATTTAAATATCCACATGCTGACTCACAGTGGGGAAAAACCTTTTTCATGTCCCGTATGCAACTATGCATGTTATCAACAGGGTAAACTGAAGGTACACATGCTGACTCACAGTCGAGAAAAACCTTTTTCATGTTCCGTGTGCAACTATGTGTGCTATCGAAAGGATTATTTGAAGAGCCACATGCTGACTCACAGTCGAGAAAAACTTTTTTCATGTTCCCTTTGCAACTATGCGTGTAATCATAATAGTCAACTGAAGAGCCACATGCTGACTCACAGTGGAGAAAAACTTTTTTCATGTTCCCTGTGCAACTCTGCGTGTAATCGAAAGGGGAATTTAAATATCCACATGCTGAATCACAGTGGGGAAAAACCTTTTTCATGTCACGTATGCAACGATGCATGTTATCGAAAGAGCGACCTAATGAGTCACATGCTGACTCACAGTGGAGAAAAACCTTTTTCATGTTCCGTATGCAACTATGCATGTTATCGAAAGAGCGACCTAATGAGTCACATGCTGACTCACAGTGGAGAAAAACCTTTTTCATGCTCCGTATGAAACCATGCATGTAATCGAAAGAGCGACCTAACGAGTCACATGCTGACTCATAGTGGAGATAAACCTTTTTATGTTCAGAGTGTGACTATGCATGTTGTCGACAGGGTAACCAGAAGATCCACATGCTGACTCACAGTGGAGAAAAACCTTTTTAATGTTCCGTATGCAACTATGCATGTTATCGAAAGAGCGACCTAACGAGGCACATGCTGACTCACAGTGGAGAAAAATCTTTTTCATGTTCCGTGTGCAAATATGCAAGTTGTCAAAAGGTTCAGCTGAAGAGGCATATACTGACTCACATCGTAGAAAAACCTTTTCCATGTTCCCTGTGCAACCATGCGTGTTATCGAAAGTATTATCTGAAGATCCACATGCTGACTCACAGTGGAGAAAAACCTTTTTCATGTTCCCTGTGCAACTATGCGTGTTATCGAAAGTGGAATTTAAATATCCACATGCTGACTCACAGTGGGGAAAAACCTTTTTCATGTCCCGTATGCAACTATGCATGTTATCAACAGGGTAAACTGAAGAGGCATATTTTTAATGTTCCGTTTTAAACATTTCATTATAGCAAAATGCCCATCCAAAGACCCACTTGCTGACTCATAGTGGCGAAAAACCTGTTTTATTTTCCATAAGTCCACATATTAATGTTTTAAAAGGCAATCTTTTTCTTGTTCCTTGTTCATCTATGGATGTTCTCAAAAAGCACATCAAAAAGCCACATGCTGACTCACAGTGGAGAAAAACCTTTTTCATGCTCCGTATGCAACCATGCATGTAATCGAAAGAGCGACCTAACGAGTCACATGCTGACTCATAGTGGAGATAAACCTTTTTCATGTTCAGAGTGTGACTATGCATGTTGTCGACAGGGTAACCTGAAGAGACATATGCTGACTCACAGAGGAGAAAAACCTTTTTCATGTTCCCTGTGCAACTATGCGTGTTATCGAAAGTGGAATTTAAATATCCACATGCTGACTCACAGTGGGGAAAAACCTTTTTCATGTCCCGTATGCAAATATGCATGTTATCAACAGGGTAAACTGAAGGTACACATGCTGACTCACAGTCGAGAAAAACCTTTTTCATGTTCCGTGTGCAACTATGTGTGCTATCGAAAGGATTATCTGAAGAGCCACATGCTGACTCACAGTCGAGAAAAACCTTTTTCATATTCCCTGTGCAACTATGCGTGTTATCGAAAGTGGAATTTAAATATCCACATGCTGACTCACAGTGGGGAAAAACCTTTTTCATGTCCCGTATGCAACTATGCATGTTATCAACAGGGTAAACTGAAGGTACACATGCTGTCTCACAGTCGATAAAAACCTTTTTCATGTTCCGTGTGCAACTATGTGTGCTATCGAAAGGATTATCTGAAAATCCACATGCTGACTCACAGTCGAGAAAAACTTTTTTCATGTTCCCTTTGCAACTATGCGTGTAATCATAAAGGTCAACTGAAGAGCCACATGCTGACTCACAGTGGAGAAAAACTTTTTTCATGTTCCCTGTGCAACTATGCGTGTAATCGAAAGGGGAATTTAAATATCCACATGCTGACTCACAGTGGGGAAAAACCTTTTTCATGTCCCGTATGCAACTATGCATGTTACCAACAGGGTAAACTGAAGATACACATGCTGACTCATAGTGGAGAAAAACCTTTTTCATGTTCCCTGTGCAACTATGCGTGTTATCGAAAAGGTCAACTAAAGATCCACATGCTGACTCACAGTGGAGAAAAACCTTTTTCATGTTCCGTATGCAACTATGCATGTTATCGAAAGAGCGACCTAATGAGTCACATGCTGACTCACAGTGGAGAAAAACCTTTTTCATGTTCCGTATGCAACTATGCATGTTATCGAAAGAGCGACCTAATGAGTCACATGCTGACTCACAGTGGAGAAAAACCTTTTTCATGCTCCGTATGCAACCATGCATGTAATCGAAAGAGCGACCTAACGAGTCACATGCTGACTCATAGTGGAGATAAACCTTTTTTATGTTCAGAGTGTGACTATGCATGTTGTCGACAGGGTAACCTGTAGATCCACATGCTGACTCACAGTGGAGAAAAACCTTTTTTTATGTTCCGTATGCAACTATGCATGTTATCGAAAGGTTCAGCTGAAGAGGCATATTTTAAATGTTCCGTTTGAAACATTTCATTATAGCAAAATGCCCATCCAAAGGCCCACTTGCTGACTCATAGTGGCGAAAAACCTGTTTTATTTTCCATAAGTCCACATATTAATGTTTTAAAAGGCAATCTTTTTCTTGTTCCTTGTTCATCTATGGATGTTCTCAAAAAGCACATCAAAAAGCCACATGCTGCCTCACAGTGGCGACACACCTTTTTCATTTTCCAAGTGCACTTATTTAGTTTGTCGGAAAGGCCATCTTACCTATATATAAGATATATACTGGACATTAGATGGATCACGTGCTGACTCACAGCGGAGAAAAACAATTTTTCTTGTTCCGAGTGCAACAATGCAAGTTATCAACAGTGTACCTTGAAGAGAAAAGAGAACTTACAACTAAGAAAAAACTTTTTGGTTTTCTGGCTGCACTTATTCATGTTCTCAAATGAAAGATTTTAAAATACACCTGCACACTTACAGTGAAGACTAGTTGGTTTCATATGCAATTATGCATTTTCTCGAAGAGACTCTTTGTTTGGCCCCTTTTTTTATTTCTTGTGTTATTATTCATCTTCACGAAAACTATTTACACAATAAATTTTAGTTATAGATATGATATGTTTCACCAGAGAATTTTCAGTATATAAAATGTGTATCATTTGTAATGGTCAAAATATTTATTACCTTTCGATTTTAATTTTTAATTTTTAAATTTTAAAATTTATTCCGAATCGCATTGTAAAAGATTTGATTATTTTTTAAAACTTAAATGTACGAAGTATGCGTAAAAAAGATAATTATGTCTTACCTACTTCTTAGACGAATATCAAAATATATATGAATATGTGAACAATAATAAATTCAACTATTTATTCTAATAATATTATTACACTTCTAAATTATCTGTCAAAACTATAGAATTATAGGAGCAGCTATTAGTGCGTTCTAGAATATTTTCTTTTTTGTTTACCCTACGGAGATCGCACCTTGTACCTACTAGAATTATTTGGTAAACACAACCGCTATGTACTTCAACCGCTCGAGAACGTACTACCTGGGCAAACAGGAAAAAGTTCCATTGATTTGACTGATAACGATTTTTCACTCAGATATTTTAAAATGTAAGTATTTTTCTCCGTACATAACAGAACCGACATAATTTAACTTTTGAAATTTGTTGTCGAAATGCCTTCATGCAATCATACATTTCGTTACGTGCTTAAAGCAGATATAATGCTATAAAATCGTTTTCAACAAATTCGTTAATTTTTACACTTTGACAATAGTTGTTAAGATTATTCTGGTAAAAGCTATTGCCAATTGTAGAGAAAATCAGGAGGAACTGTCTGCGGCACGAAAATGAATTAAGTATTGATCCTGTGTAATGTAGTAAAGCAGGGAACAGAAAACAGTATTGTGGGGTTTGTAAGGGCTCCAATGCCAATTTTATTCGAAAAAAACTAAAACTTTTTCTTCCCAAAAAAAAGTTGAAAGATTCTTGTTTCTGTAATTATTAGTAGTAAATACAGATAACTACTTATTCGTTAACATTTTAATTTTAATATTACTTTACCAACCGTATTTGGCGTTGTTCACCGTAGTTAACATTTGATCTCAGATATTACTGAAGATTTTAAAACACAAATATTGCTATTTTCTTCAAGACCTCTTTTAGACCCTAAATCCTAATAACTCGGTTTATCTATAAACATTAATTTTTGATATCCTTGCCGAGTTGACAGTTAACAATTAATAAGATAGTAATGTGTTTGCCCAAGTTTTCAAAGCAATTTTAAGCCTTATGTATAAAGAAATTGTACAAAGGACAGTGTCCAAATCGCTTGAACTAAATATTAATTTAGAAACCATATTTTTTTTAATTTTTGTACATGTTTTATTGTGTTTTGTTCTCAAGGTTGCGGACTTCCCACAGTCAACAGGTTGAAGATCTGCTATCCCCTTAGAGTAATATACTCTAAGGCTAGCCCTATAATAGGTATATACAATGCCCAATTGTTTTCTCAACTTTTTTCACAAAAATGTCGTTTTTTCCTGTTTCCAAACTCTATTCAAACCGCGTTGTTAAACTTATCATCCCATGCCTGTGATGGTTATTGGTAAGTACTAATGCATATATTCATCGCTATTCATTTTGGTAACGGTCGTTATTCCGGTTTAGTTAGAGAATCATGGGTCGTTTTCTTTGTCACACATCGGAACTTTTAAACTGTCAATTTGACGTAGGTATACCTATTATTAGATAAGTATTGCAAAGGCATTTATTAAAAAAGTCACTTAAAAGCAGAATGGCGGTTGACATGGTAAATAAATATAGATTTATCCGACGATAAACAAAGATTCATTAAACCGTTGTCATAACTTCAAGTTCAAAATACCTCACAATTTACATTATTAATTCCCTATATGTGTTTTGGCTACGTTACTTTTGATTGATTTTCGAAGCGCAATCAAATATTAACATCCCGTTCAAATTAGAGTTCTGTTACAACTATGTTCTGTTTCATTTTTTTTTGGCTAAATTATTATTTTCTAATATGTGTTTTGGCTACGTTACTTTTGCTTGATTTTATGGTTAAATATTAACATCTCGTTCAAATTAGAGTTCTGTTATAACTATGTTCTGTTTCAGGTATATTTTTTTGGCTAAAATCCAAGGTTCGTAGAAAATATTTTTAACAAGGTAAGCTCATTGTGGGGGTAATCGTGACCTAGATGGAAGCCCATTTTCCACTGGGTGATTTGAATGTACTGTAATAAAAGTGACAGAATCCATTTGCAATGATTTATTTATAATGCGTTGGTAATATTATACTTATTATTATGTTAAAATTAATGCTCGGAATTAAATGGTAAAATCCCAGGAAATTTGCAGTGTTATTTATGCAATGATGATGTAGAATTGCGGTAATTTTTTAGCGCCTTGTACATATTTTCTTTGAGAACATTCAAATTTTCAAATAGAAAATCTCATTCAGCAAACTATCATGACAAGGACTTGATAGGGAAAGTGTTGGGAATAATAGTATTTATATAAAAAGATGCACTTGGTGGTAGATACTCTCAGCATTGCCTTCAGTAATTCAGGCATCAGTAATGCGAAGGGCAAGAGTAAACAATAAGCTTGTCGGTGTTGAATGGTGTAGTTTTCAATTCTCACTTTCGACTAATTATTATTAGTTATTCTGTGTGCCCACTAGCATGGAGCGACATTGCAAAAATCAAATCTCGGTATTGTAATAGCTGCCAAAAGATGCTTCATGTCATTCATATTCTCGTAAAAATACTTAAAAAAATCTAAAGTTATGTCTTCATTCAACAACCTAGCGATTTTGTAACGTAAAAAACGTAAATTTAGCCTTTTTTTCCCAAAATCTGAGTACAGTCTCAAAAATATAAAATAATATCCATTACTTTCAATTGCATTTACCTTATTGAACATTACATGTTTTATAAAAAAAAAACACTGCATATATTGCTGTTAAACTAGTGAGTTTGTGAGCGCTGTGGAGGTGGGGGGGATAATTTCGCTCCTATTGTTTCGTCGCAGAAACTAGATGCGACTTGCATCTAGTTTCATTTCGGCTACCGCTGACCGTAGACGTGTTAGAATCCTTGTCCGATTAAATTATAACACATATAATTGTTGTGAAAATGAATGCAAATTACACGAGAAGCAAAATTTTATGTCCAATATTCGGGGCACCAACTGAAATGAACTCTCAAGTGTTACCTACTGTCTCAGAAGTGATTAAACATTATTTGTTCTTACGATATGAGCGTAATCTTAACTCTACAAAAAAAAACGTCAGTATTCGAAATAAAAAGTGTTATATCTGCAATTGTTGAAGGAATTTGGAAGCGCGCTTCTATTCCCATTGTTTCACACAATCGAGTGATGAAACTGATCCAAGATCATTATAACGAATACTTAAAACTTAAAAATTGGCCAAAAAAAGTGTGCATTATTATGTTAAGTTAAATTCTTTTAAAATCGAAATGAATAAACTTTTCGATATTGCTTCATGCAAATGTAACAATCTGAATATGTGTTCCTACGAAAAGACGCTCAAGGTACCCACCAAAGAACAAGCATTCCTTCAAGACCAAAGATCCTCAAGAAAAATGATGCTGGGAGCAATAGATACCGACACAACAAAAAAAATACATCGGAAAATGAGGATGCAAGCTCGTTTATCTGAACTTGCTTCGAAGGTCAGCTCATCTACAGCATCAGCGACAAAACCACGTCAACCCTTTTTTGATGAAAACCAATCATTTTTTTCACATTCTTCGCAACCTCCAGAAAATTCCCGTATGATGTTAAAACTCCCCACTTTGGCCAGAATCTGCGATCAGTATGGTTTGTAAGACAGGTCGGCTGTTGCAAGTGCTACATTACAAGATTTTGGCATAGTAACCGAAGACGTCTCTAAAATGGTGATTGATAGGAGCAAACTCAGACGAGCTAGACAAACGTGTCGCACTTCTTTAATAAAAACATGGCAGATGTCGTCGGAGTCAACAAAAATTCGAGGTCTATATTTCGATGGAAGGAAGGATAAAACACTGTCTCAGGAAAAAAATAGGGGATAGATATCTTCGGAGAACGATTTCAGAAGAACATTATTCCATTTTATCTGAGCCGGGATCTCAATATGTTGGACATGTTACACCATCATCAGGAACTGGCAAAAACATCGCAAAGAGCATGTTACACCATTTAAAAATGAACGGTTTTAATTTGAATGATTTATCAGCGATTGGATGTGATGGGACTGCTGTCAATACAGGCAAAAAATGGAACTATTAGATTCATGGAATTGGAATTAGGTCATCCGTTACAATGGTTTATCTGTCAGCTGCATGCAAACGAACTTCCCCTTCGCCACTTGTTTCAACACTTAGATGGTGCTACAGCAGGACCTAAAGGGTTTTCAGGACCTATTGGAAAACTTCTTTCAAGCAGCTCTAAAAGCACCGTTATAAATTATTCACCAATACACTTTGAGATGCACAAACTCAACGCAGAGGAATTGAAAAATTTGAGCACGGACCAAAAATACTTGTACGAAATATGTTTTGTAGTTACAACAGGTCACTGCCCACCAAATTTAGCAAACCGTCATCCAGGTAGTATTTGTCACTCACGCTGGTTGACGACAGCAAACTCAATACTTCGATTATATATAAGAACAACTAACCCTTCAGTGAACCTAAAAATTCTTGCTGAATATGTTGTTAAAGCATATGCTCCGACATGGTTTGAGATAAAGAGGCACCCGTCGTGTAAAGATGGGGCATTACATGTTTTTACCATAATAAAACTCACCCGATATTTGAGCACCGATCTACGAGATATAATTAATCCAGTAATTCAAAGAAACGCCTATTTTTGCCACCCGGAAAATCTGCTACTATCCATGATAATGGATGACAACCTTATTGTAAGAGAATTGGGTTTGAGACGAATATTAAAGGCGCGAGATAGATTTCCGAGTCCATCTGTTGTTAGAGACTTTATTATTCCAACAATAAACTTTTCAGCAAGTAAATATTACGATATTATCAACTGGCAGGAATGCGAAGTTACACCGCCACCGATACTATCCGAAATCAGTAATGACGACCTAGTCAAAATGATAAATAATTTCGGTGAAGAAAAGGACAGTTTTGAATTTCCCAGATTTCCCTGCCACACTCAAGCAGTCGAGAGGTGCATCAGATTAGTTACCCAGGCATCGTTGTCTACAGTTGGGCCTGAAGCAAGAGATGGATTCATTCGGGCGACAGTAAAATCTAGGCATATAATGCCCGAATTTCACACCAAATCTCATTTCAAAACACGATAAATATTATAAAACTTCGATAATGTTTAAAAAAATTCTCTTTGTTAAAGTATTTTATTTTATAAAAAACATGTTTCTCAAAAACACGAAAAAAAACAATAAAAAATCAATAATCCTCTTCAAAAAACCAAAAATAGACCCCGCCTTGAAACTATAGTAATTTTATTTTTATTTTCACATGTGTTAAGCACCTTATTAGCTATAAAACCCCTAATAAAATTGTATTTTTGCTATGAATATCGCTTGTTTATAATGCTTGGCAGAGTTTTCAGCGACTTTTTTCATACAATTTTTTTCTAAATATAAATGTGCTGGTTGTTGAATAAAGGAATGTTTCAATCGAGTTGATTTTTTTAGACGAAAGAGATGTTATATAAAGGCAACTTTTTTTTGCTATTACAGTACTGGAATCTTTAAAAAAAAAAGTCCCATACAACGTCACTCCACCCTAGTGCCCACATAATATTATATACCAACATTATTTTGTTAGAAGCGTGAAGTATAGATACACCATAGTATAAGTAAAACAGTGTTGTCGCCTGATGGCATTGCCATTGCACTGAATTGATAATGTTAATTCAATTACTTTCCTTTGTTTGAGGTAATAACATACCAAATACATATGTCTCAAAGGAAAGGGTGTTTTCTGATGACCGGATAACTCATCAAAATGACAACTCAACAAACCTATAAAAAAATGTTAAAAAGTTATGAAAATTGATGAAACAAAAACTAGGTTAAATGGGTTACATATGTAACTATTAAACCTTGTTTTTATTTAAAGTTTATTTTAGTTATTAAATTGTGTTGAATAGTCATTTTGAGGAGTTCTTACAATACTATTTCTTACCAAGCATTATATTGTAAGAAATAATCAATGGATAAAGACAGAGGCTTTTCAATTTACCTTCATTTCTATGATTGAATTATTACATGATCACTAATTTGTATATCATAAAATTCCATTAATATGTTATTATGAAAAAGTAATACCTAGTTGTATAAAATATATTATAATAATGTCAAATCATTAACCAAAGGATCTCTATCTTTAAACAATACAACGAAATAATGTGTTCCTCTACATCACTGAACGGATTTAAACTTATGACACACATAAGTTTTTAGATTCTCACGGCCAAAAGCATTTTTGTTGTTTGTTTTTGGGTTGTTATGCCGTGTTGCGCTAACTCCTTCTTTAGCCGACGTTTCGGACAGCGTTGCAGTGTCCATCATCAGGGCAGATCCGGTAGATCCGAAGATGTGGATCACATCTTCGGATCTACCGGATCTGCCCTGATGATGGACACTGCAACGCTGTCCGAAACGTCGGCTAAAGAAGGAGTTAGCGCAACACGGCATAACAACCCAAAAACAAACAACAAATATGACACACATAGTTCAATTTTTAGAAATGTTTTTGATATTACTTACTTACATTACACAATAAAGGAATAAATGTAACACCCATTTGTACATGGGATTTGATTAACATATAAATTTAAAACTGTAAATAGTATAGTTTTAACTACAAATCAAAGATCTAATAAATCTCGTTATTCTTAATTCAACTTTATGCTGTATACTTACATTGTACTTTTAACTATATTTTCATTTCATGTCAATGGCACATGTCGTGCCGTTAGTATTTAAATAAAATTAAAAAAAAACCGTGGATAAATCTTTTTTATCACACTAGCGACTCGTCCACTATAAAACTGATCCATGGTACAATTAATATAATGAATCTTATTTGTTTTCATTTAAGTTCAAGATCCTTGAAAATATATTTTCATATACTTAATAATTAATTCCTTTAATTCCTTGAAGCACTTCGAAACTCTAACTTTAATACTATGCGATACATCTATTCATTTCTTATTCGGAGATATAAATCTAAATGGGTTTAATAAACAAAATAATATCATAATATCGTATGAAAAGCTGGTAAGTATTATTTTATTAAGTACTTAGATGTAGTAACCAGAAAGGTTGTAGTAAATGAACAAATGAATCTCACATGTATAGAATGCGAAGTATGTATAAAATATGGCACTAAGTATTTAGAAGAACACTCTGAAGTAGAAATTGTATGGACAAAAGATCTCCAGCGGTGGATTCAAATAATATAAAAAGAGATTCAGGGGATTTAAATTGAATTTATTTAAATATTGGGAAGTATTACTTGGATAGTTAAACTTATTGGGAGAATGTAGATGTTTTAATGAAACATACGTGCTGACCTAATTAATATGATTCCGGGTTACACAAGTTATAACTACTGACGTACTAACAAATCAGGCGGGGGCATTGCGCTGTATTTTAAGAATAATCTGGTATTTTTAATCAAAACTATTAGAATCTTATTATTTTGAAAATGTTTTTGGAATAATTACTTTTCGAAATAAACACAGACTAACTATTTTAGCAGTTAATCAACCCCCGAATCTTAGCAAACAATCGTTTACCAGGGAAATAGAATCTATTTTGACAGATTTCATAGGTTCACGTGAAAATATATTGTTATTTGGGGACATTAATCTAAACTGGACGAATTCTCAAAATGCTGTTGTTCCTTCCTATGAAAATATTTCTGCTAGCAATTATTTCGTCAAATGCATAGATGATGTGAAACGGGAAGAAATTGTGTACGTGTAACACGATTGTGTATAGATCACATTTACGCTAGGTACAGTAATTTCAGATCGCAAATAATTATTTCGGAATTGTGTGAAGAATTCGCCAAATCAATCGGCTTTGGAAATGTCAATGGCAAGTCTTAGAACAGGTTGTTTTGAAGAATTTCAACAATTAATCAAATATCAACGTTTATTTCATGTTATGAGAAAGTCCTTTTCAAGTTCTGTTATAATTTCGTTATACAGAACTGAAATAATAACAGAACATGAAAAAATCTTTCACAGATCTTAAAAATTTTAAATTTGAAAATTGAACAGTTTTCCAACTCTCCAAAAACAACCCGTCCTTGCATTCATAATTTGTATCTTTCACATTGCACATTTTAAACATAAATACTTTATTATTTTAACCTAATTAGTAATGTAGGGTGTTATGTCACAGAATGCCTATCGTGAAGTTTTTATTAAAAGTGAGTAAGCTAACAGACGTTTATAAGATAGGTACTTGCCACGAATATTCCCCATATGTGAGTTGAAAAGAACACATTTTGGGGAAAAGGCTTTAGTCGGACGTAGTCGGAGGCATGACGGTGACCATAAACAAGGTGACAGTTGGTTTAGTGTTGTTTGGCATATTTTTTTTTACTGTACAACAGAATATTTTTTCCAATTACAGTATAATTTTACATATGTCAGCATTTAGCTAGGTGACTCTTCAATAATTGTTTCAAGTCATTTAGAGAAGAGTCACTTACATCCAAATTCTTTGCAAGTTCGTTTAACAGCACACCTCCCCACGTCATGCTATGCTTTGCCAGGACGTCGGTTTTGCCTTTTGGTACTCTGAATAGGTCATGGTATCGACTTCGGCTGTAGTGGTCTGGTACATATAAATGATAGCATCCCAAGAGGAATGGGCTATCGATACAATTTATCCTGATTTTGAAAGACATAATAGCTAAACTTGCTTTCCGCCTTTATATTGGTAGTTGGTACCACTAGCGTGGAATGACTCGCGAATTGTGCTGAATATGAAATGTTCTTAAAAATCATTATTCTTAGTTACGATCATTCTTAATAATAACCGTTCTTATTAATTATCATATGATGAATATGCATGTTAACAATATGTATGTGTTCTAAAGTCACATGTTGAAAATGATTTTTTCTTTGAGTTATCTGGTCGCCATGAAAATTATAATAATTGTCTATGACTTCATTCTTGTTTATGCATAACCTATAAATATTTTTGACAAGTGCTAACTAGTGCTTTCTTCTCCGACAGCCGTTTCTTCCTGTTTCCCAACTCTGTTTATCCCGCGTTGCTAAACTTACTATCCCACGCCTGTGATGGTTATTGGTAAAGTAAGTACTCATTTTTATATTCATCGCTATTTATTTGGTAGCTGCCGTTATTCCAGTTTAGTTAGGGAATCATTGGGCGTTTTGTCACAGTAGAATGTTTAAACTGTCAATTTGACGTCTACCGATTATTAGATTAGTATTTAGAAGGCATTTATTACAATTACACAACAAAAAACATATGGGTAACAGATATTTTGTTAAAAGCGGAATGGCGGTAAACATTGTAAATATATATATAGTTTTTCCACGATAAACAACGTTTCTCTTACCGTTGTCATATCTTCAAGGTTTTCAAATATGTGTTTTGGCCACGACTTTGTTACTGTGACAGGATATTCCAAGCGAAACCACATTTTATTTTTTTAATGTTTTTTTTTTATTCTAGATAAAAGAAAATTACATATTCACTTATTTAACTAGAAAAAACCAATAGATTACATATTAATATATTACATTGCGATTTTATTCACGATCATTGTTTTGTTGACTGAGCATAAAATTGAACAACTTTTTTTTAAAATTTACCTACACTTTTTTTCATTTTTAATTTCGTCTGGGAGGCAATTATATATGTTGCTCCCCTCGTAACCAATGGATTGCTTGCCGTAATGAGTATGTATGGTGTTTAAATGTATTTTATCGTGTTGCCCTGTAAAGTGTGTGTTTACTTGGTACGTTTTAATGATTTCTGAATTTGGATGTATGAGTTTATTATTTATTTTGCATATAAGGAGACATGTATAATATTCATAAAAAGTTTCTTAATGTTAATAGTTTTGTTTTCATGCATAATTTTTCTGTTAAAGTTCTAGGTTTAAAGTGAAATAGTTTTTTGATTGCTTTGTTTTGTTTTACGTGTACTTCATTTATATATTTTTCATATGCATTTCCCCAGATTTCAATCAAGTAGTTTAAATGTGAATGTATGAGGCTATAATATAGATCTTTTTAAATTTTATTTGGTAACAGATATGATATCAGGCTAAATAGGCTAATTAAAGGATTGATTTTATCTTTAATATCTTGAATATGCTGTTTAAAAGTTAGGTGTTTATCATTGTATCAGGATTTGCAGGATGTTATATTCAATTTTTAAGGGTACATAAGGAGGAATTATTTAAAGAGTTGAGCTTAAAATCATGTATCTTGTTTTAATTTTACTTTTGGATTTTTATCATTTTATTTTATTTTAAGAACGTTCTGTTTCAGATATATTTTTGGTGTTAAACCAATAACCAAACTCTACCAAAGCAGACCATGGATCTACTGAAGTCAGATACTATATCCATCAAGACGGAACCAGGTCTCCGGGAAGAAGATGGAGGTGAAATTGCATTTTCAGATTTAGATTTCGACCACCCAGCTGTAACGAAGGAATGCTCGCAATATGCGGAGAGTACTCAGACAGACAGTTTGTTGCATTGCATACGTGTAAAATATAGAACTTTAAATTCGGTTGTCCGGAATCAATATCTCCTTTGAAAAGTCGTGCAAACAGGACACATACTTGTACACAACATCCTTTCTTATAATACATGAGGTGTATTGGGTATTTACCTTAATATGCGTCCTTGCCGGAAAATACCAAAATACAGCACTCATTAAACTTTATGATATTATTCACAATAAGTTCTCGGTTCCTCGATTCTCACCTAATTTCATTTGGGACATGATGTTAACAACACGTATTTATTATAAGTTAAAAATACATAAATATTGATTGGAAAAACAATATCCCATTGACTGAAAAGAATCAAACTCTCTACTACGGGTGCTCTAGAGAAAGTTTTTGTTTTTTTGAAGAATCGGTCACTGAAGCGGACATCTGAGGTCATTTTTTTTATCTCTCATTGACCTCGTTGATCAATGGTATCTGTATTCGTAAAAAAATAGTTTATTATTTTCCAATTTAAAAAAATTCTCGTTTACATCAATTTTACGAAGATAGGCTGGCCCTATCCTGGCGCAATTGGAGCAGTTCGCTCCGGGGGTCGAATACTTAACCTAACACATCGCCCTTGATATTATTTTTGATAAATACCGCGCTACAAAAAAACACAAATCATCATTTTATTGATTACAGTGATATCCTGCCTTGTCGTGTACTAATTGAGACTGTTAGGGCAGTCAAAATTAAACTCGCACCTGGCGCCGTTTGGTTCAGGGCTGGCCATGCAAAGATACATTATATTTATTTAAATATTGAAGACAATATTTGTGATTTCTAAACGAAAATCTGAAACAGAAAAATCAGAAAAGGAAACGGTCACATCTGGGACTCAAACGGTCACATCAAACGGTCACATCGAGTCCCAGATGTGACCGTTTCCTTTTCTGATTTTTCTGTTTCAGATTTTCGTTTAAAAATCACAAATATTGTCTTCAATATTTAAATATTACAATTTGGGGTTTTACTCAATACAGTTATTCCGAAAAATAAAACATTATATTTATCGTCCTTTTTATTACAGGAAGCATTTATGTGGAGACAGTTACCGTAAACGCGGATCTTGGACCCCGACAAGATGAAGCGGGACTTACTTATATGAAAATTGACATAGATCTGCCGGATGTAAAAGAGGAATGCTTAGAACGCTTTGGAAGAATTAGCAAGGCAGCAGGTAAAACTAATTTTTCACTGTAAACTTGAACGATTCGGACTCTCCTATTTTTTTTAACCTTTCTACGAACTCACTTCGCTTATTTACTCTAAGTTTAGAAAAAATGTGTTTAACTGAGTCATTTTCACCCATGTTATTTTTCAAATTTGTCGACAGATCTTCAGACGCTTTTTGTGGAAAAGGGATTCATTCCTCCACATCGCAACTACTCCTCCTCTCCTAAGTCAAATTTTGCAATAAACGTACGCACCCATGAAAGAAATAAATATTTTTACTGTACCGGTTGCCACTATTCATCTTCTCGAAAGGGAGATTTAAAGAGCCACATGCTGACTCACACGGGAGAAAAACCTTTTTCATGTTCCTTGTTCAACTATGCATGTAATCATAAGGGTCATTTAAAGAGCCACATGCTGACTCAAAGTGGAGAAAAACCTTTTTCATGTTCCACTTGCAACTATGCATGTAATCATAGGAGTAATTTAAAGAGCCACATGCTGATTCACAGTGGAGAAAAACCTTTTTCATGTTTGGAGTGCAACTATGCAAGTTATCAAAAGAGTAACCTGAAGACACACTTGCTGACTCACCGTGGAGAAAAACCATTTTCTCGTTCCGTGTGCAACTATGCATGTAATGCAAAAGGTCAGCTGAAGAGGCACATGCTGATTCACAGTGGAGAAAAACCTTTTTCATGTCCTCTGTGCAACTATACATGTTATCAAAAGGGTCAACTGAAGATTCATATGCTGACTCACAGTGGAGAAATACCTTTTTCATGTTCCTTGTGCATTTATGCATGTTATCAAAAGGTTCAACTAAAGAGTCATATCCTGACTTACAGTGGAGAAAAACCTTTTTTATGTTCCGTGTGCAACTATGCATGTAATAAAAAGGGTAATTTAAAAAGCCACATGCTGACTCACAGTGGAGAAAAACCATTTTCATGTTCCGTGTGCATCTATGCATGTTATGGAAAGGGTCAACTGAAGAACCATATACTGACTCACAGTGGAGAAAAATCTTTTTCATGTCCCGTGTGCAACTATGCGTGTTGTCGAAAGGGTCAGCTGAAGAAGCACATGCTGATTCACAGTGGAGAAAAAGCTTTTTCATGTTCGGAGTGCAACTATGCAAGTTATCAACAGGATAACATGAAAAGACATATGTTGATTCACAGTGGAGAAAAACCTTTTTCATGTTCCGTGTGCAACTATGCATGTAATAATAAGGGTAATTTAAAAAGCCACATGCTGACTCACAGTGGAGAAAAACCATTTTCATGTTCCGTGTGCATCTATGCATGTTATGGAAAGGGTCAACTGAAGAACCATATGCTGACTCACAGTGGAGAAAAACCTTTTTCATGTCCCGTGTGCAACTATGCGTGTTGTCGAAAGGGTCAGCTGAAGAAGCACATGCTGATTCACAGTGGAGAAAAAGCTTTTTCATGTTCAGAGTGCAACTATGCAAGTAATCAACAGGGTAACCTGAAGAGCCACATGCTGATTCACAGTGGAGAAAAACCTTTTTCATGTTCCTTGTGCAACTATGCATGTTATCAAAAAAGCGAACTAAACGTACACATGCGGATTCACAGTGGATAAAAACATATAAAACATTTGTTAGAACACATGCTGACTCAGAGCGGAGAAAAACTCCCGTGTCTTGTTCCGAATGCAACTATGCAAGTTATCAACAGTGTACCTTGAAGAGAAAAAAGTGACTGACAGCTGAGAATTTTTTTTTTTAATTATATGGCTGAAGTGAGATTTGAAAAAACGCGTGCGCACTCACAGTTTTTTTTCATATGCAATTATGCGTTTTCTTGAAAAGACTCTTCGACTGAACACTTTTCTTCTTCCTTGCGTTAACATTCACCTTCATGAAAACTATTAATATCAACAATTATATCAATTACTAGAATAAATTCTAGTAATTGATATTATATGTTTCACCAGAGAGTTTTCAGTATATCATTTATTTTTTAAATTTAATGGCTTTTCACCCCAAAGGAATGTTCTAGCCAGTGTCAAGTCATGTTCAATGTGAATTTGTAAGTAGTGTCATATATTGTTTTTCTCTTTGTTTAGTTTTTTTTTTTTTTTTCCCACATAAGTAAGTGAAATATTTACAGATTTAGATGTAAGAACTAGAAAACCACATTACATAATAATATAATACAAAAAATACCTGAGGAATTAACTATACAAGATGTCCATTTTTGGAGAAGCAAAATAATTAATTAATAACTTGTTAATATGTATCTAATCACGAACGCGATCAGATACATATTTAAATATAAGTAAGTGAAATATTTACAGATTTAGAATTAAGAACTAGAACACTTCATTACATAATAATATAATACAAAAAAATACCTTAGGCATTAACTATACAAGATATCCATTTTTGGGGAAGCAAAATAATTAATTAATAACTTGCGAATTTGTATCCAATCACGAACGCGATTAGAAACACATTTACTAGTTGAAACAATTGATAATTAATGAATAAACTAGTATAATTTATTGTACTTAAAAATAAACAAAGCAAACTACATAAATATATGAAATTAAACATACCAGCAAGAGTAAAAATGAGTATGTACAATTTAGATTACAAATTGATAAAATTAGAATAATTTTATAGTGGTCAAAATATTAATAATCTTGAGATTTCTTTGAATTCGTTCTAAATCGCTTTGTAAATGATTTGTTTTTTTTTTTATCTTAAATGTAACTTAAATGTCAATGTATGTGTAAAAAAGATAATTATGTCATACTACTAACACGAATATCAAAATATAATTATATGAATATGTGTACAGTAATGTATTTAATTATTTCTTCAAATAATATTTATACGTAATTGTAAAAAGCATTCACTTTGTGGCTCATCATAATTTATAATAAAAACACATAAATTTGTTTTTGACCACTATAGTTTTATTTTCACTCTACCGGTTTCGGAAGATCCCTTCCTTCGTCAGGAGAATATTTATTCAGGAGAAGTTTTAAATATTCTCCTGACGAAGGAAGGGATCTTCCAAAACCGGTAGAGTGAAAATAAAACTATAGTGGTCAAAAACAAATTTATGTGTTTTTATTATAAATATTTTTACACTTCTAAATTCACTCTCAAAACTGTAGAACTTTAGCAGCAGCTACTAGTGCGTTCTAGAATTTTTTTTTTCTATTTCCCTGCGGAGATCGCACCTTGTACCTACTTGAATTATTTGGTAAACAAAACTGCTAGATACTTTAACCGCTCGAGAACGAACTACCTAGACAGACAGAAAAAAGTTCCATTGATTTGTCTTATGACCATTTTCCTCTTAGATATTTTAAAATGTAAGTATTTTTCTCCGTACATAAAAGGTACAGAAATATTTGTTCCCTTACAATACGTAAAGCCAAAGAATTATACTACCGAAACAAACTGATAACAGCAAATTATGACCCTAAAACCGTATAGTCAATTTTGAGGGAAAGTACGCATTCACAGAAGAACAAAGATGATACCATAAAAAAATTACTAATTGATGATGAAGAACTCCACTTCCACGAGAATTCTATACGTATCCTCAATTTTATAAACAAACACTACACTAATATTGGTGTTAGCCTAGCTGAAAATATAAAAACTAGGTTTCCTCTCAGAGATATCCAGGAACCTCAAAACAATACAACAAACATCAGTAATGATAATAACAACAGACATTTCAAATTATATAACGTTACGCTAGAAGATACTAATAAAATAATTCAATCATTAAAGAATAACACAACTACATGACCGGATGGTGTTGACTCTAAAACTATCTTAACACTAAGTCAACAACTACTAAAACCACTCACATACCTAATTAATCTTAGTCTAAAGGAAGGAATCTTCCCTAGCTTACTAAAAAAAGGTCTTATTATTCCAATTTACAAATCAGGACCAAAAAATAATGTAAACAACTACAGACCCATAACGCTACTAAATACCATTTCAAAAATTCTTGAAAAAACTATTAAAATACAGCTTCAACACTATCTAGAATCAAATCACATACTCTCGTTGCAAGCAATTTTAAACAATGCGAAAAAATTTGAACAGCAAATTATAATGGGAGATTTAAACATTAACACTATCCCTGACTACCACCGTCAATCAATCGATTATCTATGTCTACTCGCGGAAAATGGTTTCACACAGACTATTAACAGCTTTACTCGTGAACAGGGCTCGAGTAAATCCTGTCTTGATCACATCAATGTAAAAAATATTAACTTTATTGACACTTTTGTTATACACTCAACTATTTCAGACCACTATACAACATTTCTTTGTCTTAAAACAAGCCTCCCACTTCTTCGAAAATTAAATACGTTGCTAAAACTAATTTCAACAATTTAATTGAGGACTTGAGCGCAGAAAACTGGCTAAATGTTCTAGATAAATCAGATACTGACTTAGCAATGAAAGAATTTATTATCAAACTACACGAGTATATATCAAAACACACAAGTAATATAACCGTATCTAATAAACAAATTAAATTCACACCATGGATCACCCTGGGGCTAGTTAAATCGATTCACAGAAGAAATCATCTTCATGAAAAGGCAAAAACATATCCTGAGAATTTGGTATTACAATGTTATTATAAAAAGTATAGGAATTTGTGTAAGAAATTAATTACATCGGCGAAAGAAAATTATTATAAAAAACTCATTTACGAAAACAACTGCAATCCAAAACGTTTTTGGGATACCTTTCGCAACATAACCAAATCCAAAATCAATAAATCTTCTGAAATAAAATCGCTATACATTAACACATCAAACTCTGAAGTTCCCAAAGATATGGCAAACTTTGCAAACAGTTACTTTTCATCTGTGGGTGACACACTTGCGAAAAAAATTCTCGATAAGTGTAAGAAATCAGAAACCGCTCTCGCCAATTTAACTATCCCTAGGATCGGTCACAAAATAGACTCAATCACAACTTCAACTAACGAAGTCATGAAGATAATTGACGACCTTAAGTCATCAAAAGCATGTGGTCCCGATAAGATTTCAACAAATCTTCTAAAAATCATTAAAGTATACACAGCCATACCGATTGCGTTCATTGCGAATCTAAGCTTTAAATCTGGGAAATTCCCTAACCATTTAAAGCAGTCAATTGTCATTTTACTGCATAAAAGTGGGGACAAATCACTGATACATAATTATCGGCCTGTTTCCTTGCTCAACTCTGTTTCTAAAATTATGGAGAAAATTGCAAAGAACCGTCTCATCCATTATCTCGAAAATAACAACATCCTTTCTAGTAGACAATTCGGCTTTCGCAAAGGTTTAAGCACTGAAAACGCCATCGCTAATTTGACAAAAATCATCTCTAATAATCTAGATAAAGGTAGTAAATGCATTGCACTTTTTTTTGATCTAGCTAAAGCGTTCGACACTATCTCGCACAAAATTCTGCTGAATAAACTACAGCGAATTGGGATACAGGGTCAAATTTTCAAGTGGTTGGTTAGTTACCTAGAAAACAGGAGCCAAAGAGTGGATATTAACGGTACTCTAAGTGATCCAGCCAATATTAAATATGGCGTACCGCAAGGAAGTACACTAGGTCCCATATTGTTTAATGTTTATATAAATGACTTATGTAATACTTCATTTGCAGACCACATTATTACATTTGCTGACGATATAGTACTTTTATTCGAAGGCAAAACCTGGAATGAGTCTTGCAGTAAAGCTGAATTTGGCATTTATAAACAAAGTTAAACAGTGGCTAGATAGTAATCTCCTCACTCTAAACTCGGATAAAACGAAATTCATCTGCTTCAGTTCAACTCAAGCGGGTCAACCACAAGAAATTATTAACATTAGGATACACCATTGTTACGACATTATTACATGTAAATGCAATACCTTAGAATGTGTGGACAATATAAGATACCTAGGAATTATCATTGATAAATTTCTGAGATGGGACAAACACATAGCCTTTACTTCCACAAAGGTCAGGAAACTTACACATCTGTTTATAGCAATAAGAAATATTCTATGTCTAAATGATTTGAAACGAATTTACTTTGCAATGTGCAATTCCATATTAGACTATGCTTCCTTAGGTTGGGGAGGTTGTGCTAAAACCATACTCGATCCCTTAGCTAAATCCCAGAAATCGCTTATAAGAGTCATACTGAAAAAACCTTTCAGGTCCCCAGCGATTCATTGTTCGCAGAGTTTCATGTTCTTGATGTAAGACAATTATACATGAGGAAAATCATATTACATACTCAAAAACAGAGGCACTACTTAGCTTCCGTAAACCACTGTCATAATACAAGACATGCAAAAAAAAACCCAACAGTTCCACCCACCACTTCCTCATCTTTAGCACAGAGACAATTCTCATACTTAGGCCCTAAACTGCTCAATCTCATACCTGATGCATGGAAGGCAAAGAGTACTAATATTCTGCGTATGCAGGTAAACAATTGGCTTCTGGTCTTGGGGAGAGCTGAATGCGAGAATATGCTAAAAAACAGTAATTGAATTGTAAATTTTGTTTTTCTTTACATTCTTCTTTACATTTTAATTTATATTGATATTATATTAGCATTACAGGAACTGTATTTTTACATAAAGAAAGTTCGAAAATTGCTCAATTCTTCGTGATATTTTTCCTTAAAGGAAAAGTTCCTTCTTTACTTTCATTTTTTATTTATTTTTCATTTCCTTGTTTTATCTATTAATATTTCTTTAGTTTATTATATCAGCTAAACAATAGTAAAAAAAAAAAAATGTCGTGGTATAACTGAAAGTATACTAGATTATGAATATACATTTGTATTACATTACCAACAGAATTTCTTCAATTCAGTTTCATTTTCAAATTCATTTTCTTGTTTTTATCTATTAATATTTCTTTAGTTTATCATGTCAGCTAAACAATAGTAAAATATGTCGTGGTATAACTGAAATTATTCTAGAATATGAATATACATATGTATTATTTTAACAACAGAATAGTCAACACTATAATTTACTACAATTTACATGTAAAAACATTATCATATTGGAATTTCCTAAAACGGGCAATCGCCTAGTTGGACATTTTAAGTTCATTAATTGAATTATGTAATATTTACAAACAAACAATAAATAAACAACAATAAAATAAATAAATAAATAAACAGTGGAGAAAAACCATTTTTTATGTTCCATAAGTCCACATATTAATGTTTTTTTAATTTATTTATTTATTTTTGGGAAATCGACAGTTTACATTTAATCAGTTTGTACAAAAGTGTTATATAGTAAAATAAAACCAATTATAGATTTCCTCCTTGTGACTTTAACTGAGACAACATAATTTAAATTTGTAAGAGAGGAATATGAATTAAAAAAATTATACAAACCAAAAGATTACATAAAACGAAAAATTTACAAAACTATACATTTATAGCCATGGAGAGAGGTTGTAGATATAAATCTTATCTTAATAGAGATATAAACACTAGAGACATAAACATTATTCACAAACCATCGGAGAAATATTATTTTATGGACCTCTTGTTTTTGGTAAGTTTGCAACTGAAAATATCTACCTTGGATAATACGCTATTGCAATTATTGCATAGTCTGCTCAGGTAAGAATTCTGCCTAGAGTTCGTTTTGCTTTGATCAACCCTGAACAGGACATAAGAGTGTGTTGAACGCGCAGGTACATTGAATGCAATCTTGTTTAGCAACTCTGGGCATTGAATATTATTTTAACTACTTTATACAGGAATAGTGCATCCTTATGATGTTTCCTTACACTCAATGATTCAATTATGTATGTAAAGTATGAAGCTGCCTCTCATAATTATTAAATCTTACAAATGACTTTTATCAAATATATTTTATGAATTTGTTTTGAATTGCTTCGATTTGGTTTTTGTGGATTTTGTAAAATGGAGACCAAACAACTGATGCAAACTCCAAATGACTTCGTACATTAGCAAAGTAGAGTTGCTTAATAATATCGATGATATAAAACAGTTTTGTGTTTCTTATGGAAGCCTACCATTTTGTTTTATATGGCTTCTACCAGTCGAGGATAGTACTTCATCTCTGGGGGTAAGGCTCTATAATACGATATCCAATGAAACAGGTACTTCGGTATGAATGGTTTATTATCACATACAAGGGGTAATGCTAGACAGTTACAGTGAATCAGTTTAAGACCTGTCTATAAGGCAAGCTATGAATCTAGGGCTCAGATAGGGTTAGGTATATTAGTGTCTCACGTGTTAGCGATGGGGGCGCGGGCGGCCTGGAGGACAGGACGCCTACGAGGGGCGGCATGGTAGGGCAGGACGCCTACGAAGGGCGGCGCAGCGCGGGAGCAAGGGCTTACCACGCATCGATGGGCACGCATCTGGCTGTTGTAGGGCGGCAGTGGGCGGCACTGTGCGGGCAGCAAAGGGGCTCTCCACGCATCAGGCTGTAGTAGGGTGGCATGGGCGGCTCTGTGCGGGCAGCAAAGGGGCTCTCCACGAATCAGGCTGTAGTAGGGCGGCATGGGCGGCACTGTGCGGGCAGCAAAGGGCCCTCCACGCATCAGCCTATAATAGGGCGGCATGGGCGGCACTGTGCGGACAGCAAAGGGGCTCTTCACGCATCAGGCGATGGGTATGTATAGGAAATGGCAAAAATATACAACAAAGGGCCTGCTGGCGGGTGGTTATGGTCCAAAACATGACACAATTGTATAACAAGGTGTCTGCTGGCGGGCCATGGAGATTGCAACTGGGTAATTCGTACGAAACACTTATCCGATTATAAGGCAAACGGGGGGTACGCGGACTCTTACGCGAGTCGGGGCCAACAGCTGGCGGCCTGAACCGTCGTGTTACTTCAAGGGCGGTCTCGGGGCGACTGTTCACTCCTCTCTCGCTTCGCCTGTCCAGCGAGCGGGCCAGAGGGAAGGGGGGCACTACCGTATATGCAGGTCACCCCATACGTAACATGCAGTCCACGTGAACTGGGCAGTTCGTTCATTATCATATAAGGTAATGGTTTCCGTCCTAGTGCTCCTATTGGTTGTAGGTTCGTGCTAAATGTTGTAGACATGCATTGGCCACGTGTTCAGCATCCGGCCGCGTGATCATGAATGTATCTATATGAGCAACTCATAACAATTTTAGCAGCTTTATTTGTGATTTGATGTACATAAGAGGTTCCCCAAACTTTTTTGCCCCGTAGAACAATAGCCAAAAAAAAATTTTCCGTAGACCCCCTGCCTGCCGAATATTGAATTTTCCCAAAACTGTTAACGTCCCATGTGATAATCATTTTTTTTTCCTAAAAAGGTTCCCTTGCCTTGCCTGTCCAACAACCGGGTGGCGGTATAGTTCCTCTGTCTTTACACTGTGCAGACAGGGGCGCCCTTGTGAGGTATTACACCAAATGAAAATGAAGCAGGATAAGCAACGGGAATTTTTTTTCTGTAGCTAGCCCTACAGAACTGCCCGTTAAGTTCTTTGTCAGTGCTTATTCCGGTCAGTTCTTCTTGTCACGTGATATCCGATTCTTCAACGCTGCATTTCCATAGTTAAAATGTCCTCAAACTTAGTTTTAAAGTTTGTACATTTATCCCTGGACGTTTTTCAAAAACAAATTGGGGAACAAGGATAATTCGCGGCTTCCAATGTACAATTGTACAATGTTTTGCTTGAATATATTAATTCTAACGAGAAAAGGAACGTAGACTCTATTTATATACCTTAATTAACAACTTAACGAAATATAAAAATGCAAATATCAAATAAGTAATTTCTCAGTCTATTATTATTTGTGTTAGGTCTATTGTGTCATTTGCGGAACTCCTAAATGTTGAATTGAGGAAAAATGGGGGTCCGCTCGTATGTACCCCCATTTTTTGACCCCCAAAATTTTTTGTCGCTGACATTGACCCCCAGCAAGCCGATATCGACCCCCGGGGGTCGAAATAGACCACTTTGGGAACTTCCGATGTACATTAAGGTTATATTATAGTTTACTATCAAGGTCTATTCCGAGATCACGAATATCTGACCGTTGCAATGTTTTTGTTGTTAAAGAATAATTAAATAATTTATTCTTTTTATTTCTCGAAAAGACAACGTGATGACATTTTGAAACGTTAAGATATAGGTAGTTGATTTTATTAATAGGAGGATATATTGTTTAAATAATGTTGTAAATTAACACAATCGTTTAGACTTTTTATTGGCTTGTATAGCTTAGCATCATCAGCAAATAAATATATTTCAGAGTATTTTATTGATCAAATCATTACTATATAAAATCAAAAACAATGATCCGAGCTGAGAACCCTGTTGGATCCCAGAGGAAATTTCATTGAAATCTGATTCGAAGCCGTTTATTGCTACTGCCTGTGATCTGTTGAGTATATAAGATGTAACCCAACGAAATAAATTACCACGTATACCTAATGACCAAAGTTTTCTTTGAAATAATATTTTATTAATTTTGTCAAATGCTTTGGCAAAGTCTGTATATATGATATTTACTTGAGTGCGGTTGTCCATGTGATCGACGATGAATTCAGTGAGAAGAACGAGATTACTTTCCACATTTCTGCCTTTTGTTTTTACAAAAACATTTTCCATGTTACTTTGTTGTTATGATGTGATTGAGTTGTGGATCTAGATATTTGTAAATAATTAATAATAAAATCGTGTATACTTTTAGAGGTGCCAATAATAATATTCTGTGTTTTTACAAAAATGTGTAATAATCTTTATCCATTGTTATAATTTACGTGTAATCTATCTCATGTAACTTTTATGCTATTTTATATTGTGTTTCTCTCTTATAATCGATTTGTCTAAAAATAAAATACAATTCCATAATTTTGAACAAAGTTATTGATTTATTTCATTATGTAAAAAAGGCATGATCTGTACTGAATATGTATGGATACGCTTGAAAGCACGGCGTATGTGTTATAACAGTGTTGTGCATTGATTAATTCTTCTCTGCCTATCCCTGTGGAGAAATGGTGACGGCGGAGGCCTTATAAAAAAATAGTTATATCATAATCGAATTATAATGAAAAAAAAAAAAATTATTCACCTTTTGTACTTATATATTGTTATCAAGGTAAATTTGTAGATCATCCTTTTAATTAAAAAAATTACACGTATATAAAAGAATTTATAATCAACTTTGTATGAAAAATCTACAACTTACCCCGTTTTCGCACAAGAGTCGATTATGTTTAAAAATTAGCGTACCGCCCATCCCTACAAATGACACAAACTGACAATTGTCTTTGAAATGCTGTCCGTTATAGATGCATTACAGTTTCACTATACGTGAATTTGTTTTTACGTTTTGAAATCCGTTTTATTATATTTCGAACTCAATTTAACAATTAGTTGTAATATGTTCTATGTTTTATTGAATTTGTTCTGTATATTAATGTATATCTTATTCGTGAACGCGTTACGAAGTGTTTATAACTAGGTGAAATTTTAGAGATTTATCCGAGACCTGTTCAAAATTGATAAAAAATGATTGAATTTTACAAGACATTAACAAAAATTATGAAAATTCATTAAAAAAATGCCTCAGAAATATGTGAATTGTAAAGTTTTCTAGAAATGCACTATAAATACTTAGGAAAATCGCGTTAAAAATAAAGTTTATTATCGATCAAATATTTTTATGTGGAAAAAAAGTGACTTTTTAATATGTATGTAAAAAAAATAAATGTATTGGGAATATAAAAAGTGAAGTGAGAGTTTTATTGGAAATTTTCTTATCAAAAGGAATGTGTTTTTAAAATGTGAAGTTTCATAGATTTTTATACGTTTTACGGATTAATTTACAGGTATGTTTTTTTAAACCCATAATACGTTTTAAATTCCAAAGTCTATCTATTTAGAAATGAAAATATTTATTTATAATAATCACGTCTGAAAGGTTATTTTACCTAGTTTTTAGTTCAGTTTTTGTTCTTGCAAAATGATCAATATTAACTAATATAGAAGAACATGTATAACACACGGGAACAATTGGGAATTTCGCGCGCGAAAGTACGTTTGCCCAAGACTTCCTAAGTAATAAAAACCATTATCTGAAGGGTTAATGCACTAATATAATTTATTAATACTTATTTTAGGTAAAAGTCCTAAGTTTGTAAATAAATAATTGAATATAAATAATAAATTAAGCATCCTGTATATTTGCCCAGCAAATTCAAGAAGTACATGTAAAATGACATAATTTTAAGACTTACCTTTCTATTTGAGCTACTGTTCTAAGGTTTATTGATTCTATAGTCGGTGAAGTCATTTTTTAGTTCAATAACGGTATATATTCGCAATTAAACGTATTTTTAGTGGAACAATTTCGTTGTTAGAAAACAACAAAAAATCAATATGGCCGCACATTTTGACTAGCCGGCTCCTGATTGGTTGACAGTGGAGATTGAACATTCAAGACCTCAACCTTCTGCGGGATGTTGAACAAATATCTATGAACTTTAAAAAATATATTATATTCATAACTTTGAGTGTTTGAATGTTCAATATCCAGGAGATTGAACAAATAAGAACTGAAACCTTATTCCGTGAGTGGATATTGGGACTCGAAAAATGCTTAAAATGTCACTTAAAAACAAAAAAAAAAATATGGTTTTTTTGAGCTTCATTAATGCGCAATAGGCTAATGAATATATTGGCATTCAAAACTCAGTTTTGCAAAAAAAGGTTTATTGAACATACAAGAACTAGGACAGCGATTTAATTTAATGGAACATGCAACTTCTTTCACCAATCTTCCTTGGTGATTAGTATTTTCAACACACATTGATTTGGTATGTTTTTCAACAGGTTGACAGATTTCGTTCGGCCCGTCTGTTTGTGGCAAAACGAGACAATGGAGCAGACAATTGCTAAGGCCATTGGATGGGGTAGAACTAGCCTAGGTATATTATATATTGTTAATGTTTTACAACTCTAAACAGAAGTGCACTGAAGTAACATTTATCAAAATCTTAACAAAAATTTACACATGTTTTTTTGATATGTTAACCATCGCGTATTAATAGACCTTACTAAAATTCCTTAATTTCTCCTTAAGTTTACCTTTTTTAATGTTAATACAGCACAATGGTACCAACTGCTCCCAACCGTCTGTAGCCAGGTGTATGGCAACCCCAATAGGTGTACGTAGTGAGGATAAAGGAGATTGGGAAAAGAAGGTAAGGATGTAAGTGTGGGTGTCCACATCAGAGCCGGCCCTGAACCAAATGGCAACTGGCGCGAGTCATATTTTGGCTCCCCTTTTCAAAACGTCCAACTGTTTTACTCCCCAGAACTTCCTCTCCTCCCCGCTCAGCATCCCCAAATTTAAAAGTATATAAAAATAGTGCAGTAGCGCTGCTTTCGCCACTGGCGGTAGAAAGGAGAAAACAATTAATGATTTTCCTTATTTCAGCTGGCAGTGACTCGGTCACCTTGCAGGGGGTGGAGTTGTCTTTCTTCAGCAACCAGCAGTGCCGTCAGAGCTTCGGAGTGACGAGGACCATGAAGCAGGGTGTCATCCCGCAGAAGCTCTGCGCCGGCAATTCTGATGGCGGGATAGACACGTGCAGCATTAGTATAATTTTCTTTCCATTTTTACACACCTACTATTTATTTGGTGGACTATTTTAGGGACCTACCTACCTATTTGAAAATTACAAAATTTAGTACCTATTTTAAATTAAATTTTATAATTATTATTTTTCGGAATAACTTATTGAGTAAAACCTCAAATTATAATATTTTTTAAATATTGAAGACAATATTAGTGATTTTTAAACGAAAATCTGAAACAGAAAAATCAGAAAAGGAAACGGTCACATCTGGGACTCGAACCCAGGACCCTTGTCTTTCCGGGACAATTTTTTTTTTTTTTTTTTAAAGAAAGACAAACATTCCCGGGTTACGAATAACCTGACAATATTTGAAAATCTCCTACTACCACCACAGAAAGCGGAAAATGTTGCTTGTGTTGTGATGGAGGACTTAGCCAGCCGAGGAATTGAACACACTACGCCTGGGTGGGACCCAAGCGCGATGTCAACTCGGCCACCGACCGGCTCTACCAACTGCGCTAATGGGACCCTATCCTCTCCGGTCACTTTTAACTGTATCATACTTCGAATAAGAACTACCAACGTTGTCTTCATTTTTTCACCGCACATTTTTATTGGCAACTATCTTTATGTATGATCGCAATATTCAACCCGAACTAAATGCAATCATAGACAGCGTCTTATAGATAAACCTATCTTATTGTTTTTATTTTTAATGTGCGACATCTATTGACTTTTTCTGCAAGTCTAGAAAATGAATTATTATTTTTCGGAATAACTTATTGAGTAAAACCTCAAATTATAATATTTTTTAAATATTGAAGACAATATTAGTGATTTTTAAACGAAAATCTGAAACAGAAAAATCAGAAAAGGAAACGGTCACATCTGGGACTCGAACAAGACAAGGGTCCTGGGTTCGAGTCCCAGATGTGACCGTTTCCTTTTCTGATTTTTCTGTTTCAGATTTTCGTTTAAAAATCACTAATATTGTCTTCAATATTTAAAAAATAAATTTTATAAATTTTGTATATTTTATAAATTATGAAATTTTAAAAATATTGAAATTTTATAAAATTTAATTTTTTTTAACCTTAGTAAAGGTTTTATTTTTTGAATACTTTATAAATAAAACCACACTATTTATGGGTGTTATATTTAATAAAAGTGTGATTTTTTCATCTAATGGCATTAGAGGAGTACTGTGGCCGGTGTGAGTTCAGTATTTGTGGTGCAAGAGGTCCGTTGTCCTGTAATATCGTAGCGGCTTACCGTAAAGTAATTTGTTTATCCTTCAGGGAGACAGCGGTGGACCTCTCACTATTAACCTGCCAACCAATAGGCTGAAGGACTGTATCCATCACCAGGTTGGAATCACCTCCTTTGGGATTGGATGTGGTTCCACCATTCCCGCCGTGTACACTAGAGTCACTCAATATCTAGACTGGATTGAGAAGATCGTGTGGCCATAAGTAAGTACGACTCAAACTAACCTAACAAAACCATACATAACGTTGCTACGACTTGTTCAAGATACCACATGGCAAAACAAATGTTCTGGCATAGCATGACATTACAGGAGAAATTGTTTTATTAAATGAAATTTTAAAAACAAGAGATGTTATTAAAATTATAACAAAAATAAATGCTGTTAAAGAAAAAGACAGGTTGATTACTACACGCCATAATGTTTACTGTCAGAACAGAATAATGCAACTAGTGGAGTACCACAGGGTTCAATCTTGTTTATACATTATATTATAAATCTTATTATATTATGATGTATTTAAATATAACTTTTTTCAATGCCTCCAACTTTTTAGAATTATTTCAAATATTTATCATTGTAATATTCTCCCAACAAATTGTTGATTTGATACAGTGAAAACAGACTTCACTTAAATATATCAAAAACCTATTGTCAGATTTTCTCGAATAAAAAATCCAGTGATCTTTACTGACAACATTGATAACAATGCTCTTAAGACTTACAACTTTAAGACTTGGGCATCACTTTTCAATCAAATCTTTCATTTGTTAATCATGTTGGGATTAATAGGTGGGTTAACTAGAAATTTCAACAATATTAATAGTTTTATTTATTTTTTAATTAATTAAAGATTAAAACCTCAAACCGTACTATTTAATTATTGAAGACAATATTAGCGATTCCTAAATGAATATTTGAAACAGAAAAATCAGATCATAAAATAGAGTTAGTGAATATAGTATGCTTAATTACTTATCTCATAACGCCAATAACGCCCCTCATAGCAGAGAACCTGACGTTAGCGACCCGTACTTAAAATTAGTTCAATCTCTCTATTTCAGAAATCTCATCAATTTGGAAAAATTTGGAGAATAATGGAACTCAAAATTGGACACAAACTTCTATCCAGTAACCAGAATGCTGGCATCTAACTAACATAGGCCACATGACTCTGGAAACTCTGCACACTTATCTCAAGAGAAACTTTAAAATGGACTTCAAAGGCGATGAATCTCTGTTCAAACTAGCAGCTAAACCGAGTTTGTTTATTATTGTGATATAATTACATTAAATATCTGGCAGAACATAGTCTTTTCTATCGACATATGTAATAAACACCATTCGTGCCTAAGAGATAAATAAAGAAAAAGCCTTCGTTAATCTCAATATTATTTTACCAAAAATGACTGCTTTCTCTGCTATTTTCTTTTTGTAACTTGGGTTAGGTAATCGAGACGAAATATAGAAAAATATTTATTTTTCAGTTAAAAACGATGTGAGTATTTATTTTAATTATTTGTCCAACAATTATTGGGAGGATAGAATAAGGAAGAGACTTTCTCTTTCTCCTTTAGAAGAACCGTAAACAAATTTAATCTCAAATGGTTCTTCAAAATAATTAATTGTATTATTGATTTGTCTACTTTACTACGACTGCCTTTCAATGAATATCCCCTCCCGTGGACTAGGAAATAATAACCTGCTCTTTCTTAGTCAACACTCAACTAATTATGGATACATATATTATAATAAAATATTTATGGATATATCTATCTATATAAATAAAAATGTAAATCTTCGTTTGTTCAAAATCTTAAATCTCCGAAAGTTCTGATTTATTTATTTATTTTATTTTATTTATTGTTTGTTTGTAAATATTACATAATACAATTAATGAACTTAAAATGTCCAACTAGGCGATTGCCCGTTTTAGGACATTCCAATATGATAATGTTTTTACATGTAAATTATAGTAAATTATAGTGTTGACTATTCTGTTGTTAAAATAATACATATGTATATTCATATTCTAGAATACTTTCAGTTATACCACGACATATTTTACTATTGTTTAGCTGACATAATAAACTAAAGAAATTTTAATAGATAAAAACAAGAAAATGAATTTGAAAATGAAACTGAATTGAAGAAATTCTGTTGGTAAAGTAATACAAATGTATATTCATAATCTAGTATATTTTCAGTTATACCACGACATTTTTTTTTTTTTACTATTGTTTAGCTGATATAATAAACTAAAGAAATATTAATAGATAAAACAAGGAAATGAAAAATAAAAAAAAAAATAAAAAATGAAAGTAAAGAAGGAACTTTTCCCTTAAGGAAAAATATCACGAAGAATTGAGCAATTTTCGAACTTTCTTTATGTAAAAATACAGTTCCTGTAATGCTAATATAATACCAATATAAATTAAAATGTAAAGAAGAATGTAAAGAAAAACAAAATTTACAATTCAATTACTGTTTTTTAGCATATTCTCGCATTCAGCTCTCCCCAAGACCAGAAGCCAATTATTTACCTGCATACGCAGAATATTAGTACTCTTTGCCTTCCATGCATCAGGTATGAGATTGAGCAGTTTAGGACCTAAGTATGAGAATTGTCTCTGTGCTAAAGATGAGGAAGTGGTGGGCGGTACTGTTGGGTTTTTTTGCATGTCTTGTATTATGACAGTGGTTTACGGAAGCTAAGTAGTGCCTCTGTTTATGAGTATGTAATATGATTTTCCTCATGTATAATTATCTTACATCAAGAACACGAAACTCTGCGAACAATGAATCGCTGGGGTACCTGAAAGGTTTTTTCAGTATGACTCTTATAAGCGATTTATGGGATTTAGCTAAGGGATCGAGTATGGTTTTAGCACAACCTCCCCAACCTAAGGAAGCATAGTCTAATATGGAATTGCACATTGCAAAGTAAATTCGTTTCAAATCATTTAGACATAGAATATTTCTTATTGCTATAAACAGATGTGTAAGTTTCCTGACCTTTGTGGAAGTAAAGGCTATGTGTTTGTCCCATCTCAGAAATTTATCAATGATAATTCCTAGGTATCTTATATTGTCCACACATTCTAAGGTATTGCATTTACATGTAATAATGTCGTAACAATGGTGTATTCTAATGTTAATAATTTCTTGTGGTTGACCCGCTTGAGTTGAACTGAAGCAGATGAATTTCGTTTTATCCGAGTTTAGAGTGAGGAGATTACTATCTAGCCACTGTTTAACTTTGTTTATGCCAAATTCAGCTGTACTGCAAGACTCATTCCAGGTTTTGCCTTCGAATAAAAGTACTGTATCGTCAGCAAATGTAATAATGTGGTCTGAAAATGAAGTATTACATAAGTCATTTATATAAACATTAAACAATATGGGACCTAGTGTACTTCCTTGCGGTACGCCATATTTAATATTGGCTGGATCACTTAGAGTACCGTTAATATCCACTCTTTGGCTCCTGTTTTCTAGGTAACTAACCAACCACTTGAAAATTTGACCCTGTATCCCAATTCGCTGTAGTTTATTCAGCAGAATTTTGTGCGAGATAGTGTCGAACGCTTTAGCTAGATCTAAAAAAAGTGCAATGCATTTACTACCTTTATCGAGAGTATTAGAGATGATTTTTGTCAAATTAGCGATGGCGTTTTCAGTGCTTAAACCTTTGCGAAAGCCGAATTGTCTACTAGAAAGGATGTTGTTATTTTCGAGATAATGGATGAGACGGTTCTTTACAATTTTCTCCATAATTTTAGAGACAGAGTTGAGCAAGGAAACAGGCCGGTAATTATGTATCAGTGATTTGTCCCCACTTTTATGCAGTAAAATGACGATTGACTGCTTTAAATGGTTAGGGAATTTCCCTGATTTAAAGCTTAGATTCGCAATGAACGCAATCGGTATGGCTATGTATACTTTAATTATTTTTAGAAGATTTGATGAAATCTTATCGGGACCACATGCTTTTGATGACTTAAGGTCGTCAATTATCTTCATGACTTCGTTAGTTGAAGTTGTGATTGAGTCTATATTGTGACCGATCCTAGGGATAGTTAAATTGGCGAGAGCGGTTTCTGATTTCTTACACTTATCGAGAATTTTTTTCGCAAGTGTGTCACCCACAGATGAAAAGTAACTGTTTGCAAAGTTTGCCATATCTTTGGGGACTTCAGAGTTTGATGTGTTAATGTATAGCGATTTTATTTCAGAAGATTTATTGATTTTGGATTTGGTTATGTTGTGAAAGGTATCCCAAAAACGTTTTGGATTGCAGTTGTTTTCGTAAATGAGTTTTTTATAATAATTTTCTTTCGCCGATGTAATTAATTTCTTACACAAATTCCTGTACTTTTTATAATAACATTGTAATACCAAATTCTCAGGATATGTTTTTGCCTTTTCATGAAGATGATTTCTTCTGTGAATCGAATTAACTAGCCCCAGGGTGATCCATGGTGTGAATTTAATTTGTTTATTAGATACGGTTATATTACTTGTGTGTTTTGATATATACTCGTGTAGTTTGATAATAAATTCTTTCATTGCTAAGTCAGTATCTGATTTATCTAGAACATTTAGCCAGTTTTCTGCGCTCAAGTCCTCAATTAAATTGTTGAAATTAGTTTTAGCAACGTATTTAATTTTCGAAGAAGTAGGAGGCTTGTTTTTAAGACAAAGAGATGTTGTATAGTGGTCTGAAATAGTTGAGTGTATAACAAAAGTGTCAATAAAGTTAATATTTTTTACATTGATGTGATCAAGACAGGATTTACTCGAGCCCTGTTCACGAGTAAAGCTGTTAATAGTCTGTGTGAAACCATTTTCCGCGAGTAGACATAGATAATCGATTGATTGACGGTGACGGTGGTAGTCAGGGATAGTGTTAATGTTTAAATCTCCCATTATAATTTGCTGTTCAAATTTTTTCGCATTGTTTAAATTTGCTTGCAATGAAAAAAGGAAGGGGTCAATATTGATGAACGAAGGAGATCTGTAAATGGCAAATATGCATATGTTATTATTCAATACTATTTTCATACAGTTTGATTGTGCTAATGTAATTTCCTCTACATGAGCTTTAATTCCGTCCTTGATGTAGATAACAATTCCACTAGATTTGTTAAGGTTGGTTGTGGTGTGATATTCAGAGTAATTGTGGATTGATTTTACGGTGTAGTATTTATTTAACCAGCATTCGGTTAATATTATAACATCGAAAGATGAATTAAATAGATCAAGAAAAATTGTAAATTCATCGAGATTTGATATGCTTCTAATATTCTGGTGTATGATTTTTAGACTATATGAGTCCCAGTTATAGTTGTTTAAATTCTCCAGATCTCGAATTATATTCATATTAATGCTAATTCCAGAATCATTGTAATTATCCGAAGGTAACTGAAACATAATTATGATTAAATTTACTATGATGTGTGGTGGTGAACCCGTAGTTCTTTTGCGAAAAGTCAGCAAACAAAAAGTTAAAAACGAAAGTGTAAATTACTGTGTTGTTAATCAGTATTTTATTAATATATTGTATAGTAGATTGTGAGTTCTGATAATTCGAGTATGATGCGTATTTTACTTCGAGATGAAAGTTGATTCCACTAATTATATTAGATATAAAAGATGTTATAAAAGATGATGGTGTTGGTATGTTACGTAAAGAGCAATCTAAGCAGTTGATGATTATGTAGATATCTGTCATGAAGGCTGCAAATACAATAAATATGAAAACAATAAAATCAATAAAATGGCCAAATGCAAAGTATGTGCTGATTCTGTAGAGGAGTTCATGCGAAAAAAAATGCCAAAAAACAATAATTAAATACCATAACATGCGAAAAATGCAAAGAAGAACCAATACTAGGACATATTTATGTAAATTAAGATTTTTTCCAGATTTACATAGATTTGCTGGGAACATAATCTTACAAAGACTCTCGCTGCTTGTGATACGTACATATGAGTTTGATTGAAGCACAGAGAGAGAGAATAGAGAGAGTGCATTATTATGAGATAATGAGAGAACATTATATAACATGAATGATAATGTTGATACATAGTATTCCAACTAAAAAAATATATTTTAACCGTAAAGTGCATACTATAGTGTATAATGCTTCTGATTGTAATTGTTAGGTGTGATAAAGGACAATAATTAAATTTAGTAACATATGAAAAATGCAAAAGTATGTTTAAAAATGTGCGTGGGCATTTGTAGCGGGATTTTTTCCCTGATATATAAACATTATGTATACGTCTGTTGTATCCTAATGTCAAATACAATGTGCTAATCACGGATGTCGAAAACTGAATATAGAATATATTACCTTGAATATATAATATTCTGAAGAGAATTATGAACTGACTCCTAATTGCCCACGGATTGAATGTATTGCCGCACTTCAACGAGCGAATAATTAAATACAAGGTAGATGTACCACTCTCATATCTAGCTTGTATAAGTAAATGGATCAGAACCCGGTAAGTAATAATGCGGAAAAAATATGTAAATAAAACAGTAGTAAAGGTTTTTGAGAAATACAAAAACATTATTTTGACAGAGCTCGAGCATTTGTAGTTAATGTAAATTCTGTAAATACAAGTGAATATAATAAAAGTTAACCAAAATAAAAAGATTATTGAAGAAAATAGGAGCATCATATAGTGAGTAAATTAGAATTTTTAATTGTAAGATTCGCAATTTTTATAATAATTTTGGTGTTACTAGGGAAAGCTACTAATGAAAGTAAGAATGAATTATTTTGATAAATATTAGGTATTATGCTTAGGGTGTGTGTATAGTATATAGCGGTAATATTCAAATAAAAACTTGTAGTGAAAGTATTATTTATGGAGATATATAATTTTTTTTTAGAGAGAGTTAAAGAAACGTGAGTTACAGTCAAAGGAGGTAAAGTATAATAAAAATAGTGAATACTGATATAAACAATTTTCACACTGATATTGTTGCTACATGAAAGAACTCCTAAAAAGAGTAAGAATGGATTATTTTCAATTAAAACATTATTATTTTTAAAGACAAAGAAAAAACTCATAAGAAAACTTGCGATGAAGATGATATTATCCGGATTATTTTTGTTTAGCAGTGCAGTAAATGTTGAGGTACTTTTTATTATCTGTCACAGTTGTTGGCGTTTTTCTCGATCAAGATCAGTGATGTTTTTAATCGTAATAATTTTGTATGTATCCGTTTGTCTTAGAAGAATGCGCCCCGAAGATGACCAAGAGTATTTGTAGTTATTTTCTCTGGCGAATTTTTTAGTTTGGGAGAGTAGGAATTTTCCTTTTTGCGTTAGATGATCGGACACGTAAATCCGTTTTGCTTCTTGAGATAGCCCTAGATCTGCTGTATTGAGTTTGCTTGAACTGGAGGTAGAGGATTTTTTATAGTCTTTGATTTTGAGTAGGAAGTCATCTCGAGATTTAATACTATTGAACGACACTATTACAGATCTGGGATTTTTTTCGGACAGTTTTGTCTGTACATTTTATTGATTTCAGATTGTAAAGGTATCGTGGTATCTCCGTAATTTATGATTTTTGATATTTTTTTAAGAGTTTCCATAATATTTTCATTGTTTGCTTCAGGGATGCCTCTGATGTCGATATTGCACATCTGTGTAATGTACTCCAGCCGGTCAATTTTGTCGTCCTGATGAGAAGTAGTATTTTCTAATACAGCGTTTTGTTTTTTTAATTCTAGCATATCAGTAATGACCCTTTCTTGCGAGGATTCAATGTCAGTTATTCGTTTTTTTAGAAGGTCTTGCTGATCCGCTAAAAATTTAAATGAAACAAGGATTTCTTTGTTTTGTGCGATAATCGAATCATATTTTTGTTCCACAAAATCCATTATTGTTTTTTTGAAATGGTTTAATTCTAAAATAAACTTATCTGACGTAAGTATACCGCTTGCGCCATCTACGGTTGAGGAAGGAAATTTCTCTGCGTCTGTTGACTGCTCGATTGCAGATTTAGAAGGTTGAGTTAGCTGTTTGGTAGGTTTGCCGGTAGATGGTTCTTGATCGATTTTTTCATCACAATAATGGTTAGTACACACGCAAAGCTCACATCAAAAGTTAATGTACAGCGCATCATCTTTTCTACCGACACACGACGCTATCAAATATTTGTACCTATGGTAGGAGAGGGGGTCAGTTGAATTCGAGAGCGGCCGAGGAACATAATTTCATCTGTCAAAGTGACAACTTTACTAAGGGAACACGGAACTTAGTTGGTAGCTCCGTAATTAAAATGACCCCCTCTCCTTTTTGCGGCGGAGAGGGGGACGCATAACTTTTCAAATATCGCGTCGGGAGCGGTTACGTAAAATAAATTCGGTTAGCGAAGTTCAGAACCACACTTATAGCGCGTTATCTTTTTACGTGTGTCGGGTCTGTATGGGATTGTATGGCGAGCGCTATTGTGCTTTATATTATCTGTTGATGTGAGCTTTGCGTGTGTACTAACCATAATTCATATTCCTGGACTTTTTTTTAGTAAAAGCTTTAGTGCACTTTTTACATTTCCACTGAGAATTACGAGCACCGCGTATGTTTTCACCAATCTCTGCACAAACACGATGATAGCCATTATCACAGACAACACAAGATATGAATTCGGCTGGACTGTCAATATTTTTGTCACAAACGATGCATAGTGTATTCATGTTGAAATAAATTTATAAAAAGTGATTTCGCTGTGAATAAAATTGATTGAATGATGTATATTATTGATAGTTTCAACACAGTTTAGGCACATTTGTATTTTTTAACAGCTGGCTCGTTTTAGTACAGAATGACAGATTTATTTTTATTATTTGTTTTTTTTTTTGACAGTTAACATGCAATTTCTTTGTGAAGACAAAAAAACATGAAAAAATAGCACTTCACAAGATATAAATGCACTGATTTGAAGCGCGGTCTTTGATTTCTAATAGTTTAGATCTTTGAGTTTAGTACACTTCAGTTTTATGTTGATTTTTATTAAATTATAGCAGACGTAAGAATATGTCAACACTAGACTCAGTAGGTAGGTGTGGAATGCTTTCATATGAATTATAGAATGAATAGCTTTCAGAGTAAAAGTTATCAATTAATTTTTTCGAGATCGAAGTTAATAAATTAAAAATATTTATACAGATACATTGATTTATATTTTATAATCCACCATTTTATGTTTTGTTTTAGTTTACTAAATATACCTGCTACACAATACTCCAGCGTTTAGCCCCCATACTTATTTGATATTAATGGGACGATCAAACCTTTGCTCTCCCTAAAGCGAGTGCTGTGGACTAGAGGGTTTTTATACTTCATTTCATTTTTATAAACTACTACTTATTGTGTAAATGCTTCTCTCATAATCACGTGCTATTTACGCAAACTATGGCGAGATCTTCTTATAATTCTTTAACTTCTCCATTCTCTTCTTGCAACCCAAACTAGCTATACATTATTTTTCTTTTTCATATTATAGTAATGTATAGATTCTATGTCCGCAAACTGTAAAATTCACCCGCCATAACACAGGGTCATCCCTAGCATGGAAGGTGAAATATCACAAAAACCACATTTACCCTCCAAATCATGTAGGTACTAATAAAAAAAAAAAAAACAACCAAACATATATATATATACATAGACATGATATCTATTGTAATATTTGCATCTTGTTTTTTTTTTTTTTAATTCATGGTAAGTGTATAAATATTTTGAAGAATAATGCGTTTAAATTGTAATTTTAGTATGGATGTACTTCTAAGCTGTATAAAAATAATATAAATGTTGTACTTATTTTTTAATAAAAAATTAGATCGTAGCCAAATTTTATTTAACGTTAATCCCCAATAAGCCCCTTTGCCTTCACTAACCTTAATTCCATGATAACAGGTAATTGAGGGCGGAGCTTTAATCCAGGGCCTTACAAAAGTATGCTTCGTTCTCTAATACGGAATGCAAATAACTGTAGTCGCTCAGTTTGATTTGAAATAACGGCTGCTTATATAGTATAAGCATATATAGTGTATAATAAGGTGGAGCGGTCTTGTATGGAGAATTTTTTTTTCGTAATATAGAATGCGGCATACGCGGAATTGGGGCTCCGTTATGTATTTATCTTAAATATAAAAAATATTTATTTATAAATACGACATCGCCACCACCTTGAATTTTTGATAAAAACACTGAAAACACCAATAATGTTCTCCCGATTCTTAGAAATGCTTATAATTATGTAAAAAAAAAATTAAGTTTCAATTAAATTTTTACATAATTAAGTGTTTTATTAAAATATTAAATATTATTAAAAAATTAAGTGTTTATTTAATACCTATGATATAATTACATTATAATTTTATAGTATAATTAGAAAGTAGGACTGTAGGAACAGTTAAACTATTCCCACACAGCAACGAATCCTTCTACCCCAAACGCGTATCAAACAGAGTGAAGTGTATTGGCGAAGTTTCCGATTCGCTAGAAAAAAACCCCGTTTCTTTTTGATATAGCGACATGCAGATGCACATCTTTTGACTTATGTTCGTGTGAAAAGAAGCTACAAATTCATATCAAAGAACAAAAATTCCTACTGGATCAGCGAACGGATCGAAAAATGATGATAGGAGGTCTGGACCGAGATGCTACAAAAAAAAAAATGAATTTATTGACAAGGATACGTCATCATGATGAGTTTGAGTGCAAAAACAAATTAACTGACGCTATTCATTCTTGTAGTTTGAACTTTAGACTCTCAAAAAATGTGCTTCGTCTTCAATTCCTCAAGAAATAATGCAAAGTGAAGCACAACCAAATAATTCTCACCATGAGGTGAAAGACTTCCCTGTTGTGGCCAGAACACTAGACAGATATTGTATTTCAGATCGAGCAGGAGTTGCAATTGTTTCCGCTGTATTACAAGATGTTGGCTTAATTTCACAGAACGATACATCTCGCGTTGTGGATAGGAGTAAAATTCGTCGAGCTCGAATGAAGAAAAGAACTGCCCTTACTAGTAAGCCGTTACTAATCGTTTCCAATCAATTTGGTTCATACTTCGACGGACGGAAGGACAAAACTTTAAGCATGGAGGACAACCGGCGAAAAATAATAACTGAAGAACACGTTAGTTTAGTAAAAGAACCAGGTAGCGAGTACATGGGACACATTTCATTAAAAACCGGAAAATCTGAAGCAATAAGTAATGGAATTATTCCATTACTGTCTTTGAAAGATATTGCTTTGGAAAAAATTGTTGAAATTGGATGCGACGGAACTGCAGTTAATACGGGGTACAAAGGAGGTGTTATTCGGCGCCTTGAATCACATCTCAAACGGCCTTTACAGTGGATTGTCTGTAAATTACATGCAAACGAACTCATTTTGCGCCGCAAAGTTTCACTGTAATTATTGGTAAATCTTTAAATACGTGTGAACAACTTCCTGACGTGAAATTTAAAATCATTCAATGTTCATTACCAAGTATGACAAATACAAAGAATTTAAGTACAGATCAGCTGTATCTACTGAAAATGTGTACAACTATTGACTCCGGATTCTGCAATGAAAATTTATCAAAAACAAATCCCGGTAAAATTGTACAATCCAGGTGGCTCACTACAGCGAATCGGATTCTTCGGGTTTACATTTCTACCCTAAAAACATCAACAAATATGGTAACTTTAACGACATTTGTATTAACAGTTTACGCACCTATGTGGTTCAACGTTAAGAACAAACCTTTATGTATTTCCAGTGCAAGGCATTTACACGAAACAATAGTGCTTTCACGGTATTTGCCCAGTGATTTAAAAAATATTATTGATCCAGTAATCCAGCGTAAAGGCTTTTTTGGGCATCATAAAAATATATTGTCAGCCATGTTAAACGACAATCATATAAGAGAGTTGGCGTTGAGAATAATATTGAAAGCTCGGCAAATTAAAATGCAATCAGACTTTATACGTACCTTCAAAGTGCCTGTTTTTGATATTTAAGCAGATGATTATATTGATGTTATAAAGTGGAAAAATATAACCGAGCCACCACTAACAAAATTTGTAAGTGACGAGATAATTTTACAAGCCATTACCGATTACACGATAATTGAGAATGTCGTACTACTAATGATAAAGTATTTTTTTTGCCACACTCAAGCTACAGAGAGATGTGTGAAAATTGTAACAGAAGCCTCAGCCGTTGTTTGTGGACCCTTGAGGCGAGATGGATTAATAAAAACAAGGTTAGAGTCACGACACCTTATGCCTATTTTAAACACCAAAATGCAGTACCGTTCATAATAACTTTTGTAATTTTCAATGCGGTAAATACTGTATGTACATTTTTTATATCCACTATTTGTTCCATTCTACCAATCTACAAATGTATTATCTGTAAAATAAATGATAAAATACAAATTTTATGTGTGTTTTATTTCGCGTATATGAGCTATAAATACTTAGGTAAAATCGAGAAAATGATAAAATATAAAGCTTTGGCGATGTCCAGGTATTGTGAATATATTGTTTTAATTCTTTTTGTTAAAATTTTTAATATGTGGAGCATCTTTCCCAACTATGCCGATTTCGAAATTCTCAAAAAAAAAATTTCACTCCACCTTAGATTGCCCATACAGACAAAAAATGCTTTGAATCGCCAAAGAGAGAGTAGAATATTATTTAAATTGCACACCTACTTACTAGCAATAAAAAAACACAAAGGCTCTCAAAAAGTACGTTTTTCAGAAAATCTAACTCCAACAGTGAAGCAAATAAAGATTATTCACGGCTACTAATGAATTTCATTATTATTATTTCTTCGATATGGATGACTTTGTGGTAAGTGCTATAAATAAAACCATTTCAATAGACGAAAGAATATATGCATCGGTGAACGAAACAAACAAAATTTTAGCGATAAATTCCGAAGTTAGCCTAACCATATTTCATATGAATGTAAGGAGCATCGAACGGCACTTAGACGAACTCCTGGTAACAATAAAATCACTTAACAGACTAGACTGCATAATATTAACAGAGACGCATTCATCGAGCGATATAAATTATAATATTCCGGGTTATACCTACATACTATACAACAAATACTCAAATTAATTAAAACAGCGGAATCGCAATATTTATTTCAAATAAAAATGTTGTTACTTTTGACAGAGAAATCCACATGAACAATGTAAACATTTTAAATATGGAAATCAGTTTCCAAAAGTGCACATTCAACATATTCGCTATGTATACCAAACGTATATTAACCGAATTGAAAATATTCAAAAAAAATTCCTGAAACACCTGTCGTATCGTTTTGAAAATCATCAATGTAATCCTATTACTCTTTACAAACGAAGAAAAACATTTGACGTACTGTTTCTGTACAAAATTGTGAACGGCCTTATTGACTCCCCAGCCCTGTTAGAAAGGATTGCATTTCACTGTCCTGAACGCAATACCAGATCAAATACCTTATTTTATATACAACATTTCAAATCGAAATACGCACAAAACTCCTTGCTCGGGCGTATCTGCAAATCTTATAACGCCGCGATATTGACATTTTCCACAGTACCCTTAAATCGTTTAAAATCAAATTAACCTTACTATGTACCTAAGTTAAAAATATTACTTCTGTATTGTTTAGTATTCTCTTTTTAATCATTTTTCACACACACTATGTACTTTATTACTTTTAATTAATTTCTAGCTTTATTATAAATGGAACTTAACTGGTTTAAATCATGTTCTATATTTTATGTTCAATTATTTTTTTTGTAAAACTGTATGTTTCCTAAATAAACTAAAATAAAAAAAAAAAAAATATAGAACCCATCCCTCAATATTACCAACAAATGTAAATGAACTAAAACAGATTGAGACATTGACCTCAATATCGCAAATGATTACTCATCCTATGAAAAAAATAATTATCTTAATATGATGGCAGAATTAAATTATATATCGTGTAATAATATAACATAATATAATAAAATAATATAACAAAACACACTCTTTGTGAGGCATATTTTTTTAATGGTTTAATGAATGATAGACAATCTGGATTCAACTTTTATTTTTATTATTCAATATACAAAGTTAAGCAAATAAAAAAAATCACTTTAGTAATCAATACATACAACTATATATTACACTGGTAACATTTTTTTTTTCAGTTGTGGCTAAACATGTGTTCCTTCCAATCTTCATTTGCACTCGGAACATGAAAAAGGTTTTTCTCCACTGTGGGTCAGCATGGGGCTCGACAGAAGACCCTTTTAAGAACATAAATAGCTGCATACAGAACATAAAAAAAGTTTTTTCACACTGTATCACACCATTTGGCTCGTCAAATGTGTCTTTCGTGAAAATTAATAGTTACAGTCGGACAAGGTTTTCCTCTACTGTGAGTCGGGTAAGTGTTTCTTGACAAAGATCCCCTTTAAGAACATGAATAACCACAATCGGAACATGAAAATGGCTTTTCTCCACTGTGTGTCGTCAAGTGACCCCTATGAGAAAATGAATAGTCGCACTCGGTGCATGAAAAAGGTTCTTCTCAAGTGTGGGTCAGCATGTGACTTGTCAAAGCTCCCTTTCGAGAACATGAATAATTGCAGTCGGAACATAGAAAAGGTTTTTCCCCACTGTGGTTAAGCAGGTGCCTTGTCAAATTACTCATATGAGAACATGAATAGTTGCACTGGGAATAGAAAAGATTTTTCTCTACTGTGGGTCAGTATGTGGCTCAACAGACTACCCTTTTGAGTGAGTACACGAATAGTTGCACTTGGAACAGGACAAAGGTTTCTCTCCACTGTGGATTAGCATGTGTCTTGTCAAATTACTCTTTTGAGAACATGAATAATTGCACTGGGAACAAGAAAAAGGTTTTTCTCCACTGTGGGTCAAAAGGTGTTTTGTAAAAGCTTTCTTTTGAGAATGTGAATAGTTGCAGTCCAAACATAAAAATCGTTTTTCTCCATAGTGAGTAAGCAAGTGTCTTGTTAAAGCTCCCTTTCGAGAAAATGAATAGTTGCAGTCGGAACATATAAATGGTTTTTCTCCATTGTGGGTAAGCATGTGTCGTGTCAAATTACTCTTATGAGAACATGAATATTTGCACTGGGAACATGAAAAAGGTTTTTCTACACTATGGGTCAGTATGTGGCTCGTCAGACCACCCTTTTCAGTACATGAATAGTTGCACTCAGAACAAGAAAATGGTTTTTCTCCACTGTGGGTAAGCATGTGTCTTGTGAAATTACTCTTATGGGAACATGAATAGTTGCACTGGGAACACGAAAAAGGTTTTTCTCTACTGTGAGTCAGCTTGTGTCTTGTCAAAATGGACTTATAAAAGCAGGAGTTGTTACAATGAGGACAGGATGATCGTTTTTCCACAGGATGTGTCTTCAAATCTGTGCAAAAAAATCGATTAACACTAGAAAGACCGAAGCGGTCATTTTGACCGTTTCTCGATGTAATATGACGATATTTTGCTTAATATTTATGGTAATGATCTGATTTTTTTTTACTTTTCATGATTTATGATTTAACGACCAGGGTGAAAAAAATAATGCAAGTACCTTATTCATTTATTGAAATATAATGATTTATACCTACAAAGACCGCCGCGGTCAATGTGACCGTTAGGGCCATTTTAAGCTGAGTTTGTTTAGGATCTTCTTTATCCAAGTTTAAATATACCCATTCCAACTTATACATGTTACTACTAATTTCCCTTTCTATTTCTTTCGGTATCATTCTTACTAGATCTGCAGTGTGGGTGCAAGTTATTAGTATTATACCGCATATTCTGTGCGTAAGTATTTCAAGTCAGCAAAAATTTCGTTTTATTTTTGTAGATTGTGTTCTAATTATTTTAGCTATAGTTTTATTGAAACTTTGGAACATAATATCATATCGATATAAGAGCTCGTAGAAATCTTACCGAGTCGGATATAATGGAAGAACTAGCAAGACTTCAAAACATTGCAGAGGATCAGTCAGATGGACAATGTTGTGCCAGTGAAATTTATGACACCGTTTTTGTTTTGGAGCCCAATATTTCTTCATCAGAGGCTACAGAATTAGATGAAGATCTTAAGATGACATCGACATCTTTTCAAGAAATCCGATTTCAAATCTTCGTGGTCGAGGGGTTAGAATAAGAGGCAGCCGTGGAAGAGATTTACACAACTTGGAGGATGTTTTTCTGCAAGAGTAACAGAACTTCCGGAAATTGGAGATATTCAGTTTGGAGATTTCAATTCATTACCAGAATAATATGTAATAATAATGAAACTATTACAACCGTATCTCAAAAAGGGACGAAACATCACAACTGACAATTTTTTTACTTCGATGAAGCTGGCAGAGAAATTACGAGCTGAACAAATTATTATCGGAACGATGAAAAGGGCCAGGAGAGAAATACCAGAAGTTTGCAAAACAATTTGTACTCCACGTTATGAATCATTTATTTTGAAAGCTAACAATGGTACTACACCTGTTTATCAAGGAAAACCGTAGAAAAATGTTATGATATTGAGTACAGTACATCCAGATGTTCAATTTGTCGACGGAACAAAGAAAATTCCCGAAACGATTGAATTTTACAATTCTACAAAATATGGTTTCGATATTATTCGATTATGACCAAATGCATCGAAAAAATTCCGTAAGAGCTGGAAGTAGAAGGTGGCCTGTGCACGTTTTCTACAACATACTTGATCTAGCCGCTATAAATGCGTGGATAATTTATAAAAACGTGGCAAAAAAAATATTATCTCGTCACAATTTTACTATACCTACAGCTTGTTGGAGAACTAAGGTCAGCATATACAAATACCAGAGCTGGTCCATTTGTGTTTGTTTGCTCCTGAAGAATTGACAGAAAAGGGAACCGGAAAATAAAACTTCTAAAAGACGACAGAGCCGAATTAATAAAAAATGTAAACAAAATAAAACATCTGACACATGTGATAATTGTAAGAAATCTGTTTGCGGAAAGTGCCTCGGAAAAAAAAACAACAGTTTGTACTAAATGTGCACCTAATTGATTAAAGTACATCATTTCAATACATAATTATTGTTTTAGTTATTTAATATTGTGCCAAATATTACACAATTACAATAATAATAAACTCACATTTTATCAGCGGTCAAAATGACCGTTGTGGTCTTTATAGGTATGGAGCAGTACCCGGTCTTTCTAGTGTTAAGGCACAACAAGTTTTATCATCTACACAAAGTAAAATCGTAAAAATTCGTTCATAAAATAGGAAAGCACGAATTGATAAATTATATGATAAAAGTCGGTTTTACCTGATGTTTGGGCAATTTTTTCAAAACGTTCTAAGCATTCCTTTTTAACATCCGGCAGGTCTATATCAATTTCCATGTTTCGACATCCTCTTTTATCTTCTTCTCGGGGTCCTGGTTCCAGCTTGATGATAACAGTCCCCACATTAAAGCTACCTGGAAAAACAAAAGAATAATTAGCGCATTGATCATCGATACGAAACGAAACATATATTTTCAATTAAAAATGCATTAACCGTAAAAATAACGAATATACCATTGATTAACCACGTAGAAGCGGTATTTTATATAAAAGTAGTTAAGGTAAATTGACGATAACATAAGAACACAGACACACTCACTGACCAATAAGATGATCTGGGCAACAAGTATGGGGGTACTATTGATATATATTTTTATTTTTTTATTTTTTTTTTTATAGTGAATACCTCACAAGAGTCCCAACTGCTCCCGTCTGGAGCCAGTGAGACTATGGCATCCCCATTTGGGGGTTGTTGTGAAGCTGAAGGTAAGTGGGGAAAGGAAAGAGGAAGGTGGGGAAGTACCTGGCTATTCAGATCTAGTCACTAAACACGGCTAAAGCCATTTGGAGCAACGTTTCAATTCTGAATGGTGGTCTTACACCAGGGCGATACTGGTAGTATCTTCCACTCTGGAACGTGCCGCAAATATACTATATATTATTTTAATTAATTAATTGTGAAATAACACAAATTAATCAAATAAAATTTATTTGCGCACGCCGGGTTCGAACCCGCGACCTTCGGAATGGCAGTCCAATGCGTTACCACTGGACTATGCCGGCCGTGATATATGATATATTTACTGACTCCATTTATAGAACTAACATAATCTTTACCAGCAATTTGTTGAATCCTACAAATTAGAATAGCATTGGTTACGTAGTTTTAGTGTTTTGTCTTATATGTAGTGTTGTTTTAATTTCTATTTTGTATGTTACTCATTCTTTTTACTAATATTGTTTAGTATTTCATGTTTATTATTATTTTTAAATATAATTTATTATACTTGTAATCACAATTTTACATTTATGTATGCATATATATCTATTTATCATTTATGCATATATATATATATATATATATATATATATATATATATATATATATATATATATATATATATATATATATATATATATATATATATATATTGTCCTCTCACGGGAAGAGGACAATATATATATCTATATATATATATCTATATATATATATGCATAAATGATAAATAGATATATATGCATACATAAATGTAAAATTGTGATTACAAGTATAATAAATTATATTTAAAAATAATAATAAACATGAAATACTAAACAATATTAGTAAAAAGAATGAGTAACATACAAAATAAAAATTAAAACAACACTACATATAAGACAAAACACTAAAACTACGTAACCAATACTATTCTAATTTGTAGGATTCAACAAATTGCTGGTAAAGATTATGTTAGTTCTATAAATGGAGTCAGTAAATATATCATATTTCACGGCCGGCATAGTCCAGTGGTAACGCATTGGACTGCCATTCCGAAGGTCGCGGGTTCGAACCCGGCGTGCGCAAATAAATTTTATTTGATTAATTTGTGTTATTTCACAATTAATTAATTAAAATAATATATAGTATATTTGCGGCACGTTCCAGAGTGGAAGATACTACCAGTATCGCCCTGGTGTAAGACCACCATTCAGAATTGAAACGTTGCTCCAAATGGCTTTAGCCGTGTTTAGTGACTAGATCTGAATAGCCAGGTACTTCCCCACCTTCCTCTTTCCTTTCCCCACTTACCTTCAGCCTCACAACAACCCCCAAATGGGGATGCCATAGTCTCACTGGCTCCAGACGGGAGCAGTTGGGACTCTTGTGAGGTATTCACTATAAAAAAAAAAAATATATATATATATATATCAATAGTACCCCCATACTTGTTGCCCAGATCATCTTATTGGTCAGTGAGTGTGTCTGTGTTCTTATGTTATCGTCAATTAACCTTAACTAAATATATATAAAATACGGCTTCTACGTGGTTAATCAATGGTATATTCGTTATTTTTACGGTTAATGCATTTTTAATTAAAAATATATGTTTCGTTTCGTATCGATGATCAATGCACGAATTAGTGTTTTGTTTTTCCAGGTAGCTTTAATGCGGGGACTGTAACCATCAAGGTGGAACCAGGACCCCAAGAAGAAGACAAAAGAGGATGTCGAAACATGGAAATTGATATAGACCTGCCGGATGTTAAAAAGGAATGCTTAGAACGTTTTGAAAAAATTGCCTAAACATCAGGTAAAACCAACTTTTATTATATAATTTATCCATTCGTGCTTTCCTATTTTATGAACGAATTTTTGCGATTTTATTTTGTGTAGATGATAAAACTTGTTGAGCCTTAATCGCTTTTTTTTCACAGATTTGAAGACACATCCTGTGGAAAAACGATCATCCTGTCCTCATTGTAACTACTCCTGCTCTTATAAGTCTATTTTGACAAGACACCTGCTGACTCACAGTAGAGAAAAACCTTTTTCGTGGTCCCAGTGCAACTATTCATGTTCCCATAAGAGTAATTTAACAAGACACATTCTTACCCACAGCGGAGAAAAACCATTTTCCTGTTCTGAGTGCACATTTGAGCCACATACTGACCCACAGTGGAGAAAAATCTTTTCCATGTTCCCAGTGCAACTATTCATGTTCTCATAAGAGTAATTTGACAAGGCACCCGCTTAACTAAAGTGGGGAAAAACCTTTTATACGTTCCGACTGCAATTATTCATGTTCTCGAAAGGGAGCTTTGACAAGTCACATGCTGACCCACACTAGAGAAGAACCTTTTTCATGCACCGAGTGCAACTATTCATTTTCTCATAGGGGTCATTTGACGACACACAGTGGAGAAAATGTTTTCAAAGGGGATCTTTGTCAATAAACATGTACCTGACTCAGAGTAGAGGAATACCATTTCCGACTGTAACTATTAATTTTCACGAAAGACACATTTGACGAGCCACATGGTGTGATACAGTGTGAAAAAACTTTTTTTTATGTTCTGTCTGCAGCTATTTATGTTCTTAAAAGGGTCTTCTGTCGAGCCCTATGCTGACACACAGTGGAGAAAAACCCTTTTCATGTTCCGAGTGCAAATGAAGATTGGAAGGAACACATGATTACCCACAACTGAAAAAAAACATGTTCCCAGTGTAATATATAGTTGTATGCATTGATTACCAAAGTGACTTTTTTCATTTGTTTAACTTTTTATAATGAAAAATAATAAAAAAACATCGCGAATCCTGGTTGGAGGGTAGTGAGGTGATTTTACTGAACCGCACTCCTGACCCGGACCCAAGATGAATATGTTCACCGCTTTCATTCACAATACCATACCAGTGCCAACGCACCCATTCGCTGGATTAGTTAGTGGGGGCATTAGATTACCAATATATTATCACTATGATTTTTTTTTTTATTTATCTTCATTTGACTATGAACCCTTGGAGTTTCTTTTCTAGAACTGTTGATGTTGTTGGGTTCCTGTTTGGTAACCACCATTGTTCTTGTCTTTTGGTTCTCCCAAACAGAACACTGAGTTGCGCCGCATGCTCCGTTCGAGATGTGATTGTTGTGTTGTTTGGGCTACTACTGCTTGCTGATATAGTACCTATAGCAATTACATGCATACTTACATCTCAAACGAATCTTCTACATAAAGTATAATATCTAGGACCTAATGTCAAAGTTAAAGAAGGTATAATGATATCTTTAATGATTTTTTTTACATAAAAATGACACAGGGATGATTTCTAAGGAACCAAAAAAGAAAATTAAATAAAAATTACGAGCTACATGGACATGGAGTAAGAAACGCTAATCTTTATTGTTAGATTGCCAACAAGGAATAACAATACGTAGGTACCATAGAATAAACAATATAACATTACGAGTTCCTCCCATTGAAACAAGTGTTACATGTTGCACAACTGCCTAGCATTCCGTCTCTCTTATGACATAGTAGATCTCCATCTCATTTGAATTTCAAAAGATGTTTGTATGAAAATATAGGCACCGATAAGCAAATATTTGGATCACGAAACACGCCCCCAAGGCATTTCTTTTGTTATAATTTATTCTATGCTAGGTAACACCATAAAATGCCGAATGAAATTATTACAACTAAAAATGTTCAATTTTAAAAAAGAAAATATGTCTGCCGCCCAACATTTCGACTGTACCGAAAAAAATGTCAGATGTGCATATTTTTAGTTTGGCAGGAGAGTTTTTTTTATTTTTATATATGTGTTTATTCAGTTTTTTTTATTTGTACGTTATTTTCTCTTGCTTAGATCCTACAAAACTGATCAATCAGTTTAATTGTAAGAAATCTCTCACTTTTTCTATTTATTAGCTTATAATAATATATTTAATTTGAACTTGATACTTATCTTGATCCACAATATTAATAGTTTTTATGTTTGACGGAGGTAGAACAATCTAATTTTCGTTTTTATTTTTGAATAACATGTCTCATTTTTAATATCTTCCGGTAATGAGTTAAATAATTCCGGAATTTTATGTCTTTTTGTTCTACTCCGTATACATTTTGCGATATTTTTATAATGAACATTTGTGCTTCTCTATGCCTAGTAGGGTAGTTATGGTTTACAGGTTTTTTGAATTCTGTGTTCCAGAATTCATCTAGCGTTAGTTGGTAATCTATCCTACTATGTATAGAGAGCACATTACACAAAGAAAACATTTTTTTATAATCGCCTTCACTTAATTGTATTTTTTTTGCCTGATATCAATTTTAGGAAACGGATTTGTAATTGTTCTATTTTATTTCAGTACATTTTATACGTTAATCTGTAACTATTTACTCCGTATCCTATAATTGATTCCGCTAATGCATTATATATACAGTACAATATATTTTTATTAACAAAGTTTTTGAGGTGATAAAATTTCCCTAATATGGATCTTAATCTATTACATACATTTTCAATGTGATTTGACCAGTTAAAATTGGCATCTCTTGTAAGACCAGGGTATGTATATTGGTAAAATTTTTCTATGTTTGGGCATTTACATGGCAGAGATTGGTTTTTTGTGTGAAAACAATCGTATAAGAAAGAAAGTTTCGTTTTTGCATTTTTATTGTTTTCGATTATGTATTTCTCCATTTAAATAAATAGCCAATATATCTAACAACACAACATTTCTTGATTTCAAAAACAGTTAAAATACACAAATGAAACTTTAAACAGCCTTGTGACATTGTTTTTCGGGACTGTCTATTTGTTAGGTTTGTTATTGAATATAGTCACATTTATTTATTTTAATATCAACGGTATAAAATATACCATATACAGTAAATTATCAACAGTGACATCAGAAAATATACAATTAACAGAAAGTCTAGATGGAACGGAAAGTCTAGATTGGAACAACAACAACAATCATAAACGTCAGACGACTATTTGAGTGCTCCAACATTAATCTAATCAAAAGTGTAGTAAAAAAGTTAAGTGGATCACTTCAGTTTATGAAATACAGTGTAGTTTTTCGCGCACTATCATCGCGTGATCTTAGATTCCCAACTGTAACACCCGAAAGTATCATAATAGTGTTTTGAAATTAAAACAAAAAACTGCCTACTAGATTGCACAGTTTAATCTCATTAAAAATTAAAGTTATAAAGACTGCATTTCGACAAGAAGCAAAACAAAACAAAGAGAACAATAGTAAATAATTCACAGTTTTTCGGTGAAGATGAAAAGTGAAATAACAAAATAAAAAGTGCTAAAAACGTAACAAGTGCGACAGTAAATACATGTGTATACGCAAGAGCATAAACAAAATATAAACAAGTTCTAAATGAACTTTATACAAGTATATTTAAACGTATCCCACAGCTCTCACCCAAGGCTCCATAGCTCAGTGGTCTAAAGCGTCAGCACCGCTATTCTGTCGTTCCTAGTTCAATCCTCAAACCGGCGAACAATAAAAAAATCTTTTTTTTTTAATAAATATACTCAACCCGGAATATAAAACTATCAATTGGATTTTAATAACAGCTTCACAATCAGCTACCATCACGGATTCAAACCAAAACATAACCTGTGTAACTGGTTTTGCCTGCCTATAGGCGCTAGAGAGTGTGCCAGTGTTTTTGCCTACCAACAGGAGCAACCCTCAAAATACATAACCTGTGTAATCGGTTTTGACTGCCTTTAGGCGCTAGAGAGTGTGCCATTGTTTTTGCCCACCAACAGGAGCAACCCTAAAAAAAACGACAACACAACATGTCTAAATCTCGCAGTAAATTCTCCAGCACGAAGAAAACCGCATCTTCACCACAAACTAGCACCATGGACATACCGTCGGTGACACATCAATCTATGATTAATATAGACAGTGAATCAATATTTGAATTCATCAATACGAAATTCGAGGATATGAATACAGTAATGCTCAATAAAATTGAAACAGAGCTGCAAGAAATAAAAAAACTTCACGAACTTCATCAATGACAAATATGATGACATTATACAAAAACTTCAACAAATCATGGACATTCCAAACACCGTCAACAAAATCAAGGAGGAACTAACGGATTAAGAAATCAGATTGTCTACGGTAGAAATCCACCTGGCGGATATAGAACAAGCAGCCCTGCTGAACTCCATAGAAATAAACGGCCTAAAATTACAGGACAACATATCCCCAGTCCCAAAAAACCCTTGACTCTATGCAAAAACGGGCGGTCCGTTTGATAGATTCCCCAATCTTAACAAGCGGACTGCAATCTTTAGAGCACAGGCGTCAGGTAGGTATGCTGTCCTTGTTCTATCGGTATTACAATGGAAGATGCTCTGAGGAACTAGCGTCATTGATCCCTTCGGCACCGGTGCATAGTCGGGATACACGTCAAACGCGCGCCCAACATTTGTACACGGTTGACATTTGTCACATGAGAACGGGTCGTTTCTACGATTCGTTCTTAAGTTCAACAGCTCGGCTGTGGAACGAACTGCCGGCCTCTGTGTTTCCTCCCTCCTACAACATGGGACTCTTCAAGACCCATGTTCACTCCTTCCTTTCCACAAAAAGACCCTCCACACAGCATCCCCAAAGATGACATAGGCCCTGAGGGAAATTATTTTCTTCAGGGCCTCCTGTGTGGAGTTAATATAAATTTTTTTTTAAAAAGTACACGCTGTTACACGGATCGCTGAACTCGCAGGCGTCACGATGTCCCCAGAGGATACATACAAAGTCACAACAAACAAAACAAATGATCAAACAAAAATAACGATTAATTTTAAGGATACCACAAAAGGACAAACCATGTTAGCATCCAAACACAGCGACCCAAAAAATTCAACGGAGAAGGAGCCAAATATGTTTATCTTAATGCGGCATTAACCCAATATTACAAAAATCTGCACTGTAACACCAGAACCCAAGAAAAAGACTACAAATATGTTTGGGTAAAATCGGGAAAAATTCTCGTCAGAAAATCCAAAGACTCAAAGGTTGTGGAAATAAAACACCTAAACGATATATCTAATAAACTGACATAAACACTACTGTACATCTAACACAACCTCACATCACATACTTACACAAATACACACCAACATGGCAGATTACATGGAATATATAGACTCGGACAATCAACACTACTGTGAAAGTACAAATGATATTAACCTCTGGACCAACTTAACAAAAGAAAAACATAGAATCAAAATATTACACCAAAACATTAGATCGATCAATGAAAATTTTGATGAATTTTTTATATACCTCCAACAGCTTGATATTAATTTTGATGTCATTGTGCTTAATATTAATTGTTCCACATTAATTTTGATGTCATTGTGCTGACAGAATGCTGGTTGAATGACAACTATATACCAAAACCAATCAAAAACTATAATACACACCATACGAAAATACACAAAAACCAAAATGATTGTATAGTTATATACATCAGTGATAAAAATAACATAACCATTCAAGAAATAAACATCATAGACTCCAACTGCATACAAATTACAGATGAAAAACAAACATGTATCCTAGCTATGTACAGATCTCCATCCAAAAACAACATCACAAATTTCTTAACTGAACTTAACAATACATTAAATGATCTCAACAAATACAAAAATATCATCATCAATGGAGACCTTAATATAAACACTCTACAAAACGGACACCCACAAAACATAGAATACCTAGCAATACTAGCACAACACGGACTGGAGCCAATAATAAATGTCCCAACACGGGTCACACAAAACACTAAAAGCTGCATAGACCATATAATGATCAAGACAAAACTAAAAACCAAAACAGTAGTACTTGAAAGCACAATCACTGATCACTACATGAATATGATAGCAATAGACACCGAAAACACTACTTTGAAACAACATAAAATATTTACAAAAAAAATAATTGACTACTCAAACTTAAAAGAAAAACTCCAAAAAATAAACTGGAATACAATATACCAAATAGATAATGTCGAGGAAGCCTGGAATACATTTACAAATACGCTAACGCAAGAAATAAATAATTACACTACAATAAAACATGTAAAACTTACACACAAAGCAAAAAAAATTAAACTATGGATAACACAAGGAATATTAAACTGTGTCCGTAAACGAGACAAAATTCACAAACAAATTAAACAAACACCGTATGACATAGAACAACTTAATTACTTTAAAAGATATAGAAACATATGCACGAAAATTATTAGAGTAGCTAAGGAGTTGTACTACAAAGAAAAACTTAAAAAAGCATACAATTACCCAAAGGAAATATGGAGAATATTAAAGGAAGTTACATACACACAAAAATACAAACAAAAAAATACTATCGAACATCTAAATATTAACTCGAAAAAAATAGATGCCAAAACAAATATAAAAATGATGGCAAACCACGTCAATAACTTTTTTTCAACTATAGGGAAAGTTTTAGCGAATCGTAAAAAACACAGCACAAACACACTAACACAAACAAACAGATCAAACATCGATACCCAACCAACACAACACAGATTTATATTAAAAACAAGTTCGGAAATGGAAATTAACAAAATAATAGACACATTAAAAAACGGGATTGCTCCTGGATTAGATGAGATAACAACGGATTGCATTAAAATAATAAAAAATGAAATATTAAAACCTATAACACACCTAATCAACCTTAGCATAACACATGCCTGCTTTCCTAATACTCTTAAAAAAGGACTGGTAATCAGAGGCGGTTCCTTGGTACGTGCATTTGTGCATTGCACTGCTTGTCTTCAATCTCCACATAACAAATTACAACGACATCTGTGCCCCAGTGATCGATGTAAGAAATTCGTAATTCCCGTCAGGTCATTATTTGAGCTATCGTCTAGTAAAAAAATCCCGCGCAAGAGCAAGCGGTCGTGCATACCCCGATATGCACAGAACCAACTTTTACCATACTACTAAAACAGCGTCGGGCGGTATCGAGACAGCCCGAAGTAGCCGAAACGGTGACATGAGCGAGACAGATTACACTCTTAACGTCAAATTACGTGTTAGAGCAGTGCAGATACATAACCCATCCGTGCATTATCGAAGTGCTTTGACGGCGAGTGAATTTTGCATCACTTTGATCATGCGTAATCCAATGCGTTTGGAATGGATTCGCTTAGAAATACTAATGTTCAATGTTAACGCAACAACATTAACACATGGAACTCGTTCGCGGTGAAATCAAACGGTTTTGCTATATTTTCAACGATGAATTGAGTGTTCTTTATTTTCAAGATAATTTTGTATTATTTAATCAGTTATTTTACAAATATAACTTAGAAGATAGAATGAATTGCAGTAGGTGTTCCCATTCATTAATTTGCTCCACCTAAATTACAGACTAGGTACATTTTAAAAGTGAAATGCACTGCTGGTAATTACAGTCACGGGCCGCGTCTGCTGGTAATCCCTATGTATAAATCCGGAGATAAAATGGAAATAACTAACTACAGACCAATCACTTTGTTAAACTCACTATCAAAGATTTTCGAAAGACTATTAAAAAACCAAATAATAAAATACCTGGAAGAAAACAAATTAATCTCGGACAATCAATATGGATTTAGAGAAAAAAGAAGCACAAAAGAAGCTTTAGCAAGTACAATAGATTATATACATAGCAACTTAGATCAAGGGTTTAAATGCATAGCGATATATCTAGATGTAAGCAATAACAATGGATCAAGGGTGATTGACTTTGCAGAATCACGAAACATGATAATAGCTTCAACACAGTTCCCAAGGAAGAATATACATAAATGGACATGGACATCACCTGGCGGCAGATACCATAATCAAATAGACCATATCCTAATTGAAAGAAGAGGGGCGACCAGTATCACAAATGTAAGAAGTTACAGAGGAGCTAACTGTGATTCGGATCACTATTTGGTAGTAGCCAGCTATAGATGCAGAATAGCAAGAGATAGAAAAGGAAATCAGCCAAGTATCCCAAATCTAAACATCGATGCTCTTAAAACACCAGAAGGATTGGATAGATACCACGACTCACTGTCGACAAACCTACCAAACCAACTGAGTGATCAGCTCTCCTCAAAAGATTTAGAAGAGGATTGGACCAGTCTGAGAGATGCACTGCTGACAGCGGCAGAATCAGGCATTGGAAATAGACCTAGGCAGGTTAAAAATCCCTGGTTCGATGAGGAGTGCATACAGAGCGTCTGCAAGAAAAATGAGCTAAGAAAATTATGTATAGAAAGAGGATCAAGATCAAAAAGACAAGCCTACGAACAAGCACGAAGAAATGCTAACCATTTGATTAAAAGAAAGAAGAGACTATATTTTAACAACATATTGTTGAAAATGGAAAATGATTTTGTTAATAACAATCCACGTGAGGCATATAAAGGCGTCAATGTATTTAAAAAGGGCTTCAAACCCAACACATCCCTGTGCAGAGATAGTAATGGAGACATAATAGGAGATAAGGAAAAGATTAAGACTAGGTGGAAAGAATACTTCCAACAGCTCTTGAATCCCAATAACAACCTGACAGTCGAACCAACTCACATTCCGGATGAACTAAATAATGATGAAACGACTAGAGCGCCATCGGTGGCAGAAGTAAGGGCTGCCCTAAATAAATTGAAAAACAATAAAATACCGGGAGGAGACAATATCCCGGCAGAGCTCTATAAATATGGAAACGAACATCTGAAAAACCTGCTACACAATCTTATTGTAAAAATATGGACCGCCGAAAGAGTACCAGAAGAGTGGCAAACTAGTATAATATGCCCCATACATAAAAAGGGAGACAAATTGAAATTGAATGTGAAAATCACAGAGGAATATCACTACTTTGTACAGCATATAAAATCTTCACAACAATTTTGAAAGAAAGACTAGAACGTCATTCCGAGAACTTGCTGGGAGAGTATCAGGCAGGTTTTAGGAGGGGGAGAACTACCACTGATCAACTCTTTACTACTCGACAAATCCTGACAAAATGCTGGAAATTCGATATAGACATATATCAACTATTTGTTGACTTCAAACAGGCATATGACAGTATAGATAGGGAGAAAATATATGAAATACTCCTAAATTTTGGTATACCGTCCAAAATAGTCAAGCTTGTAAAAGCAACCATGGTTGGTTCACGATGTCGAGTAAAGATAGGAGGTGAAACAACGGAGGATTTTAACGTCTCCCAGGGGCTGAAACAAGGTGATGGCTTAGCTCCCACTCTTTTCAATATTGTTCTGGAGCACGTCGTGAGGAAGACAATGATTGCTACCGACTCAAACATTTGCTACAAAAGCAATCAAATAGTTGGATATGCAGACGACCTTAACATTGTGGGAAGATCCTTACAAGCTGTAAGAGAGGTGTTTGACCCTTTGGAGACTGCAGCAAGAGAGGTGGGCTTGCAAATCAATGAGAACAAAACTAAAATCATGATGCAAACCAGAACCCCACACCGCAGAATAAAAGATAAAGTGAATTTTAAAAACTCCTATAACTTTGAAGTGGTCGAAGAGTTTGCCTACCTGGGCTCCATCATAACGCAGGACAACGAAGACCCAGTAGAAGTAAGAAAGCGCATCACAGCCGCTAACAACACTTACTTCGCGTTGCTGCCAGTGTTCAAATCCCGAAACGTCCATAGGAAAACCAAAATAACCCTTTATAAAACAATTATTTGAACAGTCTTGGCCTATGGATGTGAGGCGGGAACACTGACAGCAAAGTCTGCGGAATGGCTGGACATCTTCGAAAGAAAGGTACTTCGAAGAATCTTAGGAGCGGTGCGAGAGGGAGAGGCATGGAGAATCCGCCACAATAAGGAGCTATATGACATCTACCAAGCTCCCAGACTCTCTACTCATTTACGGCTCCAAAGACTAAGATGGGCAGGACATGTGCACCGAATGCCAAGCACACGTGTACCAAAGAAGGTTCTAACAGGACACCCGGGAGGCAAACGAAAGGCGGGCAGACCTAGGCTGAGATGGGAGGACGATGTCAGGAAAGATGCCAGAGGACTACTCCATGTTGCAGATTGGAAGACGACGGCCGAGGACAGAGGGCGGTGGAGGCTCATGTTAAAGGAGGCCAAGGCTCGAAATGGGCTGTAGCGCCATTGAAGAAGAAGAATATCTAGATGTGGCTAAAGCTTTTGATTCAATATGCCACAAAACACTTTTTAAAAATTTGAAAATATGGGTATCAAAGACAACGAACTACAACTATTAAAAAGTTACATGAGCGACAGAACACAACAAGTCAAAATTAATAACTATACTAGCAAACCAATGCCGATTACACACGGAGTTCCACAAGGAAGCATACTAGGGCCCGTTCTTTTCACAATTTATATAAATGAACTTTGCAGCATGGAAATAGATGGAGAAATAATTAGTTACGCAGACGACACAGTTTTACTATTTAAATCTAAGGATTGGAATAAGGTTTATAACTTAGCGAATCTAGGAATCACGCAAGTGAAAAAATGGTTGGACTCAAATACACTTACACTAAACATATCGAAAACAAAATTCACAACGTACAGCATAACCAACACAGGACAGCCAAAAAAACAATACAAACACCATAAAAATACACGAATGCATAAACACCAACATCTGCGATTGCCCCCCTCTAGAAAAAACAGAACAAATAAAGTATCTAGGAATCGTAATTGACCATAATCTTAGATGGACACATCACATCAAACAAATCACAAATAGACTCCTCAGAACAATACACATTTTCCTAAATATAAGAAACATATATAAAATAAAACAATTGAAAACAATATATTATGCACTATGCCAATCAATAATAGAATATGGAATAATTGCTTGCGGAGGAGCAACAAACGCAGCTTCCGCTCAAATAGAAATCGCACAGAAACCGATATTAAAGGTAATACTAAAAAAACACAAACTAACCGACACAGACTAAATATTTAAAAGCTGTGACATACTTGATATACGCCAATTATATGTAAAAACACTACAAAACTATATTTTCGACCAAAAAAATAAACCCCAACAAACACAAAATATCACTAATAGACCGGTCAGAAAAGCGTATAAAAAAAACATAAAAACTCCGACGGTAAACACTACCTTTGGACAAAGACACCATAAATACCACGCTATTAAAGCATTCAACAGTCTTCCACTTGAAACAAAAATTGAGGAAAATAAAAATAAATTCAAACACAAAATAAAAAATGGATTAAAGAACAAAAAAGACAATATTTCCAAAATTCTATACCATAAAAGAATAAAACATATACACGCAGCACAAAAAAAATATATAATCACGCAACACGCACAAACACATAAATCATTATAAATGCCGATTTCCATTCTCTTTTAATATTTTTCATTAAGTGTGATAATTAGATTTTAATTTATAATCTTTATTTTTAGTTTAAATTTATCTTTAATTTAATGTTGTTTTTTTGTTTAAATGTATAAATTTTTATATTATAAAATGGGGGCCTCAGTACGGGTAAACAACCCAGTGAGGCCAACATTACTGAATTAAAATATGAAATACTGTAAAATAATGTATCAATAATAAAAAATAAAAAAATAAAAAAAGTGAGAGATACAAGTACATGCAAAAACTATAGGTAGATTAATTACAGGTGTATAAAATGTATGCATTTATATTCAGGTTTTGGTTGAAAGTAGTTAAGTGCCAATCAAGCTGTTGGTTCAACTTATTGACTATTTATTTTTATTGACCCAAGTTTCCTCAGTTGCCCCAGGCAGTTCATTTTATATACATATTAATTTGACTTTTTACGTAAGTATGAGTAGACTTACATTTTATTGGGCATGATTTAACACTAGAAAGACCGGGTACTGCTCCATACCTATAAAGACCACAACGGTCATTTTGACCGCTGATAACATGCGAGTTTATTATTATTGTGATTGTGTCATATTTGGCATAATATTAAATAAATAAAACCACAATTATGTTTTGAAATGATTTACTTTAATCGATAAGGTGCACATTTAGTACAAACTGTTTTTTTTATAATATCCGAGGCACTTTCCGCAAACAGATTTCTTACAATTATCAAATGTGTCAGTTTTTTATTTTGCTTACACTTTTTATTAATTTGGCACTCTCGTCTTTTGGAATTTTTATTTTCGGATTCCCTTTCTGTCAATTCTTCAGGAGCAAACACAACTGGACCAGCGCTGGTATTGGTATTTGCTGACCGTAGTTTTCCAACAAGCTGTAGAATAAAATTGTGACGAGATATATATATTTTTTGTTTTCTTTTTATAAATTATCCATGCATTTATAGCGGCCAGATCAAGTATGTTGTAGAAAACGTTCACAGGCCACCTTCTACTTCCAGCTCTTACGGAATATTTACGAGCCATTTGGTCGATTATATCGATACCATATTTTGTAGAATTGTAAAATTCAATCGTTTCGGGAATTTTCTTTTGTTCTGTCGCCAAATTGAACATCCGGATATACTGTACTCAATATCACTACATTTTTCTTCGGTTTTCCTTGATGAACAGTTAGTGTAGTAACATTTTTAGCCTTCAAAATAAATGATTCATAACGTGGAGTACAAATGGTTTTGCAAACTGCTGGTATTTCTCTCCTGGCCCTTCTCATCGTTTCGACAATACTTGTTTGTTCAGCTCGTAATTTCTCTGCCAGCTTCATGGAAGCAAAATTTTTTTCAGTTATGATGTTTCGTCTTTTCTTGAGATACGGTTGTAATAGTTTCATTATTACATATTCTTATAGTGACTCATTTGAACTTTCTTCAGTTTTACCTAAATATGGAAATCCATTACATAGGTATTTAGTATCTACGGCCACCACAAGGCAATATTTTTCCAAATTTGTCAGGCTTATTTGCTATATACTGAGTAAATGGAAAACGAGTTTTGCTAAGAAATAGCTTTTCATCGCCCGTTAAATTTTCACCAGGAACGTAACACAGATTACAGTTTTTAATGAACTTATTCCAAATTGCCGATGCTAGTGCAAATTTATCAGTTGCCAGTCGTGAAGATCTCGTAATTCGTAAATATTTCATATTTTTTTGAATCTGTTCTTACTTATAGTTTCTTTGAATATGAGGAGTCCCCATAATGTCGACTATAATAAGTCTTTTAGAACTTTATTGTTTTCAATAAAGTAGTTTTCTTTGAATACATTTTGTCAATTACGTCGTCCTTGCTGGCTGGAAGTACTCTGAGTATGTGATGTACAGGTCCATTCTGTACCGTCAACTGCAACCTGAATATCTCCAATTTAAGGAAGGTCTGTTACTCTTGCAGAAATACGTCCTCCAAGTTGTGTAGATCTCCCTCCACGGCTGCCTCTTATTCTAACCCCTTGATCACGACGATTTGAAATCGGATTTCTAGGAAAAGATGTCGATGTCATCTGAAGATCTTCATGATCTTCATGTCCGATGAAAAAATATTGGGCTCCAAAATAAAAACGGTGTCCTCAATTTTACTGGCACGAAATTCTTCATCTGACTGATCCTCTGCAATGTTTTGAAGTCTTGCTAGTTCTTCAATTATATCCGACTCGGTAAGATTTCTACGAGCACTCATATCGATATGATATTATGTTATATCGATATGATATTAGTAGTAACTTGTGTAAGGTGGGCTGGGTATATTTTAAACTTGAATAAAGAAGATCCTAAACAATCCCAGCTTAAAATGGCCCGAACGGTCACATTGACCGCGGCGGTCTTTGTAGGTATAAATCATTATCTTTCGATAAATAAATAAGGTAGGTACCTGTTTTTTTTCACCATGGTCGTTAAATCGTGAATTATGAAAAGTAAAAAAAAATCAGATCATTACCATAAATTTTAAGCAAAATATCGTCATATTGCATCGTGAAACGGTCAAAATGACCGCTTCGGTCTTTCTAGTGTTAAGAGATATGATAAAGGCTTTTTTGTACCTAGCTTCTGTGCAGTTAAACAGATCCGCTACATCTACGTACCTATTACTAATTTCATGTAATCTAGGTACAAGCGAGTGTTTGAAATGTTCAGTCTTAGAATTGTTACAATTGAAGAGGGTTTTAAAGCGAGTAGCTCTTATGGGTACATGAAATTCAATGAGGTTAATTAAATCAAGGCTGTCTACACTACCATTTACAATTTTGAACATAAATATTAAGTCGGATATAATTCTTCGATCTGAAAGTTTTAATAAATTTAATTTTTTCAAGTAATTATAGTTTATATTTTCAATGGGAATACCGAGTTTAAAGTTAATGTGTCTTAGGAATTTGTGTTGAATTTTTTCTATTGAATCTGAATGTTTTTTATAATGTGGGGACCAGATCGAGGAGTTTTATTCGACTTGACTTCGAACTAAAGATGTATACAAAATTTTCAAGGTTGAAATATTTCTGAAGCCTCTGTAGTTTCGAAGAATGAATCCAAGCATTTTCATTCCCTTATTGTTAATTGAGTTTATGAGAGACATAAAGTTTAATTTAGAGTCGAAAATGATGCCCAGGTCATTAATTTCTTCAACAAATGTAAGGGTTGAGTTATTAAGTTCATATGAATAAATAATTGGTTGACTTATTTTGTAAAATTTTATTGAATGGCACTTATTTATATTGAGGTATAGTTTATTTAGAGTGAACCAATTAATTAACCTGTTTAAGTTATTTTGTAGACTGATACAATCTTCTACGGTTTTTTCTTTTTTATATATTTCTAAATCGTCTGCAAAAAGTAATACATTTATATCCTTATCAAATATATTAACAATATCGTTTATAAACAGTAAAAACAATATTGGGCCTAAATGAGACCTCTGCGGTACACCACTTGTAGCTATAAATTGGTTGGAAAGGAATGAATTGATTTTTACTAGTAGAACTCTATCAGTTAGATAGCTTGCGAACCAGTCTAAAAGTTTTCCATCGATACCGAGCTTACATAGTTTGACGAGGAGAATTTTATGGCAAACTTTGTCAAATGCCTTTATAAAGTCCGTATATATGGAATCGACTTGTCTATTAGCTAATGCGTTCGATATATAGTTTTCATATAATGAGAGATTTGTCAAAGTTGATCTGCCCGACAAAAATCCATGTTGATTCGGAACAATGAGGTGGTTAATAAAAGGTGAAATTTTATCAAGTAATAGTTTTTCAAAAAGTTTCGGTATTACGGATAGCTTACATATTGGTCTATAGTTGGTTATATCACATTTATTGCCCTTTTTGAATATAGGTGTCAGATAACAACGTTTCCAAATGTTAGGGAAGCAACCTGTATCAAGGGAATGATTAAACAATAAGCAAATCGGCTCAGCCAGTGAATCAATACAATTTATAAGGATACTTGTTTTTGTCTAGGGATTTAATCTTAGTTTTAACGTCGTTTATATTGATGTGTATGGCAGGGATATGTATGGTCTCGTTAATGGATGAAGGTGGGATGTAATTGTCTGGGATATCTTCGTCATAAACACTTTTGAAATAGTCAGCAAAATAGTTAACCTTTACTTTCATATCAGTACGACTCTTTTCTTTGAAATGCATTGAGATGGGTAAGCCTTGTTTGTTTTTTCTTAGAGAGTTAACATGATTGAAAAAGTTCTGAATGTTGGAAGGTATAGAATTTTCGATTCCATTTATGTAATTAAAATACGATCTTTTAGACATTTTTTTACATTGAGATCTATAGTTTTGAAATATCTTGTAGTTGCTTAGGGATTTCGATTCTTTAAAATTTTTGTGGGCAATTTTTTACAGATTACTAAGTTAATTAACTCTCCAGTGAACCATTTTGGGAACTTTGCTTCTTTGAAGTGTGAAAGTGGTACATATTTTTCAATGGCCCTATTAATAATTGTGTAAAATAATTCCATATTGTGATTGATATTATTGTTATTGTTGAGGTGAAGAAATGACCAGTCTTCATTAGCAAGATAATGTTACATGTTAGGATAGTCAGCTTTAGAAAAATTATAAGTACCTAAGGTTAGGCAGAATAGTTGTGTCGTCTAGAATAATTAAAGGTAAATTTTAAATTAATAAAAGGTTTTAAAAACAATGTCGATGGACGAAAAAGCTATGGGACAGTAAGTTGTAGACAAGTGTACAGTACTGTAACTTGGATTGGTTTCGTCGAAAGAGAATCACAAAGAAATGGCTCTCTGCAAGTGTCGATACATGCAATTAACTACACAAACAAAATATTTACATAAAAGCGTCAAAAACAAATAAACAATATACTTGAAAAAATCACAAACATGTCCACATTAAAGCTCAAAAATTATTAAGTTGCAAACAACATTGTTAATTTTTTCTACTGACACTCGGAAAACAAATGAAAATATAATCAAAATTAATAATAACATCAATCTTAATGTTCTTGGTATGTAATTATGATATACCGGGTTATTTAAGTGGATATCTAATCTTTCCAGAACATATCTAAATATCTTGTACATTTCGGTACTTCATTAGGGTAAATGTCAATATTTCCAGGTTACTGACTTGATTTATGTGAATTCGTTAATAGCACAGGTGAGGTGTCTATAGGGAACGATATCCAAATTGTTTCTTTCACCGGAAATGTTCACTAACTTTGTTTTATTAATTTCTAAATACAGCTGTAATAACATATTGAATTTGAAGTGAAAAATGTTGAAATACCCCTATATCGCGCCAAAAATATCGAATCGTCCCAATTAAGCATTTTAATAAACAAATTAGAAAATTAATTGATTGAAGAACATATTTTGGGGAAAAGGCTTTAGTCGGAGGCATGACGGTGACCATAAAGAAGGTGACAGTTGGTTAAGTGTTGTTTGGCATATTTTTATATATTTTTTTTTATTGCACAACAGAATATTTTGTCCAATTACAGTACAATTTTATTTATGTCAGCATTTAGCTAGGTGACTATTCAATAATTGTTTTAAGTCATTTAGAGAACAGTCACTTACATCCACATTCTTTGCAAGTTCGTTTAACAGCACACCTCCCCACGTCGTGCTATGCTTTGCCAGGACGTCGCTTTTGCCTTTTGGTACTTTGAATAGGTCATGGTATCGACTTCGGCTGTAGTGGTCTGGTACATATAAAACATCCTAAGAGGAATGGGCTATCGATAAAATTGTTCCTAATTTTGAAATACATAATAGCTAAACTTGTTTTCCGCCTCTATATTGTTAGTTGGTACCACTCGCGAGGAATGACTCGCAAATTGTGCTGAATATGAAATTTTCTTTAAAATCATTATTCTTAATTAAGATCGTTCTTACTAATAACCATTCTTATAAATTACCGTGATTTATTATTATCATATGATGAATATGTATGTTAACAATATATGTATGTGTTCAAATGTCACACGATAAAAATGTTTTTTTTTTGAGTTATCTGGTCGCCATTAAAATAACAATAATTGTCTATGACTTCATTTTTGTCTATGCATAACCTTTAAATATTTTTGACAAGTGCTAACAAGTGCTTTCTTCTCCGAGAGCCGATTCTTCCTGTTAAACATACTATCCCACGCCTGTGATGGTTATTGGTAAAGAAAGTACTCATTCTTATATTCATCGCTATTTATTTGGTAGTTGCCGTTATTCCAGTTTAGTTAGGGAATCATTGGGCGTTTTGTCACAGTAGAATGTTTAAACTATCAATATGACTTTTTTTGTTATTTGTTTTTGGGGTATTATGCCGTGTTGCGCTAACTCCTTCTTTAGCCAACGTTTCGGAAAGCATTGCAGTGTACATCATCAGGGCAGATGTGTTATTTGATAATACATCTGCCCTGATAACACATCTGCCCTGATGATGGATACTGCAATGCTGTCCGAAACGTTGGCTAAAGAAGGAGTTAGCGCAACACGGCATAATACCCCAAAAACAAATAACAAAAATACTTTTGGCCGTGAAAATCTTAAATCATATTTGTCAATATGACGTCTACCTATTATTAGATTAGCATTTCGAAGGCATTTATTACAATGAACACAAAAAAAAACATATGGTTAACAGATATTTTGTTAAAAGCGGAATGGCGGTAAACATTGTAAATCTTCTTCTGGCTTTAGTAAGATTAGATTGTTAATGTTAATTTTAGTTGTAAGTTGCTAAATATGTAAATACTCGTATATATGTCGTTAAGATAGTAGTTATAGGCCTTAGTCGTAAGTCTTTGAGATAAGTCACTAGTTTAAGTCAGTAGTTCTAGTATTAACTATTTAAGTAATATATTTGTACAGCGCCCTTGAGGTGATTTCTCACGAAAACGGCGCTACATAAATTTGCCAAATATTATTATTGTTATTATTATTAATGAATGACTCAAACATTAAACCAAATTTATATTTAACTAATCTTCCTTCGTTGTTCTGATTTCGATTCAGGACACCTCTACCGTAGTAATGAACGGAGTGCACATAACCTGTTATAAACAAACAAAAAGAAATATTAACATATGACATACATTGTATTATTAATAAGAGTCTCAGTTTTTCAATCGAAGTCCTCTTTGTCTCTCGTTCACTGCGGCAAGCAATCCAATGGTTACGAGGGGGGGAGTCCTTCCAGACAACATTAAAAATGAAAAAACTGCAGATATATTTAATAAAAAAATGGTTCAGTTTTATGGTAATGGTCGATTCTGTTGGATTGGATGGTGTGGTGTGGATGGTGTGGGTGAGGGTGATGTGAGATTTGATGCTGTTATGGTCGATTCTGTTGGATTGGATGGTGTGGAGGTGGACACTGTAATGTTTGATTCTGTTGAATTGGATAGTGTGGGGGTGGAATGTGTTGGATTGGAAATTGTGTGTGGTGGATTCTGCTTAATTGGATGGTGTGGGGTGGATGCTGTGGGTGAGGATGTGCAGTGTGGGGTGGATTCTGTTGGATTGGATGGTGTGGGGTGGATGCTGTGGGTGAGGTTGTGCAGTGTCTGGGTAGATTCTGTTGGATCAGATAATGTGAGGGTGTAAGGTTGAAAAGTGTAAGGTAGGTTGGTGTGGATGATGTGGGATTGGACTTTGGGTGGTTGTATTCTATGGAAGTGGGTAATGTGTGGACGAATTCTATGGGATTGGATGGTCTGGTGGTGTATTCTGTTGGATTGGATGGTGTGCGGGTGGAAAAAGTTGGATTGGAAGTTGTGTGGGGTGGAGATTCTGTTAGATCGGATGGTATGGGGTGGATGCTGAGGGAGAGGATGATGTGAGATTGGACAGTGTGGATTCTGTTGGATTGGATTTAATTTATTTAATTCCAACGGTATAAATATACCATAAACAATGATAACATGTCACAGTTAAAATCGTAGAAATATTTTAAAAAAGAATTACAAATATATGTGGCATTTGATTGTGAAATGACATTAGAGAGTAAGTAAGTAAGTAAACAAGAGATACAAGTACATAAGTTTCTATAGTGCAAATAAGGTAGAATTAGATTAAATTAATATTGATTGAAAAGATTTGATAGCATAGCCCTCTTGTACCTATCTTGCGTGCAGTTAAATAGATCTGCCACATCTGCGTATCTATTACTAACTTCATGCAACCTAGGTACAAGCGAGTGTTTGGAATACTCAGTCCTGATATTGTTGCATTTAAACAAAATTTTAGAACGAGTAGCTCTCGTGGGTATATGAAATTCAATGAGGTTAATTAAATCAGGACTGTCTATACTACCATTTACAATTTTGAACATAAATATTAAGTCGGATATAATTCTTCGATCTGAGAGTTTTAATAAATTTAGATTTTTCATCAAGTAATTATAATTTATATTTTCAATGGGAATACCGAGTTTAAAATTAATGTGTCTTAGGAATTTATGTTGAATTTTTTCGATTGAATCTGAATGTAATTTGTAGTGGGGGGACCAGATCGAGGAGTTATATTCGACTTGACTACGAACCAGGGATGTATACAAAATTTTTAATGTTGAAATATTCTTGAAACCTCTGGAATTTCGAAGAATGAAGCCTAGCATTTTCATTCCTTTATTATTAATATTATTTATATGCGATATAAAGTTTAATTTAGAGTCAAAAGTTATCCCCAGGTCATTAATTTCTTCGACAGAGGTAAGGATTGAGTTATTGAGTTTATATGAATGAATAATTGGTTGATTTATTCTGTAAAATTTAATTGAATAACATTTATTTATGTTCAGATGAAGTTTGTTAAGAGAACACCAATTAATTAACCTGTTCAAATTATTTTGTAGACAGATACAATCTTCAGGGCTTTTGATTATTTTAAATATTTTTAAATCATCTGCGAAAAGTAACGTATTAATATCTTCATCAAATATATTTACAATATCATTTATGAACAGTAAAAATAATATTGGGCCTAAATGAGACCCCTGTGGTACACCACTGGTAGCTATAAATTGATTGGAAATGAACAAATTGATTTTTACAAGTAAAACTCTATCAGTTAGATAGCTAGCAAACCATTCTAAAAGTTTTCCGTCAATACCGAGCTTACGTAGTTTGATCAGGAGAATTTTATGGCATACTTTGTCAAAGGCCTTGATAAAGTCCGTATATATGGAATCGACTTGAGTTCTGTTAGCTAATGCGTTTGATATATAGTTTTCATATAACGAAAGATTTGTCAGAGTTGATCTACCCGACAAAAATCCGTGTTGATTCTGAACAATGAGATGGTTAATACATGGTGAAATTTTATCAAGTAATAGTTTTTCAAAAAGTTTAGGAATTACAGATAGCTTACATATTGGTCTATAGTTAGTAACATCACTTTTATTACCCTTTTTAAATATAGGAGTTAGATAACAACGTTTCCAAATATCAGGGAAGCACCCTGTGTCAAGGGATTGATTAAACAATAGAAAAATCGGCTCAGCCAGTGAAGTAATGCAATTTATCAGGATATTGGGATGTACATTATCAGGTCCAGCCTTTTTGTTTTTGTCTAAGGATTTGATTTTACTTATAACGTCGTTTATGTTGATGTGTATGGCAGGGATATGTATGCTCTCGTTAAGCGACGAAGGTGGTATATAATTGTCTGGGATATCTTCGTCATAGACGCTTTTAAAATAATCAGCAAAATAGTTAACTTTTACATTCATGTCAGTACTACTCTTTTCTTTGAAGTGCATTGAAAGGGGTAAACCTTGTTTGTTTTTTCTAAGAGAGTTAACGTGAGTGAAAAAGTTTTGTATATTAGAAGGTATAGAGTTTTCGATTCCATTTATATAATTGAAATATGAATTTCTTGATAGTTTTTTACATTGAGTTCTATAGTTGTGAAATATCTTGTAGTCGATAAGAGAGTTCGATTCTTTAAAGTTTTTGTGTGCAATTTTTTTACAGATAACTAGGTTAATTAGCTCGCCACTGAACCATTTTGGGAACTTCGCTTCCTTGAAGTGTGAAAGTGGTACAAAGCTTTCAATGGCCTTATTAATAATTTTGTAAAATAATTCAAGATTATAGTTAATGGTATTATTATGGTGAAGAAATGACCAGTCTTCATTTGCAAGATATTGATTCATGTTAGAATAGTCAGCTTTGGAGAAATTATAAGTTAGGTTAGGAAGAACAGTTGTGTCATCTGGTGAGTTATTAGTAGTGATGGTTATGCTTAGGGCGGGGTGGTGGCAGTCTAGGGGGAGAAGCTCGTCAACTGATTTAGCAATATGGACTGAGGTATCACTGCAGAATACTAAATCCAGCAGCCGATTATTGGTATTGTAGACTTGATTGACTTGATGTAGAGAGAGTAAGTTCGTCATATCTATTATTTCGCGGGCATTTTCTGGTAGGCTTAAGTTGTTATAAGAGTCCTTATTCATCCAATCAATGCAAGGGGTATTATAGTCACCAAATAAAATTGTTCTGGCATCAGGGTATTTATTTTTAAAGGTTTCGAGGTCATCTATGTGGTTTCTGTAGACTGTGATATTGGATCCAGGAGGAATGTAGACACATCCCAGTAGAATTTTGCCTGATTTAGTTTTTAGTAAAACGAATACCTGTTCCACGTCCAGATGTTTACAAATTAATCGAGTGGATGGCAGTAATTTTGTAACGGATATAAGAACTCCTCCTCCTCTGGTTTTAGTACTAGTGGCTGGATTTCTGTCAAGGCGGTAGGTGTTGTAAGATGAAAATCCAAGTTCCTCGGTGTGAATATCAGGATCAAGCCAAGTTTCGGTAAGAAGAAAAACTTCAATGTGTTGGAGTAGTGGAAGAGTAGTTTGTAGCTCTATGAGTTTGGTACGGCAGCCTCGGATATTTTGGCCGTATCCGATGATGTGTTTGAGTTTTTTGAAGTTGACCTTATTATTGTGGGCTTGTTATTCATATATTTTATTGTTAACCCAACTTCTCCTCCCTTTATCCGAGTTTCCAATTCTTGGCGGAGGTCCGACAAGAATTTTCGTTGGTTCGGTGTTTGGTCGGAAAAGATTTTAACAGTGGAGTTGGTCAGATAAAAGTTCTTTCTCCTGAGGATATTTATTGCTTCAGTGGAGTTCTTTAGAATAACCTTAACGGGCCTAGGTTTATCCGGCCTCACTGCTCCAAGGCGTAAAGTGTTGATAGAGTTAATTTCAATGTTACTATCAATCTTATTCAAGATATTTGTAATTTGTATTTTGTCATCTTGTATTTTTTCTATTTGGTTGAGCTTAGAGCTTTCAGGAATATTTATGATTATTAGATTATTTGCTCTTTTTTTTCTTTCTTCGAGTTCGTCGGCTGTTTCACAAGTAGATACTACTGAGTTAGGTTTATTGGATAATGCTTTAAAAGCTGACAGCTCACCCTCGAGTGCTGCCATTTTGGCAGCCATTTGAGCAATGGTTCCGAGAATAGCATTTGTTTTTGGTACCATTTTTGCGATTTGATCTTTGTTTAATTTGCTTGTTGGGTCAATTATTAATTCAGTGAGGGCCTCAACCGCGTTTCTCGCCAGATTGATGAATCCTTGGGAATCCATTTTATTAACTTAATTTTTTTTTTTTTTTTTTTGGAAAAATGGAGGATGGGTCAGCCTGTATTTAAGGTGGAGTGATTTGAAGTAGATACTAGGGACCCAGCCGCGCGGTAGTAGTTTGGGTGACAATAATACTTAATGTTTTGACTTTTAATTATATTGACAATGCTCACTCAGTTATGAATTTAGGAACCAGCAGGATTGCTCTCCGACTTCCTTAAACTTGCAGTCTCTCAATGACTCGTTAACTTGTTAGTTTCACTGTTTAAAAATACTGTAAAATATTAAATTGTGTTAAGCGTAAAATTGAGTGTGCTCTCCGTGTCACTATATAAGGTTAACTGATCACTATATAAAGTTATGAATTCGCGAAGATGATTTCGACGTGGAGCACTTTCCGAAGAAAGTAATAACTAAAATGAACTCTGCGATAATGGTGTGAGAATGGTACTCTGATATAACTAGTAGTTCTGTAGAATAGTAGACTTCGTGTCCAAATAAACACTATTCTCTTTTTGGATGGTGTAGTGTAGATGGTGTGGGTGAGGGTGATGTGAAATTGCATGCTGTAATGGTCGATTCTGTTGGATTGGATGGTATGGGGGTGGAATGTGGAACGCAGTGGAAAAAGAAACTCTTTTTCCATCGCGTTCGCTCTAGTCACTTATTCCAGTTGAGGATGTCATAGTTCCACGGGGATCCAAGATCAATAAGGAAATGGGACTAGTGGAACCTCTCGTAACGAGCGTAATTCGTTTCAGAATCTTGCTTGTTATGTGAAAAACTCGTTAAGAATGTGCCGATATTAATATTAGTAACCCGGAGTCGGTCCATACATTTTTTGACCGTGTACAGAACCTGTCTTCTGTACATTTTCTTCCTGAGGAGATATCCCTATTGGCAAAGGGATTAAAATATAACCTTAAATACTCGAATAATAATTTTAATGCTGCAATAGAAGAGGTAGCAGTGGATATAGACACAGCTCTATGTGGTAAACCGAAAAAATTCTGTTACAAAAGTGCTGAAACTTTACAAAAAATAACACCTAAATTTAAACCTAACCCAAATCCTGAGTTGACTATAATGAAGAATATTCGTGCCAAACTAACAGATGAAGATTTGATCCTTACGAAAGCGGACAAGGGGAATACAGTGATCATACTCCCTCGAAATGAATATAATCCTAAAGTGGCGGACTTCATTGACAGTGTCAATTTTGCAATACTTGCGAAAGACCCAACCAATAAGTTCCAAGAAAATGTGAAACAAACACTTCAAGCATCTAAAACTAAAATATTCAAAGATGAATCATATCACATAGTTAAATTTTTAACTAAAAATCCCAAAACTCCTAAATTATATGGGTTCCTTAAAATACAGAAGAATAATTGCCCCGTCAGGCCAGTAGTTTCATGTTGTAATGCCCCAAATTTTAAAATATCTTCCGTTATTACTAATGTGTTTCAAAATACCAATGTTTTTTCACCTAAACATGGCCAGTAGTTTAAACAGGCCAGTAGTTTCATGTTGTAATGCCCCAAATTTTAAAATATCATCCGTTATTACTAATGTGTTTCAAAATACCAATGTTTTTTCACCTAAACATTTAAAAACTCTTTTTCATTAGTAGAAGAATTGGAAGATATGATTCTCCCTAGTAATTCTACACTAATTTCTTTTGACGTTGTAAATTTGTTCCCCAATGTTCTCATAGAAGAGAGTAAAGGTTTAATTTCTGATTTATTAAATAGTTCCGATCTCTCTATAGATTTTATAAAAGATTTAACTTCCTTGTTTAATATATGCCTGAATCAAAATTATTTTCAATTTAATAATGTTATATATCAGCAACGTGACGGCCTAGCTATGGGGAGCCCTACCAGTTCTCTGATTGCTGATATATTCATGGATAACTTAGAGAATAAAATTTTATCTAGTACCTCACATCTTATTAAACATGTCTTGTACTGGAAAAGATACGTTGATGATTTTTTGTGTATATGGACAGGGACTAAGCGTCAACTGAATTCCTTCCTCAATCTTATAAACTCTTTTCATAATAAGATTAAATTCACATTAAAAATAGGCATAAATTCAACCTTAAATTTTTTAGACCTTACCTTATCGATCGTTAATAACAGAATTAATTTTAACATTTTTCGTAAACCCTCCTATACTGACGTTGTCATACACAGCACCTCCAATAACCCTATTTCACATAAGCACTTCGCATTCCATTCAATGGTCCATCGTTTAGTCACAATTCCAATGTCCGATAGTAATTTTGATAGTGAACTAAAACTAATTAAAGACATAGCAGTAAATAATGGCTATGAATCAAATTTTATAGATTTAATCTAAAATAAAAAACTAAAACAAATAGCCATTAATCGCTTCCTCTTCGCTAGTCCTTGTCCTCAAATCAATGATAATAATATTGATTATCAATGGCGGCGAATTTTATTCATTAATCACTTTTCTACCTTAAGTGTAAAAAACCTTCCTTCTGAAGTCAAACCGGCCTTTTATACCAATAACAATATAGGTAAATTTCTAATTAATTCTAAAGATAAGGACGATAAATTAAGTCATTCGGGGATTTATAAATTAAATTGTAATAATTGTTCGGCTTTCTATATCGGTAAGACATCACGTAATGTTAATATTAGGATAAAGGAGCATCTTCGTTGCCTCAATAATAACGGTTTTTCCGAATTCGCAAATCATTTGATCGATAAAGATCATACATTCTGTCATAGCACCGGTGCTAACATCTTACATAAAAACGGGCATGGTAACAGACTAATCAATTTAGAGGCACTAGAAATTAAAAAAGCTGTAAAAACCAAAAGTCAGATTCTTAATAATCAATTAGACATATCAAGTAGTCCAATATTAGGTCTGTTTCCAATAAACCCATAAAAAAATTCCCAGTTCTCCTTACCTCCTTACCACCATGCCAGTTAATGCTTTGTTTCTCCCGATTTATTGATATAACCCATTAGTCTACATAATTATCTGGCGGTTTTTCCATTACTTGTGCACTTATGTTAATGTATTTTATGACCGTCTTTGTGTTGCTTATATTTGTATTATGTTGTCTCCCTCTATATTTTGTTATATATATACACACATTATGTACTTCTTGTTTAGTATTAATTTGTACCCTGATGATGCTTAAGTAAAGCGAAACGGTTCTTAAATTAATAAATATCGTGGTTTTAAAACAAAAAAGGATTTTATTTTAATAAATATGTCAAACTACAAAGTGATTGCTTTCTACAATAATAAATATATAATGATAACCTCACTGGGATCTCCGTGGATTTCATTTAAATATGGTTAAAATTTAGTTGTATAGATAATATTAATTAATCTAATTAAAATTACGTTTTTTTCGAAATAATTATGGATATATTACATGGTGATTGTGGTGTTTTTGCATAAAAACGGCGTTATACAAATCATCTAATTATTATTATTATGGTGTTTTATGTTCAGTTGAGTGGTATCAGTTTCAGTCTGCATTTATCTATTTCTGATCTCCCTATGTTTTGTTTGCAGCTTTTTATTTGATATTTAAATGTTAAAATATTGTTGTGAGTTTTAAACGCGAGTGCGATTTTACTGTAAAGTTTAGTAACATAGTATAGGAAGGTTTTTTGCCTAAATTTTGTATGTCGTAGTTGCTTGTTGGATATGTTTTGGACCTTGAGATTTAGTGGTTTATATACATGTGTTAGTTGTTATTTCTTGTTTTTTTTTTATTTATGAATGTAAGGGAGTATTGTTTTAGAAAAGAGTTGTTTAAGTGACATAATATTAAGTATGTTAAGGATTTCTTCAGTGCTAGTTCTTACAGGCTCTTTCAGAAAAGTACAAGACAAGTATTCAATCCTCAAATTTTTATTTAATCTTCACATGTCCCATATTTATAGAATTACCCGTGAAAAATTTCACAACTTTTTTTCAACAAAAAATGCATAATAACATCCAAAACTCATACAGTATTGCAGCGTTACAAGACGACATGATGAAGATATTTTAATCACGGCAAGGAAAAGTTTATTGAGAGGAAAAAATGATCATATTGGTCAGCAAGTTTAAGAAAAGAATTTTCCAATTATCCAAGAGCATCTTTGGTTGTAATTAATACAGGTGTATGCTTAAGTACTACTAAATTAACGTTGAAATTTGATGAATTGTTTAAATTCTATGAAATATCCCGTCCTTAGATTAGGGGTGGTAACGGTTTTCTTTCACAGTTTTTCACATATGATTATTTTAGCCCCTGGACTCAAGACGAACAATTCTGTTGTTAAAAATTATTTAATATAATCTTTTCTTTAGTTTTCAAGGAAAACAAATCAAATATTTTACCTTGCGATAAAAAATAGGAAAAAATCTATGGAAACAAAAACGATTTTAACCACTCATGAATGATATTATCTTTGAATACTGAAGACTCCCTATTATCACGTCAGATCTAAGATTCGTTATATGTTTCAAGAAAGCCTTTCCTGTAAATGATTCCGCTTGTATCATAACTTCTTTGGAACATCTGATCTGATCTTCACTGTGAATCCGCATGTGTCTCGTCTAATGTTGCTTTTGAGAACAAGAAAAATTGCAGTCGGAACATGAAAAAGGTTTTTCTGCACTGTGATTCCGCGTATGTTTTGTCAAATGTTGCAATCGAAAACAAGAATAATTGCAGTTGGAACATGAAAAAGGTTTTTCTTCACTGTGATTCCGCGTATGTTTTGTCAAATGTTGCATTCGAGAACAAGAATAGTTGCAATCGGAACAAGAAAAAGGTTTTTCTCCACTGTGAGTCAGCATGTGTACCTTCAAATGTCCCCTTTCAGTACATACATAACTGCAGCAGGAACATGAGAATGGTTTTTCTCCACTGTGAGTCCGCATGTGTTTCGTCAAATCTTTATTTTGAGAACAAGAATAATTGCAGTCGGAACATGAAAAAGGTTTTTCTTCATTGTGAGTCCGCATGTGCATCGTCAAACTTCCCTTTTTAGTACATTAATAATTGCAGTTGGAGCATGAAAAAGGTTTTTTTCTACTGTGAATCCGCATATGTTTCGTTAAACTTCCCCTTAGAGTAAATGAATAACTGCAGTCGGAACATGAAAACGGTTTCTTCCCACTGTGAGTACGCATGTGTGTCATCAAATAATCCTTACGAATTCACGAATAGCTGTAGACGGAACATGAAAAAGGTTTTTCTGCACTGTATGTACCCATGTGTCTCGTCAAATGAAAACGTTTTAGGCATTCCTTTTTAACATCCGACAGCTCTACGTCAATTTCCTTATAAGGAATTCCCCCTCCGTCTTCTTCTCGGGGTCCTGGTTCCATCTTGAAGTTAACAGTCTCCACTTCAATGCTACCTACAAAAACCAAACAACAATACGTACATTGATATGCCCAGACGTAGAAAATTTTACATTTTAAATTACAGCAGTCCTTCTCCGAGAGAATGCTTCGAAAGACTTTAAAGTACCAAAATGTTAAATTATAAAATATACGAATGAAGATATCATTGATTAACCACATAGAAACGGGTATTTGGATAACTGACTTTAAAAGGTTAATTTAAGAAATCACCAGATTACCGCTATATGAACGATGCTTCATGGAGAAAATACATTTAATCATGAACACATTCCATAGAGAGTTTTGTAAATAATGTTTTTTGTCAATTAATCAATATTATTTTTAGTGCAACTTATATCATATCACAAAATAAGACTGAAAAAAACTGTTGCTGTAGTTTGGCAGTTTCCTGTAAATGCCATAATAAGGTGTTAATGTTGCTCCCCTCGTAACCAATGGATTGTTTGCCGTAATGAGTATGTATGGTGTTTAAATGTATTTTATCTTGTTGCCTTGTAAAGTGTGTGTGTACTTGGTACGTTTTAATGATTTCTGTATTTGGATGGATGAGTTTATTATTTATTTTTCATATAAGGAGACATGTATTATATTCATAAGAAAGTTTCTTAATGTAAATAGTTTAGATTTCATACATAATTTTTCTGTGGATGTTCCAGTTTGAAGTCAAATAGCTTTTTGATTACTTTGTTTTGTTTTACGTGTAGTTCATTTATATATGTTTCATATGCATTTAACCAGATTTCAATCAAGTAGTTTAAATTTGAATTTACGAGGCTGTAATATAGACCTTTTTTAATTTTATTTGGTAACAGATATGATATCCGGCTAAATACGCTAATTAAAGGGGAGACTTTATCTATAATATCTTTAATAAGCTGTTTAAAAGTTAACTGTTTATCAATGCACAGCCCAAGATAATTCTCCCGTATCAGGATTTGCAGGTTGTTATATTCAATTTTTAAGGAAATTCTGTTTCAGATATATTTTTTGGCGTTAAACCAGTAAACAAACTCTACCAAAGCAGACCATGGATCTACTGAAGCCAGCTACTATATCCATCAAGACGGAACCAGGGCTCCAGGAAGAAGATGGAGGTGAAATTGCATTTTCAGATTTAGATTTCGACCTCCCAGCTGTAACGAAGGAATGCTCGCAATATGCGGAGAGTACTCAGACAGCCAGTTTGTTGCATTGCATACGTGTAAAATATAGAACTTAAAATTCGGATGTCCGGAATCAACGTCTCTTTAGAAATGTCATGCAAACAGGACACACACTTGTGCACAACATCCTCTCTTATAAAATATGAGGTTTATTGGGTATTTACCTTACTCTGCGTCCTTGCCGGAAAATACAAAAATACATCACTCATTAAACTTTATTATATTATTCATAATAAGTTGTCAGTTTCTCGATTTACACCGGGATATGATGTGAATAACACGTATTATACGTTAAAAATACATAAGTATTGATTGGAAAAACAATATCGCTTTGACCGAAAACTACCAAACTCTCTACTACAGGTGCTCTAGAGAAAGAAAAGAATCGGTCCCTGAAGCGGACATCAAAATGCAATTTTTCAATAAAAAAATTCTCGTTTATAACAATTTGACGAAGATACAGCGCTGGCACTATGTGGGCGAAATTGGTGCAATTCGCTCCGGGCGTCGAATACGAAACCTAACACATCGCCCTTGATATTATTTTTGATAAATACCGCTCTACAAAAAGACACAAATCATCATTTTAATCATTACAGTGATATACTGCCTTGGCGTGTACTAATTTAGACTGTTAGGGCAGTCAATATTAAACTCGCGCCAGGCGGCGTTTGGTTCAGGGCTGGCCATGCAAAGATTTATTCTATTTTTGTCCTTTTTTATTCCAGGAAGCATAAATGTAGAGACAGTTACCAAAAACGCGGATCTCTTACCCCGACAAGTTGAAGCGGGGCTTACTTATATGAAAATTGACATAGACCTACCGGATGTTAAAGAGGAATGCTTAGAACGCTTTGGAAGAATTACCAAGGAAGCAGGTAAAACCAATTTTTCACTGTAAACTTGAACGACTCGGACTCTCCTATTTTTTTTAACCTTTCTACGAACTTACTTCGCTTATTTACTCTAAGTTTAGGAAATAAGTTTAACTGAGTCTTTTTCACCCATGTTATTTTTCAAATTTGTCGACAGATCTTCAGACGCATTTTGTGGAAAAAGGATTCACTCCTCCCCATCACAACTACTCCTCTCCTAAGTCAAATTTTGCAATAAACGTACGCACCCATGTTAGAGAAAAAACTTTTTCATGTTCCGTGTGCAACTATGCATGTTATAAAAAGAGCCGCCTAACGGGCCACATGCTGACTCATGGTGGAAAAAAACCCTTTTCATGTTCCGAGTGCAACTATGCGTGTTGTCAAAAGGGTCAGCTGAAGAGGCACATGCTAAATCATAGTGGAGAAAAACATTTTCCATGTTCCGTGTGCAACTATGAATGTAGTCATAAGGGTCGTTTAATGAACCACATGCTGACTCACAGTGAAGAAAAACCTTTTTCATGTTCCGTGTGCACCTATGCATGTTATCGAAAAAGCGACCTAACGAGCCACATGCTGACTCACAGTGGAGAAAAACCTTTTTCATGTTTGAAGTGCAACTATGCGTGTCGTCAAAAGGGTCAGCTGAAGAGGCACATGCTGATTCACAGTGGAGAAAAACCTTTTTCATGTTCCGTGTGCAACTATGCGTGTTTTCAAAAGGGTAATTTAAAGAGCCACATGCTCACTCACAGTGGAAAAAAACCTTTTTCATGTTCCGTGTGCAACTATGCGTATTTTCAAAAAGGTTCTTTAAAGAGCCACATGCTCACTCACAGTGGAGAAAAACCTTTTTCATGTTCCGTGTGCCACTATGCATGTTATCGAAAGAGCGTCCTAACGAGCCACATGCTGACTCACAGTGTAGAAAAACCATTTTCATGTTCCGTGTGCAACTATGCGTGTCGTCAAAAGAGTCAGCTGAAGAGACACATGCTGACTCACAGTGGAAAAAAAGCACTTTTGTGTTCGGAGTGTGACTATGCATGTAATCAACAGGCTAAACTAAAGAGGCACATGCTGACTCACAGTGGAAAAAAACCCTTTTCATGTTCCGTGTGCAACTATGCGTGTTGGCGAAAGAGTGACCTAACGAGCCACATGCTGACTCACAGTGGAGAAAAACCTTTTTCATGTTCCGTGTGCAACTATGCATGCTATCGAAAAAGTGACCTAACGAGCCACATGCTGACTCACAGTGTAGAAAAACCATTTACATGTTCCGATTGCAGTTATTCGTGTATTACTAAGGCTTATTTGACGAAACACATGCTGATTCACAGTGGAGAAAAACCTTTTATATGTTCCGATTGCAATTTTTCTTGTTCTCAAAAACAATATTTGACAAAACACATGCGGATTCACAGTGAAGAAAAACCTTTTTCATGTTCCGTGTGCAACTATGCATGTAAACATAGGAGTAATTTAAGGCGCCACATGCTGAATCACAGTGGAGAAAAACCTTTTTCATGTTCCGTATGCAACTATTCGTGTCGTCAAAAGGGTCAGCTGAAGAGGCACATGCTGACTCACAGTGGAAAAAAACCTCTTTCATGTTTGGATTGCGACTTTACATGTTATCATCAGGGTAACCTGAAGACACACATGCTCACTCACAGTGGAGAAAAACCTTTTTCATGTTCCGTGTGCAACTATGCGTGTGGTCGAAAGGGTCAGTTGAAGAGGCACATGCCGATTCACCGTGGAGAAAAACCGTTTTCATGTTTGGAGTGCAACTAAGCGTGTTGTCAAAAGAGTCAGCTGAAGAGGCACATGCTGATTCACAGTGGAGAAAAACCTTTTCCTTTTTCCGTGTGCAAATATGCGTGTTGTAAAAAGGGTCAGCTAAAGAGGCACATGCTGATTCACAGTGGAGAAAAACCTCTTCCATGTTTGGAGTGCGATTATACAAGTTGTTACCAGGGTAACCTGAAGGCACACATGCTGACTCACAGTGAAGAAAAACCTTTTTCATGTTCCCTGTGCAACTATGCGTGCTATCGTAAGGGTCAACTAAAGTTCCACATGCTGACTCACAGTGGAGAAAACTCTTTTTCGTGCTCCGTATGCAACTATGCATGTTATCAATAGGGCCAACTGAAGAGCAATATGCTCTCTCACATCATAGGAAAACCTCTTTAATATTCCATGTGCAAATATACATGTTTTCTGAAGTGCAACATGCTAACTCACGGTGGAGAAAAACCTTTTTCAAGTCCCGTGTGAAACTTATCAAAACGCCCATCTTAATACCCACATGCTGACTCACAGTGGCGAAAAACCTGTTTTATGTTCCAGAGTGCACATAATTATGTTATTGCAAAGGCAATCTGAAGCGCACGTTGAGTCACTACGGAGAAAACTTTTTCTTGTTCCTTGTTCATCTATGCATATTCTCAAAACGCATATCTTAAAAGCCACATGCTGACTCACAATGGCGACAAACCTTTTTCATTTTCCAAGTGCACATATTCAGATTCTAGGAAAGGCCACCTCACCCCCCCTATAGGACATTTGTTGGAACACATGCTGACTCAAAGCGGAGAAAAACCCCCTTTTTTTCCTTTTCCGAGTGCAACTATGCAAGTTATCAACAGTGTTCCTTGAAGAGAAAAAACTGACTGACAGCTAAAAAACAACTTTCCCTGTTTTCTGGCTGACGAGAGATTGAAAAAAACGCGTGCCCTCTCACTGTTTTTTTCGTATGGAATTATGCATTTTCTCGAAAAGACTCTTTGACTGGACACTTTTCTTGTTCCTTGCGTTAACATTCACCTTCACGAAAACTATTTACAGAATAAATTCTAGTATTATATCTGATAAAATTATAATTATTATGTTTCACCAGAGCGTTACCAGTATATAAAATTAATATAATTTTATAATGGTCATAATATTTATAACCTTGCGATTACGTTGAATTTGTTCTGAATCGCATTGGAAAAGATTGGATTTTTTTAATCTTAAATGTACGTGTAACTTAAATGTAAATGTATGCGTAAAAAGATAATTCTGTCATACTACTAACACGAATATAAAAATATATATGAATATGTGTACAGTAATGTATTTAATTATTTTCAAATAATATTTTTACACTTCTAAATTCACTTTCAAAACTGTAGAACTGTAGCAGCAGCTACTAGTGCGTTCTAGAACATTTTCTTTTCTGTTTCCCTGTGGAGATCGCACCTTGTGCCTACAAGAATTATTTGGTTAACCCATCTGCTAGGTACTTCAACCGCTAGAGAACGTACTACCTGGGCAGACAGAAAAAAATTCCGATTTTCCTCTCAGATACATTAAAATGTAAGTATTTTTCTCTCTACAAAACAGAAACTTATTAGTAGTTAATACAGATAATTACTTATTGGCTGCAATTTTTCATTCAAATCTAACTTTAACAACCGCATTTAGCGTTGTTCACCGTAGTTAACATTTGAACTCTGATATTACTGAAAATTTAAAAACCTATTAATTTTATTTCTATTTTTTTCAAGAACTGTTTTAGACCCAGAATCCTTATAACACGGTTTAACTTTTTTAATTTCATTTTTTATATCCGTGCCTAGTTAAGGGTTAACAACTAATAGGATAGTTATGTGTTTGCCTTTAGTTTTGAAAGTGATTTTAAGCCTTATGTATAAAGAAACTGTATAAAGGTCAGTGTCCAAATCGCTTGCACTAAATTTTATTTTAGAAACAATGTTTTTTTAATTTTGTGTAAATATTTTATTGTGATTTGTGTTCAAGGTTCCGGATTTCCCAAAGTCAACAGGTCGAAGATCTGCTGGCCCGAATATTTTTTTTTTCTTTATTTAATATTAAATTTACAATTACATGTTATTACATTACATTAAGTTTATTTTCTTTATGTTACAGTACATCGTGATACACCTTTTTTTAGAGCAAATGCTCGTGTTAAAAAGCGGAGAAACGCGTGTAAATAAATAATTTAACATATTTTTTCAGAGAGTGTAAAGATAATGAAAAGTTTTTTTTATTTATTTTTTAATTTAAGAAAATAAAAATTTTTCATGTAACAAAATTTTACAAATAGAAAAGAGAAAAGTATGTAAAAGAAGGAAAGAGATAAGAATAAGAAATAAGAAATAAGAGAAAAGGATTTCAATATAGTAATAATTGAGAGATTATATTGTATTTTTAAGTATAAACGATTTTAATATGCTATTGATATAGTGTTTTTATTGAGCTTTTGAATTTTTTATAATTCGTTTCCAATCTTAAGTAAAGAGGTAATTGGTTAAACCATTTGACACCAAAATATTTATAAAATTGTTGGGCTGTGGTGGTGTTACAGCGCGGGATAGTTTTAGAGCCAAGAATACTTTGTCTATTGCTGTTCGAAAAAGTTATTAAGTTGTCATTGTTGAAACAATCTTTATGTATTTGAAAAAGAGTTATTTTTTTATAAATAATATGAAGTGAAGGGACTTTAAATTCTTGAAATAATTTAATTGTGGGGTAATCATACGGTTTTTTCAAAATTATTTTTACTAATATTCTTTGGATGATTTCTAAAGGTAACAGAGAAGTTTTGAATGCTACACCCCAACCAACAATTCCATATTGTAATACTGATTGAATTAGTAAAAAATATATGGTTCTTAATAATTTAAAATTTAGTATGTTTCGTATTCTAAGAAAAATGTACAATAATTTTCTTAACCTTTCTACTATTGCATTGATTTGTAATTTCCACTTTATGTTACTATCTATAATTACACCTAGATATTTTACATTAGTTTTAACAGTGAGTACAGAGCAGTCAGGTTTACATAAATTTGAAATTCTATTACAATTACATGGGTGTATACTTATCTTTAAATTATCAGGGAATGAATTTTTATTAATGGTGAAAGGTATTATAAAAGTTTTTTCAGTATTAAGTGTTAAAAAATTTTTATCGAACCATTTTTTTAGTTTTTTTTTTATTTTTTTTATTTTTTTTTTTTTTATTAAGGAGAAAAAACAGATACAGATATCAATTGACAAAAATATATACGAAACATCAACTAGAGAATTCACCTGCATCCAAACTATTTCTCACGAATTAACTTAAACAGCAGAAAACATTTACAAATATTTTCACTTATAAATAGGGGAAAAATATATACATAAGAATATTATTTTACAAATAGAGATATGAAAGAAATGCGCAATATCCTTTTAAGAATTTACAAATTATTTTTGAAAAAATTTAGAGGGTAAAACAAAAAAAATATATATATATATAAATAGATAAACAATGTTAAACAGAAAGTAAAAAATATATAAATATATTTAAACGAAGTATGTCTAAGTTGTTTACTTTGAACTTTGTAGGAAAACAGTCTTAATTTTTCTACTAAAAGTAGTGCGTGTATCAAAAAATAAGTCAGAGTCCTTGAGGTTTTGTTTCTGATTAAGTGATTCGCACATTCTTCTGATTGGATCCCTGACACCAGCATTTGTACGCGTCCTGCTAATGTGGAATAAGTCGTTAAGGCCTTGTTACTCTGGGTGGTACTTTGAAGTTTACCAATTTCAGTAAGTCGGGACAGTCAATAACATTGTTACAGATTTTATACAGAGTCATGAGATCAAGGTATGTTCGCCGGTTAGATAGAGTGGAGACGTTATAACTCGAGAGCATATTTATGTACCCACGTTTGGGTGCGCTCATTCTGTAATTGAGGCATCGCAGAAATTTCTTTTGAATATTTTCAATATTTTCTTTATAGATATCGTAAAGTGGATTCCATATGGAGGTGCAGTATTCAAGTTGAAAACGGACCAGAGTGTGGTAAAGAAGAAGATATGTTTCAGGTTTTCGAAATTCACGGCTGTTTCTGATGACAAATCCTAGCATGCTGTAAGCTTTATTCACAATATTATCTATGTGCGCATCGAAGTGGAGTTTGGAATCAAAAAGTACGCCTAGATCTCTTATACAGTAAACGCGCTCGAGTAAATAATTACCAATACAATAATTGTGTTTGATAGCGTTGTGATTTTTAGTAAAACTTATTTGTTTACATTTATTGTAACTTAGGTAAATTTGGTTTTCATTGCAAAACGTTTCGAACCTTACTAAGTCGCTTTGTCTGAGAAGACAATCGTTTAAATTTCGAACAATGGCAAATATTTTTATGTCGTCAGCGTACAAAAGATATAAACAATGCATGAAACATTTAGTAACAGTGTTAATAAAAAGAATAAACAACAGCGGACCCAGGATTGACCCCTGTGGCACGCCAGAAGTAACTGGTTCCCATGTAGAAGTCTGTCCTCGTAATGATACGGCTTGTTGTCTTTTTGTTAAATATGAGATAAACCAACGTAATAAATTTCCTCTAATTCCGTTATACATAATTTTTTTAATAAGAATAAGGTGGTCAACCTTGTCGAAAGCTTTTTTGAAATCGCAATATATTGCATCTACCTGGTGGCCTCGATCCATGCTAGTAAATAAAAAATTTGAGTAAATAAGTAAATTACTCGTGGTAGATTTGCCTTTTACAAACCCGTGTTGTTGTTCAGTAATTTTGGCAGCAAGCTGGGGATATATATTGTCATGGACAAGTCTTTCCAATAGTTTAGGGATCGCCGAGAGAATGGATATTGGCCTATAGTTTTCCACTCTTTGACGCGAGTCACCCTTGTGGACCGTTATAATATAGGCCAACTTCCACCTATCAGGGAAAACCCCTATCACTCAGACATTTATTGAATATTATGGTAAGCGGCACACACAGTGACGACGCAGCAGATCTAAGGAAAAACGCCGGTATTCCATCGTGACCCGCACCCTTGTTTATGTCTATCAGTTTTAAACTCGATTGCACTTCTTTTTCCGTTAGTTTAATTGTGTGAATGTGCGCAAGTCCAGAGTCCTGAACTTCCTCGAGTTGGTCAATGTTACTAATTGGGTTAACATTGACCAACAAATTAGTATGTTTATATCTAACTCTGCTGTTCTTTGGGTTTCATTCCAAGTTAATCCCCCAGTTAAAATTGCTGTGTCGCCAGCGTATGAAATAAGTTTAGACATAATTGAGAGTTTAAAAATATCGTTGACATAAATGATGAAAAGAATTGGACCTAGAACAGCTCCCTGCGGGATGCCAAAATTTGTGGTCTGCGAATCACTCAGAGAGCCATTTAACTTTACAAATTGCTCTCTATTAAATAGGTAATTTTCGATCGACGTTAAAGCATTGTTAGTTAAACCAATTTTCGCTAGTTTAGAGATAAGATTAGAGTGTGATATACTATCAAATGCTTTTCTTAAGTCGACAAATGTTCCAATGCATTTTTTTTTACTATCTAAAGATTTATATATTTCAGATGTTAAGTCTACGATAGCATCTTGAGTGCTCATATTTTCTCTTAAACCATATTGATTTGCATTTAAAATATTATTGTCTTTTACAAATTTAAATATTTGTTTTTTTACAATTTTTTCAAATATTTTGGCAATGTTTGAGGTGAGAGAAATTGGCCTATAATTACTACTTAGATTGGGGTCCCCAGATTTAAAAATTGGGGAAATAATAGTTTTTTTGTAGGTAAAGGGAAAGTTGCCATTTTCAAAACTTGTATTTATGATGTGAGCCAATGGTTTACAGAGTGAGTCAGATTTTTTTTAAAGTATTTCTACAGAAATGTTGTCAAAACCAGGGGAAGAATTACCTTTTAATTCATTAACAATTTGTTTAATTTCATCAACAGTTCGTTGAAATTGACTCAAGGTGTTACAATTATTGGATGGTGACGGTAGATCTTTATTATCAGTGTTATTTATTTTAAGTGCTAATTTTTCATTATTATCAGTGTTTTTTTTTATTTTGAGTGCTAATTTTTCACCAACTGACGCAAAATAACTATTAAAAATATTTGCACATTTCGTTGGATCCGTGTTTACATCGTAAAGTTTTTTATCAATATCTGTGATTTTGTTTATGTTAGATTTTTTTGGTTTTTTATTGATAATTTCATTTATAGTTTGCCATATCTTTTTATTATTGTTGCCAGCAATATTGATTTTTTCTTTATAGAAATCTTCTTTGGTTTTCCGAATAATGTGGCATAGTTTATTTCTGGATTTTTTAAAATATTTTTATAGTTTATAGTTTTCTGGAAACTTTTTATGTTCTTTATAAATTTTTTCTTTATGTCTAATTGAAATTATGATTCCTTGAGTGATCCACGGTTTTAATTTTTTAATTTAGTTTTTGGAGAGTATTTTATAATGGAAGAGGAAGATTTGATGTGCTTATTCAAGACTGCTTCAAAATTTAGTGAACATAAGTCGGTGTTATTAGAGGATAGAACAGTTTCCCAATTTTCAATTTTTAGGTTTTGTTGTAATTTTTCGTAATTAATAATAGTTTTTGGAAAATTATTGCGGGAGTAATTATTCACATCTATTTTGTCAATTTTAAAAGCTAAAATGCATGTGTGATGATCAGTAATGTTATTTTTCCAAATAATTGTTTTTATTTGTTCAGTTTCATTAGAATTACACCAGATATGATCTATGCATGATGGCCTTTGTCCATGAAATTCTCTCGTATATTTTTTTATACATGGTTTAAAATTTAGTTCCGTTAATGTGTTGATATATTCAGTTTTTTCTTTATTTCTATTCTTTTCAAATTCATTAGATATATTAATATTAACATCGTCTACAACAAATGCATTTTGAGAACAATTAGTATTTATAATAGATTTCAGATTCTCGGTGAAATTACTAATGCTCGAGTTATGTGTTCTATATAATGCTATTATATCATAAAACGTGTGTTTTATAATAATTCGAATATGAAGACAATTTACAAGATCGATATGAATTTCATTTTTAATTTTTTTTTTTTTTTAATTTTTTTTTTATCGTTTCTTTACATTGTATCTTTTTTTTAAGTTATAATTTTTAACCTCACTAGGACAAGCCTGTGTTGAGGTTAATAATTTTACAAAATATTAAAAAAATAGTACAAAGATTATAAGAGATTTAAAATAGTACAAATATTAAAAAAAATAATTCAAATATTAAGATAACAATATTGTTACATTGACGTTTCTGCGAATTGGATACCCACATGGTACCTATCAGCCTATTCATTTATTAACGGAAATATTCTCGTGAATAGATTTTACAAAAACAATGATTCCGCTGTTTTGATTTATTTTGTAAGTTGTCACAAAGTATTTGTAACCAGGTAAATTATAGATACCTGAGTAGCCGCTAATTCTGGCTTCAGACAACACAATACAATCCGGTTTACGAGTGAGTTCGTTTAATGCAAGAGTAAAATGATCAAAATTTTTCGAGACACTTCGAATATTTAGGTGAAGGATTGTTAATGCTTTTAGAGGATCTATTTCTAATAATGTGTTATTACATTCGACACTAGTTGAACAAATATTTTCCGAAATATTAAAAGATGAGTCTATCTCTTCAAATAATAAGTCAGACATGGTAGTGTTTTAAGAGTATAGAAAAATAAATTATTGATTTTGACATTATTGTATTGTTGAAATATAATTGTAGGAAAAAAATGTATTTGAGGAGAGAAAGTGTTCGCCGAGTTAAACATTAGTTTCAGCAAGAAAATAAATATTAACAAAATTATTAGAAAAAAAAAACACTTAAATTGGTAACAAAATCTCTTAATATAAAACACTTATTTATCACAGATTTATAGTTAGTGATAAAATTATTGATAAAACGATCTTTATATCGAAGTAATAGTAAGGTATATTTAATGTTTGTAGCAATAAATTTAATTTTAGTTTGTATTTTAAAATAATTTATGCAGTTAAAATATATAATACGAGTAGTTAATACATGAATCTTTACTTATGTGTCATACTTCTACTTACTTTAAGAAAAATCGATTTTGTCTTGAGCGATTCTAAGCATTTTGGCACGATATAGACATTTAATGCTAGATGCATTATGGTTAGTGTCGTAACTTAGTTTGTAGTTTTTGTTTTGAGATGAACAATTATTACATATTGGATCCGAGTTCTTGTTGTTACATTGTAGAGAGTTGTGGTTTCCACAACAGTGATTACATGTAGCTGCATTTGTTTTATCCAGGCATCGGAGCGAAGTATGTCCGAATCGAAGGCAATGGTAGCACTGCGTAAGTATATTGCTGTCTTCCACCTTAACCCTCTGGAAGCCGATGTTTACTTTCTGTTTGTATAATAGTAATTGTCTCATATTTCCACTTGTTTCTAGAATATAGTTTTTTGAATATTTAGTTTCGAACGATTTTAACATTTTAAGGGAGTTTTTGTCACTATTTATTTTATACATTTCTTCCAGGTCAGGGTTCTGTGCAAGTAGATTAGGCACAATATCTTCATCGTTAACTCTTAAACCCTACCTGGGGTACTGGAGTACCCCCCTGGTGTTTAAAATATCAACAATTTTAACAATATCGCACTGTTGCAAAAATCGCTCTAGCTAATCTACTCTCGATAATTGGAGCGTAAGTACGTCTGAAAGCCGTGACCGCCCGGCAAGTGCAGTCGCGTCCACAGGTGTTCCGGGGTACCCCAGTACCCCGTGGTAGGAATAGTGTTACTTCTTCCTTCCAGTTATACTTGAAGTACTGAAGTTGTTTTTCGACATCTCTCTGGTAAGTTTACACATTATTTATGATTTACTTTATTTTGTGATAATGGTTAGAGTACAGTGTTGATAGGGAGGGCCTGCGCCCAATAACGAGACATTCATGGACTAATAATGTGTTATGAATGTAATGACAATGTATGCAGTGTAATGAGATATGACAATTAATAATTGGTTGACGTCTATACCCACAGCCAATAAATTACTGGAAAAAGGGATAACATTAGTTGGAACTGTAATGAAAAATAAACCAGAAATTCCTCCGGTTTTCTTGGACACTAAAAATCGAGAAAGATGCACATCAATGTTTGCCTACGACGGACCATTCACACTTTTGTCGTATTGTCCTCTGAATTCAACTAAGAAGAAAGTTGTAATCATGCTGTCCACCATGCATGACAGCCCTGACAAGGATAATGAAGTGTACCTTCCAGAAATAATACATTTCTATAATTCAACCAAATGCGGAGTGGATGTTCAACCAACTTTGTAAGAAGTACTCGACGTCCAGGAAGACCAAAAGGTAGACCATGTATCTCTTCTACGGGTTGCTAAATGCTGTTGATGTCAACTCTTGGGTCTTATTCAAGCTGTCAACTAACATTGATAAAGAGAAAATCACCAAGCGGCGTGAATTTCTAAGAGTTTGACAATGGAACTCATAAAGCCTCATATGAGAGCAAAATTACAAAGGCCAAGTTTACCCCGGGATTTCAGAGAAACTATACGTGCAGTCTTGAATATTTATATTGAAGATCATAGGCCGGTCCCTGATAATCCCAAACCTGGTCGCTGCTGCTTTTGTCGGCGCACATAGGACATAAAATCTTGATCTGTCTGTAACACTTGTCGCCGCCATATTTGTGCTGACCATCTTTACAAAATCAGTCCTTCATGTAAAGGCAAATATGTCTATTAGTTTTTATTAATAAATTTTATTGTCTTTTCATATTGTTTTGCCATAATAAAAATAATATTTAAAGAAATATCAAAAACTTCTATTTTATTAATTTTTTTTGCGCGGGGTACTTCAGTACCCCGTGGTAGGAATAATTACATTCCCAGAGTGGTAGGGTTTAAGAGTTAATATCTTCATGCAGTCCTTTTTGAATGATCCTAGGTTTTCTCTTCTTTATTTCTTCAGCTTGAATGTTACGGAGATTTTCGTTTATCTCTTTTGACAGTGTTAAAGCATAATTTTTTTTTGGGCAGTGAATAATCAGTCTATTCTTGCTTATTTTTTTAACTCCGTTTACTGCAATTTTTAGTTTTGCAACAGAAATTTTTTTCGTGATTATTTTTTCAATGTCTTCTGATGATTTGTTTTTATCGTCAGAAGAAATAATGATTGAAAATTTATTTGTATCTTGAGGTAAATTATTTGACGTTTTAGCTTCGTTACTTATTGGATAACTTCGGTTTCTGTTTTCTAATCCTTTGGCGTATTCTTCTGTTTTTGTTAAGAGTAGATCTTTTAAATTGATTATTTCCTGTTGGTCTGATATTTTTTGTTTGTTGATTGTATTTTCAAGTTGTAGAAATTGTTTTTCAATCAAATTTTTGATTTTAACATCTTTGATGTATTTTATATACATCACTCTTCAACGTCTCCAAAATTTCGTTTAGCGACATATTGGAGACCTCACTTGCGCGCGCAAAGGGTTAGGGCAAGTAGCACCCGACCCGAGTAACAGATACTAATGACTCGATGCAGCGGTGCAGGCGTGCGGCGTGCGCTCTACTCGAGGTTGAAACGTTGACTATTCTTTTGTTTTTCCAGGTAGCTTTAATATGTGGGGACTGTTATCATCAAGCTGGAACCAGGACACCGAGAAGAAGATAAAAAAGGATGTCGAAACATGGAAATTGACTTAGACCTGCCGGATGTTAAAAAGGAATGCTTAGAACGTTTTGAAAAAATTGCCCAAACATCAGGTAAAATTGACTTTTATTATATAATTTATCAATTCGTGCTTTCCTATTTTATGAACGAATTTTTACGATTTTACTTTGTGTAGATGATAAAACTTGTTGTGCCTTAATCGATTTTTTTGCACAGATTTGAAGACACATCCTGTGGAAAAATGATCATCCTGTCCTCATTGTAACTACTCCTACTCCCGTAAGTCATCTTTGACAAGACACATGCTGACTCACAGTAGAGAAAAACCTTTTTCGTGTTCCCAGTGCAACTATTCATGTTCCCATAAGAGTAATTTCATAAGACACATGCTTACCCACAGTGGAGAAAAACCATTTTCCTGTTCTGAGTGCAACTATTCATGTACCGAAAAGGGTGGTCTGACGAGCCACATACTGACCCATAGTGTAGAAAAACCTTTTTCATGTTCCCAGTGCAAATATTCATGTTCTCATAAGAGTAATTTGACACGACACATGCTTACCCACAATGGAGAAAAACCATGTAAATGTTCCGACTGCAACTATTCATTTTCTGGAAAGGGAGCTTTAACAAGACACTTGCTTACTCACTATGGAGAAAAACGATTTTTATGTTTGGACTGCAACTATTCACATTTTCCAAAGAAAGCTTTTACAAAACACCTTTTGACCCACAGTGGAAAAAAACCTTTTTCTTGTTCCCAGTGCAATTATTCATGTTCTCAAAAGAGTAATTTGACAAGACACATGCTAATCCACAGTGGAGAGAAACCTTTTTCCTGTTCCAAGTGCAACTATTCGTGTACTCAAAAGGGTAGTCTGTTGAGCCACATACTGACCCACAGTGGAGAAAAATCTTTTCTATGTTCCCAGTGCAACTATTCATGTTCTCATAAGAGTAATTTGACAAGGCACCTGCTTAACCACAGTGGGGAAAAACCTTTTCTATGTTCCGACTGCAATTATTCATGTTCTCGAAAGGGAGCTTTGACAAGTCACATGCTGACCCACACTAGAGAAGAACCTTTTTGATGCACCGAGTGCAACTATTCATTTTCTCATAGGGGTCACTTGACGACACACAGTGGAGAAAAGCCATTTTCATGTTCCGATTGTGGTTATTCATGTTCTTAAAGGAGATCTTTGTCAAGAAACACTTACCTGACTCACAGTAGAGGAAAACCTTGTCCGACTGTATCTATTAATTTTCACGAAAGACACATTTCACGAGCCAAATGGTGTGATACAGTGTGAAAAAACTTTTTTATGTTCTGTGTGCAGCTATTTATGTTCTTAAAAGGGTCTTCTGTCGAGCCCCATGCTGACCCACAGTGGAGAAAAACCTTTTTCATGTTCCGAGTGCAAATGAAGATTGGAAGGAACACATGTTTAGCCACAACTGAAAAAAAAACATGTTACCAGTGTAATAATAGTTGTATGTATTGATTACTAAAGTGATTTTTTTTATTTGCTTAACTTTGTATATTGAAAAATAAAAATAAAAGTTGAATCCTGATTGTCTATCATTCATTAAACCATTAAAAAAATATGCCTCACAAAGAGTGTGTTTTGTTATATTATTATCAAGTCAAGACGAGGCGTCGAGAAACCAGTATAATTATTATTGGTTTAGCTAAAAGCTATAAAATACATTATTTTCTATTTTCTGGAACACAAATACTCACTTCTCAATATTGTCTATCTGATAAAAAGTCTTTGGTAAATAAAATGTGCGTATTAAATGAGTCCCTATTTTCAATATATTTTCAAAAATTTGTTCACAAGCGCGGCCTCATAATAAAGTAATGAAGTGACATTTTTTCAGATCTTTGTTTTCTGTACCTACTCGAATGAATTAATTAAAATATATTTATAGACTATGACTTATTATGTCTTTGTTGTTTGCACAACCTTACTTGGTGGACAAACATGCTTTCGTCATCTGCCAATCGTTTCATCCTGTTTAATATCCCTAATATTGTTTAACCCACGCCTTTAAATTTATAATCCCATCAAATGAATGATGTTTGTTGGAATTGGGCGATCATACATGTAAGTTTGAAACATGGTATGAAAGAAGGAAAAAAGGGAGACGAATCACTCTCCATGAAGAAGCACACATCATAATATAGAATTCAAGCACAACACAATCACATGAGTTCCACCGCGATACCTCGAGGTAATAATTGTGGCCACAACATAACGAATGCATAAGTACTTTCAATATAGGTAAAGATTATGCACACCATAAACATCAACCACGTGCTTCCAATTGTGCATTAGATAAAAAAACCTTTCCTTAGATAAAAAAAAAACAAATGCAAATGTTTCTTAGGTTTTTAGTTGAAGTTGTTTTATGACATTAGTTGCACTTCTAGTTTAACGTATGAACATAGATTTATGCAACATATTGTTACGTATGGATTAAATAATATAAAGATTAACCAATTCTTAGCGCGCTTCTTATTATACCGATAACTTATGTTGGGTTGGATTCCATTAAAGTTGAAAATAAAATATTTCATTGCTTTGACCAAGCACTAAGCGATGTGCGAAATGTGACGCTACACCCATAATAGGCTAAAATACTGTCCGTCGTAGACGTTGTCTGTGTCCGTCTGAGTAATAATTTATAACGATGTATACCCTGGTGAAATAAGCATTGCCAATGAAATATGTTGCTTTCCTGGATAGTAAAAAGTTAGTAAAACTTATTATTTATTTTGAATGAAGAAAACAAATCTCGAAATTGACAAACATTTTTACTGATATTTTCGTACAATTATAACAATATTACTTTTTGTGTGAATTTTGTACTAAAGCAATAATAAGTAATATTTTGTGCTTATACTATCTTTCTTTTTAAGTTTTTATGCCTTCCCCAACCGTCTGGAACCAGTACCTCGATTGGAGTATGTTGCGAGTTGCGAGGCTGAAGGTAGTTGGAAAGGGAAGGAGATTTGTAAGAGGAGGATTACCCTATGCTATTGTCTATGTCTCTTTCTTATCGATTGTCTTTACTTGATAACCTATAATTGTCCATAATATGTTATAGAACAAATATTATAACTAATAATAATAACCACGTTTGTTTCATCCGAATTTACATGTTTTACTTTCTAACTACACAATTCACCACAACATATTTTATTCAATACTGATAGCAATAATAAAACGCTAAGTAAATGGTTATGATAAAATAAAATAATCTTCACGGTCTAAGACAAAAGTATCATCTAATATTCAGTCAGGTTATATCGCGTATTGAGCAGTTCAAATCCCACCCGTTGGCTGTTGGCAGTTGGGACCGGGGGCTGCCTCTCCTCTCCTGTGCTGGAAGCAGGTCCAGTCAATCCCTTCTTTATAATAGCCAATATATTAAAAAAAAACACAACATTTCTTGATTTCAAAAACAGTTAAAATACAGAAATGAAACTATAAACAGTTTTATTGCAAAAATACCATACATGCAAATCTAGCATTGTTTTTCGGGACTGTCGATTTGTTTGGTTTGTTATTGAAGGTTTTAAAAACAATGTCAATGGACGAAAAAGTTATGGGACAGTAAGTTGTAGATAAGTGCGCAGTACTGTAACTTGGATTGGTCTCGTCGAAAGAAAATCACAAAGAAATGGCTCTCTGCAAGTGTCGATACCTGCAAATAAATACACAAAAAAAATATTTAAATAAAAGTGTCAAAAACAAATAAACAATCTACTTGCAAATGTTACAAACACATTAAAGCTAAAAAATTATTTAGTTGCAAACAACATTGTTAATTTTTTCTACTGAAACTCGGAAAACAAATAAAAATATAATTGGAATTAATTATAACCCTTATCAAATCAATAATTAACCAGGTAAAATAATGGAACTGTTTTGTTGAGACTTTGAGGCAGAACTAACCAACACAACGAGGGTGATTTGAAAAGGTTTATAATTGATAACGATTATATTTTGATAATCAATTATTAAGAATTCTAAAAATCATCAGTTAAGTTTTGTAATGAGATTTTAAATGAATTAATAAAAATTTGTCAAAGTTGTGGAGTTTACTTAGGTATTTCATGCATCAATCTTAATGTTCTTGGTATGTAATAATGATATTATACCGTGTTATTTAAGTGGATATCTAATCTGTCCAGAACCGATCTAAATGTGTTGTACATTTCGGTACGTTATTAGGGTAAATGACAATATTTCCAGGTTACTGACTTGATTTATGTGAATTCGTTAATAGCACAGGTGAGGTGTCTATATGGAACAATATTCAAATTGTTTCTTTCACCGGAAATGTTCACTAACTTTGTTTTATTCATTTCTAAATACAGCTGTAATAAGATATTGAATTTGAAGTGAAAAATTTTGACATACCCCTATATCGCGCCAAAAATATCGAATCGTCCCAATTAAGCATTTTAATAAACAAATTAGAAAATTAATTGATTGAAGAACACATTTTGGGGAAAAGGCTTTATTCGGACGTAGTCGGAGGCATGACGGTGACCATAAAGAAGGTGACAGTTGGTTTAGTGTTGTATGGCATATATATATATTTTTTTTGCTAAATAAAATTAACAGAATATTTTGTCCAATTACAGTACAATTTTATATATGTCAGCATTTAGCTAGGTGACTATTCAATAATTGTTTTAAGTCATTTAGAGAACAGTCACTCACATCCAAATTCTTTGCAAGTTCGTTTAACAGCACACCTCCCCACGTCATGCTATGCGTTGTCAGGACGTTGGTTTTGCCTTTTGGTACTCTGAATAGGTCATGGTATCGACATCGGCTGTGGTAGTCTGGTACATATAAATCATAGCATCCCCAGAGGAATGGGCTATCGATAAAATTGTTCCTAATTTTGAAATACATAATAGCTAAACTTGTTTTCCGCCTATATATTGTTAGTTGGTACCACTCGCGTGGAATGACTCGCGAATTGTGCTGAATATGAAATTTTCTTTAAAATCATTATTCTTAGTTAAGATCGTTCTTAATAATAACCATTCTTATTAATTACCGTGATTAATTATCATATGATGAATATGTATGTTAACAATATGTATGTGTTCAAAAGTCACACGATAAAAATGTTTTTTTTTTTAGTTATCTGGTCGCCATTAAAATAACAATAATTGTCTATGACTTCATTCTTGTCCATGCATAACCTTTAAATATTTTTGACAAGTGCTAACTAGTGCTTTCTTCTCCGAGAGCCGTTTCTTCCTGTTAAACTTACTATCCTACTCCTGTGATGGTTATTGGTAAAGAAAGTACTCATTCTTATATTCATCGCTATTTATTTGGTAGCTGCCGTTATTCCAGTTTAGTTAGGGAATCATTGGGCGTTTTGTCACAGTAGAATGTTTAAACTGTCAATTTGACGTGTACCTATTATTAGATTAGCACTTCGAAGGCATTTATTACAATGAACACAAAAAAAATATGGTTAACAGATATTTTGTTAAAAGCGGAATGGCGGTAAACATTGTAAATATATCCAATATATACAATCCAAATATATACAATCCAAAAAATTCAAAAGGCGATAATTTAAATAATCCTAAAAGTACCATTCGACACAGAATCAAGCGAAATTTACAAAACATTAGAAGTCTTGACAATAAGACAACTTTATGCCAAATCTGCATTACTACACATCTTCCGACACAAACTCCATATTCCAATTCAACCAAAAATCTCGTTAAAAACTAGATCCTTAACAAATAAAACACTAAACATACCGATAACACACACCACACACGGACAAAGACACTTTCAATACTACGCTACTAAACTGTTTAATTGTATGCCCATTACTCTGAAGCAACTACTAACTGCAAATACATCCGCAAACATTCACAAAAAACATATCACAGCCTGGATCAAAAACCAAGATATTTTATTTTTTCAAAACATAATAACTCCAAACCGAACATAACTAAACCATAAAAAAGTATATAATAAATAAACACGTTTTTCGAGATTTTACCAACTATACTCACACTTACAATACAAATATATGCACTTACATATATGTTAATATATATTAGCATTTTTTTTTTACATATTTATTATGAATATTCTTTTTACAAAAACCATAAAAATTAAAAAAATTAAAACTAAAACTTATAAATAATAAAAACTTTCTTCTACAACACATAAATACTTGTCACACCTATACATAACCACGTAAACACCTCAGCACAGGTTCTCCTAGTGAGGTGTTCACGAAACATACAATATTACTCACAAAACTCCCCAATAACCATTTCTGGAAGTGACATCACTCCAAAAACGTGCATCAAATTACTGGGTGTCAATCTGGATGCTAATTTTTCCCTTAAAACTCAGGTGAACAGAACTGTAAGCACGGGGTTCTTTCAATTAAGGCAAATTAAAGCAGTGCGGAGAAACCTGCCAACAGAGGCGACTAAATTGCTAGTCAATTCCTATATTGTTTCACGTCTAGATTATTGCAACGGAATATATGCAAGTCTCCCTAAATGTCAAATCAACAAATTACAATCCGTTTTCAACGCCGCGGCAAGGCTTATCACCGGAGTATCTAAATACTCCCACATTTCAGAGCATCTCAAAAATCTGCACTGGCTCAAATGTCCTGAAAGAATCCAGTTCAAGGTATGCTGGATGGTATTTAAGTCACTTAACGGAATGGCTCCGGCTTATTTATCAGAATTGTGTATTCCAGAAGATTCCAACTCCCGACAGTCAACCCTTAGGTCAGCAACGTCATCAGCTATCGGAAGGTTGAAGGAACCAAAGCGCACACCAGATACTAAGTTCGGTGAGCGTGCTTTTGCCGTGTCAGGACCTAAAGCCTGGAATGGACTGCCACATGATTTGAGAATGATCGCAGACTCGACAGAATTTAGGTCTAAACTTAAAACGCACCTTTTCAGACAGTCGTATCCATAATTTCAGAAACCTCCACTTTCACAGTTGACGGCAATTTAAATTTAAATTAACAAAATGTAAAAAATACTAAAAATAAAATAAAATAAATAAAAATAACAATTAAAAATAAATAAATAAAAATGATAACAACTAACAATTTGTAGGCTTTTAAGACAGTTAAAATACATTTAAATTAAAATAAAAACTATAGCAGACTTAAGATCATGCGACGACCAGTGTTTTTTGATATAGTGTCCTCTGCGTGCAGTTCTATCTTTTATAAGCATAAACTTTTTAATATAAGTGTGTTTGTTGGAAGTGACTTGCCAGGTAAGTATGTTTTGGTATCATTTCTAAATAACAAATGTAGATCCTAGGAAATAAATTGTACAGCGCCCTTGAGGTGATTTTTCACAAAAACGGCGCTCTACAAATTATCCAATTATTATTATTATTATTATTATTATACAGTATCACCTTCTCAAACCTACCTTACACACAACATATTTTAGTTATAAGTTTGAAATATACCAAATACAAATATAAATAATTATGTGAAACTGTAAATTACATATAGAAAAAAAAAAATATATATATATATATATATATATAATAGGAACATTATATAAAGATACAACATCTAAATACAGTGGAGTTGAGTACAGACTGATAATCAATATCAACAAAGGGAAAAACAGGCAATTATTCAGTTAATTATTTCTGAACGTGTAACTTCAGTTTCAGTTTAAGTATGTTAATATAATTTAATTTATTTATTTCAATCGGAAGGTTGTTGAAATACTTTATTCCTAAATAGGTACCTATAGTTATTTTGCATTTGTTTGGTATTACATTTTTTAATTTTGATGTTTCTTGGGGATTACTTTAAGGATTAGCTTTTGGACCACTTTGATCGGGGTTAGAATCTTATTGTATGACCCCCCCATCCAATAATTCCGTATTGAATTAACGACTGGATTAGTGCGGAGTATACTCTTTTTAGGTTACTTCTTTTTAAAATATTTCTTAATCTTATGAATATGTATACACACTTTCTGATACGCTTAACCAATTCACAGGTATTTCTCTTCCACTTCATATGTTGTTCTATTATCACTCCGAGATATTTAATTTCTGATACTGAGTTAAATATTGAACAGCCTTGGATATAGGTATGTGTTTTTATTACATTTGTTATTGTGAATAATTATTTGAGTGTTAGGGAGTGTTTGTAGTTTGTTAATTGAGAAATGTATATAGTATGTCTTGTTAGTGTTCAATTAGAGAAGATTTGTATCAAACCATCGTTTCAATGTGTTCATGCTTTTATTTGCTTGTTCGTTTACTACATTCCAGTCGATCCCATTCATTGTGTCGTTGGCATATGATATTATGTTTGTGTTAATTTGTAGTTTGAAAGTATCGTTGAAATAAATTATAAATAGTAGGGGAATTAGGACTGAGCCTTGCGGTATCCCGAAATTACTTGTTAGTGATAGACTAAGTGAGTTGTTTATCTTTACTACTTGGTATCGTAGTCAAGATAAACATAAATAACTTTTTATCCATTTTAGAGCTTTATCGTTTATCCTAACACAATTCAAATTGTCTATTGTGTCCTGAATTATGTTCGATAATTTGGCAATTGCATTTTGGGTTCTTCTATTTTTCATAAATCCATATTGGTTGCCGTGAATTACGTCATTTTTGTCAATAAATTCAGTCAATCTTTTTTTGATGATTTTTTCAAAGATTTTCGCAATTGTTGAGATCAGCGATATTGGACGACAATTTGTCACTTCTTCTGGGTTTCCAGATTTATTAATTGGAGTGATGATGGTTTGTTTATATATAGTTGGGAATATTCCCCTTTGGAGACTAATGTTGATTAAATGTGTTAAGGGTTTTGTAAAATGGTTTTGGTAAATCTATCAAAACCCGGTGCTGATCTCCCCTTCATGCTTGAAATGCTCGATTTCCTGGGCGAAGTAAGGTGAAACATGTCAATTTTGTTTGTTATATTAATGTTAAGGTTTTGTTCGTCATTGGACGGTACTTTTTTAATTTGATTCGCAAGGTTCTTGCCTACATTTGCAAAGAAGTTGTTGAGTATGTTAGCGGCATCTAAAGGATTTTCTTTGCATCGTATTTTGATATTGTTATGTGTGATGCTATGTATTTCATTTTTTTATGTGATTTCATTAAAAACATGCCAGACTTTTTTTGCATCGTTCTCCGTTGCTTCTAATTTTAGCCGAAAAAAGTTTTCTTTTGTGTATTTTTATTAAATAAGTAAGTTTGTTTTTGTATGCTTTTTGGTGTTTCTTTAGTGTTTCATGTGTAGGTTGTCGGATATTTTTTTGTATAGTGCTTCTTTGTGTCTGATTGATACAATTAATCCAAAAGTTATCCATGGCTTAACCGGTTTAAATTTTGCTGATTGTTTTCTGGAATCAATGAATAGTGCAGTATTTACGTGCGTTAATAGTTTTTTTTTCAAATAGTACCATTACAATTGAAGATGTCGTGCCATTTCTCTTCATCTAGATTATGTACTAAGGCATTTATGTTGAGCGTTTTGCGTCGGCCGTTGTCATTCTCCGGAGTTAGGGTTGGTACTGGTAAACATTTTTTTTCGTAATTGTAAGTAAAAAAAGCACCCGAAATGATCTATATATAACTGCAGATACTATATTTTTTTATTTCTTGAGTATTTGTAAACACATGATCTATGCACGAAGGTCGTTGACCTGGGATAATTCTCGTAAATGAATTATTACACGATATATAATTTAATTCTTCCATCATATTAAGATAATTATATTTTTCATAGGATGAGTAATCATTTGCGATATTGAGGTCAATGTCTCAATGTGTTTTAGTTCATTTACATATGTTGGTAATATTGAGGGATGGGTTCTATATATAGCGAATATGTTGAATGTGCACTTTTGGAAACTGATTTCCATATTTAAAATGTTTACATTGTTCATGTGGATTTCTCTGTCAAAAGTAACAACATTTTTATTTGAAATAAATATTGCGATTCCGCTGTTTTAATTAATTTGAGTATTTGTTGTATAGTATGTAGGTATAACCCGGAATATTATAATTTATATCGCTCGATGAATGCGTCTCTGTTAATATTATGCAGTCTAGTCTGTTGAGTGATTTTATTGTTACCAGGAGTTCGTCTAAGTGCCGTTCGATGCTCCTTACATTCATATGAAATATGGTTAGGCTAACTTCGGAATTTATCGCTAAAATGTTGTTTGTTTCGTTCACCGATGCATATATTCTTTCGTCTATTGATATGGTTTTATTTATAGCACTTACCACAAAGTCATCCATATCGAAGAAATAATAATAATGAAATTCATTAGTAGCCGTGAATAATCTTTATTTGCTTCACTGTTGGAGTCAGATTTTCTGAAAAACGTACTTTTTGAGAGCCTTTGTGTTTTTTTATTGCTAGTAAGTAGGTGTGCAATTTAAATAATATTCTACTCTCTCTTTGGCGATTCAAAGCATTTTTTGTCTGTATGGGCAGTCTAAGGTGGAGTGAAATTTTTTTTTTGAGAATTTCGAAATCGGCATAGTTGGGAAAGATGCTCCACATATTAAAAATTTCAACAAAAAGAATTAAAACAATATATTCACAATACCTGGACATCGCCAAAGCTTTATATTTTATCATTTTCTCGATTTTACCTAAGTTTTTATAGCTAATATACGCGAAATAAAACACACATAAAATTTGTATTTTATCATTTATTTTACAGATAATACATTTGTAGATTGGTAGAATGGAACAAATAGTGGATATAAAAAATGTACATACAGTATTTACCGCATTGAAAATTACAAAAGTTATTATGAACGGTACTGCATTTTGGTGTTTAAAATAGGCATAAGGTGTCGTGACTCTAACCTTGTTTTTATTAATCCATCTCGCCTCAAGGGTCCACAAACAACGGCTGAGGCTTCTGTTACAATTTTCACACATCTCTCTGTAGCTTGAGTGTGGCAAGGAAAATTCTTTATCATTAGTAGTATGACATCCTCAATTATCGTGTGATCGGTAATGGCTTGTAAAATTATCTCGTCACTTACAAATTTTGTTAGTGGTGGCTCGGTTATATTTTTCCACTTTATAACATCAATATAATCATCTGCTTAAATATCAAAAACAGGCACTTTGAAGGTACGTATAAAGTCTGATTGCATTTTAATTTGCCGAGCTTTCAATATTATTCTCAACGCCAACTCTCTTATATGATTGTCGTTTAACATGGCTGACAATATATTTTCATGATGCCCAAAAAAGCCTTTACGCTGGATTACTGGATCAATAATATTTTTTAAATCACTGGGCAAATACCGTGAAAGCACTATTGTTTCGTGTAAATGCCTTGCACTGGAAATACATAAAGGTTTGTTCTTAACGTTGAACCACATAGGTGCGTAAACTGTTAATACAAATGTCGTTAAAGTTACCATATTTGTTGATGTTTTTAGGGTAGAAATGTAAAGCCGAAGAATCCGATTCGCTGTAGTGAGCCACCTGGATTGTACAATTTTACCGGGATTTGTTTTTGATAAATTTTCATTGCAGAATCCGGAGTCAATAGTTGTACACATTTTCAGTAGATACAGCTGATCTGTACTTAAATTCTTTGTATTTGTCATACTTGGTAATGAACATTGAATGATTTTAAATTTCACGTCAGGAAGTTGTTCACACGTATTTAAAGATTTACCAATAATTACAGTGAAACTTTGCGGCGCAAAATGAGTTCGTTTGCATGTAATTTACAGACAATCCACTGTAAAGGCCGTTTGAGATGTGATTCAAGGCGCCGAATAACACCTCCTTTGTACCCCGTATTAACTGCAGTTCCGTCGCATCCAATTTCAACAATTTTTTCCAAAGCAATATCTTTCAAAGACAGTAATGGAATAATTCCATTACTTATTGCTTCAGATTTTCCGGTTTTTAATGAAATGTGTCCCATGTACTCGCTACCTGGTTCTTTTACTAAACTAACGTGTTCTTCAGTTATTATTTTTCGCCGGTTGTCCTCCATGCTTAAAGTTTTGTCCTTCCGTCCGTCGAAGTATGAACCAAATTGATTGGAAACGATTAGTAACGGCTTACTAGTAAGGGCAGTTCTTTTCTTCATTCGAGCTCGACGAATTTTACTCCTATCCACAACGCGAGATGTATCGTTCTGTGAAATTAAGCCAACATCTTGTAATACAGCGGAAACAATTGCAACTCCTGCTCGATCTGAAATACAATATCTGTCTAGTGTTCTGGCCACAACAGGGAAGTCTTTCACCTCATGGTGAGAATTATTTGGTTGTGCTTCACTTTGCATTATTTCTTGAGGAATTGAAGACGAAGCACATTTTTTGAGAGTCTAAAGTTTAAACTACAAGAATGAATAGCGTCAGTTAATTTGTTTTTGCACTCAAACTCATCATGATGACGTATCCTTGTCAATAAATTCATGTTTTTTTTTGTAGCATCTCGGTCCAGACCTCATATCATCATTTTTCGATCCGTTCGCTGATCCAGTAGGAATTTTTGTTCTTTGATATGAATTTGTAGCTTCTTTTCACACGAACATAAGTCAAAAGATGTGCATCTGCATGTCGCTATATCAAAAAGAAACGGGGTTTTTTTCTAGCGAATCGGAAACTTCGCCAATACACTTCACTCTGTTTGATACGCGTTTGGGGTAGAAGGATTCGTTGCTGTGTGGGAATAGTTTAACTGTTCCTACAGTCCTACTTTCTAATTATACTATAAAATAATAATGTAATTATATCATAGGTATTAAATAAACACTTAACTTTTTTTTTTACATAATTAAGTGTTTATTTAATAAATAAACACTTAATTATGTAAAAATTTAATTAAAACTTAATTTTTTTTTACATAATTATAAGCATTTCTAAGAATCGGGAGAACATTATTGGTGTTTTCAGTGTTTTTATCAAAAATTCAAGGTGGTGGCGATGTCGTATTTATAAATAAATATTTTTTATATTTAAGATAAATACATAACGGAGCACCAATTCCGCGTATGCCGCATTCTATATTACGAAAAAAAATTCTCCATACAAGACCGCTCCACCTTATTATACACTATATATGCTTATACTATATAAGCAGCCGTTATTTCAAATCAAACTGAGCGACTACAGTTATTTGCATTCCGTATTAGAGAACGAAGCATACTTTTGTAAGGCCCTGGATTAAAGCTCCCCCTCAATTACCTGTTATCATGGAATTAAGGTTAGTGAAGGCAAAGGGGCTCATTGGGGATTAACGTTAAATAAAATTTGGCTACGATGTAATTTTTTATTAAAAAATAAGTACAACATTTATATTATTTTTATACAGCTTAGAAGTACATCCATACTAAAATTACAATTTAAACGCATTATTCTTCAAAATATTTATACACTTACCATGAATTAAAAAAAAAAACAAGATGCAAATATTACAATAGATATCATGTCTATGTATATATATATATATGTCTATGTACATATATATATATATATATATATATATATATATATATATATATATATATATATATATATATATATATAAGTTTGGTTGTTTTTTTTTATTTTTTATTAGTACCTACATGATTTGGAGGGTAAATGTGGTTTTTGTGATATTTCACCTTCCATGCTAGGGATGACCCTGTGTTATGGCGGGTGAATTTTACAGTTTGCGGACATAGAATCCATACATTACTATAATATGAAAAAGAAAAATAATGTATAGCTAGTTTGGGTTGCAAGAAGAGAATGGAGAAGTTAAAGAATTATAAGAAGATCTCGCCATAGTTTGCGTAAATAGCACGTGATTATGAGAGAAGCATTTACACAATAAGTAGTAGTTTATAAAAATGAAATGAAGTATAAAAACCCTCTAGTCCACAGCACTCGCTTTAGGGAGAGCAAAGGTTTGATCGTCCCTTTAATATCAAATAACTATGGGGGCCAAACGCTGGAGTATTGTGTAGCAGGTATATTTAGTAAACTAAAACAAAACATAAAATGGTGGATTATAAAATATAAATCAATGTATCTGTATAAATATTTTTAATTTATTAACTTCGATCTCGAAAAAATTAATTGATAACTTTTACTCTGAAAGCTATTCATTCTATAATTCATATGAAAGCATTCCACACCTACCTACTGAGTCTAGTGTTGACATATTCTTACGTCTGCTATAATTTAATAAAAATCAACATAAAACTGAAGTGTACTAAACTCAAAGATCTAAACTATTAGAAATCAAAGACCGCGCTTCAAATCAGTGCATTTATATCTTGTGAAGTGCTATTTTTTCATGTTTTTTTGTCTTCACAAAGAAATTGCATGTTAACTGTCAAAAAAAAAACAAATAATAAAAATAAATCTGTCATTCTGTACTAAAACGAGCCAGCTGTTAAAAAATACAAATGTGCCTAAACTGTGTTGAAACTATTGTTAGAAATTGGAGTTTGTTGGCTTTGCATAGATGTCTCTGTGTGTAGATGCTTGCCTTTCCAACGGACTGAAGTTAATAAATCATGCTCTCCTGCCTGGGAAAATAAGGTAGGTATATGGGATATGGTCACTTGCCCGTTTTTCTGAAGATCCCCTCTGATGTTGGATGTTGAAGATGTTTGCTGGTTCTTTTATCATCCGCGATTCAATCGATAATACGGATCCGGCTCGAAGGACCATGTATAATTTGGTTCCAGGTAGAAATTTAAACCACTTATTTCGCCAGAAATGTTTATTGCAGAAGAGGAAGAAAATTATAAATCAACCTATTTATTGACTTTTAGCAGGGGAGCATTTATGGCGACATCTATTGAAAAAACTATCAAGTTATTTATTAACTTCAGTCCGTTGGAAAGGCAAGCATCTACACACAGAGACATCTATGCAAAGCCAACAACTATCAATAATATACATCATTCAATCAATTTTATTCACAGCGAAATCACTTTTTATAAATTTATTTCAACATGAATACACTATGCATCGTTTGTGACAAAAATATTGACAGTCCAGCCGAATTCATATCTTGTGTTGTCTGTGATAATGGCTATCATCTTGTTTGTGCAGAGATTGGTGAAAACATACGCGGTGCTCGTAATTCTCAGTGGAAATGTAAAAAGTGCACTAAAGCTTTTACTAAAAAAAAGTCCAGGAATATGAATTATTGTGATGAAAAAATCGATCAAGAACCATCTACCGGCAAACCTACCAAACAGCTAACTCAACCTTCTAAATCTGCAATCGAGCAGTCAACAGACGCAGAGAAATTTCCTTCCTCAACCGTAGATGGCGCAAGCGGTATACTTACGTCAGATAAGTTTATTTTAGAATTAAACCATTTCAAAAAAACAATAATGGATTTTGTGGAACAAAAATATGATTCGATTATCGCACAAAACAAAGAAATCCTTGTTTCATTTAAATTTTTAGCGGATCAGCAAGACCTTCTAAAAAAACGAATAACTGACATTGAATCCTCGCAAGAAAGGGTCATTACTGATATGCTAGAATTAAAAAAACAAAACGCTGTATTAGAAAATACTACTTCTCATCAGGACGACAAAATTGACCGGCTGGAGTACATTACACAGATGTGCAATATCGACATCAGAGGCATCCCTGAAGCAAACAATGAAAATATTATGGAAACTCTTAAAAAAATATCAAAAATCATAAATTACGGAGATACCACGATACCTTTACAATCTGAAATCAATAAAATGTACAGACAAAACTGTCCGAAAAAAATCCCAGATCTGTAATAGTGTCGTTCAATAGTATTAAATCTCGAGATGACTTCCTACTCAAAATCAAAGACTATAAAAAATCCTCTACCTCCAGTTCAAGCAAACTCAATACAGCAGATCTAGGGCTATCTCAAGAAGCAAAACGGATTTACGTGTCCGATCATCTAACGCAAAAAGGAAAATTCCTACTCTCCCAAACAAAAAAAATCGCCAGAGAAAATAACTACAAATACTCTTGGTCATCTTCGGGGCGCATTCTTCTAAGACAAACGGATACATCCAAAATTATTACGATTAAAAACATCACTGATCTTGATCGAGAAAAACGCCAACAACTGTGACAGATGATAAAAAGTACCTCAACATTTACTGCACTGCTAAACAAAAATAATCCGGATAATATCATCTTCATCGCAAGTTTTCTTATGAGTTTTTTCTTTGTCTTTAAAAATAATAATGTTTTAATTGAAAATAATCCATTCTTACTCTTTTTAGGAGTTCTTTCATGTAGCAACAATATCAGTGTGAAAATTGTTTATATCAGTATTCACTATTTTTATTATACTTTACCTCCTTTGACTGTAACTCACGTTTCTTTAACTCTCTCTAAAAAAAAATTATATATCTCCATAAATAATACTTTCACTACAAGTTTTTATTTGAATATTACCGCTATATACTATACACACACCCTAAGCATAATACCTAATATTTATCAAAATAATTCATTCTTACTTTCATTAGTAGCTTTCCCTAGTAACATCAAAATTATTATAAAAATTGCGAATCTTACAATTAAAAATTCTAATTTACTCACTATATGATGCTCCTATTTTCTTCAATAATCTTTTTATTTTGGTTAACTTTTATTATATTCACTTGTATTTACAGAATTTACATTAACTACAAATGCTCGAGGTCTGTCAAAATAATGTTTTTGTATTTCTCAAAAACCTTTACTACTGTTTTATTTACATATTTTTTCCGCATTATTACTTACCGGGTTCTGATCCATTTACTTATACAAGCTAGATATGAGAGTGGTACATCTACCTTGTATTTAATTATTCGCTCGTTGAAGTGCGGCAATACATTCAATCCGTGGGCAATTAGGAGTCAGTTCATAATTCTCTTCAGAATATTATATATTCAAGGTAATATATTCTATATTCAGTTTTCGACATCCGTGATTAGCACATTGTATTTGACATTAGGATACAACAGACGTATACATAATGTTTATATATCAGGGAAAAAATCCCGCTACAAATGCCCACGCACATTTTTAAACATACTTTTGCATTTTTCATATGTTACTAAATTTAATTATTGTCCTTTATCACACCTAACAATTACAATCAGAAGCATTATACACTATAGTATGCACTTTACGGTTAAAATATATTTTAAGTTGGAATACTATGTATCAACATTATCATTCATGTTATATAATGTTCTCTCATTATCTCATAATAATGCACTCTCTCTATTCTCTCTCTCTGTGCTTCAATCAAACTCATATGTACGTATCACAAGCAGCGAGAGTCTTTGTAAGATTATGTTCCCAGCAAATCTATGTAAATCTGGAAAAAATCTTAATTTACATAAATATGTCCTAGTATTGGTTCTTCTTTGCATTTTTCGCATGTTATGGTATTTAATTATTGTTTTTTGGCATTTTTTTTCGCATGAACTCCTCTACAGAATCAGCACATACTTTGCATTTGGCCATTTTATTGATTTTATTGTTTTCATATTTATTGTATTTGCAGCCTTCATGACAGATATCTACATAATCATCAACTGCTTAGATTGCTCTTTACGTAACATACCAACACCATCATCTTTTATAACATCTTTTATATCTAATATAATTAGTGGAATCAACTTTCATCTCGAAGTAAAATACGCATCATACTCGAATTATCAGAACTCACAATCTACTATACAATATATTAATAAAATACTGATTAACAACACAGTAATTTACACTTTCGTTTTTAACTTTTTGTTTCCTGCCTTTTCGCAAAAGAACTACGGGTTCACCACCACACATCATAGTAAATTTAATCATAATTATGTTTCAGTTACCTTCGGATAATTACAATGATTCTGGAATTAGCATTAATATGAATATAATTCGAGATCTGGAGAATTTAAACAACTATAACTGGGACTCATATAGTCTAAAAATCATACACCAGAATATTAGAAGCATATCAAATCTCGATGAATTAACAATTTTTCTTGATCTATTTAATTCATCTTTCGATGTTATAATATTAACCGAATGCTGGTTAAATAAATACTACACCGTAAAATCAATCCACAATTACTCTGAATATCACACCACAACCAACCTTAACAAATCTAGTGGAATTGTTATCTACATCAAGGACGGAATTAAAGCTCATGTAGAGGAAATTACATTAGCACAATCAAACTGTATGAAAATAGTATTGAATAATAACATATGCATATTTGCCATTTACAGATCTCCTTCGTTCATCAATATTGACCCCTTCCTTTTTTCATTGCAAGCAAATTTAAACAATGCGAAAAAATTTGAACAGCAAATTATAATGGGAGATTTAAACATTAACACTATCCCTGACTACCACCGTCAATCAATCGATTATCTATGTCTACTCGCGGAAAATGGTTTCACACAGACTATTAACAGCTTTACTCGTGAACAGGGCTCGAGTAAATCCTGTCTTGATCACATCAATGTAAAAAATATTAACTTTATTGACACTTTTGTTATACACTCAACTATTTCAGACCACTATACAACATCTCTTTGTCTTAAAAACAAACCTCCCACTTCTTCGAAAATTAAATACGTTGCTAAAACTAATTTCAACAATTTAATTGAGGACTTGAGCGCAGAAAACTGGCTAAATGTTCTAGATAAATCAGATACTGACTTAGCAATGAAAGAATTTATTATCAAACTACACGAGTATATATCAAAACACACAAGTAATATAACCGTATCTAATAAACAAATTAAATTCACACCATGGATCACCCCTGGGCTAGTTAATTCGATTCACAGAAGAAATCATCTTCACGAAAAGGCAAAAACATATCCTGAGAATTTGGTATTACAATGTTATTATAAAAAGTACAGGAATTTGTGTAAGAAATTAATTACATCGGCGAAAGAAAATTATTATAAAAAACTCATTTACGAAAACAACTGCAATCCAAAACGTTTTTGGGATACCTTTCACAACATAACCAAATCCAAAATCAATAAATCTTCTGAAATAAAATCGCTATACATTAACACATCAAACTCTGAAGTCCCCAAAGATATGGCAAACTTTGCAAACAGTTACTTTTCATCTGTGGGTGACACACTTGCCAAAAAAATTCTCGATAAGTGTAAGAAATCAGAAACCGCTCTCGCCAATTTAACTATCCCTAGGATCGGTCACAATATAGACTCAATCACAACTTCAACTAACGAAGTCATGAAGATAATTGACGACCTTAAGTCATCAAAAGCATGTGGTCCCGATAAGATTTCATCAAATCTTCTAAAAATAATTAAAGTATACATAGCCATACCGATTGCGTTCATTGCGAATCTAAGCTTTAAATCAGGGAAATTCCCTAACCATTTAAAGCAGTCAATCGTCATTTTACTGCATAAAAGTGGGGACAAATCACTGATACATAATTACCGGCCTGTTTCCTTGCTCAACTCTGTCTCTAAAATTATGGAGAAAATTGTAAAGAACCGTCTCATCCATTATCTCGAAAATAACAACATCCTTTCTAGTAGACAATTCGGCTTTCGCAAAGGTTTAAGCACTGAAAACGCTATCGCTAATTTGACAAAAATCATCTCTAATACTCTAGATAAAGGTAGTAAATGCATTGCACTTTTTTTAGATCTAGCTAAAGCGTTCGACACTATCTCGCACAAAATTCTGCTGAATAAACTACAGCGAATTGGGATACAGGGTCAAATTTTCAAGTGGTTGGTTAGTTACCTAGAAAACAGGAGCCAAAGAGTGGATATTAACGGTACTCTAAGTGATCCAGCCAATATTAAATATGGCGTACCGCAAGGAAGTACACTAGGTCCCATATTGTTTAATGTTTATATAAATGACTTATGTAATACTTCATTTGCAGACCACATTATTACATTTGCTGACGATACAGTACTTTTATTCGAAGGCAAAACCTGGAATGAGTCTTGCAGTACAGCTGAATTTGGCATAAACAAAGTTAAACAGTGGCTAGATAGTAATCTCCTCACTCTAAACTCGGATAAAACGAAATTCATCTGCTTCAGTTCAACACAAGCGGGTCAACCACAAGAAATTATTAACATTAGAATACACCATTGTTACGACATTATTACATGTAAATGCAATACCTTAGAATGTGTGGACAATATAAGATACCTAGGAATTATCATTGATAAATTTCTGAGATGGGACAAACACATAGCCTTTACTTCCACAAAGGTCAGGAAACTTACACATCTGTTTATAGCAATAAGAAATATTCTATGTCTAAATGATTTGAAACGAATTTACTTTGCAATGTGCAATTCCATATTAGACTATGCTTCCTTAGGTTGGGGAGGTTGTGCTAAAACCATACTCGATCCCTTAGCTAAATCCCATAAATCGCTTATAAGAGTCATACTGAAAAAACCTTTCAGGTACCCCAGCGATTCATTGTTCGCAGAGTTTCGTGTTCTTGATGTAAGATAATTATACATGAGGAAAATCATATTACATACTCATAAACAGAGGCACTACTTAGCTTCCGTAAACCACTGTCATAATACAAGACATGCAAAAAAACCCAACAGTTCCGCCCACCACTTCCTCATCTTTAGCACAGAGACAATTCTCATACTTAGGCCCTAAACTGCTCAATCTCATACCTGATGCATGGAAGGCAAAGAGTACTAATACTCTGCGTATGCAGGTAAATAATTGGCTTCTGGTCTTGGGGAGAGCTGAATGCGAGAATATGCTAAAAAACAGTAATTGAATTGTAAATTTTGTTTTTCTTTACATTCTTCTTTACATTTTAATTTATATTGGTATTATATTAGCATTACAGGAACTGTATTTTTACATAAAGAAAGTTCGAAAATTGCTCAATTCTTCGTGATATTTTTCCTTAAAGGAAAAGTTCCTTCTTTACTTTCATTTTTTATTTTTTTATTTTTTTTTCATTTCCTTGTTTTATCTATTAATATTTCTTTAGTTTATTATATCAGCTAAACAATAGTAAAAAAAAAAAAAAATGTCGTGGTATAACTGAAAGTATACTAGATTATGAATATACATTTGTATTAATTTACCAACAGAATTTCTTCAATTCAGTTTCATTTTCAAATTCATTTTCTTGTTTTTATCTATTAATATTTCTTTAGTTTATTATGTCAGCTAAACAATAGTAAAATATGTCGTGGTATAACTGAAAGTATTCTAGAATATGAATATACATATGTATTATTTTAACAACAGAATAGTCAACACTATAATTTACTATAATTTACATGTAAAAACATTATCATATTGGAATGTCCTAAAACGGGCAATCGCCTAGTTGGACATTTTAAGTTCATTAATTGTATTATGTAATATTTACAAACAAACAATAAATAAATAAATAAAATAAAATAAATATTGTAACTTCTGAAGTTAACACAGAACAAACAAAAAATTCAAATTTCTATGAATTTAAAACTACGTAAAATTGTATTAACACATGTATTATTAAATAAAAAATAAAAACTAATTCGGAACTGGGCACTTTCCATTATATACTGGTTCGTGTACGAACGTTGTGTATTTAAATTAATACAATACAGTAATTAACAAACTATATTCAAAATTCTTACGTGTGATATATGTGATACCGCTATTCGAATTAGTTAGTTAGTTAGTTGCCAATTGCTATCAATTACCTCAATTAAATTTATAAATAATATCAGACAACAACTGTAAAAGCCCCCGCCAAGACATCGAACATTTACAAAAACGACAGTTTAGGGGCTATTTGCGCGGCCTACAAAATAGTACAGAATTTTTTAAAATAGGATTATTTTATTTAATAACATATTCAAATATAGTTAACTAGCTGTTGCAATCAAATATTTCATTCTTTTATTATACTTTGGCCTTTGGTCCCTCAACTCTTGACCGTAAGTAGCCTAACCTCACTACGTTACTGACATTACCAGACCATCATAGCCTTTGCCATGTTCGCTGCTTTATCATCTTCACCAATACTAGACCATAAACTTATACATATATTGTTCTTATTGCTAGTTATTTTCATCTGTTATCAAAATAACTAATTACAAAATTGAAAACCCCTTAACATTTGCGTTACGGTGGCAACTAGCAACACATATAAAAATACCGGGGGGGATACTAGCAATGATAACCTTTATTTACTTTGAGATAGCAACGTGAAGATCTTAGTATTAAGGTAGAATCACACTTAGCCCGCGCCGCGCAGAGCAACGCGACGCAACGTTCTTGTTGGTGTTCACACTGGCACACTGGCACACTAGGTACGCGTCGCTTGTGACCACGTGATAAGGGGTCTCGTGGTGCGCATGCGCGTCAGTTGATTTGTGTGATATTCTATTGCTCGTGGTATTTCTTATATTTTATTACACCTTTAATGTTGCTCCAGGCTCGTTAGATTATTGAAACTCTCAAGGTTCGTTTACAGATTTATTACGATAAATGCTTACTACAACCGAGCTGTACAATAGAGGATTGGTAACGTCTGCTCGCTAGTGGGGTGATTTCTTGTCTGGCGCTGCTCCCGTCAGCGTCCGTAGTCAATGCTACCGGCTCGGAAGCGCTCGGCCTACCCGAGCAGTTCCGAACCGCTTGTACAGTGTTGCTAGACAGACACAGCAATTTGATATTTACTTTTTAGGTTATGTTTATGTGATTCTCTTCTCAGCAGACGATAGCTTTTCCATGTCTTCTGAATCTGAATTTGAAGATGATTTACTACGAATATTATTATTAAATCAATATTCTCGTAAAAAGAAAAATAAAAAAGTGGGAAGAAGTATTTGGGTCCAAAACATTAATAAAAAAAGAAAAATGTTGGTAGAGTTCCATACTTTAGTAAAGGAACTAGAATCAGATGACGAACGATTCTTCATGTAGGTACTTCCGTATGAGCAAAGTGGCATTTGAAGAGCTTCACAGCATTATTGAATGTCATATGGAAACAAAATACACGTCTTCGAAAGTCAATTGATACCTGAGAAAGACTGGCAGTTTGTCTAAGGTGTGATTGTCATTCATTATATTATTGAAAGTAGTTATTTATTTATTTATCAACGCCCTAGTGGGCTATTAGATTATTACATTATACTTACAGTGTGTATGTACAAGTATGAAAAGATTGTTATATTAGTTACAGTACCTATATAACTATAATACCAGTACAACAAGTATGAAAATATTATTATATTAGTTACAGTGTTTCGGCCTTACTCATGTTTCCAAAACAGCTGTATTACGACAGAATTGCACGGAATCACGACCGGGATAGTGAACTTATTCGTGGTTCAGTTCGCGTCTTGTTCGCTAGATGTATACGTAGCATTAGATCTGGACAAGATCTAGACGACATTTTATTTATTTTTTATTTTTTTATTAGTAAAAAAAGATACACGAATTACATTACACAATATAGTACAGTTATTAATTACATAATATTATATAATATAAGTATTTGATGTACCCCCATAAATAAGCAGAGCTTGTGTGTATGGGGGGTGTTGTTATATTGGTTTATATTTCATATGATTCAGTTCAACTGTTCGGAATACTTTTTAAGGTGGCTTTTGAATTCATTTATATTTGCATTCATGTTTCTAATTTTTTCTGGTAATGAGTTAAAAAAATTAACTCCGAGATATTCATGGTTGAACTGTCCTATTGTTATTTTACATTTAGGAGTAGAAAGTATTGACGTTTGTCTAAGATTTCTGCTATTTTTAAAGGGTGCAATTTTATTTTGAATATAGTTTTTATAAATTTGTAATGTTGCATGGTAGAAGTATAATGCACTTAATTTTCTGACCTTAAATTGTTTGAATAAAAGTTCGGCCGAATATGAATAAGGTTTTTTTTTAATATGGTTTTTATTATTAGTTTTTGTGATATTTAAATTGTTTGTGTTTGATTTTTATATGTACCGCCCCAGCCTATAATGCCGTATTGTATAATTGATTGACAGAAAGCGAAGTATGTGGTTCTAAGTAATTTTTCGTTTAAAATATCTCTTAAACATCTAAATATATATGTTAGTTTCCTTATTCTGTTGTTCAGAATATTTATATGTGGGGACCATTTTAAACGCTGGTCTATTGTTATGCCTAGGTACTTAATATCGGTCTTGCTTTCTATGTTTGTGCATAACATATTGCATTTGTGGTTTTCTGTATTTTTCACAGAGTGGATAATTATGTTTATTTCTTTAGGTGTTTCTTGTTTTTTAATGAAAAATGGTAAATAATAAGTTTTTTTAGAATTTAAAGTCAACAGGTTTTCATCAAACCATAATTTTAGTTCATTGATATCTGTATTTGCCATGTTATTTAATTCTGACCAGGTGTTAGCTTTTAGTAATAGACATACATCACTTTTTTCTGTACGACTGTAAAAAAACTGCAAAATCTTTATTCGGCTATGAGCTGAGCTCAAGCAGCTGGAGGAGGAACAACAGAGACCACACTTACAATGTTGACAGTTATGATTAAAATAAATCAATATTTTTATTCCAGATTAACATTACAAGTGTGGTCGTAGCGATAGCTACGCAGTTGTTCCTCCCTCTCCAGCTGCTTGAGCTCGGCTTCGTGCACGGCCGAATTAATAATTGATTTTGTTTTCAAATGGTATCTATCTACCTTTGGAAGTTTTTTTACCGTCTTGCATATGCCCAGAAAAAGTGATCTATTTCGTCCAGATCTTGTTTTTTGCCTTATTTTTAGGGAATTTCTCATCATTCCCGTAATTTCCGCCACAGTTCCATCAGGACTCGCATTCCGTTTGTGCGCCCCACTGGTCGTGGGCGTCATGGTAAGATTAAGATTTAAGGATATGAAACGTCTGATAAATCTACGATAGATGTGGCATCAAGATTGCCTGTGGTGGGACGTCCTTCCAAATACGGCAAATCTCCAAGGCGCCATCACTTTCCCCGCTTGGCCATTTTTCTTAATGCGCCTTTTAATCGCACTATTTTAGCAAGTGCGCAACTTACTCCAGTCGTCTTTACCCACTGGAGCGACCACGCGAAATAAATAATTTTGCCTCGATTGCTCGAGATTTCCAGACGATCATTTTTTTAATTTTTCGCCAACATTAAAAAAAACATATCTTACAATTTTTACATGGAGTCATACAAACTTATTATGGTGCTATATAGCCAATGAGTTAACCTGTATTTTGTTGTTTGTTTCATTTTTCGTCGCTCATTTGGTGATGTCTTATTTTTAGATGTTTTAGTTAATGAAATTTTAAAAGTAAATGTCGTTGCCAAGTTCATATTACGTTTGTGCTTTCAAGTAGCCAACCACCCCTGTTTTACTGAATGTGAGTCCTTGCTCTTGTATTTAAAGTTTGAATTAAATATACAACATATTATTATATCTCAATTGATATTCCGCGTGTTCATTTCAATTCCCTTGATATTGCTGCAAGCTATGGTGGATCACTTCACCGGAATACGGTAAGATATATACATGCGGTGACAATCTACGTTGTAATTTATTCCGGAATAGTAGGGTTATTCCCTTTGCGTTGAAAGGTAAGATAGAAAGTAAATTAAATTATTTACTTTCTGAGGGTATTATTGAACTTATTACGTGTAGTAAATTTGCCAGTTCCATATTGCCGGTGGTGAAAAAGAATGGTAGTATTAGATTTTGTGGGTACTACAAAACGACTGTGAACAATCAAGTACTAATCGACAAGTATCCTTTGTCGAGAATTGTGGAACTTTTAACAGAGGTTAGTGGCGGAAAGGTCTTTGCGAAGATCGACCTCAAGCAAGTCTACAACCAGTCTGTGGTAACAAAGCAGTGTAGATCTTTCACAACAATTAATACACACCTAGGATTATTTCAGTATAAGAGGTTAGTGTAGCGTCAGCGCCAGCAATCTTTGCAAAAGCAATGGCAAGTTGCCTGGCAGGTATAAAGAATATGGCGTTTTATCTTGAGGATATCATTGTAGTGGGGGAAAATGAGGAGATCTATAAAGGAACGATTGTGTAGTATTAGAAAGATTAAAAAGCTGTAATCTAACGGTAAATAGTGATAAGTGTGAATTCAATTTAGCGGTTATTGAATTTTTAGGATATAAAATCACAGAAGAAGGGATTCAAACGTGTGATAAAAACAAAGAAGCGGTTTTGAATGCACCTCCTCCGAGTGATTCAAATCAGTTAAGAAGTTTATTGGGAATGATTAGTTAATATCGTAATTTTATTCTAGACATGGAGAATTTATTGTCACAGTTATATGTGTTACTTAACCCATTACCTCCATGACGATGTCTATAGGCATCAAAAAAATAGATGAAAAGTATGATTTTTTTTCACTGTGAATAAAGCTAAATCCCACCAAGTTGTTATGCAGCATTTACAGATTGGTATGTTAGCTTTCTATAATTAACATAATTTAATAAATTTTATTAATTATTCTATTTTTAATATTTTTTTTACTAAAGCCCTGAAAATAGACCCATTTTGAAAAAAAAAAAAAAATTTAAAACGGAAAAAAATAAAACATGTGTGAATCACAATTGTTATCAAAAGATGAAATAGTCGACAACACTGTTTCAACATAGTATTATATGCATAAGATGACCGCTGGATGTCACTGAAATCAGGTGATGCCTGCGCGCAACGTTTGGAGGTTAGCTGTGACAGTGTTTTAATATGTTTTTGGTTAGCTTGCCTTCAAATAATACGGTTTTGTTGTGTTTTTATGGGTGATTTTTATTAAAAATAATAGTTAGTCTGCAGTATTCGGATATTTTTAAACAGATAATGTTGATGAACAGACGGACGAAGAGCTGATTGACGATGATTTGATGGCATATCACGACTTGACTGGAATCAGCCTTTGACATCCTCTGGTGCGAGTCGTAATACCTTGCGAATATCTATTTCAAATGCACCACCAGCCAAAAAATTAAAACTACAGTAAACTGTTGCGTTCCTGAACCGCTGAATGTGGTGCATATGTAAGATATGTACAAAAAGCTTAAGTCTTATAATGCTTTTCAAGTGTTTTCATTATTCTTTGATGACGAAGTGATTCAGTTTATTCTTGAGAGGATGATCAAATACGCTCGATTTAAAACCAATACCGAATTCCAGTAAGATATATACGAATTGAAGCGTTTTCTTGGTTTCTGTGTTGACCGGCTACAATACATTGCCATCTACAACAGATTATTATTCGTCTGACCCGACCTTGGGTGTAAGCGTCATCATAAAAGGAACCAACGTCCACATTTCGAGCTTATAAAGCGCTATATACATTTTTACGATACCAACAATCTAGATATAACCGACAGAATGGCTAAGGTATGATAATGACTAACGTTCCATCTTTATTTGAATTTGATGTTTTTGCACACAAACTTTCCATCGACGAGCAAATGGTGCCATATTTCGGTCGACATTATTGCAAGATGTACATTAAGAATAAGTCAATCAAAGTTGGCTACGAGATTTGGTGTCTTGCTTCCTCCGAAGGCTACCTGTTTCCAAGCAATGCCATATTCCTGAGCATCTGATACATATGACCCCGTATTAGGTCAGAGATTATCCTTCGTACTGTCTATGATGGAATATATAGAGTTCCCCGCATGCCATGAGTTATTTATCGACAATTTCTTCACATCTCACCATTTGATGTGTATCCTGAAGGATAAGAGAATGTGCGCTACTGGCATATGTAAGCCAGTTCGCTTCCCTAACCTTGAAGCTTCAGGCAAGTTGAAGACAGGAAAGTAATTGCCTAAAGGTAACATTTTCTTCTATATTTCCCTTGCGCATAGCGAACATTTACCTAGCAGGTGAATTTGATGCGGTGGTAGACGTAGAAAGCCAAATCCTCGTATGCCGTTGGTTAGGACAACTGTGAAGTAACAGTGGCCACGAACTATGATCGAATGGAGCCAGTAAGTCAAGTGCAGAGTTGGCAGAAATTGAAGAAAGACAAAAAAGGCAAAGTTTTGAAGGAAGCATGCAAAAAAATCGGTGCCCAGCGTGCCAACACGAAATTATAATTTGGGAATGGGTGGGGTAGACCTCCATGATAATGGTATACAAAATTATCGGGTCAACATTCGGTCAAAGAAGTGGTACTGGCCTTTATTTGCATCTTGCCTGAGCAGCACTCTTTTAAATGGATGGAAGTTGCTATGCTTCTTTAGGAAGTACGAGCATGATATGTGAAACCTGATGACTAGGCGACAGAGAAAACCTTCCCAGAAGGCATTCCGTGTGGAGGTTACCCGTACTCTTTTATTGTCTTTTCCAAATCAGGTCAATGCCGAATTCGGAGATTCTCGTGTGAAGGAAGAAGGCCATGACGCAGAAGATGGGAATCGTGTGCGTCGAATGCAAGAATTTAATTTGACATATCTTGGCGAATCTCGAATTCGTTGTGCTCTATGTAAAAAAAAAATCCAGCAGTCTATCAATGCCGGACCTGCAACCGCGCCCTTCATTTTGACTGCTTCGAACGGTATCACTTAGAGAATAATTGGGTTAGATTTGGTTAGTTTTCCTCATTCTAGAAGGTTTTTTGTAATATTGAATTTTTTGTTATTTTGCGTATTTTCCATTAATAAATTGTATTTTCATTGAATTATAAACAATGGCAATTATTTATTTTAAATTATCAATATAAATCATACAGTTTACTGCATTTTACCCATAGTTTAGGGTTAAAAAAGATGCTAGCTTTAAGTGGGGTAATGGGTGGAAGAGCAAGACAGTTTTGCAACAGTTAAAAAGATACTAACATCGGATAGAATCTTAACACATTTCAATGAAAATATTCCTGTAAAATTGGTTACGGATGGAAGTTTTAACGGGATTGGGGCAACAATTATACCTACATGTGATCAACGACAAACTGCTCACATACCTCGAGAAGAACAAAATTATCAATGACCGTCAATACGAATTCCGGCGGAACCGCTCGTGCGGTGATCTTCTCGCGTATGTGACGCATGATTGGGGGCGGTGAACAAATTGCCTTCTTACGGACTTCCCGCATCCCTGTGTACGTGGATTGCTGACTTTTTAAGGGATAGGTCGATTCAGGCGGTTGCTGACGGTTTCACCTCTTCCTCGCACTCTATAAATGCTGGCGTCCCACAGGGATCGGTTCTGTCTCCGACTTTGTTTTTGTTGCACATCAATGACCTTTTGACATGTGCACCCATTCATTGTTACGCGGATGACAGTACAGTTCATGATAGCTTTTTGTTTGACAAACCCCCAAAGGGCACACAAACTCCAACAGCTCGGAGGGCTTTGAAGCAGAGAATGGACGGTTCTCTCGAGAGTATTTCCTCCTGGGGTAAAAATAATCTCGTCGAATTTAATATTTCAAAGACCCAATCCTGTCTGATTACGTCTAAAAGGGATCTAAATGATAATCTAGTTTCCTTCAACGGAAGCAATCTACTGAACAGGCCTTCCATTGATATGCTTGGTGCAACTATAAGTGACCAGCTCAGGTATGGGGGCTCCATCGAAGCCAGAGTAAAGCTGGCCTCTCAGAAGCTGGGCGTACTGTACAGGGCCCGCAGATACTTTAATAGTACACAACTGCTGACCCTGTACAAATCGCAAGTACGCCCTACTGTCGAATTTGGCAGCCATCTCTGGTCCGGAGCCCCTAAATACCTGAAAAAAACCCTTGACTCTGTGCAAAAACGGGCGGTCCGTTTGATAGATTCCCCAATCTTAACAAACGGACTGCAATCTTTAGAGCACAGGCGTCAGGTAGGTATGCTGTCCTTGTTCTATCGGTATTACAATGGAAGATGCTCTGGGGAACTAGCGTCATTGATCCCTTCGGCACCGGTGCCTAGTCGGGATACACGCCTAACGCGCGCCCAACATTTGTACATGGTTGACATTTGTCACATGAGAACGGGTCGCTTCTACGATTCGTTCTTAAGTTCAACATCATGAAAAATACTTACATTTTGAAATATCTGAGAGAAAAATCGTCATCAGTCAAATCAATGGAACTTTTTCCTGTCTGCCCAGGTAGTAAGTTCTCGAGCGGTTGAAGTACCTAGTGGCTGTGTTTACCAAATAATTCTAGTAGGTACAAGGTGCGATCTCCAAAGGGTAAACAAAAAAGAAAATATTCTAGAACGCACTAGTAGCTGCTCTTACAATTCTATAGTTTTGACAGACAATTTAGAAGTGTAATAATATTATTTGAATAAATAGTTAAATTCAATTAAATTAACTAAAATTTATTGTGTAAATAATTTTCTTGAAGATGAATGTTAACACAAGGAACAAAAATAGGGGCCAGTCAAAGAGTCTCTTCGAGAAAATGCATAATTGCATAAGAAAAAAACTAGTCTTCACTGTAAGTGTGCAGGTATTTTTTCAAATCTCTCCTTTGAGAACATGAATAATTGCAGCCAGAAAACGAAAAAGTGTTTTCTGAGCTGTGAGTCAGAACGTGATGCATCTAATGTCCAATATATATCTTATATAGAGGTAAGATGGCCGTTCCTAGAAACTAAATATGTTTACTTGGAAAATGAAAAAGGTGTGTCGCAACTGTGAGTCAGCATGTGGCTTTTTGAAGTGCTTTTTGAGAACATCCATAGATGAACAAGGAACAAGAAAAAGTTTTTCTCCGCAGTGAGTCAGCATGAGCTTCAGAATGCCTTTTAAAACATTAATATGTGGACTTATGGAAAATAAAACAGGTTTTTCGCCACTGTGAGTCAGCAAGTGGGTCTTTAGATGGGCGTTTCGCTAAGATGAAAATTTTCACACGGAACATGAAAAATGTTTTCTTCCACTGTGAGTCAGCATGTGGTTCGTAAGGTTGCTCTAGTGATAACATGCATAGTTGAACAAAGAACATGAAAAAGGTTTTTCTCGACTGTGAGTCAGCATGTGGATCTTAAGTTGACCCTTTCGATAACACGCATAGTTGCACAGGGAACATGAAAAAGGTTTTTCTCCGCTGTGGGTCAGCATGTGTGCCTTCAGGTTACCCTGTTGAGAACATGCATAGTCGCACTCTGAACATGAAAGAGGTTATTCTCCACTGTGAGTCAGCATATGCCTCTTCAGATGATCCTTTCGATAACATGCATAGCTGCACACGGAACATGAAAAAGGTTTTACTCCACTGTGAATCAGCATGTGGCTCTTAAGTTGACCCTTTCGATAACACGCATAGTTGCACACGGAACATGAAAATGGTTTTTCTCCACTGTGAATCATCATATGGCTCTTCAGTTGACCCTTTCTATAACATGCACAGTTGCACACGGAACATGAAAAAGGTTTTTCTCCACTGTGAGTCAGCACATGGCTCTTCAGTTGACCCCTTTGATTACACGCATAGTTGCACACGGAACATGAAAAAGGTTTTACTCCACTGTGGATCAGCATGTGGCTCTTCAGGTGACCCTTTCGAGAACACACATAGTTGCAAGCGGAACATGAAAAAGGTTTTTCTCCACTGTGAGTCAGCATATGGTTCTTCAGTTGACACCTTTGATTACATGCATAGTTGCAAGCGGAACATGAAAAAAGTTTTTCTCCAATGTGAGTCATCATATGCCTCCTCAGCTGACCTTTTCGACAACATGCATAGTTGCACACGGAACATGAAAAAGGTTTTTCTCCACTGTGAGTCAGCACATGTCTCTTCAGTTGACCCCTTTGATTACATGCATAGTTGCAAGCGGAACATGAAAAAAGTTTTTCTCCACTGTGAGTCATCATGTGGATCGTTAAGTCTCTCTTTCGATAACATGCATAGTTGCATACGGAACATGAAAAAGGTTTTTCTCCACTGTGAGTCAGCACATGTCTCTTCAGTTGACCCCTTTGATTACATGCATAGTTGCAAGCGGAACATGAAAAAAGTTTTTCTCCACTGTGAGTCAGCACATGGCTCTTCAGTTGACCCCTTTGATTACACGCATAGTTGCACACGGAACATGAAAAAGGTTTTACTCCACTGTGAATCAGCATGTGCCTCTTCAGGTGACCCTTTCGACAACACGCATAGTTGCACACGGAACATGAAAAAGGTTTTTCTCCCGTGTGAATAAGCATGTGGATCTTTAAATCTCCCTTTCGAGAAGATGAATAGTGGCAATCGGTACAGTAAAAATATTTTTCTCTTTTATGGTTGCGTTCGTTTATTGCAAAATTTGACTTAGGAGAGGAGTAGTTGCTATGTGGAGGAGTGAATCCTTTTTCGACAAAATGCGTCTGAAGATCTGTCGACAAATTTGAAAAATAACATGGGTGAAAATGACTCAGTTAAACACACTTTTTCTAAACTTAGAGTAAATAAGCGAAGAAAGTTCGTAGAAAGGTTAAAAAAAATAGGAGAGTCAGAATCGTTCAAGTTTACAGTGAAAAATTGGTTTTACCTGCTGCCTTGGTAATTCTTCCAAAGCTTTCTAAGCATTCCTCTTTTACATCCGGCAGATCTATGTCAATTTTCATATAAGTAAGTCCCGCTTCATCTTGTCGGGGTCCAAGATCCGCGTTTACGGTAACTGTCTCCACATAAATGCTTCCTGTAATAAAAAGGACGATAAATATAATGTATCTTTGCATGGCCAGCCCTGAACCAAACGGCGCCAGGTGCGAGTTTAATTTTGACTGCCCTAACAGTCTCAATTAGTACACGCCAAAGCAGGATATCACTGTAATCAATTAACTGATGATTTGTTTTTTTTTGTAGCGCGGTATTTATCATAAATAATATCAAAGGCGATGTGTTAGGTTGAGCACTCGACGCCCGGAGCGAACTGCTCCAATTGCACCAGGGTAGGGCCAGCCCTGTATCTTCGTAAAATTGATATAAACGAGAATTTTTTTAAATTGGAAAACAATAAACTATTTTATTACGAATAAAGAAACTATTGATCAACGAGGTCAATGTCAGATAAAGAATGACCTCAGATGTCCGCTTCAGGGACCGATTCTTCAAATAACAGAAACTTTCTCTAGAGCACCCGTAGTAGAGAGCTTGATAGTTTTCAGTCAATGGGATATTGTTTTTCCAATCAATATTTATGTATTTTTAACGTATAATAAATACGTGTTATTTACATCATGTCCCAAATGATATTAAGTGAAAATCGAGGAACCGAGAACTTATTGTGAATAATATAATAAAGTTTTATCAGTGCTGTATTTTGGTATTTTCCGGCAAGGACGCATATTAAGGTAAATACCCAATACACCTCATGTATTATAAGAAAGGATGTTGTGAACAAGTATGTGTCCTGTTTGCACGACATTTCAAAAGAGATATTGATTCCGGACATCCGAATTTAAAGGGCTATATTTAACACGTATGCAATGCAACAAACTGGCTGTCTGAGTACTCTCCGCATATTGCGAGCATTCCTTCGTTACAGCTAGGTGGTCGAAATCTAAATCTGAAAATGCAATTTCACCTCCATCTTCTTCCTGGAGCCCTGGTTCCGTCTTGATGGATATAGTGTCTGGCTTCAGTAGATCCATGGTCTGCTTTGGTAGAGTTTGGTTATTGGTTTAACCCCATAAATATATCTGAAACAGAACGTTGTTTAAATAAAATAAAATGATAAAAATCCAAAAGTAAAATTAAAACAGGATACATGATTTTAAGCTCAACTATTTAAATAATTCCTCCTAATTTACCCTTAAAAATTGAATATAACAACCTGCAAATGCTGATACATTGAAAAATACATAACTTTTAAACAGCATATTCAAGATATTAAAGATAAAATCAACCCTTTAATTAGCCTATTTAGCCGGATATCATATCTGTTACCAAATACAATTCAAAAGAGGTCTATATTATAGCCTCATACATTCACATTTAAACTACTTGTTTGAAATCTGGGGAAATGCATATGAAACATATATAAATGAACTACACGTAAAACAAAACAAAGTAATCAAAAAGCTATTTCACTTCAAACCTAGAACATCAACAGAAAAATTATGCATGGAAACAGAACTATTAACATTAAGAAACTTTTTATGAATGTAAAACATATCTCCTTATTTGCAAAATAAATAATAAACCTATACATTCAAATACAGAAATCATTAAAACGTACAAAGTACACACACACTTTACACGGCAACATGATAAAATACATTTAAACACCATACATACTCATTACGGCAAGCAATCCATTGGTTACGAGGGGAGCAACATATCTCACACCTAGATAAAGGGTAGCACAACTAGCAATAATTCAAAATTGAGTTATTGCGATTGTCGGAATCTGCGTCGAAAACTACACAAACTACAAAGACACCTGTCTAATAATCTCCATCAATAATAATGTGATGGCGATGTAAGTTAGTCATTCTGAGTTGCTCCACGTACACCCACCACCAACAACAGTAACACATCACCAGTTACGACATACCAGCCGTAGGGGGAGGTGCTGTCAATACGCACAAAGACTGGATTATTTCGACTTAGTTGTATTCGTGATTAACTGCAGTCATAAAGCGTGAATTATTTTAGTTGATTTGGTATTCGTGATTGAACCTGTCTTGTTTCTCGGGCGTTCTACATATCAACTCCACTTACTCCGGTTTTGTTTACAAAAGTAAGTAATTTTAATTTTACTAATTCATAATAGTTTAGTGTTGTTGAAATTATTTTACAATATTTGAGTTAGTCTGGTATTGCTGGATAAATTTAAATTGGCTTTAATTCTTAAGCAATAAATGCTATTGTTTATTTTGACAGGAGCATATTTAAAGCTGTCCTTGTATTTCTGAAATTGATTTTTATAAATTTTAATTGTCTGAAATACTTCGATTTAAAAACATTTTTTTGGGTTAGTATAGTATTCGTGAATTTTAACTTTTAACTACTTCGCATTTTTCTACAGACCATGAAGGACCGTGGGCTTTTACTTCTACAGAAGGTGATGGAGGCTAACTCAAATGAGAGCAGTTATACGAAGATGAAGCTTCAAGAGAACTCAACAATACCCTCCACGAGCACCAAGGTGATGAGAAATGACACTATGGAGTTACGAAAGAACCCAACGACGGTAGCATCACCATCAACCAGTACCCAGGTAAAACTATCGCACTGTATTTCACCAGTTAACAGCGATTATACGGAGATGGAGCTTTGAGAAAACTCAATAACACCTTCGACGAGCACCGAGGTGATGGAAAAACCTAGAAAAATGACACCATGAATTTACAAAAGAATCCAACAACGGTAGCATCACCATCAACCAGTACCCAGGTAAAACCATCTTACTATATATTCACCAGTTAACAGCGATGGAAGCGATTTCGACGATTCGGATGCGGATCCGCTCTTCAACCCACCTCCCACAGAGGTAACTCACGGTCCATCACTCATTGTTCCAAGGATAAAGTCTCGTTCTTCCAGTACTACCTTCTCCTCCAGTTCTAGCTCATCATCTAGTAGTTCCAGCAGCAGTTCTTCAAGCAGTTATAATACAGAAATAGATAGTAACGCTGTGCCATCTGCCAATCTTTTAAACGAGAATCCGCTTGCTGAAGCTTCCACCTCTCAACCGATCATAGAGCAGTCTGTTAATTCTGAAAACCTTCAAAGGAGTACGAAAAGGATAAGAAACCCTGCCAGCTGGTCCTCAAATATTAAGAAATCTCGGCGAAACGCCGGGAAGGCTTATGTGAGTTCAACAAATAAGAGCGTCCCTGAAAGAGCAGTCAAGCCTCCATGCCAAGATAATTACAAATTGAAATGCAAAACTAAAACAGGTATCCCGATATCCTAGCTCTCCACAACAATACGCTACCCTAATAAGAACTGCTAAAAAGACTGGGAAACCTTAAAATGTGGAAGAACTTACACATGACAAGTTCTATGATCTGAAAGCCCTTCAAGAAGAATGGGGAAACAATTTCACTATTAATATTGACAGAGAACAAATAAAATGGCATGGTATCAAACAACTTCGCGTTGAAAAGCAGCAACCGATGAAATTTTTTTATACAACTTCTTACGAACAGACGGTTTTTAAAAAAGCGTTTGTAAGGAATCAAAGGCGAACACAAGATCACCAATTTTCTCCAAGTTTGAGACAAGCCTATTTGCAAAAAATACAATTGGGTGGCAATAAAAAGCGGGACATTATGGAATCAATTGACAAGAAAATTATTCAACAGAGTTACGTCGATTCTTATTACAAAAATGCACTAGGTATAGAATAAAAACTTCAGGACCTATGTATGTAGGTATAAATGATTTCAAAGAAAGTCAGAATAGTTATGTTTTTGATGATTATATAATAATACATTAGATATTAGGTAAAAGGTTCAAAATAAAAGTCTGATTTAATTTAGTAAATTAAAATCCTCTCGGTGAGTCTGATTATAATAATAATATGTAGTAGTTATGTGCTTTAGATGCCTTTATTGTCACCTTTTCGATGTCGTTTTTTTGGTACCGAATTCTAAACAGAAAACATTTTAGATATTTTTTCTAAAATATCTATCAAAGAAGAGCTGTGTTTTTAATAAAATAATATATTTCCTGTTATTTATAGACCTAAGTGTTCATTTTATTTTCCAAGCCATTTCCTAAACCTGGTGTGTTTTGTTATTGTCTTCATTCGTTTGTTTTCTTAATATTAAATAAAGATGTTTTGTGACAAAAAAATGTTTTACTTTATGATTACATAATACAAATAATCCAAAACATATTTTAGATGCACTACTCTTTCTGTGAAGATTATAGAACAAAATATACAGAATAAGAGTGCATTAATTCAAAATGTATCACTAATATGGAAACAATTTGAGTTGATAAAATTATTAAACAATGATTTAGTCACGAATACTAAAATAACACGAAATTAATTAATAAACAAGTGATACGTGTATTTGATGATAAGTAATTGAGCAAATAAATATCCTAGTAAAATAACATACAACATTATATAACAATATTTTTAATCGGTCACATAAAAATCGAGTACCTAAAATATTTTTTGATGTTCCTGAAAAAAGAGGTATTTTGAGTTGTACTACTCTTTATCTAGGTGTGCGATATATAATTGCCTCCCAGACGAAATTAAAAATGAAAAAAAGTGTAGGTAAATTTAAAAAAAAGTTGTTCAATTTTATGCTCAGTCAACAAAACAATGATCGTGAATAAAATCGTAATGTAATATATGAATATGTAATCTATTAGTTTTTTCTACTTAAACAAGTGAATATGTAATTTTCTTTTATCTAGAATACAAAAACATTAAAAAAATAAAATGTGGTTTCGCTTAGAATATCCTGTCAAAATAACGAAGTCGTAGCCAAAACACATATTTGAAAACCTTGAAGATATGACAACGGTTAAGAGAAACGTTGTTTATCGTGGAAAAACTATATTTATATATTTACAATGTTTACCGCCATTCCGCTTTTAACAAAATATCTGTTAACCATATATTTTTTGTTATGTAATTGTAATAAATGCCTTCTAAATACTAATCTAATAATAGGTAGACGTCAAATTGACAGTTTAAACATTCTACTGTGACAAAACGCCCAATGATTCCCTAACTAAACTGGAATAACGGCAGCTACCAAATAAATAGCGATGAATATAAGTATGATTACTTACTTTACCAATAACCATCACAGGCGTGGGATAGTAAGTTTAACAACGCAGGATAAACAGAGTTGGGAAACAGGAAGAAACGGCTGTCGGAGAAGAAAGCACTAGTTAGCACTTGTCAAAAATATTTATAGGTTATGCATAAACAAGAATGAAGTCATAGACAATTATTATAATTTTCATGGCGACCAGATAACTAAAAGAAAAAAACATTTCCATCATGTGACTTTTGAACACATCCATATTGGTAACATACATTTTCATCATATGATAATTAATCACGGTAATTAATAAGAACGGTTATTATTAACACCTCGACTCCGGTGATGGGTCTGGTTTGACCCAGTGTTTAAAAAAAAAAAGATTTTGCCGCAAATATCTCGTTTAGGCTAATTTCCTTTTGTCTATTCTTTCATCAAATATTTACCCACATTTCGACTCAAAAATGATTAAAATCGGACACGTTTTAAAAAAGTTATTAGAATAATTGTGTATAAAAACACGCAAAAACTCCATTTCTTCTTAGTTGAATTCGAGCAGCCGACGAAACAGCATATCTCTCGCTCTGTCCTTCCGTCTTTGTCTCTCACAGTCCCGCGCAGATGTTGTCAACCATTCGGGCACATTTCTAGTATTGTGATTTTTGTTTGTGACTTTGTTTTAATTTTTTTTTTCGTAGCGTACGAACGCAATGGCAAAGCAAAATTATTTATCTGATAATGAGATCGAAAAGCTACTTCAGTTCGAACAGTGAGATCAGTGATGATGGCGACTTGGAATTCGAAACATTAGATCCAGAATTTGAAAGTGATCCGGAAGAAATATTACTAGAGGAAATATCTGAAAGTGGAAAAAGAAGTGATAATGAAGTTAGTGTAGGAAATTCGAATGAATCCGTTGCAGATCAACATTTATACGTGTCGAATTCCGGATTCCAATGGAATTCTGCGCCACCAGCCAGCTCACGTACCAGAAGCCATAACATTATTTCTTCTACCCCTGGATTGAAAAACGGTAGCCAGATCATAGTATCCATCAGAGATGCTTTTGATTTGTTTATTTCAAATGAAATGGTGGAGGAAATTATTAAAAATACGAATAAATTCTGTCAGCTCAATCCAAAAAATTCCAGCTTTCCTAACATTACGAAGACAGAAATGTATGCATTTTTTGGAGTTCTTTTGGCTTCAGGAAGAAATCGTGGCCGAAAGTTAGAACTAAGCGAACTTTGAACTACCGAGGATTTATTCCGGCAGCATTTTTTCCCCTCCGCTTTATCTAGAGATCGCTTCCGCTATATTCTTAGCAATATACGTTTCGATGACATTTATTGAATGATATAATATATCGATGAATTATTTTGGTGAATTTTAGCATTTTTAATATATTTTAACTAGTAAAAAACTGTTAAACTTTTTATAATTGGTAGTGCTATATAATTATTTTGCTGCTGAATTTGTAATAATAAATCCATTTGGTGTTTTGTGTATGTATATAAATTTTATTAATCGTCGAATCATTTTTGTATTTTCGTATTTAGAATATTGCTTTTATTCCGATTTTTTAAATGAAAATTGTTAATTTAAATTTGTTTCGTTGAAAAATAAAAGTTTTAGTATTTTTTAATGTGTGTCATTCAATGGTTTTAATAGTGACAAATAAATGTGTGAGGAAAGTAAATACTCAACTTGAATTTGAATGCCATTATATAATATTTTCTAATATTTGCATAAGCAATCATCGTTTAATATGGCTATAAATTGAATTTATTTTCTCTTTACACATCTTTCTATTAGAGGTACAGCCACAAGTAAATTATCAAATAAGTGATTTATTTCTGGTATTTTAAATAATACACGATATTCTTGTAAATGCACACCATCGAAAATTTTAATAATTATAGAAATAAAAATGTTTGTTTCCGCTGACGAACGCTTCCTGTCCCCCTCTCCCGCACTGCCCTCCTCATTCCCCTGACCGTCACCCGGCACCCGCTCGGCCGTGTCAGGGCCGTCGTCGATTCAGTCGTTGATTAGCTGTTGCGCGGGATGTCCGCGCCGCTGTATATCGACGAACCGCAAAATTTACGGAATACTAATTTCTAAAACTTCCATCTTCATACAAAAAACACAGGGGATATGTTATGAGTTAATGAGGAACTAAAATAATATCATATAAAAGTAAGAATATGAACGAAAAATGCATAAAAAGCCATTTAATTTCATCATTTCAGCCGGGTCAATCTGGACCCACCACCGCCGCATGTGTTTCATTTTCAACCTCCGGGTATTACGTGTTAAGAATGATCGTAACTAAGAAAAATGATTTTTAAGAAAATTTTCATATTCAGCACAATTTGCGAGTCATTCCACGCGAGTGGTACCAACTACAATATATAAGCGGAAAGCAAGTTTAGCTATTATGTATTTCAAAATTAGGAACAATTTTATCGATAGCCCATTCCTCTTGGGATGCTATCATTTATATGTACCAGACCACTACAGCCGAAGTCGATTCCATGACCTATTCAGAGTACAAAAAGGCAAAACCGACGTCCTGGCAAAGCATAGCATGACGTGGGGAGGTGTGCTGTTAAACGAACTTGCAAAGAATTTGGATGTAAGTGACTGTTCTCTAAATGACTTAAAACAATTATTGAATAGTCACCTAGCTAAATGCTGACATATGTAAAATTGTACTGTAATTGGAAAAAATATTCCGTTGCACAATAAAAAAAAAGAAAAACAACACTAAACCAACTGTCACCTTGTTTATGGTCACCGTCATGCCTCCGACTAAAGCTTTTTCCCCAAAATGTGTTGTTCAATCAATTAATTTTCTAATTTGTTTAATAAAATGCTTAATTGGGACGATTCGAAGGGGTATGTTAACATTTTTCATTTCAAATTACAGATGTTATTACAGCTGTATTTAAAAATGAATAAAACAAAGGTAGTGAACATTTCCAGTGAGAGAAACAATTTGAATATCGTTCTATATAGGCACCTCACCTGTGCTATTAACGAATTCATATAAACCAGGTCAGTCACCTGGAAATATTGACATTTACCCTAATGACGTACCGAAATGTACAAGACATTTAGATCTGTTCTGGACAGATTAGATATCCACTTAAATAACACGCTATATCATTATTTCATACCAAGAACATTAATATTGATGCATAAAACACCTAAATAAACTCCGCAACTTTGATATATTTTCATTAATTCATTCAAAATCTCGTTACAAAACCTAGCTGATGATTTTTCGATTTTTTAATAATTGATTATCAAAATATAATCGTTATCAATTATAAACCTTATCAAATCACCCTCGTGTTGTGGGTTAGTTCTGCCTCAAAGCCTCAACAAAACAGTTCCATTATTTTACCTGCTTTATTATTGATTTGATAAGGGTTATAATTAATTTTAATTATATTTTTATTTGTTTTCCGAGTTTCACAAGAAAAAATTAACAATTTTGTTCGCAACTACATAATTTTTGAGCTTTAATGTGAACATGTTTTCTATATTTGCAAGTAGGTACATTGTTTATTTGTTTTTGACGCTTTTATGTAAATATTTTGTTTGTGTATTTATTTGCAGGTATCGACACTTGCAGAGAGCCATTTCTTTGTGATTCTCTTTCGACGAGACCAATCCAAGTTACAGTACTGCGCACTTGTCTACAACTTACTGTCCCATAACTTTTTCGTCCATTGACATTGTTTTTAAAACCTTTTCCTTACTGTGCTAAAAAAATACACGCGTTACGGTGCTGTGTAGTCAATACACATCTCAAAATAAGCGATTTAATATCGGAAAAATTTGAATATTCAAAGCTAATCGATTATGTTTATTATATTTTATATCAAAGGTGATAATAATTGTAATTTAATTGCTGAAAACATGAAAAAACCATCGGCGAATGCTAAAGAAACGTGCGAGCTGTCCACATCTAACGACGGTTCGCGGCCAACTGGCTAGCGGCGCGGCTGGCGGCTGGCACAAACACAGCTGTGCGGTCGTAGGTATCGATGGTCTAAATCAAAAACTACAACTGCAGAAGTGTGGATGTCTCATATTCCCGCATAGCGAATTAAAGCGGGACATCAATAGCGTGTCATTTCCTTGCACACTCTTCGCGTATTTAGTATCACACGGTTGATGTATTGGTGTATTTGTTCCTGATTTTTAACAAAAAACTCTGATTTTTAATTGAATTTGAAAACTATGAAATATATTATTTTTTAATTCAGTGCATAAATGTATAACGGAGGAATACCTAAAATCTGAACCCAGGATTTATTATATTTATAGAGTTATTAAAGTTATTAGAAGCAATGTGTAGTAAATACACACCACAGATGAGGAAAGGTTAAAACCTTCAATAACAAACTTAACAAATCGACAGTCCCGAAAAACCATGTCAGATGTGCATGTATTGTATTTTTGCAATAAAGCTGTTTAAAGTTTCATTTGTGTATTTACTGTTTTTGAAATCAAGAAATGTTGTGTTGTTAGATATATTGGCTATTTATTTAAATGGAGAAATACATTATCGAAAACAATAAAAATGCAGAAACGAAACTTTTCACCTCTCCTGCAAAACTAAAAATATGCACATCTGACATTTTTCTTCGGTACCGTCGAAATGTTGGGCGGCAGACATATTTTCTTTTTTAAAATTGAACATTTTTTGTAACAATAATTTCATTCGGCATTTTATGATATTACCTAGCATAGAATAAATAATAACAAAAGAAGTGCCTTGTGGGCGTGTTTCGTGATCCAAATATTTGCCTAATCGGTGCCTATATTTTCCTACAAACATCTTTCGAAATTCAAATGAGATGGAGATCTACTATGTCAGGCTAGTGTAAGAGAGACGGAATGCTAGGCGGTTGAGCAACATGTAACACTTGTTTCATTTGGGAGGAACTCGTAATGTTATATTGTTTATTCTATGGTACTTACTGTTATTCCTTGTTGGCAATCTAACTATAAAGCTTACCTTTTCTTATTCCATGTCCGTGTAGCTCGTAATTTTTAATTAATTTTCTTTGAGGTTCCTTAGAAATCATCCCTGTGTCAATTTTATGTGAAAAAAATCATTTAAGATATCATTATACCCTCCTTAGCTTTGACATTAGGTCTTAGATATTATATTTTATGTAGAAGATTCATTTGAGATGTAATTATGCATGTAATTGCTACAGGTATTATATCTGCAAGCAGTAGTACCCCAAACAACACAACAATCACATCTCGAACGGAGCATGCGGCGCAACTCAGTGTTCTGTTTGGGAGAACCAAAAGACAAGAACAATGGTGGTTACCAAACAGGAACCCAACAACATCAACACTTCTGGAAAAGATACTCCAAGGGTTCATAGTAAAATGAAGATAAATAAAAATATCATAGTGATAATATATTGGTAATCTAATGCCCCCACTAACTAATCCAGCAAATGGGTGCGTTGGCACTGGTATGGTATTGTGAATGAAAGCGGTGAACATGTTCATCTTGGGTCCGGGTCAGGAGTGCGGTTCAGTAAAATCACCTCACTACCCTCGCACCCGACCCACACACCGCAACTTCCCAAGGTTCGCCATTCTGAGTGTTGTTTCTTTTAGTCAAGCCCATTATTTATTTATTTATTGATTTTCGGGAAATCGACAGTTAACATTTATTTCAGTTTGTACATAAATATTATATAGCCAAAATACAACCAATTATATATTTCCTCATTGTGTCTATACCTCTACTGAGACAGCATAATAAGGAATAAGTAAATTAAATTTTGTAAGAAAGGAATATGAATTCAAAAATTTATACAGAACAAAAGTTTTTTATGTTTTGTTTTTGTGGTGGACAGCATTGCAGTGCTGCACTGCACTCATTTGACTATTTTTTATATTAACACTAGTCGTAGACTGAAAATGGGCTGCAGACTAATACGGCCAAACTGAATAATGTAAACGCCGCATCAGAGAATATTTGGCTTAACATTACAAACGATAACAATATTTGACTTATATATTTATTTTTTCGTTATCATTCTAATACTCATATAGAGATGTCAATAGAAAATGAATTGGCAAGGTACACCACAACCATACAATGGACTTAATTTGATGAGGAGCATAGCAGTACTACGATATTTTAAAGACGCTTATAGGAAAAAATTGTGGTCCTAATTGGTTTTAACTTATAAAGAAATTAGTTATGACAACCACTTCTTCCTATATTTAGCATATTTTAAATGTCGCAGTACTGCCATTTTCTTTATGGAGTCAGGTCCATTGTATGGTCGTGTATCCTTGCCAATTCATTTTCTATTGACATCGGTACAGCATGCATTGATTATAAATGGTACAGTCATTTTGATAATGAATTAAATCAATTTTTTTATGTTCGTTACAATTAAGCCAATCAAAACATATATATTTGGCAATGGTTTCTTTAATAACGGGCAAAAGATATAAATTTTCGCAATTATGATTTAGTACATACTCGACGACATAATGAATTTCAAGAGCGTTGATAGCAAATTTCTTAGTGGGATAATTTAAGCAAAACCTCTCTGTGGGACGCTACTCGCTTGCTAGGATTGATGAATTTATGGGATCATATGGGTCACCTATACAAGATATTTTACATCTATGTTCTGCCATCCCCTGTGCAGTAAGAGCAACGCTGCTGGTTGCAGAAAAGACATGACTGGGTCCTGCACTTATTTCTGGAAAAAAATATATCATAGTTATTGAAGAAAAGATTGAAATATTATAGGAACAAAACTATTCCCTTTTAAGTAATATAAAACAGATATGTACCTTCATTTTTTACTAGCATCCCCTGTGCAGCAACGGGTACGCTGCTGGTTGAGATTTTACGCTCTGAAATAAATATAATTATTACATTAACCGAATTAACAAAACATATTATTATTATTATAGGCTGATGCAGTATAGAATACCTTTTAGGATGTAGTCATGATACGTGCTGAACACCATTCTCGAAATGGACTCTCAGAGGTTATGGTTGGAAACTTGTGTCGAATAGTCTCTGTCCGTACATCCTTTCACACAACACGTTTTAAGGACTTTATCGGTAGGCATTTTCACACATAAATCAACTTTACTGTTTCACACAACCAGATATTTAACAATGGCGTCCGTCAAACTTTGTTTACAGTTTTTTCGAGGAAGTGAAATGGCGGGAAGCATGAGTCGGCCACCTAGCGGCGAGAACACGCATTACACGGTTTGCGAACTCTCTTTCTGGCACACGAGTCTTATGGTAAAGTGAGCGAGAAACAAAAAAAACATCGTTGACGTAACAAACATAGATTTTCAAAATGGCTTCAGTTTGTGTTGACGTTTTTAACCCTTAGAAGACTAGCAGATTTTGCATGAATTGCCCGCCTGAAACGGCTAGATTTTCGTAAATTACATTTTATACTCACTCCAGCTTTGAAATATTATTTAGCTGTACCTAAAGATTTTACAATGTTTTTATTTATTTTACGGTATTCTTTAATATTGTAAAATTATTTTGGTTCACTTAATATTATATTTTTACTGGGTTATTTTGTGTTAGATGGAATGTAAATAAAAAATATTACCTTCAAATGACAAAATCCCGGAATGGAACACTCACAGATTGTTTATTTATTGTCAAGTCGTAAAAATTCCTTTTTTCACACAAAAAATGAACCTTTGGCAATCAAGTTATTAAATTTTACGATGAGTTTTATATACACAGTAATTATAATAAATGTTTTCATACAATGCAGAAAAATATTTGGCCAACACACATACACTTGCGCAAGGCCACTTGTCGGCATTAGAAAGGGTGACCACAAGATTGTACAGCGCGACGGGCTCTTTTAATTATTAAAACTTTTCTACAGTGTGATATATACGAAAACATGTAGTGGGGCACAAGGCAACTTGACAACAGTAACACCAATATCGTGTCTGAACTCGACGTTTAGGATTTAGCGACGAATTTTTGCATACGTGACACTCCCGATAAACTGATTTTCTCTTAGAATTTGAAGATGGTGGAACGTCCGAAGGAAAATGTCTGGCAGTTAGCCTCAGCGGATAATCGCCTACTCGATTTACCTTTTTTACTGACCCAGGAGCATGGTGTTTAGTAATAAGTTGCCTAATTACTTCCAAATGAAAATCAGTTAAGCTTACTTCTTTTTTTGTCTGTAACTTGTACATTGCGTGAGCATTTATTAAAATTACGTCAATTGCCCGAAAAGCAATTTTTTTGTACCACTTGATAGTTTTTCGAACACTTTGCACAAAAGTAATTAACATGTCCGACCTGTCAACACCTCCCATATTCTTATTATAATTTATTATACAATTGGGTTTCATTATCGGAACTTTGGTTTTCCAGCTGTTTTTGCCTGTTTCTTTCATTGACGCATTGTGCGATGTAGTCAGCATAATATGCACTTCCCTCTTGTCGTGCCATTTGATTGCAAGTAAGCACCCAGTTGTTTTGCATTCTACGTCTCCTTTTTTTACATTTCCAAATGTCGGCATATTTTTTCGGGTCTTTTTAACAGTACCACAGGCATTAGTTTTTTTGCTGTGCAAATAGCTGAATAGATAGGGGCTTGAATACCAGTTGTCTGTGTAAACTGTATGACCTTTCTGTAAGTAATCCGCTAGTAAAGAAACAACCACTTTCCCAGAAGTCAGTAGTTGCCGGGATATTTGTTCGTCTATATTCGGTATTTCAATGTTAGTTTTAGCACCACAATAAATAACAAATTGTAAAACAAACCCAGTTTTACAATCACAAATAACAAAAAGTTTTATGCCGAATTTGTGCCTTTTCGCCGGAAGATACTGCTTAATGCACAATCTGCCTTTGAATAAAACCAAGGACTCATCAATGCACAAATTCTCATACGGATAAAAATATTTTTTGAATTGAATGCATATCAAATCCACAAAATCTCTAACTTTATGGGTAGTATCACCTTTCTGTTGCTTTTTATTGTCTGAAAAATGGAGCATGCTTAGGATAGATAAATATCGGTCTCTTGGCATTGTTTCTCCAAATATCGGTGATGAAATTAACCTGTCTACCGACCAATATTGATGGATTTTTCCTTTTTTACTTCTCGCCATAAGCATGGTCAAGGCAATGAAAACGTACATTTCATCAACATCAACATTTTTCCATCTGTGCAACTTAGAATTTGGAGCAAATGTTTTTTGAGATTTCACAGTATCAAAATATCGGTTTGTTTCGATTACAACACTGCTCACGACATCTGAATTAAAAAATAGCTCAAAATAATCAGCCTCACAACTCTCTTGGTTAAGTTCACAATCTCTTAATCCTGATTGTTGATTAAAACTATGCACATCTGGCTGAAAGTTAATGCCACATCCCCACGTTGGAGAGAAATTTGTAAAATTTATATTATTGGAGGGATCTTCATCTAAGTGTTCAAAATCTCCAAATTCACTATCTTCATTTTGTTCTGAAGCTTCCTCTAAGCTCTCCAAATGTTCAGGAATATAATCTTCATCATCACTCATCGAAAAATCAGAATCGCAATCTATCACAAAGTTTTCAATGACGTCTTCATTCATTTTAAGGATTAGAAATCAAATTTAAATAGTTACAACAAACACTCAAATATACAAAACAATAAAATGATCTTAAATTCACAAATAATACGCACAATATAATAATAAATACGAACGAAACACTTCATAAAAGTAAATATTAACACAGAAACACTCCAAGAGTTATAAAAAAACGGTCACCCTAATATAACAATAAACAGTGTCCAGCAGAACGGCCAGAAACGCGACACTCACACGGCGAAAGGACAACTAAGACTGTATGCGTGCGCTGAAGATAAGAATCAAGTGAAGAGGGATACAACGTACTTAAAAGCTCTGTTAAAAAAAAACTATACGTAAAAAGGAGAATCTGTTAAAAGGATGTGGTAGAAAATAAACAACTCAATGCAAAACATTTTTTACCTCAAAGTTTTACTGTTAAATTTACTAAATATTTAGCGATGAACATGACAAATGCTCAAAACTACACTTGTAGTGAGCCGTTCTCTAGGAGAACTTTTCTTCCACTACGATTGTAGTTGGCCGTCTCCTTGGGGTTAAAAAGGTTTAATTTGTTGATTTGTATTCTTTCGTAGTACATTTTTATGATTAAAGTTTACATTGATTTTATTTATATTTATGTTTTTATAAATTATAATTTTTTTTTTTTGGTATGTATGAATACTATTCTATTATATTTTTTATTTTAATTGTATCATTTTATTTTTCATATCTTAAAGCTACCTTTTTATTTTTTATAGTACCTTCTTTACCTGTGAATGAAATGCTTTTTGTAATACTATAATAATTTTAATAATGTAATACTTTTTTTTGTAATACTTGATTTTTGTAACTATATTTTTATGCATGTAACAAAAGAAAATTAGTAATAAAAAAAAAATCATCGTTTAAAGACATAAAATACTATGTATTTTCATTTTTATAACCTTCAAATTATTGTGTAAATGATTCTCTCATAATCACGAGCCCTCGTTGCCATGATTCTAGAAGAGGTCCTGTAAGAGCACGCTTGGAAGAGAGTGCTACGTGCAATCCCGAAGAACTCGCGTTCGTAAAATCCCTCATTTCTCGCTCCCTAGCTTAATTTGCCAAATTTAATGATTATTAGAAGCATTTTAATAATATAATAATTATTATAATAACAAGTTTATTCCGGAATGTGGGGATTTTTGTGCAATTCCACACATCCCATAAAATATATTCAATAAAAATAATAACATCAAGAGAATTTTACCGAGAAAGTTTACCGCTTTTGCAATGTATTGGTTTTTGTACTGTTTTTGCAAATAAATAAAATAAAAAAAAAATAAAAAATAAAAAAGAAGATGTTAAGAATTAGATTGATTGATTTTATTCTTATTTTCTCAATTATCTCTCTTACCAAAACAGTATCGCCGTGTCCCACGAAACCCCTAGTTTAATGTTATCATTGGTAAATGTGATATTATTATACGTCATATAAAATATGCGTGACAGTATGCACTTGTTCTCAGACGGCATTTATTTATACGATACAAGTGAACTAAGTATTTTCAAAACACAATTTGTGTTAATTCCCCCAAAACTAAACAATCCGCGCATGTTTATCCAACATCCACACGTTGGCCAAAAGGACCCCTCGTTTTTAAAACAGTTATTAAGGTATATATCATATTAATTTATCCAACATCCTAGTGTGAAATCTCCAATTACTCTCCGTTACGGGCGTATTATTCTAACAGAGCAAACAGCCCCGTGGACTGTCGGGAGAATGCATGACGCGATAATGAAGGTGAACATTTATTTTGGGTCATGCTAAGAATTGTAATTATGAAAAAGTATCTGAGATGATGTTCGAATGTGGATGAAGCAAGTATTGGTGGCCAAAACACAGTTACATGGCGATCCATCCACTCTGCATACCTCTGAGGAGAAACGGTGTGATAATTAATTAGTTCAAATTATAGATAGGGAATATTAGTCGTCGTATTATAAGTAATTTAATATTTCATTTAAATAAAAGAACGGTAAAGTTAAAAACTAACCAATGACTGATTCAACAGAATAGTTATTCAATCATTGAAGATGTCAAAAAAAAGATTTTTTTTTGACAAAGTAAAAAGGGAGTTGGAACTTTGATATAGCAGCAGCCGATGATGACGAAGCTGTTGTTTGTTTAATAATAATAATAATTGGATGACTTGTATAGCGCCGTTTTTGTGCAAAATAGCCTCAAGGGCGCTGTACAAACTTATAATACATCTCTACAGTGATCTATGTTAATACTTAACTATTTATGGAGATAATATATTATACAGTACAATACTTACCTGGTAGGTCACTTGAGATTAACACTTAATTAACATTATTTAAATCATATAATAAGTAAATCTTTATGAGAGATTGTACTTGTGATGTTTAAAACAAGACAGTGTCTCACACGACATAAAGGACGTGAATCCATTTTAGACGCGTAATGTCACACGCATTAACCCTAGAAGCCTTATCTACCTACCTATGCAAGGCGTACACACAATCTAATTATCTTTCTCTTTCTAATGGTTGAAGTTATCGCCTCGTCCTCTTTAGCGAACCCAGTGGCCGATGGCAGCTTGCCGATGGTACCTGTATCACTAAGGTAAGTCCAGCCATTTTTGAGTTGTTGAGGTATAGTACGTCGGCGAGACGTGTGTTTAGGCTGTTTGTAACTTTTAGCTAAGATTATGTATTTTTACTTTCGTTAATTTTTCGTAAATTTTATGTTTATTTCGGCATTGTTTCAGATAACAATATGTCATGGTCTAATAATATATTAAACAGTAACGATATTTTAAAAATCTCAGACCAAGTAGATAGTCTTTCTCTGGGAGAATCAGCTTCTGGAGACGAGGACAGCCAGTTTGTGGATGGCATTCAAAGCGAAGATGAGAATAACTATGTAACTGAAGAGGCATTTCCTTTATAAGAATCTGCTCCCTCTGAAGAAGCCGACTCAAAATTGCAGAAGCTGACCTAGCATCTGAATCTGCTCATGCTTCGCAATTTGCCAACTCAGGGTGAATTCATCGTGTTCCTGGAAATACTATTTGCGGTAATAATGGACGCGGGATGTTTGGTCAACTAATAAGGGTCAATCATCTCACAGAACTTCAGCTATGAATATAGTCCACACCTCTCAAGGAACAGCTCAAATTACAATTTAAATCTAGTCGGTACAATTCGATAAAATAAGCGGGAAATCCACGAACAATTGAAGAACTCGAGATCTTGACCTGTTGGCAGTTCTACGTTTTGTTTTGATGGCCCTTTGACACTTCTATCGTACAAGCCAAAACCTGCAAAGGTGGTTTATCTTTTATCGTCTTGCGATGATAGTTCAATAATCTATAATTCAAACGGCAAACCAGATATGATTCATTTCTACAACCAAATGAAAGGAGGAGTGCAAAAAATCAAATGTGATCCTCAATGCCCCACTTGCCCGCCCTGCGCCACTCCCATGGTTTTCACTGCCGGGACAATTGTTGTTGCTGAATGTGGTTAGAAGAAGTTAGTATAAATTGTGTAATAAATATAAATCCTACCACATTTGTTCCAACGCCTATGTATTGTTTTACACATTTCCAAAGAATTTGTAGTTATCTATTGTGTTGGGTATCCTTTGAATTATCTTACTATTTTTAAATGTTGCTTAGTTTCTGTTGTCACATAAATCAAGTCAATTTTCCTGATCTAATCGTACTAAAGCTTTGATCAATATTTATAAGCCAAAATAGGTCAAAACAATAAAATTGTTGATAATTTGTATGGCGCCGTTTCAGTGTAAAATCACCTCTAAGCCGTTTTACAATAATAATGCATAATTAGGCTTGTAAGTTCTTAATTAACGATTGATGACCCACTTGATGCATTCACCGGCTGCTGCTCGTCAATCAACAATATCAATCAATTCCCAATCAAATGATTATGATACGATGCTTAAGTATCAACGTTCAATGACAGACCTTTTTTCAGTATGTTTCATAGTAACATTGATGTGATAAGCTTTCCGATCTTCCTGTAATACCAAACACGTTGGATAAAGCAGAAGTCACGCAAGAGTGCGCGTTTTTGTTCAACACCCATCTTCGATATCCAACTTTTACAAACAAGAATTCGTCACTTTGTCCAACATCCAAATTGAAAATGTGTTTTCTGCGTAATTTTAATCATTTGGAACTATTTAACACAAAAAAAAAAATTATGTCACTTTATAATCACTTTAAATCATTTTTGTAATCTTACAATTGAGCTTAACTAATTTCATTTGCCTTTTTCATAAAAAAAATTTACAGCGCTATTTCTCCCGATTAACGTTTTTGTATGTTGGATAAAAACGAACTAGAGGAACGAAATACGATACCAAATGAGAACTGATCGCTCTTCGGAAGGTTGAAACCAAACCAAAACATACGGGGAAAATACTAGAAGTATAAGTTTATGAATGAAGTATAGAGAACCACTAGTGCACAGTCACAGCACTCGTGTTACGGAGAACAAAGGTTTGGTCATCCCACTAATATCTTATAAGTATGGAGGCCAAACGCTGGAATATTATGTACCAGGGATATTTAATAAACAAACAAAAAAACTGCCACTGGAGGAAAATGCAAAACCTAACACTAAAAACATAAAAAGGCGGATTATAAAAGATAAATCAATATATTTTTTTTAAATATTTTAAATATTAAAGTACTTTAATTTATACAAAACAATAACGCAGAAACTATATTCGAAATGCTTCTAATGTGTAAAATATTTTATACCACTATCCGCTTTTGTATTTTCATCGCTTTCGTTTGAACGCGAAATCACAAAACCATTTTTCAATCAAAAGAACACAACACGGACGACAAATCGAGCAACTTGTCGTGTAGACTAAGTGCAAGCGAATGGTGTCTTTTCAAGTTGTGTTGTCGCAACTGCCTGACTGTGACTCCAAGCAAGAACTAAATCTGCTTACCATACTTCTCATAAAGATCGATATAAGTGAAATTCCTTAGGTTCTCAATTACATGGATTTTCTTAAAAGTTGGTCAGTATTTGTTTCGTCAAATATGCCTTTTGTGTGAATGAATATTTGCATTTGGAACGTCAAAAAGGTTTTCCTCAAGTGTAGTGCCTCTTCGAATTACCGCTTTGAGAACATGAATAGCTGCAATGGAAACATGAAAAAGGTTTTTCTCAACTGTGAGTCAGTATGTGTCTCTTCAAAACTCCCTTTCGAGAAAAGGAATAGTTGCAGTCGGAACATGTAAAAAGTTTTTCTACACTGTGAGTAAGCATGTGACGTGTCAAATATCCCTTTCGATAGCATGAATAATTGCAGTCGAAACATGAAAAAGGTTTCTCTCGACTGTTGGTAAGCATGTGCCTCTTCAAACTACCGTTTTGAGAAGATGAATATGAGTCATCATGTGTCTCGTCAAATCTCCCTTTCGATAAAATGAATATTTGCAGTGGGAACATGTAAAAGGTTTTTATTTACTGTGAGTCACCATGTGTCTCTTCAAATCTCCTTTTCTAGAACATGAATATTTACAGTCGGAACATGAAAAAAGTTTTTCTTTACTGTGCGTTAGCATATGACTAGTCAAATGTCCCCTTTGAGAACATGAATAGTTACAGCAAAAACACGAAAAAGGTTTTTCTCTACTGTGGGTCAACATGTGGATCTTCAATGAACCTCTTCGAGAACATGAGTATTTACAGTTGGAACACGAAAAAGATATTCCTCCAGTATGGGTGCGCAAGTGAAATTCTAACTTTGCCTTATAGAAGCTGGAGTAGTTACAATGGGGACAAGATAATCGTTTTTTAGGTTGTATTATCAGATCTGTAATGAATCAGAGAAAAATATGAATAAATCTACTGTGTAAGCGCTGTTGACTCATAAACGTGAAAAAAGTAAGAATGCATTGTTATTTACCTGTTGTCTGGGTAATTCTTTGAAAGTGTTTTATGTCAATTTCCACATAGGAAATTCCCCCTCTATCTTCTTCGGGGTTCTGGTTCTACTTTGAAGGTAACAGCCTCAACATTATAGTTACCTATAAAAAAACAAACAACAAAACGTACGTTGATATGCCAAGATGAATAGCGCGTCAAATTGAAATTACAGCCGTAAAAAACAAAATTATTAGGATATCAGGAAATACTATAACTAAGAGAGTAAATTGGCTTTACTCTGTCTGGGTAATTCTTTCCATGTGTTTTAAGCTTTTATTTTTAACATCTGGTAGGTCTTTTTCAGTTTCTTTATAAGGAATTCCCCCTTCATCTTCATCTCGGGGTCCTGGTTCCTTCTTGGTGGCAACAGTCTCCACATTATTACTACCTGGAAAAACAACAGTAGGTACAGTGATCATTTAAATGCCAAGACGAACAATACAACTCCAATAACTTCACAAAATACATTTCAAATTATTACGATCGCCCTCTATGAGAGATCCAGAATAAAGTTTTACATTTATTTTTTAAGAAAATATTTACAATTAAAGATACCATTAAATGACCATGTGTGAGTGAATTTAAATAAGACACTTAAGAAGTAATAAGAAGGACCCCAAATGTCCGCTTCAGGGAATAATGTTCTGAGAAGGAAAACCATTAGCTTTTGAGTACCTTCAATACGGAGTTTTGTTGTTTGTAGTCGATGGAATAATGTTTTCTTGCGTCAATGTTATGTGTTTTATTAATATACAGGCTTTTCCAATAAGAGGTGTTATTTTGAATAGCCCGCTATTTCGGTAGATGTTACTTTCGAAGGTATCATTTTTTGATATTTGACGAGTAGAAACTACGCTATTAATAAAAATGAAACGATACACGCTTCACCAACGCATTGAAATTATTAAAATTCACTTGAGTGAATCAAATGCAAATCATCTTGAGTGATGAGGCCTATTTCTACCTCGGTGGCTTCGTCAACAAGCAAAATTGTCGCATCTGGGGCTCGGAAAACCCAAGAGTTATTGTTGAAAAGCCTCTCTATTCTCAACGTGTGACTGTTTCGTGCGGTTTGGATTGCAAACATCGGAATTGAACATTTAGGATTTTTACACATAAAACGCTGGCTGTGCAAGTACTCTCAGCATACCGCAAGTATTCCTTCTTTACACCTGGGAGGTTGAAGTCTATATCCGTATAGTGTATTTCACCTCTGTCTACTTCCTGGTTCAGATTTGATGAAAACAGTACCTGGATTTAATAGATCCATACATCCATGGGGTCGAATTCGGTAATTGGTTCAAGCCCAAAGAAACATATCTGAAACAGAATATTGTTATAAAGGAATTTTAAATTGCTTGCGCTTTGAATATTTTGTTTCGGTTAAAATATTCTGTCAAAAATTATTCTTTGACTTTGAAGATAAATCTTTTGAAACGGTTAAGATAATCGTCGGATTACACTTGACAAGAGGGTATTTCTGACTACTGGATCCGCCATACCGGTTTATTAAAATATGTGCAATCCAGATTTATCATAATTAGTGATTCTGAATTAACGCATTGAACACATACTTAGTAATTTACAGCACAGATGGTTGAAAAACGATGAACCTAAATGTTGAACCAGTTGGGCGTACCGAATAAAAGGTTTGCATTGCCATTTTAACAGATGTGAATTAAAATAGAAAATAAAATATTTACTATCAAAGACGCACGCTAGGTTGGAGATATTTGGAAAGATCAAAATTGTGGGAAAGTCGTACATAACCTCAATTAATATGAATATAAAATATGGGAAACTATCGATGACATTACCTCCTTCAAAACTGAAATAACTCTCGGAATAATTGTACAATTACTGAAGGGTGCTCACATTAGCTACACGGGTAGTTGTACAATATTCACTTGAATTGGCATATTTAAATTGACATCTTATCGGGATGCATAAAAAATAAACCACTCACCGGGGTGTACAGCGTCTTTTCCTTTGACAGTCGGGCTATAGGACATAGGTGTGTGATAAAATAGATCATCAGTTTACAACATCTGTGTTGCGGTGGCAACTTGCAACCAATATAAAAATACTGTGGGGATACTGGCCATCAGGAGATATGATAAGGGGGCAATGATGTTTATTGTTCACTTTAATTCGTAATTTTAAATTATAACGATGTGAATGGATGCGTTTCACATGACGTCATATTTATAATATCTACGTCTAAACTTAATAAAAATTCAAATAAGTTTCGTATCTGTTTCCAATTATAAGGTAATTATATATTTATGAATATCCCTATGGGTGTGGGCGATTCGAAATCTGCCCACATTTCTCACTAATCCAGCCAGAATGCCATTTTGACACACAATAAATGCGCAGGCGATGTAAACCACAACCAAAACATGAACCATGTTGGAGTTTTTGAGAAATCATAAAGGTTATTTGAAATGAGTACTGATCGATAAATGAGTATCAATTGATACAAAATGTATAGCTTAGCTTACGTATCGTGCATCGGTCCACTGTTTTCCTACTTTTGTTCACGCTCTTCGTTTTATAAGCAGCCGTTATTTCAAATCAAACTGAGCGACTACAGTTATTTGCATTCCGTATTAGAGAACGAAGCATATTTTTGTAAGGCCCTGGATTAAAGCTCCGCCCTCAATTACCTGTTATCATGGAATTAAGGTTAGTGAAGGCAAAGGGGCGCATTGGGAATTAACGTTAAATAAAATTTTGATACGATGTAATTTTTATACCGCTGAGAAGTACATCCACAGTAAAATTACTATTTAAACGCATAATTCTTAAGAATATTTATACACTAACCATGAATTAAAAAAAAAACAAGATGTATATTTGACCGGTCAGTGGTTGAGTGGGCATAGCGCTTGGGTCTCACCCGAGCGTCGCGTGTTCGATTCCTCGGCTGGCTAAGTCCTCCATCACAACACAAGCAACATTTTCGGCTTTCTGTGGTGGTAGTAGGAGATTTTCAAACATTGTTGGGTTATTCGTAACCCGGGAATGTTTGTCTTTCTTTTAAAAAAAAAAAAAATATATATATTACAATAGACACAGGTTGTTTTTTTTAATATTATATATATTTTATTAATACATGATTTGGAGGGTACATCTGGTTTTTGTGATATTTCACCCTCCATGCTTGGGATGAGCTGTTATGAAGCGGTGTTAAGTCTTATTTAAAAGTTATTATTTAAAACACCTCTTCAGAACAAGTACCATAGTTAGTATTTATTTTGATTAAAATTATAGAGAGCACGGTCTGGCAACACATAGACCGCCCGGGAGTCTATTGTTTTGGTTTCGTTTGGCTTTTGTTTTGGGACGCTGGGATTGTTTGACGAGCGGGAGCGGGGATAAGCTTTTTTAAAATAAACGACCGTATAAGGGTTCACCGTGTGTGTGTTCGTGAAAATCACAAATGTTCTACCGAAGATTATATACGCGATCCCTCGCAAATCGGTATTCCGCGGACTCCGCGAATTGAAGCATAAACCTCAAGTGGCGCTATGCAAGCCATATTTTTCTAAACGAGAAATGGATAGTAAAATCACACGCCCGGACGGCACCCGCTTAAGTAAACTGCCCGATCAGCTCCACAATTAATGGATTCGCTCCATAAACGCTAGACCCGTTACGCTCCAGAATCGCTTATCAGTCACCTTGTCGGAGACGCTGGACCCGTCTCCTGAACACGTTACTCTCGGACCAAAGCCCTGATGGTGCCAGCTGGATCCGTTTGGGACAGATCACCGCCGGCCGGATAGAAGCTCCCCGCCCACTTCCCGTTATTCAGTGGTTAGTCAGACTAGATAGAATTAAAAACTAATTTTTGATCCCTGGGGGTAAGTGCCGACTCATTATATGTATCATGTTAACATAAATATATTTTCCATGATTTATACTTTGCAAAAACTATCACCTTTCATTTCACTGCAATTAGTAGAACCTGTAGTCCTTTGTGTGCCCATGCCTTGGCGACAGTTTTCATGCTCTGCTCATCCCGAACATTACTCGAGGACCGAGTATTGGCGCGCAGTAAATCTGCAAAATTCTGGATGGCATTAATTTTAAAATACGACCGGTAACAGAGCCTGTGTTATTGCGAGTGAATTTTGCAGTTTGCGGACATAGAATTTATACATACTATAATATGAAAAAGAAAAAAAATGTATAGCTAGTTTGGGTTGCAAGAAGAAAATGGAGAAGTTAGAGAATTATAAGAAGATCTCGCCAGTTTGCGTAAATAGCACGTGATTATGAGAGAAGCATTTACACAATAAGTAGTTGTTTATAAAAATGAAATGAAGTATAAAAACCCTCTAGACCACAGCACTCGCTTTAGAGAGAACAAAGGTTTGATCGTCCCATTGATATCAAATAACTATGGAGGCCAAACGCTGGAGTGTTGTGTAGCAGGTATATTTAGTAAACTAAAAAGCATAAAATGGTGGATTATAAAAGATAAATCAATGTATCTGTATATATATTTTTAATTTATTAACTTCGATCTCGAAAACATTAATTGATAACTTTTACTATGTAAACTATTTTCACTTCTGAAGTTAACACAGAACAAACAAAAAATTCACACTTCTATGAATTTAATACGTAAAATTGTATTAACACATGTATTTTAAATGAAAAATAAAAACTAATTCCGAACTGGGCACTTTCCATTATATACTGGTAAGTGTACGAACGTTGTGAATTAAAATTAATACAATACAATAATGAATAAACTATATTCAAAATTCTTACGTGTGATATGTAATACCGCTATTCGAATTAGTTAGTTAGTTAGTTAGTTGCCAATTGCTATCAATTACCACACTTAAATATATAAATAATATCAGACAACTGTAAAAGCCCACGCCAAGACAACATTTACAAAAACGACAGTTTAGGGGCTATTTGCGTGGCCTACAAAATAGTACAGAATTTTTTTAAATAGGATATTTATATAACATATTCAAATATAGATAACTACCTATTGCAATCAAATATTTAATTATTTTAATATAATTTGGCCTTTGGCCTTTGGTCCCTCAACTCTTGACCGTAAGTAGCCTAACCTAACTAAGTTACTGACATTACCAGACCATCATAGCCGTCACCATGTTTGCTGCTTTATCATCTTCACCAATACAAGACCATAAACTTATACATATATTGTTCTTATTACTAATTATTTTAATCTCCTAGGCTGCCTTTACACTTGTAGCTTTTTTCCTGTTAGTTGCTCACGTAAGCGACTTACGACAAATTTACCAATGTAAACGACACCATAAGTCACTTACCGTAATTTATACCAAGTTACAAAAGTTTTTTTTACGTAAGTTTTTGACAGGTCTAATCGCTCACGCGGGATTTTACGGGTCTCTCACAGCTTATCAAAACAGATTGATAAGTTGAGATGCTTACAGTAAGTTTTGACGAACACTGTCAGGATGGTAAAACATAAATCTGCAACCGATTCGGTCTTTCTGGGACTTGTTTACTTGTCGCCATGAACAGCTTTATGATATTATACACTGCAATAATCTATAGAGACTAACATAACATTATTTATCATTAACACAATGTCATGTTTAACAAATGCCTGTGTAAATGTGTGATAATGATTCTAGTATTCGACTTCACGAACTGATGGATCAGCTATCAAACTTCACAACAAATTAATATCTCCAATGAATGCATACAAAAATTGAGCACAGAAAAATGTCAAAATGCATCGTCGTATTTCCTCATTATCATATTTTGCAAATTTTCTTCAGTGTTCTTTGTTTTGTCATTTGTTCAAATTTCTTGAGATTTTGAGTTTTTTCTTCTCAGATTAAAAAGTTTCATCTTAAGGAAATAAACTGTAAAAGTTAATTTTCTTAGTCAGATGAACCTTGCCCTCAGAAAACATTTCGATATATTTCTGCTTCAAGAACATTTTTATTTTTAAAATAGTTTTTTGGGCTAAATAATAAATCGAGCACTTACATTGTCTATGGTTGCACTTATTTTAAATGGCCTTGAGTTTTTCTGCCTTGTCAACTGTTCCGCTCCGTAAGTCAATACTGCTTGTATATCTGTCGTTAAGTACTGTATAAACTTTTTGGATACAAAAAGCCCGACGATATCGATCTAGAGAGTGGCTTATTAATGACACTCTCGTTCTATGCACGTTCTCTTGTGGTCCTGTCGGCTTGAGTGAGTTATAGCGTCGTGAGTGGTTTATCTATCCGTGCGTCACCTGCCAATCGTTTCATCCTCTTCACAAACTCTAATTCTACATAACATCCCTTACTTAGTTCAAAACACGCAGTTAAATATATTATCCGATGCTTTGATAGTTATTGGTAAGTTCTAATACTGATATTTTCTACACGCGTATTTTGCAGACTCAAATGCAGAACTGCGGTGCTTAACTTTTTCAAGTTAGTGAATAACGCGTTCAGACTTATCAAATTTAGTTGATCAACTCAACGCTTGAAAGCTCTTTGACAATTGTCGCAATAGGAAATTATTTATTATCAATTCCAACCTGTATATTTTCTGGCCCACCAAACTGTTTTGGTTGGATACCTCTGATATAGAGTCAGATTACTGTAGTCTAACTATTGATGACGATTCTGTCAACCGTTTTTAATTGTCTTAACTTAAAAACCTATTTAATCAACATCATCGAAGAAATTAATGACCTGGGGATAACTTTCGACTCTAAATTAAACTTCATATCGCATATAAATAATATTAATAATAAAGGAATGAAAATGCTAGGCTTCATTCTTCGAAATTCCAGAGGTTTCAAGAATATTTCAACATTAAAAATTTTGTATACATCCCTGGTTCGTAGTCAAGTCGAATATAACTCCTCGATCTGGTCCCCCCACTACAAATCTACAAATTACATTCAGATTCAATCGAAAAAATTCAACATAAATTCCTAAGACACATTAATTTTAAACTCGGTATTCCCATTGAAAATATAAATTATAATTACTTGATGAAAAATCTAAATTTATTAAAACTCTCAGATCGAAGAATTATATCCGACTTAATATTTATGTTCAAAATTGTAAATGGTAGTATAGACAGTCCTGATTTAATTAACCTCATTGAATTTCATATACCCACGAGAGCTACTCGTTCTAAAATTTTGTTTAAATGCAACAATATCAGGACTGAGTATTCCAAACACTCGCTTGTACCTAGGTTGCATGAAGTTAGTAATAGATACGCAGATGTGGCAGATCTATTTAACTGCACGCAAGGTAGGTACAAGAGGGCTATGCTATCAAATCTTTTCAATCAATATTAATTTAATCTAATTCTGCCTTATTTGCACTATACAAACTTATGTACTTGTATCTCTTGTTTACTTACTTACCTACTTACTCTCTAATGTCATTTCACAATCAAATGCCACATATATTTGTAATTCTTTTTTAAAAATATTTTAACTGTTACATTTTATCATTGTTTATGGTATATTTATACCGTTGATATTAAATAAATTATATTCCTGTTCTCAAATATTAGTTTTGCATACACTTCATCGTTTTTAAAGACTATTCCAACCCACTAACACTCAAAGCTCATCGAAATTAGAGTTGCGTTGTTGATGACAATATGCAGTTTCAGGTATATTTAATTGAATTGAACCTATTCTAAAACCCTACCAGTCTTGCCATGGATCTATTAAATCCAGAGAATGTTTCCATCAAGATGGAACCAGGGCCACAGGAAGAATGTGGAGGTAAAACGCCATATGTGGATATGGACTTTGATCTCCCAGATGTAAAGAAGGAATGTTTGCAGTATGCGGAGACTACTCGGAAAGCCAGTAAGTGATATTGCACATGTAAAAAATGTAGAATGTAAACTTTTAATGTTTCTGACTCCATGTCTGCGGCATGAGGGCAGAAATATACATGTGAATTCGGTGGTGCAGTCAGCATCAGGCAGATTGATTAGAGAGTCATTTATACAAAGACATTTTTCATAGTGGAAATGATTTCCAAAATTAATGAACTGTGAAAGGACACCATAGCTAATGTAAAGACTAGTGAAAATTTATATTATTTTGATGTGTAATGGAACTGGTAAATAACACCATATCTAATGTAACGACTGGTGAAAAGTTTTATTTTTGTAATATGTACTTTGAAATGACACCATGTCTGATGTAATGACTAGTTAAATGAAAATGGAAAATAAATAAAATATCTAATGGAGATTAACATTTTTATTTTATTTTATTATTTGTTCAGCTTCAACTTTTTGAACACTAATTTCCAATAATTTGGTTTGCAGACGGGCTGCTTTTAATTGCTCCCGGGCAATCTCCGTCTGTTCTCGGGCAGCCTGCCGAGCAATCTCCGTCTGTTCCCGGGCAGCCTGTCTCTGTTCCTTGGCAATCTTCATTCTAATTTGGTGATTTTCTTCATCGTTTTTCATCAAATTTTTGGATCGCTGGCAACGAATCTCTGCCTCGTCCCGAACCACCTGACCACTGTCTGAAACAAGACAACATTACAAACCCGATTAGTCAACAATATAAATAATAGGTTTAGGGTTCCTGAGAAGTATAACTTTTCCAGGAAGAGGTTGTATATTAGGGCGGAGTGAAAAAACTTTTTTTCAAATTTCGTGTTTCCTATATTACCAATGGGTTCCTTGGTAGTACCCTATAAAGTCCACAAAATATCATCAAATTCCAACTTCATCTTCAGGTGGCGCACTGACACTAAAGTTCTACAAAAATGGTGTTTTTCAGATTTTGTTAGTAAACAAGCACATCATCTAATCCAGCTTAAACGTCACAAAATGTATTTTAGTATTAGCCATCTAACTTACCCCTCTTCCCCCCACCATTTGACACTATTTTGCGTAACAACAGCTGCAGCCAATCAGTAATTAACAGACATTAGCACGTTTGTTGGAACAGCTGCTAAAACTTGATTGTGATTTCTTTTTAATATGCCTAAAACAAGAAAAAATTCAATGTGTTCTATGTTTGGTGGCCCAGAAAAATTAAAAGACAATGTGTTGCCAACTTATTTGGATGTAATAAAGTATTATTTGTGGATTAGAAATGACTTGCAGTGGTTATCAAATGGAAAAGATCCTTCTGTGAAAGATATATGTGAAGTAATTGCAATTGATCTAATTACGTTGTGGAATAAAGCGTCTATTCCTATTGTAACTGAACGTCAAATTGTAACTAAACTAACCCGGTATTATCACAAGTACAAATGCTTAAAGAAATGTCGAGTAACTAAAAAGAAAACTGAATTTTATGAAGATGCAACAAAAAAACTCTTTGATATTGCTGTGTCGATTTTTGTAAATGTTTAGTGAAAATACCCAAGAAGGAGCTAGAATTCCTGCAAGATCAGAGAAGTAACCGCAAAATGTATATCGGATCAAAAGATATAGTGGCAACCAAGGCTTTGGAGCGTAGGCAATTACGACTGATGAGGCAAAATAAATTACTTCAAAAACAGACTGTTGAGAAACCTCTGAGCCCCTCACCAGAGACTTCAGAGACCTCGGATGATAGTGTAAGATTATCAGACAACAATCAAGATCCAGACTTTTATACACTTTTTCCGGCATACTCCACGCCATCCACATCGAAATCACAAACAAATCAGATGAGGCATCGATTAAAAAATCTTGCCACTGCCTGTGACAGGACTGGTGTCTCCGACAGATCAGCATCAACCATCGCCAGTACAGTTCTTCAAGATATTGGTTTTATTTCTAAAGAAGATTTCTCAAAAGTAATAGATAGAAGTAAATTACGACGCGAGCGCCGAAAAGTTCGAGAAGAGTTGCAAAGAAGGCAGATTTCGAGCTTCGGGAGTTCTGACGGTAAAATAAGTGAGTTATATTTTGATGGTCGGAAAGACAAGACCATTGTGCAGGAAAAATATGATAACAAGTACCACAGGAGAACCATTACTGAAGAACATATTGTTTTGCTCTCCGAGCCAGATTCTCAGTACATTGGCCACGTCGCGCCTCCTTCTGGAACCGCTAATTCTATTAAGGATTCAATTGTAGAATTTTTAAATTTGCACTTCGGAGATTTATCAACCATTGTAGCCATTGGATGCGACGGAATGGCTGTAAACACGGGCTTCGAGAATGGAGCAATCGCATTGATTGAAAGACATTTAAATAGACCATTACACTGGTTTATACGTTTGTTGCATGCCAACAAATTACCACTGCGTCATCTTTTTAATACTTTGGATGGCAGTACTTCAGGTCCAATAGGTTTGCAGGAGTAATTGGCTAGATGTTACAGCACTGTGAAGATCTCCTTGTGGTAAAATTTGATAAAATTACGACAGTCTTACCCGATATCGACGTGAAAATTCTAAGCAATGATCAAAAATATCTGTATGAAATTTGTCAAGCTGTAACACAAGGCAGCGTAAAAACTGATTTGGCTAATAAGCAACCAGGAAAGCTGGCACACTCTCGTTGGCTAACCTGTGCAAATGGAATATTGAGACTATATGTAGCAACAAAGTTTCCAACTCATAGTCTGGTTGAGATTGCTACGTTTGTGATAAAAGTGTATGCGTCAATATGGTTCACCATAAAAACAAAACCTTTATATAAAGATGGTCCGAAACATGTCCTTAGTTTGATAAAAAGATCCTCCTATTTAAAATATGAGCTGAAAACAATTGTTTTTCGAATAATCGAGCGGAACTCTTTCATCGCTCATTCTGAAAATATTTTATTAGCGATGCTACAAGACGAAAGACAGCATATAAAAGAATTAGCAGTAAGAAGAATTCTTAAAGCCCGACAAAATGCAAAGGAAAAAAAGTAAGGACATTCTTGACTCTAAAAATTTACTTCAAAGCCAACGATTATTATGATTTGATAAACTGGAAGACAGAAAAAATATTCGAGCCATCATTCACAAAAAATACGGTGACAGTGAATTGTGGGACAAAATTATGAGCGAAGATATAAATATCCGGATTGAAAATTTTCCCTGTCACACACAGGCTGTAGAGAGAGGTGTGAAGCTGGTCACTGAAGCTATCTTGGCTGTTTGCGGAAGTATAGCACGCGATGGATATATTCGAGCAAGAATAAAATCGAGAAAAGAAATGCCGAAATTCGAAACAAAATTACACTTTTCCTCTGGAATTCAGGGAGCTACCCCATACGCATATGAAACGACTGAAGGCTGAAATTATTAAAATATATATATATTCTTAATGTTCCTTATATTTTAATGCAAATAATAAAGTTAAATATGATAATAATTTTGTTTTAAATTTTTAAAAAATTTCTAGAATCGATAATTTTTTCAAAGTTTCAGGTCCTCTGCGCCACCTGAAGATCATATGTCAAAAAAAAAAAAAAAATATTTTTCAACAGCTATTTATCTACAGCAACATTAAATGATGTAGGGTTTTTGAAATTCGAAGAAAAATTTTTTTCGACCTCTTTCACTCCGGGCTATTGTATATAGCCTCTCTATTATGCCTCGTTCAGAAAAGGGCGTTTTTAGTTGAACAAGATATCGTTCAGACGTTTCAATTTAATTCGAACCAATATTGTTAATCAAGATGGCGTCAAGTGAATGAGCGAAGAAAGGAGTGTAAGGAGAATATACGATGCAAATGTGAATGGTAGCAGAAGTCGGGGACGCCCGAGAAAGACATGTCACGACCAAGTGAATCAGATACTTGAGTCGGGCCATGTCAAGAGTCAGAACAATAGAAGAGTATGTATGAGACGATGTATGAATGTGAATGAGGCAAGGAGTGTGTGCCAAGACCGAGTTGTTTGGCGGTCCGTTCTCTCTGCCTACCCCTGCGGGGAAACGGCGTGATGGTTGGTTAGTTACTTAGTTAAGATGGCGTCAAGTGAAGTTATCGCTGCGTGCGTCCCTATGATTTTGGACCTTTTCCGGAACGAACTTCAGAATATGAAAAAGCGTGAAAAATGTCCTAAGAGGGCTAGAAAATGGATTATAAGGAGAAACGAATTGAGTGCTTCTAACACTATATTGAGAGAGATGGCGTTAGAAGATACCGAAGGCTATTGCAATCATTTGCGAATTTCGGAAGAACAATGTGATGTACTGTTGTCTAAGATTTAAAAAAAAATCCGAAGACAGGACACAGTTATGCGAGCGGCTACTCCGGCAAAAACTAAGTAAATAATTACGCTAAGATACCTGGCGTAATTTGTCTAAGCCTATTTTATTGTAAAATTACTAATGAATCGTGGCAAATAAAAATATGAACATAGTCACCTCTCTTGGGAATCATGCGACGTGTTGGCAGCTGGGGTGTATGACTCTCCCTCGGTATTCTTGTCATATCTGAAAATTGAAAATACTTTTTATAATATTTGTATCTCAAATATTACCTTTGATTTAATTTGACAACTAATAATGTATAGACATATCGTCGCTGTTAAATCAAACCGGCATATGTGCAAAAATGGAGCTTTTGAGTTATTGGTGTAAAAAAATTTCTTTTTTTCCCTTCTATTCTTATTGTGTTCCGGCATGTGGTATGGTTGAATAAAAATCTGTCAGATGGCGTTGGGTCGGTATGCATTTACGCGGGAATCGCAACTTTTTTTAGCAGAAGACAGACCTATTCCGCGGTACGCCAGTTGCTTCAAAACTTTCAAGGGGGAAATGCGTCCATCATGTAAGTAAAACTGAATTATCTCACAATAGTACATTTTTATTATTACCCAGATATGACTTATTGTATGACTTATTGGCAGATAATCCGGTTTGCACTTAACAAAAGCGTTTATAGCAGCCTCAACCAAAACAAACCGGCATATATGCCAAAATGTCTGACCCGGGTAAAATTTCTCCCGGTTAAAAAAATAAATTAAAATAGGCAAATTTAACACGTAATACCCGGAGGTTGAAAATGAAACACATGCGGCGGTGGTGGGTCCAGATTGACCCGGCTGAAATGATGAAATTAAAAGGCTTTTTATGCATTTTTCGTTCATATTCTTACTTTTATATGATATTATTGTAGTTCCTCATTAACTCATAACATATCCCCTGTGTTTCTTGTATGAACATGAAAGTTTTAGAAATTAGTGTTCCGTAAATTTTGCGGTTCGTCGATATACAGCGGCGCGGACATCCCGCGCAACAGCTAATCAACGACTGAATCGAAGACGGCCCCGACGGCCGATGCGGGTGCTGGGTGATGGTCAGGGGAATGAGGAGGGCAGCGCGGGAGAGGGGGACAAGAAGCATTCGTCAGCGGAAACAAACATTTTTATTTCTATAATTATTAAAATTTTCGATGGTGTGCATTTACAAGAATATCGTGTATTATTTAAAATACCAGAAATAAATCACTTATTTGATAATTTCCTTGTGGCTGTACCTCTAATAGAAAGATGTGTAAAGAGAAAATAAATTCAATTTATAGCCATATTAAACGATGATTGCTTATGCAAATATTAGAAAATATTATATAATGGCATTCAAATTCAAGTTGAGTATTTACTTCCTCACACATTTATTTGTCACAATTAAAACCATTGAATGACACACATTAAAATATACTAAAACTTTTATTTTTCAATATAACAAATTTAAATTAACAATTTTCATTTAAAAAAAAGGAATAAAAGCAATATTCTAAATACGAAAATACAAAAATGATTCGACGATTAATAAAATTTATATACATACACAAAACACCAAATGGATTTATTATTACAAATTCAGCGGCAAAATAATTATATAGCACTACCAATTATAAAAAGTTTAACAGTTTTTTATTAGTTAAAATATATTAAAAATGCTAAAATTCACAAAAATAATTCATCGATATATTATATCATTCAATAAATGTCATCGAAACGTATATTGCTAAAAATATAGCGGAAGCGATCTCTAGATAAAGCGGAGGGGAAAAAATGCTGCCGGAATAAATCCTCGGTAGTCCAAAGTTCGCTTAGTTCTAACTTTTGGCCGCGATTTCTTCCTGAAGCCAAAAGAACTCCAAAAAATGCATACATTTCTGTCTTCGTAATGTTAGGAAAGCTGGAATTTTCCGGATTGAGCTGACAGAATTTATTCGTATTTTCAATAATTTCCTCCACCATTTCATTTGAAATAAACAAATCAAAAGCATCTCTGATGGATACTATGTTCTGGCTACCGTTTTTCAATCCATGGGTAGAAGAAATAATGTTATGGCTTCTGGTACGTGAGCTGGCTGGTTGCGCAGAATTCCATTGGAATCCGGAATTCGACACGTATAAATGTTGATCTGCAACGGATTCATTCGAATTTCCTACACTAACTTCATTATCACTTCCATTTCCACTTTCAGATATTTCCTCTAGTAATATTTCTTCCGGATCACTTTCAAATTCTGGATCTAATGTTTCGAATTCCAAGTCGCCATCATCACTGATCTCACTGTTCGAACTGTTAAGTAGCTTTTCGATCTCATTATCAGATAAATAATTTTGCTTTGCCATTGCGTTCGTACGCTACAAAAAAAAAATTAAAACAAAGTCACAAACAAAAATCACAATACTAGAAATGTGCCCGAATGGTTGACAACATCTGCGCGGGACTGTGAGAGACAAAGACGGAAGGACAGAGCGAGAGATATGCTGTTTCGTCGGCTGCTCGAATTCAACTGAGAAGAAATGAGTTTTTGCGTGTTTTTAAACACAATTATTCTTATAACTTTTTTAAAACGTGTCCGATTTTAATCATTTTTGAGTCGAAATGTGGGTAAATATTTGATAAAAGAATAGACGAAAGGAAATTAGCCTAAACGAGATATTTGCGGCAAAATCTTTTTTTTTAAAAACACTGGGTCAAACCAGACCCATCACCGGAGTCGAGGTGTTAATAAAAAAAACTTTAGCAAACTGAAAGATGCGAGACTGCGGTGAGGAATACGAGTCTAAAACCCGTGGAAGAGTGAATCAACACAGGGAAAAAGAAGCGTTATTTAGATTCGGAGCTGTGTGCTGAAATGACTGCAACATTTAAATGACAAAGCTGACTGTCCAATAGACGTTGTCTTTTACAACGATAATTGTTGTGGACAACAAAAAAATAAGTTTATGATGGCAATGTACAAATATACTGTTACAACAGTAAAAAACATAAAATCTATCACTCACAAATTTTTAGTAAAGGACCACACCCAAAACGAGGTGGATTCGGTTCACTCAACCATTGAAAAATAAGTTAAAAGAACACTCCAAAGCGGACCTATATACTTACCTTCCCAATACGCCATGGCCATGAAAACGGCAATGAAAAGTGGCAAGCCTTACCTGGTTCATGAGTTGAATCATGAGGACTTTTTGATATAAAAGCTCTGAAGGACCCCCAGGTAATTTTACCCATTTTGGACATTCGAATGTTTAAAGTAATTAAAGACGACGGCAACTTTTACTTCAAAACATCCTACGGATCACATGCCTGGGAGGAGGCGAAGAAAGGGAATAGACGGGGCAATGGGAGCGTGAATCCTGTTCTGATGCAAGCTTATTCCAAGAGACCATTGATGAGAAGAAGAAAAATTGTATCCTAAAGTTAGTTACCGCCGGGATAATACCGTCAATTTACTCAGATTTCCATAAACGATTGGGAAACTTTGAAGTTACCAGCAAAGGAAAGAGCAGTTTTATGTTAATTGTTTATAAAAAAATTGTGAAGCAATAAATTATTATTTTTTCATTGACAACATTATCTTTTTTTTATACCTAAAACAGGTTCCAAAAGAAGAAGCCACTTTGACACAAAAGCAAATATTACACTGATTTTAAAGCCATACTGGCATATCTGCATTTTACTGTTAATTGAAGCAATTTTTGATTTATTTGCAAGTACTACTTCAATAAGCAGTATTCGTCTAAATTTTATTCATTCATAAGGTGGCTTTGAGGTGAACCAAACAGACGTTAAAAGGCAAATATCATATGCGAAATCTTTAAAGCGCTCTGGTGAAAAACTAGCATTTTGCAGATATGCCGGTTTGATTTCACAGCGACGATATGTGTGTTGTCGAAGACTCTCTCGTAGAAGACTTAAAATTCTTTTGGAAATATGTTAAATCCCAAAAAGAAAATCAACTTATACACCGAGTATTATGTCATTCGATTGTAAACTATCACAAAATCTACAGGAAACTGTTAATCTGTTTGCTGAGTTTTTTGGTAGTGTATATGTTAGTAAAAGTGTAGACAGTGAGTACTCTTGTTCTAATATGGTTGAGAACCTTGTTATATCTGACTGTACAGTAACTATAGATGACGTTATATCTAAGCTGACGAGTCTCGATTCCCGTAAATCTGCAGGACCCGATAAAGTTCCACCTAGATTCCTAGTTAATTGTATGCATTCATTGTCACATCCCATACATAAGATATTTATGAAGTCACTCTCATCAGGTGTGTTTCCTGTTCTTTGGAAGTTCAGTCATTTGACACCTATTTTCAAAAAAGGAAATAAGAGCGAAGTAACAAATTATTGGCCAATATGCGTAATGTCTTCTTTACCCAAACTTTTCGAAAGCCTAGTACTAGAAAAGTTGATATCTCAATTTAAACGAGTAATCTCACCCCTTCAACATGGATTCATTAAAGGAAGATCAGAACGTCAGATTTAATATAATACACCAATGATATGATTAATGCCTTAAACGCATCCATCGTATCAAACTGACTACATACATACCTGCTGACTACAGCAGATTATTAGTTTTTGCAAAGGTTCTTATTCAATTAATGGCGCTAATCTTCTTCGAGTTTAACAGATTCGAGATCTCGGTGTCTTATTCCACGAGAGTCTGCAGTTTAACTTACACATCGATAAAACTACAAGCGATGGGATGAGAACGCTCGGTTTTATTTTGAGAATGGGGGCAAAGTTTAAAAATGTGTTAACTTTAAAACATCTATATTGCTCATTAGTACCAAGTTAATTAGAATACAATTCAACAGTATGGTCACCGTACTACAAAGTCCATTCTCATGCCTTACAAAGGTATAAAATAAATTCCTTCGGTGCATCAATTTTAAAATAAATATTTCCATCGAATTTATAAATTACAATAACTTACGCACCCAAACCAGACTTCTAGATAGAAGACTTTTAACTTATATATTGTTTTTATTCAAAATTATCAAATCTCTAATTGAAAGCCCTGAATTATTGGAATTAATTTCTATGAATGTACCTGCCAGACAAACTCAAAGCAGACAATTTAAAATATAACAATAACCTCAATACTAACTACTCTTTTTATTCACTAATTCCAAGAATACATCACCGCGCAAACAAACACTGTGAACTTATTGATGTATTTAGTGTTAATAATTTTTGAGTTTCAAAAGGCAACTAATTTCAGACCTGTTTGCTAGTTATAACTTGTATTATTTATTAGCTTTAAATATGAATGCAACAATATAAATAAAAATGACTAGACATGCATTTTAATGTTAAATTCAAAGTAATCAGTTACATTATCAAAAACTGACTTACCAAACACAGGCAATTCTGTCGACTGACCAGTCCAAGGCAGTCCAAGGCAAGATGTGCTGGGCACAGCGGTATCTGAAACATATACAATATTTTGTTAACATTTCCTCTCGGAATTCCAAATTAAACCAACTTGGTTGTGCCATTATATATCACATAACTTTCTACTAACCATCAGGCGATTCGCAAATAGTGCGATCGCTGTCGTTGCTGAAAATCATTTCGACATTTGTCACCAAGTCCAGCACGCTGTCGATTGGATGATGCTCCTGGGAAGCACTTGGTGACAGTCTGCCCCCTCCCGTCTTGGGCCTGCTTATCTTTTCTCTACGAAAATCTAACTTCCTTTTCGTTTTTATGTTGTCCCAAAATTTCTTGAGCTGCGCTTGAGATCGCTAAAAAGGAATTCAATACGGTATTATAATCTAGTATACTATTACGGAGTGGGAATAACAGAAAATTATGATGGATATATGAATGTGGATGAAACGACGTGATGGTTGGTTGGTATTTTAATTACGAACGAAAAATACCTTTAGATTGTCGGCGATCGAGTTAAATTCATCCGTCACCTTGTCCCAAGCATTTTTCTTATCTCCGAGATGCTGGTGATTTGTGGCAATGGAAGAAATGGCTTGATATTTGCATATCAAATCAACCAAACATTCACACCCGTATTCAGAATCGATTCTTCAAGGTTGCCTTACTCAAGTGTTTTCCTTACTCAAGGGAAAGAATCGAGGAACCTTACCTTTAACGCTTCAATTCAGAGTCCACACTTGGAACTTCCTTCATCAAGGTGTGTACCTTATGTCTACGCCGAAATAAAGTTGGGACGTCATCCGAAATTTGAGGATGTTGCGCTATAATTATCACAACGCTCCCCGTTTTGTGACAAGTTGTACGTTTATCTATGCTATTCTCTATGGATTTACATGTCTACGCCGAGTTGCATATTATCAAGCCGCTGTCAGACTCCATTAGTTCGTTTCTTTCGTGTTTGTGAGTTTTTTTAAAAAATGAGTTCGCGTATTGTGGTTACACCCAATGAGAAAATCGTCATATGTCGGAATCTCTTTATTCCTAACTGAAAGCTCGAAAATCTGTGCGATTTGAAAATCAATTTTTCTAAATGCACAATGAAATAAGATAAAATAAGATAAAATCAGTTAAATTTTCAATCTCTAATTGTTTTAACGCTGCTACTGATGCAGAAAAATTTTCAATAAAAATTTCAAGACTGCCAGATGTATTTGTACAATTTTTTGCATCAAGAATATTATTTAAATAATGTGTGCCCAGTGCACGTTTGTTTTGAAATTTGTTTACCAAAGCATTCCAGATTATATTGTATGTATCACCTCTAGGTACAATGCCTGAAGTAACCTTTAAAGCGCTGTGTGTCAATTTACCAATTAAATATTGAACACGCTGGGCGTCGGTTAATTGTCTATTATTATGTACATTAGATTTGAAAGATTGGTAGAAAGTCGGCCAATTCTCCATTTTACCATCAAATGATGGTAATTCCAATGGTGGCAATTTAATAATACAATGATCCCGCGAATCGTTGCGTGACGCGTTTTGAAGGTTAAATCGACTTCGTTTGACCTTCAAATAAATATCATCAAATTCATTTAATTGTTGGAAATCCGGTTTAAATGAGTCGTCCAAAGTCAACTGACGATCGTTAAGTTGATCAATAACAGTTTCAAACTGAACTCTCTTGTTTTCAATCATATCCAACCTTGCCATGAAATCCTCATTTTTTCTTGACTCGAAGGTAGATAAATTATTTGATAAATTGTACAAATCATTCATCCGCAAAAAAAGATTTCCTTTTTTTGCCGTCAAAAGTGTCAACGTTATATCCTGAATATCTCCAGAAACTTCTTCAGCAATTCTCGGCATTTTTAATGAGATGACAAAATATTCTTAACCAAAAAAAGTATTTTTTTTATTTTTTATTGTTTTATTGTTGATACATTTTTTTTACAATATTTCATATTTCAATTTAGTAATGTTGGCCTCACTGGGTTGTTTACCCGTGCTGAGGCCCCCATTTTATAATTTAAGAATTTATACAATTAAAAGAAAATAAAAGAAAAACAACATTAAAATAAAGATAAATTTAAAATAAAAAATAAAGATTAAAAATTAAAATATAATTATAACACTAAAAGAAAAATATCAAAGGAGAATGTAAATCGTCATTTATAATGATATATGTGTTTGTGCGTGTTGCGTGTTTTATATATTTTTTTTGTGTTGCGTGTATATGTTTTATTCTTTTATGTTATAGTATTTTGGTAATATTGTCTTTTTGTTCTTTAATCCATTTTTTTATTTTGTGTTTGAATTTATTTTTATTTTTCTCAATTTTTGTTTCAAGTGGAAGACTGTTGAATGCTTTAATAGCGTGGTATTTATGGTGTCTTTGTCCAAAGGTAGTGTTTACCGTCGGAGTTTTTATGTTTTCTTTGTACGCTTGTCTGACCGGTCTATTAGTGATATTTTGTGTTTGTTGGAGTTTGTTTTTTTGGTCGAAAATGTAGTTTAGTAGTGTTTTAACATATAATTGGCGTATATCAAGTACGTCACAGCTTTTAAATATTTGGTCTGTGTCGGTTAGTTTATGTTTTTTGAGTATTACCTTTAATATCGTTTTCTGTGCGATTTCTATTTGAGCGATAGCTGCGTTTGTTGCTCCTCCCCAAGCAATTATTCCATATTCTATTATTGATTGGCATAGTGCATAATATATTGTTTTCAATTGTTTTATTTTATATATGTTTCTTATGTTTAGGAAAATGTGTATTGTTCTGAGGAGTCTATTTGTGATTTGTTTGATGTGATGTGTCCATCTAAGATTATGGTCAATTAGGATTCCTAGATACTTTATTTGTTCTGTTTTTTCTAGAGGGGGGCAATCGCAGATGTTGGTGTTTATGCATTCGTGTATTTTTATGGTGTTTGTATTGTTTTTTGGCTGTCCTGTGTTAGTTATGCTGTACGTTGTGAATTTTGTTTTCGATATGTTTAGTGTGAGTGTATTTGAGTCCAACCATTTTTTCACTTGCGTGATTCCTAGATTCGCATTGTTATAAACCTTATTCCAATCCTTAGATTTAAATAATAAAACTGTGTCGTCTGCGTAACTAATTATTTCTCCATCTATTTCCATGCTGCAAAGTTCATTTATGTAAATTATGAAAAGAACGGGCCCTAGTATGCTTCCTTGTGGAACTCCGTGTGTAATCGGCAGTGGTTTGCTAGTATAGTTATTAATTTTGACTTGTTGTGTTCTGTCGCTCATGTAGCTTATTAATAGTTGTAGTTCTTTGTCTTTGATATCTTTGATAGTATACAATAATGTTGTAAGTATTGTAAATTAGAATTCTCCAAAAATTACGACAATTCCAATATATTATAAGTAAAGTAATTTGAGCTTTAATGAAATTTACCCAAAAAAAAAATACGCAAATTTCTAATGCTAGAAAAATTATTTATGTAGGTATGCTAGAAATCGGTACTGATAGGTACTTCTTAAATCACCAAAAAAATTACGTGAATAGAACTTCCATTTATCAAGTTTCCAAATCTAAATCACTAAATATTAATTAATCTTCGCTAGCAATATATCCGAGCTACGTAGGACCAAAATTATGGATGATGGTCTGGCGTGTAGATAACACAGACCATCTAGGGAATATTATATTTCCCTATGAAAATAAATTGCTGATTAATAAATTATCTCTGCAGGGAGAAAAACAATTCAAACCCAGTCACCAAAATACACATGAACTGAGAGACTCACCCAAAAATGGCACTCGCATTGAGGTCTTTTATTTCGTCATCAGATTCGGTGGCAGGCAGCAATCAGCACTCAATTTGCATTTGCACTAGATAAGGTTATAAGAACAACCAGCTCACAAGAGAGAATAATTATTAATGCACAAGATGAATCAGCACATTCATGGTAATAATACACGCAGCCGTGATTCGTGACATGTTATTGTGTCAAAAAATATATTTTAATTATTTTTGTCTTAAATAGACCTCTTTTGACTAAATAACACAATCTCAGATGAATCCACTGATCAGATGTAAAAGGTGACTGCAATTTGCTTATCATTCACCTGCAGAGAAAATACTATCCGAAATTGACTAGAGATGTCGGTTTTTGTCCATTCTATATTAAAAAATTAATTAATTAATTATGTTTGTATATTAAAAATTAGTTCACACTAATTTTAAATTAAAATTTAAATCGAATGCCTCTCCACGATCCCTCGCAAATCGGTACTCCGCGGACTCCGCGAATTGAAGCATAAACCTCAGGTGGCGCTATACAAGCCATATTTTTCTTAACGAGAAATGGATATTAAAATCACACGCCCGGACTGCGCCCGCTTAAGTAATCTGCCCGATCAGCTCCACAATTGATGGATTCGCTCCATAAACGCTAAACCCGTTACGCTCCGTAATCGCTTATCAGTCACCTTGTCGGAGACGCTGGACCCGTCTCCTGGAGACGTTACTCTCGGACCAAAGCCCTGATGGTGCCAGCTGGATCCGTCTGGGACTGATCACCGCCGGCCGGATAGAAGCTCCCCGCTCACTTTCCGTTATTCAGTGGTTAGTCAGCTTAGATAGAATTAAATACCAAATTTTGATCCCTGGGGGTAAGTGCCGACTCATTATATGTATCATGTTAACATAAATATATATCCCATGATTTATACTTTGCAAAAACTATCATCTTTCATTTCAATACAATTAGTAGAACCTGTAGTCCTTTGTGCCCATGCCTTGGTGACAGTTTTCATGCTCAGCCCATCCCGAACATTACTCGAGGACTGAGTATTGGCGCGCAGAATATCTGCAAAGTTCTGGATGGCATTAATTTTAAAATAAAACCGGTAACAATTCGTGTTAGAAGCATGACATAATTATCTTTTTTACAGATACATTTACATTTAAGTTACACGTACATTTAAGTTAAAAAAAATCAAATCTTTTACAATCTGATTCAGAACAAATTTAAATAAATCGAAAGGTTATACATATTTTGAACATTATAAAATTATACTAATTTAATATACTGGAAACTCTCTGGTGAAACATTTCATATCTATTACTAGAATTTATTCTGTAAATAGTTTTCATGAAGGTGAATGTTAAAGCAAGGAGCAAGAAAAGTGTCCAGTCAAAGAGTTTTCTCAAGAAAATGCATAATTGCGCATGAAAAAAATTAGGTGAGTGCGAACGAGTTTTTTCAAATCTCTCTTATGAAAAGATGAATAATGCAGCCAGAAAACGAAAAAGTTTTTTCTCAGCTGTAAGTCAGCAAGTTTTTCTTCAAGGTACACTATTGATAACTTGCATAGTTGCACTCAGAACAAGGAAAATGGGTTTTTCTCCGCTGTGAGTCAGCATGGGTTCCAGAAAATATCCTATATGGGGTGGCCTTTCCTAGAATCTGAATATGTGCACTTGGAAAATGAAAAAGGTTTATCGACACTGTGAGTCAACATGTGGCTTTTTAGATAAGCGTTTTGAGAATATCCATAGATGAACAAGGCACAAGAAAAGTTTTCTTCGTAGTGAGTCAACATGCAATTCAGATTGCCTTTACAATAACATTAATATGTGCACTTGGAACATAAGACAAGTTTTCCGCCACTCTAAGTCAGCACGTGGGTCTTGAGATGGGCGTTTTGATAAAATGAAATGTTTAAACGAAACATGAAAAAAGATTTTCTCCACCGTAAGTAAGCATGTTACACTTCAAATAACATGTATAATTGCACGCGGAACATTAACGAGGTTTTCCTACGAAGTGAAAGAGCATATGGCTCTTCAGTTGGCCCTTTTGATAACAAGCATAGTTGCACACGAAACATGAAAAAGGTTTTTCTCCACTGCGAGTCAGCAAGTGTCTCTTCAGGTTACCCTGTTGATAACTTGCATAGTTGCACTCCGACCATCAAAGAGGTTTTTCTCCACTGTGAGTCAACGTGTGCCTCTTCAGCTGACCCTTTCGACGACACGCATATTTGCACACGGAACATGAAAAAAGTTTTTCTCCACTGTGAGTCAGCATGTGGCTCGTAAGGTTGCTTTTTTGATAACATGCATAGTTGCACACGGAACATGAAAAAGGTTTTTCTCCACTGTGAATCTGAATGTGTCTTTTAAGGTGGCTTTTATGGTTCGATGCATAGTTGCACACAGAACATGAAAAAGGTTTTTCTCCACTGTGAATCTTAATGTGTCTTTTAAGGTGGCTTTTATGGTTCGATGCATAGTCACACTCCGAACATGAAAGTGCTTTTTCTCCACTGTGAGTCAGCATGTGACTCTTCAGCTGAACCTTTTGACGCCACGCATAGTTGCACACGGAACATGAAAAAGGTTTTTCTCCACTGTGAATCAGCATGTGTTTCATTAGTTTATCCTGTTGATAACATGCATAGTCACACTCCGAACATGAAAGTGCTTTTTCTCCACTGTGAGTCAGCATGTGACTCTTCAGCTGACCCTTTTGACGACACGCATAGTTGCACACGGAACATGAAAATGGTTTTTCTCCACTGTGATTCAGCATGTGACTCTTCAGCTGACCTTTTTGACGACACGCATAGTTGCACACGGAACATGAAAAAGGTTTTTCTCCACTGTGAATCAGCATGTGTCTCTTTAGTTTACCCTGTTGATTACATGCATAGTCACACTCCGAACATGAAAGGGCTTTTTCTCCACTGTGAGTCAGCATGTGACTATTAAGCTGACCCCTTTGACGACACGCATAGTTGCACACGGGACATGAAAAAGGTTTTTCTCCACTGTGAATCAGCATGTGTTTCATTAGTTTATCCTGTTGATAACATGCATAGTCACACTCCGAACATGAAAGTGCTTTTTCTCCACTGTGAGTCAGCATGTGACTCTTCAGCTGACCCTTTTGACGACACGCATAGTTGCACACGGGACATGAAAAAGGTTTTTCTCCACTGTGAGTGAGCATGTGGATCTTTAGTTGACCCTTTCGATGACACGCATAGTTGCACAGGGAACATGAAAAAGGTTTTTCTCCACTGTGAATCAGCATGTGTTTCTTCAGGTTACCCTGATGATAACTTGTAAAGTCGCACTCCAAACATGAAAAAGGTTTTTTTCCACTGTGAGTCAGCATGTGACTCTTCAGCTGACCCTTTTGACGACACGCATAGGTGCACACGGAACATGAAAAAGGTTTTTCTCCACTGTGAATCTGCATGTGTACGTTTGAATTTCGCTTTTGAAAATTCATGGCAAAATTTGACTTAGGAGAGAAGGAGTAGTTGCGGTTGAGAGGAGTGAATCCTTTTTCCACAAAATGCGTCTGAAGATCTGTCAACAAATTTAAAAAATAACATGGATGAAAATGATTCAGTTAAACATAGAGTAAATAAGCGAAGTTAGTTCAAAGAAACGTTAAAAAAATAGGAAATGCCCAATTTTTCAAGTTTACGATGAATATTGGTTTTACCTGCTTCCTTGGTTATTCTCCCAAAGCGTTCCAAGCATTCCTCTTTAACATCCGGCAGGTCTATGTCAATTTTCATATAAGTAAGCCCCGCTTCATCTTGTGGGGATCCAAGAACCGCGTTTATGGTAACTGTTTCCACATTCATGCTTCCTGGAATAAAAAAGGAGAATAAATAGAATGTATCTTTGAATGGCCAGCCCTGAACCAAACGGCGCCAGGCGCGATTTTAATTTTGGCTGCCCTTACAGTCTTAATAAGTATACACCAAGGGTGGATATCAATGTAATCAATAAAATTATGATTTTTGGTTTTTTGTAGCAAGGTATTTATTAAAAATATCAAGGGCGATGTGTTAAGTTGAGTATTCGACGCCCGAAGCGAACTGCTGCAATTCCGTCCACATAAGGCCAGCCATGTATCTTCGTACCATTGATGTAAAACAAAACATATTTTTAATTAAAAAGCTATAAACTATTTTTTAACGAATAAAGATACCATAAAAGCTGGAATTTGGATGAAAGTTTTAAAGGTCAATATCAGATAAAAATGACCACAGACGTTCACTTGAGGGACAGATTCAACAAGAAAGAAAAACCCTGCTCTAGAGCACCTTAAGTAGGAAGTTGTAAGTCAATGGGATAGTGTTTTATAAATCAATGTTTATGAATTTTTAACGTATAAAAAATAGGTGTTATTTACATCATGCTACAATAAAATTAGGGGAAAATAGAGGAACCGACAACTTATTTTGAATAGTATAATCATGTTAAAATAGTGCGGTATTTTGGTAGTTTCCGGAAAGGACGCATTTTAGGGTATATACCCAATACACCTTTTTGTATTATAAGAAAGGATGAAACAAGTATGTGTCCTGTTTGCACGACATTTCAAAACAGACATGGATTCCGGAAATTTGTATTTAAAGTTCTATATTTTACACGTATGCAATGCAACTACTCTCCGCATATTGCAAGAATTCAGTCGTTACAGCTGGGAGGTCGAAATCTAAATCGGAAAATGCAATTTCACCTCCACCTTCTTCCTGGAGCCCTGGTTCCGTCTTAATGGATATAGTATTTGGCTTCAATAGATCCATGGTCTGCTTTGGTAGGGTTTGGTAATTAGTTTAACCCTGAAACAGAACAAAGTTGTAACGGAATTCAGTTTTTAAAATATGGCTTCTCAAGTCGTAGCAAAGATACAAAATAAACCTTGAAGTTATGACAAAGGTTGAGAGAAACGTCGTTTAATTGGGAAAACTCTTTATTTATTTACAGTCTATGTCTACCGCCATTCCGTTGATTCTACCTATGATTAAACAACTGTTATCCGTTTATTTGTTATCATTTTAATAAATACATTTGAAATACTAATCTTTTAATAGGTTGATGTCATATTGACAGTTTTAAATATTCTGCTGTGACAAAACGCCCGATGGTTCATTAACTAAACTGGAAGAACGGCCGCTACCAAAATGAATAGAAATGAATATAAGTATTATTTCTCACCACTAAACATCACTTGCATCGTATAATAAGTTTAACAGGGCGGGATAAACAGAGTGTGGAAACAGGAAGAAAGATTGTCGGAGAAGAAAGCACTTGTCAGAAAATACAAAGGTTATGCATAGACAAGAATGAAGTCATAGACAATTATTATAATTTTCATTAACTCGGCCAATTAAGAAAATTGTAATTTGTACTATAATTTTAATGGGTACGATAAATATGCCTCTCCTAGTCGTAGTACAGTATATAATAATTATTTACCAACAAAAAATGCATTAATAACATTATTTTTTATCAAGAAGTATAAGAATCGTGGCTCCCTTCTTATCAGAACCAAGAAATTCTTTTTTCTGATAAAGAATACATTACCAATAATGTTCTTCAATTTAATATCTTAATATATATATGTATTAATTTAACTCTTATTAAACGAAATAAAAAATACTGTGTATTTCATTTTAATGTTAAAGTCAGAGAAAGTCAAAATTCGATAAAGTCGTAAAAACCACATCTTCATATTTAATATTTTAAAATCTAAGAATGGGTTGTTTCGGAGAATTTTAATAATTGAAATGTTCTGGAAAGATTTTTTCAAAGTTCTGCTACTATTTCAGTTCGCTGTCCTAGTTGTTGTATGTTCAATAGACCTTTTTTTTGCAAAACTGCGTTATTTATTTATTTAATATCAACGGTATAAATATAGCATAAACAATGATAACATGTCAGTTAAAATCGTAGAAATATCTTAAGATAAGAATTACAAATATATGTGGCATTTGATTGTGAAATGACATTAGAGAGTAAGTAAGTAAGTGAACAAGAGATACAAGTACATAAGTTTCTATAGTGCAAATAAGGTAGAATTAGATTAAATTAATATTGATTGAAAAGATTTGATAGCATAGCCCTCTTGTACCTACCTTGCGTGCAGTTAAATAGATCTGCCACATCTGCGTATCTATTACTAACTTCATGCAACCTAGGTACAAGCGAGTGTTTGGAATACTCAGTCCTGATATTGTTGCATTTAAACAAAATTTTAGAACGAGTAGCCCTCGTGGGTATATGAAATTCAATGAGGTTAATTAAATCAGGACTGTCTATACCTACTACCATTTACAATTTTGAACATAAATATTAAGTCGGATATAATTCTTCGATCTGAGAATTTTAATAAATTTAGATTTTTCATCAAGTAATTATAGTTTATATTTTAAATGGGAATACCGAGTTTAAAATTAATGTGTCTTAGGAATTTATGTTGAATTTTTTCGATTGAATCTGAATGTAATTTGTAGTGGGGGGACCAGATCGAGGAGTTATATTCGACTTGACTACGAACCAGGGATGTATACAAAATTTTTAATGTTGAAATATTCTTGAAACTTCTGGAATTTCGAAGAATGAAGCCTAGCATTTTCATTCCTTTATTATTAATATTATTTATATGCGATATAAAGTTATATTAAGAGTCGAAAGTTATCCCCAGATCATTAATTTCTTCGACAGAGGTAAGGATTGAGTTGTTGAGTTTATATGAATGAATAATTGGTTGATTTATTCTGTAAAATATTATTGAATAACACTTATTTATGTTCAGATGAAGTTTGTTAAGAGAACACCAATTAATTAACCTGTTCAAATTATTTTGTAGACAGATACAATCTTCAGCGCTTTTGATTATTTTAAATATTTTTAAATCATCTGCGAAAAGTAACTTATTAATATCTTCATCAAATATATTTACAATATCATTTATAAACAGTATAAATAATATTGGGCCTAAATGAGACCCCTGTGGTACACCACTGGTAGCTATAAATTGATTGGAAATGAACAAATTGATTTTTACAAGTAAAACTCTATCAGTTAGATAGCTAGCAAACCATTCTAAAAGTTTTCCGTCAATACCGAGCTTACGTAGTTTGATCAGGAAAATTGTATGGCATACTTTGTCAAAGGCCTTGATAAAGTCCGTATATATGGAATCGACTTGAGTTCTGTTAGCTAATGCGTTTGATATATAGTTTTCATATAACGAGAGATTCGTCAGAGTTGATCTACCCGACAAAAATCCGTGTTGATTCGGAACAATGAGGTGGTTAATACATGGTGAAATTTTATCAAGTAATAGTTTTTCAAAAAATTTAGGAATTACGGATAGCTTACATATTGGTCTATAGTTAGTGTAATGAAACGCTGTTTGATCAAAGATGGAGAATAGACTATCATTTATTTCATATGAGTTTACATATTAAATACATAGATGGCAGCACTAGTCTTATATTGTTGTTATCATTTCAACACCCCCACTATAACTAACATATAAATACAATTAAATTAAAGAATTTGCACACCTAGTTTATCCAAAAATTCATAATGTTTTGTGGAACCCAAACTTTTGGTGAACAAATCAGCAGGCATTTCAGCTGTTGGCAAATACTTAACATTTACAATATTATTTGCTACACATTCTCTACAAAAATGATATTTAATATCAATATGTTTGGTGCGCTTATGAAAAACTGGATTTGCTGTTAACTTTTGCGCACTCTGATTGTCATTGAAAATATCAATAGTATACATTTTTTGAGTTATTTCATATTGTAAATTTCTCAAATAAATTGCTTCTTTGCAGGCTTCGGTGATGGCCATATATTCAGCCTCACTACTAGATAGTGCAACAGTATTCTGTTTTTTTATTTCCCAAGATATAACACAACCAGATAAAGTAAAACAAATTCCAGTGTATGACCTCCTATCTATAATGTTTCCGCCCCAATCAGCATCTACAAACCCTTTTAATATTGAGCTTCCACTAGCGGAATACTTTAAACCATAATCTTTAGTACATTTTAGGTATCTCAATAACCTTTTTACATAAGAACAATGTTCTTTGGAATAACAATTATTAAATTGGCTTAAAAAACCAACCGTATATGCAATGTCCGGTCTGGTTAGAACCGCTAAATACATAAGACATCCAATTATTTGTTGATATGGAAAATTACCAACACAATGTTCATTTTTTGACACATTTAACTTTGTTTCCATTGGAGTCTGTGCAGGTTTACTTTGGCTCATATTAAACTTATGCAACAGCTGATCAATATAATCTTTCTGACTTAATATTATTGTTTGCTTAGATTTGTTAACAGTTATGTTAACACCCAGACATTTCTTTATTTCTACTAAATCTTTTATTTTGAAATGACTTGTTAAGACATCCTTTAAATGCTTAGTTTCATTAGTATCATTTGAAAAAACAAAAAAATCATCTACAAACAATGCGACAATAGTTTTAAACTGATCTTTCATTTTTGTATACATACATGGTTCTATTTTAGATCTAATATAACCTATGCTTAACAAACATTCATCTACTTTTTTATACCAAGCACTTGAGGATTGTTTAAGCCCGTAAATGGCCTTTTTTAATTTAAGTACTTGACCATTTTGTGTTTTTTCAGAAAAACCTTTTGGTATTTGCATGTAAACAGTTTCCTCAAGTGTACCATTCAAGAAAGCCGTTGTTACATCAAGATGTGTTGTTTTCAAATTTAGTTGTACTGACAATGCAAAAAGAAATCTTAATGTAGTATGTCTCACTACAGGAGAAAATGTTTCTGTAAAGTCCACACCTTCAACTTGTGAAAAACCTTTTGCCACTAAACGTGCACGAAAGCGGACTTTATTTTCACTATCATACTTTTTACGAAGCACCCACTTGCACTGTACAACTCTTCCATCTTTTGGAGCATCACTTAACTCCCACGCATCATTGTCTTTGAAACACTGCAACTCTTCTGTTATAGCCAACTCCCACTGTTCTTTTTCTGGTCCATTTAAAGCGTCATGCAGAGACAAACCAGCCGCATTATCATATGTTTCACTGTCAACGCACAGATTTGATAACCCATACCTCTCTGGAATCTTCCTCTCCCGGTTAGGTCGGCACTGCGGGCTTTCTTTCTCACTGTCTGCATCTTAATAATCACTGGGAACATATGTTTCATCATTATCTATAAAACTGTCCATGAAACTTGAGTGTTCTTGACTAGGCACAGGTTCATTTTCACATTGTTCTGTATCATCAAGTTCCTTACTATCCCCCACTGAATCAACATTCTGACCACATTGTTCTGTATCATCAAGTTCCTTACTATCCCCCACTGAATCAATATTCTGACCTTTCACTTCCATTAAATTTTCAGATTTTGATTGCTTCTCAATGATGATCACATCTCTACTAGTCGTTACATTCCTTGTTTCTGGATTGAAGACCCTATATCCTTTTATATTATCTGGATATCCTATGAGAATACATTTGGTTGTTTTCTTATCCCACTTCTTTCGCTTTTCTTTAGCTACATGGACCATCACAGTGCTACCGAAAACTCTGATATGACTTATATCCGGTTTGGAGCCAGTCCACAAGTCATATGGAGTTTTATTTTCCAATGCCGCTGCCACAATCCGATTCTGCAGGTACACTGCCGTATTGGTGGCCTCACCCCAGAACTCTTTGCCTAAGTTTGCATCAAAAAGTAGACATCTTGCTTTTTCAACTATTGTGCGATTAAATCGGTCACACAATCCATTCTGTTGTGGGGTGTAAGGGTTGCTTTTCTGATGAATCACACCGGCACTATTCAGGAAATCATCAAATTCTTTATTGCAATACTCCAGTCCGTTGTCACTCCTTAATACTTTGATTGTTTTTTTTTTGTTTGATTTTCCACCTGAGCTTTAAAAATCTTGAAATACTTCAAAGCCTGATTTTTGTGTTTTAAGAAATAAACAAATGTCATCCTACTATGATCATCAACAAATAACAAGAAGTATCTCGAGCCGCCCATAGACACATTCTCCATAGGCCCACATATGTCTGTGTGCACAATATCTAGGAGATTACTGCTTCGTTGGCCACTCTTAAAAGGTAACCGGCATTGTTTGCCTTCACAACATGTTGTGCATGAAGATTTGCTTATATCAACTTTTTTATCAAGTGACATACCATGCACAGCTTTTTCCATCTGATTCAAATAATCTTTGTTTATGTGTCCTAACCTTCGATGCCAAGTCATTCCTGACACAACTGATGCTGCTAAACAGTCTTGTTTTAGCAAATTCACTTTATATACTCCATTGACCAACACTGCCGTAGCAACCAACTCGTTATTTTTATTTTAAACTGAACAACCATTTCCAGTGAAAGATACACGGTTGCCTTTGATAATCAGTTGGCTAACAGATAATAAATTCGTTGTTAGACTTGGTACACAATATACGTTTTTCACCATGATGTCATACTCATGATTATCTGTTTTAGTCATGATTTTTACATCGCCAGAACACAATACTGACACCTTTTCACTGTTTGCGACAACAATTATTTTTTCTTGTTCATACTGCGCATTTATAATCCAACTTTCATTTGCTGTCAGATGTACACTCGCGCCCGAGTCGATATACCAATCGTCTTTGTTAAAATTTCCACTCAGGAACACTGCGCTAAACGCATTAGACTGCATTCGATCCTTATTTATCTGATTTGACAAGTTATTTTCTGTATTTGTACACTGGTTCTTGTAATGCCCGATTTGTTTACATCTGTAGCACTTTATATGCTTGTTGACGTTTGACTTTGACAAGCCAGTGCTGCCATTGCTGCCAACATAACTTTTGCTGGCCATAGACATATTCGTATTATTTTTTCCTTTGTACTTTGAAGTTGAACGAATTGCTAAAGCTCCGCTAACTTCACTCCAGTCATGACTTGCTGAATCCATATCTAACAATTTTGTTTTTATGGAGTCTGTCGTTATAGGAATTCCTGAATGTTCTAATGCCATAACCATCGGCGAGAAACGATCTGGCAAACCAGCGAGTAGCAATGATGCTGTCCATGTGTCATTAATTTCGAATCCCGTTCCTGAAAGCTTCTGTGCTGTATCGATAATCTGCGTCACATAAGACGTCATCGAACTGCAATTCTCTCGGCAAATCGAAATTAAATTTCTCAGCAAACTTATTCTCCGTGAAAATCCGTTGTCGTCGAATAATTTTTTTTAATTTATCCCATAACTCTTTACTGGATGTAGCATCTTTTACGTGAACATATAAAGACGAGTCGATTGTCATAATCAATTTTGCTTTGGTTTTTGCATCATCTGCAGGTTTTATTTCAATCCCGACTTCTGGCTGCACATAATGCTTCATGCCTTCGAGGATTAAAAAATTCTGTGCCGCAAAACACCATATGTCGTAATTATCACGTCCCGTTAGCTTGGGTACGTTGACAAGATAGTTCGCCGACATTTTTAAACTGCGATATACTAAAGTTGTACACTTTTATTATAACAATCCGTCACGACACAGTTCAATCGCGTTTTGTAATCGTGTTTTTTATACTGGTCAAACAAAAAAAAACAACAAAATCGCGAAGATTTATAAGCGAACGGCCCATAACCTGTAATGAAACGCTGTTTGATCAAAGATGGAGAATAGACTATCATTTATTTCATATAAGTTTACATATTAAATACATAGATGGCAGCACTAGTCTTATATTGTTGTTATCATTTCAACAGTTAGTAACATCACTTTTATTACCCTTTTTAAATATAGGAGTTAGATAACAACGTTTCCAAATATCAGGGAAGCACCCTGTGTCAAGGGATTGATTAAGCAATAGAAAAATCGGCTCAGCCAGTGAAGTAATGCAATTTATCAGGATATTGGGATGTACATTATCAGGTCTAGCCTTTTTGTTTTTGTCTAGGGATTCGATTTTACTTAAAACGTCGTTTATATTGATGTGCATGGCAGGGATATGTATGCTCTCGTTAAGCGACGAAGATGGTATATAATTGTCTGGGATATCTTCGTCATAGACGCTTTTAAAATAATCAGCAAAATAGTTAACTTTTACATTCATGTCAGTACTACTCTTTTCTTTGAAGTGCATTGAAAGGGGTAAACTTTTTTTTTTTTTTGTTATTTGTTTTTGGGGTGTTATGCCGTGTTGCGATAACTCCTTCTTTAGCCAACGTTTTGGACAGCATTGCAGTGTCCATCATCAGGGCAGATGTGTTATTTGGGGTAAACCTTGTTTGTTTTTTCTAAGAGAATTAACGTGAGTGAAAAAGTTTTGTATATTCGAAGGTATGGAGTTTTCGATTCCATTTATATAATTGATATATGAATTTCTTGATAGTTTTTCACACTGAGTTCTATAGTTGTGAAATATCTTGTAGTCGGTAAGAGAGTTCGATTCTTTATAGTTTTGTGTGCAATTTTTTTACAGATAACTAGGTTAATTAGCTCGCCACTGAACCATTTTGGGAAATTCACTTCCTTGAAGTGTGAATGTGGTACAAAGCTTTCAATGGCCTTATTAATAATTTTGTAAAATAATTCAAGATTATAGTTAATAGTATTATTATGGTGAAGAAATGACCAGTCTTCATTTGCAAGATATTGATTCATGTTAGAATAGTCAGCTTTGGAGAAATTATAAGTAAGGTTAGGAAGAACAGTTCTGTCATCTGGTGAGTTATAAGTAGTGATGGTTATGCTTAGGGCGGGGTGGTGGCAGTCTAGGGGGAGAAGCTCGTCAACTGATTTAGCAATATGGACTGAGGTATCACTGCAGAATACTAAATCCAGCAGCCGATTATTGGTATTGTGAATGCCAATATGTTCATTAGCCTATTGCGCATTAACCTTTTTGTCCCGGAGAGAAAAAAATCACATAAGATCCGAAGGGGGGTCACTAGGGTCCCCCAATTTGTTTTGCTTATTAAAGGATGTTAATGGCATAATATTGTATAATTTGTTTTAGTAATAATTAGGGGGAGTATATTCAAAGTGTTTCAGAAGTCATTATCAAAATAATTTAATAAATAAGGTCGTAGTTAATATTCTAATGAATTTAGATAATATTGCGCCTTTTTCCATACAAAACAGGGAAGGCGGGCCGATAACGAGCATAACTCCTCGATTCTGAATCTCGACTGGCGATTGGCGATTACAGCGTAGCTAGTTTGTTGCACAGGGTGGTCCGTTAATGATGGATATATTTATAAATATATATTTTTTAAGTTTTAAAAACCTAGCACTACTTAACTAGGTGCGGATGTTATTTCGAATATTATGTGAATATTTAGATGTAAGTGAAGATTATAATTCCTAATTTATTATTTTATAATAGTATATTTACATTTAGGGTTAAATCGTAGTGTTTCCTTACCATAAATAATGGGTTCGTTTGTATGTCGAGGGGTTCGAGATAAAACGAATTTTTGGAAAATAGTGAAAAATAAGGTATTTTTAAAACTTAAACGTTAAGTAAATTATTTTTTACTGTAACCCCAGATATTCCTGTTTTTGATTTTTCTATGTGAAAACACCACAACAGTCCCAACTGCTCCTAATCATCTGGAACCAGTGAGACTATGGCATTCCCAAATCGGGTATGTTGGAGTAATAAAACTTCTAAATTTTAGGTGTACTAAAGTGATAATATTTCAATTATTAGTAGACTCAAAAGTCACGAGCCGCTACTGTTATGTTGTAAGGCTAAAAGTAGTGGGGAGGGTAAGGAGATGGGAAAGAGGGAGGTGGGGAAATACCTGGCTATTCAGATCTGGTCACCAAACAAGGTCAAAGTCATTTCAAGCAACATTCGAAATGAATTCTGGTCAGTAAATTGTGAAATATCACAAAGTAATCTATTAAATTTTACTTACGCACACCGGGATTTGAACCCGCGACCTCCGGTTTACTAGTCTAGAGCCTTACCCCTCGACAACGGATGCTGTAATATTTATGAAAGAAAAAATATATAATATCAAGTTGCAGGGCGGTAGATGCTTTCAGTATTGCCCTAGAAAAAGACCACCATGTAGAATCCAAAAGTTGCTTGAAATGACTTAAGTCTTTATGGTTATTAGATTTGCATATGCATGTACTTCAACCTTTGTCTTTCCCATATCCTCCCCCTTCCTATCCCAACTAACTTCAGCCTCACAAAATACGCCAATTGGGGATGCCATAATTCCACTGGCTAGGACGGTTCTTGTGCGGTTTTCACACAAATGAATTAAAACGATAGAATTTTCTGATCTAATTTAAAACATTGGTAAATATGCCGTAATAAACTGCAATAAATACATGCCGACTGATTACATAAATTCTAATATTGTAAGTACAGAATAATTTTTTTACATCCCTGAAATAGATAATAATTTATAAACACCATTTCATAAGTGTAAATGTACTGCTTACCAGTCTGAAGATGCATATAGCAGGGCGAAACTAGTCCGCTTTTAGAGAGAATTATTTACCACGAAAATTTAGAGAATTAGCAACTAAAACCCAATATACAATTAAACAGAAGTTTGCGATAGACTTTTTAACCATATAGTACTTAGTTTTTATTCAAGTTCCTTCAAATTACTTAAAAATGTTTACAAAACATGTGTCTCTTTCTGACCGATTTATTTTCCATGTGAGAAACAGAGACAGACCCAATTTTAATAATATTTCTAAACATGAGAAATTTACCGGATGTACGCCAGACAGGTCGATCTTAGTCCAGCAAGCGAGCATTTTAGCATCGCAAAAGGAAATCCCAGAAGTGCAGTGTACGCGACCGGGAGTTTTTCCCTTTCCATAAAATGCAACTTTTACGGTCCAATACGCTCGTCTTTTACGCTCGCTGGATCGTTCTCGGTGGAGAGCGGAGAGTGGGGATGGGGACGGGGGAATTTTAGCCGATGCTACGAAGCTGAGGTGCGGGGCAGGGGACAGGATTTTTGCCGGAATTTTGTACAAACTATTTAATATCTAAGAAACTAGAAATACAATATATATTTTTTTAAATGCAGATCGATAACCAAATACTTTTTTTAGGAATACCTAAATTATAGAGTAGGTGGTGTAAAAAACAACTTAGATATAGCATAAAACTCTCGTTAGTGTATGTGTGTTCCCCCCGTCCGGTAAGGGAGTGTTAATGAAGCTAAAGAAAAACCTTTTTTTATGGTGTTTAAGTGACATTTTAAGCATTTTTCGAGTGCCAATATCCACTCACGGAACAATGTTTCAGTTCTTATTTGTTCAATCTCCTGGATATTGAACATTCAAACACTCAAAGTTATGAATATAATATTTTTTTAAAAATCATAGATATTTGTTCAACATCCCGCAGAAGGTTGAGGTCTTGAATGTTCAATCTCCACTGTCAACCAATCAGGAACCGGCTAGTTAAAATGTGCGGCCATGTTGATTTTTAGTTGTTTTCTAACAACGAAATTGTTCCACTAAAAATACGTTTAATTGCGAATATATACTGTCATTGGACTAAAAAATGACTTCACCGACTGCAGAATCAATAAACCTTAGTACAGTAGCTCAAATAGAAAGGTAAGTCTTAAAATAATGTCATTTATAGGCTTTTTTCACCATATTTTACATGTACTTCTTGAATTTTATAGGCAAATATATAGGATGCTTCATTTATTATTTATTTATTCAATTATTTATTTACAAACTTAGGACTTTTATCTAAAATGATTATTAATAAATTATATAAATGCATTAAAACTTATTTTTATTCAAGAAATACAACAAAAGAGCCAGGAAATAGAAATGTGCAAAAAGTTGACTGTCCTCATAGTCTGATTGAAAGACATCTACGACACATATTTAGTCCGTTATCACTGCTGAGATCGCTGATGAAAACGAAGTCCAAATATTTCAATTTTGAATTCATTCAATTAGAAGTTTCTGATTTTTTTTTTAGTCACATAAAAAACAATAAACATATTCTTAAGTAGGAACTACAATAAAACCAACTAGGCAAACGACTAACAACAATAAATGTAATGTTAAAAAGCGCACACCCATAACCCAAATCGCGGGATTTTATAATATTAGGATTTTAAGAGCTGAAAGTATTTAAAGAAATAATATTTTATTCACGATAATCAACATAAAAAATAAGCTCACGGCAAATAAGAACTTCCGTAAGAAAAAAAACCTTTCTAAAGTAAGTAAACTTACATTTTTCAAATGTAGGTAACGAAACAATAAAAAAATAAAAAATTCAAGCGAAAATTGAACTTCAATAATTTTACGCATCACTTGGGATTTTTTTTATGGAATACCGCACACAGTCTCAACTGCTACCAACCATCTGGGAATCCCCAATTGGGGTATATTAGTATATTGTGAGGCTGAAGGTAGTGTGGAGGGGAAGGAGATGGAGATGAGAAAGAGAGGAAGGAGGATGAAGGAGAAGAGAGATGGTATGTGAGTATCTATTCAGATCTGATCACCAAACACGGCTAAAGCCATTTCAATTCTTATGGTGGTCTTCACACCATATCTTCCTCTCTGGAACATGCCGCAAATAGACTATATGTTATTTTAAATGAATAATTTGTGAAATAACATAAATGAATCAAATAAAATTTACTTGCGCACGCCGGGATTTGAATCCGCGACCTCCGGATTTCTAGTCAAGAGTACCCCTTGACCACGGAGGCCGTAATACGTACGATGTACGAATTTTTCACATCACGCATGCACCGACAGCCGATAGTAGTATATTAACGGTAGGTACCTTTGTACTTGTGTATTGTTTTCAAACATCCAAAATATTAGATGATTTATATAGAGCAGTTTTTGTAAAAAATCAACTCAAGGACTCTATTTGTATATTTTAAAGTAATACTTTAAGTCAACTACTAACTAAGATAAAAGTAAAGTGTTTGAAGTCTGAAAATCACCCTGTATATACAATTTACCACTAATTGGCTAAAAAATACCTCAAACTTATGGGAACCGAATTGTTAAATCTCCAGACGATATGTTCAATATCCAAAATAATCATTCATCATTTTCAAGCCATGTTCAACGTCTACATTTAAAGTCATAATACGGGCTTAATGTAGCTTCAATCTTCGAAAAATGATCTTTAATAATTTCCTGTTACACATATGTATTAAACGAAATGAAGAATTTTTTAGAATTTGCCTGTAAAAACAAAAAAAAACGTCTCCTGTAAAATTTGCTAAATGGTCTATTGAACATACAAAAACTAAGGCAGCGAGTTCTCTAAAGCTACTAGCTTATAGTGATATAATAACATAATTTGAATAGAACTTTCACAAAACCTTAAAATGAACCTTGAAATTTGATCAATTAAAAAAATTAAAATTAAATTAATTTTAAAAAGAAAGACAAACATTCCCGGGTTACGAATAACCCAACAATGTTTGAAAATCTCCTACTACCACCACAGAAAGCCGAAAATGTTGCTTGTGTTGTGATGGAGGACTTAGCCAGCCGAGGAATCGAACACGCGACGCTCGGGTGAGACCCAAGCGCTATGCCCACTCAACCACTGACCGGTCGTTTGTTTGTTCAAATTGTTCAAATTGTTCAAATTCTTCGAAACAACCCTTTCTTATAAATGATTTCAAATCAAATCCTTTATTTAGAGGATTTCAAATTTCAAGTAATATTAAATTATTTTTAAGACAGATTGATTGTTCATCTTGGAACAAGATTTTATGTGACTTGCGTTGTCCTGAGAAAATGAGCAGTAAAGAAGCATACTTTAAGCTCATTTTTGCAGGACAGGACTTTGTCGTATAGATTTTTCATGTTGTGATGGAATATTTCGACATTTTAAGCATTTTTTTATAAAATAATATTTTAGGATAATGAATGGGGTAGTCTACGAATGAGAATTATATTGTCTATGGTCGCGCCTTTTTTTGTTTCCTTTATCCTCGTCGAGGGTGTGTGTCGTATTTTTGTTGCGCGCAATTTTTTCTTCACATATTTATGGTTAAATAGAAGACCAATATGCTACGTAGAAAAAGCCCGAGGATGTCGATAATAGTTAGTGGTTTATTTATGGGTCTGGCTTTGAAACCGGCACGCCCAACTCCGTTTTCTTTTAGAAATAAATAACAGATCTCATTGGCTTAGAGTTTGACATTTCGCTCGAGGCCACGCGACACGGTCTCCGAAATTAGTTAAATTATATCATTTCGTGTCTAAAATATTGCTTGTTAAAGTTCTTTGGTATAAAAATGTAAAGCCAGTGTAGTATTAGCGAATTACAAACATATATTCAACTTGATGTACTACCTACGTAAGTTCACCTTTAAAGTGAATTAAAAATGTGTTTAAAATTTATTCTTTTTCCAAATAATCCAAAGTACATGTCTAATGGGGTAATTCTTGTTGTAATTTTAAATAAAATGTATTAGCTGTTCTGTATAATTATTAAAGCTAAAATGTGTTAGTGTAGTAATGTAATCAATCATTAATTTCTCAGGTAAATTACACATATACATCTACAAACTGTTGTTTTCCAAATAAAATATTGTTACGGTGATTTAATCAACAATATCATAAAATACATATAGTGAATAAAGTACGCTTTATTAATTATCTTTGGATTCTTGCAAACGAAAAACATATTTCTGTGCATCTTTTATAAATGATAACAGACTTCATTCATCATTGATTTCAAAATCATCATTTCTTAATCTACGCAGGCGATATATTAAAAAAAATTGTTGAGCATTAGTGGCAGTATTGTTACAATAATATGAGTATAATATGATTCTAGTTGGTCTACTAGGAACATGATAATTTATTAGCGATACTATTTCAGGGGATTCAAATCAGTTACTGTTCATTTTTAATAAAAAAATTAATAATTTAGTATTCGTTTTAACGATAAGAGTCGCAATTTTTCGATAGTGTAACTGCGTCCTGCCCATCACCAAAAGGGACCACACAATCTTCCTTCCCATCTTCTCCCGTCCTACGTCTCTTTATCCTATACCTATATCCCCCATCCCTCCCACACCCCTCATCATATCTTGTAATAAACTGACATCACTTATATTGTCGCACTTTTATAATTAATATTAGCAGAATGTTAATACTTTGAAAATGTTGTGTTGAATACATTATTAACCTTCAACTTTCTTATGTTTCAGTGTTGGCAATACTTAAAAGCCAAAACTAAAAATAAACAGGCCAAGTTAGTTCGGTTTGCGAGGGGCACAGGTGGAGGACCGTCTCTTGAAGAAGACCTCACGGAAGACGAAGCCAGAGTCCTGGAGACAATAAACCCAGCATCGATACAGGGACACGTGGGTGTCTCCGAATCTAAAGCGACGTTTAATATGGTGATAGATGATACAGATGCAGTCACAAAACTACACAATTCCAATGATTTTAATACAGTTGACAATACAGAGGTTTCCATAGATCATGTTGGAACTGTGAATAGTCCCATAGGTGGTGATTAGGAGAGAGTAGACCTTCAACAATACTTCTAAGCGCATTTACTTACTGTTAGCTGTTCTTCTTACGTGAAAAAGTGCAGTAAAAGAGTGATATCTTATATATGTGATACATCATTTTGTGGAGAAATATTCGTTTATTCTCCTGAGAAAATTAGTTTTTCGCTATCTTAATAATCTACGTGAATTTCAAGTTCTAAAAGTGATTTTGACAGTTGAGTTAACCATAGACACTTTTTGAAGTAGACGGTGATTCAAGCTGTGATAAATAAATTTTTCGTAAATTCTTATTTACAATCAAAACTCAAGATGGATCCCCAGATATACATATCCAAAGCTACGGAAGCGGTAAAACAGATGCAAAACTGTATTAATGATGCTACAACGAAACTGAGCAAAGAACAAATGAGTAAATTGAATCCAAAGACTATAACTATATTAGGTGTAATTAGCGAAATGGCGGCAAAAATGGCTGAAATTTCCGGTGAAAATAGAATTTTAAGGAAGATAAACAATCGTGTTCAAATCTCAACTGTAGAGCATCAATCGAGAGCTGAACTGGAAAATTTTCCCCAACTGCCACCTATAACCAGAAATAATGCTCCTCCAGGACCTGCCAGACCTTCGGTAATAATTCACCAGTCAACAGACAATTCCGAGTCGACCCTAAAATCGCTGAAAAATGCTATCAATCCCAGTAAACTGGGCATCCGAGTCACTGGAATGCGAGAACTAAAAAATGGTGGGGTGTTAATACACCCCAGCACTTCTGCTGAGGCAGATAAACTCGCGAACGCTCCGGCGCTTAACGAATCGGGATTAAAAGCAACCATTGCCCCAAATCGCCTCCCTCGCATCGCCATCCACAACCTCCCTCAAGACATTTCGGCAGAGGAAATTATAAGTGCCGTTCATCTTCAATCTTCCAACGACACTGGTCTATCTTTGGAGAACTTAAAATTGATCATGTCTTTTTCCCATAAATCTGGCCCTCGCACTGGAAACTGCATCCACATTTTTAGAGTCCCTCCATCTGTGCGTCACTCTTTAATATCGCGAACTAAACTTGCCATAGACTGGCAACTACACCGAGTAAGAGACTGGGTATATAGTTTAAAGTGTGGCCACTGTCAATTATATGGTCACACAGCTTCAAAGTGCCAAACTGACTTACCTACCTGTCCCCACTGTGCCAAAGTTGGCCACAACCGTGATGCCTGCCCCAATAAGGTGAAATCACCAGTATGCGCCACCTGCACCTTCTTCAGGAAACCGGCTTCTCACAATACTGGAGCTCAGGACTGCCCCGCCCGCCAGGCTGCTGAAAGACGTGAACTCTCTCGGATTAATTTTTTAGGTTGAACCTGTTCAATCGTTCTGTGAATAATTCCTTCTCAATGTACTACCAAAATGTTCGTGGCCTAAACACAAAACTGAACACCATTCGCTGTAACGTCAGTGTGTGTCAATATGACTTTATATTTTTTACTGAAACATGGCTCTCCGATAATATCTCATCTGCTGAGCTGGGATTTTTTGACTATAACATTTTTCGTAGTGACCGTTCTACTTCTTCTGCGAAATGTAAAGGTGGTGGAGTGATGATATGTGTAAACAAGAAATACCATTGCTATATTCTAGAGTCATCTAACAATGTGTCTGATCAATTGTTTCTATGTGTTCTATTAGGTAACAAAAAACTTGTACTCGGTTGTGTTTACATTCCTCCATCCTCTTCGATAGAAGTCTATAAATCACATACTGTTTTAACTGAACATGTTTCTAGAAACGCTGATTCCATATTTATTTGTGGCGATTATAATTTACCTAAAATATTGTGGCTGAACGACAATCAAGGTGTCAAAACTCCTACTAGAAATCTTTCCCCACAAGCTACTGAAATTGTAATTTTTTTTGCCTACTTGAATCTGTTTCAAGTAAATCCAGTCACTAACTATTTATTTATTTATTTATTTTTCATGTTCTCCGTAAAACGGTTATTCACCAATACATTATGGAGAAGATTACAAATTAGACAAAAAGTATAGCAAAACACATAAAAAGGTCAGTTTCACTACTTTGTGACATACGTCAAAAGATAATTGTTAAACTGCCTGTAGGTTACGTTAAAAATGTCGATGGTCAATGCAGACTCGTTGAGCAGTTCAGTCGCTCTGTTGACTGGGGCGTTCTGATAGGCAGAAGTCCTCGCTTTTGGAGCATAAAAAAGGGCATGGGACCTTCCACGAGTATACTTGTCTGGGACATATAAGTTAATCTCTTTCAAAATAGATGGATTATGTATAGTTCCAGAGATTATCTTAAAAAAATGTTTTCCTAAAAATATTTTTCGGCGGGCTTCTAATGTATTAAGATCGAGCATTCCTGCTAAGAATAAGGATGGATACAGGAAAGGGTAGTACATATATTCCCTCATATATAGGTAACGCATGAATCTCTTTTGTACTTTTTCTATTTCGAGAATATGGTTTTGCTCAGAAGGGGCCCAAATAATGGAGCTATATTCCAAGATACTGCGAACAAGTGCTTCATACGTTCTTCGGATTGCGATTCCGTTGGTAAATGATCTTGAATTACGAAGAACAAATCCAAGCATTTTGTTGGCACGGGATACAATATCAGATATATGGGATTTGAAAGAGAGATTTGCTTCAAAAATTACGCCAAGGTCTCGAATCTCATTTTTACGTGTTAATTCATGTTTATTAATGTGGTAGGGGAACAGGAATGTATCTTTGGACCTTGTAAATGTAACGACACTGCATTTCTGAATACTGAAGGGTAAGTTGTTCAGTTCCGACCATTTGACAAGAGAATCAAGATCGTTCTGCAGAATAATGGAATCGATGTAACTTTTGATTGCTTTGAAAAGTTTTATATCGTCAGCAAAAAGGAGATATTTTGAGTGGTTTATAGTGTTGCCAATGTCATTGATGAATAAGAGAAAGAGAAGGGGTCCTAGATTCGATCCCTGGGGAATCCCGGAGTTAGTTTTGTATTCGTGAGAGATATGGTGTCCGTAACTGACATACTGACGACGATTGCGTAAGTAGCTAGCCATAAAAGCGAGGAAATTCTGAGAGAATCCGATGTCACTTAATTTTTTTAATAAAATATCATGGTCGACTTTATCAAATGCTTTCTCGAAGTCTGTATAAATCACATCAACAGGTACAAAATTTTCAAATGAATTATTAATATAGGTAATGAGATTCATAAGATTCGTTGAAGGTGACAGTGTGGGACGAAATCCGTGCTGATTTTCGGTGAGTGCGTGTTTTGTTTGGTTATATATCTGTGAATAAATTATGGTTTCTAAAAGTTTTGCGGGTGCTGACAACACAGCTACAGGTCTGTAATTATCTATTTCTGACTTTTTTCCTTTTTTATGTATAGGCGTTACTTTCGTTAGTTTCCACATTTCCGGAAAGATATTTTTGCGAAGTGATAGGTTAAAAATATGTTTTAGAGGTTGAACAAAATAACTTGCATATCTTTTGAGGATTATAGGTGGAATACAGTCTGGGACGACGGAGTATTTAGGTTTTAGCTTATGGAAAGCTGTAATAATATCGTCATCGTTAATTTCATGAATTTGTACAGGTAAAGAGTTAAATGACAATGAAGCTATAGAGGATATGTCAAGTTTGGGGATATTGTCGCTAAATACTGATTGAAAATAGTGTGCGAAACCTGCGGCGATCTCAGACGATCCATCATATTTATTGTCTTTGTAGTCCATGTGGTTAAGTTTGTCACAGCCGCGGCGTTTATCGTTAGTGTAAGACCAAAATCGAGTTGGGTCTGTTATTATACTGTTCTCGGCCTCACGTGTAAAGTCAGTGTAGGCCTGACCAAATAACCGTTTGATTGATTTTCGCAAAGTTTTAAAGTTAGCTAAGGCATGTTCAGATTTTGTTTTTTTCCAAAGATAGTGCATTTTAGTTTTTTCTCGTATGAGGTGAATGATTTCCCCATTAAACCATTTCGGATATTGTCTAACATTTTTGAGCATACGTGTAGATCTTTTCTTAAAACAAATGTTGAAAATATTATTGAGCTGTTCATAAAACATTTCGACAGCTAGATTTACGTCAAGGCAATCGTAATGATTCCAGTGATGTTGTTCTAAGGCATTCTTAAGTGTGTTATCTGAGCTTTCGTGGAAAATCCAACCCATGTTTATGTCTGGAGGCAATGTGTCTGTTTGTATATGTGATTGAGTTGTGTAATCGAATGTGAATGAAAGTGAAGGGTGATGAATATCCTCTCTGACTAATGGGGAGTCATGGCGGCAGATAACAGCATTTTTAGAATTTACATTACTTAATACTAGGTCTAACATGTGTGCATTTATGTTATAAACAGTGTTGAATTGTGTTAAATTATAAAAAGAACAAAAGTAATCGAAAACGTCAATTGGGTTTTTCCCTGAGGGAAAGTTAAAATCACCGAAAATAATAATATTTTTTGATTGTAACTTTACACTTTCACTTATAGTTTTATCGTAAAATAATTGATACTGTTCAGATGTTGTATTTGGAGGAAAATATACAACACATATATAAATGATGACATTTCTATGCGATACTTTCACCCACAAGTCTTCACCTTGGGTTTCTATGCAGTCCATTCTTTCCGCGTGTGAGTGGCTGTCAGCTCGGAGGGCTAGGAGAGTCCCTCCTCCGCGACTGCCTCTATCCTTCCTGTAGACGTGGTATAGGTTTTCGAATAGCTCCGACGAAAAGGTGCTTGAAGTTAGCCAAGTTTCAGTAAGAGCAATCAGAAGTGGTTTCTGGCACATTACGTTTGTCATGAAGTCGATAATTTTATTATTCAGACTTCGAACGTTCTGGTATACTCCACTAATGTCTATCTTTTTCGGACGTCGTATCGACCGTCCTAGTTTGGGGTCGTGGTCTCCGAAATGACCATTCGTTGAAGGCCACGTTTTCAGGCCAGATCGTGGGGTCCAGGAAAAAGTGGATGTAATTTTCCGGTATGCCTATTTTGAAGGCAGCATAACGTTCATGCCTCGTAACCAGTTTTTCGACAGTGTAAATTAAATCCGGCTTCTTCTTTTTTAAGAATGAAGATATATTTTCTTCTGTGGTATTCGGGTGAAACATGAATACATGCAGATGTAGGTTTTTGGGAATAGTGACCAAGCTGTCGTCGATAGACCCTGTCCCTTTACAGATTGGCCGAGATCGTCGTCTACCGTTGACGAGGGTATACTATCTAGGTTCTTGCCTAGATTTAATTTTTTCTAGTATACCAAATATCATAGTAAGTGAAGCTGATGTCTCTTTGTTACCTATAGATAAATATCATCCACCTCTCTCTATTAACATCACTAATTTCTTCCAATTAGATTCTCTGAAACGAAGTGCCTCTTATCACTACAAATATCTTAATGGTGACTACTCTAATATGAACAAATTTCTTTCCCAGATTAATTGGTCAGTACTATTTTTAAAATCTGATATTAATGACGCTGTATTTAAATTTAATGAATGCGTCTCACGCGCTATAGATTTGTTTGTTCCTAAGGGATGTTACTATCAACCCAAGTTTCCAAATTGGTTTAGGTCAAAACTCAAACAGTTAATAATTGAAAAAAAGAAAACTCATAAGCTATTTAAAGACACTGGCAACTTAAACTTGTATCGAAAATTTTCTCATTTAAGGGAACTGTCCAAAATCGAATCAGCCAAATGCTATAAATCTTATGTAGAAGTTACTGAGTCAAAATTACTGCAAAACCCTAAACAATTTTGGCAATTTGTTGCGCAAAAGCGTACTGATAATGATCTTCCTTCTAGTATGCACTATAATGAAACTCATGCTACTAACGGTCTTGACATCGCCAACCTTTTTGCTAAACACTTCTCCTCTGTATATTCTGGTGCCTCATGCAACATCCCTCCACTCAACTATGACTTGAATGATTGCCAAATCTCACTTGTAGAGGTTTATCAATCTTTAAGTAAACTTTCTAACAAAAAAAGTACCGGACCTGATGGCATTCCAGAAATCTTGCTAAAAGAATGTAAATATTCATTATCTAACCCAATTTGTATGTTGTACAACTTATCACTCTCATCTGGAACATTTGCTGATTCATGGAAAATTTCATATATTCGACCCATTTTTAAGTCCGGGAACAAGTCAAACATTGAAAATTACAGACCAATATCAATTATATCTTGTATTCCAAAAATATTTGAGTCGATAATTACAAAGAAAATCACTCCTATATTCAAAAATGTTCTGATTGATGAACAGCATGGATTTAGATCGGCGAAATCTACAACAACTAATTTATTGTCCTTTACAAATACCATTGTTAAAGCCTTGGAAGACAACACTCAGGTTGACGTACTCTATACTGATTTCTCCAAAGCCTTTGATAAAGTAAATCACTCGATTCTCATGGCCAAACTTTATGCTATAGGCATTAGAAACCCGTTGTTATCATTCTTTCGCTCTTACTTGAGCGATAGAAAACAAAGGGTTAAAATAAACAACTTTGAATCCTTTAACATTGACGTATCGTCCGGCGTTCCCCAAGGAGCTCATTTGGCCCCGCTTCTCTTCAACCTTTTTATTAACGATATCACCAAAGTTTTTTCTCATACACGCTTCTGGCTTTTTGCGGATGATAATAGGATTCTTCAGATAATTAAATCCTACCTTGACTGCTTACATTTTCAACGTGATATTGACTCGTTTAATAATTGGTGCAAAATAAACTGCATGGAACTTGATGTTGATAAATGTAAAATTTTGTCCTTTTATAGAACCAAAAAACCTATTCAGTTTGATTATAAATTAAACAATGTTTGTTTATCTACTGTAAAATCTATCAAGGATCTTGGGGTCACCCTAGACTGCAAACTTTCTTTCCGTGAGCACATTAACAACATTGTTAACAAATCACTTAAACTACTCGGCTTCGTTCATAGAATAACCTCTGACTTTAAACATATAAGTACCCTTAAAACTCTTTAATGCTCGTTAGTTCGCCCTCACCTTGAATACGCTAGTGTCTCCTTTCTATGCTATCCACATTTGTCACATAGAATCCGTACAACATCGCTTCCTACGAGGAATCGCTTGGAGGTTGGGTCTTGTAAGAGGAGAGTACTCATATGATGAAGTTGAACAAACTTTAAACATTTCTTCTTTGGAGAAACGTAGAAGGGACACTGATCTGATTTGCATATTTAAGATTATCAATGGTATTACAGACTCACCTGCTTTGTTGCAACTTATCCAATTCAACATCCCTTCCCGTAGACTCCGAAATAATGAATTGCTGTTCGTCAATCAACATTCTACCAATTATGGATACCATTCTCCTTTGTCCAGAATGTCGAGACTTGTCAACTCACTATAAAGTCAAAGCATTGAATTTTGTGGTATATGCCTAAATGACTTTCGACAGTCAATACGCAATGTCTAATTTCTAATGCCCTTTGAACCATCTTCATGCTTTGACTTATTATTATCTCCCATTCTTACTTTTATATTATTATTGTCATTATTATTGTCTTCGCTCCTCATTTATATATGCTCTCCTTTCACTGTCATCTCTGTTTATAAAACTTATTCGTGTAATTAATATGTTGTTAATGGACTATTTGTCCGTAAATAAATAAATAAATAAATAAATAAATAAATAAATCAAAGTGATATTGAAGTAGATTGCATCTTGGGACAATCAACACCAAATTATTTTTAAAAAAAAGTGTAGGGAGCATTATGGCAGCAAAAAAAATTATGAAATATTCTGAAGAGAACATGAAAATCAAAAGGGAGAAGCTTGAGATACAAAAGCAGCAATTAGTTGTGGCTAAAAAAATAGATTAGTAAGGCAAACTAATCTATAGTTGAAAAAATTTGTACAACTTATGGAAAATAGCAAAAAGTAATACCATTAACTTTTTGCTATTTTCCATAAGTTAAGTCAGGTCATATACCAAAAAAATTGATCATTTCCAACGGTAAAAGAAATAAAACACTTAAGTTAAATTACTATTTACACGCGTTTCTCCGCCTTTTTAACACGAGCATTTGCTCTAAAAAAAGGTGTATCACGATGTACTGTAATAAAAAGAAAATAAACTTAATGTAATGTAATAACATGTAATTGTAAATTTAATATTAAATAAAAATTAAATATTAAATAAAAAAAGTACACAAATGAAACTGTATTAATAAAATAACATTTCAATCGTTTGCATACTGGGAACTAATAAATATGTTTTAACAAGGTAATAACTAATAAAAATGTTTTTTTTTTTTTTTTTTAGGTTCTATAAAAGTAAATACTATGATAAATACAATAAAATAGATTCCGTTCTATAACGCTACTCTGGGACAGGCATAGCCTAGTAGAATAGCATAATCCACAAATCAAACAAAAATGCAATAAAATAGTATACCGATTACTCAACTTTTAAACTTAATATTGTATACTTTTATATTTTATTGTCAAAAATTGTTATACATTGTTAAAAGGATTTTGTAATAAATAAATAAAATAAATATTTCTTTTAATTATTACCAAATCTCCTGAGATATTTGATATCAATTATTGCATTGTAACACACACACACATGCTTACTTAAATGCATCGTACCACATGTTATACAAATGAATGTACCACTATGTATGTTGGGATGAAAGTAAAGTAAGGTGAGTAATAAAAAATAAAGGTACTACAAATGTTAATATATTTTATTCTCGGGCAACTAATAGGAACACTCTCAAATATTGTTTTTTTTACTATTTATTTAATAATATGTATACATACATATTTTTATTTATTTATTTATTAGGAGGAACATAAACAGTCTTGGCAATACAATATACATAAGAGGATGGCAAAAAAACAGACCAATCATTAATGTTCACAGATAGTTCAGTATTGTCACATAGTTTGACCCGGAGTGACGTGCATTTTGTGCACGGCTGCTCAAGTTTTAACACATTATGGACGTGCTAAAATTAATCGAAAACATAAAAAGTGACCTAAAAAATATAACTACCGTAAAAGATTCGAAAGTGCGAAATAACCTCGAATTAACCATAAACCTATTAGAAGAAACCTGGAAACAAGAGAAGAACAATTTCCAAGAACAAATAATAGATCTTCAAAAAAAAGTTATCATCAAACTCGAAAAAAATAATGAACCAAAATCGTACGCAATGGTACTAAAAGAACGAACGGTACAAATCGAAGAACCCAAATATGCCGTTATGATTGCTGCAGAAGGCAAAGAAACATCTGAGGACATAAAGAAAATTATTACTAAAACAATCAAAGCACCTAACCTAGGAACTGGTATAAATGGGATCAAAAAAGCATCAAACAATAAAATAATTATGACTTGCTCGAAAAAAGAAGACGCAGACAAACTAAAAACGGAAATAAATAAAAATAAAAACGGAATATCTGCTACAGAATTAAAAAAGAAGAGACCGTGCATGATCATTAAAGGTGTGGGAGGGGAGTATAGTGAAGATAATTTTCTTAACGACCTTTTGTTGCAAAACAATGAGCTAAGTGATGCCCCAAATGATTCAATTAAAGTAACTAAAATATTAAAAAACAAGAAAAGTGACCAACTGCGCAATGTAATAATAGAAACAACAGGCCCAATCCGAAAGATATTACTTGATAAACAAAGGGTCAATATTGGCTTCGTCCGAGCGCACATAGAAGATTGCAATCCCTTAATGCAATGTTACCACTGCCTTGGTTTCGGACATACTTCCCTAAAATGTCTGAACAAAACGAACAAGCCCAGATGCATACACTGTGCAAAAGATCATTATTTTAGCGAATGCGAAAAAACCAAAGATATCGTAAAATGCTATAACTGCGAAAAAAACAATGCATCGTTTGGGACAAAAAATAATACTGAACATAGTGCAAATAGCGAAAAATGCCTTTACCGAAAAAGAATGTCCATCATAGCACAGCAGAGAATCGACTATGAATAAGTCATGGATGACTTTATAACCGAGGAAATTGACAAATTGACTGAAGTTTCACAGTATACTTTCGATGAATCAATACAATGTAATGCCTTATTAAATAAAGTCCCGACTGCATTCGTTGTTCTACATCAAAACATTCGAAGTTTACAAAAAAACCTGGAAGAGTTTCTACTAACTTTAAGCCTTCTTGAAATATTACCGGACATCATTGTGTTAACAGAGGCGCATTTAAATATATATAATGCTGACGCCCGATACGATATACCTAACTATACATATCACTCGTCTACAACTCATTTTAACAAATGCAGTGGTATTGCGGTGTTTATACTGAATAAACACAACAATGTTACAGTTACCGAAATTACTATGCAATTAGCGAACTGCTTAAAACTGAGTTTAAAAGTGAACAAAATCATTCACCATGTTATTGCTATCTATCGCACACATGGATCTGATCAACATAATTTTATAATAGAAATGGAACAATTATTACTTACTCTGAAGGATACTTGCAATATCGTCATTGGCGATATCAATATAAATATTGATGACAGTATATGTAGTAAAGTGAAAGAAGATTATATAAATGTAATGACATCACTAAATTACAAATCATATATAAATAATGCTACACGAAATGTGATCGGACAAACACCTTCCTGCATCGATCACATATGGTGCAACTCAAATAACATTGAAAAAACCATGTCAATATTATGGAAAACCAATATTACTGATCACTACACTTGTATATTTGTTTACAATATTGATAAAAGAAATATAAAATCTAATCAAATTGGTGAAAAAAAATATTTGGATTTGGAAATTTTAGGAGCAAATCTTAAAACGGAAAACTGGTCATCAGTATTTGAATCGGAAAATCCAGATACATGTTCAGAAAATTTCGAAACAATTTTTCAAGATCACATAAAGTTATCTACAATAGTAACAGTTTATAAGCCAAAATCTAAACATAGATTAATAAAGCCATGGATAACAAAAGGATTAGTCATATCAATCATAAAAAAAGAAAAATATTATCAGGACTCCAAAAAATTCCCAAATGACCAAAAAAAGGTTAATTTTTACAAGAAATATCGAAATAAACTTACTCTCCTAATTAGATTGACAAAAGAAAAGTACTTTCGTGACAAAATAAAAGACGCTGGTCAAGAAAGCAAAAAATTCTGGAAGATCATCAGCACAATAACCAACAAAAACACAAATCGAAAAGTACCTAAGGAAATCTCATATCAGGGAATCACCATTGACACCGAAAAAAACCCAAAACTATGTGGTAATGTTTTTAATAATTATTTTGCAAATGTTGGAACAAACCTTGCTCGTAATATTATCCTTGCTAATACACAAACTAACCAACCAGAACAAAACCCATTTTCTGGGGAAGGTTTCCAAACCTTTGTTTCAGTCACTGACAAAGATGTCGAAAATATTATAATAAGTTTAAGAGCATCAGCGAGTCCTGGATACGACAATATAACGGTTACAACATTGAAAGCCGTACATAAGGAAATCAGTAAGCCAATTGCTCATATAATTAACACCAGTTTAAAAAACGGTGTATTCCCAAATAATTATAAGAAAACTATCGTTACCCCAATTTTTAAATCGGGTGATGAAGAAAATATTTCTAACTATCGTCCAATAGCTCTTACATCTAACATAGCAAAAATTTATGAAAAAATTGTTAAGAAACAACTTAACGACTACATAAAAGACAAAAAGATAATGAGTCCTCATCAATTTGGCTTTAGGGACAATCTCAGCACACAAGATGCAATTGCTAAACTAACATCGAAAATAATGTAAAAGTTAGATAATGGAGAAAAGTGCCTCGGTATCTTCATTGACCTCCGTAAGGCATTCGATAGCATATCACATTCCAAACTAATAGAAAAACTAAAGCAAATTGGAATAGATGGAATAGCGCTATCATGGTTTCAAAGTTATTTAAATGAGAGACTCTAATATGTTAAAATAAATAATACCTTAAGTGAACCCGAAACCACCTCTTTTGGCATTCCGCAAGGAACTGTCATCGGTCCAATCCTTTTTACTATTTATGTAAATAATATGTTCACACTCCCAATAGTTGGAGATATCATATCGTATGCAGACGACACTGTACTGATAACAAAGGGAAACACATGGGAGGAAACAACGAGGATAGCAAATTCTAACATAAACACTCTAAAAATATGGTTTGACCAAAATTGCCTGTCACTAAACACTGATAAAACATATTTTATCCCATTCTCATTGAAAGAAAAAAACGTCGAAAATAATGTTCGAATTAAAATCCACTCTGCCGAGTGTGAAAATAAAGAAGAATGTAATCATGTGAAATGTTCACCCATAACGGGAAAAAATAGCATTAAGTATCTGGGTGTTATAGTTGACAGTCAATTAAAATGGAGCGAGCAAATCAAAAATACTATAACTAGAGTAAGAAAACTAATATATATTTATTAGATTAAGAACAATCCTATCATCCAGTATGATTAAAATTATATATTTTTCTCTTGCCCAATCCATATTACAATATGGTATAATCGGTTGGGGAGGGACTTTCAAAACTAACCTTTCACCTGTAGAAAAGGTTCAGAGGTTAATTTTGAAAGTCATCCTAAGAAAACCATCGATATTTCCAACCACGCAGCTGTTTGACTCGTTTAGGGTTCTTAGCTTAAACAAAATTTTTAAAAAGAATGCACTGTTACAAATTCACAAAGACCATTTCAATTCAACAATTTCTACAAAAATAAGTAACCGATCTAGATCACGTGGTAACATAGAAATTCCTAAATGTAAAACTAGTGCTGGTCAACACCATTATACTTATCAAGGTATAAAATTGTTTAATGCCCTTCCGGATGAAATTAAAACTGAAAAAAATTACAAAACATTCAAATCACAAATCAAACAACTTTTAGATAAACCCAACGGAAATCACAAGTTTTAATTTCATTGGATACTTTTTTCAAATAATTGTTTATATGAACTCATTTGTAAGTTTTATTAATTAAATTTTCCTAAATACACGTCATGAATTTAAGAAAATTGATAAATGATTAATAAAAAATATATATATAAACAAAATTTAATATTTTAAAAAAAAATACATATCCTCTAAAGTTATATTATCCGCTTCCTAATATGTGCTAATATGCGTTTATTGTTGTTGCATTTTATTAAGTACCCATTTCATACAAGATTGCCAGCTCGGTCTTTGAACAATTTACTACCAGTACTGTACCTACCTACTATTATTTCGTACCTAATAAGTACATTTTCATTTTTATATCTTATTTTTTTCTAAGTTTAATAACTATTATATTATTTAAGTTATATTTTTTATTTTTTAGTTTGTAATAAAATTTCTTATTTTCTCAATTATATAGTGTAATCAAATTTATCATCTAGTTTTATAGCTATTTTGTTAATTTTTAGCTACATCAACTAGTGAAATTTTACAACCTATAAACCATAATGACTCACAACACTCCCCAACTCAAACACGAGAAATAATATCTCAATTGAGTTGGGCAATTTTTTGTTAAAAATTTCTAATTTTTTCGCAATCAGCCTCAAAATATCTACATTTGTAAATTATTGTAATGTGTTTGTATATTCAATAAAAAAAATAAAAAATGTAATAGTTAAACCGTGTTATTAGGATTGTGGGTCTAAAAGAGGTCTTGAAAAAAATAGCATTAAGATATGTTTTTAAATATTCAGTAATATCAGAGTTCAAATGTTAACTACGGTAAACAACGCTAAATGCGGTTGGTAAAGTCCGATTTAAATGAAAATTTGTAGCCAATAAGTAGTTATCTGAATTTACTACTAATAATTTCAAAAACAAGAACATTTCAACTTTTTCTTAAATGAAAAAGTTTTCGTTTTTTTCGAATAAAACAGATTATATTGGCATTGCAGCCTTTACAAACCCCACTTTAAAAAAAAAATGTAAAAAAAATTTGTCGGTTCTGTTTTGTACGGAGAAAAATAAATACATTTTAATATATCTGAGAGGAAAATCGTCAAATCAGTCAAATAAATAGAACTTTTTCCTGTCTGCCCAGGTAGTACGTTCTCGAGCGGTTGAAGTACCTAGTGGCTGAGTTTACAAAATAATTCTAGTAGGAACAAGGTGCGATCTCCGCAGGGTAAACAAAAAAGAAAATATTCTAGAACGCACTAATAGCTGCTCTTACAATTCTATAGTTTTGAAAGTGAATTTAGAAGTGTAAAAATATTATTTGAAGAAATAATTAAATACATTACTGTACACATAATCATATATATTTTGATATTCGTGTTAGTACTATGACACAATTATCTTTTTTACACATACATTTAAGTTTAAAAAAAATGAAATCTTTTACAACGTGTAATGTATGGTGTATTGAAGCGGGTGAAGGTCTTACACAATAATGCTACTTGATCTATGTACTGATATTTATTAGGGAGCTGCTTGTAACAAAATAAGACAATCCTTGTATGCATCGTTTTATTTAGCTCTCGCAAGCATGCTATCTCGCTCGCACTTAAACACTTTCATACAGACATCACACAAAGCGATTCAGAACAAATTCAAAGAAATCGCAAGCTTCTAAATATTTTGACCAAATTATACTAATTTTATATACTGGAAACTCTCTGGTGAAACATATCATATCTATAACTAGAATTTATTCGGTAAATAGTTTTCGTGAAGGTGAATGTTAACGCAAGGAACAAGAAAAGTGTCCAGACAAACAGTCTTTTCGAGAAAACGCATAATTACATATGAAAACACTGTGAGTGCGCACGCGTTTTTTAAAATCTCTCTTCAGCCAGAAAACGAAAAAGTTCTTTCTCAGCTGTCAGTCAGTTTTTTCTCTTCAAGGTACACTGTTGATAACTTGCATAGTTGCATTCGGAACAAGAAAAGGGGGTTTTTCTCCGCTCTGAGTCAGCATGTGTTCCAACAAATGTCCTATATGGGGGATAAGGTGGCCTTTCCTAGATTCTGAATATGTGCACTTGGAAAATGAAAAAGGTTTGTCGCCACTGTGAGTCAGCATGTGGCTTTTAAGATGTGCGTTTTGAGAATATCCATAGATGAACAAGGAAAAAGAAAAAAATTTCTCCGTAGTGACTCAACGTGCGCTTCAGATTGCCTTTATAATAACATAAATATGTGCACTTGTAACATAAAACAGGTTTTTCGCCACTGTGAGACAGCATGATGGCCTTAAGATGGGCGTTTTGATAAAATGAAATGTTTCACACGGGACATGAAAAAGGTTTTTCTCCACTGTGAGTCAGCATGTGAAATTTTAGTTGACCCTTTCGATAACACGTATAGTTGCACAGAGGACATGAAAAAGGTTTTTTTCCACTGTGAGTCAGCGTGTGGAACTTTAGTCGACCCTTTCTATAACACGTATAGTTGCACACGGAACAAGAAAAAGGTTTTTCTCCACTGTGAGTCAGCATGTGGCTCGTAAGGTCGCTCTTTCGACAACATGAATAGGTGCACTCGGAACATGAAAAAGGTTTTTCTCCACTGTGAGTCAGCATGTGGCTCGTTAGGTCGCTCTTTCGATAACATGAATAGGTGCACTCGGAACATGAAATAGGTTTTTCTCCACTGTGAATCAACATGTGCCTCTTCAGCTGACCTTTTGCATTACATGCATAGTTGCACACGGAACAAGAAAATGGTTTTTCTCCACGGTGAGTCAGCAAGTGTGTCTTCAGGTTACTCTTTTGATAACTTGCATAGTTGCACTCCAAACATGAAAAAGGTTTTTCTCCACTGTGAATCAGCATATGCACCTTCAGCTGACCCTTTAGACAACACGCATAGGTGCACACGGAACAAGAAAATGGTTTTTCTCCACCGTGAGTCAGAAAGTGTGTCTTCAGGTTACCCTTTCGATAACTTGCATAGTTGCACTCCAAACATGAAAAGGGTTTTTCTCCACTGTGAATCAGCATGTGCTTCTTCAGCTGACCCTTTAGACAAAACGCATAGTTGCACACGGAACATGAAAAAGGTTTTTCTCTGGTGTGGGTCAGCATGTGTCTATTTTGAGCGTTTGAATAGTTGCACTTGGAACAAGAAAAAGTTTTTTCTTTCACATGGGTGCATACGTTTATTGCAAAATTTGACTTAGGAGAGGAGGAGTAGTTGTGATGAGGAGGAGTGAATCCCTTTTCCACAAAATGCGTCTGAAGATCTGTCGACAAATTTGAAAAATAACATGGGTGAAAAAGACTTAGTTAAACTTATTTCCTAAACTTAGAGTAAATAACCGAAGTAAGTTCGTAGAAAGGATAAAAAAATAGGAGAGTCTGAATCGTTCAAGTTTACAGTGATAAATTGGTTTTACCTGCTTCCTTGGTAATTCTTCCAAAGCGTTCTAAGCATTCCTCTTTTACATCCAGCAGGTCTATGTCAATTTTCATATAAGTAAGCGCCGCTTCATCTTGTCGGGGTCCAAGATCCGCGTTTATGGTGACTGTCTTCACATTAATGTTTCCTGGAATAAAAAAGGATTTTTTTTTTTTTTTTTTTTTTACAGTATTACCGCACAAGAATCCCAACTGCTCCCGTCTGGAGCCAGTGAGACTATGGCATCCCCAATTGGGGTATGTTGTGAGGCTGAGGGTATTGGGGAGGGGAGGGAGATGGGGAAGAGGAAGGTGGATAATAAATATAATGAATATTTGCATGGCCAGCCCTGAACCAAACGGCGCCAGGCGCACGTTTAATTTTGGCTGCCCTAACAGTCTATATTAGTACACGCCGAGGCAGGATATCACTGTAATCATTAAAATGATGATTTGTGATTTTTTTGTAGAGCGGTATTTATCAAAAATAATATCAAGGGCGATGTGTTAGGTTAAGTATTCGACGCCCGGAGCGAACTGCACCAATTGCGCCCGCATAGGGCCAGCCCTATATCTTCGTCAAATTGATATTAACGAGAATTTTTTAAATTTAAAAACAATAAACTATTCTTTTACGAATAAATACCTTTGATTAACAAGGTCACTGCCAGATAAAAAATGACCTCAGATGTCCGCTTCAGGGACCGATTCTTCAAGAAGGAAAAACCTTTCTCTAGAGCACCTGTAGTAGAGTTTGGTTGTTTTCGGTCAATGAGATATTGTTTTTACAATCAATATTTATTTTTTTTAACGTTTAGATAATACGTGTAATTCACATCATATCTCAAATAAAATTAGGTGAAAATCGAGGAACCACAACTTATTGTGAATAATATAATAAAGTTTAATGAGTGCTGTATTTTGGTATTTTCCGGCAAGGACACATATTAAGGTAAATACCCAATACACCTGATGTTTTATAAGAAATGATGTTGTGAATAAGTATGTGTCCTGTTGGCACGACATTTCAAAAGAGACATTGATTCCGGACATCCGAATTTTAAGTTATATATTTAACACGTATGCAATGCAACAAACTGGCAGTCTAAGTATTCTCCGCATATTGCGAGCATTCCTTCTTTACAGCTGGGAGGTCGAAATCTAAATCTGAAAATGCAATTTCACCTCCATCTTCTTCCCGGAGACCTGGTTCCGTCTTGATGGATATAGTATCTGGCTTCAGTAGATCCATGGTCTGCTTTGGTAGAGTTTGGTTATTGGCTTAACCCCAAAAAATATATCTGAAACAGAACATTGTTAAATTAAAATAAAATGATTAAATTTATAAGTTAAATTAAAACAGGATACATGATTTTTAGCTTAACTCGTTAAATCATTCCTCCTTGCGTACCCTTAAAAATTGAATGTAACAATCTGCAAATCCTGATACGGGAGAATTATCTTGGGCTGTGCATTGATAAACACCTTTAAATAGCATCTTTTAATTAGCATATTCAAGATATTAAAGATAAAATCACCCCTTTAATTAGCCTATTTTGCCGGATCTCATGTCTGTTACCAAATAAAATTTTTAAAAAAGGTCAATATTATAGCCTCGTACATTCACATTTAAACTACTTGATTGAAATGTGGTTAATTGCATATAAAATATATAAATGAACTACACGTAAAACAAAACAAAGTAATCAAAAAGCTATTACACTTCAAACCGAGAACATCAACAGAAAAATTATGTATGAAAACAAAACTCATTAAGAAACTTTTTATGAATATAATACATGTCTCTTATATGAAAAATAAATAATAAACTCATACAACCAAATACAGAAATCATTAAAACGTACCAAGTAAACACACACACACGGCAACAAGATAAAATAGAATTAAACACCATACATACTCATTACGGCAGGCAATCCATTGGTTACGAGGGGAGCAATAAGGGAGCAAGAAATTAAAAATGAAAAAAGTGTAGGTAAATTTAAAAAAAAGTTTTCAGTTTTATGATCAATCACCAAAACAATGATCGTGAATAAAATCGTTGTGTCATACAATAATGTGTAATGTATTAGTTAATTCTAGTTAAATAAGTGAAAGTGTAATTTTTTTATCTATAATAAAAAAAAAACATTAAAAAAAAAATAAAATAAAATGTGGTTTCGCATGGAATATCCTGTCAAAATAACGAAGTCGTAGCCAAAACACATATTGAAAACCTTGAAGATATGACAACGGTTAAGAGAAACGTTGTTTATCGTGGGAAAACTATATACCATTATTTTAACAATGTTTACCGCCATTCCGCTTTTAACAAAATATCTGTTAACCATATGTTTTTTTTGTGATCATTGTAATAAATGCCTTCGAAATGCTAATCTAATAATAGGTAGACGTCAAATTGACAGTTTAAACATTCTACTGTGACAAAACGCCCAATGATTCCCTAACTAAACTGGAATAACTGCAGCTACCAAATAAATAGCGATGAATATAAGAATGATTACTTACTGTACAAATAACCATCACAGGCGTGAGATAGTATGTTTAACAGGAAGAAACGGCTCTCGGAGAAGAAAGCACTTGTCAAAAATAATTATAGGTTATGCATAGACAAGAATGAAGTCATAGACAATTATTCATGGCGACCAGATAATTAAAAAAAAAACATTTTCATCATCTGACTTTTGAACACATACATATTCATCATATGATAATTAATCAGGACGGTTATTATTAAGAACGACCCTAAGAATAATGATTTTTAAGAACATTTCATATTCAGCACAATTTACGAGTCATTCCACGCGAGTGGTACCAACTACCAATATATGGGCGGAAAGCAAGTTTAGCTATTATGTATTTCAAAATTAGGAACAATTTTAACGAAAGCTCATTCGTCTTGGGATGCTATCATTTATATGTACCAGACCACTACAGCCGAAGTCGATACCATGACCTATTCAGAGTACCAAAAGGCAAAACCGACGTCCTGGCAAAGCATAGCATGACGTGGGGAGGTGTGCTGTTAAACGAACTCGCAAAGTATTTGGATGTAAGTGACTGTTCTCTAAATGACTTAAAATAATTATTGAATAGTCACCTAGCTAAATGCTGACATATGTAAAATTGTACTGTAATTGGAAAAAATATTCCGTTGCACAATAAAACAAAAAGAAAAACAACACTAAACAATCTATCACCTTGTTTATGGTCAACGTCACGCCTAGGACTACGTCCGACTAAAACCTTTTCCCCAAAATGTGTTCTTCAATCAATTAATTTTCTAATTTGTTTAAAAAAATGCTTAATTGGGACGATTCGAAGGGGTATGTCAACATTTTTCATTTCAAATTTAAGATGTTATTACAGCTGTATTTAAAAATGAATAAAACAAAGGTAGTGAACATTTCCAGTGAGAGAAACAATTTGAATATCGTTCCATATAGGCATCTCACCTGTGCTATTAACGAATTCATATAAATCAAGTCAGTAACCTGGAAATATTGACATTTACCCTAATGACGTACCGAAATGTACAAGACATTTAGATCTGGTCTGGACAGATTAGATATCCACTTAAATAACACGCTATATCATTATTTCATACCAAGAACATTAACGGCAGTTGTGTCCAATCAAAAAAATCAACTGCTGAGCCGATATCTCGGCTCATCCCTGCTCAAATGCACAAATACATTCTTCCTAAAACACAATCATCGCCATATTGATCGCATACACCACTTAATTTAGGGAAGATGGTCTAGAGGATTAAGCTTGCCTGATTATGCCCTACTTATAAAAAGTGACAACAGAGTATCGCTGTCAGTGTCAGTCACCCCGTATTTATTATCAATAAAATTCGCGCGTTTGACATTTTTTAAATTTGAATAATGGAAGACATATTAGATTTAGTAGATATCGTGGAATGGGCTGAATTACTCGATGCTAATATCGGGATTCACAGGCGCCGAGAAGATATAGATATTAATTATAACATCATTCCATGCATCTTCCTTGGATTTCAAAAGTGCCGAATAATTAGGGCCACCTGTCGCTTTGGACAAAATAACTTTGACGATGTTATCAGCTCAACAAGCCGCATTTTGTCGTTCGGGGTATAATTCTTTGAACGTTTTGACTTATCCATTTTGAATGTAAACAATGAATGTAACGTGTACCGTTACAGTCGTTAGACGTCAAAGGAAAAAAGATAGTCAAGCTAAAGCTTTATTTTTTACATATTAAATACGTGGGTTTAAAAAATATAAAATGCTGGGTTATGTATTACACTATTTAAAATAAATTATTTGTATAAATAATAAATACAATTATTTACGTTTCACTATTAATTTAACATGGAAAGTTTTTACTTTGACGTCATTTTTATTGTATATAAATATAAATGTCCACACACACAGGGAAATATACATTATTAACGATCAAGACGTTGGTCACAAGCAAATCGAGGTATTTTCTTAGCATCCCTCAACTGAGCACCGCCTCACGGTTTGCCAAGATCAATCAACCGAATCGTTGGACACAATGGCCGTAAGATTGATGCATAAAATACCTAAATAAACTCCGCAACTTTGACATATTTTCATTAATTCATTCAAAATCTCGTTACAAAACCTAACTGATGATTTTTCGATTTCTTAATAATTGATTATCAAAATATAATCGTAATCAATTATAAACCTTATCAAATCACCCCCGTTGTGTGGGTTAGTTCTGCCTCAAAGTCTCAACAAAACAGTTCCATTATTTTACCTGGTTAATTATTGATTTGATAAGGGTTATAATTAATTTTAATTATATTTTTATTTAAATATGATTTAAGATTTTTTTATTTGTATTTGTAAGATATTTTTATTTGTTTTCCGAGTTTCAGAAGAAAAAATTAACAATGTTGTTCGCAACTGAATAATTTTTGAGCTTTAATGTGAACATGTTTTCTATATTTGCAAGTACATTGTTTATTTGTTTTTGACGCTTTTATGTAAATATTTTGTTTGTGTATTTATTTGCAGGTATCGACACTTGCAGAGAGCCATTTCTTTGTGTTTCTCTTTCGACGAGACCAATCCAAGTTACAGTACTGCGCACTTGTCTACAACTAACTGTCCCATAACTTTTTCGTCCATTGACATTGTTTTTAAAACCTTCAATAACAAACCTAACAAATCGACAGTCCCGAAAAATCATGTCAGATGTGCATGAATTGTATTTTTGCAATAAAGATGTTTTTAAGTTTCATTTGTGTATTTTAACTGTTTTTGAAATCAAAAAATGTTGTGTTAAACATATTGGCTTTTTATTTAAATGGAGAAATACATTATCGAAAACAATAAAAATGCAGAAACGAAACTTTTAACACCTCTCCTGCCAAACTAAAAATATGCACATCTGACATTTTTCTTCGGTACCGTCGAAATGTTGGGCGGCAGACATATTTTCTTTGTTAAAATTGAACATTTTTTGTAACAATAATTTCATTCGGCATTTTATGATATTACCTAGCATAGAATAAATAATAACAAAAGAAGTGTCTTGTGGGCGTGTTTCGTGATCCAAATATTTGCCTAATCGGTGCCTATATTTTCCTACAAACATCTTTCGAAATTCAAATGAGATGGAGATCTACTATGTCAGGCTAGTGTAAGAGAGACGGAATGTTAGGCGGTAACATGTAACACTTGTTTCATTTGGGAGGAACTCGTAATGTTATATTGTTTATTCTATGGTACGTAGTGTTATTCCTTGTTGGCAATCTAACAATAAAGATTAGAGTTTCTTATTCCATGTCCATGTAGCTCGTAATTGTTATTTAATTTTCTTTGAGGTTCCTTAGAAATCATCCCTGTGTCATTTTTATGTTAAAAAAATCATTTAAGATATCATTTTACGTTCTTTAACTTTGACATTAGGTCTAAGATATTATACTTTATGTAGAAGATTTGTTTGAGATGTAAGTATACATGTAATTGCTATAGGTATTATATCTGCAAGCAGTAGTAGCCCAAACAACACAACAATCACATCTCGAACGGAGCATGCGGCGCAACTCAGTGTTCTGTTTGGGAGAACCAAAAGACAAGAACAATGGTGGTTACCAAACAGGAACCCAACAACATCAACACTTCTGGAAAAGATACTACAAGGGTTCATAGTCAAATGAAGATAAATAAAAAAAACATAGAGATAATATATTGGTAATCTAATGCCCCCACTAACTAATCCAGCAAATGGGTGCGTTGGCACTGGTATGGTATTGTGAATGAAAGCGGTGAACATGTTCATCTTGGGTCCGGGTCAGGAGTGCGGTTCAGTAAAATCACCTCACTCCCCTCGCACCCGACCCACACACCGCCACTTCCCAAGGTTCGCCATTCTGAGTGTTGTTTCTTTTAGTCAAGCCCATTATTTATTTATTTATTGATATTCGGGAAATCGACAGTTTACATTTATTTCAGTTTGTACATAAATATTATATGGCCAAAATACAACCAATTATGGATTTCCTCATTGTGTCTCTACCTCTACTAAGACAGCATAATAAGTAAAAAGTAAATTAAATTTTGGAAGAAAGGAATATGAATTCAAAAATTTATTCAGAACAAAAGTTTTTTTGTGCTTTGTTTTTGTGGTTTTGTTTTTTTTTTGTTTGGGTTTTGTTTTTCTGTCCGAAACGATGGCTAAAGAAGGAGTTAACGCAACACGGCAAAACCTTAAAATCTTAAATTATATAAAACAAAAGATTATATAAAACGAAAAATGTACAAAACAATACATTTATATCCATGGAGAGAGGTTGTAGATATAAATCAATTCATAATAGAAATATAAACAATAGAGACATAAGTCACAAAAAATTACTGTACAAGCTTAACAAAATAGGAATTATAGATAATGCTAAAATGTGGATGGAAAGTTTCCTGAACTATAGAAATCAATATGTAAAAAATAAATAACACTCTCAGTGAACCGAACACAAGTGACTTTGGAATACCACAAGGCACCATTTTGGGCCCTCTTCTATTCATATTATATGTTAATAATATCTTTAAATTACCTTTAACAGGAAAACTCATTTCATGTGCAGATGATACTGCAATTATATTTCAAGCGAATTCATTGAATGAACTTGAAATAATTGCTAACAATGATATCAATTCGTTAAAAGAATGGTTTGATAAAAACTTATTAACATTAAATATTGAAAAAAACATTATTTAATTTTTAGTATAAACAAAAAAAACCTTTTATTACCTTAAATATACATAAAAAAATAAAAAATGCACATTAAAAAAATTTACTTGCCAAAATAATGACTGTTTATGCATAACAAATAAAAATGAAATTAAATATTTAGGTGTAATAATAAATAGTAACTTTAAGTGGAAAACTCACATAAACAATATAATAAATAGATTAAGAAAACTCATTTACATATTTATTATTCTAGGAAATATATGTTAGTATACTTATTACTGTCGTTATTAAAAATCCGTACTCGAGGATCGTTGTAAGCTAGTTAGATTTGGTATTTAATACATTCTTAGTTACTTAAAATTGATAATCCATACTGGCGCTGAAATCTGAAGGAATGCCGTCTAAGCTTTCCATATCGATCATGTACAATACTTTATTTATTTCATATCGTGCCTTGCACTGCAAGCGTGGACAATTTTTTTTCAAATGTGCAGCTACGTACAATCCATTAGTGGTGACATCATCCGGCAGTGGTCGCTGTGATGGTGGCGGAGTTGGCGTTGAAGTTGGTCGCTGTGATGGTGGCCTAAATGGAGGTCGCAGTGGTGGCAACGTTGGCCTAGAGCAGTGTTTTCCACGGTGGGGCAGAACGCCTTAGACGTGGGGCACCACGCTTCAGAGATTAGACAGGTTGGTATTTTACATATAAAGGGGAATACTCATCGGTCATACAAAAAAATGCCTGAGGTAAAAAATTAAACGAACTATCCCCCTTTAGTGGTGGATAAAATGTTGAATGGAGGTCAACAAGAAATATATAAATAGCGCTACCGGAACATCGGAAAGAGAATGGATCAGTCGCTTAGACGAGTCGGTCGTGCAATTAAATCTACAACAATTAAAGTGGTGAAAAAAATCCCAGTGCTTGCAATTTTATACGGAATTCGTTTCATATTGGAAAATATCTTTGAATTATGGATTGCCCTATTCCAGTTGCTCCTGTTATCGATCATGGCGTTTCCAATAACACTAACGTGAACAGATGGTGCTTCAGAAAAAAATTCAATTTCAATATAAAATCAACTAAATATCAATATTTTAAAAAAGAACAAAACGATGGTGCAGTGGTTGTGTGCAATACATACGTGCATTCATTGCCGTATCAACAATTGTTCTTTTACATTACGGAGAAAGAATACGACGATATCGTTAAAACCAATCACACAGCAAGAGTAAAAAAAGTGAACTTCAAAATTACAAATTTGGGAAACAGAACACCATTCATAACTGGAACTAACTCGGTGAGCTATGCAAATGCCAATTCGCAAACAACAATTGGTATTTGGGAAAACCTGGAAGGAATTGGACCAATTTCACTCGGAAACAACATAACACCACAGATGATTTACGGAAAACAATTGGGAAATTTAGTTGATTCGGCAAATTACAAGGATATTCCAGTAACAGACTATGGAGCAACATGTCAATCCAGAATGATAAATAATACAATAAAATTCACATACTACACAGCAAAAAAAACTGGATTCAGGAGTAAAAGTGAAACTTAACGACGAAAGATTGTACATTCCTCCGTTGCTAATGATGGCTAAAACATTCTTAAACGCAACAAATTCAATCGGCCCGATTTACGAAAAAGAATACACGCCGACAGATGGGACATTTCACATCGTCAATAATGCATGGCACGAAAACGGATTCATGAGCAGAACATTGAGTGCTCCATACGATATTAACATGAGAAACGGAATGATGGCTGAAGCTTGGGTAACCAGAGTTCATCAAATGTACGACCACAAGTATGAAAACCTAACAATCGACAATTTAGTTTTCTCTAAAATCGACGACAATGCACCGGGAACTATGGGCCACTCTGTAGGAATTGGAGTAGTGCCGCTACTGAACAACGATGGAAATATTGAAAATTCAGTATTCAATTTCATGGTTGAAACCTACATTGAGATAGAAGGAGAGAGCTTTGGAACAAATTTACTAATGGGACCATCGGAGTTCCCACAACCAAATACGTATGCCGTAGGAATAATGACTGGAAAAAGAAAATTCCATCACGCATTCGGCGTATCTGGAAAACCAATAGTAGGAGAACACGCAACAGAAAGAGCTGAACCAGTTGAAAACGATGATGAATTCACAGAAGAAAACTAACTATCTTTGGTCGGACATAGAGGAGACACAAGAGAAGTGTTAGGCAGCAGCATTCCAGGACAAAGAAGGATAACAGGAAAAATGAATAAAAAAGAAAGAGAAGGGCCTGTTATAACACACTTTATCAATTTAATTTTATCGCAAGCAGTAATACCAGATGAACTAAAAAGTAGCATCATTAGGCCAATTTACAAAGGGGGCAAACATACAGATATTCAAAATTATAGGCCAATAAGCATATTGCCAGCCCTAGAAAAAATACTTGAAAAGTACATTTCCATAAAACTTAATAAATATTTAGAATCTTTCTCTTTGTTGGATCCCAACCAATATGGATTTCAAAAGAAAAAAAGTACGGAAATGCTGCTTCAGGAATTTTCAAATCACATAAATTATGAATTAAATCTAAAAAAACAAGTGTTGGTTTTATTCATAGATAACTCTAAGGCATTTGATACCATTGATACAAATAAACTATTAGAAACACTGGAGGCAATAGGAATTTGAGGAAAGCTGCTAGTTTTATTAAAAAATTTACTAACTGATCGACAAATAAGAGTAAAAATTCTTAAAAAATTTAGCAAAAGAAAACATATCTCAACAGGTGTTGCACAGGGGTCAATTCTAGGGCCAACCCTTTGTATTATTTATGTCTCAATTATGAGAAAATTGTTTTCATTCGTTAAACATTTTGTGTATGCAGACGATACGGCGCTCGTAATATCGCACGAAGATCTGGTTACTGCAATGAACCTTATGCAACATGATTTTATTGCCCTACTGAAATGGTCGCATGATGCAGGCCTCTTTATAAACGCCAAAAAAACTAAAATTATGCACATCAGATCTCCACACGCCAGATGTAATGTAATTCCTTCATTATATACACACACATTTGACTGCATACATAAAAATGTTGCACAGCCCTGTTCATGTGAAACCATTGATTTTGTCAAAAGTTATGTATATTTGGGTGTTATTATTGACTGCTACATGAAATGGGATGTACACATTGCTAATGTTTGTAAACGTCTACGAGCTATTGTGGGTAAGATTTATAAAATAAAATATTTCGTCCCTATAAGTACTTTGAAGTTAATCTACTTATCTCTGGCTGAATCTACTATACGTTATGGAATTACTTCTTGGGGACATTCTTGTAAAACTAATATAAGCTATATACAAACATTACAAAACTCCATTATAAAATTGTTAATCCATAAATATGCCAATCAACACAGAAGTAATATTAAATTAATATACAAGTCTCTGAATATTTTACCTGTCAGAGGATTATTGTTTTATAATATTGTAAGTCAACATGTTATATTGTCTGATTCATTGTATAGGGAAAGAGTTTGCCATAAACATAACACAAGATTCACTCAAAATATAGGACTGGTAGTTCCGAAATGTACTAATAAATATGGTGAAAGAACTTTAAACTATATAGTACCCAAAATTTTTAACCTATTACCAATGACAATTAAAAATAATAACATGTATACTGCTAATGTTAAATATAATCTAAGGAAATGGTTATTGGATAGTAATGATCTATACTGATGCCCCTGAAATGGAATTCATATTCTTAGAAAATGGAAAAACAATTATTTTGTAATACCTGACTACCTACCTCTATTTATGAAACTATTTATGTACTTGTTGATAATACTAATTTTTTCATACATTTATTTTTACTTGCTTATTTTATAAGGCTTTTATGTTTTATGTTGATAATACTAATTTGTTCATACATTTATTTTTACTTGCTTATTATATAAGGCTTTTATGCTGATATTTAAACTTTTCTGCAATGTAACCAATTTATGTAATTATGTACCGTTCAAATTGTAACTTATGAGTGTATAAATGTTGTCTCTATGTCCCTGCTGACAAACTACATAAGTAGTTTAGCGGGTTTAAATGTGAATAAATAATAAAAAAAATAAAAAAAGCAGTCGTGGGTTATAATAAATTAGTAAGCGAACAATGGGAAGATTTACAAGAACAAGCTGGAGTAACAGTTATTTGGAAGAAAGGAAAAAACTTCCAATACGGTATTCCTGAAGACCCACAAAACATTCCACTACCAAATGAAAAATTCTGGACTGAAATAAACAAAGTTGGACAACCTGCAACAAATTAAATAATTTTTTTTTTTAATAATTTTTTTTTTTTTTTTAATTTTTTTTGGATAGAGTTTCGTTTGCCTAACAAAACATAGAAAACCACTTTTCGATACGACGCTCCGTTACAGAGTTATAAAGAAAATAAACTTTTTGGGGGTGACTTTTCCAAGGGAGGTACCAGAAGGGGTGGTCCAAAAGGGCCAAATTTTTTTTTAGGTTGGTTAAAAAAGTGACCCAAAAAAATGTGAAAGTTTGGTCACCCTAAAAAGTGTCAAATTTTTTGGGACTAATGGTCACCCTATTTCCATACTAAAAGATTTTCAATGAAATTTTTCTAAGTCCATTAATTAATTATTTTGTGAATACCTTTTGACAAACAACATGAGTATTAATTTTTGGGACTTACCAAATCGACCAGCGAGGCACAAGGGACACACACAATAGTGTTTTTATTGAGCTTTTGAATTTTTTATAATTCGTTTCCAATCTTAAGTTAAGAGGTAATTGGTGAAACCATTTGACACCAAAATATTTATAAAATTGTTGGGCTGTGGTGGTGTTACAGCGCGGGATAGTTATAGAGCCAAGATACTTTGTCTATTGCTGTTCGAAAAAGTTATTAAGTTGTCATTGTTGAAACAATCTTTATGTATTTGAAAAAGAGTTATTTTTTTATAAATAATATGAAGTGAAAGGACTTAAAAATTCTTGAAATAATCTAATTGTGGGGTAATCATACGGTTTTTTCAAAATTATTTTTACTAATATTCTTTGGATGATTTCTAAAGGTAACAGAGAAGTTTTGAATGCTCCACCCCAACCAACAATTCCATATTGTAATACTGATTGAATTAGTGAAAAATAGATGGTTCTTAATAATTTAAAATTTTGTATGTTTCGTATTCTAAGAAAAATGTACAATAATTTTCTTAAACTTTCTACTATTGCATTGATTTGTAATTTCCACTTTATGTTACTATCTATAATTACACCTAGATATTTTACATTAGTTTTAACAGTGAGTACAGAGCAGTCAGGTTTACATAAATTTTACATATTACAATTACATGAGTGTATACTTATCTTTAAATTATCAGGGAATGAATTTTTATTAATGGTGAAAGGTATTATTAAAGTTTTTTCAGTATTAAGTGTCAACAAATTTTTATCGAACCATTTTTTTAGTATGTTTATATCTAACTCTGCTGTTATTTGGGTTTCATTCCAAGTTAATCCCTCAGTTAAAATTGCTGTGTCGTCAGCGTATGAAATAAGTTTCGACATAATTGAGAGATTAAAAATATCGTTGACATAAATGATGAAAAGAATTGGACCTCGAACAGTTCCCTGCGGGATGCCAAAATTTGTGGTCTGCGAATCACTCAGAGAGCCATTTAACTTTACAAATTGCTCTCTATTAAATAGGTAATTTTCGATCCACGTTAAAGCATTGTTAGTTAAACCAATTTTCGCTAGTTTAGAGATAAGATTAGAGTGTGATATACTATCAAATGCTTTTCTTAAGTCGACAAATAATCCAATGCATTTTTTTTTACTATCTAAAGATTTATATATTTCAGATGTTAAGTCTACGATAGCATCTTGAGTGCTCATATTTTCTCTAAAACCATATTGATGTGCATTTAAAATATTATTTTCTTTTAAAAATTTAAATATTTGTTTTTTTACAATTTTTTCAAATATTTTGGCAATGTTTGAGGTGAGAGAAATTGGCCTATAGTTACTACTTAGATTGGGGTCCCCACATTTAAAAATTGGGGAAATAATAGTTTTTTTGTAGGTAAAGGGAAAGTTGCCATTTTCAAAACTTGTATTTATGATGTGAGCCAATGGTTTACACAGTGAGTCAGAATTTTTTAAAGTATTTTTACAGAAATGTTGTCAAAACCAGGGGAAGAATTACCTTTTAATTCATTAACAATTTGTTTAATTTCATCAACATTAGTTCGTTGAAATTGACTCAAGGTGTTACAATTATTGGATGGTGACGGTAGATCTTTATTATCAGTGTTATTTATTTTAAGTGCTAATTTTTCATTATTATCAGTGTTTTTTATTTTGAGTGCTAATTTTTCACCAACTGATCCAAAATAACTGTTAAAAATATTTACATCGTAAAGTTTGTTATCAATATCTGTGATTTTGTTTATGTTAGATTTTTTTGGTTTTTTATTGATAATTTCATTTATAGTTTGCCATATCTTTTTATTATTGTTGCCAGCAATATTGGTTTTTTCTTTATAGAAATCTTCTTTGGTTTTCCGAATAATGTGGCATAGTTTATTTCTGATTTTTTAAAAATATTCGTATAGTTTATAGTTTTCTGGAAACTTTTTATGTTCTTTATGAATTTTTTCTTTATGTCTAATTGAAATTATGATTCCTTGAGTGATCCACGGTTTTAATTTTTTTAATTTAGTTTTTGGAGAGTATTTTATAATGGAAGAGGAAGATTTGATGTGCTTATTCAAGACTGCTTCAAAATTTAGTGAACATAAGTCGGTGTTATTAGAGGATAGAACAATTTTCAATTTTTAGGTTTTGTTGTAATTTTTCGTAATTAATAATAGTTTTTGGAAAATTATTGCGGGAGTAATTATTCACATCTATTTTGTCAATTTTAAAAGCTACAATGCATGTATGATGATCAGTAATGTTATTTTTCCAAATAATTGTTTTTATTTTTTCAGTTTCATTAGTATTACACCAGATATGATCTATGCATGATGGCCTTTGTCCATGAAATTCTCTCGTATATTTTTTTATACATGGTTTAAAATTTAGTTCCGTTAATGTGTTGATATATTCAGTTTTTTCTTTATTTCTATTGTTTTCAAATTCATTAGATATATCAATACTAACATCGCCTACAACAAATGCATTTTGAGAACAATTAGTATTTATAATAGATTTCAGATTCTCGGTGAAATTACTAATTTATTTATTTATTTATTTATTTTAGGAACATTAACAGTCTTAGTAATATAATATACATAAGAGAATAACAAAAAACAGACCAATTATTAATGTTCACAGATATATATAGAAACATAAAACTAACCTGCAAACGATAAACCTATAATATGCCTACCATAAACAGCAATAAATAAAAGTGATTTTAACTATACTTAAATAGACTTGGGTTGGAACGGGAAAGGGGAGGAGAGGGATGAGGAAAAGTTGCCACGCAGGTAATATTAAAATATTAGGTACAATCATTTTAACAGTGGTTAATATGAGTTAGAATGTGATACAATGAAATTCTGTAGTGATAGTAACTAGCAGTGAATATGTCAGCACGAGTGTCTATATTTGCAAATTTATTATTATAGTAGTTACATGTCCTTTGCATAAATTCATTTTGGTTGGAATTGGTATTGCATCTATCAATGTAGAAAAGGGTATTTTGTCTGCTGTATCGAATTGGCGCATGGAAATTTATTTTGTTCAGCAACTCCGGGCAGTCAACTTTAGAGTTAATAATTTTAAACAAGAGCATCTGATCAGCGACAATCCTCCTGTTGAGTAGTTTCGTGATTCGAAAATGTTTCTCGATTTCGTCGTAAGAGTTGTATATGTTAAATGATTTAAAATTGAGGAATTTGAGAAATCGTTCCTGAACTCTTTCTAACCTGTTAACATAAACAATATAGCGCGGGTTCCAAACCGGTGAACAGTACTCCAGGTGAGGACGAACATGTGAATTGTAGAGAGTCAGATATGTCTTAGTATTTTTGAAAAATTTGCATGTTCTCAGTACAAAACCTAGACTTTTTGATGCTTTGGTGACAATGTTATCAACGTGTTTATCAAAGGTAAGTTTAGAGTCCAAGAAAACCCCGAGATCACGCACATAGTCTTTATTTGTTAAAATCGATCCAGAAATGGTGTAATCATGCAGTATTTTCACACGGTTACGTGTGAATGTGACTTTGCAACATTTAGAAATATTGATAAAAAGCTTATTTCTGAGACAGTAATCCGTCAGTCGATCAAGATCTGCTTGTAAACGCGCAGAACAGTCCGGGGAGCTTATAGGAAGGTATATCTTCATATCGTCAGCAAATAGTAAAATTTGAGCGTTGTGAAAACATGTCGTAATATCATTAATATAGATAGAGAAAAGCAAAGGACCCAAAATGGACCCCTGAGGCACACCGGAAGTGATGATTTTCCAGACCGAGGAAAATCCACCCACTGTCACAGCCTGGGATCTGTTTGTTACGTATGAGGATAACCAACGAAGGAGATCTCCATGAATACCATGATTAGCAAGTTTTCTAAGCAGATTGTTGTGGTTGATCTTGTCAAAAGCCTTGCTATAGTCGGTATAGATTGTATCAACTTGCACACGTTTATCCATGGAGGCAGACAAGAAGTTTGTAAAAGTTATAAGATTAGTAGCAACAGAGCGACCTGCAAAGAATCCATGCTGAAATTCGTTGATCGAATTCTTTACCACAGGGAATAACTGGTCATAGACTATGTTTTCGAACACCTTTGAAAAAATGCAAAGCTTGGAAATGGGTCTATAATTATCTGCTTCACACTTAGTTCCCGATTTATGAATTGGTGTGATGTAGGCTCTTTTCCATATATCTGGAAATGTACCAGTCTTGATCGATATATTAAACAGTATTGATAGCGGGAGTGACAAATGATTTGCGCACTCGGTAATGAACAGTGGTGGGATACCATCCGGCCCAGCTCCCTTGCTAGAATCGAGCCGTTTTAAATATTTGGACACGAGGTCAGCATCGATAAAAACTGATCCCATCGCACAAACCTGCTTAACTACAGAGTCATCGCAGGAAATCCCCAGAGGGTCAGCCGGTTCGTAGACAGAATGAAAGTAATCAGCAAATAAATCACAGACTGCCTGTCCACCCTCGGCTGTTACATCCTTAAGATTTAATACGCTAGGAATAGATGCTGATAGTTTTTTTGATTTAACATATGACCAGAATGCCTTGGGATCTTTGGCGATATTCTCTTCAGCATTATTAATAAAGTCTTCGTGACACTTTTTTGCCATTTTTTTCTGTCTGGTGCGTAGCCTTGAAAAAGTAATGTAATCGGAAGGGTTCTTGTAGGTTGTATATAGTCTGTGAAATTTCTGCTTTTCACGAATAAGTTTTATTAATGATGAGCTATACCACGGGGGGTAGGAATATTTACCAGTACGCCTCAATGGAACCTTATCAGCGATCAAATTATTAATAATATTGTAAAAATGCGATACTGCAGGATTGACGGAATCGGTAAGGTTAAGTGCGTTCCAATCTTCTTGTGCCAGGCTATCTCTTATGTCATCATAATTAGCCTTGTGGAATGAGGGCCGTTTAATTGAGTTTTCCTTTATGACCGGGGGTTCAACGAACTCAGCAGTGATAATGATGGATTTATGATGAGCATCCTCAGGAACCAACGGATCGTTCGCGGGAGCTACGCGTACCAAAAAATTACAGAGAACGAGATCAAGAATTCTTCCTAATGTATTTTGAATACCATTATATTGGTGGAGGTTACAGTAATTAATATTGTCGATAAATGTTGAGCTTATTGTAGAAGTGTAGTTGCTAGGAATCAGGTTAACCTCACCCACAGGAAGAGTCCAGGTAATATCGGGTAGGTTAAAGTCTCCCATGATAAGAAACTTGCCGTCTGGTTGATTCAAAAGCTTAATACCTAGATCATTCGAGAAGGCGGTGATTCGAGCATTGAAGTTGAAACTTTTTGACAGGTATGTACAACAGAGATGAACGTTAGTGAATCCAGTTGCACGTGGGATGCGAAGAGTAACCCATATGTCCTCATCCGTAGAACACCATGAGTAATTACAAATTGCATTGAGTTCCTTTTTGACAGCCAGGAGCACACCACCACCCATGGTTACACCTTCGATACTTCTGTCGCGTCGGAATACGTTGTATCTTGAGTCAAAAAGCTCACCATCTGAAATAGTATCTGTAAGCCAAGTCTCTGTTATGCCGATAACGTCATAATCACCGCTCGTAACACTACGAAGAAATGTGTCAGTTTTAGTCCTCAGACCGCGTACGTTCTGATGAAAAATACTTAAAGGCAGTGACTCTTTTTCAGTTGAGTGTCAATAACAGAGAATGCGTGAATAGAATGTGAGGTACAATATAGTATTATCTGCAGAAAATAAAATAATAGTAATATCTCTAAGTAATTGTTCGTTACGAAAAGGAGTGGATCCTATAGAAGCATAATACATTGTGAGTAACATGTGCACTTGGAAATGAACGCTTAATGAGCCATTCGCACATCAGTATTACAGAATTCCGAGTTAAATTATCGAGTGACATTTGAAATATGAAGTACATAATAATATGATGTGTACAGAAAGTGAGAACATCTTGCAGTTGACAGGAGTTGTGAACATGATGATATAATAAGGTAATGTTGTGAGAGTATAATAAATATAATAGAATGCAGTTGCAACATGAGAGGGAGGGTAGCGGGCGTGTGGAGGGAGAGGAAGGGTAGCGGGCGTGTGGAGGGGGAGGGAGGATAGCGGGTGTGTGGAGGGAGAGGGAGGGTAGCGGGCGTGTGGAGGGGGAGGGAGGATAGCGGGCGTGTGGAGGGAGAGGGAGAGGGAAGAGTAAACAATAGTAATAGAATGAGCAGTATTTTCTTATGAAATTTTCTGGAGGTCGTCTTCCCTCCTGACTAAAAAAGCTGGTGAATTATCGTTTTTTCTCACTAAGATCTTACAGTCCTTTACCCATACAAATCTGTAGCCTGCTTCCCGTGCCTTGCTTTTAACTTTGGAGAGCAGAATCTTATTGTTGATTGTTAAGTGGTTGTTAACATAAATTATTGCTTCTGGTCCGGAATATTTCAGGTCGGTACTGGTGATCTTCCTGGCCTTCTTAGATAGTGCAAGAAATTCCTCCTTTCTCCGTTTGCTTGCAAAACGGATGATTATCGGCTTAACCTGGGCGGACTTGGTAGCCACTCGCGTCACTGTGTCCACATCTTCTGGTTGTAGTTCAAAGCCAATCTGTTCGCCTATTTTCTTGGCTATGCAGAGTAAGTTTTCTCCCTTCGTCATTGGCACGTTCTTGATTTCTAGGTTTTTCACACGGGAGAGCTGATCGCGCTCGTCCAGTTCGTATCTGAAGATTTCCATGTTCTTCTTGATGGATGCAACCTCCGAAACTAACTTTTCGACAGTCTCCAGTCTCTTCTCAACCGCCTCCACCCTTTTTTCCGTATCGGACATAGCTGCTAGAGCAAACTCGAGGCTCTTCTTTATGTCAGATATCTATCCCCACATGGGCTTGATGCGAGTGAGCTCGACATCGATTTTGTTGAGCTTCTCCATTATTTCGGCTAGAGAACTAGCCGGTACCGTTTGTGAGGACGCTGCTGGAGTTACAATTGGAGACCCACTGCGGGCTGCATTACGCGTACACGGCTTCATAATGTTGTTATAGTCGGTTCACTTATGTTGACTGGTCCAAATTGTGTTTATTTTATACACAGATAAACACTGGATATTACAGCAACTGTCACTTGATCGAAAATAGTGTTGATAAGTGCTCGAGTTATGTGCTCTATATAATGCTATTATATCATAAAACGTGTGTTTTATAATAATTCGAATATGAAGACAATTTACAAGATCGATATGAATTTCGTTAACGGAAATATTCTCGTGAATAGATTTTACAAAAACAATGATTCCGCTGTTTTGATTTATTTTGTAAGTTGTGACAAAGTATTTGTAACCAGGTAAATTATAGGTACCTGAGTAGCCGCTAATTCTGGCTACAGACAACACAATACAATCCGGTTTGTGAGTGAGTTCGTTTAATGCAAGTGTAAAATGATCAAAATTTTTCGAGACACTTCGAATATTTAGGTGAAGGATTGTTAATGCTTTTAGAGGATCTATTTCTAATAATGTGTTATTACATTCGACACTAGTTAAACAAATATTAAAAGATGAGTCTATCTCTTCAAATAATGAGTCAGACATAGTAGTGTTTTAATAGTATAGAAAAATAAATTATTGATTTTGACATTATTGTATTGTTGAAATATAATTGTAGGAAAAAAATGTATTTGAGGAGAAAAAGTGTTCGCCGAGTTAAACATTAGTTTCAGCAAGAAAATAAAAATTCACAAAATTATTAGAAAAAAAACACTTAAATTGGTAACAAAATCGCTTAATATAAAACACTTATTTATCAAAGATTTATAGTTAGTGATAAAATTATTGATAAAACGATCTGTATATCGTAGTAATAGTAAGGTATATTTAATGAATGTAGCAATAAATTTAATTTTAGTTTGTATTTTAAAATAATTTATGCAGTTAAAATATATAATACGAGTAATTAATACATGAATATTTACTTATGTGTCATACTTCTACTTACTCCCTAGAAACTTAACCTTCGTCGATTCAACGATTACGCGACACAAAATATGCTGTCCTTTTTTAACGCATGCGCGGATGATCGTGTTGTTCCTTGCCAACTCAGTACTCGTACAACTCTTACGGGGAGTGGCCGTGTTCGGCGGGTAAGTGCAGTATTTTTTTATATATTACGCGCATTGTCGTCGTTTCAACGAATGGTTAGGGTTTGTGTGACTTTTTGGTATATTGTTACTGTCGTTTTTTTGCAGTTTTTTCGCTATGGCTTAGCAAAAATCGCTGTCTGTTGCAAATATTCAACGTTTATTGATGGAAGAGGACACAAATTCATCAGAGGAGTCATCTGTCAGTGAAAAAGAAGACAATGTGGAGGTTGATGATGTGGTTAGTGATGTTCAAGATGACCCATCGGACAATGAGGATGACCGATTGGAGGCACAATCACCACCTGTTCTATCGGAAGAGAACTCAGGCAATCAATCGAGTATCTTGATCTTGACACAAAGTAATATCCGCAGTCGAAATCGTCACGTTTGGGCTACGAACAAAGGGCGTACTTCGTGCAGAGTAGCAGCAGTAAATATCGTACGTGTTGCCAGGGGACCAGCTCGTGCTGTAAAAGTTATGGTTGAGCCGCTGTTATTATTTGAGCAATTTATGACTAATGAGATATTAGAAGAAATTGTAAAATGGACCAATTCGGAGAATGAGATTAAAAAAAATCAATCATATGGTTACGATGGCCCTCTCACGCTCCTTTCTTACAAGCCTAAACCATCAAAACCTGCTATCTTCCTGTGATGAGGAAGGCACAGTGAACCCTGAAACAAAGAAACCACGAATGGTTGAATTTTATAATAGCACGAAAGGTGGGGTAGATACATTTGATCAAATGTGTGCGGTAATGTCATGCAGCAGAAAAACTAATCGGTGGCCAATGTGCATTTTTTAAGGCATGCTGAATATAACATGTATAAACAGTTACATAATTTATTGTCATAATGCCTCCACATTGGGGCAACATGTAATGAATCGTCGTGATTTTATGAAAAAATTGCATTCACAACTTGTAACACCTTGGCTCCAAATACGACTGCAAATTTGTACAATTCCAACACACATAAAAAGTAAAATACAAGATATATTACGTGTCAGCACTGAAATTCAAGATCAAAGTGGTCAGTCTACCTCCAGAAATGACCCTGGATCGACAGAGACTGCCAATTTGCGAAAAAAAAAAGTTTGTGGATTATGTCCATATAAAAAAAGGCGTATGACGAAGACTTATTGCTCGAAGTGCAGCACTGCAATTTGTGGTGAACATCAAATTGATTTTTGCACTAGTTGCGCTTCAAAAAACTAGATTTTTTAATGTTTTCACACAAGGGATCGTGATCTTTTTAATTATTTTTGCCAAAGAAAAGAGGCTGTTTTTATTTTTATTTCTTTATTATTAATTTTCTAAGTATGATCTCACTTCTAGTTTTATAAATACCTAGTGCCTTACTAAAAAAATTGAAAAACAAATATATTTTCCAATTACATATAAATAATTAGTTTTATTTATCAATATAACCTTTGTTTCATATTTTTTGAATTTTTTTTTTTTTTAAATAAGTATTAAAAAGATAAAATACTGATGAAATCGTCGATTCGACGAATGGTTAGGTTTATTAGGTTTTTTACACACGAACTTTAGGTGTCTAGGGTTAAACGAGACTCACATAAAATACGATATTGAAGACAGTGAAGTTATTTTTCAAGGATATACAACAATACGCTGTGATTCCCATACAGAGGATTAGACATACAGCGGGAGCAATCATTTTTATTAAAAAAGACATATTATATGAAGTTGTTTCTCACATACAATACGAAAATAACTGCTGGACACTAGCTATAGAGTAATTTAATATTCTCCAAATGCAAGTACCAAAGACTTTCTATCATTTATAGAGAACTAATAAATATCCTAACTGGTGACTTTATGATAAATTTCAAAAATTTGAAGGATACATATTATACTAAAAGATTGAAAAAAATGATCCAAGCATCGGGAATGAAACAACTTATTAAAAATGTGACACGAATAATAGATAAATCCTGGACGTTAATTGACCTTGTCATATCCAACAGATTAGATTTGAATGTAAAAGTTCTAGATGAGCCAAAAATAACCAACCATAACCTTATCCACATTACAGATAACACAAAAATAACTAATACGAAAACCAGCAAATTAATAAAATACAGAAATTATAAAAAATATAACGATGAAAGTTTAATTGAACTTCTGGGTGAAATGCATGAACTTCATCAAATAGAATTTAATGAAAAGTCTAAATCATTAATAAATATCCTTCAAGAAGTAATTGACCAGTTAATACCACTCCAAACTACTAAAAGAAGAGGAAAAAATAAATGGTATAACATAGAACTACAGTCAATACAATATGAAAGTTATAGACTCTATAAGATTGCAAATAACGTCACAAGACTGGAAAGCATTCAAAAATGCAAGAAATAAATACTCAAAACAACTGAAAGTTTGAATGAACGATCACTTACAAAAATAAAATTATCTGTGTAAAAGGTGACACTAAAAAAATGTGGAAAGCCATTAAAGGATTAGGTACTGCAAACCGAAGATAAAGAGATGAAACATGACATTGAATTTCCACATCAGATACAGAACTGCTACAACAAATATTTTGTAAACAGCATAATAGAATTACATCAGAGTATACCAATACTGAAGGAAGACAACCACGTGAGAAATTTTTCCCTAAACCGATAAAAACTTGTGCTTAAAGAGATTGATGAAACATATCTTTGACAGATTCTTAAAAGCACCAAATCAAAAGAGAGTCCAGTGATAGGACCTCATCTACTGAACATAATAAATGAATCGTTAAGAAGTGAAAAATTTCCAAACACATGGAAAACATTTATTGTGATCCCGATTCCGAAAGTTGTTAATACCAGAAAATGTGAAGAATTTAGACCTATAAATATGTTTCCCAAATACAAACAGGTACTAGAAATTTTAATAAAAAACAAATCATTGAGTATTTGGAAAAACATCATATATTATGTGACGAGCAATCAGGATTCCGGAAGAATAAGTCTTGTGAAAAGGCAATAAACATAGTGATTGATACATGGAAGAAAGACAATAAATCACCTTTGCAGCATTCTTAGATTTCAAAAGAGCATTTGAAACGATAGAAAGGAAAAACACGTTTGGAAAAATTAGAAGATACAGGTCTTTCTGAAGTAGCTCTAAATCTTTTCAAAGAGGTAGCAAAAGATGAAAGCTCAGAATCAGAACCAATAGAAAACAACCTCGGTGTTCCGCAAGGGTCGTAAGTCCAATTTTATTAACCGCAAGGGTATTTGGTCCAATTCTATTAACTATTTACATAAATGATATAATAAACACCATAAAACATGGCAAAATTAGATTTTTTTGCAGACGATACATTTATTTATATATCATGTGAAAAAGAACATAGTTGCAATCAACAAATGAAATGAAGACCTATAAATATAGCGAATGGCTGAAATTAAACAAAATAAAACTAAATGTAAAAAAAAATGGAAATAAGAAACAAAACTCATAACATAGAATAAATATTGACATTTAATGATGAAAACATTGAAAAAGTTAAAGAAATTAAGTACCTGGGTGTAATTTTGGATTCAAAATTCACTTTCACAGCAAATTAAAAAGAATGAATATGTGCTAAAGAAGGTTTAAACAAAAGTCAATTTTCTTAGAAGATTAAGAAATAAACTGATTAAAAACATTACAGAGCTCATTTATAAAAAAATAGTTGCTCCACATTTAGATTATTTCTCTACTATGTTATATTTGGGCAATGAAGGAAATTTGAATAAACAAATGCTATACAGAATAGTGCTATGAGATGTTTATTGGGAAAAGGCAAATACGCAAGCATTAATCAAAAGAGAGAGCAGCTAAATTGGATTCCAATAAAAAAGAGACTGTTATTTAATGTGTTAATTTTTGTGCATAAAGTCACGAACAACCTAATGCCAAAATATTTTGGATAAAATTGTTTTTAATAGAAATGTTCATAATTACGAAACTAGAAATTTAAAAAGAAAAAGATTGCCACATATGAAGAAATCAAAACCACAGATCTGCCTACTGTACAAAAGACTAAAATGTATGATGAAATGCATGAAAGTCTGAAGAATGAAGGAAGAATGAATGTATTTAAAAAAAACTTTATTAAGAACAAAATCACAATCCCTTGCATACATCAGGGAGATTTTTTTCTATTTAATATGGGTTATTTTTTTTCATCAGGGAGATTTTTTTCTATTTAATATGGGTTATTTTTTTTTAAAGAAATTTTTTCTCAAGGTTGGCGGCTTCCTCCTGTCAATAGGTTGAAGATATGATAGCCCTGTTATATTATACAGGCCCTATAATATTATATTGGATGAAATTATCATGAACCTCAAATGCCGGGTTCATGGAAACTCAAATTATTGTCTATGACTTTATTATTGTCTACGCATAACTTATTTAATTAATTGACACGTGTTTTGTTCTGTCAGTCGTTTGATCCTCTGTTTAACCTACGCAGTTCATTTTATCATCCCATTCTTATGATAGTTATTGGTAAGTACTAATACGAATATTCATCGGTATCCCTGTTGGTACCGGCAGTTATTCCGAACCAAACTGAGCGAACACCTTCTTGAATTTAGGCTAGGTCATGCTAAAACTTTTGTTTGAAAAATGATTAAACTGTCAATCTGCTATCTACTTATTTTTAGATTAGAGTTTCTGTGGAATAATTAAATTGGTACTTTGACTTGAGTTTACTAGAGTGAGACAGCAACAGTCTAGGGTTTATATGCAGTAGCAATTGCTCACACTTTCTTCTTCTAATCCCAAATGTCCGATAGCAGAGACGTCAGTCATCTTAATTTCCGTTGTTGATCATATCGCGCACTGAATAAATCAGTTGCGTACGGAAGACTTTATAAACCCTTCTCTGAATAATACGAACAACTTTGGCGTAGCCCGTTTTTGTAAATACATCGCTCAATAATATTGACGGATTACAGTTTTAAGTTTGCATAGATTTAAATACTCATATTTTAAAAATATGGATTTCAGATATTCTGTTGAAAGCGGAATGGCGGATCTAATATAAGGTAATACCGGTTTATATTTATATATTAAGTTTTAAATTTTCTAATAAATTTATATTCTAGTTCCCAAAAATTGTGTTGCATACGACTTTCTTTTCGCATATATTCCGACGCAAACCAAATATTCAAAGGTTCCTTTACCACAATGTTTAGTTTCAGGTACATTTATTTGGGCTTGAACCAATCACAAATTGCTATCACAGAACAGTGCCATGGATCTACTTAATCCAGATACTGTTTCCATCAAGACGGAACCAGAGCCCCGGAACGAAGGCGGAAGTGAAAAACCGTATACAGACATAGATATCGACCTACCAAATGTAAAGAAGGAATGTTTGCAACATGCGGAGAGTACTCGGTCAGCCAGTAAGTTGAATTTCACCTGTATAAGTATGTAGGATGTTAAATTCGGAGGTTTGAAATTCATTTCCGTTTTGAAATGTTGTGCAGACAGGACATTAGGTTTCACCTTATCTTATTTTCGACATAATTGTTTATTCATTTAAGATACCTAGATATTGATGGAAGAAAACATCATTCCCTTAATATAATAAACTTTAAAGTCTCTTTCGCAAATTCCTGCTTCTACGTGGTGAGTCAATGATATCATCAATCTTTAATATTTATATTTAAATAGTATATATACATTTTACTGTACATCAAATATCAATATATGTATTGTTTGTGCAGGTAGAAATAATGTGGAGACAGTTACTTTCAAAGCTGATCGTGAACCCCGAGAAGACTTTCAAGGGAGATATCCTTACATGGAAATTGACGTAGACCTGCCAGATGTTAAAAAGGAATGCTTAGAACGTTTTGAAACAACTATCCAGACATCAGGTAAAACCTATTTTCTATGGAATATTTAATATTTCAAGCTATTACTGGGTGTATTTACATTGTCTTTAACATCAGGGAACCAGGGCCCCAGAAAGAAGGCGGAGGTGAAATGCCGTATACGGATATTGTTTACGACCTCTCAGATGTAATGAAGGAATGCTTGAAATATGCGGGGAGTTCTCGGACAGTCACTTAGTTGCATTCCATACATATTAAATGTTGAATTTTAAATTCTGGTGTCCGGAATCCATGTCCGTTTGGAAATCTCGTGTTAACAGGACATATTTACGTTCTGTTTGTATATAAGATTATTTCATATTTATTTTTAAATGAATATTTGTAGAAAACTGCCAAATAACTACACTCTTACAACTTATATATCGGTCACGGTCATGATCAAGGTTACAAAGTTTCCATTGACTGAAAACAACTCCGTACTGAAGATTCTCAAGATTAAAAGGTTTTTCCTTGAATCATGCATCTGACGATCTGAACCGGACATCTGGAGTTATTCTTTTTCTCAAAAATATCCAGTCTTTTCTCAAAATCCACGCTTTCCATTGTTTATAAAGGCGTTCTCAATCGTTGAAAAATAATTTAAAGCTTTTAAATAAAAAATGCATTTTGTCGTTTATCTTGTACGTATTATTGATTTGTTTTTTCAGGTAGCGTTAATGTTGAGGCTGATACCAAAAAGGCAGAACTTACGCCACGAGAAGAAGATAAGGGGGATTTTCCTTATATAGAAATAGACATAGACCTGCCTGATCTTAAAAACGAATGCTTAGAACGCATTGAGACTATTACCCAGACAGCAGGTAAAACCGATTTTCCTAGTAATATTTAAAAAAATCTGATAATAATGTAAATAATATCCTATTTTATGAGTATCCTATCATATTTATGAATTAACTGCGCTTATATATATTACGTGTATCTAATTAGTCTTTATGAGCCTTCTTTAATCATGAAATTTTTCAAATTTGTCTACAGAGCTGAAGATGCATCTCGCGGAAAAGCTATTCGCATGTCCCGATACTAACTACTCCTGTTCCGACTGCAACTATTCATGTTCTCAAAAGAGCAATTTAAAGAGCCACATGCTGACTCACAGTGGAATTAAACCTTTTTCATGTTCTGTGTGCAATAATTCATTTTCTCAAAAGGGCGGTTTAAAGAGACACCTGCTGACTCACTGTGGAGAAAAATATTTTTCATGTGCTGATTGCAATTATTGGTTTTCTCTAAAAAGCACTTTAAAGCGCCACATGCTGACTCACAGTGGAGTTAAACCTTTTTCATGTTCTGAGTGCAACTATACTTGTTCTCAAAAGAGCAATTTAAAGAGCCACATGCTGTCTCACAGTGGAATTAAACCTTTTTCATGTTCTGAGTGCAACTATACATGTTCTCATAAGAGCAATTTAAAGAGCCACATGCTGACACACAGTGGAATTAAACCTTTTTCATGTTCCAAGTGCAATTATTCATTTTGTCAAAAGGCCACTTTAAAGAGCCACGTGCTGACTCACAGTGGAGTAAAACCTCTTTTATGTTCTGAGTGCAACTATTCATGTTCTCTAAGAGGCACTTTAAAGAGCCACACGCCGACTCACAGTGGAGTAAAACCTTTTTCATGTTCTAAGTGCAACTATACATGTTCTCAAAAGAGCAATTTAAAGCGCCACATGCTGACTCACAGTGGAGTTAAACCTTTTTCATGTTCTGAGTGCAACTATACTTGTTCTCAAAAGAGCAATTTAAAGAGCCACATGCTGACTCACAGTAGAATTAAACCTTTTTCATGTTCTGAGTGCAACTATACATGTTCTCATAAGAGCAATTTAAAGAGCCACATGCTGACTCACAGTGGAGTAAAACCTTTTTCATTTTCTGAGTGCAACTATGCATGTTCTCTAAAGGGCAATTTACAGAGCCACATGCTGACACACAGTGGAATTAAACCTTTTTCATGTTCCAAGTGCAATTATTCATTTTGTCAAAAGGCCACTTTAAAGAGCCACATGCTGACTCACAGTGGAGTAAAACCTTTTTTATGTTCTGAGTGCAACTATTCATGTTCTCTAAAAGGCACTTTAAAGAGCCACATGCTGACTCACAGTGGAGAAAAACCTTTTTCTTGTTCCAAGTGCAACTATTCAAATACCCAAAAGCGAAATTTAAAGAAACACATGCTTGCTCACAGTGTAGTAAAACCTTTTATTATGTTCTGAGTGCAATTATTCACTTTCTCTAGAGGGCACTTTAAAGAGCCAATGCTGACTCACAGTGGAGTAAAAATTTTTCATGTACCCAGATCCACTATTTATCTTCTCGAAAGGGAGATTTGAAGAAACACACACATTAATTATTTGAATAAAGCAATTCAAAAATGTAAGAAGTCGAAAAATAATCAACAATTACCTGAATACATTGAACTTTACCCGACACAATAAAAAAATGACACCTCTGAAACGACTTATACGCACTTAATAAATTATTTAGTCCACCCGCTCACTTACATTCTTTGTGTATACTGATAAGCTCTTCAAATTATTCGAAATCCGGTTTAAAACAGGATTGCAGGCCCTTAACGAAAGAATTGATGGTTTCCTGATAAACTTTTAGTAAAATACCAATGTATAATCAGATGTCAGAACACGTGTTCATAGAAATCATTACATATTCGCATTTCTTCATTATATAATATCAAGACAAACGCAAGTGCATGAGCACGTGTTCCGATATATTAAACTAAAGCATTTTTCGAAGGATTTTTGCTGTTTTTCAAACGAGTCGTGTTTTATTAAATATTTTCACCATTTTCACTTAATTTTTTTTTTTTAAACATGGTGGGGCAAAAGTAATCAACCGATGTTCTTTTGCTGTAATTTTTTTTTAATAATAAACTTTGGTACTGCTTGTTATTCCGCGTTCTCGCGGAGGAGACCGATTCATGTTTTGTCGATTTGTATTCTGCGTTTGTTTACTTCACAAATGTCAAAACTGAATTGACATTTGGCGCCATTTTCAAAAGTTGTAGCGTTTTCCAATAGGATGATTACTTTTGCCACACCCTGTATTAGCGCGCTCCCTCTATCATTCGTACTTACATATCTCCCTTTCAAACCATCTTTGAACGCTTACTAATATATATAGTTGTAGTATATGGATACAGGTGTGATGGTCAGTAATATTATTGTTTATAATTTGTCGGTATCTTTTGTGTTACACCATATGAGATCTATACAAGATGGACGTAGTCCCGTCATTTCTCTAGAATATTTTTTTGTACATAATATTAAATTCATTTCGGACATCAAATTAATGAAATCAGTTTTCATTTTGTTATTATTTTCGTTTTATATGTCAATGTTAAAATTGGCGATTATTGTTATGTTTTTTTAATTCTTTTTTGATAAAATAATTTTTCTGAATTCATACATAAAAGTATATTCGTTAGATCCGTGTGTTCGGTAAATGGTGATAATATTAAAACATTTTTTATTTACACATAGATTAATATGTGAGCAATTAACTCGGTGCATAGGTACTTCTTCCACTCTGATGTTTTAATAATACGATTTCACAAATACAACAATACCACTATTTTTGTTTATCGCACAAAACGTTGCAAAGTACCTATAATTCTGAATTCAAAATTATTGTTCTCACTGGCGAATGCTTCGGTTAACTCGATAACATCTGTTATTTGCACGTCGAGCGCTCTCTGTATGTAGGTAAATAGCGGCCATATTCGCTTTCAGCGAGGAAACGTAAAGTTTGACGTCATCTGCGTAGATAGACAGATTGCATCTCTCGTCTCGGGGGATGTCGTAGGTGAACAGAATGAAGAGGAATGGTCCCAGTAAACTTCCTTGTGGCACGCCTTTTGGAATCTCACGCGTTGAAGATAGCACGTTCCTTATGAACACTCTGAACGATCTCTTCTTTAGGTATTCCTGTACCAGCCTCGTAAGGTATATGGGCGTGTAAGTGCGGTGCAGTTTGTGCACGAGCCCGTCTATCCAAACGGTGTCGAATGCCTTCTCTAGGTCGATGAGCGCAGCGGCGGTGAAGCGATGTTCGTTGAATTTTCTTGCGATAAATTCCGCTACTCTGGTCAATTGGTGGGTTGTGGAGTGCCTCTTTCAGAAGCCGAACTGCTCGTCTGGCAAAGTTTTGTTGTCGTCGTGATGTGGGACAAGCCTGTTGAGTATAATTTGTTCAAATACCTTGCTCAGCGTAGATAATAGGCTAATCGGCCACTACTTTGTCGGCTGCGTTCTATCTTTATTTGGCTTTGCGAAAGGCAGCATGGTCGCCGATTTCCAAATCTGGGGGAAATGCCCGGTCATGAGGCAAGCATTGAACAATTTTGTTGTGTAGATGATGGCTTTTTGAGGGAGATGTTTGAGTAGGATGTTGTGAATTTGATCGCTTCCCGGCGCCTTGTTCGTTCTGAGTCGCTTGATTGTGACCGCAATCTCGCTCGGCGTAGCAAAATGAATATCTTCAGCGTTTGTCTGCTCTGTTTCGCTCAAGTCTCGTAGAGAATCAGCTACGATCCGGTCCGTAACCGGGTCGGAAAGGCCGTCTGTAGCAGCGTAGGCTCTTTCGAACCCGTCGGCGAGTGTTTCTGTTTTTTCTTGTAGCGAAAGCGCCGTCCTTGGGCCGTTCAATTTCTGTAGCGGGGGGATTGTGAAATCTTTATGTCTCAGCGCGCTAGCCATTTTCCATAGGGAATTATCCTTCGGCGTGAGCGACGCGACTTTTTTTTTCCAAAGTTCGCGCTTTTGTTCTGCGATTTCGGTCTTGATTTCCCTTTGCAGGCAGTTGTACGCTGTCTTGAAATATTCGTCTTGCGTGCGGTGGAACATGCGTCGCAGGCGATTTTTGTCCTTGATGAGCGATAAGACATGTTCGGGAAGCTTGATCGTTTATGAATGTACTTCTTTGAGAGGAATGTGTGTATCTTGTGCTGTTTGAAGAATCTCTGTGAGAGTGCTTGTAGCTGCGTCGATTTCTTGTGGCGAGCGCAGAGTTCCCGAAGTGAGATGAATTCGTTCGTTGACTTCCTTTTTGAATCCTTCCCAGTCCGCATCCTTATAATTGCGCTGTTTTCTGGGGGTCCTTGAAGTTGTGCCACCTATAGTGAAGCTCACGGGCAGGTGGTTCGATGACAGCTAGTCTAGCGTGCGCAGTGGAGATATTGTCTTTACATTTTTCTCGAGTACGATATCCAATGTACTCGGATATCTAGAACGTTGCGAGTAGTACGTAGGTCTGTCGGGCGCCATTATCGAATAGGTATTTGTCTGCATGTGTGTAAAGAACGTATTTCCGTTCGCATTACCTCTGTAGTTATTCTAGTAGTTTTGTTTGTTCAAATCGCCTCCCATCACAACAATTGGTCCCAGATTGAGCAATTTATTGAGGTCTTCTCTCACTAGGTTTCTTTGGGTGCAGTAGACGGCGATGATGGTATGCGCTCTACCCTCTATGGTGACTTCGATAATCGTGGCTTCAGCGTGCTTCAACTTCAGAGTGGGTATTCTTGTGGACGTCATAGATTGTCGATCGAATATTGCGGTTCCTCCGCCTGATCTTTCCTGTCGGTCGTCTCGATAAATCTCGAAGCCTGGCACTCTCAGCGGTACGCTTGGATTCAATTGGGATTCTGATAAGAGAATAATGTCGGTGTTTAATTCGTTTGCCAAGGCGAGCAGTTCGTCTGTCTTGTAGCGCACGCTAAATGCGTTCCATACGAGGACTTTCACCATCTCGGTATTAGACATCGAGGGTCTCTATGGTCTCTCTCATCAGGACGACGAGCTTATCTGCCTTTGATGTGCAGCGGGCGAGCTGCGATCGCATCCTCAGGAGGCCTTGGAGCAGGGCCATCATATCCAGGTTGTCCTCTGAGGTGGACGCGCGCACGGGCTCCTGCTGTGGGCGGGGCTGGGGTTGTGGCTGTGGGGGCGGCGCGGGCTCGCGCTGCTGTTGTGCGGGGGCGGTGCCTCCGGCTACGTTGGCCCATGTTCATCCATCCGTCCTCGGCTGAGGAGGTGGCCTGCTCGGGTTCTGTTCTGCCGGTGGGCGTTGGGCCCTTCTGGCAGGTCGCTGCTGTATTGAGGCGACGTACGCTACCCGCTTGGGGCAGCCTCTGTAGTTGGCGGGATGCGGGCCTGAGCAGTTGCAGCATGCGGCGGGCTCGTCTCTCGTCTTTTTGGGGCATTCTGCCGAAGCATGCTCCAGTAAGCATTTAACACACCTTGCTGTGTGTGAACAGTTTCGGGACCCATGCCCAAAGTCTTGGCACCTGTAGCACTGGGTGCCGTGCTGAAGATGATTCCTCCTGTGCTTCTGGAGTCGAATGCGGCAGTGGCACAGGTATTTGACGGCCGCACGCAGCTGTCCCATGTTAACTTCCTTATTGAAGTGTGCTAGGTACAAAGGATACTCAATTGAGGCAGTCATCTTAACCACCTTCACTGCTGGGAATCCCTGTGATTCCAGATCTGCCATGATTTCTTCTACTTCAACGAGCGGCAGGCCCTTGATTACCGCCTTTTTCATTTTTTCGGCTTCGGCCGTGAACGTGTGGAAGCCGCGAGCCTCCGCTCGCAGCCCGTTTGTAACGGACGTAGTTGACCACATTATTTAATTTTATAAAATCTGTTTTACATTTATAAAATGTGCCTACCCCACGCCACTGGCAAAATCACTACTCCCCGCCACTGGTCATTTTGTTCCAATTTTCGGCCCAGACTTTTTTTTTTTGATTTTCTAGATTCTTATGTTCCATGAAGTGGTGAATCATTTAAATTTACTGAATTTAAAGTTAATGTTCTTTATACAAGTAGAACGGCGTCATATGCGCCTCACAATTTTTACCTCATATGGGTTTATTTAAATATTACCTGGCTTTTATAGACTTAGAGGCCTTGTATTTTCTCGGTAGGGAAAAAATTTGTTACCTAAAAACCCTACAAAAATTGCATGTATTATCATCCAGCATCAGCACCAGCGGCGACCTACAGCGGCCATATACTACATACGTGTCTGTTTGTGTTGTGTTGGGAATGGGGTGAGGAAATTTCGGCTGCGCCCTATTGTTGGAATCCTTCCGCATTTGCCGTTGGGAGTAAGGAAAATCGCAGAAAACCTTACCCAGGAAGGAGCGGCCGAACGTCAACTTGAAACGTTTGCGGCCTTCAGTAACATCGATTTATGATGTCCTGCATTTTGTGGTGTGTGTGTGTGTGTCTGTTTTTATGTTAATATATACTTATGGGAAGATAGAAAATAAACATACATATACATGCAAATTATAAAATATTATATAAATATATAAATAGATATATAAACATTATATATTTGGGAAGGAAGTCGGGAGTTTAGGAAATACCTACTGCTCGCTATTCGTCCGCGTCTGATTCTGGTATGTACCATATGTTGTCATGGTCCATGAGGATGTGTTTGGGTAGTCTATGTGTGTATCTGAATGTCAGGTCGCTCGGTGCATTGTATTGTCCAATGTCTTGTATAAGTGGATTCTTACTAAGTGCTTGGGCCAGTTATTGTTGCATAGTATTTGGTTCGAGTTGTTTCCCGCCCGCGTTCCGCGCGTTTACCTACATCAAGTCAGTTGTTTAAGTAACCGCGCCGCAAGTGCAACCGCTTTCCGCATAACCTATATTGAGTTAAAACCCACCGCGCCGCGCTGTATACGGCAAATGTTATACCGCAAAGAACGCCGTGAAATAGTGCATAAAAATAGCAATCTATAACGCATTGAACCATTTCGCAAAATCCAATATCACTATTCCCTTTCCTTGACCTCCTCCAATACTAACAATTACCCCACCGGTGATTACCGCAGTGCAGAGTGGAAAGGTGCCGACAGCTTGGAGATATTGGTAAGTCGATCAAACAATATCACAAAAAACCGCAAATTACAGTCCATTCACGCCGCAACATTTGGTCCTATTCGAGCCGCATTATTTAAATTGAGAATTACATTTTGGTAATTCTAGAACCATTTATTCCTATTCAATCGCAAATCGCATTCATTTTGTGTAAGAATTCAGTTAGCAATACTCGCCCGCTATTTGAAATTACATGCCTAGGTATAGGTACTCTTTGATATTTTGGGTAATTAAATTATTTATCGATGTTGTTGTAGCAAATTTATTCGGTGCAAATCGCAAAGATATTAAACATCCCTCAATGTAACACGAACTCAAAACAAAATGCTTTTATTCACCGTGCTTCATACAATTTTAATACTTCATACAGTGAATTAGACTTATTTAACTCAGCACCCCACAATTTCAAACCTAAAATCAATAAATAATTATATTATCATTTTTATTTTTTATTACGTACATGCTACACATTACACAGACTAGATCCATCCCATACCCCTCCCTTCCCCATCCCATCCCTATAGGCTAATGTAACTTTTTTTATTACATAAATATTATACACGGTGTCCGGAAACTCGTAGTACAAGCGGGAAACTGGAGAATCTACACCACATGGGGAACCCAAAAAAACATAAAGTTTTTTGATTTGAGCATTTTCAAAAAAAAAAAAAAAACCAAAAAAAAATATTTTTTGGCTATTTTAGGGCTAAAGTTTTTTCTGGTGTTTAGGGTTGAATAACAGATGTTTTAACCCTGCAGAGCAGAAATATTTTATGATTACACCGGGTTAAATGAAGGGTGATTTCAAAATAATGCTTCAAATCCGAGTTTCTTCATTTGTTTTACTTTCAAATAGTTTTAATTAGTTGGGTACTTTGATCTTCAGTAATAATTTATAAGAATTTGATTAAAAAAAAAAAAAAAAAAAAAAAAAATCAACTTCAAATTCGATTTACTCGATAACGAAAGCTCAAATAAAAAAAAAGTATACTACAAAATCGACTCCAAATGTGATGTAGATTCACCAGTTTCCCGCTTGTACTACGAGTTTCCGGACACCCTGTATATTCACTAAATAATTAAAATACTTAAGTGAAAACCTATTATTGGTTAAATAATTAACACTTAATACACCATACTTTGTAATTATTATAACTGTTGGTTTTCCAAATAAAAATAAAAAAAAAAATAAAAAAAAAAAAAAATGATTCTAGTGAAAAACAACAGTTCGCGAAAATTGATCGAAAGCCCCAAATTTTGTCTGGTAATAATCGAATGCCCCAAATTTTGTCTGGTAATAATCGAGAAAATAATCGAAGCGGGGAAAATGTGCAAAACAGTTACGGTGAAGTTCGCGAGTTCGATAACCGCGCCGGGTGTGTCGAGTGTGGTGAAAATGGTCACCAACTCGGTGAATGTCGCACTTTCGCCGCGAAAGACTTGAAATATCGTTTCGAAACAGTGAACGACGCCGGTTTGTGCCGATTGTGCCTCAATGGCAAACATTATACAAAACAGTGCAAAGTTAGTGAATGGTGCGGCGTGGGGGAGTGCAGATCCCCCCACCACCGACTTCTTCATAACCCGAACAATAATAACAATCGTGATAATGACATTACTGTGGCAGATGTTCACAATATGTGACGCCACACCGAAAGTGCCGTGTTAAAAGTGGTGGCAGTCATATTGTCAGGCCCGAAGCGGCAGATTAAAACCTTTGCGCTTCTGGACGAGGGCTCAACAGTAACCCTTATTGACGCCACCACAGCACAAAAACTCGGCACTACCGGACCTACCCGTGAGCTACGGCTGCACGGAGCAAAAAACATGTGCTCATCAGACATGACGTCCCGCCGCGTGCCAATCACTCTACACGGCGCCGGAATCTCTGATGAGTACGTTATCAAAGCAAATACCATCAAGCAGCTCAGCCTTCCTGTACAGAGGTACCACGGTCGCTACATCACCCCCACACTTCTCATCGGGCAAGACAATACTCACTTAATTGTCTCGAGGGAAGTGCGCGACGTTCGTAATTCTACGCGAATATTATCACGAACGGCGTTGGGGTGGACCACCCATGGCGGAGGGACCTCTGAACATGTGAATGTCACCCAGGCGCACTGCCGGGAGGCATCATACAGTGCACCATGGACCATCTGGCCCCGTACCGCGAGCACCTCTGATACAGGCGGCCGTACGAGGAGTACCAGTTGGACCTGTGCCAGCATTTTCGCAGAGAAGGCCAGTCGGCCCCGCGAAAGGGTCTCCCAGGCACGTTGCCGAGAGACTTCAAACAGTGCAACATGGACCATCTAGACCCGTACCGCGAGCACCTCTGATACAGGCGGCCGTACGAGGAGTACCAGCTGGATCTGTGTCAGCATCTTTGCAGAGAAGACCACCCAGGCACCATGCCCGGTGGCATTCTACCATGCCCCATGGACCATCTGGCCCCGTACCGCGAGCACCTCTGATACAGGCGGCCGTACGAGGAGTACCAGCTGGATCTGTGCCAGCATCTTTGCAGAGAAGACCATCCAGGCACCATGCCCGGTGGCATTCTACCATGCCCCATGGACCATTTGGCCCCGTATCGCGAGCACCTCTGATACAGGCGGCCGTACGAGGAGTACCAGCTGGATCTGTGCCAGCATCTTCGCAGAGAAGACCACCCAGGCACCATGCCCGGTGGCATTCTACCATGCCCCATGGACCATCTGGCCCCGTACCGCGAGCACCTCTGATACAGGCGGCCGTACGAGGAGTACCAGCTGGATCTGTGCCTGCAAATGGTACGAGAGAATCAGTCGGCCCCGCGAAAGGGTCTCCCAGGCACATTGAAGTAAGGCGCCAAAACGTTGGCCTTACTTCAACTGTGGCAGAGACACTGCCCGACATCAAGAAATTTTCCTCATTTAATCATCTTATTCGAACTACCTGCCGGATACATCGTTCTATTTAAAGGTGTCGTGGAAAAAGCCACGAACAACCTGATAAACATTTAAGAACCGATGAAATCAAGGGAGCAGAGGCCCGATGGGCAAGAAAATGTCAAGAAGAAACATTTTATCGTGATATAAATGCGCTCCAGAAAGGAGATCCACTACCAAATGACAGTCGGCTCAAAGCCTTGAGCCCCTTCCTTGGACCTGACGGCCTACTGAGGATGAACTCAAGAATACGAGCCCTCAGTAACGTGCCCCAAGCAGTGCGGACACCTATAATTTTTGATGGTGATCATGCATATGCACGACTTCTAGTGAGATATCATCACCAGGAAGCCGATCATCCGAATAAGGAGAGAACGATGGCTGAGGTGCGAGGCAGCTACCATGTGCTGCGACTGCGAAAAAATATTCGCAAGATCGCCCACAACTGCCCCACCTGCAAGATGCGCAGGAGCAAGCCAGCCCCCCCTCTGATGGGGCCCTTGCCGCCATCAAGGCTAGCCCACCATGTTCCTCCATTCACCCCTGCTGCAGACGGCCGAGTGAGGACCGCCAGGATCCAGACGAGCACCGGATTTTACGTCCACCCCGATGTGAAGCTCGCTGTAATCCTGCCGGCTCCACCTACCGATGCAACCTCAACAGTACCACCAGCCCAGCACCATCCCAGAGGGACTCGCCGCCGCGAACTGCGCCGTACCAACAAACGTCCTATTTTTTAGTTAAGCATAGCTAAACGGGGGGAGTGTAACGGACGTAGTTGACCACATTATTTAATTTTATAAAATCTGTTTTACATTTATAAAATGTGCCTACCCCACGCTACTGACAAAATCACCACTCCCCGCCACTGGTCATTTTGTTCCAATTTTCGGCCCAGATGGCTTGAAAACTTTGACCCCGAACGGCATCGATACCGTACCGCCCGCTCACCTGCCGCGTGGATCGATGTCCAACATTTTTTCTATGTAAAATTTACAGGGAAAAATCAATTTTTAAATATTGCAAATGTTTATATTTTACTTGTTCATCCCCTCGGCGGTAGTTAAATAAACACTATTTTCTATATACTACCGCTGAGGAGATATTAAAAAAGCTGTTTTTCACACATATGTACCACCAATTTTGAACAATATTTGTTACCTTTTTTGCGTGTACGAAAATCCAGGAACCTCGTAGCATAGTGAATCTTATCTCTTTCTGAGCGCTATGTTACGGGGGACCTGGGAAAAATACCAACTTAACAATGTTTTACAAATTTGATCGCTTTGAGATCATATTTACACATTGACAAACAAAAAATCTAGTTGTCAAGATACACATTCTTATAACTACTATGCATTTTAACTATGTAATTGTTATTCATGTAAGCGTTCAAAATCTTTTCTAACTCGCAAATTTAAGCGACTACCTTCGACTGTGCTGCCGGAAAAATGAATATGCGACATTTTTCCGGGGCATATAAACTCATTATTGGCGCGGGTACAATCCACCACCACTTTTGGGCTCCCAGCCCAATGTCGGGCGCGAGTCATGCTTATTGAATATAAGCAGCCACATAATTAAAAATAAATTAGTTCTTCTTTACCACCGAAACCAAGCGTTTTATTTATCTACAAGTGACTCCTGCCCAACATCTGCCTCACCTAGCCAAGTCTTCTGCTCCAAGATCTTCTGGTGTTACCTCCTCAAGACAAGCCGGCCCTCCTCTGGAAAACCGCCAACACCAGAAGCGAGCAGAGACGACAGCACACCCAGTGCCCAACATTCACCAAGCCTGGGTGCGGGAGGCAGATTTCATCAAATATTACTACTATCATCATCATCATCGACCGTAAAGGAGCATCCTCATCGGTTGAAGACACGGTTTGGACCCGGTGCCTAAATCTACAGTCTTGTGCGGACTCCCGTCCAGTACAAGTGGTCCTCCGAGCCGGATTCTCACACGCCTTCAACCAGGATGTCTCCAACTTTACGGTCGAGCCGGATCCAAGACGATGGATCCTCAACACCTTCTGCAGATGCCCTGGACGCTGGGTCTCAGGCCACGGCTGTGGTTCACGTCACGCCTGACGTAACCCCCATGCCCACGCCCAGCACCACTCCTGACATGGCACCACCTGCACATCATGACTCACCGCCCTCCATATCTCAAGAGGATGCGATGGAGTCATTGCGACAACAGCTTCGCAGTCAAACCGAGCACATTGAGAGACTTAAAGCAGCTCTTCAATCAGCTCCAACAGCAGCAGCCCCTGCCCCTCCTGGACCTTCGAAGCTCCTGGAGAGGTCACCACCATCAAGGACGCAGCCCGGCCAATCGAGCCCGGTGCCTCTGGTGGACCAGAGGTACGAGGAACCAGCAGCAGCATGGCCTGCCCGATCTGGACCCGTACTCCTAGAAGTTATTATTTGAAAGATTTATTAAAAAACTTAGTATTAGTCCTCAAAATATAATTCCTCAAACTAAGAAATATATTACATAAATCTTTGCTACTAAAGGTTTACTATGCATTAGCCCAATCAGTTCTGCAATACGGAATAATAGGATGGGGAGGAGCGTATAAAACCAACTTAACCCCACTTGAAATAGTACATAGAAGACTCATCAAAATAATTCTTAAGAAACATTTAGACTATTCAACCCAAACATTATTCGATGAATTCAAAGTATTACCAATAAATAAAATTTATCAAAAAAACGCATTACTACAAATCCATAAAGACAAACTAACAATAAAGTCATTTAGTACCAGACCGAGAACCTTAGGACAAATAATAATCCCTAAACTTAATACTACAACAGCCCAACATCATAACACATACTCAGCAATAAAATGCTTTAACCTATAATTTTTCGATTATTTCGATAATTTAACTGTAAATATTGATTATTTATGCAGAGCGATTTTTAGCGTGTACGCGCAGTTGAAATTAATAGTAGTATATATGAATGTTATATTATAGCTTTACTATTCTATATTTATAATCTTCACAATATTTTTTTATATAAACTATGTAAAATGGCTGACCAATCGCCCTCGATTTAGCAGGCCACGACAACCTGTCAAACGCAGTATATTTGTTAACAATACTGCCAATAATTATTTCGTTAACTTCCTAACTCAAAGGCCTCATACACTTATGTGTCGTATTGTATCATGTTACTGCTGCCACTACCTAGCATTTACATATAAACTTTACATTTCTTAGTAACTAATTTAAGTCTGTATAACTTAGGAGTAGGAATATTCTTATTCTTATTTTTGTACAACAGGTTTATACCTACAAATAATTATTGTATGCTTTAACTATTTACTTGCTGTTATAATATGTCAAATGGATATGGTTATATGTATTTTTACTATTACTTTTGTGAATTTAAAATCTTCAGAATATTATTTTTTTATGAACTATGTAAAAGCCCAATGGGCGTATAAATAAATAAATAAATAAAGAAGTTTTTTATACATTAAATTTTTACTAGATTGATTGTTAATATCTCTACTATAAATGTACTTTTTAGTAAATATTTTGGTTTGTTTCTTATTAATTATACGGTTAATTATATCAGGTTTATATCCGTTGTTTAGAGCTATTTGTTTTATAATTCTAAATTTAAAAAAAAACTTAATTATAAATAGGATGTTTCAAATAAATTAGATAAAAATGGGAAATACACTTTAGAGTGTAATGAATGTGACGCACAATATGTAGTTATGACTACTAGAAATTTCAAAACTTGAATCAGGGAACACGAACTATGTTTAAAAAATAATAATTACTCCGAGTCCGCTAATCATTTGATAGAGACAGGCCATACCGGGATAAAACTAAGTTTAAACATTCTAACATTAATAAATATTTTAATTTGTGCGCATTAGAAACATTAGAAATTAACAAAAAAAACAATTCAAGCATTAATATAGTTAACAAAATAATAGCACCTTGCAAATCACCTCTATTGACAATGTTCCCCGTTATGTTGACTCCTCCCTCCGTTTCCCTCTCAACCCCCTCCCCCTCCCTCAAACCCCCCTCCCGCAAAGAACACAAACTAGATAAAACCCCATATTTCTGCACTTAAAAATTTTGTTTTAAAAAGCTAGTTAATGACACGGAAGTATCGAAACCGGTCGCTAATTAATAAAATTTATACGTAAAAAATGTACATTGGATTAATAAAACTCACTAAAAACAAGAATTTCTTAGTCCTGATAAAAAGGGAGCCACGATTCTTATGTTTTGCATTATAATTTTATAAATGCGTTTTTTGTTGGAAAATGATTAATATATAGTGAACTACTACTAGGAGAGGCGTTTTTATCGTAGTCTGTAAAAGAATCGGGTATTTTCATGTTTGGAGTATTGTACTTTGGACAAATCTACAAAATACATTGTTCTAAAAACTAATAAGTATTTCATACTGGAACCAAGAATTAAATACTTATGGGTTATTTTTCAACCCCCCCCCTCATGGAGTCGAATAAATACTGTGGGAAATTACTTCCTTCAGAAATTCTTTATTGACTGCCCCCCCATGGTGTCGAATAAATATTGTGGGAAATTACTTCCGAAATTCTCTAATAACTGCTCCTCAATGGATTTAAAAAATTACTGTGGGGAAGCAAATATCCGAAATTTTTGTCGGGAATTACCTTTCCAGAAAACCTTTATGCAAAACCCGTTTCTAACCCTCCTAAAGTGAGTGTTATGATGATTAAAAGGATTTTGACCCATATGTGTGAAATAAATGTATAGTGGACAAAATCAGAATCGCTTGACCTAAATATTCGGTTTGAAACGATTTTGTTTCGTTTTTCTTGTTGTGTTTTTTTTAGGGGTACGGATTTCTCACAGTTAATATTTACAAGACGCAAATCGAAATAAATTATCATTTTCCTAAAATGGCAGGTTCATGAAAATTATATTAATTGTCTATGACTTCATTCTTGTCTATGCATAACCTATATATTTTCTGACAAGTGCTTTCTTCTCCGACAATCTTTCTTCCTGTTTCTAAACTCTGTTTATCCCGCCCTTTTAAACTTATTATTTCATGCATGTGATGGTTTTTCGTAAGTAATAATACTTAAATTCATTTCATTTTTGTAGCGGTGGTTCTTCCAGTTTAGTTAGGGAATCATTGGGCGTTTTGTCACAACAGAATGTTTAAACTGTAATTTGACATCTACCTATTATTAGATTAGAATTTCAAATGCATTTTTTAAAATAACAACAAATATACGTATTACAGATGTTTTATAACGGGAAGATTTCAACGGAATAGCGGTAGACATAAAAGTAAATAAATAAAGAGTTTACCGAAGATTTCTTTCTAATGTGTATTTTTGCTACGACTTGAGAAGCCAAATTTTAAAAACTTATTTATATTTGAATTCCGTTAAAACTTTGTTCTGTTTCAGATTTATATGTTTGGGGTTAAACAAATAACCAAACTCTACCAAGGCAGACCATGGATTTACTGAAGCCAGATACTATATCCATCAAGACGGAACCAGGGCTCCAGGAAGAAGGTGGAGGTGAAATTTCCTTTTCGGATTTAGATTTCGACCTCCAAGCTGTAACGAAGGAATGCTTGCAATATGTGGAGAGTACTCAAACAGCCAGTTGGTTGCTTGCATGCGTGTAAAATATAGAACTTTAAATATGGATGCCAGGAATCCATGTGTGTTTTGAAATGTCGCGCAAACAGGACACATACTTGTTACGTCCTCTTTTATAATACATGTGGTGTATTGGGTATTTACCCTTAAATGCGTCCTTGCCCGAAAATATCAAAATACAAGACTCTTGTAACTTAAGTATATTATTCACAATAAGTTGTAGATTCCTCGATTTTCAGCTAATTTTATTTTGGACATGAAGTAAATTACACTTCAATTTTGTACGTTAAAAATTCATAAATATTGATTGAGAAATCACTATCCCATTGGCTTAAAAGCCCCTACTTAAGGTTCTCTAGAGCAGGTTTTTTCCTACTTTAAGAATCGGTCCCTCAGGCGGACATCTGAGGTCATTTTTATCCGATATTGACCTTTGAAACTTTCATCCAATTTCCCACTTCTACATTGCTGATCAATGGTATCTTTATTCATAAAAGAATAGTTTATTGTTTGTTGAAAAAAAAAGTTTCGTTTTATATCAACGATACGTAGATACGGGGCTGGCCCTAACCGGGCCCAATTGGAGCAGTCCGGGCGTCAAATACCCAACCTAACACATCACTCTTAGTATTATTTTTGATAAATACTGAGCTACAAATAAATACAAATCATTTAATTATTGATTACATTGATAGCCTGCCTTGGCGTCTACTAATTTTGACTGTTTGGGCAGCCAACATTAAACTCGCGCCAGGCGCCGTTTGGTTCGGGGCTGGCCATGCAAAGATACACTCTACATATTGTCCTTTTTTATCCCAGGAAGCATTTATATCGAGACAAATACCATCAATGAGGATCTTGGACCCCGACAAGATGAAGCGGGTATTACTTATATGAAAATTGACCTCGATCTTCCGGATATTAAAGAGGAATGCTTAAAACGCATTGGAAGAATTACCAAGGCAGCAGGTAAAACCAATTTTCATTGTAAGCTTGAAAAATTCTCCTATTTTTTTTAACGTTTCTTCGTACTTACTTCGCTTACTTAACTTATTTAACTGAGTCATTTTCATGCATGTTCAATTTGTCGACAGATCTCCAGACGCACTTTGTGGAAAAGGGATTCACTCCACCCCATCGCAACTACTCATTCTCTCCTAAGTCAAATTTTCCAATTAATGTACGCACCCGTGTAAAAGAAAAACCTTTTTCTTGTTCCAAGTGCAACTATTCAAATTGTAAAAAGCGAAATTTAAAGAAACACATCTTGACCCACAGTGGAGAAAAAATGAAAAGACACATGCTGACTCACAGTGGAGAAAAACCTTTTTCATGTTCCGTGTGCAACTATGCATGCAATAGAAAGAGCCTCCTAACCAGCCACATGCTGACTCACAGTGGAGAAAAACCTTTTTTATGTTTCGTGTGCAACTATGCATATTGTCAGAAGCGTCAGCTGACGAGGCACATGCTGACTCACAGTGGAAAAAAACCTCTTTCATGTTTGGAGTGCAACTATGCAAGTTATCAACGAAGTACCATGAAAAGACACATGCTGACTCACAGTGGAGAAAAACTTTTTTCATGTTCCGTGTGCAACTATGCATGCAATAGAAAGAGCCTCCTAACCAGCCACATGCTGACTCACAGTGGAGAAAAAACTTTTTTATGTTCCGTGTGCAACTATGCATATTGTCAGAAGCGTCAGCTGACGAGGCACATGCTGACTCACAGTGGAAAAAAACCTCTTTCATGTTTGGAGTGCAACTATGCAAGTTATCAACGAATTACCATGAAAAGACACATGCTGACTCACAGTGGAGAAAAACCTTTTTCATGTTCCGTGTGCAACTATGCGTTTTGTCGAAAGGATCACCTGAAGAGGCACATGCTGACTCACAGTGGAGAAAAACCTCTTTTATGTTTGGAATGCAACTATGCAAGTTATCAACAAAGTTACATGAAAAGACACATGCTGACTCATAGTGGAGAACAACCTTTTTCATGTTCCGTGTGCAACTATACATGTCATCAAAAGTGCCAACTTAAGAGCCATATGCTCTGTCACATCGTAGGAAAACCTCTTTAATGTTCCATGCGCAACTATACATGTTATCTGGAGTGCAAAATGAGTGCCTCACATTGGCGAAAAACCTTTTACATATTCCGTGTGAAACATTTAATTTTATCAAAACGCTCATCTAACGACCTACTGCTGACTCAAAGTGGCAAAAAACCTGTTTTATGTTACAAGTTACAATTTTTACTAATTGAATATTGTTTTCGAAATGCCTTCATGGAATCATACATTTCGTTACGTGCTTATAGCAGATATAATGCAGTTTAAGCGTTATCAACAAATTCATTCATTTTTACACTTTGACGATAGTTTTAAGATTATTCTGGTAAAAGCTATTACCAATTGTAGAAAAAATTAGGTGGAACTCTCTGTGGCACGAAAATGAGAATAAATTATGTATTGATCCTGTGTAATGTATATAGTAAAGCAGCGAACAGAAAACAGTAAAGCATGAATCAAAAATCGAACAAGTGGGGTTTGTAAGGGCTGCAATACCAATGATCTACGATTTTATTCGAAAAAAAAAACGAAAACTCTTTCATAAAAAAAAAAATTGAAAGGTTCTTGTTTTTGTAATTAAATACAGATAACTACTCATTCTTTATAATTTTTAATTTAAATCTAACTTTACCAACCCCATTTGGCTTTATTCACCGTAGACAACATTTGAACTCTGATTACTGAAAATTTAAAAACATAACTTATTGCTATTTTTTCAAGACCTCTTTTTGACCCAGAATCCTAATAACACGGAGTTAAAAATTATTAAAATTTCATTTCATGATATCCTCGCTGAGTTAACAGTTAACAACTAATAGGATCGTAATGTTTTTAAAGCGATTTTAAGCCTAATATATAAAGAAACTGTATTAAGGACTGTGTCCAAATCGAAAATAATAATTTTACCAACATTATTCTGCTACAAGCATTGTCCATAGTATAAGTGTAACAGTGTTGTTGCCTGATGGAATTGTCATTGCACTGAAATGATAATGTTTATTACTTTCCTTTGATTGCGGTGATAAAATGCCAAAGTATGCCTCAATGGAAAATGTGTTTTCTGCATGAACGTTGACCGGATAACTAAAATACATATAACAAAACGACAATTCAACACACCTCTGAAAGTGTTATGAAGTTATGTAAAGGTATAAAACAAAAACTATGTTAAATAGGTTACATATGTAACTATGTAACCTAGTTGTTATTTCATCACTATTAATGTATTTTTATCACCTTTTAAATGTGTGTTGCATTGTCATTTTGAGGAGTTTTCGTAGAACCATTTCTTACCAAGCTTCTTATTGTAGGAAATATTCATTATATAAAAAGACACCGGCTCTCCAATGAACCTTCTTTCTATGATTGAATTATTACATGATCGCTAATTCGTATATCATAAAAATTATAAAATTTAATTAATATGTTATTACGAAATAGTAATACCTAGTAAATAATAATAATAAAATGAAATAAAAATATTACCATTCGTTATTTCGGCTACTGGCATTATTTATTTATTTATTTTGTTTATTGCAGAAACAAACAGTACATAATTACATAGATGACAATAGTTACAAAATTATAAAAGTTAGTACAATAATTGGTACCAATGACATGTTGCTGACATATATGCATATGAGGTATATTATACATTTTACGGTTAAGTTACATTTTTAAGTTAAGTTAAATTAGTGTGCTGGGGAAGGAGAGAGGTGTGTGTGAGTGTTTGTGTGTGTGTACGTGTGCATGTGTGTCTGTGTGTGGTTGTATGTGTTATGTGGGCGAATTCAGTGTGCTAAAAAAGTTTTTCTTATATAGAGGGAGAGAATCAAAAAATATATCGGTGTTTGTGCTTGTTTGAATTGAGTTGAATGTTTGAAGGATACGAGAAATAGGGGAATTGGCTGCAGCGTTTGTATTATTACTAGTTGTGTAAAAAAGGTTGGTGTGTCGAGTTCTTTTAAATGGGGTGTTAAAATTTATTTGGGATAGAAGTTCTGAGCAGTCTATTTCGTTGTGTATTATTTTATGAAGAAATGTCATGTCAGCTACCGTTCGCCTGGATTTCAGGGATTGGAGAGTGCAGATATAATTATTGTTGTATTTATAACCTAGGTACTTAATGAATTTATTTTGTATGCGCTCTATATTATTGACATAGTAAGTGTATTTGGGATTCCAGACAGGCGATGCATATTCCAGTGTACTTCTGACTAGTGAGGAATAAAGCATTACTAGCGTACGAGGATTTTTAAATAATTTACTCAGACGCAGTACGAAACCTAACATTTTGTAAGATCTGGTAGTGATTGAAGAAATGTGCGTATTAAATATAAGTTTACTGTCTACGTAGACTCCAAGGTCTTTACATTCGCTTTTTGAGATCACGGGTTCATCGCGGAGTGAATAGGGAAAGTTAATTATATGCTTGTTTCTGGTGAAGGACATGGTGTGGCATTTCGAAACATTGAGGTCCAAATAATTAACAGTGCAATAGTTGCAGAGCCTGTCTAAGTCACTTTGTAGCTCTCTACAGTCCGATAGAGAGATGACCGTTTTATAAATTTTCATATCATCTGCAAACATTAAAAATTTTGAGTGTTGGAAACATGAGCCTATGTCGTTTAAGTATATGTTAAAGAAAAGCGGACCAAGGTGAGAACCCTGAGGAACGCCCGAGGTTGCGTTGATTATTTTGGATAAGACACCATTTATTGAGATAATTTGACTACGATTACTAATGTATGACTTAATCCATCTAAATAAGTCACCGTGTATTCCAAGACGAGTAAGTTTATTTAAAAGAATTGAGTGAATAACGCGGTCGAAGGCCTTTGAAAAATCGGTGTACATAGCATCGACCTGTACCCTTTCGTCCATATTGCTGTGCAAATAGTTGACAAATAGGACCAGGTTAGATGTAGTAGACCGGTTTTTCATGAATCCGTGTTGGTTGGGTGTAATTGCTGTAGCGATAGTCGGGTAAAGTTGGTCGTAAACGATTTTTTCAAGAATTTTACTTAAGATAGGAAGTTGAGAGATAGGTCTATAGTTTGTAACGTCATGTTTATCGCCTTTTTTATAAATGGGAGTTATTACGGCAGATTTCCACTTATGAGGAAACGTTCCATCACTTAATGATTTTTTGAAAATTGCGCTGACCGGAATAGTGATATATTTACTACAATTACGTATGAAGATACCAGGCAAACTATCTAAACCAGGTCCTTTGTTAATGTCAATGGATGAAAGCTATTTGTAGGTGATGTCTTCATTGATTTTAATTGAGTTTATGGCTATATTATTTAACGGATCAGGTTCCTTGACATCAGGTGCTAAATTTGGGGTATGATCAGTGAAGACGGTAGAGAAATAGTCAGCAAACAGGTCAGTGATCTCCTTACTGTTGTGTGCGATTTTCGAGCCGTATGTTAGGTGTTCCGGCATGTAGGGAGATTTTCTTTGCGTTTTGACAAAGCTCCATATTTTTTTTGTATTATTTTGTATAGAATGTTCTAAATGTGAAATATAATTGTGGTATGTGAGAGTAGCAATTTTCTTTTGTCTTTTTCGGAGCAGTGAAAAGGTTTGGTAATCTAGTGGGTTCTTGTGGCGTTTCCAGGCTCGAAAGAATTTCAGCTTTTCTTTTGTAATGTTAATAAGAGCCGATGAGTACCACGTTGGGAAATTGGTGAAATTTATGCTCTCTAATTAAAATTTAGGCGTATTAGATCTATCAAAAAAATTATATATAAAAATGCAAAAGTCGGTCATTTTGAATACATGTAGGATAACAAAAGATTTTTTAAATATTTATGTTGAGGGATCAGTAGGATTTATAGGCCCTGTTAGAAGTTCTACCGAGCCGAACCCTCTGATATGAAAATATCTGGAGTCGGTGAATTATTTTCCCATTTGATCTCTGGTGAGTTGACGTGTTGTTCTTGTATTGTTTTGTATTTATTTTGCTTATATAATGCACTTACATATTGTTGATTGACTAGATGATCATTTGTGGAAAAGTGAGTGGAAGGGTTAAGTTTTTCCTTTGGGGAAGATTTAACCCGGACAACAAAATCGGAAGTTAAAAAGAAATGCTCTTATTTAAAAGAATCATCTCATATTTAATATTATAAAACAATATGACCGGAAATCAGCTGAACTAAAAAACAGCTACATAGTGGTTACAAATACAATTATATTAAATAAATTTTGTCATTTAATTCCCAAACAATGTGTATATATATTTAATGATATTTTCCCTGTGATTTGAACGACAGTCAATTAAAACACAATTGAGTTTATCTGTAATGAAAGAAGAGGTTTATTTAGTTAATCTCACAAGATTTACATAAAGAAAAGCATTCAGTAACAAAACATTACCTGTACTGAAAGAAACGACATTTAATGTTATTAATTGTTATGTCAATTCGTTAATCATAATCACGATAGCAATTACAAATTATTTAAATTATTCCCATCAATCTGCCCTGTCACAACCCATAAATTATTTTTACTATGTCTTAAACCATAGATTACGAAATATCGAGTCGACTGTGTAGGTACTGTGGCGCACATCCAGCCAGTCCACGACACACACAGCCACAATGACGAGACAAGCTCGGCATTGCCTTGAATTATAGAAAATTATATATTTCTTTACATCTCCCCCCCTAGGGAAGACAATAAACCCCAACCTATTAAGTATCCTCTTTTTGGTTCATTAATGCAGGAACTGGAGTTAACTTTGAGATGTGGAAAAAATTTGATTCTGATTTTTGTCGACCAGTGTTTACTTGTAAATTGAGTTTGATAATTTTTCTATAATTTTGTAGGGTCCGATTCTCAATTTGTCTAGCTTCTTCCTATTAAGTTTGTTTCCATTCTCCACAAAAACAATATCACCAACGTTGAAGTTGAAGTGTCTCCTGCTTTTATCGTAAATTATCTTGTTGTAATTATGTCGGACGGACGACTGGACGGCCGGCATAGTCCAGTGGTAACGCATTGGACTGCCATTCCAAAGGGCGCGGGTTCGAACCCGGCGTGCGCAAATAAATTTTATTTGATTAATTTGTGTTATTTTACAATTAATTAATTAAAATAATATATAGTATATTTGCGGCACGTTCCAGAGTGGAAGATACTACCAGTATCGCCCTGGTGTAAGACCACCATTCAGAATTGAAACGTTGCTCCAAATGGCTTTAGCCGTGTTTAGTGACTAGATCTGAATAGCCAGGTACTTCCCCACCTTCCTCTTTCCTTTCCCCACTTACCTTCAGCCTCACAACATCCCCCAATTGGGGATGCCATAGTCTCACTGGCTCCAGACGGGAGCAGTTGGGACTCTTGTGAGGTATTCACTATAAAAAAAAAATTAAAAAAATGTGACTTCATAGTATTTTCCAGAGCTTTTTTTCTGTCTTGCATCAAACTGATGTCGGTCTTCTTAAGTTTTAACTCATTTGGCAAAATCGTAACATCTGTGCCGTTAAGTAGATACTGTGGCGCATATCCTGTGACAGTGTGCTCCGTTTCATTATAGGTAGATTTTTACACAATTATGTGCTATAGTTGTCCAAGCTACTTTTGAGTCATTTTCGTTATTTTTGCATCTTATTTTATTTACCAGTGTTTGGTTCAATCTTTTATTTAATCCATTTGAGAAAGGTAAGTTTACTGCAGTAACAATTATTGGAATATTTTTTTCAGCAAAATTTTTTTGAATTCTCTAGAATTGAGACCCGGGTATTGGTCTGAGAGTATCATGCCGATGTCATTAGTTTCTGTGGAATTTACGAGTTTGATGAAATCATTGGTATTTTGAGTTCTTGATGTCAAAATATATGCAAACCTCGTAAAATGATCTGATAGCAGGTGCAAGTATCTCTTAGTTGACCGTGAACCCCCAAAACCGCCTATTGTATCAATGGAACATATTTCAAAAGGTTTTGTTGCGGGACCCAAGTGGGACATCAATCCATATTTTTTGTTTTGACCTCTTGATTTGTTCTTTAAACATACTGAACAACTTTCGCAGGTTCTCTTTATATTGTTTGTCATATTTTCTGCTGTGTACAACGAGCTTATCATTTTTTGCATTTGTTTAATTCCTATGTGACCTAGGTCTGTATGAACATTTTTGATAAATACTATGCTGAATTTTTCTGATAAAATTATTTTTTCTCTTTTTTTTTACTTTTTTGTAATAAACATTATTCTTCGATATCAATTTATCTCTTCTGCACTGTATCTTCTCATTTTTCACCTGATCTTTTAAGATATCTTCTAATTTTATTAAGTTGATAACTTTTAATTGCTCATCTTGGTTCTCATCAGGTTCTAAGACTGGGTTTCTGCTTAGGCAATCAGCTTCAATATTGTATTTACCTGGAGAATATTTAATTTGAAAATCATATTGTGATATTATGTATGTTAGATCTCCTAATTCTTCATCAGTTCTTGATTTTATATTCATACTCTCTAATGGCTTGTGATCTGAAAAGACAGCATCTGTGTATACATGTATAGGCAAGTTCGGGTCAAATATGGTTAATATTGGTTGAGAACATAAAATTTGTTTCATTTCATCAAATGACTCTTGGCATGCCATAGTCCAATCAAAGGTTTGACCTTTCCTCAAAAGATTATGCAACGGATCCAATTTCATTGCTATTTTTGGCATAATATTTATGGTAAAAGTTTATTTTTTCCAAAAATTGTCGCACGTTTTTCTGCGTTTTTGGGGTTGGAAAGTTTCTTATTGAATCACGAAACTACTTGACAGGAGGATTGTCGCTGATCAGATGCTCTTGTATAAAATTATTAACTCAAAAGTTGACTGCCCGGAGTTGGTAAACAAAATAAATTTCCATGCGCCAATTCGATACAGCAGACAAAATACCCTTTTCTACATTGATAGATGCAATACAAATTCCCACCAAAATGAATTTATGCAAAGGACATGTAACTACTATAATAATAAATTTGCAAATATAGACACTCGTCCTGACATATTCACTGCTAGTTACTATCACTACAGAATTTCATTGTATCACATTCTAACTCATATTAACGACTGTTAAATTGATTGTAGGTACCTAATATTTTAATATTACTTGCATGGCAACTTTTCCTTATCCCTCTCCTCCCCTTTCCCGTTCCAACCCAAGTCTATTTAAGTATAGTTATAATCAATTTTATTTATTGCTGTTTATGGTAGGCATAGTAGGTATAGGTTTATCGTTTACCGGTTAGTTTTATGTTTCTGAATATATATCTGTGAACATTAATAATTGGTCTGTTTTTTTGTTATCCTCTTATGTATAATGTATTACTAAGACTGTTTATGTTCCTCAAATAAATAAATATCAAGTTATCTTTCAGAGGTCTAACTGAATTATTTTGTATTATGTGACCCAAATATTTAACCGAGTCAGCTGCGAACGTGCATTTTGTAAACATCAGTCTTAAGCCTTCACTTTCAATCGCTTGAAACAGCTGTGTTAGATGTTTGACATGATCTGAGAAAGTTTTTGAAAAAACCAGGATGTCATCTATGTAATTTACTGTGAAATCTCCGAGTTTGTGTTTCCGTATTATGTTACACATTATCCTCTGAAATATTGCTGGTGCGGTTTTTAAGCCGAATGGCAAACATGACCATTTGTAATGACCTTCTTGAGTGACGAAAGCAGTTTTGTGCCTGTCTGTGACTCGCAGAGGAATTGACCAAAATGCTGAGTTCAAGTCTAGTGTTGAGAAAAACTTACAATCTCTTGTTTTTACCATCAGGTCTTCAGTAAGCGGGAACGGCTGTGATTGAGGGACAACAATATATAGAGTAATACTCAGTTTCTTTGTTTTTTTTTTGTCGGGGGGCATTTATGCGAAAAGCAACCTCCCCCTATTCGATACGACTCGAGGTTCGTTTTGGCGTGCGAGAAAAAAAGTTGCCTTTCATTTGTTTCGGTCTTCAGGCGAAAAGTGACCGAGACGCCTCTCTGTCGGCGTAGAACCTAGGGTTCAATTCGGCGTGGAAAAACTTAAAATACGAGTCAGCCTAATTTTGGGTAAATTCGACCGGATTCGTACGGGGTGAGATGTCGACAAAAATTTGAGGAACTCTGGCGGCAGAAACTGGAAGCGCTCGCGGCGCGCCATACTGAAGCGCCTCAGTGCGCTTTCTCGCCGCCAGGACGGCCCCACTCTGGGAAAAAGTTGATTGCGGCCGTTTTATTGTCAGAGCTTACCGATTGGGAATCGACGTTTCCCTGTGAAAAATTACGAGTGTTGCCACACGTGCGGTTTCGAAACGGCCAAATTTTGGTGCATTTTCGCAATGTTTCGTTTACATCGATCGGGATGATCTGTAAAACTTTTTCTCCTTCACCGTTTATATTTTTATTCAATTTAGAACGCACCCCGAACGCGAAATGATTCAATTTTTTTTTTCGTGCGCCTCTGTTGCTCGAAAATTTTGCGTTTTTCGCATTACTCTAACGTAAATTAAAAACACGATTGATTTTGATCGAGCGTCGGGTCTCATTTAATCAAGTATCGTTGATTTTTTTTTTAAATCACGAAAACATTTTTTTAATTTCACGATAAATATTACGAATTTCCTCATTTATCGGGAAAGATTTTGAATTTAAGTGGAAATGTTTTTCTCTGCATAATGGTATCATTGGAAAAAAAATAGTCACGTGGTCACCACGAAACTACGTGGTACGATTTTTTTATAAAATCTACACGGTCAAACTGATTATTGAATTCCGTAGCAAACACGCAGTCTACGGTTAAAATATTCGAAAAAAATCATCGTCCGAAGGTTTAGGAACGTTAATCGGCCGTCCTACAAATGGCGCCCGGTTCAAAATGTCTCACAATAACCGGCTAAAGTTTTGACATTTGCGATTTGAACCAAAAATGCCAACAGTCGGCCTTTTGGCCATTCAGAAATAATAGCCGATCATAGACTAGCAGCGAAATGTTGTGAATTCAAAGAAACAATAAAATCTGTGTAGGTACTTACTTTGGCAGTATATTTTTTTTTAAATCGATAAATTTGAACGAAATAAAATTAAGTTTGGTAAAAATAATTTGGCACGGGTACCGTCGCCCCGTAGTGAAAAACTACATCAATAGCGTCACGCAAATTTATAAATTGTACCAAGTAGTAGTAGCAGTAGTAGTAGTAGTAGTAGTAGTAGTGGTGGTCGTGGTAGTGGTAGTGGTAGTGGTAGTGGTAGTGGTAGTGGTAGTGGTAGTGGTAGTGGTAGTGGTAGTGGTAGTGGTAGTGGTAGTGGTAGTGGTAGTGGTAGTGGTAGTGGTAGTGGTAGTGGTAGTGGTAGTGGTAGTGGTAGTGGTAGTGGTAGTGGTAGTGGTAGTGGTAGTGGTAGTGGTAGTGGTAGTGGTAGTGGTAGTGGTAGTGGTAGTGGTAGTGGTAGTGGTAGTGGTAGTGGTAGTGGTAGTGGTAGTGGTAGTGGTAGTGGTAGTAGTAGTAGTAGTGGTAGTGGTAGTGGTAGTGGTAGTGGTAGTGGTAGTGGTAGTGGTAGTAGTAGTGGTAGTGGAAGTAGTAGTGGTAGTGGTAGTGGTAGTGGTAGTGGTAGTGGTAGTAGTAGTGGTAGTGGAAGTAGTAGTGGTAGTGGTAGTGGTAGTGGTAGTGGTAGTGGTAGTGGTAGTGGTAGTGGTAGTGGTAGTGGTAGTGGTAGTGGTAGTGGTAGTGGTAGTGGTAGTGGTAGTGATAGTGGTAGTGGTAGTGGTAGTGGTAGTGGTAGTAGTAGTAGTAGTAGTAGTAGTATTAGTAGTGGTACCGTCGCCCCGTAGTGAAAAACTACATCAATAGCGTCTCGCAAATTTATGATTTGTACCAGGAGCACATAAGTTGGATAAGGTTACCCTGGGAGCCATTCATATTTAAAGTTTTCATCTCTTTTTTTTACCGAGTAGGTACCTAATTGCGTAATGTATATATTTTTTGGTATTTTTTTAATAGTAGGTGCAGGTACCTACACAGATGGTACCGGGTAGAGGTTCTAGGTAGGCAGGTACTGAGAGCGTGTTTTAGCCCATTTTCTAGGTTAGGTCCGTAGTGTTGTCATATAACTGTGATGTTCTATCCTTCAGAATATACAGCCGTGGACTTCTTGCCACAGACTCCCAACACTCCTTGGATGGAAGATACCTCTTTCAGTAATAAATAGGTTACTTGTTACTAACTGGTTTATTTAGAATATCGCGTGTACAATATAACCGCGTTGGTCAACCTTTATCGGTACTCGCTAGATTCGGTCTGCCAGTGGGATTCCAATGAAACCTAACCTAAAGCTGAGACGCCCTCTGTCGTCGGAGGCTAAAACTAAGAGCACTGCCATCTGTGTCTGAAAGCCCGAAGCTTTATACACAACATCATCCCCCTGCTAAACTAGAAACCTGTCTACGATATTTCATTGTTACAGTATTATTTTTAAAATCACGAATCTATACAATCTCAAACAGATGTCACTAAAATCAATATTATTAAAATCAAGAACTAAATATTTGAAAATATATCATTACACACAAAATTAAATAATTCATTAAGCACTGACTCTACTCCAAAAAGATGTTGACTCTATAAGTAGCTGATTCTTTCCCTGGAGGTCATTTCAAAGACGTCTGGGACAAAGTCGTCCCGCCCATGGTGCTGGTTCATTTTGTGGTGGGCTTCTGTTTCTCCCTGGAGACCTGAAATCAAGAGAACACCGGTTAAAATCTCTCAAAAGGAGTGACGTGTCAACCTCATCTGCCCAGCATTTCGTCATATCAGAGGCGAAAGGTTCACTCTCTGCCTCTTCCTCCCTGTGCTGCGGACATCCTCTCAGTTGATCAATATGCCTTTTCCACGACATCTGTGTCCCCACAATTTTAATAATATACAGTTTTTTTCCCAGTCTTTTTTCAACAATTCCTTTTGCCCAAGAACATTTATTCACTTGTCTGAAGTCTCTCGCTAAACACTTCTGACCTATCTGAAAACTTCTACAAACAACCCCACCGAAATTCCTAAACTGATTTTCCTGACCTTTATTAATATTCGCATTCGCTAAATTCTCTGTCGAGGTTAATACGTTTTCTTCAAAACTTTTAGGTAAAAGGCTACTAAAGGTTGATTTTAATCTCCTACCATACATTAGCACTGAGGGTTCAATTCCAGTTGTGGAATGTGGAATATTTCTATAATCACTTAAAAATTCATATAATCTATCTTTATAATTTGACTTAAATACGTTATTAACAAGAATTTTCTTTAAAAAATTCTTCACTGTTTTTACCGAGTTTTCAGCCTGCCCATTGCTTTGGGGATGACGCACTGGCGTTGTTAAAAACTCAATATTATTATACTCTAAGAAATCTTTGAACTCCTGACTAGTAAAAACGGTTCCATTATCAGTTACAATACAGTCCGGGTACCCAAAATTTGAAAAAATTCTCTTCAACTCATTAATCGTATGACTTGAGTCTGCTTTCGGTATTTCCTCTTCAGGGTCCACCGAATTAATTGTATTTTGTACTGAAGCGATTTCTAACCCAAAAATATCCATGAAATCTCTACCTACAATTAGATCTGAACCTCCCGCAACAATTATAAATGTAAAATTATTGTTTTTATTTTTGAACTTCACGTCAAAAATAACTTTGCCAATAACTTTCAAAGGATTCCCTGCGTACCCAGTAATGATACGGTTATCCGCCAATAATTTTAATGAACCAAAATGACGCTTAAAGATTTCTTCCTGCATTACACTTAACGAAGATCCCGAATCGACCATCGCTCTAAAATGCTTGTCGTTAATTATAATGTCTGCTGTGAACGGTTTTATTGAAGCTATCACATGATTATTACAACAAAAATCCTCAACAATTGGATTTACACTATTTGAAAAGTTATTATTCACACAATATTTTTGCAGATGACCTACTTCATTGCATATGTAGCATCTCGCATTGCGAAATTTGCATGAATTAGTACAATGACCCGTTTTCTTGCAAATTCGGCACTGGGTTTTCGCACCCGATGGCACTGTATACGTCGGTTTGTTTACAGATGAACTCGCGGCAAACTTTTGTTTATTGCCCTTAGAAAAATGCCTATTGTTAGTATTCTTACTGATGATGTTAACCTCTGATTTAACTGAATTATTTGGAACGTCTAAAACTGACATACTATTAGCTATTTCCTCTAGTTCGCTAAGTGACAATTTCAGCCCTTCCAAGTAAATCTTGTCTTTAATGCGACCCGGTAATAATCCAATGGCAAACATATCTACTAAATTTTTCTCCAACCTAGCTTCAAATTCACAATAAGTTGACAATGACCGTAATCTAACCCCAAAATCTTTAATGGATTCGCCCGCCTCTTGTCTTGCTGAAAAAAATACTTCGCGTTCTTTGAATACTGAACGCTTTTTACTGCAATGTTTTTCAAGAAGTGCCCATAATTTTTCAAACGATACGTCCGTAACTCTAAGTGGAAAACACAAATTTATCAACAAAGAGAGTGTATCCGGCTCCAAAAGATTTAACAGAAACGCCCTTTTTTATCCGCGTTAATCTCATCATTTATAACGAAAAACTGTTCTAGACGAAGCTTAAACACGAACCAATCTCCCTCGAGATGATTAAAACTCGGAATTCTTCCCGATTCCATATCTACACGAAGCACAGACCACAATAAAAACACACAAGAAAAAAAACAAAACCCGGAACAATAACCTCCAACAAAAAAAACAACTACTTAACTCAGGAACTCTTCTTTCCGCCGCCAGTCTTTCAGAAATTCCTTCAAAAGTTGTTATTATCCACCGCTCGCCTTGGCAATAGATAAATGCTGCAAACACCGCACGTCCTGGCAATGTTTTATTGTTCCAAATTAGCTCCACCGCTCGCCTTGGCAATGGATTATTTTCCTTTGTTAAAATGGTCCTCTGGTAAATTGCCTCTTAATTCCTAGAACAGAAATCGTCGATCCTAGGCCTCCACGGCCCTGGATGTGATGACCAATCTTGTCTCCCTTCTCCACGAAGGAAAACACAATTGGAAGTCACCCCGTAACTTAGCCCTCACGTTCCTGGTTGACAAAATTCTGCTGCCGTGTGACAACAAAAAAAAATAATTTCCAGTTATCCTTCGACTGCGCCAGCTGTGATGTTCTATCCTTCAGGATATACAGCCGTGGACTTCTTGCCACAGACTCCCAACACTCCTTGGATGGAAGATACCTCTTTCAGTAATAAATAGGTTACTTGTTATTAACTGGTTTATTTAGAATATCGCGTGTACAATATAACCGCGTTGGTCAACCTTTATCGGTACTCGCTAGATTCGGTCTGCCAGTGGGATTCCAATGAAACCTAACCTAAAGCTGAGACGCCCTCTGTCGTCGGAGGCTAAAACAAAGAGCACTGCCATCTTTGTCTGAAAGCCCGAAGCTTTATACACAACACTAACGTATGGATTTAAAATAAAAAAACGATCAAATCTGTTCAGGTAGTTCATATTATTAAAATCGATAATGCTTTTGAACGAAATAAAATTTAGTTTGGTAAAAATAATTTGGAAGGGGTACCGTCGCCCCGTAGTGAAAAAAAACATCAATAGCGTCACACAAATTTATAATTTATACCAGGAGCGCAGAAGTTAATAGAGAGAAGCGATTGGTGTCGCGAAGCTGCGACTCCACTATATATTTTAGAGGTGGTGTGCTATGCCACACGCCCAAAGGACCAGTCCCAAACTACACCGAAATGTTAGGTTATGGGACGATTTATGCATCCGACGAACCCGATGGACAGTGCAATAATCAAAAAGGTATAAATCTGGGCTTCTGGAGCACAAGATAAGCCCAGATTGGAATGCAGGAAAGATGGACTCACCCGTTGATGACTATCACACGTCTCCAGGAGTTATGGTTGATTGCACTTCACAAATATATGTATAATCGCCCTGTCTGATATTAGTTATCACTGTGAGTTCTGATTAACAACTGACACCACTTGTCAGATTTTACATGTGTCGCAACAATATTTTTAATATGGTGACATTTTGGGATGGGTAAAAGGGTAGGTAGGACATTTGCAGGATTTGGTATTGACATTACACTTGTCCATTATGCCTGTGGATGCAAACCTAACAATCCCATATATATTGCGCGAACATTCTCCCGGCGTTGAAAGTACCTTCCGAAATTTTAAGTACTTTCAAATAAAGTAAAGAATTAAATGTAAAACGAAGTAAGATGAAATATAAATATTCTAATCAATACGCTATTAATATTACAAAGTTAAAACGAAAAATTTAAAAAAAAAATAATGAAATAAAGAAATAATAATTATTGTGTAGGCAAAGGACACAATTTTACGACTGGACGTTTAAAGTTCCCGGAAGGGGTCCTTACGCGTGCGACACGAACCACTCCGTCTTAACCAGGGAACACCTCCTCAACAACGCCCACCGGCCAATAAAGTGGAGGCGCATCCTCTTGATGCACCAATACTATGGTACCTACTTGAATGTTATTCGCGGGACTATTCCATTTTTTTCTCATCTGCAGAGAGTGAAGATACTCTATATGCCACTTCTTCCAATAAGATTGAACGAGGTGGTCCAAAAGCTCTTTCCTTTTCAGTAGACTAATGCGTTCATTAGTCAAATCATAAGCAGGTAGATGCTGAATCGGGGTAGACATCAGAAAATGAGCCGGAGTAAGAGCTTCTGGATAATGAGAACTGCTTAATAAACATAATGGCCGTGAATTAAGTACAGCCTCTATTTGTGTCAGAACTGTGAGAAGCTCTTCATAACATAAAAGTTGAGTACCCACAACCCTATACAGATGCGATTTAATGCATTTAATATTTGACTCCCATAATCCTCCAAAGTGAGGAGCGCGGGGTGGAATCGTCTTCCATTCAATTTTCCGAATGTTAAATTCATTGCGAAGAACTTCTTTAGTTGAATTTGCCTCTAAAAAATTATATAAGTCATCCAGACAATTCTTTGCGCCTATGAAATTTGTCGTATTGTCACTGTAGATACACGAAACCGGTCCGCGTCTGGATAGAAAACGCTTAAATGCGTTTAAAAAATTGTCCGTGCTTAGATCTGATACCACTTCCATATGTATAGCCTTCGTTGTTAAACAAATAAATAGACATATATATGCCTTTTGACTTTTTACCCCACGACGCCTAGAAAGGGTTATATTTATTGGTCCGGCAAAATCTACACCCGTATGTGTAAATGCCTTTGCTTCCTGAACTCTAGCTGTAGGTAAATCTGCCATTAGCGGTATAATATTAGAAGGTGCAGTTTTAAAACAGAAATTACAAGCATGTACTCTTTTGCGTATTAGATTTCTCCCCGATAAGATCCAATAACGCTGTCTAATTATTGACATAAGGAGATGTGCACCAGTATGACAATTCACACGATGGTGAAAGTCTATAATTATATCGACAATATGATCCTGTCTTGGCAGAAGTACTGGATGTTTGTTTTCAAAAGGTATATTCGCGTTTGTTAATCTACCACCTATACGTAACAAGCCATTATGATCTAGGAACGGGTTTAGTTTTCGGATTGAAGGTGAGCATAATTTATCCCTCTGTATTAATTGTATATCAGCACTAAAATACCTATTCTGTAAAGCTTTTAATACATTCATTTCAGCAATGTTTAATTCCGTGGAACTTATAACTGTTGAGCGTGATAACTTTCGCATAAATCGTAAAATATAAACCACAATTCTTAGCAGTTTTGGCCATGAGGAAATTTTTAAAGCGAGATTATATATCGGAGAATTTTTCTTTATTGACGTTATCGTAAATGTATGCGATTTTTTCAATTCCAAAGTATTCTCCTCCTCCCGTGAGGGGGAAAATCTTTCGACAAGCCACTCGGATACTGGGTTCGCAGCCCAGGGCGGACCGTGCCACCAAAGAGAATGATCGACCAGCTGAGCAGGCAGTAGTCCTCGTGATAAACAATCACTAGGATTGGTAACGCCATCTATGTGATAAAAATGTTTCGCGGGTAATTTTTCCTGAATTTCACTAACTCGATTAGCTACAAAAGTTTGCCACCGGTGCGGGGACGAGTGAATCCAAGAAAGTGCTATTTTTGAATCTGAAAATGCAAATATATCGTTTATCGAAACGCGATTTCTATAATTATCTATAATAGATCTAACGAGTCTAGATAAAATAAGCACAGCGCATAATTCCAATCGAGCGAGCGACACTGTTTTCAGAGGGGCCACCTTGGATTTAGAACATATCAAATTCATTGTAGTGTTGCCACCCTTATCCGTGACATGAAGATATATTACACAACCGTATGCTTTCATACTCGCATCTGCGAAGGCGATAATATTTATCGTGCAGTCCTCCTTTACTCCCAAATATCGAGGTAAATTTAAATTAGAAAGCATCGGTAATTCTTCCTTGAATTTGACATATCTATTAACAATACTTTGGGGTAGTTCCTCGTCCCATCCTACTTTCTCTAACCACAGCTCTTGTAAAAGTAATTTGGCATATAAAATTATCGGAGCAACCAAACCTAATACATCGAATAAACGAGCTATTGTGGAAAGAATTGATCGTTTACATATAGTTTTCTCCATAAATCGAAAACAATCAGATATCGGATCCCATTTTAATCCTAAAATGCTACATTTATCCGAAAAATCCATTGTCGCGCGGTGCGACTCTGGTAATTGGGCCAGTAAATGAGGAGAATTACTCGACCATTTGACTAATTCAAATCCTCCACACTTGAACATCGCCATTAAATCTGTAGCCAAAGTGATGCCTTCACTTATAGTATATACAGAATATACAAAATCGTCCATATATAAATCATTAATTGCAACTTCCGCCGCTTTTGGATAACGATTTCTTTCATCGCTCGCTAGCTGCCGTATAGTTCGCATTGCTAGAAATGGTGAACAGTTCAAACCAAACGCGAGTGAATTAAATTGATATACTCCAATTTGTTCATCTTCGTGAAATCTATAAAGAATTTTTTGATATTTACGATGGCTTTCCGTTACCATTATACGTAGATACATTTGCTTAACATCTGCGGTTAATGCTACAGCGAATAAGCGAAATTTAATTAAAAGTGTAAATAAATTGGATTGCAAATTTGGACCTGTATACAAAATATCATTAAGTGACAACCCTGAACTGGTCTTTGTACTTGCGTCTAATACAACGCGAGTTTTAGTTGTTGATTTATCTTTACGAATTACTGCGTTATGAGGAATGAAATATCCCTCATCAATATTAGATGAAGACGGAACTTCAACCCTCATATATCCCTTTTCCAGATATTCAGAAACTACTTCATTATAACTGCAATGCAATTCTGGCGACGTATTAAATTTCCGTTCTAAATATTCATATCGACGCTGCGCGACACGCCGCGAATCACCTAAATTATTAGGATCTATCTTAAACGGTAAAGATACAATATACTTTCCCGATTCATCCCGTTGGACTGACTCGAGGTACATTTTTTCACATTCTGCGTCTTCAGCACTCATCAACGACTTAATAGGCATGTCTTCCATCGTCCAAAACTTGGATAACGCATTATATAAATCTACATTGGTTATGGGGCCGAACGTTCACGAAACCTCCGGCGTACACGTAGGTATTTCACCCATTACAATGTACCCGAATACTGTTTGTATAGCCGGTGGTGCATTCGTATAATGTTTAGATAAAACCTTATTCCCCAGCAGAATATATGGAAATAACTGTGCCCCTAATAAGATATCAACATCGGATGGAACGTTCCAGTATTCATCCGCTAAGTTTAAACCCACTAAATGCTCACATGACTTTGTGTCAACATGTTGTGTAGGAAGCTTATCAGTTATTTTATCGACAACTAATAGACTAATTTTATAAGTATCTTCTGAAACGCGGGATTTAATTTTTAATGCAACGTGTCCCAATATTGGTGTCTCTACTGAACCAACACTTTTAACTACTGAATTATTTAAAGGAATTATTTTAAGATTTAATTCATTACAAGTGTTTAAACTGATTAAATTTTGTTGCGAGGCGCAATCAATTAAACACCTTACGGTTACTTGATTATTTTTATTGTCATAAGCAAATAACTGCGCGGTTGACAGTAGTACATTCGTAGCTAGCTAAAAATTATTATAATGTTTATTATTACGCGCTATTAATGTAATGGCTTCGTTTTTCGATTGACTTTCAGTATTCACCGTGCTCTCAAAATGCAGAGCGGTGTGATGTCGTTTTTTACAAATTCTACAATCCGATTTAGATGGACATTTCACAGTTTTATGTTTATCGCTTAAGCAGTTTACACATAAATTATTTAATTTCACAAACTGAAAGCGAGCATTTGGTCTTAATTCGTTAAATTGTTCACATTTAAACAATTCAACATGATCAGAATGATTACATTTCCTGCACCTGTTACGATTATTATAACTTGACTTCGGTTCGACCACAGCGAATGAATGCGTAACTTTGTTTTTATTATTAACAACTTTATTATCATTTTGCCCAGTTCGTTCTAGGATTTTGACATGCGACCGAATGTATTCTATTAAATCGGTATATGTAGGTATAGCTTTCTCCCGTATAGACATTTCGAAATTTTGCACCAACGCATGCATTTTGCATTATAAAATCGGTTAGGTCATCAATACCTAATTCCTTGAGTGCAGCTATGGAAGACGCAAACCGTTCGATAAAATTATTTAACTCATTTGGGTTACTAGGTGCCAATAATTTTAAATTCAAAATATTGTTCAGATAAAAGGTACCTAGCACGCGTTTGTCCTGATATTTATTTTCGAGAGCTTCCCAAATTAAAAAATAATTTTGTTCGTTCGGAAGTATTCCCGCAAAAACTGATAACGCCTTTCCTTGGAGTTTCCCTATCAGATATTGCATCTTCTGCGACGTATTCAAATTTTCATTTGAGTGAATGTTTAATTTAAAAGCTTCATAAAATATCGACCAATTCTCTTGATTACCATCGAACGATGGCATCTCGATCGGTGGGAGCTTAATTAATGGTGAATTATTTAACTTCTGTCGATCACGTGATGAATCTTGCTTTGCTATAATGCTTTCGCGTATAGAAACTACAAAACAGTACTTATTTTCGAATTTACTCCACAAATCGAAATTCATATTGTAATTTGAATCCTTTTTCAACTGAAGTGTATGAAATTCATCACACAACGTATTAAATTGTGCATAATATGTAGCTATATTAACCGTTTGTTTAACAAAATCCTCCGAACTTCTCGTCTCCCTGTCCGCAATACTTTTCGCTTTCTCGTATTATTCATTAACACGATTATGCATCAAATTAATCTTCGATTCTAGTAACTTGATTTTAATATCCTGAGTACTATCGCTAGTCGCCATGATTAATTGTATGTAGGAATTTAAACACAACAATAATTACAAATGCAACCTAGTACATACAAATTAACAAAGTATAAAGAGGAAATAATATTTATTTATAACTTTAAATATGTTAATTTTAAATACCCCGTTGGTAATCCGGCTCGAAAGAACCAAAAATGGTGTCGCGAAGCTGCGACTCCACTATATATTTTAGAGGTGGTGTGCTATGCCACACGCCCAAAGGACCAGTCCCAAACTACACCGAATTGTTAGGTTATGGGACGATTTATGCATCCGACGAACCCGATGGACAGTGCAATAATCAAAAAGGTATAAATCTGGGCTTCTAGAGCACAAGATAAGCCCAGATTGGAATGCAGGAAAGATGGACTCACCCGTTGATGACTATCACACGTCTCCAGGAGTTATGGTTGATTGCACTTCACAAATATATGTATAATCGCCCTGTCTGATATTAGTTATCACTGTGAGTTCTGATTAACAACTGACACCACTTGTCAGATTTTACATGTGTCGCAACAATATTTTTAATATGGTGACATTTTGGGATGGGTAAAAGGGTAGGTAGGACATTTGCAGGATTTGGTATTGACATTACACTTGTCCATTATGCCTGTGGATGCATACCTAACAATCCCATATATATTGCGCGAACAGCGATGTTAATTGTTTTGTAAAATAAACATTTTTTTTAATCAAAAGTTTTTCCAGTTTGAGTGTTTGTAATATAATCATTAAATTTGAGAGGCAGGAATGGGTACCGTCGCCCCGGGAGCCATTCATATTTAAAGTTTTTATATCTTTACTTTTTAACGAGTAGGTACCTAATTGCGTTACGAAAATATGTTTGGAAAATATGTTGTTATAAAGTTTGAAATGACGACTTTTTTCCTCCATAATGATAATTCCTATAAAGCCGTTTCTGCCAAAAATTACCTCGAGGACGCTGTAATTTACCAGGAGCACAGAACTTTGAGAAAGTTATTAACTATTAAAAACGGATTATTTAATTTTTTTTTTAAATAATTTTTTAAATAACAGTTTTAACATTTTGCGTGTTTGTAGAGCAAGGTTTTTTTCCAAAATAAAACTCGCTGGGACTTTTGAAGAATGTCGGTGACAAAAACCGTACATACGATATGGGTATCAAATTACGCGTCTCGACCTACACGACCCGAACGGCTCAGTTAAAAAATGATCAGTAAGCTCCTTGGCACTTTTTTTCTCAAAATATCCATTTCTTTCTGAACATACATATATTTTAATACATTTGTGGTCACACACTCATTGTTTCATTCACATGCAAACATACATATTACATTTTTTATACTTTAAATTTTGCGTGTTTTTGAGGTTAGGTTAGGTTAGAACATGGGAAAAGGTATTAGAATTAAATCACAAACCAGTCAATACAAACCTAGCGTAGCCCACAAACTACTTGAAAACTGGGATATAACTCTAAAGGGGACGCGAGCAGGCGTTATTAAAGGTGCGATTTTTTGTCACAGAAAATAACATGGAAAATAGGTATTAGAATTAAATCACAAACCAGTCTAAACAAACCTAGCGTAGCCCACATACTATTTGAAAACTGGGATGTAACTCTAAAGGGGACGCGAGCAGGCGTTATTAAAGGGGCATTTTTTTGTTGCAGAAAATAACATGGAAAATAGGTATTAGAATTAAATCACAAACCAGTCTAAACAAACCTAGCGTAGCCCACGAACTACTTGAAAACTCGGATGTAACTCTAAAGGGGACGCGAGCAGGCGTTATTAAAGGGGTAATTTTTTGCTATAGAAAATCACATTTAGGTTAGGTTATTTATTACATATTAATTTAATATTTTCACCACATTTTTACGAATTACATCACATCATAAATATAAAAGTAGGCACACATCTCTCGCTCCAACCGCATTCAACGCCAAATCATACATTCAAAAGTATTTTTACCCATTAGTTGCCTGCAACGGGCGAAAAGCTAGTTTTATCTCTGAAATCTATGCACAATCTAGATTTTTTGTTTTCATCTTTTTTATAAGCCAATGTAACTGGAGCTGCAAATGGACTATATGATTCTTCTATTATATTTTTTCTAGTAATATTGCAATCTGTTTTTTCAATCTCTTTTTTATCTTCGATTGTGCAACGATACGGTCTTTTATTGCAATATTTTTCCACTAACAAATCAATGTGTGCTTCATATTCTTTTACCTTTTCAATGTCATATTTGTCCTTTGCAAATACAGATTTATTCTTCACTATTAATTCATCAATCACTTTTTGTTTATCAAAGTCTAGATGATTTATATAAGTAATGAAGTTTTTTTTTGTAAAATTTTCATTGAAGTTTATTAAATTATTATATTGGGTTTGATTAGAAACTATTTCATTTATTTGTGTTGGAGCTTTCTGACTGATTTCAAAGTTTTCATGTTGAATTAAGCTAAATTTTTGTATGCAATCAAGTCCAATTAAAAAATCGTAATCAAAGTTTTCTTTTTCTATTACAAAGACATCCATATTTTTTTCAATGTTAAAAATAGTTACATCCAGTGATATCATACCAATTGCCTTTTTAACGCCATTAATTGTTTTTAAGTTAGTATTGTTCGAATAACCTGTTTTTTCATTGTTTATCTTCAATAACCTTGAGTTTATCAATGACACATTAGAGCCCGAGTCATAGATTCCAAATACTTCAACATTTTTATTTAACACTAACTTTACTTTAATTGGTTTTTTTGGTTCTCACATTGCAGTTCGCATTCTAATTCTGAATTATTAATGTGCTTTATTTTCCTCTTATCATTTTCAATATTATTATTCTTTGTTCTGAACCGACATAAATCTTCTGAGTGATAGCGCAAACCTTTATTTAATTTTTCGCAAATGCTACATTTTTCTTTCAACGGCTTAGTATCATCTTTCTTTCTCATATACTTTTTCTTCGAAACTAAATGTTCTAATTTGCCAAGATCATTAAACAAGTCTTTTGTTTCTATAATCTCATCCTTGTTGATTCTATCTGTTATATAATCTGGTAAACCGTGTAATGGACCTGTTTGGGGTAAAGGAACGTAAAGATTTTTTTTTATATAAATTAAAATACGTTCAGAGAATAGGGAGAAACGAACAGACTATGGACATCTTTGGGACATACTAGAAGCTTTATTATAGAAACCTACGTCGGTAATAGGTGTTAACCACGTAATAATTGAAAAGAGGCGTGATGGAGCTCAACGAATCAGATCATTCCCAAAATCAATTAAATAATTTTTCGCCAATCACGGAGACTAAGGGCGGTCTAAAGACACGAAACACTCTAGGTTGATTTACTGTTGAGCTAACCTTGGGATCCGGTCTCACGATGCGTGTAAGGGCACTTGGAGAACGACGATAAATTTGCATTCTAAGGTAGAAACGAAGCGATACCCAACCATCGATAACGAAACAGGGGGGGTGACGGTTTGGCGAAAGAAGATGGTTTTTTAGAATGTTTTGGTCCAGAAGACATATTACGAGGTGATCCTCATAGCGAGAATTGTTTACGATCGCTGAAGTTCTGAGTGCTATTTCAAGTGTTGACAATGGACACGAATTTTAACTTAAGATGGGATGTTTGGCCGAAATTGCCTAATTATATTAACACGGGGGAGATGCAAGTGGGGTAATTAAGAAAAGACATAAAAGTTAATGGGTCACGAAGTCTTTGATTAACGATCAAAATTTTACGACCTTTTTTGCGCGTAAACAAAGTTACGAGGATAATATATTGAAATTCCTGGATGAAGCGAGAAAAGAGTATATGGATTGGGCTAAAACTAGACGCAAAAAAACTGTAAAAACAGGGATGTACTGGGCGTAGATCACCGAAAAGAAAGGACCAGGAATCGAAAAGAAACCCGAAAGGTAGTTTAGCTCATGATGGAAGAGGTGTCACCGACTCGGGTAGTGGACAGCGATGGATTACGAAAAATTACCAGAAGATATGCGGCGGATATCACGAAAAGAGTCAAAACAGGTAGGCGAAATTACAAAAAACGTGTCGAATCAAATTTTGGAACGAATGCCTACGTATGTCATCACCGAGAGGAAGGTATATGTGTCCTGGGATCACCCACGGATCGTGTAGACACCAATCAAATGCTAGAAGGCAGCACACAAGGAAGGATACTGGATTGCGCAAGCGCTGGACATAATAGGTGAAAAGCTTCCGTTAGTTGGGATAATTTATCGATTATATTATCGATATCAATAGCGAATTTCTCGGAAAGATTTCGAAAACAACGATATAGAAATGAGCTACACCTAGTCTATAGGCCGGAAATCAACCAATATTACGGACACAACACGCGTACGAGAAAAAATAATCAAATAATTTTGCGCAATAATCTACATCGCCGAAAATCATTTACGGGAGGGCGCCCGGAAGTCAGGTCACCGAGTACACGCCTGTACCCGTCTCGGCAGGGGGGTAGGTGTCTACCTCAACTCGGCAGGCGGGGGCCAAAAATCCTGAAACGGGGTTATGCAATTCTAAACTTAACGGGAAGTGAAACCTTGAATTCATAAAGGCGAAAGTCGCACAAATTTTAAGTCGATTTATTCGAAAAAACATTATTAAATAGCGTTGTTTGGAGGGAATCAGGGCTTTTTTCGTTTTAACTTGGTTGGAGTCGGGCTTCGAGAACTTAACGTCGCGACAGTTTGGTGTGCTATCTTTAAACTAAACTGATAGAGTTTTAAATATAGTGAAGTTGTGGTTTTAATATTAATTGAAATAATTGAAGTGTTTTAAAATTTAATTAGATTCAACCAAAAAAAAAGGGTAAACTCATAATTAGACGATACTAAATTCACGGGTTGGAGTCTCTTGGTTCAGACTAATATAAAACGATGAAACTCGACTGCGGTAATGTTTAATAATAACGCGTGTGCCATTAGAGGAGGAAAAAATAGAGAACCATAATAATTATCAAATGACCTGACGAAAACGGCTAAGACAAAGTTCTAAATTTATTGTGAAATTGAAGAGACAGTGTTTTCCTCGCGAGCACGGGAAGGATTTTAACGGTCTACACGATATAAGAATTGAGTGAAAAAAATCGAAGTGAACGTGGCAGATAATATATGAAAGGTTCTAGGGAGGGGAAGGGGGTTTTGGGTAGATCTCGGCAAATACTTACTTAGATACTCTAAAATAGTCGATAGGGAGAGATATCTAGACTAGGTACAGTGGAGGCCAACAAATACCTATGCATGTCAACTATCAACTTACGGTTAGGGAGGAAGAGATATTCTATTGAAAGAAATGATCCGCTTAAACATTCCGAAATCTAGTATTCGGTAATTTATGTGCTATCTACGAGGCGGCGTATGAAAGTAGAAATTTTAGCTAGAAAATTAGACCCAATATGGTTATAGTTCCTACTGGCGAGTAGACGGGTGACATAGATAATCGATTTCAAATTTAATACGAACCCTTAACGGCTTAGGGGCTTCTACATCCTACCTACAGCCCCTGGACGTGGATTAATGTACATGTCGTCGATATCCCGACTGGACTGGTAATATAACGATTTTGGGTGAGTGATCTTGCATGAATATATATTTCCAGAACGTTAAAATTGCGACGAAGATGGGGCTGCAACTGATAAAATAGTATCACATTTAGAACTGTTTGCTTGCTTCTAACAGCTGTGTTTAGCACGAGGCCAATGACCTACTTATTTGTAAGCAGTTAGTGGCGACACACGACCAAAAGGAAGAAAGGGGACCCCATAAATCACTCGACGTCCGTGCCTGACGACAAAAGTCGTACATTCTACCGAGTTGGCAGCCGCGCAGAGGCACCTCAAATCAACATGGAAGCGACTAGCTGCAACCAACTCATGCTCAAAACAAATAAAAAAATCAAATTAATAATATTTGTATAACCTTATATGTTCACTAACAAATTCCCGAATACCTTTGGCCTCGGCTTAGAACTCACCGTTGGAGTATGTTGTCCGTAAGCTGTCTTGGGAAAGCACACAACTTCCTCGGCTCAGAAGATTTTCTACTTTCCTCATCACGCGATTTCGGGGCGTCAACGTTGTATGGAGAATCACGAAGAGTTCGGGAGGTCATCCCTTTTCGCGGGACCGGGTCGGATGAGAGGACACGAGAGGCAGTATGAAAATTAATGTCAAGTTGGAATGTTTGGGCCTTGGTTCGCAGCGAAGGCGTTTAATTGAACGGGCTCCAAGTCTTTCAAAATCGCGTGGAGGGGACGTCGGCGTGATGAACGAGGGTTCAAAATCGGAGGACGAACACATACTAAAGCGGGGTTTACCCGGAGGTTGATGCAACTCGACTGGAAAACCCTCGAGATCCTTTGCAGCAACCTTCGTGAGGTGGATAGTAGGCCTGGCGGCTAGTGGACGTTGAAAGCCTCACCAGAACAAACCTATTTGAAACATGCACGCGTTTAGCATCATGACAAGGGACGCAATGAAAAATTCCCCTTTTACAGTCAGTAAAGTAGTCCGTTGGAGGAAGCGGGGCGGGGTGATTTGGGATATTCCAACAGGTGCATTATCTCTCCCTCTGACGTGAGCGGTCCGGAGGTGTCAAGGCGACTATAAGAAGAAGTTAGACCAGACCTCGGGGAAAGCCAGACACGTATTGGTTCTTGGGTTTTGCATTTGGAAGAATAGCGACCATTTCATTTGGGGCAGTGAGGTGCCGACCCAGTTTGCAAAAAAAAAACCTTTTCTCGTCATTCAATCCGTTCCCATCTCCTTTTCTCTCGTTTCCACTTCCATCCGCAACACCCAAAGTTTACTAACCACAGCTAAACCCATTTATCTAGTTTCAGTACATCGTCACAGAGGTCGACGAGAGAGTCCCGGTACTTATGCGGAAACAACACACTATTCAACGAAGGGTTTAATAGCCCGTACACAAGAGGGGGGGGGAGGGGTACGGTTCTATGTCACAATCTAGAATTTATAAACACGGGGACGTTAGAAATGGCGGGGATACAAGGCAATTGTAAAGATATGATAGAAACTGTTAGGTCGATTAGTAATAGGGTCCAGTATCCGAAAGTTAGGTGAGACACGTACTCGTTCCTTGTAGAACTCGCTGAGGGTCGATGGACGTTTTCCCCACACTTTGGCTAAAAAGAACCGGGAGTTACCACAGAAAGGAGACATTAAATACCTACCACCCCATAGCGGGGGGGCTTCGAATTAACAAATCACACAACGTGAAGTTAAGGGATTTATTGTAGATCATCCCCAAAGCGAAGGCCTTATTTTACTGTGTCCAATATCGCAGGGGCGGGGGATGTTCAGAGTTAGCTAGGCTCAGCACGATATCATTTTGCAAAAGCGAACTGAACGCTGGGGATAAAGAGGTATAAAAACCTCATTCAAGCGAGTTAGGACAATTAGGAGGTCGAGTCAACACAACCGGCAGCAATTATATCGGTTAAAGTGCCCTGATCAATTGTTTTTCTTACTTCAAGTAAAAGTCTTTCTTTTTTAACCGCATATTCTAATAATGATCCTGATTGATACTTGAAAGATAAAGCATACCTGCAAGCAGTCCAACCTTTATCACCATAGGTTTGCAAAAAGTTTGATTTCCAATCTAACCACTCTGATTGTAAACTAAGCTTTATCATCATGGACGAATACCGATCTGTACATGATTTGTCCAAAAATAATATGAAGATTTCAATTTTTTCTTCGTTCTTAGTAATGTCAAACCTTGCACATTCTGTTTCAAATACTTCCATCCAGTGACATGCACTTATATTTTTTCCATTAAATTTTTCAAGTACAAACCTGTCAGCTAACTTTTTCATGCTTTGTTTTTCGTTTTTTGCTGATTTTCAACTAATTTTTCCAAAATTTTCACTATAGGGTCTTCTGAACTCCTGTTATTGGCAATAGACACTTGTTCTTTGGTAATTTACTCAAGAAATTGGTCCTGAAAAATCATGTTTTTATCCTCATCCACATATGTTTGTGAAATATTGTGGTACTCGGTACCTACCTACGGGCCGCGAGGTGCGGGGAGCACTTCGGCGGTAGTCTGTATTGCCATTCGGTATTCTGTAGTCTCACAGTTAACAAGCAATAAACGATCTCTGTAAATATTCAACCAGCCTTACGTATTATAATCAATCCTGAACCCAAGTCCCTTTTAAGGTGAATCTACAGGATACTACAGTGGCGACGAGGAAACTAAGTCATTATCAAAACAGTGGCGAAGTTTAAAAGAATTTACGCGGCAAACGTGTTGTTAAAATTCAAGAAATTCGGAGAGTATTCACGTAATGGCGGTGCTTTTTTAAATGTGACGGACGGAGAGTCTCGCTACATTAATAGAACAGGATCGTTGAATCTTTGTAAGATAAGATTGAAAATAATTCAGCGGGGAGCTGAATTACGAAACCAGAATCAAAAAAAAATAAATAGTTCCAGATAATCACGCGGGAGCGGAGTTATCGTGAAGAGGACAAATATTCAGCGGGGAGCTGAATTCATCTTCAAACCATAAGAAGCCGGGGGCTGAACAACAGCAACACAGCTGGGAGCTGTATTGGAGCAAGGAGCAGCTGAGAGCGGATCCTTGGGAACTATCGGTCGAGAGCTATTCTTGGAGTACAGCCGAGGTTAAGAAGGAAGAGCTGCAACAGGAGGGAGTAGATGACCAGAACCAGAGCTACAATCATCATTAGACTTGAGTTAAGTCATTAGTTTAAGTTTTTTATTGATAATTTTTTTTTTAATATTGTTGTAATTTTGTTGTAAAATCATGGCTCAAATCAAACCATTAGAGACATTCAGTCACAAGTCAGATTGTTTCGGGGTGTTCAAAGCAAGATTGGAGAATTACTTCATATTATATGATGAGAAAATTTCTGCCGAAAAGAAACGAGCTATATTCTTGAACGCTTTGGAGGAGGAAACATTTAAATTATTGATTGAGTTGGTTACTCCTAAAAAAATAAATGATGTCACAGTAGAAATTTTGTGTGAATTTTTGGGTAATTATTGTGAAAATGTTACTTCATTGTTTGAAGAAAGATCAAAATTTTATAATGTAGTTAATGAATCAGGAGAAAGTGTAAAAGAATTTGCGGCACGGTTAAAAAGTTTATCCATAAATTGTAAATTCGGTACTAGATTTGAAGATAATTTAAAAGATTTATTCATTTGTAAAGTAAGAAACCATAGAATTAGAGAACGGTTATTCAGTGAGGGCGAAAAAAATTCGTTTGAGAAATTAATTTCAATCGCAGCGTGTTTAGAGGCTTCTGAAGCAAATTTTAAAGATGAAAAAGTGTGTTATCAAGTAGCTAGTTCACGTTCACGATCAAAAAGTCCGAAAAATAATCCATCAGTATCGAAAAATCGAAGTGTTTATTTAAATTCGAGGCATAGTAGAAGTTCATCGCGCGATAGTAATAATTTTAAACCGAAATTGAAGCATCTAGATTCGGAACAGAAAAAGTGTTTTAATTGTAATAAATTCGGGCACTTTAAATCAGAGTGCAAGGTTGTGAATAATAAATTTTCGAAGTGTTTTAAATGCGGTCAAAAAGGTCACATTGCTAAATTTTGTAGAAATATTTCTTGCATTAAAAAAAAGATTTTTGTATCAAGTATTAATAAGAGGATTGAACCGTATGTAATTAAATTGAAAATAAATGATATTTCATTCGAGGCAATGATAGATTCAGGAGCGGGAATTAGTGCCATACCCGAACGTATCTATAAATTATATTTTAAACATGTTAAATTAATGCAATTTAATTTACACTTAGCGAGTTACGATAACAAGCCGCTAAAAGCAAAAAGCGAAAATATCCTGATTACTCCCAGTTTAAACACATCCTTTGGACAGAGAAATAATAAATTCCATGCTATAAAATTGTTCAATGCTCTACCAAATGAAACCAAAAAAATAAACGAAATGAGTATATTTAAAACAAAAGTCAAAACATGGCTTAGAGATCAAAGTAACAATCAACTTACAAACATTATGAAGACAATGTAAAGACAATTCAAAACTAAATAAAAAATTTAAGAAAAACTACAGGCCGCCTCAGAACAGGAAACCCTAGTGAGGAGGACTGTGAAAAAAATACAAAAAATATACTTATATTATACTTTAAACCTACATAATGTACAAATTTTGCTATTGATATTAATAAAAAAAAATAAAAAAAAATAAAAAAATTTAAAAAAAAAGCGAGCGGTAAAATAAATTTATTTGTCACATGTAATAGTAATCAACAAAATTTTGAATTTGTGGTTATTGAAAATGGGTCGGATTTAATTTTAGGTAGGGATTTTATGGAATTATTTGGGATTAGCATTAGTTTTTTGAATAATTGCACGGTAGTAAATAATTTTGGTGCTAATGAAGAATGCAATTTAGATGTCGATAAGTTGAAAACACAATTTGGAGACGTATTAACGAATAAATTAGGGAAATTTAATAAATATAGTGTTGAGCTGGAATTAATAGAGGGATTTCAGTCAAAAATGTGCAATGCAAGGCAAATACCTTTAGCTATTAAAGATAAAGTCGAACATGAAATTAATAGACTAGTTTCAGAGGAAATATTACAATCAGTAGAAACGAGTAGATATGCATCTCCCATTGTTCCAATAATTAAGAAAGATGGATCAGTTAGGATCTGTGGAGATTATAAATTAACAGTTAATCCAGGTTTGGTTGTAAATAAATTTCCAGTACCCGTAATTACGGATTTATTGACACAAATCAGTGGAGCGGTAATGTTTTCTAAATTAGATTTGAAAATGGCATATTCACAATTACAGTTAAGTGGATGTAGTAGAGATATAACTACAATAGCTACACATATAGGTTTATATAGATATACTCGACTGGTGTATGGTTTGAATGCAGCACCAGGTATATTTATGCGGGTTATGTTTAATTCATTGCAAGGTTTAAACGGAACAATTATATTTTACGATGATATTTTGATTACGGGCAAATCAGTTGCGGAACATAATAAAAATTTATTAGCAGTTTTGAATAGATTGAAACTTTGTGGCCTCACGGTAAATGAAGAAAAGTGTGAATTTTTCAAAACAAGTATTGAATACTTGGGGTACTTTATTTCGAAGGAAGGTTTTAGACCATTAGAAAGTAAAGTTAAAGCAATAATGGAGTCTAGTAGCCCATGTAATATTAATCAGTTAAGAAGTTTCTTAGGTTTAGTTAACTATTATAGAAATTTTATTCCGAATATAATATCTAGTTTGTTAGGACCTCTATATAAATTATTAAAAAAAGATTCGGAGTGGATTTGGTCAAAGGACTGTGAAAAGGCAGTTTTAGAACTTAAAAAAGAAATTTCTTCTGATTGCGTGTTAGTACATTTTGATCCACGTTTACCAGTAAAATTAGTAACGGATGCATCCTTAGAGGGATTGGGTGCGACAATTTTACATACTTATTCAAATGGTAGTAGTAGACCTATAGCGTTTGCATCAAGGAAATTGACAGACACAGAGAGTAAATATAGTATTTTAGATTTAGAAGCAACAGCGATAGTGTTTGCATTAAAAAAATTCTTTGTATATTTATACGGTAGGAAATTCAAATTAGAATGCGACAATCAAGCGTTAGTACGAATTTTGTCAGAAAAGAAGGGCATTCCTGTGTTGAGTGCTAATAGATTGCAACGTTACAGTTTAATTTTGGCGGGGTTTAACTATGAAATTGAATATTATGTAGCATCAGAAAAAAATTGTTCAGATTTTTTATCAAGATTACCAATAGAAGAGACAAATAAATCGGAGGATTTATATATTGAGAAGCTGAGTTCCATTAATTTTCAGGATATTGAAAAAGAGTTGTTATTTTATGTTAGTGATAACTCTCAGGTTCCATTAAATGTTGATAATTTAAAGGAAAACACTATTAAAGATGACGTATTATCATTGGTAAAACAATATTTAAGGCAGGGTTGGCCAAGGAAAATTCCAAAAGATAGTGAGTTATGGGCTTTTTGGAAAATTAGAGATGAGTTGTCTTTAGTAGAAGATTGTACTTTTTGGGGACATAAAGCCATCATTCCAAATTCTATGAGAGGGGAATTGTTAAATATGTTACATCGTTCACATTTAGGTATAGCTAAAACTAAAGGGTTAGCAAGAGGATATTTCTGGTGGCCAAAAATGGGCAAAGATATAGAAAATTTAGTTAGATCATGTAAAGAGTGTTTGGAAAATCAGGCGAATCCACCAAAAACGCCTTTACAACATTGGCCAATTGAGGAAAAGCCGTGGACAAGGATACATATTGATTTTTTTGGTCCGATGGCTAATAAAAATTTTTTAATTATAGTAGATGCAAGTACCAAGTGGATAGAATGCATTAATTTAAAACAAGCTAATACGGATAATACTTTAAGGGAATTAAAGAGGATGTTTGCTCAATTTGGTACTGTAGAAACTATTGTATCGGATAACGGGTCTGTTTTCTGTTCAGAAGAATTTAAGCGTTTTTGTAAAGATAGAAAAATCCAGCACATCACTTCTCCTGTGAATCATCCGCAGAGTAATGGGTTAGCTGAAAACGGAGTTAAAACGTGTAAAAATTTTTTAAAAAAGATTTTACATAATGGGGGGTTACCGAGAGACGTCGATGATAGGTCAACAAAATTCCTAATTGATTATAGGAATACCCCAAATATCACGACTGGTGTAGAACCAGCGGTGGCTATGTTAGGACGACGATTAAGGTCCGTGTTTGATTTCATTTCTCCAGTGATTGCGGAAAGGAGGGGGGAGAGATGTATGTCGGATAAAGTAAAGAGTAAAATATTAGTTAGTAGAGAAAATCAGAAAAAGAGTTATAAATCTAAGAAAAGAAATATGAATATATTTGTGGTGGGGAAAAAGGTGATGACTAAGGATTTTAGAGGAAAAAAAGGTTGGGTGGTAGGTATCATTAAAAAAAGAATTGGATTTAATACCTACTTAATTTTCATAAAAGACACAGGGCAAATCTGGAAAAGACATGAGGATCAACTGACACCAATGAGTGTAAGGTGGAATCCCAAAGAGTGTGAAAAAGTGTATAGTGACGATCTAGGCTCTGATATGAGAGTATCAGACCTAGACCTTTCCCATTATTTTTCCATTTTTTCAACATTCTCCCTACTTTTTCCCGACCTTCCCTTCCAAGGCGTCGAAGCGGCCAGCCGGCCACTCCCGCTATATCATCTGTGCGGCCGGCGACTCCCCTGGTGCGCACCCTGCCGCCTACCCTGGTGCGCCCCCTGGTGCGCACCCTGGCGGGCCCCCTGCTGCGCCCGCTGCTGCGCATCCTGGCGCCTGCCCTGGCGAGCACCCTGGCGCAGCCCCTGGTGCGCACCCTGCCGCCTACCCTGGTGCGGCCCCTGGTGCGCACCCTGCCGCCTACCCTGGCGGGCCCCCTGCTGCGCCCGCTGCTGCGCATCCTGGCGCCTGCCCTGGCGAGCACCCTGGCGCGCCCCCTGGTGCGCATCCCGCCGCCTACCCTGCCGTGCACCCTGGCGGGCCCCCTGCTGCGCCCACTGCTGCGCATCCTGGCGCCTACCCTGGGGGCGGGCCCCCTGCTGCGCCCGCTGCAGCGCATCCTGGTGCCTACCCTGGCGCACCTCCTGCCGGTTACCCTGGCGCCTCATCTCAGAGCTTCTCGCCGCTGTTTCCCCCGCAGCCGACCGCCGATGAGACTGCCCATCACACCAGCGAGTGGGTCCGACAAGGCGCCGACCCGTTCCTGGCACAGCTGAGCGCCCTGCTGGCTGACGCCATCCGCTCCACGCGCGCCCAGGACAGCCCTCGTCCCTCAGTAGAGGAGGACCTTCGGATGACCGCCCTCATTGCCCGGCAGTCCACCGCCAAGGACCTCCCCATGGCAAATCTGGAAAAGATATGAGGATCAACTGACACCAATGAGTGTAAGGTGGAATCCCAAAGAGTGTGAAAAAGTGTATAGTGACGATCTAGGCTCTGATATGAGAGTATCAGACCTAGACCTTTCCCATTATTTTCGGAAAGGGGCTAATGGGTCTTCTCCTCTGTTTCAGGAACCACCGTGGCAGTCTCCTTGGACTGGAAGGCTGCGGCATAGAAAAAACTAATGTGTACAACCTATAGATAATCTATTACTATTATTATTACTCTACCATATATGATAACTATAGAAATATGTTGTAAACAGGCTCAGGTAAGATGTAAACCTGGTAGGAGTTCTCCTCTTAAGTGGGGGAGAATGTGGTACTCGGTACCTACCTACGGGCCGCGAGGTGCGGGGAGCACTTCGGCGGTAGTCTGTATTGCCATTCGGTATTCTGTAGTCTCACAGTTAACAAGCAATAAACGATCTCTGTAAATATTCAACCAGCCTTACGTATTATAATCAATCCTGAACCCAAGTCCCTTTTAAGGTGAATCTACAGGATACTACAAATATCTTCTGTCATTTTTATCCATACACTTCTGGTTTGGTGTCTTTCTTTAAATGTATTTTTTACTGTAGCATAAGCCTTAGAGGTGTAGATAGGTTTGTGGAGTGATGCTGCTTGACATTCTTCAGGAATCAGGAAAACTTTGTCATCTTGTGTAACAATTGAGGTTATGGCAATAAAATTAGACTTTCCGTCTGTTTTTGGTTTTGATTGAAATGTAAACTACAACTTTTCCATATTGTGACAATAAATGTCGTTTTATAATGATATTTTCCTTGTGATTTGAATGACAGTCAATTAAAACACAATTGAGTTTCTCTGTAATGAAAGAAGAGGTAGAGGTTTATTTAGTTAATCTCACAAGATTTACATAAAGAAAGCATTCTGTAACAAAACATTACATGTAATGAAAGAAACGGCCTTTAATGTTATTAATTGTTATGTCAATTCCTTAATCACAATCACAATAGCAAGTACAAATTATTTAAATTATTCCCATCAATCTGCCTTGTCACAACCCATAGATTATTTTTACTATGTCACCATAGATTACGAAATATCGAGTCGACTGTGTAGGTAGTGGCGCACATCCAGCCAGTGACAGTCCACGACTCACACAGCCACAATAACGAGACAAGCTCGGCATTGCCTTGAATTAAAGAAAATTATATTTTTCTTTACAAATATACTAATTTTTTTCTTGCTTGATGTCGCTCCTACAAAACATCTTAAACTTTTATTTTCTTATGAATATTTTTCATAAGAATTTTACTATACAGAAGTAAGCATGAGTGATGATCAGTTATGTTAGTTTTCCAAACAATAATTGATTGTATTTTGTGAAGATCTTTAATGTTTACATTTGTCCAAATGTGGTCTAAACAAGATGGAGTATGTTCTTTTATTTCCCTAGTATTTTTATTCATGCAAGATATAAAATTTTGTTCAGTCATACAATTGATGTATTCATTTTTGTTATTATTTTCTTTTTTTTCATTAATATTAACGTTAAAATCTCCTACGACGAAACAAAATTTATTTTTTAATTTTAATAATATGTATTTGAGGTCATTAATAAATGTAATAATACTCGAGCCATGCGTTCTATAGATAGCTATTAGATGGTATATTGATTTGCCGAGTTTGAAATGTACTTCGATGCAGTTTACTAAGTGTATTGGATGTTCTATTATGTTAACAATACTAAATTTATTGCTTGCAAATATTATTATTCCCGAATTTTTATTAATGTCTACTTTTGTAGAAATATAGTTGTACCCAGGTAAGTGATAAGATGGTGACTCAGCGTTCGTAAATGTTTCGGATAACACTATAAAGTCCGGTTTTTTAATTAAATTATTTATTTTTAGAATTGATTCATCTAATTTTTTTTTAATGCTACGGATGTTTATGTGCATAAAAATTATATCATTGATGTTTTGAGAAATAATTTTGTTACACGAATCGGTACATATACATTCATATTCTTGAATTTTAATATTTAACTCTAATTCGTTACTTAAGAAATCATCCATTTAATGCATTTTTGGTTGTATTTTACAAAATTATTTATAAGATTTTTATTCAATGTCGTAGTTGATTCTTTCCTTGGCTAATTTAAGCATGTAAGATCGGAACTTACATGTTTCGCTGTTTGTTCGGTGGTCTACTTCATTCATTTTACTGTTCAAGGAGTTTATTTCTTTCTTCTTGTTAGCTGAGTTGCAGTTAGCGCATTTGGGTGGCAGTTCCAGGGATTTACACTCGGAGATGGGATGATCTTCTGAACAGTGCTTGCATGTTGGTTTATTCATTCTATTGTAGCATTTTTGTGGTGTGTCCAAATCTTTGACAGTGGAAACATTGGGTAAGAGGACTGCAGTCTTCTACATAGATTCTCATGAATCCTAGATGAATTTTTTTTTATTAATAAGATGTAGTCTCATAACGGGATTTGTTTGTAGTATTAAGTTTTTGCTGTTAGTTTTTTTGTTTGTAATGATGGCCTTAACTTGTAATATTTCTCTGTCTTGGTATTTTTACATATCATTTTGATGTCGTTGTTTTGTTCAATGATGTCTTCTAAGAATTCTTTTTCGGTATAGTCTTTGTCAAGACCTTTGAATATTACGCATGGATCCGTTTTCAGAAGTACCTCCGCTATTATGGTTTTGTCGACTTCATTTATCTTATCTTTTAATTTTTTTGCGTCTTCTTTTTCTGGGCATGTTATTATAAGGTTTTTTTTTGTTTTTTTAATTTCGCATACTCGAATTCCCAACTGCGATATTTTAATCATTTGTATTTTCTCTTTTATTTTTTCAGTGTCTTCTTCTTTTAAGCTTTTAATTATTATCGGAAATCGTTTTTCTTGCGTTTGTGATATTAAGTTTTTTACTGCAGAAGAGTATGAAAATGGGTATTTTTGTGCTTGGTTTTTTTCTTGAATATCACACTTTTTTTTAATTTAGCTAATTCTATTGCCATGTGCGATATCATTTCCATGATGTTATTTATTTCTTTCATCATTTTTGATTTGGTTTCTTTGGTAAGTTTATTTTTTTCTATGATTGTATGTAAGTCACTTATGTTTTGTTTCGCCTTTGTTATGAAGGCATGCGGATCAACCGCTTCCTCCATTTTTCCAGGTTAAAAAAATATATTTTCCGTAAATTTATGTATTTATATAATTTGTCTTGGATTGAAGGTGTTATTTTATTTATTCACCGCTTACGGCGCTCACTCGCGTCCAACACCGTTAGAGGTTTGGGCGACACATCATTTATTATTATTATTTATTATTTTTTTATCTTTTTCACAATGTCATTTAATGTAACGAAATATTTTATGTATCAAAATATATGTAAACATTAATTCATGTATCAAATACGTCTGTCTCGACACAGGTTTATCCTAGTGAGACAGACATCGAAAAAAAAACCTGTAAAAAAACTTTATATTGATAATAAAAATAAAAAAATAAAAAAAATTATATCTACAACCTCTCTCCATGGCTATTAATCTATTATGATTTAATTTATATCTACAACCTCTCTCCATGGCTATTAATGTAGTGTTTTGTAAATTTTTCGTTTTATATAATCTTTTGATTGGTGTAATTTTTAAATTAATTTTCCTTTCTCACAAATGTAAATTATGTTGTCTCAGTTAAAGTCACAAGGAGGAAATCCATAATTAGTTTTATTTAACTAAATAACACTTATGTACAAAGTGATTAAATGTAAACTGTCAATTTCCCAAATGAATAAATAAAAAAAAAACATTAATATGAGACTTATGGAACATGAAAAAAGTATTTTTGTTATGTGTTTTTAGGGTGTTATGCCGTGTTGGGCTAATTCCTTCTTTAGCCAACGTTTCCGACAGCATTGCAGTGTCCATTATCAGGGCAGATGTGTGATTTGAGGTTGTGGTGAAATGTGAGCTTATGTATGAGGATGTGATTCCGTGTTGCCAGCTCCAACCCTCTGAGCAAACATAAACGTATATATTTTTGTTTTAACGCTGGCTAAGGAAGGAGTTAGCGCAACACGGAATAATCCCCCAAAAACAACTAACAAAAATATTTTAGCAGTGAAAAAAATCTTAAATCATATGAAAAAGGTATTTCTCCACTGTGAATCCGTATCTATTCGTGAAGGTCGGATTTTTGATATGATTGCATAGTTTCACAAGAAACATGAAAAAGGATTTTCTCAACCGTGAGTCGGCATGTGTCCGGTAAATTTGCTCTTTTTATAACATGCATAGTTGCACACGGAACATGAAAAATGTTTTTCTCCACTGTGAATGCGCATGTGTACGTTAAGGTCGCTTTTTTGATAACATGTATAGTTGCACAAGGAACATGAAAAAGGTTTTATTCCACTGTGAGTCAGCTTGCGTGTCTTCAGGTAACCCTGTTTACAACATGCATATTCGCACTCTGAACATCAAAAAGGTTTTTTAACACTTTGAATCAGCATATGCCTCTTAAGCTGACCCTTTTTACAACACGCATATTTGCACATGGAACATGAAAAAGGTTTTTCTCCACTGTGAGTCAGCATGTGGCTCGTTAGGTCGCTCTTTCGATAACATGCATAGGTGCACACAGAACATGAAAAAGGTTTTTCTCCACTGTGAGTCAGCATGTCGAACTTTAGTTGACTCTTTCGATAACACGCATAGTTGCACAGGAGACATGAAAAAGGTTTTTCCCCACTGTGAATCAACATGTGTCTCTTTAGTTTACCCTGGTGATAACTTGCATAGTCACACTCCAAACATAAAAGTGGTTTTTCTCCACTGTGAGTCACCATGTCGCTCGTCAGGTGGCACTTTTGATAACATGCATAGTTGCACACAGAACATAAAAAAGGTTATTCTCCACTGTGAGTCACCATGTGCATCTTCAACTGACCTTTCTGACAACACGCATAGCTGCAAACGGAACATGAAAAAGGTTTTTCTCCACTGTGAGTTAGCATGTGCACCTTCAGCTGACCCTTCTGACAACACGCATAGCTGCACACGGAACATGAAAAAGGTTTTTCTCCACTGTGAGTCAGCATGTGGCGCGTTAGGTGGCTCTTTTGATAACATGCATAGTTGCACACTGAACATGAAAAAGGTTTTTCTCCACTGTGAGTTAGCATGTGCATCTTCAGCTGACCCTTCTGACAACACGCATAGCTGCACACGGAACATGAAAAAGGTTTTTCTCCACTGTGAGTTAGCATGTGCATCTTCAGATGACCCTTCTGACAACACGCATAGCTGCACACGGAACATGAAAAAGGTTTTTCTCCACTGTGAGTCAGCATGTGGCTCGTTAGGTGGCTCTTTTGATAACATGCATAGTTGCACACTGAACATAAAAAAGGTTTTTCTCCACTGTGAGTCACCATGTGCATCTTCAGCTGACCCTTCTGACAACACGCATAGCTGCACACGGAACATGAAAAAGGTTTTTGTCCACTGTGAGTCAGCATGTGGCGCGTTAGGTGGTTCTTTTGATAACATGCATAGTTGCACACTGAACATGAAAAAGGTTTTTCTCTACTGTGAGTCAGCATGTGCCTCTTCAGGTGACCCTTACGACAACACGCATAGCTGCACACGGAACATGAAAAAGGTTTTTCTCCACTGTGAATCCGCATGTGTCCGTTAAGGTTACTTTTTTGATAACATGCATAGTTGCACACTGAACATGAAAAAGGTTTTTCTCCACTGTGAGTCAGCATGTGCCTCTTCAGCTGACTCTTCTGACAACACGCATAGCTGCACACGGAACATGAAAAAGGTTTTTCTCTACTGTGAATCCGCATGTGTCCGTTAAGGTTGCTTTTTTGATAACATGCATAGTTGCACAAGGAACATGTAAAAGGTTTTTTTCCACTGCGAATCAGCATGTCTCTCTTTAAATTTCGCTTTTGAGCATTTGAATAGTTGCACTTGGAACAAGAAAAAGGTTTTTCTCTTACATGGGAGCTTACGTTCATTGCAAAATTTGATTGGGGAGAAAAGGAGTAGTTGCGATGGGGAGGAGTGTATCCTTTTTCCACAAACTGCGTCTGAAGATCTGTCGACAAATTTGAAAAATAACATCGATGAAAATGACTCGGTTAAACTTATTTCCTAAACTTAAATAAGCGAAGTAAGTTCCTAGAAACGTTAAAAAATAGGAGAGGCCGTATTGTTCAAGTTTACAATGAAAATTGGTTTTACCTGCTGCCTTGGTAATTCTCCCAAAGCGTTCTAAGCATTCCTCTTTAACATCAGGCAGGTCTATTTCAATTTTCATATAAGTAAGCCCCGGTTCAACTTGTCGGGGTAAGAGATCCGCGTTTATGGTAACTGTCTCCACATTTATGCTTCCTGGAATAAAATAGGACAATAAATAAATTGTATTTTTGCATGGCCAGCCCCGAACCATACGTCGCCTGGCGCGAGTTAAATTTTGGCTGCCCTCACAGTATAAATTAGTACACGCCAAGGCAGGATATCACTGTAATCGATTAAATGATGATTTGTGTTTTTTTGTAACGCGGTATTTACCAAAAATAATATAAAGGGCCATGTGTTAAATATTGGGTTTAATATTCGACGCCCGCATGGGGGCATCCCTGTATCTTCTTACCATTCATATAAAACGAAAACAAATTTAATATTTTTTTTATACAATAACGATAACAATGTAGAAGCGGAAATTTGGATGGAAATTTAAAAGGCTAATATCAGATGAAAATGACCTCAGACGTCCGCTTGAGGGAACTTCTTTAAGATAAAAAAACGCTGCTCTAGAGCACCGTAAGTAGAGAGTTTTAAATCAATGGGATAGTGTTTTCTCAATCGATATTTATGAATTTGTAGCGATCGATACTGCTAGAGTATTCCAGAAAGCCGACCAGTTTTAAACGCATGGGCTGAGAATGTACGAGACATTTTACGCAACAAATTTCATCGAGTAATGTAAATAGGTACCAGCGACCTATTCGCGACGTCCAAGCGAGCTACCTACGACAATTCTTTGCGAGTTGGACTATGTACATTTCGCGCATTCTCTAGAAGGTTCTAGCCTATTGCCTAGGCACAATTCAAGCGCCATCGAAACTACCAGAAGAATCTCGCTGAAGCGAGTGACCCGTAGTTTACCAGCGGTCTCACGTACTTAGTACCGCCGACGGCTGGGATATATAAGTAGGCCCAACGCAGCGAGTAGTTAGTCATTTTTACCCAGTTCCCGAAATTAAGGTTCAATATTTTACACGTATGCAATGCAACTAACTGGCTGTTTGAGTACTCTCCGCATATTGCAAGCATTCCTTCTTTACAGCTGGGAGGCCGAAATCTAAATCCGAAAATGCAATTTCATCTCCACCTTCTTCCTGGAGCCCTGGTTCCGTCTTGATGGATATAGTATCTGGCTTGAGTAGATCCATGGTCTGCTTTGGTAGAGTTTGGTATTTTGTTTAACCCCAAACAAATATATCTGAAACAGATAAAAGTTGTAACGGAATTCTAATATAAATCAGTTTTTAAAATTTGGCTTCTTAAGTCTTAGCAAAAGTACACATTAAAAAACCTTGAAGTTTTGACAATGGTTGAGAAAGACGTCGTTTTATCTTGGGTAAATCTTTTATTTATTAACTGTTATGTCTACCGCCATTCCGTTGTAATCCATCTGTAATAAAACATCTGTAATACGTATATTTGTTGTAATTTAAAAAAAATGCATTTGTAATTATAATCTAATAATATGTAGATGTCAAATTGACAGTTTAAACATTCTGCTGTGACAAAACGCCCAATGATTCCCTAACTAAACTGGAAGAACGGCCGCTACCAAAATTAATACGATGAATTAAAGTATTATTACTTACCAATAACAATCACATGCATGGGATAATAAGTTTAACCGGGCGGGATAAACAAAGTTTAGAAACAGGAAGAAAGACTGTCGGAGAAGAAAGCACATGTCAAGAAATTTATAGGTTATGCATAGACAAGAATGAAGTCATAGACAATTAATATAATTTTCATGAACCTGGCCTTTTAAGAACATTACAACTTCTTTCGACTTGCGTCTTGTAAATATTATAGCGCTAGCATATCTTCAATCTATTAACAGTGAGAAATCCGTGACCCTAAAAAAAAACACAACATGAAAAACGAAATCAAATCGTTTCTAATCGAATAGGTATTTAGGTCAAGCAATTCTGATTTTGTCCATTGTACATTTCTTTTACACATATGGGTCAAAATTCCTTTAAAATTCATCAAAACACTCACTTGAGTCAAGTTAGAGAAGGGGTTTCCATAGAAGTTTTCTGTGAAAGGTAATTCCACACAAAAATTTCCGATATTTGCTTCCCCACAGTAATTTTTCAAATCCATGTAGGGGCAGTTATTAAAAAATTTCTGAAGGAAGTAATTTACGCCAATATTTATTCGACTCCAAGGGGGGGGGGGTTGTAAATAGCTCATAAGTATTTAATTCTTGGTCCCAGTATAAACTACTTTTGAGTTTTTTGGAACAAGGTATTATGTTGATTTGTCCAAAGTACAAAGTACCACATGAAAATGCCCGGTTCTTTTACTGGCTACGATAAAAACTCCTCTCCTAGTAGTAGTTCAATATATGTTAATCATTTTCCAAGAAAAAAAATGAATGAATAAAATTATATTTTAATCAAAACATAAAAGAATCGTGACTTCCTTTTTAGCAGGACAAAGAAATTCTATTTTCCGATAAAGAATTCATGACTTATCTTGAATTTAATTTCTTGATATAAATGTAATTCTAAGTAAACGAAATAAAAATTTTTGTGTTCTTCAATTTTCTGTTAAAAGTAGAGAAATTACATAATTCGATTACGTCGTAAAATGCACGTCTTCATATTTCATATTTGATAATCTAAATGACGAATTTTTATTATTCTACAAATTTCAAAATTAATTTTCATGTTCTATGAAAGATTTTTTTCAAGCTCTGTTATTATTTCAGTTCTGTCAAGCTACTAAACTATTAATATATACTTACAGAATTTGAATAGGACTTTCACAGAACCCGAACATGAACGTTGAAAATGATTTCTCAGTAACAACCCTTTCCGATGAATGATAAATCAAATCCTTTATTTAAAGAGTTTCAAATTTCAAGTCATCGTAGATTATTTTTTAGACAGATTGATTGTTCATCTTGGAGCAAGATTTTACATTACTAGCGCTGTCCTAAAAAAATGAGCACTAAAGAAAGATACTTTAAGCTCGTTTTTGCAGGACAGCACTTTGTCTTAACCCTAAAAAGATAATCATATTGTGTAGTACGGAAAAGATACTCATGCGTAAAATTGACGCATATGTTTTATGCAGCTGCAGGTCGAGGTTTATTTATTTATTTCAATAAATTTTATGTGATTATTTATTAACACATATTTAAAAATATTTATATTAAAGATAGTTTACTTATTCTCCTTTATTTATTAAAAAAGAAAAAAAAACTTTATACTACTTCTATAAATCAACGAAATTTTTGAACACTTACTCTTTCATCCGAAACTTATTTTTTACTACAATAATCAGCCTTTTTTAGTACAAAAGCAACAATTAGCATGATATCTTATTTATATTAGAAACATATTATATGGTTATATAAAAATCAGTTACAAACAGCTTTGGCACATATCATCAAAGTAACGTAAAAGATAATCATGCGTAATTTTGACTCACGCGTTCGTTATATTTCAAAACAGGTGACACTTACCTTATCGACACTTACACCCGTATTCAGAGTCGATCTTTTAGTTCAAGGAGCCTTCTTTTCCTTGGTTTTATATTCAGAGACGCGTATAAGATCGGTGTTACGTCACTTTATAAGGAAGCTACCTTTCTCAAGATTTCTAAAATATTTGTATTCATAAACGTCACTACGAAGGTCTCTACGTTACGGCGCATGCGCAGTCTTGCATATTTTGGTTTTGAACCAACTCGAACTGTCAAAACTCAAGGTTGGTAGGGAGGGTACCTTTGCCTTCAAATTCGGTGATTTGTTTCCAGTTTTTGCTGTCGAAGACGTAAAACTAACAAAATGAACATGGATTTAATCATGGAAATGGAAATGGATAACGAGTTTTTGGACTTCGCCGATCCATACAACACACGTGATGACATGGGCAGCGTACGGCGATACTTACGCGATTCCGAAAATCCTGTGGAATTTTATAGTGACAGGCAATTTAAAGAACGTTATCGGCTGGAAAAGAGAACTGTGATGCATGTAGTAATTCCTCTTCCCAATTACGCTTTGGTAAATAACAGAGGCTTGCCGGTACCTCCTATTATTCAGGTAGCTATTGCGCTGCGATTCTACGCTACCGGTAATTATCAGGTAAATACGCCGTTTTACTAAATATCTTTTGTAAAATTATGCTCTACTAATCTTGATTGAATCGATAATTTAGGCCGTAGAACACTTCCTAAATTATCGATACGCAACTATGATGAAACTAGTTCATTAATATTAGTTTTATACTGACTTGAAATCGACAAAGAATGCACATTGGAGGGGACCCACCCTTTCCCGACGGCTGTGTGAGGAAACTGATTGTTTAACCTCCTTAGCCACACACGTCAGGACTCTAATTTTTTTTTTTGAAAAAAGAAGCTACATTTATTTTAAAACGATTCTAGACCCTCCAATGTCCCTGCATGCATGATTGTTAGTACGAAATAATGTATGCATACTTACAATAATAGTAACACAAAATAAGAACACATATGAAATGTGTTCGCCTGGTGGTTTGGCATCTAAAATTAAATAATAAATAAGGAGCACAAATTTTATAAGTGGAAGTATGATTGAAACATAAAAATATACAAGCCGCGTATCGAGGGCAGTTTACCCCACTATCACGGGGCGGTCCCGGCAAGAATGAGCGTGGCAAGCGGCCTGGCCACAACGATCCCAAGCACCCGCGTCCCTTAGCCAGTTTTCCGAGAGTACCCTCGAAGAAATGTAAATGGGGGGAGGGGGGGGGAGATACTCCCAAAGACCCTAGGGAATGAAGTGAGCCTCAGGTCACCGGAGGCAGGACGGAAGGGGACCGGGCTCGCGCAAACATTCCCCAGGCCCGCTCATGATGCCGGGGGAGGCACCCGTGGTTCGTGGGACAGCCGCCCCGGATTAATGTCACCTTACTGGATGCAGGAACAGGGTCTATCCGCCCCCGTGGTGGGGAAATGAACAATACAGTACGATAGAGTTCAGTTCGACAACCTATTCATAAACCAATTTGTTAGTAACAAATAAAAAAGGCAAATAATAAACGTAGAAAACAAGTTGTGATCAACAACAAATTGTAACGGAGAAAACTACAAACCCCGGACTGAGATCGATTCTTCAAGATATCGATCGATGAGAGACATCTTTATTGCTACCCGTGAGCTGCGCAGTAGATTGCGCAGAGAAGAGGAGAATCATTAATTTCTCCAGCCAGTCAGATTTTGGGAGCGGAGCAGACCACTTGTGACTTGCGGAATCATCGGCGACCAGTACCACAACATGGCGGGTTGGAAGAAACTTTCACGTAAATCATCATTTAACTTTAGATAGTTTTACGGGTTATCTTTATCCTTTTAAATCTTTTTATTTCTAGAAGAAATAAATGGCGCCCTTTATATAATTAACCTCTTAACTTTTATGATGACTTTCATTTATAAAATTCAACATGCAGATGCTCTTCGAGTCCTGCACACGGCCCTGAGAATCCTTTAGTTTAAAATAGAGTCTCTTGCTATTTCATGTATTTAATTAACCTTATATTGTGCTAGCCTCCATTCTGAATAAACGATTATTTGTTAAACTCATCCTTCTTTAATTTACAGTTGATTGAATATGTTTTTATTTCAGAATACACACAATCCATATTTGATTTACATTTTTATTAGTGTTGCTCTTGGGCATAACTAATTAATCATACAATCTCTCTTTAAAATCGTTACAATGGCGCCTGCAACGTGTGTATATCGGTTGAATTTTTTTGTGAATTTTTCATTTTGAATGTCATCTTTTTCACCCTAGTAGGTAGAATTTTTTTTTAGACACGTGTGGTCAATATCATTTTGGTCGTGTTTAAAGTTTTTTCAACGTTGTGGTTTGGTTCACCGATGATTTCGTAAGTTCACACTTTTTTCTTCTTCTTAGTTTAAAATTTATTTTATTTTGGTTCCCGCTTTCAAATCTGAACTCATCTTGTGTGCCTCTAGCTATATCTTGAGTATTTACTCATTATTTACCACGTTTTATACGTAGCTTTTTAAAATCCTAACGAGATAATGGTTATTGTGTGCCTAATTTGTTTTATTTTGTCCTAACAGAGTATTTAGGTACATATTTCATCGTTCACGAATGGCGCTAGAAATGATCATGATGCGGACAGTAGTTCTTCGCATCTCATTTAAAAAAAAAATACGGAGTAAGTTATTTATTTAACCTCTACTATAACTTTAACATCATGCGATTGTTAATTTTTCTTTGAATTTCAGTAAATGAAACTATATTATAGGTTCCTTAATTTCCGTAATTGTATTATTTCGAAATATTATAGCAACCTTATTGATCCGTAATTTCCTTTCAATAATAACCTTTTTTTCACCTTATAAAGTTAATATTACGTTTTAAGTCATGTGGATGATTGTTACATAAAAGTGTTCAACTCTTAGTAAACCATTTACACATATTATTGTGTTCTTAAATTATAAAAATATAGTTACAAAGATTTATGATTTTTAAATTTGGAATTTTATTGTCACTTTCAATATACTTTAACATAATATATTTTTTCTAATTCCTGTATTTTAAAATTAAAATGTTGCATTTGTTTTATTCAATAATGAAATACACAAAACATGCTTTTCAGAGTAAATGCTGTTTCAACATTGGATAAATGCTTCAGGACTAGGAGCGAGACGTCACACCTGCCTGATCTGCGTTTTCCTTTGCTGTCGGCAAATTGCTTTTTGAAGGTTTTCTTTTATAATTTATTTAGTTTTTTAATTTTTAATATACAAGATAGGACCATTAATATTCAATGCTCATATTTTGTTTATTATGGGAAAAGGGTTTTCAACGAACAGGGAATGTTTTAAATCTTTTTTTCAACGAGCTCAGTTGGAACTAAATTTTTTTATAGGTTAATTTTTATTTGTCGGCAATTGTTTTCAAGTAATTCTGAATTTCCATTCTTTCAATTCATACAAGGTTCTGTTTTTTTAATTAATTATTAAACAAAACATAATTTTTCACGTACGACCATATTTTTTAGTTTTTGTATGCTTGTCCATGAAAATAGTTTTTACAGGTTAATAGTCATTGTGTTGAGGCGTATAATACAATTTTTATGACCTTAATTAATTTAAAATATCAAATCTATAAGTTCTACAGGAATTTCCATTCTAAACATTAATTAAACAAGATATTTTACAGAAGGTTTTACCATTTTTTACCTTTTTCTTTGTAATTTGGGTTTTGGATTTTTTTTATATTCAATATTGTTTATACGATATACTTTGCAATCGTTTTAATCTTTACATTTAGCTTAAAGGTTATTGCCGTGTAATTTGTTCTTATTCAATAGATACTATTTGAAAAGAATTTATTTCAATAACTTCCACATGACTATAATTATCATAAATTTCGTTTTAACGTTATCCGTAAATATCGTTTTAAATGTAGAAAATTACTACAAATTTGATCATTATAAGAAACAATAATTTCTTTGATATTATTCTTATAATTGGCACAGAGTACCTTATTCTCAGGCACTATTAAGGACATTATCTTGTCACCTTTTTTCAAACGTATCATGCTAATACGCATGAGGTCACTTGCAACACATGGTTGTTGGGTGCAAAATTTTCATGTCATTGTTGCATGAAAAGTTTCTTTTTATCTTTAAATTCACTTTATGTTTTGGTGGACGACATTTCTATTTGCCGCCATGAATGGGAACTGTCCATCCTCCATTTGTGTTTGTTTTGTGATGTCATGTTAATGTCATGTACTGTCATGTTTTGTCAATCTAGTGGAAACAGTTACAAGTTGTTACAACCGCTGAGAACTGTTATTATCCCACATATACACGAGTCTTGTGATAGGCTTTGTTTTGTATGCATTGTTGATATGCGATAGTACGATATTGTACTTTCAGGTTTGATTCCTGTCTTTTTATCATTAGTCCATGGGGACCCTGTCACTGAAGAGTTTTGAGGTTACGGGGAGGCCATGTACTATTTGATATTGTTTTTGATACTATTTGATATTGTTTTGATACTATTTGATAGTGTGAAATCTTGGTAGAAGTTTTATTTACGTTCATATGCGCGTACTAAATACGAACGTCACGTTGTATTTTTTTTATATTGAGTAGGTTTACCTTCTCTTTATGAGGATCTGAGGTACAAAACCATCAATACTAAATTAATCAGACTTTCTGAGTAATTTTCTGATTACCAAAAAGTAATTTTCTTTTTCGTATTAACTGTTAACCTTCGGAGATCTGTTTTAACAAGTTGGCGAAATAAACGGTACTGAGTTTTTTGTATTAATTTTGCATCGCAAATTAATAATCTTGTACCTGAGTAAATTAATGTTTTTTGTTGAATGTTATATGTTGTGCGTTCATTTAACTCCTTCTGCAAATATCCTTACAATTCTGATATTTGCATAATGAATTAGTTTGTTGTTTTATGGGGGGTTTTTTTTTTTTTCGCATTGAATTTTGTTTTGGATATCTACACAAATATCTTAAATTCTTAAAATAGTTTATTCTATTTGAACTTTTGTTTGGTTTTAAAACACAAGTACTAGTAATATTTTATTAAATTCTTCCGAATTTTTACAGAGCTGACATCTATCGGATGTTTTTAAAAGTTGTTATTTAATATCGATTTATTTATTTTTCAATTGGTTTGGTCTTAGATCTATTGATTGGGTTTGGGTCCTTGATATCAATATGCTTGCAGGATAATTCACTAGATGGTGTTAATTCTAACAAAACATTTTAATAAATAAACTTTCTTTTGAATCTCATTTTAAATAATTATTTTCTTAAAAATATTTTCTTAAAAATATTTTCTTAAAAATATTGTTTCTCCAGGTTTACATTCTGTTACTAGAATTTTTGTCATTTTGCTACATTATAGTAAAAGGGCTGCTGTGTTTTCCTTTTGAAAGGCTTTTCCGTTTTCAACATTTTATGGAAAAAAAATTTTCTGTATAATCTTGTTTTTTGTTGGTTAACCCGTTAGGTAGATAATTATTTAGGGAAAAGAAATTGACTCGCTCACCCTGAAGAAGCGGAACTGGCTGCTCAAAAATATCTGCTAACAAGACAAGATTTTTATATTTTCACCATCATCTTTGGAAGTCTTCATGGTTTGGGACTGCTGCTGCTGCTTACAGAAGAATTTCAAGCTAATATTCCCTGTTTTCATCGTAGATGGTCTACTAGTTTAACTGCTTCAATTTGGAGGATGGAAATCTCAACATTTGTAATTATACACATCTATTGAAGCAAAACTATGACGCCTGAGGGTTCCTCTACACCACCAACACCAGGAAGAAATCTAAAGCAGTCATGTGCTTCGGAGCCAGGTGGTCCGTTCTTTTCTTTGGTGGAGGGGTAATGTAACGGAGAAAACTACAAACCCCGGACTGAGATCGATTCTTCAAGATATCGATCGATGAGAGACATCTTTATTGCTACCCGTGAGCTGCGCAGTAGATTGCGCAGAGAAGAGGAGAATCATTAATTTCTCCAGCCAGTCAGATTTTGGGAGCGGAGCAGACCACTTGTGACTTGCGGAATCATCGGCGACCAGTACCACAACATGGCGGGTTGGAAGAAACTTTCACGTAAATCATCATTTAACTTTAGATAGTTTTACGGGTTATCTTTATCCTTTTAAATCTTTTTATTTCTAGAAGAAATAAATGGCGCCCTTTATATAATTAACCTCTTAACTTTTATGATGACTTTCATTTATAAAATTCAACATGCAGATGCTCTTCGAGTCCTGCACACGGCCCTGAGAATCCTTTAGTTTAAAATAGAGTCTCTTGCTATTTCATGTATTTAATTAACCTTATATTGTGCTAGCCTCCATTCTGAATAAACGATTATTTGTTAAACTCATCCTTCTTTAATTTACAGTTGATTGAATATGTTTTTATTTCAGAATACACACAATCCATATTTGATTTACATTTTTATTAGTGTTGCTCTTGGGCATAACTAATTAATCATACAATCTCTCTTTAAAATCGTTACAAAATTGACCGTTCATAATAGAAAAAAAAAGAAGGGAAAAAAAGATTAACATAGTATTAAAGAGCTAAAACACAAAAAGAAACAGTATTATCATTATCAATGCGTTCCTAATAAATAAGGCCCAAATTCAAAAGTAAGAGGAAGAATGTGCATAAAAAAAAAAACAGTGTAAAGAATCGGCAAAAACGGTGTAAAAAGCCAGTATACACAATAAATGAATAAGAAATAATAAAACAAACAAATAATATAATAAATGCATTGCGATCATGCCATAAGACAAAGAAAGTAAATGAGTATATAAAAATAAAAATAAAACATAAAGCAATCGCGCATAAACAATATTAAATTTGTTATAAGAGGAGTAACCGTGGAGTGACAGGAACAATACGCTTGGCACCTGAAACAAAGATGATTTTAATCTAAATCAGCAACTCTAAGCACAGGCCATCTCTCTACCCAGGACTTTACAAACTTTTTGAAGCATTCAAAATTTTCTCTGTTCAACACGAGATCGGCATTCCATGCCGGTCTTGTAATCCCTCTCAAGCCATCCAACATTTCCTCTCGGGCATCCTTCATCAACTCGCAGTGCCACAGAATGTGCTCGGCTGTCTGGTTAGTGTCACCACATGAACAGTTCGGATAAGGAGACAAGGCGAGACTATGTAGCCGCCCCCTGAGCTCCCCATGACCGGACACCAATTGCGTCATATAGTGATCCAGTTTTATGTGCGCCCCTTCCATTCTGCTTTTAACTGAAGGGAAGAAAGAGAAAGTCAATCTACCCTTCGTCGACCTATCCCATCGCTCTTGCCATACACTCAGCGTTCTATCTCGCATGGCTTTCAATAAGCCAGGAAGGGACACCGCTCCACCGGGTGTCAGTTCGACTCCCAGGTGGACAGCGGCCTTACCTCTTGTCAATGCCTTTTTTGTCAAAACTTCCCTTATTTCCAAGTCAATCGGCAGTGTACCAGCCAGAACCGGTAATGCATCATTAGCCACAGTCCTATATGCGCCCGAAAGAGCCAACAGGGGAGTCCGTTGGCCCCGCTTGAGGGCCAAGTGGATCAATGCATTATCCAGCCGGTGCTCCCACACAGAAGCTGCATACGAGACATGCGTCACGTAAACACCCCTATATATGAGGCGAAGTGCCGGAGTCCGCAATCCCCACTCAGCCGTTGAGAGCCTTCTCAATTTCAAGAATAGGGCCTGGGCCCTGCTAGAAACGCTCTTGACGTGCGCTAGGAACGAAGAAGATCTATCTAAAGTGACGCCTAAATACCTGGTGCTTTCAACGAAACGAATAGTGGAGCCTCCCATTCTGATGGTAGGGTTTCTGGCACGACTGAGCATACCCTTCATCAAGAGTCCCACGGTCTTATGGGGAGCGAAGTTCAGCCTGTTTCTCTTACCCCATTCAAGAATTCCACGCAGACCCTCTTCTGCTTTACTCTCCACTTCCTTTCTGCTGTCCCCTGAGACCAAAAGAAACTTATCATCTGCGTAGTCGACCGATATGCATCCTTCAGGCAAGGGTAACCTAGAGGAGTCGTCAAAAAGGATGTTCCACAGGTCAGGCCCGAGGACTGACCCTTGTGGACAGCCCATGTTAACGTCACGTATGATGAAAAAATCACCATACATCACAATAACCTTTCTGTTACGTAAATAATCACTAATAATATTGAACAGTAAAGGGGGGCAATTACGACTTTTCAACTTAGTTAAAATCATCGGCCACCACGCATGATCGAAGGCACCCGAGATGTCCAAAAATATTCCAATTACATACTTCTTGGTACAAACCCTCACCCATTCAAGCGCATACTTAATGGCGTGCTCAGTGGACTTACCGGGGACGAACCCAAATTGGCGGTCGCAGGGTGGAGACAAGGTGAGACGGAGCCTATGTTTGATGATTTTTTCCAGTATTTTACCTAAGATTGGAAGTAAAGTGATGGGTCTGTAGGCTCCGATATCTGTTCTCGGCTTGTTGTTCCCCTTTGGTATAATCCGGAGCACGCCTTTCTTCCATTCTGTAGGGAATACTCCTCTACGCAAGCACGTTTCCAACACTTGATAAAGCTCCTCTTTAGCGTGGATCCAAACATTCTTCGCTATTATGCCGTTCAATATGTCAAATCCCGGTGCCTTCTTCGGACCCAAACCCTTAATTATGATTTCAACCTCTGCTCGACTTAATGGTGGTACGCCGTCCCCCTGGGCGAGGTCTCTAGGTGGAAGCCGTGACAGGTTTCTTACCTGTTGATGGTGAACACTTTCCCCATTAACTGAGTCTAGAGGAACTAACTTGCCCAGAAGTGTCTCAAGAGTGGAGACAATGTCAACACTCTCTGCGTTCCCTTCGCTATTACCGAGCACAACGCTCGATAAGTATCGTTCTGATCCTTTTCCCGAGTTTTCGAGAGCGCTGTGGATTTCCCACGGGTTGGCGTTACCCACTTCATCTACCCAACTATGCCATGCAGCTCGTTTTGCTGAGAGGACGGCCGAACGATAGGCGCCACGGGAAGCCCTAAAACGGGCCTGAAGTGCAGCCGCTTCTTCAGGCGAGCACATACTCCGCCTAACCACTACCAGGCCCCTATAGGCTCTTTTGTAGGCCCCTTTCAGCAAAGTCAGCTCTTGTGTCCACCACGGCGTCCTAATTAACTTCTTTGGGTTTGATCTGCCCAAAGAAGTTTCAGCGGCTGATACCACCGCCGCGTTGAAGAAATTCCCCAAGTTGTCCGGTTTCCTAGCGGCTACGTCATGAAAACCCCTTAAAGATTGACGCAGCGCATCCCCAAAGCTATCCCAATTCGCCCTTGTGGTTCTGAAGTTCCAAGATGATTGTGGAGTTTCTGTCTTTGTAATTCCCACTGAAAAAGTTATCAATCTATGATCAGAAACTATCGCACACTCATGAACCGTCCACTTTGATATTTTTGACGCAACAGATCCAGAGCAAAGAGTGAGATCAATGTTGCTTTCGCCACCGGTACCTGAAAATGTTGAAAACGTACCTGGTTCATTGAGGATGAACAGACCTTGCGCTGAGATAAGATCTTTGACGGTATAGGATCTTTCCGTTCGATTTCCGTTAAAGTCAAACCAGAGAGGCGAGCGCGCATTGAAGTCACCTCCAATAATTATGTTTCGGCCTTTTAATTTATGCAAGGCACGCGTGAGGCTCAAAATATGCGGTTCAACTAAATTACCATATTTAAAATATACTGATATCACGATGATCTCAGTATCGCCAAATTTAAAGGAAACACAGGTTTGGTATTCGTTCGACAGTCCCTCGAGAAGGAGGGGGCTAATCAACGAAGTATTGACCAGAACACCCGCCCCGGGAGAGCTGCCTACTTCAAGTACCGCCCCTGGACTAATGATACCAGGTGTTTTCCCTTGCCAAACGTATTGTTCCTGAATGAGCAGAATGTCGATCCCAAGGTCGGTCATGACCCGCTGGGCCTCAAGGGTGGCTATCCGAGACCGCTGCAGGTTGATCTGGCCTATGGAGAGGGGATTAGCGGCGGCCATAATCGGTCATGCGAACTTGAGCCTCGATCGCAGCTCTGTTTGCGGGGCAGCCTCGGTCACCAGTACAATGATCGGCTGGTTTCTGAAACTTGGTACAAGTTGCGCAGATAGCGGCCTGTGCCTTCTTGGGGCACTCCTCGAAATCATGACCGGCTGCGGCGCAGTGGCGGCAAGAAATGAACTCCTGAGTACAAGATTTGCTTACATGGCCGTACATGTGGCATTTGAAGCAACGGGTAGCTCCCAGGTAGTCACGAACCCGACAGGCATTCCACCCAAGGTAGCAAAGACCGCTATGTATTAGTACCTTCCGGCAATCCGGATGACACGTGACAATCATATTCATAGTCCCGCCTTCACGTTTCCCAAAGAGGGATACCCTCCGCATTGTCCTTAAATGGTCTTCCCTGGAGAGAGTTGATTTTTCTGCGACGTTATTATCAAAAATTTCCTTGAAAAGAGCCGTGTCAGCAGCTGCGTCTCCTCTGGGGACGTCATAAATGACTATCTTGGGTAGTCGTCCCTGTGGGTTAACCATTTTCAAACCTTTGAGGGTTAATTTTTCCGCCGCCTTCTGAATGTTTTTGACACCCCCCGGGCTATCAGTTTGCAGAAGAACGCCTCCACCCTTAATCTTACGTGTCCTAACCACTTTAAAACCGTCGGTTTTGGGATCCAGAACCGATGTAAGTACATTCTGGGTCTCCTCAGATGTTTTGCCTTCAGGGGCAGTGGGGTAGAATAGAATAGTGGGCCTCAGAGAAGGCAGCTCACGCTCCTGTCCCTCGAATAAGATGGAACCACTGGGAGGCGCTCCGGAAGCTGCACCCGCATATGTTTTTTTACCTACCACTTTTTCAATAACTGGTGGCACATGGGACGGACGTTTAATGAGTAAATCTATTTTTTCCGATAATCCCTTCTGTGATTTAATAACCTCGGCAAAGGCGCCAGCTCTCGCGTTGGCGGCGGCACAGGTATTTGCCAGGTTCGCGAGCTCATTACGAATTAGATCTATACTTACCTCTATAACTGAGCGGTCCTCCTTTTTCATTTTATTTTTCATCTCATTCACCTTTGCAGAGATTGTATAATTTTGGATCCAGGTAGAAATTTAAACCACTTAGTTCGCCAGAAATGTTTATTGCAGAAGAGGAAGAAAATTATAAATCAACCTATTTATTGACTTTTAGCAGGGGAGCATTTATGGCGACATCTATTGAAAAAAACTATCAACTTATTTATTAACTTCAGTCCGTTGGAAAGGCAAGCATCTACACACAGCGACATCTATGCAAAGCCAACAAACTCCAATTTCTAACATAAACTCCCCCCGAAAAAAGGATTGGAGGTCATTTTTTCTGAAACAAACCCCAAAACATAAGAATAAAAATTAAGCAGCTAAATATCTACATATATGCCAAAATTGGAAGAAACAAAAATAGTAATTATTTACTATTACTGTTAATACAAAAAAAAATTGATTAACAATAAATATTTGAAATAATAGGTAACCTATTTCTAAGCATAAGTTTAAACATAAGACTACTCTAAAAACGAAATGACAATTTCAAACTAACTAAAATTATACAAATTAATTATGAGATTAAAATTATTACTTTCGTTCAAATCAAATTCATGCAATTCACTTAGCTATTCTATACTATAATTTAACAACTAATATAATTCCAATAACCTTGTTCTAACAGAAATCATAACAATAATCAAACATAAAACAAATAATATAGACAACACAACATGGAGCGCTGGTTTCCTGGTCATCCTTCTTAAGGGTTTGTGTTTTTCTATAGTTCATTACCACATTTATAATTAGTTTCTTCAGATGTATTTGTGTAGTTTGAAATTACATATAGCCAGCAGGCTATCTCGGTTTATAAGCGTTCATTTTTAAAGTGTTTTTTTTTTTTTCTTGGTATATACGGATCTACAATCCTTTTTTTATTTTGTACATTTTTTATCAAACTCGTAAGTTTTATTGTTATCCACTTTTTTATGCACTGTTTTTACCTTTTATTTATTATTATTTCTTTCTTATCTTCTTTTAATTTATTATTATTATTTTTTATTCTTATTTATGATAATACACAAAAATTTTATATTGTTTTTATCACGAAACTTTTTATATTGTTTTGCACAAAACCTTTTTTTATTTTGCGCTTACTCAGCGTCTGGTCCGTTGGGTGGGGGTGTCGACATTTTCAACTCCTCGTTGTCATCTATTGGCAACAGACAGATCTTTGATATGGCCCTCTGGATGATGCCTTTCGACGTGATGATGGTCGCCACGCGAACTCTTCCATCAGCGCCAGGATGAACGGCGCTCACACGTCCCAGCCTCCAGTAGCAAGAAGGGACGTTGTCCTCCTTTATTACGACCATGTCGCCAGACCGCATCTGCCTTTGATTCCTATTGGTCCATTTGCTTCTGGTTTGAAGTTCTGCTAAGTACTCCTTCCGCCACCTCGACCAGAAAAATTGTACAATCTGGATTAGTTTTTGGTAATTGTTTAATCGATTGAATGTGATATGTTCCAAATTTTGTTCTGGAATCGCCGCTAAACTAGTTCCTATTAGAAAGTGACCGGGAGTCAAGGGATTAAGGTCATAAGGATCATTTGATAAGGGAGACAGTGGCCTGGAGTTTAAGCAAGATTCAATTTGACACAACACCGTATTAATCTCTTCATAAGTTAATGAAGCGATACTGGTTATTCTTTTTAAGTGATGCTTAACTGACTTTATCCCAGCCTCCCAGAGCCCCCCAAAGTTCGGCGCACGAGCTGGTATAAATTGCCATTGTATTCCTAATGTGGATAAATAACTATCAATTTTATCATTAGACATATTTAAAAAATTATAAATTTCTCTTAGTTCATTATTAGCCGCTTTAAAATTGGTTGCATTATCCGAGAACATTTTGCTTGGTCTACCACGACGCGAGATAAACCGTTTCAAAGAGTTTAAAAAACTCTCTGCGCTCAAGGACAGCACAGCTTCTAAGTGCACGGCTTTAGTGACCATGCATACGAATAAGCAAATATATGATTTAACGCTATGTGATTTTCTGTGAATACCCGACTTTATTAATATTGGTCCACAGTAGTCCACTCCTGTTATCTGAAATGGCCTACATTCAGTTATTCTTTCAGCTGGCAGGTCGGCCATCAACTGCTGTTCGGATTTGGGATTACATCTATAACAAATTATACATTTTTTTATTATTTTTTTTACAATATTCCTTCCCTTAATCGGCCAAAATTTCATTCTAATCAACGCCAATAATGACTGCGTTCCCGAGTGTAAGTTCAAGTAATGATAGTGTTTTACAATTAACTCTGTTAATTTATGATGCGAAGGTAACAAAATTGGGTGCTGCTGGCCTTCGGTTACCATTTTACCTTTGGAGAGCCTTCCCCCCACACGAATTAGATCCCTTTCAATGAAAGGATCTAATGACTTTAGTGCACTATTCCTAGGTATATTACCTCCATTATTTAAAGCTCGAATTTCGTCTCTGAAACAGTATGATTGCGCCCGAGATATTAATTTGTTTACTGAATTTTCCAACTCACTCACTGTCAATTTACTATAGCGGCGCTGCGAAGGGTTTCTACAATTAAAAATAAATCTATTAATGTATGCTTTTACTCTCTGTAATTTGGAAAAATTGGAATATCTATCAAAAATGTCCCAGTCCTGTTTCACAGCAGACAACAGTGCCGAGCTTGTTTTGATCTCTGGTGGATCAATACAAAATGAGTTGGAATTTGGCCAGCACGCTGAATCCAACGTCAGCCAATCTGGACCATGCCACCAAATGCTGGAAATTAATAACTGTGAAACGCCGATTCCTCTGGAAAGCACGTCTGCTGCATTGTCTTCTGACCGTACATGGTTCCATTGCTCCGGCTGACTGGTTTCCTGGATTTCCGCCACTCTATTAGCAACGAAAGTGTTCCATCTTACCGGCTGATCCCTGATCCAGCACAGTACTATTTGGGAATCACACCAGTATGTAGTAGGTATATCCGGAGTACATAGAGCATCTTTAATGTAATTCACTAGTCTTGTCAGTAATACGGCTCCACATAATTCTAACTTGGCTAGAGAAACACTTTTCAAAGGCGCTACCCGTGATTTGGACATTATCAAATTGGAGTACTTCTTACCCAATTTGTCAGTAGACACCATATAAACACAGGACGAATATGCCTTTTCTGAGGCGTCACAAAATCCATGTAGCTGTAAATTTACATGATCTTGACATATTATCTTTCTACCTATTCTTAAATTATTTAATTGAGGCAGTTCATTCACATATGCTTCCCATGTCTTCAACATATCATATGGAATAGGCTCATCCCATTGAAGCTTTGCCTGCCACAATTTTTGCATCAATAATTTAGCAATAACAGTAACAGGACCTATTAATCCTAACGGGTCAAATATGGACGCAATGCATGACAGTATTTGTCGTTTGCTATTAATTGGATTTTTTAATAACTTCACTGTGTATAGGAAATTATCCTGCTGATTGTTCCAAGACAGGCCTAATATTTTGTTGTCATTTGAATCTGTACTAATAATCATATCTGACATGTTTTCTTCCTTCGAACATAACGAGGGCAAATTCGACCGCCATTTCCTTAAGTTCATCCCAGCGGATGCCATGATGGATATTAGTTGTTCTTTAATTATTAAACAGTTTTCTTCAGTTTCATCTCCAGTAATTAAATCATCCACATAAAAATTATTCTTTATAATCTGACTGACCTTGTGGTTTGATGATATATTTTCATTTCCCAGCTGTTGGAGGCATCTAGTTGCCAAAAATGATGACGGCCCCAGACCGTAGGTAACGGTGTTAAGTCGATAATGCTGAATTTCCTCCTCCGGGAAATTTTTCCATACTATTCGCTGTAGATCTCTGTCTTCGGGTCGCACCAATATTTGCCTGTACATTTTCTCAATGTCGGCTGTTATCGCGTACTGGTGTTTTCTGAAACATATCAATTGTGCGGCTAAATCTTTCTGTAAAACAGGTCCTATCATGAGAGCATCGTTTAACGATATACCATTGGATGATTTTGCTGAACCGTCAAATACCACTCGAGTCTTAGTGGTAGTGCTCGATTCTTTCAATACTGCATGATGTGGCAAATAAAAATAACAATCTTCATTAGAAGGTGCTTCGCACTGGGTCATGTGACCCAAGTCTATATATTCCTGCATGAATTCTTTATATTTTTTCATCAGGTCAGGATTTGAAGAAAATTTCCTTTGCAAATTGCAAAGTCTTTTTTCCGCCATGGGCAGCGTTTCTCCCAACTGTTTAACACAGGGGCGCTGTGGTAAGCTTACCATGAAACGACCATTGTCATTCCTTTTATAAGTGTCCTTGAAAATCTCCTCGCACGCTCGCTCCTCATGGCTCCGGTGCTTCACCGGTTGGAATTCTTCTAATTTCCAGAAGTTTTCAATCTGTTTATGGATTATATTTAATGATAGTTGACAAGATTTTACTGGCCTTTTTATTTTTGTTGTGACGATGGGTCCTGACACCAGCCATCCGAATTCAGTTCTCTGTAATATGGGTCCTGAGTCTCCATTTCGAAGTTGATCTTGCTTCATAATTTCCCAAAAGATTTCCGCTCCGAGTAGCATATCTATGGAGCTTGTTTCATAGAAGGCAGGATCCGCTAACTGAAGACCATCAGGTATGTTGGCATCCTTTTTCTGTAAAGAAATTTGCGGCAGATGACTTGTTACTTCTTTCAAAACGAGACATTCTATGTCTCTTTCATACGGTGAATAGTTCGAGAAAATTCTTAAATTTATGCTATTTTTAATATTCAATATTTTGTTTTGGATTCCGGTAATCGGTATGTTTGCCCTTTTGGGTTTTAATTGCAACCTTGTTGCAAATTCTTCTGTTATAAAATTGGACTGAGAACCACTATCCAATAAAACTCTAGCCTTAATCAAATTTCCGTTATTATTCAACACTTTAATAACGGCGGTAGATAACAAAACAAAACTATTAGATATTTTCGTAGAGTGATTTGTAACTAAAGGTTCATTATTTGATGTTGATGGTGAATCCTTATCCTGAGACTTCGAATTATCTGTTTCCTTTTTTAAATGCAACAAAGTATTGTGCGAGTTATTTTCGCATATACGACAATTGTATTTACTTTTACATTCTTTTAGCTTATGACCCAAGCACAAACATTTCAAACACGCATTTACTTGACGTATCTTTATAATTCTATCCTTAGTATTTAATATTAAAAATTTTTTACAATTATAAACCTTATGATCGCCTTTGCAAATAATACATTTTGTCATTTGAGGCGTTAAAGAAATCATAGCTTCTTTTCGGTATTTGAAAGGAAAAGTTTTATTTTGATTAAATTTTCCTTCAGTAATCCCAGCAAATTCTAAAATCTGAACTCGATCTGATAAATATTTTATAAACTCTTTATATGTGGGTAGATTCTCTTTTGTGGCAAATACTTCCCAATGATGTCGAGTTTCACTATCTAGTTTTCGCGACAATAAATATATTAACATGATATCCCAATTTTCGGTGGGTATATTTAACTTATTTAACGATTTTAAATGTAATTCGGATTCATCGATAAGATTCCTTAATGCTACGGAATTTTCAAATTTTATTTCAGGCAATTTAAATAATGCTTCAACGTGCTTATGTATAATAATTTTTATATTTTGATAGCGAGAAGTTAACATCTCCCATGCAGTATGATAGTTCTCCTGGTTATTTGGAAGTGAGGTTAATAATTTAGCTGCGTCACCTTCGAGGCATGATCGCAGATAATACAATTTTTGAATAACTTCTAAAGATGGATTATTATCAACTAAAGCAACAAAAGTATCCCGAAAATTCAACCATTTTTCGTAACTCCCATTAAATTTTGGCAACTCAAGTATAGGCAAACGTATGTTATGTGATGTTGTATTCTGAACTTTATTTAACAATTTATCTTTAGCCTTAGCAACAAGATTATAATATAAATTTTCAAATGCTTGCCTTTCTGTTTTGGTTAATTCTTCCGGCGAAATTGCTTCTATGTTATCTTGCAATGAGTCGAAAGTGTCTAAAATTGGTTCAAGTTTCTTCAATCTGACTTCAATTTCAGATTGCGACAAATTATCACCGTTTATATATTCATTGAACCTAGTTAATTTCGCCTTGCAAATTCCACGCTGGTTAATCAAAGTTTTGAGATCCATTTTTAAATATCAAGAAAGGAGGTATTCACAGAACGTATTGTCAAATGATAATCACTTGTAATCAATCACTACACGTGCACTGTCCTTGATCACAGAACTTTACTAACTAACCGATAAACAATGAATTTTATCTGAATTTTATAAATGCAACAGCTCGATGGCTGTCAAAAAGAAAACAATTTGACACTATTGTTATTCTCTCCACAATCTCCACCGCGCATGCGTCAGCTTGCTTCGCGGCTGGGTTGGTGTTTTTACCGACTCGCGGTAACTTTCGAAATTTAAACTAACGGATTTTCAAATATAACCGCTCGTAATAAATCTTTTAAGAAATTTAAAATACTTGCTTTGTATTCTAACTTCTTTTTATATTGTTGTAACAATTATTATTGCTTACTACAATTTCGATGATGGGTATGAAATCAATTCAAACAACACTTGGTAACAATCAGCCCGATTCAATTTTAAAACGAACAAAGAAATACGGCTGTGTAATAAATCATGCTCTCCTGCCTGGGAAAATAAGGTAGGTATATGGGATATGGTCACTTGCCCGTTTTTCTGAAGATCCCCTCTGATGTTGGATGTTGAAGATGTTTGCTGGTTCTTTTATCATCCGCGATTCAATCGATAATACGGATGCGGCACGAAGGTCCAATGTATAATTTTGGATCCAGGTAGAAATTTAAACCACTTATTTCGCCAGAAATGTTTATTGCAGAAGAGGAAGAAAATTATAAATCAACCTATTTATTGACTTTTAGCAGGGGAGCATTTATGGCGACATCTATTGAAAAAAACTATCAACTTATTTATTAACTTCAGTCCGTTGGAAAGGCAAGCATCTACACACAGCGACATCTATGCAAAGCCAACAAACTCCAATTTCTAACAGAGATCGTCGAAAGAGGGCTCCAAAATGGGGCGAGATAATCCTCCTCGACTGGCATATCGTAGTTGTCACCTGAAAATAACTGTTCCTCAATTCTGCCACGCTTCTTTTTTGCTGGGTTAGGCGACGGGTTTAGGACAACAAAGAATGCACAGAGGAAAACAAGATGTTAACCTTTTTTTATTTACTACTCTAGATTGTCGCGGGAGATCTTCATAACCTAAGCCAACCAACCTCCAGCAGAGTGGTGCAAGAGATTTCCTCGGGATTGGCGCGACGATTAATGGAGTTCATACATTTTCCTCGACGGCCTGAGGACTACGCTGAAAATCGAAAACTCTTTTACTCGAGAGCTCAATTTCCAGGAGTAGTCGGGTGCATTGATTCTACTCACATTGCCATCAAGAGCCCAAGCCGAGTAATAGGGGAATCTTTTCGCAATAGGAAAGGATGGTTCTCCATCAACGTGCAAGCAGTTTCTGGCCCCAGTTTAGAATTTTTGGATATTGTCGCCAGATGGCCTGGTTCCACCCACGATTCCAGGATATTTCTAAACAGCGCATGCTGCCTAAAGTTTGAGCAGAAAAGAATTTCAGGAATTCTCCTCGGGGACAGTGGATATGGCCAGACAAATTACCTTTTCACGCCAGTTTTAAATCCGGTTAATGAGGCTCAGGAAAAATATAACAAAGCGCAAATTTCCACCCGCAATGTAGTCGAGAGACTATTTGGCGTATGGAAAAGGAGATTTCCGTGCTTAAGAAGAAAATTAGAAAATAAATTGTCCAATACGACTGACATTATAGTTGCTTGTGCCATTTTGCACAACATGTGTATAACTTCAAACGACCAGCATTTTGGGCGGCATGAGGGCAGAAATATACCTGTGAATTCGGTGGTGCAGTCAGCATCAGGCAGATTGATTAGAGATTCATTTATACAAAGACATTTTTCGTAGTGGAAATGATTTCCAAAATTAATGAACTGTGAAAGGACACCATAACTAATGTAAAGACTAGTGAAAAGTTTTATTTTTGTGATGTGTAATGGAACTGGTAAATAACACCATATCTAATGTAACGACTGGTGAAAAGTTTTATTTTTGTAATATGTACTTTGAAATGACACCATGTCTGATGTATTTAATGCTTACCTGTGCTGCAAATAACGTCACCGTCCATGTATATTTTGACTCCAATAAATACGATTATATTTCAGAAGGATATCAGCACAACATGTGTATAACTTCAAACGACCAGCATTTTGGGTGGCATGAGGGCAGAAATATACCTGTGAATTCGGTGGTGCAGTCAGCATCAGGCAGATTGATTAGAGATTCATTTATACAAAGACATTTTTCGTAGTGGAAATGATTTCCAAAATTAATGAACTGTGAATAGACACCATAACTAATGTAAATACTAGTGAAAAGTTTTATTTTTGTGATGTGTAATGGAACTGGTAAATAACACCATATCTAATGTAACGACTGGTGAAAAGTTTTATTTTTGTAATATGTACTTTGAAATGACACCATGTCTGATGTATTTAATGCTTACCTGTGCTGCAAATAACGTCACCGTCCATGTATATTTTGACTCCAATAAATACGATTATATTTCAGAAGGATATCAGCACAACATGTGTATAACTTCAAACGACCAGCATTTTGGGCGGCATGAGGGCAGAAATATACCTGTGAATTCGGTGGTGCAGTCAGCATCAGGCAGATTGATTAGAGATTCATTTATACAAAGACATTTTTCGTAGTGGAAATGATTTCCAAAATTAATGAACTGTGAAAGGACACCATAACTAATGTAAAGACTAGTGAAAAGTTTTATTTTTGTGATGTGTAATGGAACTGGTAAATAACACCATATCTAATGTAACGACTGGTGAAAAGTTTTATTTTTGTAATATGTACTTTGAAATGACACCATGTCTGATGTATTTAATGCTTACCTGTGCTGCAAATAACGTCACCCTCCATGTATATTTTGACTCCAATAAATACGATTATATTTCAGAAGGATAATTTTATTTTAACAGATTACAATTTTAGATTAAACTCGAAAGGCTTTAATGTGTGAGAATGACAAACGTATGACAGGACTATTCAGAACGGCTATTAGAATCGGAATGATCTATGGTTATCTTTACGCCGTTCAGGTCTCTGCGATTAGGGATTACACATCTAAAAATTAACTTAAAAGGTTGATAAGTGATTCTCCACACGCCTCCCCTCCAGTTATAAAGTTATAACGACATAAAAAGAAATCTTAATATTTAAAATTGGTTCTTTATACCTAGGACTACAATACTGTTTAAAAACATATGTCTGTGACTTTGTTAAATTACTGTATGCACATCATGAACAATTTTGAATGCAATAAAAATTATGATTTTAAGATAATGTGCATTATTGTATATCACCTATGTCACTAGTTGTATAAAAATATTCCATGAGCTTAAAAAGTAAATCTATAACTAGTGAGGCTTCAACAACATTTGGTTTGGAGCTTGGCTAAAAATGGGCAAAATTATTTCAAGCTATTGGCTGAATGATGGCATGAATGTCACGTAAAGGTAGCCTAGAAACATCTTGTGTGTTTATACTAGAAGCTGTACAATTATTATTCATATAAAGTAAATTTTCTATTACTGAAATATGATAAAGTACATTATTAAAACTATTTATAATATAAAGTACAAGTTATAAATGCATGAACCTGAAAATTCAATTTAGTGAGTACATAGTATATATTAAAAAATATTTGCTTCTTATGAACATATAATAATAGCTCGTCAACTGTTTACAAGTGTAGTCTATTTATATACTAGGTTTGAATACCTGAACTTGTGGTAAATTTACTAATACCATTGTAAACACTTAAGGAGTAATATTTAGCTAAAACAGTTTTTTTAACAACACATTCTATCAGGTGTGGTGCAGGTTACCTGCATCACACTTGAGAGGATGCGGTTAAAATATTACAAGGTTATAAACAATTACATTTCATTAAAAGAAATGGTATAAAATATTATTGTATCATATAAATGAGAAAATTTCAACAACATGTTCAATTCCTTTAGAATACATAATGTACTGTAAAACTAAGTACATAGGTTTCTTAAAAGTTGTTGAAAGTACATGTAAAATTTTTGTATAACAAGATTTACATAAAAATGCTTAAAAATTTTTTTTTGTAAATATGAAACTTCAACGCGTATAGCGGAATGGTTTTGAACTTGGATATGTTTATTATATAGGTATACATTAATATCTGGTATATGGTTTACATGATAAATGTTAAATATTAAGTCCGTTTTATACATATAAGTTATCTTAAGTACATGTTATATGTTATGGTAAGATATAATGGTAAGACATATGTTATATTAATGCGTGATATATTATGCTTGGTACATTTATTGTAAAACATATTAAAGTGTTCGCTACTTAGCTGGTTGTAAAATAATATCTTGTATGTTATGTTGTATCGTGTAATATACGATTTTAAAGTTTACTTAAAACTAGTTACATGTTATTTACATGATTTTAAGAATGAAAATTTTTCATTAGTTACAAGAATTATGATAGTTTGAATACTAAAGCTCAAAATTTCATCAAGTTTTTGTAGACTTTAAGGATGGGTTGTTTCGGAGAATTTGAACAATTCATCAAATTTCAACGTTCATTTTCGTGTTCTGTGAAAGACTTATTCAAATTCTGTTTTTATATCATGGTAGACTAGTTTTTTGACAAAACTGAAATAAAAACAGAACTTGAAAAAATCGTTCACAGAACTTGAAAATGAACGTTGAAATTTGATGAATTGTTCAGATTCTCCGAAACAACCCGTCCTTAGTATTTTTGCTCGGTAAATTAAAAATATATATATATACTTTGAAATTCCCATGAGTTTGGTTATGTATTTTATATAGATTACTATAAAATTTTGTTTTGTATGAATCAACTTATACTTGATATGAGTTTGTATGAATGTTAATAAGGAAATGAATTTATTTTGCCATAGTTCCATTCATTTGCGTACTGATTGGTATCTATCAGGAAAATGAACTTTGCGACCAGATCTTGTTCTTGTAATGTTTTCTGGGAGTGGTTCCTGGACAGATGTTGAAATAGGTACATTATCCTCTGCTGGTACAAAGGCGGGTTTTAGTCGGTCTATCGAGACGCGTTTTGGTTGTCCTTTAACGGTAATGACGAATGTTTTTTCATTACGCTCTTCAACTTTGAATGGGCCTTCGTAAGGGTTCTGAAGTGGCTTTCTTCCCCCATCGGTTCTAAGGAACACATGTGTAGAAGTAGGTAGGTCCTTATGAACAAAAAATTTTCTTGTACCGTGGACGCTGGCAGGAGTTGATTTGATGTTCTCGAACTTCCGCTGGAGTCGTCCTATATACGTATCTGTTCCTCACGTGGAGTTGCTGCGAAGAAGTCGCAGGGTAATTTTAGAGTTCTACCGTAAGTTAGTTCTGCTGGTGAACACTTTAAATCTTCACGTACTGTTGCTCTAAGGCCAAGTAAAATGAGTGGTAGATTTTCAACCCAATTCTGGTCTCCACATGCCATAAGAGATGATTTTAACGTACCTACGGTGCCATCTCTCAATCATACCGTTGGCTTGTGGGTGATACGCAGTTGTTCTCTGGTGCTTGATGCCAAACTTCTCTGTAAGTTTTTTGAAGAGGCAACTTTCAAATTGACGCCCCTGGTCGGTTACTATGCTGTCAGGAGTTCCATGACGGGCAATCCAATGGGTCGTCAATGCCGTGGCGACCGTTTCTGCTGTCATATTTTTTAGAGGAATTGCCTCAGGCCATCGGGAAAATCTGTCGACCATTGTCAGTATGTACTGGTACTCGTTACATATTGGGAGAGGTCCAACTAGATCGATATGTATATTTCGGAATCGATCTTCAGGTAATATATATGTTGCTAATGGTGCAACAGTATGTCGGGAGACCTTAGCTTTTTGACAGGCTACACATTGCTTGACAAAGTTTTTTATGTCTTTAGCCATGTTATTCCATACAAATCTTTGTTTAATTGTTTTTGTTGTTCCCAGGATGCCAGGGTGGCAAATATTATGTACACTTTCAATGACTTGTTTTCGCATGTAAGCCGGTACAAATGGTCTGATGTGACCTGTTGATATGTCGCACCATATTGAAGTTTCGGTGCCAGGTATCACCATTTGACGTAAGGCGAGGGCGGTGTCATCTTTTGCCTTCATAAGTTCGTCGTCTTGACACTGCGCTATTCCCATCTGCCTAAAGTCGATAGAAGTAGGACTATTAATCTCATCTATACGAGATAGTGCGTCAGCTACTACGTTATGTTCTCCCGAAACATGTTTAATGTCTGTTGAAAATTGCGCTATATAACCAAGCTGCCTTTCTTGACGTGGTGAGCTAGAGGCTCGCTTCTTATTAAAGGCGAAGGTAATTGGTTTATGGTCCGTATATATTGTGAAATTTCTACCTTTAATGTGGTTCCGGAAATATTTTACAGTTTCGTAAATGGCGGTAAGTTCTCGGTCAAAAGTGCTGTACTTCTTCTGAGCAGGTGTAAATTTTTTCGAGAAAAATCCTGGAGGTTCCCAAGAGTTGTCGTTGAACTGTTGTAGTGAGGCTCCCATGGCTATGTCGCTAGCGTCGACCATTATAGAAATTCTTGCTGATGGGATAGGATGCGCGAGTAAAGCTGCATTTGCTAATTGCTGTTTACTTTCCTCAAACGCTTCTGTCAGTTCTTGATTCCATGTAAGTATCCTTTTGTCGTTCTTTTTGTAACCGCTGATGCTGTTGAATAGCTTAGTCTGTGTGTTGATAGAATTTGGAAGGAATCGGCGATAGTAATTTAGCATTCCCAAAAATCTTCGTAAGTCTTTTGCTGTTTTTGGTGTTGGAAACTCTGTGACTGCTGTTACTTTTTCTTTAATTGGCGACATTCCTTTTTGGGTGATTGTGTGTCCCAAGAAGTTAACTGTATGCACACCAAATTGGCACTTGTTTATATTAATTACCAGATCATATTCGGCAAGACGATTTAGCAGTAAGTCTAGATGTTTTTTGTGTTCTTCTTCGTTTTTGGAAGCGATTAGTATGTCGTCCAAATAAACGAAACAAAAATCTAAGTCTTTGGTTACAGCATGCATAAATCGCTGGAAGCTTTGTGCTGCATTTGTTAGTCCAAATTGCATACGTGTAAATTCAAATAACCCAAATGGGGTAATGATCGCTGTCTTTGGTATGTCCGCTGGTTCCACTGGTATTTGGTGGTAGGCACGCGTCATGTCTATGGTGCTGAATATAGTAGCGTCTGATAATTTGTGTGCAAAATCCTGCAGTTGAGATATAGGATATTTGTCTACGATTGTTTTTGCGTTTAATCTGCGGTAGTCCCCGCACGGACGCCATTCACCATTTGGCTTCTTGACCATGTTCAAGGGGCTGGCCCAATTACTTTTTGATGGCCTGCAAATCCCCTGCTCCATTAAGAACTTAAATTCCTTTTTGGCTGCTTCGAGTAGAGCTGGTGCCAGCCTACGAGCACGCTCAGTGACAGGAGGTCCCTTCGTCTCTATACAATGGGTTACTGAATGTTTTTGTTTATCAGGAATTTTCATATTAGGTCTTGTTAAGTTAGGATATTTGTTCAGGATGTCCCGATATTTTTGCGATGTAGAAATGGTAGAGACTGCAGAAGTTGGTCCTTTGTAAGTTGTTCCCTTGATTAGTAAACCTGTAGACTGGTCTGCGATAATTGCTTTTTTGAGGTTAACTGTTAAGTTGTAATTGTGTAGAAAATCTGCGCCTAGTATCGGTCTTGAAACATCGGCAACAATGAATCGCCATTTTAATGCCCGTCGTAGGCCAAAATTGAGCTCGACGGTCCTTGTACCATAGGTTTTAATGGGACTACCATTCGCTCCATACAGCGTAGTGGGATAATTGTCAGAAGTTAAACTGTTCTTGTTATAAGATGGATTTCTCGGTATGACAGACACATCTGCACCAGTATCCACAAGGAATTTCTGTCGTGTTTGCAAGTCATACACGAAGAGACGACAAGTTTTGTTGTTCGGAATCTCACATGTCTCTACTGCAAGGTTCCGCTGTCGTTTCCCGAAGTTTTTTTTAGTAAAAGAGCACGGTTGATAGCACTTGTGAGCCTTTTCCCCAAATCGCGTGTGGTAATAGCAAAAATCATTGTTCTTCTCAGCTGGTCTATCACGAGACTTGGACCTGCTTTTTCTTGTGTAGTTATGTTGTGGTGCATTATGATATGAGAAGTTCCTACGAGGACTTTGAGTTCTTCTTCCTCGGAAATCTGTAGAGCGATTCGTCTGGGTAACTTTTAACTTGGATACTTCGTGTGTGAGAGCTGAAACTTGTTTCTGGAGTTGAAGCAATATGGATGTTTCGGTTAGTTCCGCTCTTGATGAACTCTGCCAATTCTTGTGATCCACCGCACTGCATTCAGTTGTTTGGTATATGTCAATTATTTTATCTGCTGCTGACGCCAGTTGGTAGATATTATTTTCCGAGAGTGCTGAGAGTATTGCTTGCGCGTGTTGTGGTAGGCGCTGCATCCATAATGTTCGCACTATTTCACTTTCCGCTAAAGCGGGTCCGGCCAATTCAAGCATATGACGTAGGAGTTCTGTGGGTTTCCTATCTTCTAGCTGAATCCCTGTGAGAAGGCGTGTCAGACGCTTCTCCGCTGAATCTTGGAGACGGTCAATAAGTGCTGTCTTGAGAGTTGCATATTTTTCAGCTGTTGGCGGCTTCGTGACAATGTCACTCACGCTTTGTAGAATTTGCGAATCTAGGGCTGCGACGATGATATTGTATTTTGTAAAGTCGTCTTTTATTCGTGAATTTGCAAATTGCGCCTCTGTCTGCACAAACCATAATGAAATGTTGTCCTTCCAGCAAGGTGGAAGCCTTACTGAGACATGGTGGAGGTCTTGATTTGTGTTGGTAGATTCCATGTTGTTAGTTTGTTGATTACACGTTGAACTCGTTCCGGAGGTTTGTTCGGAGTAGAATTTATCGAGGTTAATGTCTTGGCTGACAGGTGTGGTCATTTCGCATTTAATTCGAGATTAGCAAATGTGTGGAAATTTGGCAAATATGCACATGGATATTTTTTTGAACAATCAATGGAATTTACTTTTTTAAAGGAATCATCTATGTAATTTTTTTGAAACTAATATAGAGTCATAAATTGTTGGAATATTTTGGTAATATTATCCGAGATTCGAACCTTTAATTTACAGATTGATATTTGTATACAGTTTTCAAGATTAAAAATTTGCTTAATTTATTTTTATAAATGTGGGTAGTTTATCCAATTATAGAATTGCTGATTAAAATTGTTCCCATTTAAAATTTGCCAGGATTTAGTTGTAACATATTGTTGTAATAACACATTTTGCAAAGTCATGTAGGTACTCAAATTAGTGAAAATTTTAAAACTTTACGATTGTATCGGTTCTTTTGTCTCCAACGGCGTTCTATGCTGCTTGCTGTGGCTTGCAGAATCTCGTGGGGATGAAGTACAGCTAGCATGAAGAGATTTGGTTGCTATTTTCTGCAATGATGTACGTCACTGTGGTTGGAACGTGTTGCTGGAACTCTATATTGCTGCTCTGCATGCACACGTGTAGAGATGATTTGGAATTCTCACTGAAAAAGATTTTTTACGCAAGCTTAATTCTTAAAAGAATAAGAGACATTTTTATCATTAGTTGGAAAAAATAAATCATGAAAATCAGGATGTCTTTAAAATCACAGTATGGGGTTTTGCATTCTCGTATATCTGAAATTGTCGTAACAATCACAGGAAGTATGTATATACTTCATAATTTTACATTTACTGAGGAGCATTTAGTATTCAAGGACAAAGTGTAAATTAAAATTTTTTGAAAATAATTGTAAGAATGAACTCACCGTGTAATTCCTCAGGATTCCGGTCCAATAGTCGTTCTGATCGTCTGATTGTCATTTATCGAAGAGAGAAATATTCAAGAATATATTAAATTTCTATTCTACCGCGTGAAATCGTCGGGTTGTCACCATTTATGGATCGGGGTTACCATTTATGGAGGTTAGGGACGTCGTGTATTTAATGCTTACCTGTACTGCAAATAACGTCACCGTCCATGTATATTTTGACTCCAATAAATACGATTATATTTCAGAAGGATAATTTTATTTTAACAGATTACAATTTTAGATTAAACTCGAAAGGCTTTAATGTGGAGAATGACAAACGTATGACAGGACTATTCAGAACGGCTATTAGAATCGGAATGATCTATGGTTATCTTTACGCCGTTCAGGTCTCTGCGATTAGGGATTACACATCTAAAAATTAACTTAAAAGGTTGATAAGTGATTCTCCACAATGGAAAATAAATAAAATATCTAATGGAGATTAACATTTTTTTTATTTATTTTATTATTTGTTCAGCTTCAGCTTTTTGAACACTAATTTCCAATAATCTGGTTTGCAGACGGGCTGCTTTTAATTGCTCCCAGGCAATATCCGTCTGTTCTCGGGCAGCCTGCCGAGCAATCTCCGTCTGTTCCCGGAGAGCCTGTCTCTGTTCCTTGGCAATCTCCATTCTAATTTGGTGATATTCTTCATCGTTTTTCATCAAATTTTTGGATCGCTGGCAGCGAATCTCCGCCTCGTCCCGAACCACCTGCCCACTGTCTGAAACAAGACAACATTACAAACCCGATTAGTCAACAATATAAATAATAGGTTTAGGCCTCCTGAGAAGTATAACTTTTCCAGGAAGAGGTTGTATATAGCCTCTCTGTTATGCCCCGTTCAGAAAAGGGCGATTTTAGTTGAACAAGATATCGTTCAGACGTTTCAATTTAATTCAAACCAATATTGTTAATCAAAATGGCGTCAAGTGAATGAGCGAAGAAAGGAGTGTAAGGAGAATATACGATGCAAATGTGAATGGTAGCAGAAGTCGGGGACGCCCGAGGAAGACATGGCACGACCAAGTGAATCAGATACTTGAGTCGGGCCATGTCAAGAGTTAGAACAATAGAAGAGTATGTATGAGACGATGTATGAATGTGAATGAGGCAAGGAGTGCGTGCCAAGACCGAGTTGTTTGGCGGTCCGTCCTCTCTGCCTACCCCTGCGGGGAAACGGCGTGATGGTTAGTTAGTTAGTTAGTTAAGATGGCGTCAAGTGAAGTTATCGCTGCGTGCGTCCCTATGATTTTGGACCTTTTCCGGAACGAACTTCAGAATATGAAAAAGCGTGAAAAATGTCCTATGAGGGCTAGAAAATGGATTATAAGGAGAAACGAATTGAATGCTTCTAACACTATATTGAGAGAGATGGCGTTAGAAGATACCGAAGGCTATTGCAATCATTTGCGAATTTCGGAAGAACAATGTGATGTACTGTTGTCTAAGATTAAAAAAAAATCCGAAAACAGGACACAGTTATGCGAGCGGCTACTCCGGCAAAAACTAAGTAAATAATTACGCTAAGATACCTGGCGTGATTTGTCTAAGCCTATTTTATTGTAAAATTACTTATGAATCGTGGCAAATAAAAATATGAACATAGTCACCTTTCTTGGGAATCATGCGACGTGTTGGCAGCTGGGGTGTATGACTCTCCCTCGGTATTCTTGTCATATCTGAAAATTGAAAATACTTTTTATAATATTTGTATCTCAAATATACCTTTGATTTAATTTGACAACTAATAATGTATAGACATATGTGTGTTGTCGAAGACTCTCTCGTAGAAGATTTAAAATTCTTTTGGAAATATGTTAAATCCCAAAAAGAAAATCAACTTATACACCGAGTATTATGTCATTCGATTGTAAACTATCACAAAATCTACAGGAAACTGTTAATCTGTTTGCTGAGTTTTTTGGTGGTGTATATGTTAGTAAAAGTGTAGACATTAAGTACTCTTGTTCTAATTTGGTTGAGAACCTTGTTATATCTGACTGTACAGTAACTATAGATGACGTTATATCTAAGCTGACGAGTCTCGATTCCCGTAAATCTGCAGGACCCGATAAAGTTCCACCTAGATTCCTAGTTAATTGTATGCATTCATTGTCACATCCCATACATAAGATATTTATGAAGTCACTCTCATCAGGTGTGTTTCCTGTCCTTTGGAAGTTCAGTCATTTGACACCTATTTTCAAAAAAGGAAATAAGAGCGAAGTAACAAATTATAGGCCAATATGCGTAATGTCTTCTTTACCCAAACTTTTCGAAAGCCTAGTACTAGAAAAGTTGATATCTCAATTTAAACGAGTAATCTCACCCCTTCAACATGGATTTATTAAAGGAAGATCAGAACGTCAGATTTAATATAATACACCAATGATATGGTTAATGCCTTAAACGCATCCATCGTATCAAACTGACTACATACATACCTACTGACTACAGCAGATTATTAGTTTTTGCAAAGGTTCTTATTCAATTAATGGCGCTAATCTTCTTCGAGTTTAACAGATTCGAGATCTCGGTGTCTTATTCCACGAGAGTCTGCAGTTTAACTTACACATCGATAAAACTACAAGCGATGGGATGAGAATGGGGGCAAAGTTTAATAATGTGTTAACTTTAAAACATCTATATTGCTCATTAGTACCAAGTTAATTAGAATACAATTCAACAGTATGGTCACCGTACTACAAAGTCCATTCTCATGCCTTACAAAGGTATAAAATAAATTCCTTCGGTACATCAATTTTAAAATAAATATTTCCATCGAATTTATAAATTAAAATAACTTACGCACCCAAACCAGACTTCTAGATAGAAGACTTTTAATTTATATATTGTTTTTATTCAAAATTATCAAATCTCTAATTGAAAGCCCTGAATTATTGGAATTAATTTCTATGAATGTACCTGCCAGACAAACTCAAAGCAGACACTTTAAAATATAACAATAACCTCAATTCTAACTACTCTTTTTATTCACTAATTCTAAGAATACATCACCGCGCAAACAAACACTGTGCTTATTGATGTATTTAGTGTTAATAATTTTTGAGTTTCAAAAGGCAACTAATTTCAGACCTGTTTGCTAGTTATTAAATTGTATTATTTATTAGCTTTAAATATGAATGCAACAATATAAATAAAAATGACTAGACATGCATTTTTGTTAAATTCAAAATAATCAGTTACATTATCAAAAACTGACTTACTTGAGTAAGGAATACACTTGAGTAAGGCAACCTTGAAGGATCGATTCTGAATACGGGTGTTACACTCATCTTACACTACATGACAGCTCTCAGTGACGAATAAGTTGTCCTAAACGCACAGCTATGGATTCGCGCTATTTAGAAAGAGAGAGCGATATTTCGCAAACGCATGCGTAAATTTTACGCAGACTATCTTCTAGGGTTAAAGATCTTTCTTGTTGTGATGGAATATTTCGACATTTCAAACATTTTTATTTTTTAAATAAAGTTTTAGTCCAATGAATGGGGTAGGCTACGAATTAATATTTTATTGTCTATGGTCGCGCCTTTTTTAGTTTCCTCTGTCCCAGGGGCGTATAACTCCCGTCTGACCTTGTAACCCTGATGGGAAGAGTTATCCCCAACCCAGATTTTTACAGACAAAGCTGTTGCAGCTGAAAGCTCAGATCTCATTGGCTCAGAGCAAAAGTTGTAGTTTGATCTCTCGCTCTCTACCATAGCGACTTGTGTAACAGAAAGAGAAGCTAAGCATGGGTTATGCTCCGATAAAAATTAACGGTAATTTCCAAGACGCCATTTCGGAAGTTGAAGTCAGTTGAAGTTTTTAGCGTGAATATTTTGAATTTTCTTTCACCCATCTAAAAATAATGTTGCTTGCTAGAATTCTTCAAGGTGATAAATTAATGCCATGTTGTGTTAAAGGTTGCTCAGACGGATTCGATAATCCGGTGCTAGCAAGAAGCAGCAAGAAATACGTTTGTTTGTGGGTGTCATTTCGCGATTGAAAGCAAAAATACGGTACTTTTGGGATGAAAAAAGAATGCGTTGCAAACGCTTAATCTTCCAGTCATCATAAAATATCCGGTCTATCTCCACCAATTGAAAGAAGGACCCGATCCCGTTGTTAAATACAGGTACTGACCTCTCGTTCTTTGATACAATGTTCCTGATTCCTGAATGTATTTCATTGGCTAATAATTTAATTAATTTTCCTTTTCAGACCTCTCCGTATTCCGACGCGATACTATACCACGTATTAGGATGAAAAAACTGTTAAACAAAGCCACTATTACATCAAACAAGGTCATTTAAACCTCTCCAGAATTGCATCATGTAAGTACCTTATTCAGATTTAACCAGCATTTTCCATGATGTTTGCTGACGACAAAGTTGTGGAAATTATATGAAACCCTTGCAGGAGAATTTGAATAACTTCTAGTGCTGTAAAATATGATTTGAGATTTTCACGGCCAAAAGTGTTTTTGTTATTTGTTTTTTGGGTGTTATGCCGTGTTGCGCTAACTCCTTATTTAGCCAACGTTTCGAACAGCATTGCAGTGTCCATCAGGGCAGATGTGTTATTTGTTCTAGTGCTGTGGCAATAATAATTAACATTTAAATTTGTTACTCTCTAACTAATATTTATAAGATGTAAGTCACCTACATTACGCTTCAACGGTGTGGAATCCTCATTTGGAGGAATATTCTGAAGGTGTACACCTAATTTATATTGTAGTGAAACTCGCTCAAGAAGTTTTGTTTTCGCTCCCTACAAATTCTGAAGAAACTGCATAAAACGCAATTTTTTCCCATACAAGAAAGTTCAACAGTGAATCATCACCATTAATGTCCCCTTTTTCTTAAAATGTGTTTAATTAATTTTATCCATGAAATTTATTAAATATGTGTACAATACTAGAACAGTGTAATCATTGGTCTCAAATTTTGTCTTTTTCTAGGTAAGACGAAGGGCATTTTGAGCTGCATTGGTCCGACGGCAGCCCTTTCTCACAGGAAACAGAAGACCCACTTGGAGATTTTGGGGACCAGACGGCAACTGCGATATGTATAACGTTTGTATATATATAACAGACTTTTCTGTAGGCCTTTTTAAGGTATACAATTCCGTAGTACATTATTTAGATATTCTCATAAGGTCTCTCCAGTGTTAGCAATGTAAGCGGCCAAAAATAATCTTTATATCGACTTTTCTCTGCTTTTTATCAATATGTGTCAATGCATGTGTTATTTATCTAAACCTTCCGGAAGAAATTCTCTAAATGATGCTGAAAACTTTATCGAAATCAGTCGCATAGTTAAGAAGAATTAAGCGCACAAACAGACAGACGCGAATATCACTTTATTTTATACTAATTATAGATAATGGATTCCCCCACGAATTGTCAGTATCCAAAATAGAAATATAAATTACATGTTCTTAACTTCTATTTCATAATATCTTTTGTTGTTTTACAAGCTTTATTTCTTTACAGCTTTTATTATGTACAGGATTTTTATTCCTTATATTATGGTTTATGTATTATGATTTAAATTATACCATGTAAAAGTCAAAAGGCGTTACTATTGTTGTTCGTCTAATCAGGGCCGGTCCTGAGCCAAATGGCGCATGGCGCAAGTAATATTGTAGCGCTCCTTGTCAAAACCAATAGATGCCTAGGCCCTAGGTAGTAGATAGGCGATCACTGTAATAAATTATATATTTAGATGATTTGTATGTATGAGTAGCGTGGTTTTTATGAAAGATAATCTTACGGTGGTGTGTTAGTTTAGGAATTATCACCCTTGGAAATTCACCGCCCATTTTGTATTTGCCTCCAGAGAAATGCGGAGTGAAAACGAGTTCTTCGCCTGCTGCTCCGCTTGCGACACAACTTGCGCCACCCTTGGGGAACCTTGTACTACTATCAACAAGAACTGCAGCAAAAAGTGCTTCTGCAAAGCGGGCTTCGCCAGGAACGCTAAGAACTTCTGCATTCCAGTCAAGCAGTGTCCAGGTTAGTCCAAATAACAACTAATCAACTACCAGATCTGTGTGCCTTATTGTGATATCACTTACTAGTATTGCACTATCATCAACAAGACCTTCAACAAGGTGGGCTTCTGCAGGGACGCAAACAATGTCTGCATTTCAGTCAAGCAGTGTTTAGGCCAGTCCAAACAACATCCAACCAACTACCAAACCTAAGTGTCTTGTTATCACTTGCTAGTGTTGTACCATCAACAAAAAGCAACAATAAATGCTACACTAGGTGGGCCACGCTAGGGATGCCAAGAATGTCTGCATTACAGTCAATCATTTTCCAGCTCAGTCCAAACAAGTACGACACCTGTGCCTTACCGTGTTATCATTTGCTAGTATTGCACCACCATCAACAAGACCTTCAACAGTAAGTGCTTCTGCAAGGCGTTCCAGAAAAGCAGTGTAGAATTTATTCCTAAAAACCACTAACCCTCAACAGATTTTCTCTTCTTTTTGTTATTTCAAAAAGTTTTATTTGCTCAATTAATTTTTTTGTTTTGTTTGGGTACTTGGTTGGGTACCAAAAACGCCAATCGATTTCATTGTATTATATGTGTCACACACACAAATTCTATGTGTAAAAACTTCTTATCAATGCCTTTACAAAACTTTTATTTAGCTAAACCAAGCCAGGGAGACTTGAACCCAAACACAGCCGATGGTTGCAAATGCAAGAGTGGATTTGTCAAGGACAAGGGCGGGAAGTGTATTGCGCGGCCAAGTTAGTTCTTTTAGATGACTTTCCTCTTAAATAAATGTTTAAAAACTAGATCAAGGGCTTGGAGGAATAATATCCTTCAAGATCAAGTGAGATAATGATTAATATGTTTTCAATAGCGCAGAATCAAATGAGATCACTCAACATATTTTCTACTTTGTGCAGTGGTCACTTGTATAAAATCAATGGCCCTTTGATTACATACATAATTACACAATTTACACACCAATCAATCATTATTATTATTTTCATCAAACTTATACTCACAATTTAAAAATTAAAATAACATTATTACCAACTATCTTATTTTAAAACACCCCAATGTCTTCTTATTCACTTTTTTTTCAAATGCAATTTTTGTGGTCTATTACTATTAAGGGGGGACGCAAATACCATGCATTGAAGCCCATTCTGATTTGAATATGCAAATACTTAAGAATTTATTAATATTTCCAGCCCCTTAATGTGGTGCGATTGAAATAGTTGACACCGCGCTGTGCTCGGACCGGACTTGCGCCATGGTGTTTTCAGGGGAAGCTGCCAAATGTACCAAGCCGCCCGGTTGCCCTGTCGCGTGTGGCTGTCGGCCTGGATTCGTGAGAGGCCTGGCCAATCAGTGCATCAAACCAGAACAATGTAAATACACATCGATGAATTACAAATACTCTCAATATGTGAGGCAGCTATGGATACCACCGCCCCGGGACTATTCATTGGATAACCTGTGCTATAGGTCAACCCAGTGGCGAGCTACGGCTGGTAACTTTTAAGAAAGTTAAAAACAATGTTGGACCCAATACTAATCATTGCAGTACCTCTTGTGTGTTTTCTACAGAGCCGGCTTCCGTTGCCTTATGTGGCACTTTTTGGATTGATTATTGTTTTTCATTTTTCCTCTTATTTTCTCTTCTTTTTACATGTATTTTTTCCGGTTTTCTTTTCTTTTTTTTTAGTAACAGCAACGAGTACAGGCGAGAACTGAACTCCGTTGTCTGTTTTGTTTTGTTTATTTTCCCCATTAGGGGTTGGATAACGGGCCTCGTCCCCGCATGCACGACTGGAGCTTCTTATTATTCTTTCTTACCGGGGTACTCCGCCAATCACCTGCGCCACCCCTGATGAGCGTTGGTGGTCAGAGGGGTGACTGTGCGGGCTGGGGTAACCTCCACCCTGCCTCCGACCTCCTGACGCTTCTTTCCCCTAGGTTCTTTAGGGTTTTATCCCTCTTTTTCCAATACTTATCTTCAGGGCACCACCGGGTGGTCGGCTAAGGGGTGTGGAAGTCCTGACCTGCACCAGTCGCCCCAACCACCACCAATTTCTCAACAGGACTGCCAGTCGTGGTTCGGCGAAACTCCCCCTTCACTCTATTGTTTACTTTACTTTTATGTATTTACAGGTACTGGAGTGTGGGTCCCTTCCACCAACTATCTGCCTGACACTTAATCTTGATTGTTTTGTTGTTTATTTTTCTGTGTTGTCCTTAGTTTAGTACTTGTAAGCGCTTGCATACCGCTTCATAACACCGTATGCGGGGACTTTGAAGGCCTAGCTTCATTTATATAAATTGTAGAGCCTTTTATTCAAAAAAATTAGATTCATGCGAGAGCTCCGAAGGGGTGACCATAAGTCACCTATACCGGGATGGGACAGGGTGGGTGTACCTTCAAAGAGCCGGCTTCCAGAAGAAGAATGCTGCGGATGCCACCAGTGTGGCCCGCAAGAATTGTCCTAAAAAGGCCACCAGATATTAAATAATATGTTAAATAACCTTGAATATGACTTGTATAATATAGTACCCACTCGAACAGATGCACTGATTGCATACAGCATGTTTCAAACTACCTTTTGGAAAAATAAAAACCATATTTTTCCCATTATCGTCAATAAAAAATGATAGAGTAAACATAGTCATTCCTTGCTTAAACCTATATTTAAGTACATATTTCTGTTATTGAAATGGCAAGATTTAGTAAATAAAAATGATACATTATTGTTGTGTTTTTTCGGGTTTAGTTTGATTTATCTTTGAGCTGATTTTGTTGAATTGTTCTAAATTCTCATGCTGAAGTTCTTACTAATAATTTGGTTACACAGTTCCCCCTGTCTACCACAATCCTGAGTTCTACATCATCCGTCATCAGAGCAGGAGTAACTCAGCAAAGAGGTAGAGTAAAGTTTCAACCTGATTTGTAAAACAATCACGTTAGGAAATTGTTCAACAGACTATGTCGCTTCTGTACGATCTCTTTCACTTCCCATTTCCAAATCTTAAAATATTTCTCAAATGAAGGATGCCAGTCTACTATAGACTACTGCACTTTCTACTGTAAGCATGTAATCTATATTTTATCATACCTACTTTTTTTCTTTTTTTATAGTGAATACCTCACAAGAGTCCCAACTGCTCCTGTCTGGAGCCAGTGAGACTATGGCATCCCTAATTGGGGGATGTTGTGAGACTGAAGGTAAGTGGGGAAGGGAAAGAGGAAGGTGGGGAAGTACCTGGCTATTCAGATCTAGTCACTAAACACGGCTAAAGCCATTTGGAGCAACGTTTCAATTCTGAATGGTGGTCTTACACCAGGGCGATACTGGTAGTATCTTCCACTCTGGAACGTGCCGCAAATATACTATATATTATTTTAATTAATTAATTGTGAAATAACACAAATTAATCAAATAAAATTTATCTGCGCACGCCGGGTTCGAACCCGCGACCTTCGGAATGGCAGTCCAATGCGTTACCACTGGACTATGCCGGCCGTCACTGTCTACTATAGACTACTGCAATGTCTACTCTAAGCCTGTAATCTATATTTTATCATACCTACTCTCTACTATAGATTACTGCACCGTCTAATGTAAGCGTGTAATCTATATTTTATCATACCTACTGGGTTTATTCAGATATTTCACACGTGAGTGAAATCAATCAAATAACAACTCAATTTAAAGATAGTTGTTCTTCAAATATGATAGGTTCATAATAGATAAACCATACAAAGGCAAGCAAAAATAGGGATAACATAAATAGCATTTAGACAAATGAGAATAATAAATAGACTTATATATTTGAAAATAAAACATTTATTATTATTAAAATAGCATTTAGACAAATGAGAATAATAAATAGACTTATATATTTGAAAATAAAACATTTATTATTATTAAAATATACACAAAGAAATAATGACACACCTCGGTAATAATAACATTTAATGTTAACATAATACATCCCTTATACATATATATAGATAATTTGAATCTAATTTAAACATTATTTTTACAGATTCTAATACAATCATCAATATTTTCTTGATTATCAACAATGGTACTTTTCCAATAGACAAAGTAAGCCATCACACTGCAAAACAAAATTACGAAGTACGGAGAGTACGGACACAAACTATTGTCAGACTCCAAAATTAAAATTTAATTGAAAAAAATTATAAATAATGTAAATCTCAGATAGAAAATTAATGCATCGATAGTCAAAGAAGGCTTTACATACTATCCAGAAGGCATAGCCTCGTATTACAATCACTGGCGCCTCTGGCGGCCCCTGCTGTTGCATGTCGCCAGTATTTTGACGAAATGGTCCGTGTGAAAATTTTCTTTTGTAAGGGACGATGGCCATACAGACATACATTTGTATGTCAGTATTCCAGATATTTCAGAATGTGTCTCGTCAATTGTCCCTTTTGAGAACATACATAGACACATTCGGATCATGAAAAAGGTTGTACCGCTTTGTGTCTGAATATGTCTCGTCAAATCTCTCTTCCAAAATTATCAATAGTTACAGCTGGAACAAGTAAAAGGTTTTTCTCCACCGTTAATCATCGAGTGCTTCGTCAATTTGCACATTAAAGTACATGGATAACTGCAGTCGGAATACAAAAAAGGTTATTCTCGGCTCTGAGTCAGCAGGTGTCACATCAATTGTCCCTTTTGAAAACAGGAATAGTTATAATCGGAACATTACAAAGGCTTTTTTTGACTGTGAGTCAGCATGTGTCTCTTTAAATCTGCCCTTCGAGAACATGAATAGTTACAACAGCAACATGGAAAAGGTTTTACTCCACCGTGAGTCAACATGTGTATCGTCAATTGTCCCATTTGAGAACATGAATAGTTACAATCTGAACACGTAAAAGGCTTTTCTCGACTGTGAGTCACCATGTGTCTCTTCAAATCTCCCTTTCGAGAACATAAATATTTACAATCGGAACATGAAAATGGTTTTTCGCCACTGTGAGTCAGCATGTGTCTCGTCAATTGTTCCTTTCGAGAACATGAGTAGTTACAATCGGAACAAGAAAAAGGTTTTACACCACTGTGAGTCAGCATGTGTGTCGACAAATAAACCTTTTGAGAACATGAATAGTTGCACTCAGAACATGAAAAAGGTTTTTCTCTACTGTGAGTCAGCATATGTCTTGTCAAAGATGACTTACGAGAGCAGGAGTAGTTACAATGAGGACAAGATGATCGTTTTTCCACAGGATCTGTCTTCAAATCTGTCAACAAAAAAAAACGATAAAGGCGCAACAAGTTTTATCACCTACACAAATCACCAACATTAATTTGTAAAAACGTTAGTAAAATAGGAAAGCGCGAATTGATGAATACTACAATGAAAACCGTTGTTACCTGCTGTCTGGGCTGTCTGTCTTTTTTTAAAACGTTCCGGCAGTTTCATGTCAATTTCCATATTTGGACATCCCCTTTCATCTTTTTCTTGGGGTCCAGGTTCCGCCTTGATGGTAACAGTCCCCACATTAAAGCTACCTGGAAAAACAAAACAATAATTCGTACATTGATCATTGATACGTTTTCCCGTAGTATGCTTCTTTAGATCTGTCAATAAGTCAGGAAATAATTACGGATAAAGCTTAACAAACGTAAAAAAAACGAACAAGTATCACGAATTGTTGAATAAAACAAAGTAAGTTGGTTTTACCTGCTAAATGAGAAATTCTTTCAGAGCGTTTTAAGCATTCATTTTTAACACCCGGCAGGTCTATGTCAATTTCAACTTTATAAGGAACTCTACCTTCATATTCTTCTCGGGGTTCTGGTTCAGGCTTGATGGTTACAGTCTCCTTATTAAGGCTAGCTGGAAAAACAAAACAACAATACATACACTGATCAAATGATTATATGAATGCCAAGACGAACATTATGCTTACTGTTTTTATTTTATTTTTACTGTTATATATTTTTAGGTACAAAAATCTAATGTATTAACTTATATTACCCACGCACAGGCTGCGCCTTAGTGGGTTCCCTTTCGTATTATTATAAAACTTGTAATGTGAAATATTTAATTTGGAAAAAATAAAGGAAATAAAAAAATAAAATAAAAAACATCAATAACTACAAATAAAGCATTTAAGGATCGCCCCACTGCGAGATCTGCAATTATATATATCTTTTTCATTATTACGCTTAAAGTTACAACTGAATAACTATGTAGATGAGGGAAATTGCATAAGAGACTATAAGAAATAAAATGGGACAATGTTTCAAGAAGGCTGTACAAATGGTTGTCTATTATAGTAATTAAGTTGAGTCAAAGGGATTTTTTCAAAAAAATACTAACTGAGCATGGCCAGCGATCCCAAAAGTTGACCACAGAGTAACTAACTAACCATGACACCGTTTCTCCACAGAGATAGGCAGTGAGAATGGACCTCAACAGAACACACTATGTCTTGCCACATTCAAATATCGCCTCATACATAATCTTCCATTATTCTGACTTTTGACATGACCCGATTCAAGTATTTGGTTTACTTGATCTTGGCATGTCTTCCTTGGGAGTCATCGACTTGTTCTACCATTCACAACTGAATCATGGATAGATATATCGGTTTTACTGTGCTAATTGTAATGATAACTTACGCTTAAAAATAATGTTACATTTAGTTTAAAAAGAAAATAAATCAGTATACAACGCGATTTAACATTATTCATAGGATATTTGATTCACCTATTCTGACCACTTATTAATGATATTGAATACTGGACACTCTCTGATATTACGCAGATCTAAGACTGCTAATCGCTAGTTTCGAGCAAGGCTGTTCTGTGACTGTCTTGTCATATATCCCTTTTGAGAGCTTGAATAGTTAGTAATCGGAACATAAAAAAGGGTTTTCTCCACCTTGAGTGGATATAAAAAAAAGAGATCAAATCTCGCTTTCAAAAACATGACTAGTTACAATCGCAACGTGGAACAGGTTTTACCTCACCGTCAGCATGTGTATCGTCAATTGTTTCATTTAAGTACAAGAATAGTTACAATCGGAACATTAATAGTTGCAGTAAGAACACAAATAAGGTTTTTCTCCAGTGTGGGTGCGCATATGAAACTCTGACTTATAAGTGTACGAGTAGTTACAGTATAAGATAATTATTTTCCCGGAGTACGCTTCTTCAGATCTTTCAGTAAGTCTGAAAATTATTACGGATAAAGGTTGACAAGTATAAGAAGAGTTAAAAAAAAACGAATTGTTGAATGAAAAAAAGTAAATCGGTTTTACCTGCTGACTGTGTAATTCTTTCAGGGCGTTTTAAGTATTCAGTTTTAACACCCGGCAGGTCTATGTCAATTTCAATTTTATAAGGAGCTGCCCCTTCTTCTCGGGGTTCCGGTTCCACCTTGACGGTTACATTTTCCATATTAAAGCTACCTGGAAAAACAAAACAAACCATACGTACATAGATCAGATGATCATATGAATAATACAGAGACGCACATCAATAACTTCAAGCAATGCATTTAGGATAACGATTGCCCCTCTGCGAGAGATCTGCAATAAAATGTTTTTTAAATACAACTTAAAGATACAACTGAACTCCTTACATGGGGAAAATTGGATAAGACACTATAAAAAAGGACTCCAGATATCCGCTTCAGGGACCAATGTTTCAAGAAGTAAGAACCATTAGCTCTTGAGCACCTTCAGCACAGAGTTTGGTTGTTTACAGAGAATGGAATAAGGTTTTTTTAGAGGAAAAACTTGAGAAATCAAGTAATTTTATTAGCAAGATAAATATTTGCCTTAGTTTTGCAGATTTCTGTAAAGATAAATTAAAATGAAAATATAAAAGTAACTAATACATGGCAAAAGAGGACGTTCTGAATAAGCGCATGTCCTGTCTGCGCGACATTTCAAAATGGACATGGATTCCGAACATTTCAATTTAACATTTTTTTTTCATAATATACAATGCAACTTACTGGCTGCGCGAGTACTCTCCGCATACTGCGAAAATTCCTTCTTTACTTTTGACAGGTCAAATTCCATATTCGTAAACGATATTTCAGCCTCGACTACTTCCCGGGGTCCTGGTTCCGTCTTGATTGAAACAGTTTCTGAATTTAATAGATCCATGGCACTCCTGGGGTAACGCTTGGTAATTGGTTTAATCCCAAAGAAATATAACTGAAACAGGACATTGTCATAATGAAAAATTCATTTGTATGAGCATTCAATATTTTGTGTCAGTTAGAATATTCTGTCGAAACAAGTTATACGCATTACACATATTTGATCTTGTAATTGTGGACTTGAAGTCATTTGAAAACGATTAAGAGGATAGTCGGATTACTCTATTTAAACAGGTATTGGTGTGTATTGGATCCGCCAATACTTCTAGCTAAAATCTAAATATTATTGTTTACTACCTAACTTTAATAAGTACATTTTAATTTTGATCATCTCTAAATACTATAAAATAAAGTCGCTATCCGCGTCTGTCTGTTTGCGCTTAGTTCTTCTAAACTACGCAACGGATTTTGATAGGATTTTCACAATCGTTTAGGAAATTTCTTCCGAAAAGTTAAAATATATATTACAAGTATATTATATTCATAGAAAGGATAAAAAAGTCGATGTTTTGTAATCAAGACAAGTAAAAAAATATTTTCGGGCGTTTACATTGCTAACGCTGGCTAAACCTTGTGAGATAAATCAAAATAATGTACTACGGAAACGTATAACCTGAAAAGGCCTACAGAAATGTCCTGTGTTGTATATGTCTATCTCCTAAGTATAACCCCCAACAACGCCGGGTACACGTCAGCTAGTTAATATTGAGAGCAAACAGATTTTTTTCTTAAATATATTCATTCTATGTACTGTTATCAAGCTGTCGGCAAGAGGATTGTTTGTGTGCTCACTCTAATGGCCTATGTTTATTTTACCACTCTCAGTCTTTACTGAAATTTTATACAGTTTATTATTCTTTCTTGTAAAGTGTTCATATACTTGTGATGTTTTCATTAATGTTGAATTCGCATGTAAAAATCCATTTTTGTTTTTGTGAACTAATAGGCATATGTGATATTCGTATAGTTTTCTGGTTTTCAGTAAGTTTGTTTCATGGTATACGTTTTTAGTTGGGATATCTGGGTTATAGTTAATTTTTTTTTTATTATATATAGGGAGTTTATTCTGTATTATTTGGAGGTCGTTTAAATACGTTCTATACGTGTTTCACCAGATTTCAATTAGATAATTTAGATGGGACTGTATTAAACTAAGGTATAATCCTCTCTTTACTTGTGTTGGTAGAAGATGGACTATTCTACCAAATACACAAATTAGACAGCGCTTCTCATTTTGATGAGCTTAAGATCATGTAAATAGTTTAAAAAATATATTAACGGTTCAATATTTTTGATTCGCCAGTTGTTTAATGTGTTAAAATTCAGTTGTTATTTTTCTAGTAAGTTTTTGACCAAGTAAAATATAGCAGTATCATGTGCTTATAAGTCAATTACGCCATTTAGATCTAAATGGCATATGTCATTTATATAAATTTGAAAAAGGAGTGGCCCTAATGTGGATCCTTTAGGAACTCCGTAGTTTGTGTTGTGTAGACTGTTTTTGTTATCTTAGCTGACATATTGCATTCACAGGTCACATTGACAGTTCCTCAAACTAAATTTATTCCATAACTTACCGATTAGTGCTATAAGCTAGTTCACGTTAGCGTTAGACATAGCGCAATTGTTTGTTTAGTAGCCGTAGTTCAAATTAAAGAATAGAGTTACCTCAGTTTGACTTGGAATTAGTGGCACTGTTAAAACGAATAGCGTCATTAGAAAATATCATCTTTAAAACTTACCAGTAATTCTTATGCATGTGGTGATATGTTTAACTTCCAGGGTTAAACAGTGTAATGTATATTATGTAGAAATAGATTTGGAAACAGGATGAAACCATTGGCCGTAAAGAAACCATGCGTCATAAATTTTCCATTGATATTCAGTGTTGCCAACTCAGTAATTATGGCTGAGATACAAAAAGACCTAGAAAGGATTTTTAAATCTCGTAACACCAAATTTCTCTACAATATTTTAGTTTTATTTAAAAATTCAACGTGTGATTGAGATCAATATTTAAAAATATAAAAAAACCCACAAACTAAACCATTTAAAATTGCGTTAGCTTACTTCTTATATTAGTTATAAATCACAAGTTACAAGTACCTAACTGTTGTCATTCGCTAGTTATTAGTTATTATAATACACGCATGTTATATTTATAAAAAGCAGAGAAGAGTTGATGTTTTGTAATCAAATCGTAAATAACCCCCAGAAATGCCGGGTACACGTAAGCTGGTAAAATAATAAAAAAATTAACACATTATTATAAGCATTAATTACTCGCCTGAAACATCCATACAAATTGAAAATATCTCCCGGTAAAAATTTTTTCGCCGATGGGAATGGATATTTGAGGTGAGTAATTATTTATGCTTATAATAATTTGTTATCATTTATGCTAAGCATAAAAACCTTGTCTAATAAACATTAGTTTATCATTAAAAACATTGTTAGGTTTTTTTTCCTCTTAATTTGGCCTCCGTGACAACTTGGAACACTTTGCTCATTGTTTTCATCGCCAATTGTCGATCTTTTTCATTACCCTCATTTACAAATTTTGCAAAATAAGAATTCGTTAATACTGACGAATGACATTTTGCAACATAGCTGTGGAAATGCTTTTCATAGAAACAAAAGTTTAAATTACCAGAATACGTAAGCTGCTATGTTTGATCGTAGTTAAGGTGCTGCCACACGCAAAGCTCACATCAACAGATAATATAAAGCACAATAGCGCTCGCCATACAATCCCATACAGACCCGACACACGTAAAAAGATAACGCGCTATAAGTGTGGTTCTGAACTTCGCTAACCGAATTTATTTTACGTAACCGCTCCCGACGCGATATTTGAAAAGTTATGCGTCCCCCTCTCCGCCGTAAAAAGGAGAGGGGGTCATTTTAATTACGGAGCTACCAACTAAGTTCCGTGTTCCCTTTGACAGCCATGACATAAGCAGCCTAATAATGCATTTCTTATTTATTATGTTAGCTCATATCGTCTCATGTGTGCTAGTACATTTAGAAACATAAAAAAAACTTTATTTGGCAAACATACTTAACATATATTTAAAATATAAATATAATCAATATTTAAATTTGAAGTAAACAAATTTTCGCCCTTTCAAAGTTAATCATATTTTTAATCTCAGTATGTTTATATGGTAATATCATTCGGTTTTTTGATAAAAGTTGGACGGCTTGGACGAAAGTTTATTTTACAATAATTTATTATATGACGCTTTCGTCGATCGGCGTGCGAACTGCGAATTTCCTGATTCGACGGAGAGGTTATGTCAGGTTATGTGAAAATGCGCTATTTATGCGCAGATTGTTTAAAATCTAAAAAGTTTATAAATAGCATTTATAATTATATAGTTGGCGGCATCATCATCTGAGGATGAGCTGTCCAACAGATCCAGCAATAGGCGACAAGTATCATCCATTTCGAAAACGTGCTCAAGCTGTCAGTAAGTAAAGTTGTCACTTTGACAGATGAAATTATGTTCCTCGGCCGCTCTCGAATTCAACTGACCCCCTCTCCTACCATAGGAAGAAATATTTGATAGCGTCGTGTGTCGGTAGAAAAGATGATGCGCTGTACATTAACTTTTGATGTGAGCTTTGCGTGTGGCAGCAGCTTTAGTGTAGAATTCTAACATTTCATACCAACCAAGGGTCTACGTTCAACCTGAGCAGCGTCCTCGTTCGTGACTCCAGAAGCCTCCAGTCAGGTTGTAAGGCTGATCGGCTTGTTGGTTTTTTTCGTTTTCACGCCAAGGATTGGCTTGCCGTTTGAGAGAGATTGAGAGGTTCTCTTCTAAGTAAAACACTTGTGTTTTGGCTTGATATGTTTTAATATGTCACAAACAAGAGGGTAGAATTAAAACTCAGAAAGAGAAGCGAGAGTTGATTGATAATGAATGTAGACTGAATGATAATGTAGAATTGAAACCCGGTTTGGAATCACAACACGCTATTTATAAACAAACCAATATTTGACGTGACCACAGACACAAGATATTATAGACGCGAAATTCATGACAATATTACACTATGACGTTCCATAGACAAAAATATTTAACATAAAATGTAGCACAGACAGAAAAAAGATAATGTAAAAGGCTCTACACATCAAGATTATAACTTGAGAAAGTAAAAGAGTTTAGGCTTGACTGAATTTAAATATAAAACATGTCAATCACAAGATACGACACGAAACACAACCGAGTCCTTAAAAAACGTTAAAAATTGTTAAAATGACCTACGAGCGTTGCATCAAGCTTGTTCAAGATTGTGATAATAACGTTTAAATGCATAAAAATAATCTAATTAAAATTATCCGAATATCTAAACTGATGCGTTTGGCCGCAACAGGTCTGGGATTGTGATGGTCCATTGCAACCGACGGTTTTTTTTAAATTTTATTTTTATTTTTTATTAACCAATATACATATAATACATAATTAACCAATATATGCAATATATAAAATTAGTGGTAATAATACCTCCCTAATTGAGAAATTCTCGTGTTTAGGGAGGGGGCACTATCAAGTTGACAGTACTTTACATACTTATCAGTTGTTACAATTTGGTTGTAAGAAGGACTATTTTTTTTATACATAATGAAAAATATAAGATGGCATTTGTTTTGTACATAATGGAAATATAGGTTGGCACATCGTAACACATACTTAGAAATTATTTAATAGTAAAATGTTTTTTGTGTTTTTGTTTAAAATTTTCATAATTCCTCTCGGATTGTATTTCTATAGAGAGTTCGTTAAAGCATTTTATTGCTGAGTATGTGTAATGATGTTGGGCTGTTGTAGTATTAAGTTTAGGGATTATTATTTATCCTAAGGTTCTCGGTCTGGTGCTAAATGACTTTATTGTTAGTTTGTCTTTATCGATTTGTAGTAATGCGTTTTTTGATAAATTTTATTTATTGGTAATACTTTGAATTCATCGAATAATTTTTGGGTTGAATAGTCTAATTGTTTCTTTAGAATTATTTTGATGAGTCTTCTATGTACTATTTCAAGTGGGGTTAAGTTGGTTTTAGACGCTCCTCCCTATCCTATTATTCCGTATTGCAGAACTGATTGGGCTAATGCATAGTAAACCTTTAGTAGCAAAGATTTATGTAATATATTTCTTAGTTTGAGGAATACGTAATAAAGTTTACGTATTCTATTTTAGTTTACGCAATATGATCTGTCCATTTAATATGTTGGTCTATAATTATGCCTGAATATTTAATATTTATTTTTTTGTGATTTTTGAGCATTTAGGTGAATTGCAGTTGTCAGTATAATTATTACAAGAGTTATGGATAGTTATATTGGAATTTATTGTTGGGTGCATTTTGTCTGATAATGTGATATCACAAAAGGTGTTAAACAAGGCTGCGTAATGTCACCGTGGTTATTCAATCTATACATGGATAATTGTATGCAAGAATTGGAAGAGGTGGGATTGGGCGCGAATTTGAGTTGTCTGAAAGTATGTTGCCTGTTGTATGCTGATGATGCGGTGCTGATTGCTAATAGTATGGATGATCTGCAGTCTCTCGTATCTAGGATGAACGAAGTATGCATGAAGAATGAATTTGGTGAATTTAAATAAGTCTTAAGTAATGGTGTTTGAAAGAGAGAGTACGAAAACAGTGTGCAATATAGCTGTGAATGAGGAATACTTGGAGCAGGTGGATGAGTTTGTGTATTTAGGAAGCATGTTTACGAGAGATAGGAAGATTGACAGAGCTATTGAAAGAAGAGTAAATGCAGGTAACTCCATTAATGGAGGTATGAACGCAGTTGGCGCTAGCAAAAAATTGTCCAAAGAAGCGAAGTGAGCAGTCCACAAATGAATGCTGGTACCTACCCTGATGTATGGAAGTGAGGAATGGAACTGGCAAAGAAAGGATGAAAGTAGATTGAATGCTGTTGAAATGAGATCCCTGAGGCGTAAGTGTGTAAAACCATGTATGATCGTGTGCGGAATGTGGAGATCCGCAAAGAGTGGAATGCTGATGTAAGCGTAATGAGTAAGATCGAGAAAGGGACGCTTAGATGGTTTGGGCATGTAGAGCGAATGAGCGAAGAAAGGAGTGTAAGGAGAATATACGATGCAAATGTGAACGGTAGCAGAAGTCGGGGACGCCCAAGAAAGACATGGCACGACCAAGTGAATCAGATACTTGAGTCGGGCCATGTCAAGAGTCAGAACAATAGAAGAGTATGTATGAGACGATGTATGAATGTGAATGAGGCAAGGAGTGTGTGCCAAGACCGAGTTGTTTGGCGGTCTGTTCTCTCTGCCTACCCCTGCGGGGAAACGGCATGATGGTTAGTGTAGTATCCTGTAGGTTCACATAAAAGGAGCTTGGATTCACGGTTGGTTACAATACGTAAGGCTGGTTAAATATTTACAGAGATCGTTTATTGATTGTTATCTGTGATACTACAGAATACCGAATGACAATACAGACTACCGCTCAGGTTCTCCCCACTCCTCGCGGTCCGTATGTAGGTACAGAGTACCACATTATCCCCCACTTAAGAGGAGAACTCCTACCAGGTTTGCAATTCACCCGAGTCTGTTTACAACATAATATTTATATAGATATCATATATATCAGAATAATAATAATAATACATTATCAATAGGATGTTACACTTTAGGTTTTTCTATGACGCAGCCTTCCAGTCCAAGGAGACTGCCACGGTGGTTCCTGAAACAAAGGAGAAGACCCATTAGCCCCTTTCCGAAAATAATGGGAAAGGTTTAGGTCTGATACTCTCATATCAGAGCCTAGATCGTCACTATACACTCTTACATGCTCTTTGGAATTCCACCTTACACTCATTGGTGTCAGTTGATCCTGATGTTTTTTCCAAATTTGCCCTGTATCTTTTATATAAATTTAGAAGGTATTAAATCCAATTCTTTTCTTAATGATACCTACCACCCAACCTTTTTTTCCTCTAAAATCCTTAGTCATCACCTTTTTCCCCACCACGTAAATATTAATATTTCTTTTCTTAGATTTATAACTCTTTTTCTGATTTTCTCGACTAACTAATATTTTACTCTTTACTTTATCCGACATACACCTCTCCCCCCTCCTTTCCGCAATCGCTGGAGAAATGTAATCAAACACGGACCTTAATCGTCGTCCTAACATAGCCACCACTTGCTCTACACCAGTCGTGATATTTGGGGTATTCTTATAATCAAATAGGAATTTGTTTAACCTATCATCGACGTCTCTCGGTAACGCCCCATTATGTAAAATCATTTTTTTTTTAATTTTTACACGTTTTAACTCCGTTTTCAGCTAACCCATTACTTTGCGGATGATTCACAGGAGAAGTGATGTGCTGGATTTTTCTATCTTTACAAAAACGCTCAAATTCTTCTGAACAGAAAAGAGACCCGTTATCCGATACAATAGTTTCTACAGTACCAAATTGAGCAAACATCCTTTTTAATTCCTTTAAAGTATTATCCGTATTAGCTTGTTTTAAATTAATGCAAACAAACACAAACACACTAACACAAACGAACAGATCAAACATCGATACTCAACCAACAAAACACAGATTTATATTAAAAACAACTTCGGAAATGGAAATTAACAAAATAATAAATACATTAAAAAACCGGATTGCTCCTGGATTAGATGAGATAACAACGGATTGCATTAAAATAGTAAAAAATGAAATATTAAAACCTATAACACACCTAATCAACCTTAGCATAACACATGCCTGCTTTCCTAATACTCTTAAAAAAGGACTGGTAATCCATATTTATAAATCCGGAGATAAAATGGAAAAAACTAACTATAGACCAATCACTTTGTTAACACTCGCGCACCGAACAGGGGTAACACTGGTACACAAAAGAGTGTTTTATGTTTTATCTCAGTTGTTTTTTACACCACATACTCTTTAATTTAGGTAATCCTAGAAAAACTATTCAGTTATCGATCTACATTTGAAAAAAACATATCGCATTTATATTTCTTTAGATATTAAATAATTTACAACAAATTCTGGAAATTTACTCCCCCTTCCGTCTCACTTCAGCTCAGTAACATTGCTGTAGTTGCCCCGCTCGTATCCCTTCCATTAAAAATATTCGCCGAGCTATGCAGGTGGCGAGATCCCGCGAGATACGAACTCGACCGTAAAAGTTGCATTTTAATAGAAAGGGCGGTGTCGTAATATTTGAGTCACGTTTGCTTTCCTACCATTACTTTTTACCTTTTTGCATTACTTAAATGATTGACCACTAGTTGAAATATGGGCGTCGGCATAAATGGACAATACTAACTGTAGCTACTAATTTCGAAGTTATACAGAAAGGGCTAAATTCCGGTCGCTTACACTGCATATTTCGTATGTCCTTTTGCTATACTAAGATGTTCTTTTGCCGGGCCAAGATGTCGGCCTGTCTGGAATACATCCGGTGTGTGTCACAAATTTTATGAACAAGATTAAAATTATATCTGTCTCTATTTCTCACATGAAAAACACATGGACCAGACAAAGACATTTATTTTATATACAAATTTTGAAGGAAAGTGTAAACAAGGAGTTTGAAAAAAGTACAGTATGGTTTTAAAAAGTTTATCGCAAACGTGTGTTAGCAATAATTGTGTTTTAGTTTATGATTCCTAACTTTATCGTAAATAATTATAATCTGTGAGACCGAACCAGTTTCTCTCTGTTACATCTTCAGACTGGTAAGTACATTTTAAACTTTGGCAATGGTGTTTTTTAAATACTCTTAAAGGGGTGTAAAACATTTATTCTATACGATATTAAATTTGAATGAGGAATGTGGAGATCCGTAAAGAGTGCAAGGCTGATGTAAGCGTAATGAGTAAGATTAAGAAAGGGACGCTTAGATGGTTTGGGCATGTAGAGCGAATGAGTGAAGATCGAAGTGTAAGGAGGATATATGATGCAAATGCGAATGGTACCAGAAGTCGGGGACGCTCGAGGAAGACATGGTATGATCAAGTGAATCAGATACTCGAGTCGGGACATGTCAAGAGTCAAAATAATAGAAGAGTATGTATGAGACGATGTATGAATGTGAATGAGGCAAGAAGTGTGTACCAAGACCGAGTTTTTTTGGCGATCCGTCCTCTCTGCCTACCCCTGCGGGGAAACGGCGTGATTAGTTAGATATTAAATTTTGCAATTTAGTCGTTTGATTTTATTAATGAAATAAGGGTCGGAATTTCCATCTCGGTATCTAACTGCATATTTTCGCAGCTTATTATGGCATCTTTACATAAGTTGTAAATTTGGTTCGAGATTCATATTTATTTCATGAAATGATTAGATACAGATTATGATTTCCTTTATTCATATCAATAAAGTACATTTACTTTTTTAAGGCATTTTTATTTGGTGTGCCGCGGAACAAATCACATTCATGGTTAGGAGCAGTTGGGACTCTTGTGGGATATTCACACAAAAAACATCAAAAACAGGTATTTCTGAGGTTACAATAAAATATAACTATAACAGTTTTAAAATACCTTGTTTTTTCACTGTTTTAATCCGTTTTATTTCGAACCTTGACAGAAGGACGCGTTCCCAGATGATCGCGTTGATTTGATGTCATCTGCGGTTCAAAACCGTTCACCGTTAAAAATATAAGTGTCCTAAAATGAAAAACTTTTAACTGAATATATAAATATGTATATATATATTTTTTTAATTATCAATTTTACGCCCGTAATATACCTTCAAACGAACCCATCATTTATCGTAAGGTAAACACTACGATTTGATCCTAAATGTAAATATAATATATCAAATCATAAATTAGGAGAATAAAGAATTTAATACCTTCATTAATATCTAAATATGCTATAATATTCGCAATAACATCCGTAACCAGTTTAGTAGTGGTAGATTTGTTTAAAAAATATATAATAAAAAAATATATTCATCATTTACAGACCATCCTATGCAAGAAACTAGCCACCCACGTCGACGCTTAATCGCCAATCGGCAGTCGAGATTCGGAAACGAGGCGCGATGCTTGCTACGTACCCGCCTTCTCTGTTTTCTTTGAAAACATATGCGTTATGGTCTAAATTCATTAGAACATTAATTATGACTTTATTTATGAAACGATTTTGATAATGACTACTGAAATATGTAATATATACTTCCCTCTAATTATAACCAAAACAAATTTCATCGAATTATGTCATTAACACCTTTTAATAAGCAAAACAAATTGGGGGACTGAGTGACCCCGCTTCGGATCCAATGTGATTTTTTTCTTTCCGGGACGAAAGGGTTAAACTCACTATCAAAGATTTTCGAAAGACTTTTAAAAAACCAAATAATAAAATACCTGGAAGAAAACAAATTAATCTCGGACAAACAATATGGATTTAGAGAAAAAAGAAGCACAAAAGAAGCTTTGCAAGTACAATAGATTCTATACAAAGCAACTTAGATCAAGGGCTTAAATGCATAGCGATATATCTAGATTTGGCTAAAGCCTTTGATTCAATCTGCCACAAAACACTTTTAAAAAAATTTGAAAATATAGGTATCAAAGACAAAGAACTCCAACTATTGAAAAGTTACATGAGAGACAGAACACAGCAAGTCAAAATTAATAACTATACTAGCAAACCACTGCCGATTACACACGGAGTTCCACAAGGAAGCATACTAGGGCCCGTTCTTTTCACAATTTACACAAATGAACTTTGCAACATGGAAATAGATGGAGAATTAATTAGTTACGCAGACGACACAGTTTTACTATTTAAATCTAAGAATTGGAATAAGGTATATAACATAGCGAATCTAGGAATCACGCAAGTGAAAAAATGGTTGGACTCAAATACACTTACACTAAACATATCGAAAACAAAATTCACAACGTACAGCATAACTAACACAGGACAGCCAAAAAATAATACAAACACCATAAAAATACACGAATGCATAAACACCAACATCTGCGATTGCCCCCCTCTAGAAAAAACAGAACAAATAAAGTATCTAGGAATCGTAATTGACCATAATCTTAGATGGACACATCACATAAAACAAATCACAAATAGGCTCCTCAGAACAATACACATTTTCCTAAATATAAGAAACATATATAAAATAAAACAATTGAAAACAATATATTTTGCACTATGCCAATCAATAATAGAATATGGAATAATTGCTTGGGGAGGAGCAACAAACGCAGCTATCACTCAAATAGAAATTGCACAGAAAACGATATTAAAGGTAATACTCAAAAAACATAAACTAACCGACACAGACCAAATATTTAAAAGCTGTGACGTACTTGATATACGCCAATTATATGTTAAAACACTACTAAACTACATTTTCGACCAAAAAAACAAACCCCAACTAACACAAAATATCACTAATAGACCGGTCAGACAAGCGTACAAAGAAAACATAAAAACCCCGACGGTAAACACTACATTTGGACAAAGACACCATAAATACCACGCTATTAAAGCATTCAACAGTCTTCCACTTGAAACAAAAATTGAGGAAAATAAAAATAAATTCAAACACAAAATAAAAAAATGGATTAAAGAACAAAAAGACAATATTACCAAAATTCTATAACATAAAAGAATAAAACATATACACGCAACACAAAAAATACATTAAACACTCAACACGCACAAACACATAAATCATTATAAATGCCGATTTACATTCTCTTTTAATATTTTTCTTTAAGTGTGATAATTATATTTTAATTCTTAACCTTTATTTTTAGTTTAAATTTATCTTTATTTTAATGTTGTTTTTCTCTCTTTTTTTTTAAATGTATAAATTCTTAAATTATAAAATGGGGGCCTCAGCACGGGTAAACAACCCAGTGAAGCCAACATTACTGAATTGGAATATGAAATATTGTAAAATAATGTATCAACAATAAAAAAAAATGCATTCTATCCACTTGGTACTTGCATCTACTATAATTTAAAAAATTGGTATAAGCCATCGGACCAAAAAAATCAAAATGTATTCTTGTCCACGGTTTTTCCTCAATCGGCCAATGTTGTAAAGGTGTTTTTGGTAGATTCGCCTGATTTTCCAGACACTCTTTACATGATCTAACTAAATTTTCTATATCTTTGCCCATTTTTGGCCACCAGAAATGCCCTCTTGCTAACCCTTTAGTTTTAGCTTTACCTAAATGTGAACGATGTAACATATTTAACAAATCCCCTCTCATAGCATTTGGAATAATTGCTTTATGTCCCCAAAAAATACAATCTTCTACTAAAGACAACTAATCTCTAATTTTCCAAAAAGCCCATAACTCACTATCTTTTGGAATTTTCCTTGGCCAACCCTGCCGTAAATATTGTTTTACCAATAATAATACGTCATGTTTAATAGTGGTTTCCTTTAAGTTATCAACATTTAATGGAACCTGAGAGTTATCACCAACATAAAATAACAACTCTTTTTCAATATCCTGAAAATTAATAGAACTCAGCTTCTCAATATATAAATCCTCCGATTTATTTGTCTCTTCTATTGGTAATCTTGATAAAAAAACTGAACAATTTTTTTCTGATGCTACGTATTCAATTTCATAGTTAAACCCCGCCAAAATTAAACTGTAACGTTGCAATCTATCAGCACTCAACACAGGAATGCCCATCTTTTCTGACAAAATTCGTACTAAAGCTTGATTGTCGCATTTTAATTTGAATTTCCTACCGTATAAATATACAAATAATTTTTTTAATGCAAACACAATCGCTGTTGCTTCTAAATCTAAAATGCTATATTTACGCTCTGTGTCTGTCAATTTCCTTGATGCAAACGCTATAGGTCTACTACTACCATTTGAATAAGTATGTAAAATTGTCGCACCCAATCCCTCTAAGGATGCATCCGTTACTAATTTTACTGGTATACGTGGATCAAAATGTATTTACACGCAATCAGAAGAAATTTCTTTTTTAAGTTCTTAAACTGCATTTTCTCAGTCCTTTGACCAAATCCACTCCGAATCGTTTTTTAATAATTTATATAGAGGTCCTAACAAACAAGATATATTCGGAATAAAATTTCTATAATAGTTAACTAAACCTAAGAAACTTCTCAACTGTTTAATATCACAAGGACTACTAGACTCCATTATTGCTTTAACTTTACTTTCTAATGGTCTAAACCCTTCCTTCGAAATAAAGTACCCCAAGTATTCAATACTTGTTTTGAAAAATTCACATTTTTCTTCATTTACCGTGAGACCACAACGTTTCAATGTATTCAAAACAGCTACTAATTTTTTATTATGTTCCGCAACTGATTTGCCCGTAGTCAAAATATCATCGTAAAATATAATTGTTCCGTTTAAACCTTGCAATGAATTAAACATAACCCGCATAAATATACCTGGCGCTGCATTCCAACCATACACCAGTCGAGTATATCTATATACCTATGTTTGTAGCTATGGTAGTTATATCTCTACTACCCTCACTTAACTGTAATTGTGAATATGCCATTTTAAAACCTTATTTAGAAAACCTTACCGCTCCACTGATTTGTGTCAATAAATCCGTAATTACGGGTACTGGAAATTTATTTACAACCAAACCTGGATTAACTGTTAATTTATAATCTCCACAGATCCGAACTGATCCATCTTTCTTAATTATTGGAACAATGGGAGATGCATATCTACTCGTTTCTGCTGCTTGTAATATTCCCTCTGAAACAAGTCTATTCATTTCATGTTCGACTTTATCTTTAACAGCTAAAGGTATTTGCCTTGCATTTAGGGTTGCCAGACGTCCTTTATTTTAAAGGACGTCCTCTATTTCAGACCAAAAAATTGATCTTGTCCTCTAATTTAAAATCTCCAATAGACGACAATACTTTGTCGTTTAATTTGGAAAAAATAAATGAATCAGCGAGATTTCGCGCGATGTGCTGCGAGGCGGCGGGCGGCGGCGCGGCGCGGTCATCAGAAAACATCCTTTCCTTTAAGACATATTTTGGTATTTTATCACCTCAAAAAAGGAAAGTTATTTATTTAACATTAACTTTTCATTGCAATGGCGATGCCATCAGTGAACGGCGAACAACGCCAAATGCGGTTGGTAAAGTTAGACGAAAAGTAACGAAGTGTATGATTGCATGAAGGCATTTCGACAACAATTTTCAATAAGTAAAAAATTATAAAACGTAAATTTTGTCGGTTCTGTTGTGTACCGAAAAAATAGTTAAATTTTAAAATATCTGAGAGACAAATCGTCATCAGTCAAATCAATGGAACTTTTTCCTGTCTACCCAGGTAGTACGTTCTCGAGCGGTTGAAGTACCTTGCGGCTGTGTTTACCAAATAATTCTCTTAGGTACAAGGTGCGATCTCCGCAAGGTAAACAAAAGAGAAAATTTTCTAGAACGCACTAGTAGCTGCTGCTACAATTCTATAGTTTTGACAGTCAATTTAGAAGTGTAATTATATGATTTGAATAAATAATTAAATTCATTACTGTACACATATTCACACATATTTTGATATTCGTGTAAGTAGTATGACATAATTATCTTTTTTTCACATAATTCGTACATCTAAGTTTAAAAGAAATCAAATCTTTTACAATGCGATTCAGAACAAATTTAAAGAAATCGAAAGGTAATAAATATTTTGACCATAACAAATGATACATCTTTTATTTACTGGAAACTCTCTGGTGAAACATCACGTCTATAACTAAAATTTATTTTGTAAATAGTTTTCGTGAAGAATGTTAACACAAGGAAGAAAGAAAGTATCCAGTCAAAGAGTCTCTTCGAGAAAATGCATAATTGCATATTAAACAAACTAGTCTTCACTGTAAGTGTGCAGGTGTTTTTTCAAATCTCTCTTTTGAGAACATGAATAATTGCAGCCAGAAAACGAAAAAGTTTTTTCTTAGCTGTAAGTAAGCAAGTATCTCTTCAAGGTACACTGTTGATAACTTGCATAGTTGCACTCGGAACAAGAAAAAATGTTTTTCTCCTCTGTGGGTCATTGGAGGGACCCCACCACTTTCCCGTCCCGGTATAGGTGACTTATTGTCACCCCTTCGGGGCTCTCGCAAGGAAGCTAATTTTTTGGTATAAATGACTCTACAATTTCATAAATAAGGACTCTAGACCTCCAATGTCCCCGCATACATGGTTAGGTGGCGGTATGCAAGCGCCAAACATAAACAAGAGGGGAATAATAGTAAATTTTTTAAATATATAATGATGAGCTGGTGAAACAGGTAACTGAAAAGTGATGTACATGTTCGGCCGGCACTGCGTCTCCTAAATTAACAAAAGAAATATACATGTAAGTAAATGGTCTGAAGCTGGGGAGACAGTAAATGGAGAAGCTTCATCCCTCAGTGCTAGGCTGTCCCTGGGGCACGGAGCGGAAATCCGATCGAAGTTACTAGACCTTTTTACCGCGTCCTTAAGCTGAGTACTCGGTGGTGCCTTGAAGACAGTAAGCGGGAAAGGGGGACAACCCAAGACCCCAAGGAGAAAAGCGTCGAGTTCCAGAGGCAGGACGGAAGGTCGTGGGGCATCGTTCCCTCTTTCTTCAGTTCCGCCCGTGATCCAGGGGGTGGCGCTGGCAAGGAGAGTCAGCCCCCCCCTGTCTGTACGTCGCCTGAACGTATGTGGGGATAGGTCTTGACCAACCCCTTTTGGGGATTAGGACGATACATTACAGACACGGAGTTCAGTTCTGGCCTAAAAGGGTGAAAGCAGAAAATTTATTGTGATGCAATAATTAAACACCTGAAAAAAATTAAAATAAATAAAATGTGCATGATCGTTAAAAAAGAAGAGAAAAGTCTGTGGTCTCAGGAGCCATTAATACAAGAGGTAGAGCTAGAGGAAAAAAAACAAAAAAAAACCAAAAAGGAAAGAAGAAACAAAAAAAAAGGAAAAGGAATAAGGAGCTGAAGAACATACTTATTGAGATGAAAGGCAAAAACATATTAAGAAAGAAGAATCAAAAGCGATTATTAGAGCGTGGTACAAATAAGGCAGAAGAGTAAAATAGCAATTAGAGTTAAACCATGGAAGTTCAGGAACAAATACACCCGGGGACTAAAATTTTATGTGAAACTAGTCGGCAACTCTAAGCACAGGCCATCTCTCAACCCAAATCCTTGTAAACTTCCTCAGACATTCGAAATTAACTCTGTTAGCGACTAGATCAGCGTTAACCACTGGTCTGTTATCGACAATCAAACCGGCCGTTAGTTCATCACGTGCATCCTTCATGATCTCGCAGTGCCACAGAATATGCTCGGCTGTCTGGTTTAAGTCACCACAGGCGCAACTGGGATGGGGGGCCAGTGAGAGGGCGTGAAGTCTCCCCCTGAATTCCCCATGTCCAGAAAGCAGCTGCGTAACATAGTGATCCCGTGTGAGATGAGCCCCTTCCATTCTGGCTTTAACTGATGGGAAGAAGGAGTGAGTCCATCTTCCAGTTCTCGACCCACCTGATCTGCCACTCATTGAGTGACAGTTTTCTCATTCTCCTAAGCAGCCCAAGGAGAGTCCCCGCGCCACCCGGAGTCAGAGTGACTCCTAGGTGTGTGGCTGGGCGTCCTCTGGTGAGTCTCTGCTTGGTGAGCACTTCCCTGATTTCCAGATCGATAGGCAAGATGCCGGCCAAAACTGGCAAAGCGTCCGAAGCAACTGTTCTATACGCGCCGGAAAGAGCCAGCAAGGGGGTTCGCTGACCCCGTTTGAGAGCTGAGAGAATATGTGCGTTCTCCAGTCGGTGTTCCCACACAGAGGCCGCATATGAAACTTGCGCAACATACACCCCCCTGTATAGGGTCCGGAGCGCCGGAGAACGCAATCCCCAAACCGCCGTGGAGATTCTCCTCAACTTAAGGAACAGCGCTTGTGCCTTGCTGGACACTGCTTTAACGTGTGACAGGAAGGAGGACGATCGATCCAAAGTAACGTCTAAGTATTTTGCATTTTCGACAAATCTGATAGAGGTATCCCCCATTTTGATGGTCGGGTTCCTTGCTCTGCTTAGGAAGCCTTTCATCAGGAGACCCATGGTTTTGTGGGGAGCGAAGGTCATGCGGTTTCTCTTTCCCCATTCAAGTATTAGATTCAAACCCTCTTCAGCTTTGCTCTCGACTTTCTTTCTGCTGTTCCCCGAAACCAAGAACAATTTGTCATCAGCATAGTCCACCGTGACACTTCCTTCAGGCAATGGTAACCTGTAGGAGTCATCAAAGTCAATATTCCAGAGATCCGGGGCCAAGTTGGAACCTTATGGGCAACCCATGTCCACTTCACGTTCTATGGTGGTGTCTCCAAAGGATATGATGATAGATCGCTCTGAGAGATAGTTTTCGATCATCTTAAAGAGTTGTTTGGAGCAGCCCCTGTTTTTGACCTTGGTGAGTATCAACGGCCACCATGCATGATTGAAGGCACCAGTAATATCGAGGAATATTCCCACAACATACCTCTTCGGACAAACCTTCACCCAATCGAGCGCAAACAATAAAGCGTGCTCGGTGGATTTCCCAGGGACGAATCCAAATTGCCTGTCAGTAGGAGCCGAAAGAGTCTGCCGTAGTCGTGTTTTGATTAGTTTTTCCAGAATCTTACCCATTATTGGTAGGAGAGTAATAGGGCGGTAGGCTTTGATGTCATTCATCGGTTTATCGTTTCCCTTAGGGATAATCCTGAGCACGCCTCTCTTCCATTCCGAGGGAAAAACCCCTCTTCTCATGGACGTGTCCATCACTTGGAAGAGTTCCTCCCTAGCGTAGATCCAAACTTGCTTCACTATCGCACCGTTGAGCCTGTCATGCCCTGGTGCCTTCTTAGGACCCAAACCCTTAATTATTACATCTAATTCTTGTCTAGTGACTCGAATGAAGCTATCCTCCTGGGCGAGGTCACAAGGTGGAATCCTCGACAGGTTCCTTACCTGTTTGTGGTGGTCGCTTTCCCCAATTACTGAGTCTACAGGAACTAACTTACCCAGAAGTGTTTTGAGAGTGGAGGCCACATCCAAGGTCTCAGCGTTCCCTTCCCCCATGATGCTACTAAGAAACCGGTCAGAACCTTTACCCGTTTTCTCGATGGCGCTATGCACATTCCAAGGGTTGGCATTACCTATTTCATTAACCCATTTTTGCCAAGCAGCTCGTTTTGCTAGAAGGATAGCCCGTTTGAAGGACCCGCGGGCTCTCCTGAGCTCCGTCAGGCGTCGATCAGTCTCCTCCTGTGTGTGACCCTGTCGCCTGACGGAACTCATGGCCCTGTAGGCCCTTTTGTAGGCCCCTTTTAGCAAAGTCAGCTCAGGCGACCACCAAGGAGTTCTTATGTTCATCGTTGGGTTTATTTTTCCCAAGGATGAGTCTGCAGCTGAAACCACAGCCGCATTAAAAAAGTTCCCCAAATTGTCCGGATCCCTGGCAGCTACGCGATGAAAGTCCCTTAGTGTATCGCGTAGTGCAATCCCAAAGTTATCCCAATTTACGTTTGATGTTTTGAAGCTCCAGGAGGATCTTGGAGGAGTGAAATTCTTGAGTCCAACCGTAAAAGTTATAAGTCTATGGTCCGAGGTTATTTCGCATTCGTGGACCTTCCAGTTAGATACCCTGGCCGCAACAGACCCAGAGCAGATAGTTAAGTCTATGTTGCTCTCGCCATGTGAATTTGAGAATGTAGAAAGAGAACTCTGTTCATTTAATAAGCAAAGACCCTGCGCCGCAATCAGGTCCTCAACGGCGTCTGAACGTTCCGTCCTATAGTCACAAGAGTCAAACCACATCGGCGAGCGAGCGTTAAAGTCTCCTCCCACAACTACGTTGCGTCCTCTAAGCGCGTTGAGGGCGCGCGTCAGACTCAGGATATGTGGTCCCACCGGGTTCCCAAATTTAAAGTAGACTGAGATCAAGTAGATCTCAGTTGCACCGTCTTTAATACATACACAGGTTTGGTACTCGTCGGACAGTCCAGCCAGAAGGAGGGGGCTGATCACAGAAGAGTTAATCAGGACACCCGCCCCTGGTGCACGGCCCACTTCGAGCACCGCCCCTGGAAAACTTATCTTAGGTGTCTTACCTTCCCAGGTGTATTGTTCCTGAATGAGCAAAATGTCAAGTTTGAGGTCAAGCATGACCCGCTGCAGCTCCAGGGTGGCCAAACGGGAACGCTGCAGGTTGATCTGACCTACACAAATGGGGTTAATTGGATCCATAATCGGTCATACGGACTTGGACCTCAATAGTGGCTTGGTGGGCAGGGCACATCCTGTCGCCTGTGGGATGAGAAGCAGGTTTTTTGAATCTGGTACACGTTGCACAGACAGCAGGCTGTACCTTCCTGGGGCAATCCTCTAAGTTGTGCCCCACTTCAGCGCAGTGGCGGCAAGTCTCCTTTTCCTGGGTGCAGGCCTTACTGATGTGTCCGTATTGATGGCATTTGAAACACCTGGTTGCACCCAGGTAGTCCCGAGTGCGACAGGCGTTCCACCCTAGATAGCACAGCCCGCTGTCAATGAGTACTTTCCTTGCTTCAGGGTGGCAGGTGATGATCATGTTCATTGTCGCCATATCTCTTCTGCCAAACAAGGAGACTCTCCTCATTGTGCGAAGGTGATCCTCCTTAGACGTTTTTGTTTTTCCCTCTAGGTTATTAGTGTAGATCTCATCAAAGAGGGCTTGGTCCTGTGAGGTGTCGCCTTTTGGGACGTTGTAGACAACTATTTTGGGAAGGCGGCCAAGAGGGTTGACCATTTTGATGCCTCCCTGTGCAAGTTTTGATTCCACCTTCTTAATATTCTCAAGTCCTTTGGCATTGGTAGTTTGCAGAGCCAGTCCTGCACCCTTGATTTTCCTCGTCCGCACGACCTGGAAACCATCAGATTTGGGGTTAAGCATTTTTTGGAGAGATTTTTCTAAATCTTCCGAAGTTTTACCTTCTGGGACAACCGGATAGAATAGCACAGTCTGGGGACGAGGGAGAACCTGTCGCTGTTCTTCATTAACAATAATGGATTTAGAGGGGGGTCCTGACGCCGCCGTACTCGCGAATGTGTGTCGTGCTGCTAGTTGGGAGGTCAGCTTGGGGTCTATGATGGGGAGGCTGCGGGTGATACCTGTTAGGTTGTCGATTTTTTTGGCTATCTCCAGTTGGCCATTTATGATTTCCTCCACAAGGTTAGCCTTTGAAAGTACAGCTGTGTAGTCGATCATTAGGTTGGTGTAATCTGCCATTAGGAAATCCAGGATCGTTGAAATTTCTGCCTTGTCCGGTTTATTTAACTTGTTGCTGCCCTTAGATATAATTCTTCGCAGTTTAGTTAGTCTTTCTATGGCCGGGACTACACGCTTTTCGGTCATGGTTGGAGAGTCAGCTAGCCGGTGCCGCTTCCTGTTCTCCATGTTAGGAGAGTGTTCCATAATTGTAATGGAAGTGCCTTGCAGTGCAGTTGTATTGTCTTCCTGGGGGTCCTGTTCGACAATTATTTCCTCCACTTCACCTTCGTCTTCCGAAGTGTTGGAATCGTCGACAATCTGTTTATTTTTTGAAGATCCTTGAGTTGAGCGCTGTAGAAGGCGATTTTTTCTTCTCGATTCTTGTTTTTTGGTACATATTTTTTTTACCGGGGTCCCCGCACTCTTCCGAGGTCTCGCACTATGTCCATTGGATTCCTGGCCCGAAATAGCCTCTGAATCCATTTTATTCACAAAATCCCCAGAAATGGGGAAAAAAACTTTTTTGGGGAAAGTGCCCTCAGATTGTATAAAAACTCACTGAAAGTGGGGAAAAATATTTTTGGCACAAATCACTTTTAAAGTTATAAATAATTAATTAATTAAAAGTTTAATAAGAGGCCCTCCTATATAAAATTGTTTCTCTGGTGGGATCAAGATGGCCACCGTAATATTGTCAAAACATGAGAAATGGATGTTATGTTTTCTGGTATTTCCACTGCACAAATCTTGGGAAACGTGGTATCAGACGACGTGGGAAAATTTCCCGCATCCCGATGGCCGAAAACTAAGTTAAAATACCTTTTTTTACGCACCTAATTTTCTAAAACAAATTCATCACAATTCATTACACTGTGATGAATTGTCTGCTAGGCTAAAACACTTAAAAACTAGGCGAAAATTGTATTTATGGTATTTGACGAGGACACTTCTTGGGTGGAATTACGTTGCGCACTTAATAGTGTCAACTGTGATGCTTCAACACTAAAACTGAAAAAGTTATGAACACTAAAGTGGGGAGTCTCAGGGATTGACCTGAGCCCTCTTGTTTACCTATAGTAAAATGAAGATAAAAAGCACATTAATGGTTCAATTTTGGTGATTTTTTTTTTAAAGTGCACCTGGGCACTGAGCGCAGGTACCCCTAAGGGGGCTTGAAGGGTACGGGGGCACGAGGATGGCACCTAAAGAGTGTTTGTCAAACCAACTGTCACTTTTGAAATTGAAAAATGTTTGAGAAAGAGATTTAAAACACTGAAAATCACTAAACAGAAGCTATAGGCTTGTAGCCCTTCACTTTTAGTGTGTAGATGATACTTTTTAGACGCGATTAGCACAATTTATCTGTTTTTTATGATTAAACTGCGAAGAGCGTGGAAAAGTACCGCTGTTCCGCTTGAAGGCAAGAACTGAAACTGAGGTTTGAAGGACACCTCTGTGGGTCAGCATGTGATCCATCAAATGTCCAATATTTCCAATAAGAGGTGTTATTTTTAATAGCCCGCTATTTCGGTAGATCTTACTTTTGAAGCTGTCATTTTTTGACATTTGACAGGTAGAAACTAAGCCATTAATAAAAATGGAATGACACACGCTTCAACAACGGGTCCTTGAAATGCGTGAAAATGATCCGGAATTCCACCGAAAAATCATCTTGAGTGATGAGGCCCGATTCCACCTCGGTGGCTTCGTCAACAAGCAAAATTGTCGTTTTTTTTTTTTTTTTTTTTTTTTTTTTTTTTTACTTTATTTATTTTCATTTCTTTACACATATTATACATATTAATAGATAGTATAAAATAACATAATATATAATACCAAATGAAATATTTGTTTAATATTATTATGAAATGTTTGAAAAGGCTTTCTATCTCTATCCTCAACGTGTGACTGTTTGGTGCGGTTTATGGTCCGGAGGAGTCAGTGGACCTTACTTTTTGAAAATGAGGCTGGAGCAACAGTTACGGTGAATGGATGCGCTATCGAAAGATGATTTATGTTTTTTTATGGCCGGAAGTGGATGGTATTGAACTGGACAACGTTTACTTTCAACAAGACGGCGCTACGTGCCACACAAGCAACGAAACCATTGATCTTTTCCGATTAAATATCGAAATAACAAATTTTATTGGAAAACCCATTATATCTTAAACAGGGGTAAGATAGCCTTTCCTAGAAACTGAATATGTGCACTTGGAACATTAAAAAGGTGTGTCGCCACAGTGAGTCAGCAAGTGGGCCTTAAAATGGGCGTTTGAAAAATGTTTTCCTCCACTGTGAGTCAGCATGTGGCTCGTTAGGTCGCACTTTCGATAACATGAATAGTTGCACTCGGAACACGAAAAAGGTTTTTCTCCACTGTGAGTCAGCATGTGTGTCTTCAGGTTACCATGATGATAACTTGTAAAGTCGCACTCCAAACATGAAAGAGGTTTTGTTCCACTGTGAGTCAGCATGTGCCTTTTTAGCTGACCCTTACGACAGCACGCATATTTGCACACGGAACATGAAAAAGGTTTTTCTTCACTGTGAGTCAGCATGTGGCTCGTGAGGTGGCACTTTTGATAACATGCATAGTTGCATACGGAACATGAAAAAGGTTTTTCTCCACTGTGAATCAGAATGTGTCTCTTTAGTTTTTCCTGTTGATTACATGCATAATCACACTCCGAACATGAAAGTACTTTTTCTCCACTGTGAGTCAGCATGTGCCTCTTCAGCTGACCCTTTCGACAGCACGCATATTTGCACACGGAACATGAAAAAGGTTTTTCTTCACTGTGAGTCAGCATGTGGCTCGTTAGGTGGCACTTTTGATAAAAAGCATAGTTGCACACGGAACATGAAAAAGGTTTTTCTCCACTGTGAATCAGCATGTGTGTCTTTAGTATATCCTGTCGATTACATGCATAATCACACTCCGAACATGAAAGTACTTTTTCTCCACTGTGAGTCAGCATGTGCCTCATCAGCTGACCCTTTCGACAGCTCGCATATTTGCACACGGAACATGAAAAAGGTTTTTCTTCATTGTGAGTCATCATGTGGCTCAATAGGTTGCACTTTTGATAACATGCATAGTTGCACACGGAACATGAAAAAGGTTTTTTTCCACTGTGAATCAGCATGTGGCTCGTTAGGTCGCTCTTTCGATAACATGCATAGTTGCACACGGGACATGAAAAAGGTTTTTCTCCACTGTGAATCAGCATGTGGCTCGTTAGGTCGCTCTTTCGATAACATGCATAGTTGCACACGGAACATGAAAAAGATTTTTCTCCACTGTGAGTGAGCATGTGAATCTTTAGTTGATCCTTTCGACAGCACGCATATTTGCACACGGAACATGAAAAAGGTTTTTCTTCACTGTGAGTCAGCATGTGTCCCGTTAATTTGCTTTTTTGATAACATGCATAGTTGCACAAGGAACATGAAAAAGGTTTTACTCCACTGTGAGTCAGCATGTGGCTCGTTAGGTTGCACTTGTGATAACATGCATAGTTGCACACGGAACATGAAAAAGGTTTTTCTCCACTGTGAGTCAGCATGTGGCTCGTTAGGTCGCTCTTTCGATAACATGCATAGTTACACACGGGACATGAAAAAGGTTTTTCTCCACTGTGAATCAGCATGTGGCTCGTTAATTTGCTTTTTTGATAACATGCATAGTTGCACAAGGAACATGAAAAAGGTTTTTCTCCACTGTGAGTGAGCATGTGAATCTTTAGTTGATCCTTTCGACAGCACGCATATTTGCACACGGAACATGAAAAAGGTTTTTCTTCACTGTGAGTCAGCATGTGTCCCGTTAATTTGCTTTTATGAAAACAAGCATAGTTGCACAAGGAACATGAAAAAGATTTTACTCCACTGTGAGTCAGCATGTGGTTCTTCAGCTGAACCTTTCGACGACACGCATAGTTGCACACGGAACAAGAAAAAGGTTTTTCTCCACTGTGAATCAGCATGTGTCTCTTTAGTTTATCCTGTTGATTACATGCATAGTCACACTCCAAACATGAAAGTGCTTTTTCTCCACTGTGAGTCAGCGTATGCCTCTTCAGCTGACCCTTTTGACGACACGCATAGTTGCACACGGAACATGAAAAAGGTTTTTCTCCACTGTGAATCTGCATGTGTACGTTTGAATTTCGCTTTTGAAAATTCATGGCAAAATTTGACTTAGAAGAGAAGGAGTAGTTGCGGTTGAGAGGAGTGAATCCTTTTTCCACAAAATGCGTCCGAAGATCTGTCAACAAATTTGAAAAATAACATGGATGAAAATGATTCAGTTAAACTTAGAGTAAATAAGCGAAGTAAGTTCGTAGAAACGTTAAAAAATAGGAAATGCCCAATTTTTCAAGTTTACGATGAATATTGGTTTTACCTGCTTCCTTGGTAATTCTTCCAAAGCGTTCCAAGCATTCCTCTTTAACATCCGGCAGGTCTATGTCAATTTTCATATAAGTAAGCCCCGCTTCATCTTGTGGCGATCCAAGATCCGCGTTTATGGTAACTGATTCCACATTAATGCTTCCTGGAATAAAAAAGGAGAATAAATAGAATGTATCTTTGAATGGCCAGCCCTGAACCAAACGGCGCCAGGCGGGAGTTTAATTTTGGCTGCCCTTACAGTCTTAATTAGTATACACCATGGGTGGATATCAATGTAATCAATAAAATTATGATTTTTGGTTTTTTGTGGCACGGTATTTATCAAAAATAATATCAAGGGCGATGTGTTAAGTTGAGTATTCGACGCCCGAAGAGAACTGGTCCAATTGCGTCCACATAAGGACAGCCATGTATCTTCGTACCATTGATGTAAAACGAAACATTTTTTTAAATTAAAAAACTATAAACTATTTTATGACAAATAAAGATACCATAAAAGCTGGAATTCGGATGAAAGTTTTATAGGTCAATATCAGATAAAAATGACCACAGACGTCCACTTGAGGGACAGAATCAACAAGAAAGAAAAACCCTGCTCTAGAGCACCTTAAGTAGGGAGTTGTAAGTCAATGGGATAGTGTTTTCTAAATCAATATTTTTGAATTTTTAACGTTTAAAAAATACGTGTTATTTACATCATGTTCCAATAAAATTAGGGGAAAATAGAGGAACCGACAACTTATTGTGAATAGTATAATCATGTTAAAATAGTGCTGTATTTTGGTAGTTTCCGGAAAGGACGCATTTTAGGGTAAATACCCAATGCACCTTTTATTTTATAAGAGAGGATGAAACAAGTATATGTCCAGTTTGCACGACATTTAAACAGACATGTATTCCGGACTTCCGTATTTAAAGTTCTGTATTTTAAACGTATGCAATGCAACTACTCTTCGCATATTGCAAGAATTCCTTCGAAACAGCTGGGAGGTCGAAATCTAAATCGGAAAATGCAATTTCACCTCCACCTTCTTCCTGGAGCCCTGGTTCCGTCTTGATGGATATAGTATTTGGCTTCAGTAGATCCATGGTCTGCTTTGGTAGGGTTTGGTAATTAGTTTAACCCTGAAACAGAAGAAAGTCGTTACGAAATTCAGTTTTTAACATTTGGCTTCTCAAGTCGTAGCAAAAATACCCAAAAGAAAACCTTGAAGTCTACCGCCATTCTGTTGTAATCCACCTGTGATTAAAGAACTGTTACCCGTATATTTGTTATCATTTTAATAAATGCATTTGAAATACTAATCTTTTAATAGGTTGATGTCATATTGACAGTTTAAAACATTCAGCTGTGACAAAACGTCCGATGATTCACTAACTAAACTGGAAGAACGGTCGCTAACAAAGTGAAAACAATGAATTTAAGTATTATTTCTTACCAATAACCATCACATGCATGGTATAATAAGTTTAACAGGGCGGGATAAACAGAGTGTGGAAACAGGAAGAAAGATTGTCGGAAAAGAAAGCACTTGTCAGAAAATATATAGGTTATACATAGACAAGAATAAAGTCATAGACAATTAATATAATTTTCATGAACCTGGCCTTTTAAAAACTTGATAATTTTTACTTTTATTTTTACTGGGTACGATAAATACGCCTCTCCTAATAGTAGTAAAGTATATATTATTCATTTTCTATGTCCAATAATGATCTTTAATATCCTTATATTTGTATAAATTTAACTCTTATTAAACAAAATAAGAAAATACTGTGTGTTCCATTTTCCTGCTAAAAGCAGAAAAATGTCAAAGTTCGATACTGTCGTAAAAAGCACATCTTTATATTTTTAGATTAAAAGAACGGATTGTTTCGGAGAATTTAAATAATTTTTCAAATTTGAAAGATAATTTTCATGTTTCGGTAAAGATATTTTCGATTCCTGTTTCTATTTCAGCCTATCGTTGAAATTTGATCAATTGTTCAAATTCTCCATTATAATTATTATTTAAATTGATTTCAAATCTAATCCTTTATGATTTCAAATTATTCAAATAATTCAAATTAAAGGACACTTTAAGCTCATTTTTGCAGGACAGCACTTTGTCCTATGGATCTTTCTTGTTGTGATGGAATATTTTGAAATTTGATTTTTTTTAAATAATATTTAAGGCTAATAAATGGGATAGGCTACCAATGAGAATATTATTGTCTATGGTGGCGCCTTTTTTATTTTCCTAACAATTTTTTTTTCTTTGCTACGTACAAAAAGCCCGAAGATTTCGATCTAGTGAGTGGTTTATATATGGGTCTGGCCTTGAAATCCATTTGAAACCGACACGCCCAACTCCGTTTCTTTTAGAAAAAAAATAACAGATTTCATTCGCTTCGAGTTTAACATTTCAGTCAAAGCCACGCGACAAGGTCGCCGAAATTAGTTAAATTATAATATCATGTCGTGTCTAAAATATTGCTTGTTAAAGTTCTTTGTGATAAAAATATAAAGCCAGTGTAGTGTTAGCGAGTTACAAACATATATTCAACTTGATGTAGTAACTACGTAAGTTCACCTTAAAAGTGTATTAAAACTGAGTTTAAAATTTATTTATTTAAAGTACATGCGTAGTGGGGTAATTCTTTTTATAATTTTAAATAAAATGTATTAGCTGTTTTGTATAATTATTAAATCTTTAATGTCTAAGGACGGGTGGTTTCGGAGAATCTGAACAATTCATCAAATTTCAACGTTTATTTTCAAGTTCTGTGAAAGACTTATTCAAGTTCTGTTTTTATATCATTGTAGGCTAGTTGCTTGACAAAACTGAAATAAAAACAGAACTTGAAAAAATCTTTCACAGAACTTGAAAATGAACGTTGAAATTTGATGAATTGTTCAGATTCTCCGAAACAACCCGTCCTTAGTGTAGTAATGTAATCAATCATTAATTTCTCAGGTAAATTACATATATGCATCTATAAACTGTCGTTTTCCAATTAAATAATGTTACGAAGATTTAATCAACAATATCATAAAATACATAAAGTGAATAAAGTATGCATTATAAATTATCTTTTCATTCTTGAATACGAAAACATATTTTAAATGCATCTTTTATATGATAACAGACTTCATTCAGCATTGATCTCAAAATCATCATTTCTTTATCTACGAAGAAAAATAGAAAATTTTGTTCAGCATTAGTGGCAGTATTGTTATAATAATATGAGTATAATATGATTCTAGTTGGTTTACTAGGAACACGATAATTTATCAGCGATACTATTTCAGGGGATTCAAATCAGTTACTATTCATCTTAAATAAAATAAATAATAATTTAGTATTCGTTTTATCAATAAGAGTTGCAATTTTTCGATAGTGTAAATGCGTCCTGCCCATCACCAAAAGGGACAACACAATCTTCCTTCCCATCTACTCCCGTCCTACGTCTCTTTATCCTATACCTATATCCCCCATCCCTCCCACACCCCTCAACATAATATGTTGTAATAAACTGACATCACTTATATTATCGCACTTGTATAATTAATATTAGCAGAATGTTAATATTTTCTAATGATTATATTCTTCTTGGTATAGCCCGTATATCAGTCTGTCCCTATCATCGCTATGAGAGATATTTTATACTTCTATCAAGTTCCTCCCTGATGGGAGCCCTTGCCAGTGATGTGATTACAAAAAAAACCAACATTCTATATGTAAATTAATTTGAAAGAATTACTGTCAACTTTACGAAAAAAAATTGTCTATGACTTCGTTACTGTCCATTACTGTTGACACATTGTTTCTTCACCGTCATTCCTTCCCGTTTCCAAACTCCGTTTTACCCACGTTGTTAAATTTATCATCTGATACTTATGATAATTATTGGTAAGTTCAAATGCCTAAGGCAAGGAATTCATTTGGGGTTTTTTAAGGAATGTTTAGACTATCACGACGTCATATTTCCCATTTTATATATTATTTCGAAGACATTGATTAAAATTATACCTGATTATAAAAACATGGACTTCGTGACTTCTTATTTGGATAAAAACTGAACAATAATACCGATGTATCTTCATATAATATAATATACATATATGGAGTCATCTGACCATTGACAACGATTGTAACAGAATATTCCAAGTGAAATCAAATAATCAAAGCTCATACAAATTAGAATTCCATGTTCTGTTACAGGTAAATTGGTTAGGGCTTGAACTAATTATCAAACGCTACCACAGCAGTGATATGGATCTACTTAATCCAGAGAATGTTTCCATCAAGACGGAACCAGGGCTCAAGGAAGAAGGTGGATGTGAAATGCCGCATACTGATATAAACTTCGACCTCCCAGATGAAAAGAAGGAATATTTTCATATTTTGGAGAGTACTGGGACTGCTTGTTAGTTGCATTGCATATTTTATCTAAAATATTTTGAGTTGTCAGGCCGACGAGACATGTGCTTGTTCACAACGCCCTCTCTTTCCGTAAATACGCCTATTTGGTATTTATTGTTATTGTATCTTTGCCGGAAACAGCCAAACTACAACACTTTTTAAACATAATATTTTGTTTTCAAAAAATACCGCACAAGAGTCTCAACTGCTCCCAGCCTCTTGTAGCAATTGGATAGAATCGTGAGGCTGTAGGTTACAGGAAGGAGATATGCAAGTGGAAGGTTCTAAGAACCTTGCTCTTCATATCTGGTCACTGTTGTATTTGTTAATTGATCAATGTTTTATTTGTTAATGTGAAACCCGGATGATACGGAGAATATTTTCCGTATCTTTTAAAGGTATACATTGTGAAATCACAATGGTGATAAATCATTTCAAATTATTGGCGCACGCCGGGATTTGAATCCGTGGCCTCATGATTGCTAGTCGAGAGTCTTACCCCGACCGAGGAAACCGCTATTGCCATCGATAAGTTCCCATTTCCTCAAGTTTTCACCCCATAGAATTCGGGACGTGATGTCGGTTATGCGTAGTTATCTGAATTACAAATTTGTTAATATTGATGTAAGTAAACTTGACTCCATTGACTTTTCCCAACCAAACTTCGTACCGAAAGTGTCCTTCTTGAAGCACCGGTCTGTGAAGTGGACATATGGAGTCATTGTTTTTTCTTAAATTTATCTTCAAGTCTCTTAACCTAACTCTTGCTTCTGTATCGTTAATCAATCAAATATTTCATCGTTAATATTCTAATAAGTTTATTTTTTTAAATGTTTCTAGGCAGCATTATTGTGGAGACAGTTCCCATAAAGGCCGAATTTGGACCCGCGGAAGTAGATAAGGGGGGATTTCCTTATAAAGAAATTGACATAGACCTTCCGGATGTTAATAAGGAATACTTACAAAGCTTTGAAAGAATTACCCAGACGGCAGGTAAAATCAGTTTTTTTCTTTAAATAAACACTTTGTTCCGTCCCATTTTGTAAGATTTTTGGTACCTACTTACTGTCTTTTATAAACGTATAATTTGTAAATTTACCAACAGTTCTGAAGACGCATCCTGTGGAAAAACGATTCTCTTGTCCCCATTGTAACAACTCCTATTCTCATAAGTCAAAATTCAAAAGGCACTTACGCACTCATACTGGGGATAAACCCTTTTCATGTTCTGAATGCAACTATTCATATTTTCGAAAGGAACATCTGATGAGTCACATGCTTACTCATAGCGGAGATAAACTTTTTTCATGTTCCGATTGCAATTATTCATGTTCTCTAAAGGGAAATTTAACGAGACACATGCGGACTCACAGTGGAGAAAAACCCTATTCGTGTTCCCATTGCAGCAATTTATATTCTCAAAAGTCACATCTGACCAGCCACATGCTGACTCACAGTGGAGGAAAACCTTTTTCGTGTACCAACTGTAATTATTCATGTTCTCAAAAGGGAAATTTGACGAGACACATGCAGACTCACAGAGGAGAAAAACCTTATTCATGTTGAAAACAACTACTCATGTTCTCAAAATGGACATTTTAGGAATCACATACCGAACGACATAGGAGAAAAACCCTTTTTTATGTGCCCGAAAGGACCATCAACTATTTTCATGTTCTGACTGCAATTATTCGTATTCTCGAAATGGAGAGATAGATAAATCTGTAGGTCAGTGCGTCTAGGAGTGACGGATGTATGGATTCTTTCCTCCCTCTGGTATATGAGTGACGTCAAGGCAGGGCCTATGACATCCTTGTGATGCTGTATGGAGGATCTTTGTAAGTAAATGAAGTTCTAGGAATGAAAGCTGTAGGAGAGGTCGACAGGAATCTGAGGGTATCCAGGAGTTACGCATATATTATTCCATCCCTCCCATTGCGGGGCAAGGGGCTATCGGTCAAGCGGTCTCCTTTAATCGGCTTCTCCCAATCCGCCCCGCCACACTGTTGGTGAGCAGACGCATCCGCTGCCAAGACCTGGACAAACCTCAAACCATTAATCCGGGCACTCCTGCTAAAACAAATATAGCTAACCAATTGGGGTTGGTTACAGAGCTTTTTGCTATCCAATAAATGGTTCCAGGGGAAGTCGTAACCATACCCGCCTATCAAATTGAAAATTTCCACCACTTTTACTAACACATTTCGAAAGATTTGTTTCTTTTTAGAACTAAAGTAATGAATTATTTAACAAATATATATTTGTTAAATAATTCATTTCATTATTTGTTTTTTATCATAGTTCCAATTTAAATATGATAAAGTTACCTTTTTACAGACCAGTTGTTTATACTCGCTGTACCCCGCAATGCGTTGCTGTGGCTGATTATGTCTGTACAGAAAGAGAAATAATAGCGCGTTAGCAATAAAATTTACGTCCAAGAGATGGTGATGTTTTGTTGGTTTATTAAAAAACATACAAATACACGTTGAAAATGCAACGTTGCCACAAAATTTCAAAGCAATCGGTGAAGAACTTTTGGGGATTTAAATTTGGAACAAACAAACGCTTATGTTTTCATTTATATATAAAAGTGGATTAAGCAAGTTGACGATAGAATAACATTTATATTCACAGTGATTTTCATAAAATTGTAAAGTTTTCTAACACAAATGTTACTGATACAAAATCTGTTCATAAGCGTGAAGGTCTATCGTTTTTCAGTTCCTACTTGAATAAAATAGTAAAAATGATCTGTTTATGACTAAAAAGGTTTGTGATTACTGATATTTTATTTTGCTAATGTTGGGATATTCCCTCCTTGTTGCTTAGGGTCAATTGGCAAATATTGATAACGCTATGGTAATTATTGTTATTACGGTTCTCCATTTATTTGGGTTATTACGTTTTCATTTACATACTTAAATTACAACACTTTTCTCTGAAGTAAAATTATTCTAAGTGAATTTTGAAGATTAAAATGGATATATTAATGGTTTTTGAACATTATGTTCCAACTGTTTATTCATCACATATTTACGAACAATTTTCTTCATTAGGCGACTAATTTCTGGTGATTCTAATCTATCTAATTTTTGTCGTTTTGCGCAAACATAAAGATTTTGAAATCTCTATATTTATCAAAAGAATGTTGTTTTTCTAGTAAATGCATGGCGACGATCGATAAAAACCCTTTTTGACTAACCCAACTCGCTGTCCTAGTTCGTGTATGTTCAATAGTATGTATGTCTATATGAATGGCAATAAACTCACCTCGGCGAATGTAGGTTGTTACCTGGGAAAAATTTGCGTAAATAACATTGCGTACGCCGATGACATGGTTATTTTGTCTCCAAGCATTAAAGCATTGAGAAAGCTATTAAAGATATGCGAAGAATATGCCGCTGAACATAACATGGTCTACAACTCAACTAAATTTGTGTTAATAGTATTGAAAACGGGCGCAGGCCCTACAAAAGTACTACCCGTCAGCCTAAACGGCACAAAAATAACTGAAAAACCGGAGGTCAAATACTTAGGATACATCGTAACAGCGGAGCTCAATGATGATATGGATATTGATCGACAGAGTAGATCACTGTGCATCAGAGCAAATATGATTTCTCGACGATTTAACAAGTGTGGCCCAAAAGCAAAAAGGCAACTTTTTAACACATACCGCACGAGCCTATATACCTCGGAGCTGTGGACCAACTTCAACAAAGCATCTCTAAAAAGAATGGAAGTTCAGTACAACAATTCCTACCGAATACTTTTTGGGCTGTCCTGGTACTGCAGTGCCACTGAGAAGTTTGTAGAAGGGCGTACTCCCGGATTCCGAGCACTAATGAAAAAACGGATCACCAGCTTTGGAACACGACTAGCCACGAGCGAAAACGGTCTTGTGATGGCAGCACTGCACTTCTGGTAGGGACCTATTTACAAGCGATGGAGCCAAATCCTGATGTCATAGATAAAAAAAAATATATGTATTCAAATATATATTTTTTTAAATTTTTTTTCTTTTTAAAAAACTTTAATCTAATTGTGTTTTTTTTTGTATTATTATTATTATCTTTTGTTTTCGTTTATTGTGTATGTATTATCTTACAATATTTTTTATAAATACTTTATATATATTCTATGTATAATATGGAGCTCGTGGGATTGCACCACCCTCCCCGAGATCTGGAATAAAAAAAAAAATAAAAAAAATAGACCTTTTTTTGCAAAACTGAGTTATGAATTCCAATATGTCCATTAGCCTATTGCGCATTAATGCTAATAAAAAACTATTTTTTGGTTTTTAAGTGAGATTTTCAGCATTTTTTGAGTGCCAATACCCACTCACAGAACAATTTTTTAGTTCTTATTTGTTCGAACTCCCGGATATTGAACATTCAAACACTCAACGTTATGAATACAATATTTTTTGAAGTTCAGAGATATTTGTTCAACATCCCGACGAACGTTGAGGTCTTGAATGTTCAATCTCCACTTTCAATCAATCAGGAGCCGGCTAGTTAAAATGAGCGGCCATGTTGATTTTTACTTGTTTTCTAACAACTAAATTGTTCCACTAAAAATACGTTTAATTGCGAATATATACTGTTATTGAACTGAAAAATGACTTCACCGACTCCAGAATCAATAAACCTTAGACCAGTAGCTCAAATAGAAAGGTAAGTCTTAAAATTATGTATTTATAGGCTTTTTCACCACATTTTACATGTACTTCCTGAATTTCCTTGGCAAATATATAAAGGATGCTTCTTGTTATTTATTTATTAAATTATTTATTTACACCCTTAGGGCTTTTACCTAAAACGAGTATTAATAAATTATATTAGTGCATTAAAACTTATTTTTTCTTCAAGAAATACAATTAAATAGTCAGGACATGGAAATGTGCAAGAAGTCGACTGTTCTCATAGTCTGATTGAAAAACATCTACGACACATATTTAGTCCGTTATCTTTGCTAAGATCGCTGATGAAAACAAAGTCCAAATCTTTCAATTTTGAATTCATTCAATTATAATGTTTCGATTTTTTGTCTTTTAGTCACATAAAAAAAAATAAATAAATCCTTATCTAGGAACTACAATAAAACCAACTAGGCACACGACTAGCAATAATAAATGTATTGTTATAATAGCGCAGACCCATAACCCAAATCGCGTGAAAATATTTATAATTTTAGGATTTTAACAGATGAAAGTATTTAAATAAATAATATATTACTCACGATAATCAACATAAATAATAAACTCACGCAAATAAGATTTTCGAAATAAAAAAAAAATCTTTCTAAAATAAATAAATTTAAAAAATTACATTTCTCAAATGTAGGTAACGAAACAATAAAAATAAAAAAAATCCCACACTCATTTCAAATAAAGAATTACTAATTAATTTATTAGATTTAATACCTACTGATCAGTTCCAATTTTCAACTGAAAATGAACTTGAATAATTTTACACAGCAGTCAGGATTTTTTTTAATGGAATACCGCACACTGTCTCAACTGCTCCCAACCATCTGGAGCCAGTGGGGTATCCACAAATGGGGTATATTAGTATATTGTGAGGTTGAAGGTAGTGCGGAGGGGAAGGAGATGGAGAGGAGAAGGAAAGGAAGAAGGGGGAAGGAGAGGAGATAAGGTAAGTATGTACCTATTCAGATCTGGTCACCAAACACGGCTAAAGCCATTTCAATTCTGATAGTGGTATTTACACCATATCTTCCTCTCTGGAACATGCCGCAAATAAACTATATGTTATTTTAAATGAATAATTTGTGAAATCACACAAATGAATCAAATAAACTTTACTTACGCACGCCGGGGTTTGAACCCGCGACCTCCGGATCTCTAGACAAGAGCGTTACCCCATGGACACGGAGGTCGTAATACGTACTATGTAAGAATATTTGACATCACGCATGCACCGACAACCGTAAGTAGTATATTAGCGGTAGGTATCTTTGTACTTTCTCGTTGTTTTCAAACTTACATAATATTTTAATGATTTATATAGAGCAGTTTTTGTAAAAAATCACCTCACGGGCGCTGTTTGTATCTTTGAAAATAATACTTTAAGTCAACCACTACCTAAGATAAAAGTAAAGTGTTTGAAATCTGAAAATCACCCTGTACTTACAATTTACCACTAAATGGCTAATTGAACAAAAAATACCTCAAACTTATGGGAGCCGAATTGTTCAATTTTGAGACGATATGTTATATATCAAATATATCAAAAATAATCATCGTCATTTTCAAGCCATTTCATCGTTCACCTTTAACCCTAGAGTGGGCGCGCTATGAGCATTTTGCCACCCTCTGCAAAAAACCGTTGATGATTCTTAAATCTATTGCGCGTAAACTTTGCGCTTCTTAGTAGCTGCCCCCGCTATCGTTCGCAACCCGTGCCGAAAGATTGGACGCCATCGGTACGCGGGGGGCTGCTTGACAAGGAAGTTGTTATAGGTCTCGCAAGTTAAGTTGGCTTCATCACAGTACTCACACAGATGCAAAACTTACATGCAGCGTGTTTCGATTTAAGATTGAAAAAAAAAACAATTGATGATTATTTCACAATTGAGAACTCTAAGGACGGGTTGTTTCGGAGAATTTGAACAATTCATCAAATTTCAACGTTCATTTACGGGTTCTGTGAAAGTCCTATTCAAATTCTGTTATTCTATCATTATAGGCTAGTTGCTTGACAGAACTGAAATAAAAACAGAACTAAAAAATATCTTTCACAGAACTTGAAAATTAACTTTGAAATTTGAAGAATTGTTCGAGTTCTCCGAAACAACCCGTCCTAAGCCAAAGCGTGTTGAAGTCGGTCACATAAAACTTATTTTGTTTTACGACATCGTTATTGAAATATTGAAGTTTATCATTTTTTTTTCTAAACTAATGTGATAATTTTCAGGATTGAATTCAAATGGGTAGGTATTCTTAAAAAAGACAATGGTATTGCTAACAATTCTTAGTCATTTATGTAAGAATGCTGTACATAACAAACTTCCATCGATAATGACCCTAATTCACGGAAATTACGGCAATTGGAATTTATACCTAATTGTTTTTCGGGGAATAATTATTATTCTGACCAGAAATATTTATTTTACAAAGCATGTTTAATGTTAATTTGATATATTTCCTAGAAGTATAACTAACCCACATTTCCAAAATTTTATCGTTTCCTAGAAAATTTATTTATCTATTTTAACGAAGGGATGGTTTCTTTATGTCTTTAAAAGAATCGCAAAGATGTGATTTTTTTTACAGGGTCATTTCGGAAAACATCAATAATTGCATTCAGAGTGAATGAGTGGTTTCTTCAGTGAGATCATAAGTAGGAGATTCTTTCCATACCATTTTTTAGAGAACATTTATAATTGTATAATTAGAATGTACACATTTATAAACCAATATATTTATGACATATGAGTTCCCAATGTTTATATGACTAGATATTTAATTTTAAATAAAGTACTATAATTTTTAGAATTTCTTAAGAAGTAGATTTTACACATTTATAAACCAAGTATATGACAAATGATTTTTTATAAATATTATAGAAGTATAATGTAGAATAACTTAAAAAAGTAAATTAAAATGTTAAATTTTATAAAGTCGACTGATAACCAAAGTTCCTTTGAACAGAGTTCAGTAAATATGTCGATTTATAATTCTTTATTTGTGTTTTACTTAAATCCTCAGAAAATAAATTAACTAAATTGCAGTATTCTTACTTAAAATAGTCCACAAAAACGAGCGGCAAAATGCTCCCCACGCTTCCACTAACGTTTTACGGAGAGACGCGCCCACTCTAGGGTTAAGTCATAATATGGGCATATTATAGCTTCAATTTTCGAAAAATGATCTCTAAACATTTCCTGTTACACATTATGTATAAAACGAAATTACCACAATCGAGAATTTTTTAGAATTTGCCTATAAATACAAAAAAAAACATCTCCTGTAAAATTTTCCAAATGGTCTATTGAAAATACAAGCATTAAGGCAGCAATTTGTCAAACTGAGACAGTGCACTTTTGTATCTGCATGTACCTACAGTAATAGATATAAAAATATTATATATCAAATTGAGACATTGCACTTTCACTAAGGAACTGGATAAAACTATTCATATTTTGGAATATATTTGTCCCACTGTAATTTATTGTAATAAAATCGTAGATAAAATACCAAATTCATTCTCAATTTAAATATCAGATTATTAAAACAAAACTTTAATCAATTTCTACTATTAATTCATTTGCTAAATCATAAAACGGATGTTTTTATTTTATTTTTATTTTTTTATATTAACTCCACACAGGAGGCCCTGAAGAAAATAATTTCCCTCAGGGCCTATGTCATCTTTGGGGATGCTGTGTGGAGGGTCTTTTTGTGGAGAGGAAGGAGTGAACATGGGTCTTGAAGAGTCCCATGTTGTAGGAGGGAGGAAACACAGAGGCCGGCAGTTCGTTCCAAAGCCGAGTTAACCGAAGCATTCGCCAGTGAGAACAATAATTTTGTATTCAGAATTAAAGCTACTTTTTAACGTCTTTTGCGATATACATAAACAGTGGTATTGTTGTATTTGTGAAATCGTGTTATTAAAACATCACAGTGGAAGAAGTACCTATGCACCGAGTTAATTGCCTACATTTTAATCTATGTGTAAATAAAAAATGTTTTAATATTATCGCCATTTACCGAACACACGGATTTAACGAATATACTTTTATGCATGAATTCAGACACATTATTTTTTCAAAAAAGAATTTACAAAAACATAAAAATAATTGCCAATTTTAACATTAACATATCAAACGAAAATAATAACGAAATGAAAACTGATTTCATTAATTTTATGTCCGAAATGAATTTTATATTATGAATAAAAATGTATTCTAGAGAAATGACGGGACAACGTCCATTTTGTATAGATCTCATATGGTGAAACACAAAAGATACCGACAAATTACAAACAATAATATCAACAAATAATATTACTGACCATCACACCTGAATCCATATACCTACAAAAACTGTATATTAGTAAGCGTTCAAAGATGGTTGGAAAGGGAGACATGCAAGTACGAATATTAGAGGGAGCGCGCTAATACCGGGTGTGGCAAAAGTAATCACCCTATTGGAAAACGCTATAACTTTTGAAAATGGCGCCAAATGTCAATTCGGTTTTGACATTTGTGAAGTCAACAAACACAGAGTACGAATCGACAAGACATGAATCGGTTTACTCCGCAAGAACGCGGAATAATAAGCAGTACCAAAGTTTAACATAAACAAAAAAAAATACAGCAAAAGAACATTGGTTGATTACTTTTGCCCCACCATGTATTAAAAAAAGAAAATAATTAAGCGAAAATATTTAATAAAACACGACTCGATGGAAAAACAGCAAAAATCCTTCGACAAATGCTTTAGTTTTAATATATCGGAACACGTGCTTATGCACTTGCGTATGTCTTGATAATATATAATGATGAAATGCGAATATGTAACGATTTCTATGAACACGTGTTCTGACATCTGATAATACATTGGTATTTTACTAATAGCTTATCAGGAAACCATCAATTCATTCATTAAGGGCCTGCAATCCCGTTCTAAACCGGATTTCGAATAATTTGAAGAGATTCTGATCCGTATAAGTAACCTGTTATAACCTTGTTTTTGATTCATCGCTTTTCATGGCTCTACATCACTTTTTAAATTTGTGTTGAGTTGTCATCTTTATGTGTTATACGGTCACCACATTTTGTTTGCCTGTCTTGTGCTCCCAAAAGTGTACGGAGTGTTGCGCGTATGTTTGAATAGTGGTTGCTTTGAGTGCCGATTAGAAATAAGTAGGTACTTATGTATTAATAGTAGTTGCTTTGAGTGACGATTAGAAATAGGTAGATACGTATTTATCAATTTAATTTAAACGCCCCGATGGGCGTTAGCATTATACATATTTTACTGCATAATACAGTGACAACAGAAGGTTTAATTATTAAAGCATCAACACAAAAATAACATTTTTTTAATGTATGAATAGTGGTTGCTTTGAGTGCCGATTAGAAAAAGGCAGGAACTTTTGTAATTGTATGATTATTTGCGTAAGAAAATGAAAATTTCAGTTAGTTTAACATCAGAACACGCGTTCACAGTTTATGTTGACTCCACGAGAACGGGTTGTTTCTTCGACTAAGTTTTGTAGTCATGTGGAAAGAGTTTCCGGCATCTGTTTTTTCTTCTTCATATAATTAAATCCTTCCTACAGCCCCTACCTTAAGCCGCCTCTTAACGCTGCGTAAATAAATGACGATATAGTTCCCCTGTCTTAACACTGTACAGACAAGGACGCTCTTGTGAGGTGTAACATAAAAAATCATTTTTTTGTCTTAATTTAGTGACTTAATCTATATTATCATTATACACAAAGAGTGTAAGTGAGCGGGTGGATTAAATAATTTATTAAGTGCGTATACCTCGTTTCAGAGGTGTCATTTTTTTATTGTGACGAGTAAAGTTTAATTTATTCACGTAATTGTTGATTATTTTTAGACTTCTTGCATTTCTGAATTGCTTTATTCAAATAATTAATGTGTGTGTTTCTTAAAATCTCGTTTTCGAGAAGATAAATAGTGGATCTGGGTACATGAAAAATGTTTTTCTCCACTGTGAGTCAGCATTGGCTCTGTAAAGTGCCCTTTAGAGAAAATGAATAATTGCACTCAGAACATAAACAAAAGTTTTACTCCACTGTGAACAAGCATGTGACTCTTTAAATTGCTCTTTTGAGAAAAGGAATTATTACACTGGAAACATGAAAAACGTTTAATTCCACTGTGTGTCAGCATGTGGCTCTTTAAATTGCCCTTTCGACAACATGTATAGTCGCACTCAGAACATGAAAAAGGTTTAATTCCACTGTGTGTCAGCATGTGGTTCTTTAAATTGCTCTTTTGAGAACATGTATAGTTGCACTCAGAACATGAAAAAGGTTTTACTCCACTGTGAGTCAGCATGTGGCTCTTTAAATTGCTCTTATGAGAACATGTACAGTTGCACTCAGAACATGAAAAAGGTTTTACTCCACTGTGAGTCAGCATGTGGCTCTTTATAGTGGCCTTTTTAGAACATATATAGTTGCACTCAGAACATGAAAAAGGTTTTACTCTACTGTGAGTCAACATGTGGCTCTTTAAAGTGCTTTTTTGAGAAAACGAATAATTGCACTCAGAACATGAAAAAACTTTTTTCTCCACTGTGAGTGAGCATGTGTCGCTTTAAATTGCCCTTTAGAGAACATGAATAGTTGCACTCAGAACATAAAAAAGTTTTTACTCCACTGTGAGTAAGTATGTGTCTCTTTAAACCACTCTTTTGAGAAAATGAATTATTGCACACGGAACATGAAAAAGATTTAATTCCTCTGTGAGTCAGCATGTGGCTCTTTAAATTGCTCTTTTGAGAACATGAATAGTTGCACTCGGAACATGAAAAAGATTTAATTGCACTGTGTGTCAGCATGTGGTTCTTTAAATTGCTCTTTTGAGAACATTTATAGTTGCACTAAGAACATGAAAAAGGTTTTACTCGGCTGTGAGTCAGCACGTGTCTCTTTAAATTGCTCTTTTGAGAACATGTATAGTTGCACTCAGAACATGAAAAAGGTTTTACTCCAGTGTGAGTCAGCATGTGGCTCTTTAAAGTGGCCTTTTTAGAACATATATAGTTGCACTCAGAACATGAAAAAGGTTTTACTCCACTGTGAGTCAGCATGTGGCTCTTTAAATTGCTCTTTTGAGAACATGTATAGTTGCACTCAGAACATGAAAAAGGTTTGACTCCACTGTGAGTCAGCATGTGGCTCTTTAAAGTGCTTTTTTGAGAAAACGAATAATTGCACTCAGAACATGAAAAACTTTTTTCTCCACTGTGAGTGAGCATGTGTCGCTTTAAATTGCCCTTTTGAGAACATGAATAGTTGCACTCAGAACATAAAAAAGTTTTTACTCCACTGTGAGTAAGTATGTGGCTCTTTAAATTGCTCTTTTGAGAACATGTATAGTTGCACTCAGAACATGAAAAAGGTTTTACTCCACTGTGAGTCAGCATGTGGCTCTTTAAATTGCTCTTATGAGAACATGTACAGTTGCACTCAGAACATGAAAAAGGTTTTACTCCACTGTGAGTCAGCATGTGGCTCTTTAAATTGCTCTTTTGAGAACATGTATAGTTGCACTCAGGACATGAAAAAGGTTTTACTCCACTGTGGGTCAGCATGTGGCTCTTTAAAGTGGCCTTTTGAGAACATGTATAGTTGCACTCAGTACATGAAAAAGGTTTTACTCCACTGTGGGTCAGCATGTGGCTCTTTAAAGTGGCCTTTTGAGAACATGTATAGATGCATTCAGAACATGAAAACCGTTTTTCTCCAATGTAAATCAGCACGTGGCTCTTTAAGGTGCTTTTTGTAAAGTGTACTTCCTTAGTGTGAAACGGCATGTGGCTCTTTAAATCGCTCTTTTGAGAACATGAATAGTTGCAGTCGGAACAGGAGTAGTTAGTATCGGGAGATACGAATAGCTTTTCCGCGAGATGCATCTTCAGCTCTGTAGACAAAATGAAAAATTTCATTGTTAAATAAGGCTCAGTTAAGACTAATTAGATACACTAAGTATAGATAAGCACAGTTACTTCATAAATATGATAGGATACTCAAAAAATGGATATCATTTACATTATTATCAGATTTTTTTAAATGTTACTAGGAAAATCGGTTTTACTTGCTGTCTGGGTAATAGTCTCAATGCGTTCTAAGCATTCGTTTTTAAGATCAGGCAGGTCTATGTCTATTTCCATATAAGGAAAACCCCCCTTATCTTCTTCTCGTGGCGTAAGTTCTGCCTTTATGGTATCAGCCTCAACATTAACGCTACCTGAAAAAAATAATCAATAATACGTACAAGATAAACGACAAAATGCATTTTTTATTTAAAAGCTTTAAATTATTTTTCAACGATTGAGAACGCCTTTATAAACAATGAAAAGCGTGAATTTTGAGAAGAGACTGCATATTTTTGAGAAAAATAATAACTTGAGATGTCCGTTTCAGATCGTCAGATGCATGATTCAAGGAAAAATCTTTTAATCTTGAGAATCTTCAGTACGGAGTTGTTTTCAGTCAATGGAAACTTTGTAACCTTGATTATGACCGTGACCGATATATAAGTTGTAAGAGTGTAGTTATTTGGCAGTTTTCTACAAATTTTCATTAAAAAATAAACTGACATACAAACAGAACGTAAATGTGTCCTGTTAACACGATATTTCCAAACGGACATGGATTCCGAACACCCGAATTTAAAATTCAACATTTAATATGTATGGAATGCAACTAAGTGACTGTCCGAGAACTCCCCGCATATTGCAAACATTCCTTCATTACATCTGAGAGGTCGTAAACAATATCCGTATACGGCATTTCACCTCCGCCTTCTTTCTGGGGCCCTGGTTCCCTGATTTTGAAGACAATGTAAATACACCCAGGAATAGCTTGAAATGTTAAATATTCCATAGAAAACAGGTTTTACCTGATATCTGGATAGTTGTTTCAAAACGTTCTAAGCATTCCTTTTTAACATCTGGCAGGTCTACGTCAATTTCCATGTACGGATATCTCCCTTGAGCGTCTTCTTGGGGTTTAAGATCAGCCTTGAAGGTAACTGTCTCCACATTATTTCTACCTGCATAAACAATACATATATTGATAATTGATGTACAGTAAAATGTATATATACTATTTAAATTTAAATATTAAAGAGTGATGATACCATTGATTCACCACGTAGAAGCAGGAATTTGCGAAAGAGACTTTAAAGTTTATTATCTTAAATGTATAAACAATTATGTCAAAAATAAGATAAGGTGAAACCTGAGGTCCTGTCTGCACGACATTTCAAAGCGGAAATGAATTTCAAACCTCCGAATTTAACATCCTACATACTTTTACAGGTGAAATTCAACTTACTGGCTGACCGAGTTCTCTCCGCATGTTGCAAACATTCCTTCTTTACATTTGGTAGGTCGATATCTATGTCTGTATATGGTTTATCACTTCCGCCTTCTTTCCGGGGCTCTGGTTCTGTCTTGATGGAAACAGTATCTGGATTAAGTATATCCATGGCACTGTTCTGTGGTGGCAATTTGTGATTGGTTCAAGCCCAAACAAATGTAACTGAAACTAAATATTGTGATAAAGGAACCTTTGAATATTTGGTTTCCAATTCTTGGTTCACAATTTTTGGGAACAAGAATATAATTAGATTATAAAATTTACAACTTAATATATAAATATAAAGATAAAACAGTATTACCTTATATTAGATCCGCCATTCGGCTTTCAACAGAATATCGGAAATCCATCTTTTTAAAATATGAGTATTTAAATCAATGCAAACTTAAAACTGTAATCTGCTAATATTATTGAGCGACGTATTTACCAAAACGGGCTACGCCAACGTTGTTCGTATTATTCAGAGAAGGGTTTAAAAAGTCTTCCGTACACAACTGATTTATTCAGTGCGCGATACGATCAACAACGGAAATTAGTGTGACTGACGTCTCTGCTATCGGACATTTGGGATTAGAAGAAGAAAGTGTGAGCAATTGCTACTGCATATAAACCCTAGACTGTTGCTGTCTCACTCTAGTAAACTCAAGTCAAAGATACATTATAATTATTCCATAGAAACTCTAATCTAAAAATAAGTAGACGTCAGATTGACTGTTTAATCATTTTTCAAACAAAAGTTTTAGCATGACGTAGCCAAAATTCAAGAAGGTGTTCGCTCAGTTTGATTCGGAAAAACTGCCGGTACCAAAAGGGATGCCGATGAATATACGTATTAGTACCAACAACTATCATAAGAATGGGATGATAAAATGAACTGCGAAGGTTAAACAGAGTTTTGAAACAGGATCAAACGACTGACAGAACAAAACACGTGTCCATAAATATACCACTCTCTAGATCGATATCTTCCGGCTTTTTGTATCCAACAGAATTATACAGTACTTAACCACAGATATACAAGCAGTACCTACCGTGCGGAGCAGAGCAGTAGACAAGGTACAGGAAACTCAAGGCCATTTAAAAAAAGATGCGACCATAGACAACATAATTGCTCTCAGCCTACTCTATTCATTCACTAGCCCAAAACAACTATTATAAAAATAAAAATGTCCTTGAAGCAGAAAAATGTCGAAATGTTTTCCAAGGGCAAGGTTCATCTGACTAAGAAAATAAACTTTTACAGTGCATTTCCTTAAGATGAAACTTGTTAATCTGAGAAGAAGAAACCCAAAATGACAAGAAATTTGCAAAAACACTGAAGAAAATTTCCAAAACATGATTGTCCGACAGTACGACGAAAAATTCCGACATTTTTCAGCCTCATGAACTCATGGTTACATATGTTTAAAAATCTTTAATTTCACCAAAACAATAAGATAATACAGGATAACACTAATCAATAACATGAATAAGTTTATCGATATAATAAATAACATTTATACGTTGTGGAGGAAGACATATGTCAAGTATGAAGCATTGTTCAAAAGACCGAACGAATAACCTAAAACTGTTAATTCACTTTAAACTTGAACTTACGTAGGTAGGTTGAATATAATATGTTTGTAACTCGCTGACACTATACTGGCTTATATTGTATTTTTATCACGAACAACTTTAACACGCAATATTTTCGACGGAAATGATAGTATTTCGGCAGCAAATGACAACCCGCGTGTATAAATAAACCACTCTCATTTTGTTTGAATGATTTGAAACTGTCAAACGGGAAAATTCCGTCATTTCTTTCTGTTACACGAGTCATTATGGTAGAGAGCGAGAGATCAAACCAATCCTTCTGTTCTCACCAATGAGATCTGAGCTTTTAGCCATATTATTCGTTTTCTATAAGAATTTTGAGGTGGGCGTGGCGGTTTCAAATGAGTTTCAAGGCCAAAGCTTAGTTAAATGCCCCTGCACGTGTCAATTAATCAAATCAGTTATGCTTAGACCATAAATAAACCACTCTCTAGATCGATATCTTCGGGCTTTTTGTATGGCCCCATTTTGTCACCCCCTTAACCACAGACGACCACAGATAAAACGGTCTTTTGGTCCAGACAGGTAAATATATCGTTGACCATAAAGAAATCTCAAGGCCATTTAAAAAAAGTGCAAACATAGACAATATAACTGCACCCAGCTAACATGGTTCATTCACTAGCCCAAAAAAATTATATTTTAAAAATAAAAATATTGGAATGCAGGAAAAGGAAAATAAAAAGAAACCCACAGCTATGCACACATCAAAATATTTTTTATTTTCAAAAAGATAATGGATAGTAATACAAAACAGGGTCAGTACAACCGATGTATTGAGCATTGATTTATTATTGAAGTAGAAGATAATACTAATTTATCTAAACAAAACATGAAACAGAACAAGACACAGAAAAAATAAAAAGTAACGGTCTCAACTAGGAATCGAACCCAGTCTTACTGCAACAACTTAATAGGATTTAATTTGACCTTGCACAAAAATACAAGAATATATACACAAAATACATATTCAACGTGTTGAAAGATATTCATTATGTCAAGTACCTAATAGTAACGCCTTTTGACTTTTACATGATAATCAAATCATAATACATAAACCATAATATAAGAGATAAAAATCGTGTACATAATAAAAGCTTGTAAAGAAATATAGCTTGTAAAACAACAAAAGATATTGTGAAATAGAAGTTAAGAACATTCATAAGTACAAAACCCAAGAAATAACAACAAACACGTTCAATAGAAACACTAGATCATGGTCATAAACTTATCCAACAAATAACTACTAATACAACTTTTGGGCAAAAAAGCTTCTTATATCATAGTATTAAACTCTACAACAAAATACCACTATCACTCAAAAACCTCAACACTTTAACATTTAAATCTGAAATAAAAAGCTGGATACTTAACATAGGGAGATCCGAAATAGAAAATTTACTGAGATCAATCACAGACTAAAACAGAATCAACTGAACTATACTAAAAAACACTTCATATATATAACTATACAAAAAAACCTCTCATATATACATATATATATATATATATATATATCAAAAAACATCTTACTTAATTTAAAATTATTAAAAAAAAAAAAAAATTAAAAATCGATACACCCTAGTGCAGAGGTCGGCAAACTTATTTGCCAAAGAGCCAAATATGTACATTACAACGATTTTAAAAAAAATAGTAAGATCCAATTCTTTTTTTTTGATTTAGCAAACATTTATTATAATTTCAGCACTTTATTAAATTACGGGTACCTACACTAAATGAAACTTGATATCATATTTAAAAAACATTTTATTCGATGATAAAAAAATAATATTCAATTAAAGAATCCATAATGAGGCATCTCATTCAAAAATCAAAACTAAAGTTAGGTCATTCTACCTCCGTGGAACATGAAAACAAATATCTAGAACTATAACAAATACCTAGATCTGTGAAAAACAAATAATATCCAAAACAAATAATATTATGGACAAACACCTAGATCTGTTAACCATTGTTAAAAATAAAATAATTACTATCGTACATTATGAATATTATGATCAAAAGCATTATAAGAATTAGTAAAATATTTTAATATTAAGTACCTATTACACTATTACGTAATTATGATGTATTACCTATTAAAATATTAAGTTGAGATATAATTATTTTATTACAAACAAATAAACAGGAAAATGAGAAATTTCTTACAATCAAACTGATTGATCACTTTTGTAAGATTTAAGTAACGTAAAATATTGTACAAAGAAAAATTTGAAAAACAGATTAAAAATAAAATATATTAAACCATGACAATGACAATCATAATAAATACTTAATGCGAACCATGCCCTTGCATCTCCTTCGAAAGTTTGAGTAAGTCAGGTTTGTATGTTGTTGTTCTTAATTTTAGGCACGATTCCAAGTTGTCATCAATAAGACGACTTCTCAGTTTACTTTTGATAAAGTTCATGCTTGAAAAAGATTGTTCGCATGAATATATAGAACCAAAAAGGGATAGTACAGAAAAAGCGAGTTTTTTCAGCTGGTCATAACAGTTGGTAATACTATTCCAAGCGTTAAATATGATCATGTCTTCCTTCTCTAGGTCTTTCAAGGTAGACCACTTGTGTTGTGAACTAAGCTCACATTTTTTCTTCTCCAGTATTTCTAAATCAACACAAAGGCGTTGAAATTAAAAGCTCCATAATTCATTGTTTTTTAAATCCAGCAATTGTATTTCAAAGTTACCAACGTCAATGCCAAAAGGAGAAAAATTCAAATCTGTTATCGAAGCATTAAGAGGATGTTTGACGAATGCTAAGGTCGCTCTGCTGTTTTTAAATTCCTGAAACCTGCTGAGAATTGCTTCCCTCATATTTAAGATGGTTGTTTTGAAGTAGTGTTTGTCAATGAAATAATTATTTTCTTGGCCATGCTTCAGCAGACTCGGAAAGTGAAACAATGTTTCCCTTGGAAAATATTCAGCGAAGAGGGATAATTTGTTTTCAAATGAAACGACTTCTTCTAAAATCGAAAATTATTGTATTTCCTTTCCCTTGTAGTTTATGATTAAGTTGATTTAGATGAGACGTAACGTCTACCATGAAATAAAAGTTTTGAATCCACTTATCGTCTGTTAGTTCTAGATAGTTAACACCCTTCTCGAGGAGAAATGCTTTGATTTCTGGAAACAGCTATTCGAAACGCTTTAAAACGTTCCCTCTTGATAACCAACGTACCTTGTTATGAAGCAGAAGATCACCGTACTCACTCTCCATTTCAACTAAAAATTCTTTGAATTGGCGATGATTAAGAGCTTAAGCTAAAATGGAGTTAACAATCGTAATCACCAATTCCATAACTTTACAAATTTCCAATAAAAACACATAAATTTGTTTTTGACCACTATAGTTTTATTTTCACTCTACCGGTTTCGGAAGAACCCTTCCTTCGTCAGGAGAATATTAAAAACTTACACAACTTAAATTTTAGGGAGAACCAACAGACAAGCAGTTGTGTGGCAACTTTACTGAGCTACCTCTATTTTAGGGAGAACCAACAGACAAGCAGCTGTGTGGCAACTTTACTGAGCTACCTCTATTTTAGGGAGAACCAACAGACAAGCAGCTGTGTGGCAACTTTACTGAGCTACCTCTATTTTAGGGAGAACAAACAGACAAGCAGCTGTGTGACAACTTTACTGAGCTACCTCTATTTTAGGGAGAACCAACAGACAAGCAGTTGTGTGGCAACTTTACTGAACTACCTATATTTTAGGGAGAACAAACAGACAAGCAGCTATGTGGCAACTTTACTGAGCTACCTCTATTTTAGGGAGAACCAACAGACAAGCAGTTGTGTGGCAACTTTACTGAACTACCTATATTTTAGGGAGAACCAACAGACAAGCAGCTATGTGGCAACTTTACTGAGCTACCTCTATTTTAGGGAGAACCAACAGACAAGCAGCTGTGTGGCAACTTTACTGAGCTACCTCTATTTAATACTTAAATTGTGTGAAACGATTGTATTATTAAATAAAATCTTATTCGGCTGTGAGCACTTTTGGAAATATACAGGTTAATTTAAAATTGATAAACGTTGTACATGTAAATACATTTAAATTTATACTATACAATAATGTAGAAACTATACGACAAATTTTCGCGTGCGATATGTAATACCGCTATTCGATTTAGTATTTTCATCGCTTTTGTTAGAACACGAAATGATGAAAACAAAAAAAAATCATTTTTCACTCAAAAGAACAAATCACGGCAGACGAATCAAGCAACATGGCGTAAAGACAAACTGCAAGCGAATGATGTATGCACAAGTTATTTCGCCCCAAATTTCAAACTGCCTGACCTTGATCAGTTCAGTTCTCGCCTCCGGGTTAGAATATGCTAAAATTTTGCTCCGCAATTATTTTTCTTTAAAACGGTTCCGGTCAAACTTTTACAAACATCAAAGCGCCACCAGGTGTATTTTTTTCGGGCTATCCGCCTGAAATACTTATTTTCTTGTTATTGTGTTACTTTTGTATTATTATCGTTTTTAGTGTTAAAAACTAATAATCTGCCCTAGGGGTGTCTTCACCACATCCCCGGTATTCCACTACCGATACTGGGTGAAAAGTTCTCATCCGAGCGGTGTTCCTCATCAATATACGTTTAACGTGCACAGTTATCAGTGAATCTCGACGACACATACTGTATCAGACGCAGAATTTTTTTCTGCGTCGAGTGATCGTCGTGTTTTTTTTGTGAGTTACATACTTTTTGTGATTTAGACGTTTTAAAGTGCAAACACGTGGTAATTATTCCAGAACATTCCACGCAAATCTCTGTTAAGTGACGAAAGAACAGTTTGGAGGACTAACCCTTTACTTGGGAACAATGTTAAATTTTGATCTTTTTTTTGAAAATTAGTATGGTTAAGTCCAATATTTTTCAGTTTTTGTGAAGTGCCATATCCATTTTGAACATCTTATTTTTTTAGATAATCAATATAAAGTGGAGGACTAATAAGTTGATTTCTTAAACAATATTTTTTGTGGTTTTATTAAATTCAAAGGGGAGGGATACTAAAAAATAAAATAAATTTATTAAATAAAATTGGGTAATTGTAGATTTTTATTGGGTAATTGTGTAACTTCCTTAAAATTGACTTTTTTTGAATTTTGACAAGAGTTAAGGTGAAAAATTTTCCCCATTTTTGGGTAAAATTTCAAAATCTAGGGATTTTTTTTTAATTTACCCCATTTTTTCGGGAAAAATGGATTCTGACGTAGTTTCGCCCGGCGAAACCGGTGGTGCCACTGGCAGACGTGCCGGACCTTCCAGTTCGCGGGAAAGTGCGCTATTAGCCCGTATGATCCACGAAATGTAAATTAAGTTTACTTTTTCGGTCCCGGGCAGGATATTGAATACTTAAGTCGGTTTTTCCTTTATTGAAATAATAAAAAAAATTCCACTAAACTCAAGGTTGCTTGAATTAACCCTCAATCAATGTAACGTGTCGGTTTCGTAAACGAAATATATACAAAAATGTATATTTTTAAATATAAATTTATATAACTTATGTAGTTACTTCATAACCACAACTTATATCTTCTATATCACAATACTCACTTATTGTGATAAAAGTGTCTGAGTTTCGATTTATTGTTATTTTTATTTTAAAACGAGTTTTAGTTATGGAAGAGAGAGATAAAAAAAAATATATATATATATATATTATGTATTTCTACAAGATATCTGTTAGCTACTCAGAATCTCACAGAAAACATAATGAAATAAACAGAGTGGTTACTATGTCAGCCAAAATAGATGCACTCAAAGATTCATGACGTCTTTGAGTTATAAACATTGAATGACACATAGCCCCTTGTTTATTCAAATAATATTATTAAAATGCACGAAATATGTATTATAGTTTACATAATATATCGCATTAATTGGGTGCGAGAAAGAAATATATGCATCAACATGAACGCGGCGACCTTTGACGAATTCATATTTATTATTATTATGCGTAAATATTGTTCATTGCGACGCGGGAATGAATCTTTTTGTCGGTATTTTAATAGTCGTGTATTATTAAGATATATCAAGTTACCGCTCGTAGCGTGTTTTATTTTTGACCAAACAATTTATTTTCTGTGTAATATTTTTCTGTTGCGAGTTTTTATTCTGATCTATGATTTATTTTCTGTTATATTACTTTTGCGGCAAGTTAATAATAATAATTCCCTTGTCGGCATATTATTACCAGTGAAATTGTTAACGATATTTATTCTCAGACCGGATGAGCAAAGTGATTGTATGTGTAATGACCGCCGTTGCCTTTTCAACATTTAAAATTCTACCAATATTGGGAGGATCCATGATTTAATAATGGGAACGACCGGTAAAGTCTATGGATCTTAATTTAAAAACAACCAATACGATATTTATTAAAGAATGTGAATTAAAACAATAACTGAATTTAATCCGATCGCAAATTGACACTTGGAAGTTCGTTAGAGTATTTGAATTATTCCAACTTATTACAATGAAACAGATAAGCAAAGCTTAACCTGACAAAAAAAAATTATTTCTATAACGAAACAATTAAATTGCATTTCAAAATTGAAATAACACATCTATCTCTCGGAAACATCCACAGTTAACATTTATTACGCCGCAATTCCTCGTTGGTTTATTGCGTGTTTACTAATTGAAAACTACGCATTACGAATTTGCCGTGAAACTACGCGTATATGCGCGTATTTAGTTAATAAAGAGTTCCGCGTTACACTACCGACTGCACATTTGTATTACAAACACTCCCGAAACAGAAATTGAATTATAACACACAGCTGTGGAAAAAAAACATTAATGCACAATAGTACCATCATAGACACACAATCACAAGGCACAAATCAAATTGGGCCACCGACTATCCACGTTGAGCGTCCAGTGTTACATTTAACTTTAATAGCCATGTAATATACTATCGGTGAATTACACAAATAGTCATCGCCGCACAAGGCAGAGCTTGATACTCCTATCATTCAAGGTATGGATTATAGTCGGTCTCCCAATGAAACATGTGTCTGTGATACTATATGTTTATTGTACAGGTAATACAGGTTATCAAACAGATCTACAAAAGGTACATAGCTTTTTAAGGCCTAACTTGATACTAGGCAATTTATTGACTCTAAGGGCTCTGATTGACAAAGGTATATTATTAGCTCACGTGTAATTTACGGCGGATGCGGTGAAACGGTCGGCAGGTGCCATGGCGGGGGCCAGGCGGAAGCCGGACGGATGCAGAAGGGCGGCCACGGGGGCACACCAAGCTGGACAACAAAGGAGCGCCAGGGCGGCGGCTGGAGACGCAGAGACGATGGAGCAGGGCGGGGGCACTGGTTGGAGGGCCAAGGGGCTCCACACAAACAGGCTGGAGCGGCAGACGCCCAGGACTGAGGCAGGGGTCCACGAGTTCACTGGTCTCAGCCTGGCGTGGACGGTAGGAAGGGCGGCCGACATCAACCGAGGTAGGCGGCTGGCTGCAAGGGCGGATACGGCGAGGAAGAGCTGGAGCACGGGTCGGTTCGCCAAGGGGTTCTTCACGACCCGGCTGTGGTGAGCAGAGGTGTCTGGGCCGTAGACAGCATGTGGCCTGGACGGAGGAGACATGACTCAGTTGTACAACGTAGAGTGCTGGTGGGTAGCTGGTGCTTGTCCGGACGAACTGCGTCTCGAGACGCGGCACATTATAAAACGAATGCACGCCGATCCATTATTATGGGCGCCTTTGGCGGTAAAATGCTAATTACGAACTAGTCTCGAACATGTCGCCTGCTACGCGTCTGTCGGGGAACTGAAGCATGGGCCGGCTTGCGGGGGGAAGCTTGTCCCTACTTCTCTGCCTTTTGGCGTGTGGTCCCATGCCCTTATATGGACACTTTTGCAATTCGCCATATGATTGGTTGTAGGTACTTGTAAGCCCGCGCGTTCCGTATCGGGCGGAGATATCTCGAGCTCCTGTGTATAAATAGCAATAAATAGCAATCTTTCAATTTTTTAACCGACTACAGAAAAAAATATTGAAAACATAATACAATCACTTAAAAATGGTAGTGCGCCAGGATACGACGGTATAACTACAGAAATCTTGAAAAAATACTGCAATTTTCTAACCAAACCGATTACGCATATAATTAATGTAAGTACTAAATACGGAATATTCCCGTCTAACTACAAAAAAGCCATTATAATCCCAGTATATAAATCCGGAGATTCAAAAGAAGTAAACAATTACCGCCCAATATCCTTATTATCCAACATTGCAAAAATACACGAAAAAGTAATAAAAAAACAAATTACTGATTATACAGATAACCAAAAATGTATTAACCCTAGTCAATACGGTTTCAGAGATAAACTTAGCACACAAGACGCAATTGCAGAATTAACTTAGCTTATTTACAAAACATTAGATAGAGGCAAAAAGTGCCTAAGTATATTCATTGACCTCCGTAAAGCTTTTGATAGTGTCTCACATTCAAAATTAATTAATAAACTAAATAATATAGGAATTACTGGCAAAGCTAAAACATGGTTAAAAAGTTATCTCTATCAAAGAACTCAACAGGTTAAAGTAAACAACGAATTAAGTGAAATAGAAAATATAGATTTTGGAATTCCACAAGGAACTGTTTTGGGACCTTTACTATTTATACTATATGTAAATGAACTTTTTGAACTCCCAATCATTGGAAACATCATATCTTACGCAGATGATACAGTGATAACTATTGAAGGAAATTCTTGGAATGAGGTCGAAGTATCAGCTAATAATGCCATAAATATCGTTAAACTATGGTTTGACGAAAACTTATTAACACTAAATGTCGAAAAAACCCATTTTATACCTTATAGCCTAACAGGGAATATCTCAAATGTAAATCTAAACATAAAAATTCACGAAAGAAATTGCCTCCTTAGAATCGCACCCTGTAACTTTAACTGTATAAACATTAGTAGTAAAAAAGAAATAAAATATCTTGGAATAATTATTGATAATAACATCAAATGGAAAAGTCAAATAAATTCCACAGTAGACAGAATGCGAAAACTGATCTATATATTTTTTAGACTAAGAAATACTGTATCATTAAAAATACTAAAAGATATTTATTATGCACTGGCGCACTCTGTCCTACAATATGGAATCGTGGCTTGGGGGGGTGCATATAAATCATCCCTACTCCCACTGGAAACTATCCAAAAAATACTAATAAAAATCATCTTAAAAAAGCCATATTACTACCCAACTATAAATGTTTTTCAAGATTTCCCGGTTCCCCCACTTACAAAAATTTATGACAAAATTGCACTCCTACAAATACATAAAGATTTCTTCAGTAAAAATAATTCACCACAATTGAATATTAGCAAAAGAATAATATCTGTTGGAGGACTAACCGTGCCACTAGCACGAACCACAACAGCACAGCATCACTATATATTCAAGGGTGTAAAATTATTTAATAAATTACCCCTTGATATACGATCGGAAGAAAACTTCGAAAAATATAAAAAAAAAATTAAATTAAAATACTCTTGTACCACCTCATAACTTTACTTATTGTTTAGAAATATGTTTTTGCCTTTTAAATTCTTTGAACGATTTATTAACTAACCTATATTTTTATTACTTTTATTGTTATTTTTTGTTTTATTACTAATATTTTTTGTTTAATTTAAACAAATGTTAAAATATTTTTGTTGTCCTCTCCTAAACACAAGCAGCTGCTTTATTAGGAGAGTGATTGAAATATTTGTGTTTATATTGTTACAAAATTGTAAATCTTGTTTATATGTTTCAATAAAAAAAAAATAAAAAAAAAAAAAAATGTATTAGTGTCTTGACATGAACTCAGTGCGTGATCGATTTCTGGCAATGCGTGAGAATATACCTAACTTTGCAGTTAGCTCTTGCAAGCTATGTGCAAACATAACAGGTACTACTAGACAGCGGAATGTGCTTCCTTGGGTGGAATGCCTGTCGGACTCGTGATTACACTGGTGCCACCAGATGTTTCAAATGCCAGCAATATGGCCATATTTCCAAGTCCTGCTCTCAGGACAAAGAAACTTGTCGCCACTGCGCCGCTGTGGGACACACTCATGAGGATTGCCCCAAGAAGGCACTTCCCGCTGTCTGTGCTACCTGCACTCGCTTTAGGAAGCCTGCCAATCATCCTACGGGGGATAGGGATTGTCCTGCTCACCTGGCCGCCATCAATGCTCAAGTCCGTATGACTGATTATGGCTCCGCATAATCTACTCTCCCTAGGTCAGATTAACTTACAGCGTTCCCGGTTGGCCACCCTGGACGCGCAGCGGGTCATGTCTGACCTCAAAATTGACATTCTGCTTATTTAGGAGCAGTACACCAGGGAAGGTAAGACACCAATTGAATTTCCGGGAGCGGTACTCGAAGTCGGCTCATCTCCAGGGGCGGGTGTTCTGGTCAATACTTCATTGATCAGCCCCCTCCTTCTGGCTGGGCTGTCTAATGAGTACCAAACCTGTGTATGTATTAAATTTGCTGATACTGAGATCTATCTGATCTCAGTCTATTTTAAATGGGGGAACCCGGTAGGACCACATATCCTGAGTCTGACGCGCGCCCTAAACGCGCTTAAAGGTCGTAACGTAGTTATCGGAGGGGACTTTAACGCTCGCTCTCCTCTTTGGTTTGACAATACTAAAACCCATTCAGTACGATCACGGACTGACGCCGTCGAAGACCTGATTGCTGCGCAAGGCCTTTGTATCGTTAACGAACAGAGTTCGTTCTTTACATTTTCAAACACACTAGGAGAGAGCAACATTGATCTAACTCTTTGCTCTGGATCAGTTGCGGCCAGAATATCTAAATGGAGGGTCCATGAAAGCGCAATAGTTTCGGATCATAGATTAATCACATTTACAATAGGTGTTAAGAAAACTGAAACTCCGAGATCCTCCTGGAATTTCAACACCTCCAAGGCGAATTGGGATAACTTTGGGGAGGCGCTACGAGATACATTAAGGGATTTTCATCACGTAGCAGCTAATGATCCGGACAATTTGGGGAACTTTTTCAATTCTGCCGTTGTATCTGCGGCTGATTCCTCTCTGGGCAGATCAAACCCAAAGACGAAAATTAGAACGCCGTGGTGGTCACCTGAGCTGACTTCGCTAAAGGGGGCCTACAAAGGAGCCTATAGGGCCTTGGGACTGTCCAGGAGGGGAAGCTGTACGGAGGAGGAGACAGCTGCCCTTCAGGCCGCTCTCAGGAGATCCAGGGCAACTTTCAAACATGCGGTTCTCCTTGCGAAACGAGCTGCCTGGCATAATTGGGTTAAAGATGTGGGCAACGCCAACCCGTGGGAAATCCACAGCGCAATTGAAAAATCCGGCAAGGGATCGGATCGGTTTTTGTCAAGTTTAATTGGGAATATTGATGGGAGGGACGCTGAGACTGTGGACGTGGCCTCTACTCTCAACACACTTTTGGGCAAGTTAGTCCCTGTAGAGTCAGTAATTGGGGAAAGTGACCACCAAAAACAGATTAGAAATCTAGCACGGCTTCCACCTAGAGACCTCGCCCAAGAGGATAGAATCACTCCCGTCACTAGAGCTGAAATAGGTGCTATAATTAAGGGTTTGGGTCCAAAGAAGGCACCAGGGCATGACAGACTCAACGGCGAAATAGTGAAGCATGTCTGGGTCCACGCTAAAGAGGAGCTCTTTCAAGTGATGAAATCGTGCCTGAGAAGAGGAATTTTCCCTTCTGAATGGAAGAGGGGCGTGCTCAGGATTATACCTAAAGGGAACGGCAAACCACTCACCGATGTAAAGGCTTATCGCCCGATAACCTTGCTCCCAGTCCTCGGTAAGATCCTGGAATTACTTATTCGGCAGCGTCTTCGCAGTACACTATCACCGCCCAGTGAACTTCAATTTGGTTTCGTCCCGGGTAAATCCAATGTGCACGCCATTTCGTTTGCGCTTAGCTGGGTGAAGGTCTGCACAAAGAGGTATGTTGTAGCAATCTTCTTAGATATAACTGGTGCCTTCGACTTCGCGTGGTGGGACATGATACGCACAAAGGTTAAAAGTAGGAATTGTCCAAAACGCCTGTTTAAATCGGTTGACAACTACCTATCGGGACGAACTGTCTCGATATCCTATGGTGATTTTACTATAGAACGCGAAGTAAATATGGGCTGTCCTCAGGGCTCCGTTCTGGGACCTGAATTTTGGAATATTGACTTTGACGACTCCTCTAGGTTACCCTTGCCTGAAGGATGTATCATGATCGACTACGCGAATGATAAGATGTATCTTGTCTCGGGGAACAGCAGAAAGGAAATTGAAGAAAAGGCTGGTGATGGTTTGAACACCCTCCTTAAATGGGGGGAGAGGAACAAGATGACCTTCGCTCCCCACAAGACAATGGGTCTCCTGATGAAGGGCTCTCCCAGTAGAAAAAGAAACCCTACCATCCGGATGGGAGACACTAACATCAAATTTGCAGACACGGTCAAGTACCTAGGTGTAACACTCAATCGATCGTCCTCATTTCTGGCTCATGTTAAAGATGTTTCAAGCAAGGCTCAGGCGCTGTTGAGAGCTGAGGAGACTCTCCACCGCTGAATGGGGACTACGCAGTCCGGCACTACGTGCTCTGTACAGTAGGGTGTGTCAAATATTTCAACTTTTGAATTCAGAAACGCCTGATGTCTCAAAAGTTGCGTCTTACAAAGAAAATGAGAACTACATTTAAAATTATTTTTTAAAAAATGGTTATTAGCTCGCTAAAATGCATTGAAAAACAGAAAAAAAAACCCAAAACATGTATTTTTAAATAATGGTAATTAATATTTTCTTCACAATAATTTAACCTTTTAACGTTTGTTTATTATTAAAAACTGCATATAGTTGACAAAAATTAAATAAAAAAATCAATTTTATTAATGCAAGTAAATCTACAAGAATACCAAAATTAACAAAAAAATGATAAAAATCCATTGAAACGTTTTCCATTGCCATTTAGTTTGCTTTAATTTTCAATTATTGGACTTCGTTTGAAATTTGTAGAATCAAATGAACATCTCCCCTTTCCTTTCGTCTGCTCCACCACCTCTTTCTCCTACCACTGTACCCCTACTCCTGCCACAATAAGATGTTTGTTTTTTGTTAAGTTTAAGTTGTTAGTTCCAACAGTTTTTCAGATTCTGATGAGGAACCAGCGCTAAGTGAAGATCATCAATTTGCAGTGGCTCATGAAACATTATCTCCTCGAAATATACAATATTCTAAGATGAAGAATCCCTTGACGAAGTTATCTCAAATTTGTGATCGATACGGTGTATCACACAGAGCAGCAGCTGCCATTGCTTCTGCGGTTTTACAAGATGTAAATGAAGCCGGTCCGTCTTCCGTTATAGATCATAGTAGATTACGAAGAGCTAGAAAGCAAACTTGAGATATGTTATTAAATAGCCGTAAATTGACAAATATCGAAGGTTTATTTTTCGATGGGCGCAAGGACAAAACAATGTTTATTATCAAGAAAGGAAGTAAATTTTATCGACGAATAAAAGTTGAAGAACACATAACGCTTGTGCAGGAGCCAGGATCACTGTATCTCGGACACGCTACGCCATCATCTGGTACTGCTAAAGACAGCGAAAATGCCATATGTTCTCTTTTGGAAGAGGAAAATCGTCAAATGGAGAAAATTGTTGCAGTTGGTTGTGACGGAACAAATACAAACACTGGCCGGAAAAAAGGAATCATTTCAAGAATGGAACAGAGACTTGGAAAGCCATTGCAATGGCTCATCTGCCAGATGCACGCCAATGAACTACCATTGCAACATCTGCTATCTTTATTAGATGGACCGACTAGCGGACCTGTAGCTTTCTCGGGACCAATCGGAAGAAACTTAAAAAAATGTGAGAACAGGAAAATTAAGCACGGACAAAATTATTTATATAATATGTGTCTGGTTGTGTCAAAAGGTATGATAACTGTAGATTTGGCAAGGAAACAACCAGGGAAAATGTCTCATGCCAGGTGGCTAACAACTGCAAACAGAATATTACGGCTATATGTTGCAACGGAAAACTTAACAGAAATTTTGCAGATATTGGCCACCTTTATTGTGAGAGTATATGCTCCAACATGGTTTACCATATAGTGCAATAGTTCTTGTATAGATGGAGCCCGTAATCTCTGGAAAATGGTTAGCATTTCCAGATATCTTTCAGCAGAATTGAAAGCTATTGTCGATCCCGTGATTCAGAGGAACGCATATTTTGCACACCCGGAAAACATTATTTTATCAATTTTAACCGATGACAATAAATGTATAAGGGAGCTAGGATGTAGAAAAATCATTAAATATAGGGCCCTTCAAACTTCAGGAGTGAGAGAGTTCATAATTCCAAAAATTAATTTCAACTGCAATAGCTATATAGAATTAATTGACTGGCAGGCCACAGATTTAATTCTGACAGAACTTCCACTCCTGAGCAACGTAAAAACGGATGAATTACTTAAATTGTGTGATGAAGGAAATGAAAAAAGGTTCGATTTTCCTAAATTTCCTTGCCACACACAATCAGTGGAAAGGTGTGTGAAGTTGACCACAGAGGCGTCTTCTTCTGTTGCTGGTTACAATGCTAGAAAAGGTTATATTTACGCCAAGCAACATTCAAGAAACATAATGCCAAATTTTAATTCAATGCAAGATTTTAAGTAATTACTGTTTTAACAATATGTTATCATTCAATTTTGAGCATCCATTATTTTTTATTCGTTGTATTTTGGTCAAAAATGTTGTTGTACGTTATTGTTTAGTATCTTGAATTTAACCATAAAAAGTGTTATTTTTCCCTTTTATATTTTTAACAAACACATCACATATGTTTAAAAAAATATTTATTTTTCGTTCTTTGTACTGCAGTTATGGAAATAAAATTAAGTGTGCTACTAAATATAAAATATGGACCCATTGTTTTATTTTTTTCCCAAATCACGAAATCAAATTTTTTTCAAAACTTCCGGCCATTTTAGCGAGCTAATAGTGAACACCAATTTCATTTATTTTTACGTTTTCGAATAGCTACAGATCATACGCAACTTTTGAGACCCCAGGCGTTTAAAAATAAGGCTTTTTTTTCTCTCTATGGAGAGCGACACACGCTACTACCCACCCATCATACCTATTTCCTTCCCAGAACTCACTGTCCTTCCTTTCTTTAAAAATACCCCCAACACAGCATTCACAAAGATGACATAGGCCTTGAGGGTTACGATTTTCCTTAGGGCCTCCTGTGTGGAGACGATGTAAAAAAATACAAAAAATAAACAACTATCTCGCTAAATCGTTGGCTGTGACTAATGGTAGGGGTATTGGTTACCTAATAAATGGTTCCCGGGGCGGCAGAACACATAATTGTAATCATTCTTGAGGGCACTGATGTACAGACATTATGGCTCCTGTTGATTGACGAACATATACTAAAACATCGTTGGTTGGAATCGGTGCTTGAAATGACTTTAGCCATGTTTAGTAAAAAAACAAATTGGAATACATTTTTCAGCAATTTTAATTTAAAATTTGAAAAATTAAATTCTCACCAATCTAATCGCAGCAATTTTAATAGGCACATATTATGGATATTACGCTTTGTTTCAACTTAATCATTACAAGAAACTTACGTCGGGAGAGATGGTAAAAGATACATTAAAATAAAATTTGATTCAATCAATGTTCGAAATTTGTCTTTTAAAATGACTCAAAGAACCTCACCGCATGAACCCGGGCACCCCTGCTTAGTCACGAAACGTAGTAAATGATGCATTAAAGTTACATTTTTTCTTTAATCAAGTTCAAAAGATTTTTTAAGCATGGATTTGACGTTTGCGAAAGTTCTATTTCAATATAAATACGCGTGAGGCAGTCTATCCTCTTTAAGTATAAAGTCATTTTCATAGAATATGGATGTTCTAACAGAATCTAAAAAGTACGACAACGCGCGCGAAATTGGCGGTTAAGTTACAACGCATGCAAGCCGTCAAGTTTGTCAGAAATATATAGATCAACAAAATAAATCGTGTAAAATGTATATGCGACCGAAAAATGGGCGTGGATACGAGAGGGGATATATATATATGTTTGTGTTTATTTTATAGAAAACTTTGGCAATTTTTGTGAGTTATTGAAAACATCTTTTTACTAATTTTCAAATTTTATTTATTATTCTACCAAAATATGTTTACACTAGATTTTAATTCAAACTAACCATTCCTCCATTGGGCACCATGAAACAGGTAGCTGCCTAGTATGGTGCTCTAATATATCTTCTCTAAATAAATGTATTAATCATGTAACATGTAATTATAAATAAATAAATAAAAATAAACTGTTTATTTTTATTTTATTTTATTTTATTTTATTAACGCCTAGAAGGCTTTTACATATACATGTTATGGGTTTTGTTGTTCAGATTAAAATGTTTCATTGTTTTCAAAAGAAAAACAAACATTCCCTGGTTATAAATAACTTCTCCTACTACCATAACAGTAAACGGAAAATTTTGACTGTGAAGAAAAGTTGTGCAAAAAAATAGTTAAGATTGAGTGTTGTTGTTGATCCAAGATAAATAGGAGCTGACCCTGACGAAAATATCCGGCTTACCCACGGCACAAGGAACTACCCTGGCTGCAATACCGACCAAGACATTTCCATCGACGAGTGGGCTACCGGAGTCTCCCTATAAATAAAAATATTTTCTTTAGTAAAAACAAAGAGGATTTTTACATTCAAGATATTAGTAGTGATCAAAATAAGATGCCGGCATAAAAATTGGGAGTACTCGTCTATTCAATTAATGTAATAATTGAACCTTAACTATTTGATGAATATATGGAGCAGGTGCGTGAGTTTGTATGTTAAATGGAATTGAAATCGTATGGAAATTATGTTGAACAATTGGAAGAGGTGGGATTGGGCTTGAAATTATAGCATATATAAAATTATATATTATTGATAGCATGGAAGATCTACGGTCTCTCGTGAGTAGGATGAACCAAGTATGTATGAAGAATGAGTTAAAATTATTGTATATAAGTCTTAAGTCATGGTGCTTGAAAGATAAAGAACGAAAACAGTGTACAATGTAGATGTGAATGATGAATACTTGGAGAAGGTGGATGGATGAGTTCGTGTATTCGGGAATTATGTTTACGAGAGATGGAAACGCCGATTGGGATATTGAAAAATGGTTAATGCAGGAATGGTTAACTCTAGTAATGGAGGAGTGAACGCGGTTGGCGCTAACAAAATATGTAATGAGGCGTATATGTGGTGAAAATTGTAGTGAGTAAAATTAAGAAAAGGATGCTTTCATCGTTTGGGCATGAGCGAATGAATGAAGAATTGAGTGTAAGGAGAACAAATGACGCGAATATAAGAAACAGTCCATTTTTAATTGCCATTCGGGCATCAAACAGTATGTATCAGACTATGTATGAATGTGAATGAAGCAAGGACCATGTACCAGAACCGAGTGGGAATTTACAAAGGAATTCTAACGAAATATGTAAAATTCTTAAAAATAAAAAATTGAACCTGCAGAAATTTTTGAAAATCTGCCGAATATAGTTCAAACCCGCCTATATTCACTAAAATTTACCCAAGATTTGGAAATCTCGTACACAGGTGGCGTATTTTCCTTCGGTATTTTCACAAACTATGAATACCGTTGACAAAGACATCATGAAAACAAAATTGTTATAAGTAAGTTTTGCAAAATAATAATATAATATATAAATTAAATTAAGATTTTTTTTAATTTATGTTGAGGGATCAGTAGGATTTATAGGCCCTGTTAGAAGTTCTACCGAGCCGAAACCTCTGATATGAAAATATCTGGAGTCAGTGAATTATTTTCCATTTGATCTCTGCTGAGTTGACGTGTTGTTCTTGTATTGTTTAGTATTTATTTTGCTTATATAATGCACTTACATTATGTTGATTGACTAGAAGATCATTTGTGGAGAAGTGTGTGGAAGGGTTTAGTTTTTCATATGGGGAAGATTTAACCCGGACAATAAAATCGGAAGTTTAAAAATAATAACTTATATCATTGATGTCGCTATTCCAAAATCTTTTAATATTCATAAATCTGTTAATGAAAAAATAAGAAAATACACAGATTTAGGAAATGAGATAAAAAGAATTTGGCATTCTCAGACCATAAAAATATTACCATTCGTTATTTCGGCTACTGACATTATACCTAGCTCTCTCATTAAAAATTAAGGCGTATTAGATCTATCAAAAAATGTATATATAAAGATGCAAAATTTGGACATTTTGAATACATGTAGGATAACGAAACATTTTTCAAATATTTATGTTGAGGGATCAGTAGGATTTATAGGGCCTATTAGGAGTTTTACCGAGCCGAACCCTATGAAATGAAAATATCTTGAGTCGGTGAATTATTTTCCCATTTGATCTCTGGTGAGTTGACGTGTTGTTCTTGTATTGTTTTTTATTTACTTTACTTATATAATGCACTTGCACAATGTTGATTGAGTAGGTGATCATTTGTGGAAAAGTGTGTGGAAGGGCTTAGTTTTTCCTATGGGGAAGATTTAATCCGGACATAAAATCGGAAGTTAAAATATTAATATTGTTCACATTTATTCTAGGATGTGGGGAGGTTAGTGCAATCCCACACGTCCCATATAGAAATACATTTTCTTGAACAATAATTATGCAACATACAATAATATTTTTAACAAAAATATATAAAGAAGAATAAATTAACAACAGAGAAAAGATATATGAAAAATGCAAAAATATATAAAGAAGAATAAATTATCAACAGAGTACTGTGCAGGGCGTGGTCTTGAGTGAGCTTGGGCCCAGCGCTCACTCAGGAGTGGCGCTTGGTGCTGGTAGACTGCAGTCACCAACGTGTTGGCGGAGGCCATTGGCCGCATCCTTGCTCCAGTGACCCGGTGTCTCATCAGGCCGGAAAATCCATTCAGTCCTAGTTCCGTGAACATTGTCGATGCGCTGCTGTATCTTCGGTATCCAAATATGACTCTACAGGCGTCATTATATTGAATTTGGAGTCGTTCCATCGAGCAAGTTCGGTAGTGACACCATGTCTCACACGTATACAGGCCAGTACAGAATGCGTTGAACAGTATTTTTTTAACGGTATTGCTGCATTTGCAAAATCTGCGGGCAATTATATTAGACACTATGGCTTCTCCTTTGTCGTACGATATCGCCATCATCCGATATGTCTTGATTAATAATGTGCCCCAAGTATTTTACGTTCGAACATGTATTTATTCTTGCCTCTTTAAAGTATACGGGAAACATCTTACTTGTATCTGAATTTTTTCCGTGGTGGAACGCAATCAATTCCGTCTTCTTCGGGTTTTACATCATATTATGCTGTTTTCCATATTCTTCACAAGTGTTTAGGAGTAATGTTAATCCCTTGATCGACGCAGCTAGGAGGATTATGTCGTCCGCGTAGCTTATATGATTCATACATATACTGTTAACACGACAGCCCACTCTGATGTCCAGGCGACTTGATAACTTGTCCATGTATACATTAAATAGAATGGGGGACATACACCCTACTTGCCTTACTCTTGACCGCAAATAGTGCCAATAAGAGTGCCAATGAGAGTGCCATCGGGATAGTGTGTTTATAAATAAGGTAGGTATATTCATAGCTTTCAATTTATCCCATAATGTTTTATGACAGACCCTGTCGAAGGCTTTACTTAGGTCTAAGAAACACTCGTATACGGTAGTTTTTCGTTTCTTATAGAATCCTATTATTTGCTTTGCAGTATATTTTGCCATATTAGTGGATTATCTAAATTTAAATCCCATCTGGTTATCTTTAGACATTAATTTATCATGTATCTTATTTAATACCTTTTCAAATAATCTTGCAGTTATAGTTGCAAGAGATATTGGCCGGTAATTGCTGGAGTTAGTCATGTCAGGCTGTCCCGATTTCAGGATTAGAGTTATAATCGTTTTCGTCATTGCGCCCGGTAGAAAGATGTGTTTAAGTATTGTGTTGAACAGTATGTTTAGTAGTTTGGGTATGTATCTACCTCCGTATTTTATGTGTTCAACACTTAGATAATCATGTCCCGGAGACTTACCAGCCTTAGTTCCTGTTATGGCCTTCATTATATTACTTTCAGAGAGGTAAACGTTTTGTCCATCATATTCCATAATATCGGGGACAGACGGTACTTCACTTCCGGAAATATCTGCAAAGGTTCTTTTAAAAGTATTAGCAATTTTTTCCGGGTTTGTGGACCCATCAATTTGGCTGGCGATTCGAGTTTTTGGTTTGATCAGGTTATTGCTTTTCTTCCAGAATTGGGCAAACTGCTTTGTGTCAAGTGATTTTACGATATCATCCATCTTTGTTTGTTCAAAAGAGCTTTGACAGTGTTGAAGAGCTATTTTGAACTCCTTCCTTTTTCGTTTTTTTTTCATCCGCAATGGGACCATGTAATGGTCTCCCATTTTTAATCCACTCCATCAACGCCGATCTGGAATTTTCGTAGTATTCCTTAACTTGTTGATTCCACTCAGACATGTCACGATGTATTTTGGTTTACTTTGATCGTTCTCCCGATAAAATACAATATTGGCAGCCTTACTTAGGGCTTCAACAATATCTGTGTATATATTGTCCATATTTTGTATATGGTCGCATTTGTCACATATAGAATCCGAATTACAAATGGATTCAGAGTGTCTTTGATAGATTACACTAAGTAATACTTCTGCTACAGACGTATATCCACTGATTTTCTTATTATTATTCCTTCTCCATATTATGTTATTAGGCTGTTGTGGATTATTAAATATAGTTGCAGGTTCAGCAGCGATTACGCAAGATGTCGGCCGGTGATGGGACCAGTCGGTACCATAGTGTATTTTCAGACTAACTAATTTGTTCTTAAGATTATAAGTGCATATACAGTGATCGAGCCAGGAAGTGGTATTGTGTGCATCGCTAATATATGTATATGTGTCATTCGGAAGTGTTTCAATATCGATACAACTGTAGTTATTTTCGGTGTAGAAATGAGAGAGTTCTTTCCCGAATATGGAGGATGGGTGAGCATTGAAATCTCCCATAACAATGGTTTCAGAGTGTTCGTTATCTTGAATGATCGTATGTATTTTGGAAAGGTAGTTGGTGAAGACGGTAATGTTGCCCGCATGACATACCGGCATGTAGACAGTCAGTATGCTTATCGTCCCTCCGTTGGTGGTTATCTGAATACCAGCGATGCGGTCATCTCCACACGGTATTATTTTAGCTTGCAGCTCGTTCCTCCAAAGTACTGCGACTCCTCCTTAGGGTCGGCCCCATAGCGGTCCGTTTGATAAATCTACAGCAGAGGTACCCCATCCCTGGAAGTTCGGATGAATTTTGGATAGATTCGATGTTTCGTTTTGTAATTACCATGTTCCTTGCAAAAGTATTACATCGTACATATCTATAACGAAGATGACATTTCTTTTAAAACTTTTGCAGTTTATCGAAATTATCTTAATTTTGTTCTTTTCTATTTTATTTTTTTTAAATAAATTTACTGAAAACAGTGAACCAAAATTCTTTGTTCATATAGGGTTTGAAATCCGTATTCGGTATAGTCAACTTGAAAGATCCAAACTGCGTGGGATTTCGTTTATTATTTTTTTCTATTTGGATATTACTTCCTTTTATTTAACAATTGATAAAGTCTCGAATATTGTCCTCAGTAACACTATTGTCGAACCTCGAGACATAGAGCGTTGTTTTTTACTCAGCTATTTTGATCAAGTTCTCCATCGCTATTCCAGTTGTCATAATATTTTTCGATCTCCTTAGTTTTCTTGTAACGGTTTTATAACCATCCGTATTTAAATTAGTTGTCTCTGGTTTAAATGTATTTTTGTGAGATTATGTGCGTGCAACTTTGGCTGATTCATCCATTCCCGGTTGATGTACCTGTGATGTCTGTAGTATGACTTTTTGTTGTTGTGTGAGAGAGCTAGACGCCGCTACTTTATTCCATGATTGAGGAGAGTGCGTGACAGGTGGGGGAGCTAATGCGAGAGGGGCGGGCTGGGTTATCACATTATTGCAGTGCGCATTGTTGTCGAGATGTAATTCATTAGTTGGCGACCGTAAGTTTGAGCGGTTCTTTTCTACCGCAACCGGTATGGTGACCTTCAATGTGTTCAAGGACGGCGATGTGTTTAAGTCTTGATTTGGAACACGGTTATATTTATTTATTTTCAGTTCATTCCTTAGGAGAGCCATTTCAGAGCGCAACACTTCATTTGCACAACATTTGTGACTGAATTGTGGTTAGTTCACCCTTTAATGCCATTATATCTTTTAGGAGACAAGTGACATCTACGTGATCGAAATTGACAGGCGGTAGTTTGAGTAGATTCTGAGCCACAAATGTCGGTAGAGCTTCTTTCTCTGTTTCCTTCAGTATTTTAATGATATCATATAAATTCTTACACTTCCTACCTTCGCCTTTCCTCATAATCCTGCGTTTAACTGTTTCACTGCACAGAATGTCTTTTGCAGCCTCCACTTAATCTTTTGAGAAATGATTGGAGCATATTTGGACCGCGGTTAGTTCGTCTAAGACATCGATTTTGTTTTGAAGAAACGTTAGAAGTTCATTAATAATTAATTTATCACTTTTTTTCGTAACATTCATATTGTTTTCGTAAGCGGCGGCAGCAGCGTATGCAATTCGATCTTGCGCACGAGCAGACTGAAAAATACCCCTCATAAATGGGAAGTTATATACTCGAAAAAAATGTATTAGTCATCCGCCATTTTGCCTCTAGACCTAAATAATGTATAAATGTATGGCTTACTCTGCAAGCTCCCTCGCCAACCTTAGTGAATGTGCACAAATTAGTCTCGTCAACGATGTCACTAGTGAACTGTTTTTTACAGTCTTCATCGGAGAGGGTGAGAAGAGTGATCTTCTGGAGGATGTTGGAGGGTGGTCCAGGCTCCTGAAAATACAACAAAACATTTAAGCCACCACAACGATGAAATATAATGTAAATCATTCTTTTAGTTTTCAAGGTCTGTTCAATAAAAACATTTGTAAATCTCTGAATTTTATTTACAACGGAACAATCACATGATGATTTTAAAGATCTAATCTAGAAAGGTTCCGATCTCCCTGTTGGTCTGCAAAAACCTGCTTGCTCTGTGATTTGTGATGGAAGACAGAATATTCTAGTAAACACATCACATGTATTAAAAACAATACTTGATATTTTCAAATAAATAATAGTTGAAAGTGAATTCACGCTGTGAGTTTTCAACAGATCTCTGCGTTTTCAGAATTACCCCAGTGCAGCAATTAATTTTAACATTAACTTCATCATATGTTTTCAATCGCTTGGCGGTGCCATGTTTAGGCCGCAGTGTAAGAGTGCCACATTAGTTATTTAAAATAGAGTACTCCGGCTACACAATGGCAGGGAAAAATAAGACGGGAAGTAGGTTTGAGTGTCAGCCAAACCTAAGACAATTCACGGCTAGCTCAAAGCACCACATTGAGTTGTCCTAGGCCAGGGAACAGCTATCTTGTTCCGATTACTTCATTTATGTCAGGACGGCGATCGTTAATAACCACAAGTGATATTTATCAAGTGTATATTATGGTAGGGCTCAACACAAAGGAGATGTACACAGATCATTTCAAGCTTACACATACGGGTTCATGAATTACAATACGGGTACATGCATTCTATACCTAATCTCTCCTATCATCTCTCTCTTCTGGTGAATTATAAAAAGAAACTCGGCACTGAATTGTTATCGAAGCACATGAAGGGTAGCAGATTCGCAGTAGGATCCAGCCAGGAGTCCATCCTACAATTCTTGTCAAAAGCTCTAATATCGACACGTTTTAAATTAATTTAATTTCCGCGCAACGCGAGAGGAAAGCGCATCACATGTGTTGACTCTAGCAACGTTGGTATACAAGAAAGGGCTGTTGCCCGCCCACATCTCGCGAGCTAGTTTAGTTCTGAGACGCCGATTCCTGAGGAAGCACTAACTTGTGATGATTCAAAACGCTTTTGTAACAGCGGATGGAATGATTTCGATACTTCGACTTACAGTTTGTACCTTAGTCATTGAAAAGGTCTGTCCTTTCAGATTTATTATATATCTTAAGAAATCTATAAAAACAGTCCTGGGTCATGAAATTGCACTAGTTCATAAAAATGAGACTCGGCAATAAAAAAGCACCTTGTAACGAATTCCAAAGAACTTAATGATAAATATATTGTTCAAAATATATACTCATTTAGACATACATGCAAGACCACTGTACTTGGGAGTATTATTGTTTTTTTCGTAATCCCAAAACCTACCTCCCGTACACTGTCTAGCGCGCGAAGTTCCCTTGCTGCTTTCTGTAGAAATAAAATTATGGCTTCACGCAGTTCGCCGCCCGCTTTCCGCTGCTCGCTTCTAGTAATAAGCATTGCATTGTTTGTGAAATATAAACGAATAATACAATGAACGAATAAAGGAGTGAAATGAGAATATATGACGTGAATTTTAATGGTAGAAGAACTCGCGGACGCCTGAGGAAGACATTGCACGATAATGTGATCAGACACTTGAGATCAAGAGTCAGAATAATAAAAGAGTATGTAATTAGTTGAAGAGCTGTGTGCTCGAACAAAACTCACCTTGGTTTGTCCCCATCCAGTTAGAGTGACGTTGACTCCGCCGCCAGTAGAGCTGGAAGGCAGAGCGATGAAGCCGACGCTAGTGCTGGTGGTGATAGGCTCGCTGGTGGTAAGGATGGCGATATCATTGGCCCAGGCATGAGTTTTATTGTAGTCGGGGTGAGTGGTGATTTTTGACATCAGGTATTTGGTACCTCCTGAGTTCAGGTATATGCTTCCAACGATGATCATCAATTCATCAGCTTGGCGGCTGTTGGAAATGATACAAATATTTAACTAAAATATGGGAAGGCGGGTACGGGTACCGCCGCCCAGGGAACCATTCTACCATAGGTCACCCCAAGTAGTTCGCTACGTTTGGTTACTTATCCCGAGGTCGATCTTTATACCTCTACAGCCGGGCTTTTATTAATTCATATGTCTGTTACTCCAGGACAATAGCAAGAACTTAATAGTTGTCGCTGTTACTCCAGGACAATAGCAAGGACTTAATAGTTGTCGCTGTTACTCCAGGACAATAGCAAGGACTTAATAGTTGTCGCTGTTACTCCAGGACAATAGCAAGGACTTAATAGTTGTCGCTGATATTTTCGTCTTTAATTTAGACACATTTACAGCTAAATTAATTCAGCTCTTTTAAGTAAATGTAAATAATTTATAAATATGATTGAGCAGCAGTATTCATTACATATTTTTTATGTTGTATTTCAAAAGTTCTTTCATAAATATTTTTAATTGTGTTATACTGTGGTTTAGTTCAAGTTTAAGTAGCTGTTGTTTTTAATAAAATCTTATTATAAAAACCCAATTGGGCGTTAATAAAAAAGGATCCGACCAACTACAATCGCAGTTCAGTGAAATCATGACTACATTCAGGTAATGTGCAGTGTACAGAGCTAGATTTTACAAGTTTTGAATGCATTTCAATACTGTCCATGAAAATTCCTAAGTAAAACGTTGATATTGTAGATGTCACATATGGTTTTTTTACAACATTACAAATTTATTCTGAAATTTGTTTCAGAATATTTTTTTTTATTGCTATTTGCTAAAATAGCAAAATGTCCAAATAAGTCAAAAGTCATTCATCCCAAGACTAGCTATCGGAGATACAGCATATTGACACATCACGCGACGCGCACTTGGCACGGATAGCTGCCTACACGTGAGGTCAAAACGCTGAAACTCAAGCATTCTGTCTCCCCCACCAAGACAGACTTATAATTCCACACCGAAGGCCCTGAGGAAAACAAATTCCTTGAGGGCCAGTGTCTTCTCTGGAGATGTCGTGTGGAGGATCATTTAGAGAAGAGGAAGGAGTGAACATGGGTCTTGAAGAGACCCATGTTGTAGGAGGGAGGAAACACAAAGGCTTTCAATCGATCTACAGTCGAGCAAGAACGAGTCGTAGAAGCGATACGTTCTAATATAGGGCAAGCGTTTGGCGTATTTCCTGAATATGCACCGGTGCCGGACGCTAGTTCTAGTGGCAAAACAGCGTATTTGGCAGAATGCTGTATTTTAAGTTGAAATGTTCTGTCATGACAGAAGTGTGCTTTCGCAGTAACATCATTGTGCCATTTTTCTTGGAAAGTAACTACATAAAACAACTAAAAGAGACACATTAATGAAGAAGAAGATTACATTAAGAAAGCTAAACGAAACATGAAACAGAACAACGGTCTAAACTGCAAATCGAACACATGATCTACCGGAACAAGGCCTTTAACGACTCGGACATCGGAACACTATTATTTTACGTCGAAATTGTCGATCTCATATTTCAAATTCAGAATAACAAAATTATCTTGCAACTGTTTTTTTTACATATTATTGGAAGCTATAAATTTTTAATTTTTTAATTATGAGATATGAAATAAATACAAAATGAGATCGACAAATCTGACGTAGGTCCATGTATATATTGTATATATATAAGGAGGTTTGCTTACTATTCAACGCAATGTGCAGCTGTGAGGACGGTGTGTGCGTTCACAATGGAGCCTCCTCAAAGAAACTGGTTATTGATGTCCCTCAAGGACGCTATGTAGGGAAACTCATCGACTTCTGCATCTGTTCCTCCGACCACACGCCATTGGATTTCATTGTCAGCAGTGGGCGCAGCTAGAAATACACATACATTGTATTTCATGTTTATTTTTAAAATTATCTCCTTTTTTAGTTTTTTTTTATGTATAACCGTACAACTGCTTCCAGCAGTCTATAGCCAGTGAGACTATGGCGTCCCCAATTCGTGTATGTTGTGATGCTGAAGGAAGGGAAGGAGACGCGGTAGAGGAAAGTGTGGAAATTCCTGACAATTCAGATCTGATCACCAAACACGGCCAAAGCCATTTCAAGCATCCTTTCAATTCTGAATGGTGATTTTACACGAGGGCGATACTGAGAGTATATTTCACTCTCAAACGTGCAGAAATAACAGAAATTAAACGAATAAAATTAGCTCGTGCACAGTGGGTGTTTAACCCGCGACCTCCAGCTGGCCAGTCGAGAGCCTTTTCACTCGAACTAAATCCCAAAAAGAAACTGGAACTTATATACCTAGTACTACGTCGTTTGATTGTAAACAATCACAAAATCTACAAGAAACTGTTAATCTGTTTGCTGAGTTTTTTGGTGGTGTATATGTTAGTAAAAGTGTAGACAGTAAGTACTCTTGCTCTAATTTGGTTGAAAATCTTGATATATCTGACTGTACAGTAACTATAGAGGACGTTATATCTAAGCTGAAGAGTCTCGATTCCCGCAAATCCGCAGGACCCGATAAAGTTCCACCTAGATTCCTCGTTAACTGTATGCATTCATTGTCACATCCCATACATATGAAGTTACACATGAAATACATTTATGAAGTCACTCTCATCAGGTGTGTTTCCTGATCCTTTAGGATTCATTCACTTCTTACAAATTTGCGGCATCAAGTGGAGTACCGCAAGGATCTCATTTGGGCCCAATAATATTTTGTTTGTTCGTCAATGACATAGCAAATATTTTTAGTAAAGTCAAATATTTATTAATTATTTGCCGATGATCTGAAGATCTACAGAATAATTTAAGATAATAATGATCGCGCTATTTTGCAGTTGAACCTGAATAAACTATTTGCTTGGTGTTCTGAAAATGATTTGCAACAAAATATTAGTAAATGCCAGATTATTAGTTTTTACAAAGGTAAAAATCCTCTTTTCTTATTTCATTAAATCTTCTTTGAGTTTCACAGATTCTAGATCTCGGTGTGTTATTCCACGAAAGTCTACAGCTTAACTTACACATCGATGAAACTACAAGCGATGCAATGAGAATGCTCGGTTTTATTTTGAAAATGGGGGCAAAGCTTAAAATGTTTTAACTTTAAAACTTCTATATTGTTCATTAGTACGAAGTAAATTAGAATATACTTCAACAGTATGGTCAAAGTCCATTATAAAGTCCATTCTCAAGCCTTCTAAAAGGTACAAAATAAATTTCTTCGGTACATCAATTTTTAAATTAATATTTCCATCGAATTTATAAATTATAATAAGAATCGTACCGAAACAATAATTCTCAAACTATCAGATAGAAGAATTCTAACTAAGAATTCTAAGGTTCGGGTTGAACTGAAACCGGTTGGTTATAAATATATACAATAAAGTGGTATTAAAACAAAGTTATTTATTTTAATTATTATAATTATGTATACCCACAAAGTGTTTGCTACAAGTGAAAAATTAATTCTAACTGATATATTATTTTTATTATCCTGTTTGACAAACTACTTAACTGTAGTTTAACGGGATATATATGAAATAAAAAAAATAAAAAAAAAAAAATTCAAAATTATCAAATCTCTAATTGACAGCCCTGAATTATTGGAATTAATTTATATGAATTTACCTGCCAGACAAACTCAAAGCAAAGACTCTTTTAAATGTAACAATAACCTTAATTCTAACTACTCTTTGTATTCACCAATCCAAGAATTCATCACCTTGCAAACAAATACATTGAACTTATTGATATATTTGGTGTTAATAATTTTGTGAGTTTCAAAAGGCAACTAATTTCAGACCTAATTGCTAGTTATTAACTTGTTTTATTTATTGGCTTTTAAAAAATACTCTTGTCTCTATACCTTCCAACGTTTAACTAACGTACTCCTTAGTTTATTTGTTATTTATTTTTTTGGACGCATATTAATGACTGTATGCATTTACGGTCATACTTGAAATGTATATTATATTTTGATTTACTTTACCATTTCAAGTACTATTATTTTAATTCGATAGTAATTAGGGCATTGGTATTTTGCCTTATTTATTAGTTTTTTTTCTAGAGATACAACAGACATTATTTTTCTTCTTTTTTTAAACATTTGTTTTATAATACATATCAGTATATTAAATATAATTATTTTCTATTTACCTGACGTGTAAATTATTTTACTGTTTTCAGTCTTACTGGTTTTGCAAAAAAACATAAATAATTATATGCATATATGAATGTACAATGTACATACTGTGATGTTTTGGACACTCACATAAAATAAACGAAACGAACGTGCACAAAAAAAATTTTTGTTTAGACAACGACGGGAGATTTTATTGACAGACAGGGCTGGAGTAAACACATTCACACGGGACAGGGCGCAGGGACGGACAGTCAGGTTTGGAACTTGAGTGCGTTGACAGCTCCATGAAATCGATACAAATGAGAAGTGTTGTGTGAAATTGCAGTGAATTAGTGGATTCAGATGGTGTTAATAGTATTGTGGAATTTTGAACTAAAGTGAAATATTATTGATCCGGTGTTTGTGTGAAGTGAAAGTGGTTCGACTCAGTGAGAAAACAATTAATAATAATGACAATAATAATAATTGGATAATTTGTAGAGCGCCGTTTTGTAAAAACCCACCTCAGGGGCGCCAGGTGTTGTGCAATCGCGATTGTGTTATAAAGTTGTGTTGATTTAAACGTGATTTCGTATACAGTTCGAACTAGATTGCTTGTCTTAAAAACATGAAAATAATAAAAATAATGATCGCGTTTTTAAAACAAAGTGAACATATAAAGGCAGGAAGTGTTTAATCGGGCTAAGTTATTGATTTGGCGAGATGGCATTCTATCCACGGAGACCGAAACCCAGAGAATCAAATAGATTATTAACTGTGGGTTCGAATCCTAACAGATTAGGGAGGTACAATTTTATTTACAGGAATATTTAATTACCCTTTTATAAGCGTAGGGAGGAGGTCGAAAATTAAAGTGATTTAGCTATATAGTGTAACCAGGTAAGCTTCACGCTGAGAATGAGAGGTGATTAACTGGGTGAGTTTTTATATTATTTATTAAATTTCAGAGGACCTTTTTAAAAGACGGATACAACCGAGGTACAGGAACTAAGTTTACGACACCTGCCGCCCAAATAATGTTATCATTAACAGGGATGTGCTAGGCGAACCGTCAATCAGCTGTGAGCGAGAGACGAGTCAACGACCTTTTCATATATAGGAAAAGACGTAGGTACAGTCAGTCAAAGGGGGAAGTTTTGCTAGCGTATGCCGTCCCGAATTGAAAGCGATCGGATGCAACCAGACGGAACAAAATGAAAACTTTTCTTCTGTTATTTGACTTTCTAATTTAATACTTTTCATCTATTATTTGACTTTCTAAGTTACGAATTGGGATGCACAAAAACAAATCTAAAGTCGAAAGAGGGAGATGGTAATCTCCGAAATAAAACTACCAACCGAACAACTTTTCTCAACAGGTACCTTTCGAGAGGTATTTTTATTTATTTATTTATTTATAATGTATTACAAAAAACATGGTAAGTAACACATTATTCCCAATGAGTTGAGATAAAACTCATTACGGGAAGTACAGACACATAAAATACATTTTACAAGGATATTACACTTTTAAAAAAATACAACATATTGAAAAGGAAAAGAAAAATAAATAAAAAAGGAAAAATACTTTGTTAAGAATAGAGATTTTAGAAATACTGAGAGACATCTATACACATGAAACATAGTAAACCAACATATGAAAGCGAGCGAAAATTCACTGGTTTAAAAACATTTTCAGGAAATAATCTTTAAGCGTTTTAACTAATATTTTTTTGTTAGTTACTGATTGCTTTATTTCATTAGGTAATGCATTGTATTGTCTATATGCAATATATTGTAATGAGTTAATACCAAATTTTGTTGTGTGGGTAGACGATGCTAGGTGTATTAGATTTTGGGACCGTGTTTTGTGCTGGTGTATGTCTGAATTAAATGCTGGTTTGATGTTAGTGTGTGAGGATCTATGTATGATTTGTAATATTGTACAAGTGATATTGTATTTAGGTAGAACCGTAAAAGGAAGTATGTTTGTCTTTAAATATATATCTTTGATATGTATATCCCACGGTAGACGGTAGATATTCCTTATTGCTCGATTTTGAATCACTTGTATTTCTGATATTTGTTTTTTAGTAATAGTGCCCCAGATACTAACTAAATAACTCAGATGGGAGTGAATCATCGCATAGTATGTGGCCCTTAGTAGAGATGTAGAGAGAAGACCTTGGAGTCGGTACAGTACGCCGGTTATTGGGGATATTTTAGATTTCACATGCTCAACATGGGAATTCCACGAAAGTTTAGAGTCTATTAATAGCCCTAAATATTTCGTGACTTCTATATTTTGGAGCTTCTCAGTTCCAAGTGTGATATTCATTGGCACATAATCCTTATTACCGAAAGTTAGGTAGTGCGTTTTTTTTATATTGAGGCTCAATTTATTAATACGCAGCCAATTAGCTAGAATTGAGACATCTACATTCATTTGAGACTCCAGGTCACTCAGGCTTGTACTGTGATAATAGATTACAGTGTCATCCGCATAAAGTTGGAGGTTTCCAGAGATACCACATTTAGTTATGTCATTGACATATAGCAAGAAAAGCAGAGGCCCAAGAATTGATCCCTGTGGCACTCCACATGTGATTTTACCTAAGCCACTCGAGACACCTTTGACTTCAACAAGACAAAATCTATCATCTAAGTAGCTTCGGAGGAGATTTAGGGGCTTCCCAACAATTCCCAAATATTCCAATTTCTTTAAGAGTATTTCATGATCGACCGTATCAAAGGCTTTTTTGAGATCTATAAATATGGCTGCCACATATTCACCCTGGTCTATATACTGTTGAAGGTTGGAGATAAAATCAAAGGCGGCACATTGAGTACTAGAATTTTTCCGAAAGCCATATTGTTGTGGTGTAAGGATATTATTCGCAGATATGTATTTTAGGAGTCTATCTTTGATTATGGTCTCAAATACTTTTGAAAAAACCGATAGAAGTGATATAGGACGGTAGTTAGAGATACATGTTTTACAGTCTCCTTTGTGTATAGGTATTATCTTCGCTAACTTTAATTCATTTGGAAACTTTCCCGAGGACAGTGACCAATTAAAAAGTTCTGTAAGGTGACCCGCTAATTCTTCTTTACAAGTCTTAAGAACTGATGGTGTTACTCCATCGAGTCCCGGTGCTGCTTTCAGCTTAGTTTTAGAGATGATCCTCAGTACCTCATCTTTGTTTGTCCTAGCCATGTACAAGGATTGGCAAGCCTTCGGTTCCACAAAAACGGTATTACAGTCATCCGGGAATGACGGAATGGTAGCTGCTAGCTTTTTTCCTATTGAGAGAAAAAACTCATTAAATGCGGATGCTATTTGGCTCGGATCCTTAATTACGCAGTCATTTACCACGAGGGATTCTATTTCGTTAGTTGGTTTATGTGTTCGGTTTGATAGAATAGAGTTTATGATTTTCCAGGTTTTAGTGGGGTTATTTTGGTTTTGTTGAAAGCTGTTCGCATAATATTTGTGTTTTAGATTTCGCCTATAATTAGTAATCGTATTTCTCAATCTCTTTTTAAGTGTTACAAGAGTAAGATTACCAGGGTCTTGTTTCCACTGCTTGTGAATCTGGTTTCGTTCTTTGATTAATGTATTTAATTTGGAATCAAACCACGGAGTATTCAGTTGTACCCGACTTCTTAATCCTGTTTTTGGTGTAGTTGTACCTGATTCTATTGCCTTTTTAATGTGATAATTGAAACTTTTAAAAGGGTCTTCTGAGTTGCTTAAGTTGATCGTGAAATTGTTATCAAGAAGATAGGATTTTACTGACATACTGTTGATGATAGGTCTCGTAATCCGGGATTTGGTTCTATTATTAAAACATTTTTTAAAGTTGTTCTTATAATCAACAATAAGTATATTATGGTCACTAAGTGGATCATCAATATTCGATATAGTAGTCTGAATGTTTTGCCTATTTGATAAGATGTGATCTATTAAGGTGCAGCTTGTATCAGTGACTCTCGTAGGTAGGCAGCCTCTTTAAATTAAATGCAAAAAATCAAACCAATTATCCGTTTATACCTTACCTGAGAGGATAGGTATTCAGTAGGAGTTACCCACACCTAATACACGAGGATGCTAGTAACCTCATAAAATAAATACTGGAACCAAATATTAAAATACAGACAGTCCTCATCCCAAATTTGGCATATCGAGTAGACCTTACATATATCTCACATGATAATTGGCTGAATGGGTAGGCACACAACCTATCGTTAATAAGCGGGCAAAATGTCGACAAGATCGTCGTGTGTTATCTATGTATTGACCTAGAAAGGGATGTAAATCCCCGACGACGTGGGAGTTACAACGTTTTCTAGAGGTGGCACGTAACTTAGGACCTTACGTGTCACATTTTCGCGACTAGATTCGTGATAAAGGGATGTTATGGTTTTCCCCTTCTACACTCAGTAAAGTAGTTTATCCTGGAGGTGTTTGAGATTGGGGCAATTCTGAAATTGGTGAAGAGACCTGGTTTTCTTTATTCTGGCGTGAAGGTTGCCGATTTGGAACAAGGGGAGACCCGGCCGGTTGTGATATCCAGACACGCAGATATCGATTGCCTTGTTCGAATTATCATCCATCAGTTTTGTTTGGTAAGCGGAGGAGCCAGTCTTAACTTGAAAAAAAATTCATTTCCTTTCCTCTCCTTCCCCTCCCAAAATATATACATGGATGGCGCCGACAACTAACACCATAAATTTATCGTATGTATATCACATATATAAAATCTAACACTTTATTATACTCACATAACCCTACGATAGATAGAATCGCGTAGCTAGTTGGGGGAGCAGGCGACTTAGAAGATAAGGTTTATGAAATGGTTTTAAAACACAGCGGTAATGGATTCAACTCACTCTATCTCAAAAGAACCGAGGGATACCACACATACATACATAACTAGGATTCTAAACCGAGAAACAAAAAACCAACACAACGTTCGGTGAAGCCTTTTTATACTGAACCGTCACGTGAAATGAGTACGTTCAAGGTCGTACGTCACGTGGACAAACTAGGATGTACACACTTGAAGGGGTGTGTAATAAAGAGAGGAGGAAAGGCTTATAAAGACCACAGGGAGGATATTCCTACCCCGGATATACATAACCAAAGCCTTATGGAAAAGTTTCCTATGGGACTTACAGAAAATTTATCGTAGAAAGAAGAGAAGGAAAAGTTTGAAGTAGAAAGGGCAGATCATTACATCTGATGCCGCAAACCAGGAGAGATAGATTTAAAAGCTGGCTTGAGTTCATTACTGTTGTTGAGGAAAAAATGGATTTCATAAACCTTATTAATTCACACTAACAGCAAAAGAAATGGTACCTATCGTCAAAAATGATAACAGAGACATCGTACTTCAAAGGCAAAATAGAATAAACAGACAGACCCGGAAAACATTGAATTCATTGTGACGACAAAAAACATCTAAAATGTTCATAAACAACGAAGCCAAAGGATAAACAAACATCGAAATCGGATTAATTATAACACAAGAATTAGAATAACTGTAAACAATTATTGTTTATTCCAGATCTAAAAGGCAGAGAATGTTTAAGTCATAAATAACACAGACGGACAAAAAACCATCGGATCACAGCCGAGGACACAAAATAAAAACAAATCAACATGGAAATAAATAACACTCGAACATAATACAAATAACGTATTGAGATGAAACAACACTGTTTAAACAATTAACTCAGAGTTTAAAATTCGAAAATAAACAAGTGTGACATGACATATTGAATTTCTACCCATAGAGACACAAAAACACTTGAAAAAGCTGAGGGCGGAAAAAAACTCACCAGTAGAACAAGCCGATAATCACGGAAACCAAAAAATAAACAGATGGTAGGTTGCGAAGAAAAAACCGAAGAACAGGGGCGCTCAACATTTTGGAAGAATTAAAAATAAAATTTAAAATAAAAAATAAAAAATAAATACAGAGGTATTCGAGAAACGTAAATTACCTATAGTTATTTCTAATCCCATCGACTAACACGAGGAAGCGAGATTACCCGCTGGGCTTAGAACTAAAGGGAGGCTGTGATGTTTTGGACACTCACATAAAATAAACGAAACGAACGTGCTCAAAAAAAATTTTTGTTTAGACAACGACGGGAGATTTTATTGACAGACAGGGCTGGAGTAAACACATTCACACGGGACAGGGCGCAGGGACGGACAGTCAGGTTTGGAACTTGAGTGCGTTGACAGCTCCATGAAATCGATACAAATGAGAAGTGTTGTGTGAAATGCAGTGAATTAGTGGATTCAGATGGTGTTAATAGTATTGTGGAATTTTGAACTAAAGTGAAATATTATTGATCCGGTGTTTGTGTGAAGTGAAAGTGGTTCGACTCAGTGAGAAAACAATTAATAATAATGACAATAATAATAATTGGATAATTTGTAGAGCGCCGTTTTGTAAAAACCCGCCTCAGGGGCGCCAGGTGTTGTGCAATCGCGATTGTGTTATAAAGTTGTGTTGATTTAAACGTGATTTCGTATACAGTTCGAACTAGATTGCTTGTCTTAAAAACATGAAAATAATGATCGCGTTTTTAAAACAAAGTGAACATATAAAGGCAGGAAGTGTTTAATCGGGCTAAGTTATTGATTTGGCGAGATGGCATTCTATCCACGGAGACCGAAACCCAGAGAATCAAATAGATTATTAACTGTGGGTTCGAATCCTAACAGATTAGGGAGGTACAATTTTATTTACAGGAATATTTAATTACCCTTTTATAAGCGTAGGGAGGAGGTCGAAAATTAAAGTGATTTAGCTATATAGTGTAACCAGGTAAGCTTCACGCTGAGAATGAGAGGTGATTAACTGGGTGAGTTTTTATATTATTTATTAAATTTCAGAGGACCTTTTTAAAAGACGGATACAACCGAGGTACAGGAACTTAGTTTACGACACCTGCCGCCCAAATAATGTTATCATTAACAGGGATGTGCTAGGCGAACCGTCAATCAGCTGTGAGCGAGAGACGAGTCAACGACCTTTTCATATATAGGAAAAGACGCAGGTACAGTCAGTCAAAGGGGGAAGTTTTGCTAGCGTATGCCGTCCCGAATTGAAAGCGATCGGATGCAACCAGACGGAACAAAATGAAAACTTTTCTTCTGTTATTTGACTTTCTAATTTAATACTTTTCATCTATTATTTGACTTTCTAAGTTACGAATTGGGATGCACAAAAACAAATCTAAAGTCGAAAGAGGGAGATGGTAATCTCCGAAATAAAACTACCAACCGAACAACTTTTCTCAACAGGTACCTTTCGAGAGGTAGGCAGCCTCTTTAAATTAAATGCAAAAAATCAAACCAATTATCCGTTTATACCTTACCTGAGAGGATAGGTATTCAGTAGGAGTTACCCACACCTAATACACGAGGATGCTAGTAACCTCATAAAATAAATACTGGAACCAAATATTAAAATACAGACAGTCCTCATCCCAAATTTGGCATATCGAGTAGACCTTACATATATCTCACATGATAATTGGCTGAATGGGTAGGCACACAACCTATCGTTAATAAGCGGGCAAAATGTCGACAAGATCGTCGTGTGTTATCTATGTATTGACCTAGAAAGGGATGTAAATCCCCGACGACGTGGGAGTTACAACGTTTTCTAGAGGTGGCACGTAACTTAGGACCTTACGTGTCACATTTTCGCGACTAGATTCGTGATAAAGGGATGTTATGGTTTTCCCCTTCTACACTCAGTAAAGTAGTTTATCCTGGAGGTGTTTGAGATTGGGGCAATTCTGAAATTGGTGAAGAGACCTGGTTTTCTTTATTCTGGCGTGAAGGTTGCCGATTTGGAACAAGGGGAGACCCGGCCGGTTGTGATATCCAGACACGCAGATATCGATTGCCTTGTTCGAATTATCATCCATCAGTTTTGTTTGGTAAGCGGAGGAGCCAGTCTTAACTTGAAAAAAAATTCATTTCCTTTCCTCTCCTTCCCCTCCCAAAATATATACATGGATGGCGCCGACAACTAACACCATAAATTTATCGTATGTATATCACATATATAAAATCTAACACTTTATTATACTCACATAACCCTACGATAGATAGAATCGCGTAGCTAGTTGGGGGAGCAGGCGACTTAGAAGATAAGGTTTATGAAATGGTTTTAAAACACAGCGGTAATGGATTCAACTCACTCTATCTCAAAAGAACCGAGGGATACCACACATACATACATAACTAGGATTCTAAACCGAGAAACAAAAAACCAACACAACGTTCGGTGAAGCCTTTTTATACTGAACCGTCACGTGAAATGAGTACGTTCAAGGTCGTACGTCACGTGGACAAACTAGGATGTACACACTTGAAGGGGTGTGTAATAAAGAGAGGAGGAAAGGCTTATAAAGACCACAGGGAGGATATTCCTACCCCGGATATACATAACCAAAGCCTTATGGAAAAGTTTCCTATGGGACTTACAGAAAATTTATCGTAGAAAGAAGAGAAGGAAAAGGTTGAAGTAGAAAGGGCAGATCATTACAATACGTACTTTATAGATAAAACTTTTTTTTATTTACATTTATTTGGATTTTATGTTAATCTTATTATTAGCATTTGATTTTGTATTTTTTTTATTTAGTTATGGTATGATAATAATCCATGTATTATGTTTAATGAATCGTTATGTTTAATAATTGATAGGGCGTTATTAATGAATGATAAATAAACACGGAGACCGTCATACGGCCCCGAGGAAAATAATGATGGTGTGTGGAGTGTATTATAAAGAGAGGAAGTTCTGGGAAGGACACGGTATAAGGGGTGGATAGGAATCTAGGGATCAGTGTGTCCAGAAGTGACGGACTCCAACCCTCCCACAAACCGTACCGCATGAACCCGGGCACCTCTGCCAACAAAATCACTACATATAGCGAACCACGTGGACCAAACTTTGCCAGAGGCGTTGGTTATCCAATAAATGTTTCCCAGGGCGGCGGTACCCATAACTGCCTATAATATTAGAGTCTACTCTGAATTCAACCTTAATCTCCTTATTGTAGGTTCGCCATTATATTTTATATTTATTTTTAATTATTTAAGTTACTTTTTCCTGAACGTTAGTCCATTACTTTTTACTAGGAAAACCGTAAGTTGATACAAATAATTTTTTAAATTTTTCTGTCAATGTAATTAATAAGAACTAACTACAAGAACCTAACTATTTTTCCATTAATTAAGATAAGATGTTAAAATAAAACCTGCAGAACAGCAGTTACGTTTTTTTACAAAACACAATAATAGTTTATGTGTTATAATAAAAATATGCATATCATTATATTATTTATTATAATAAGAAAGATTTTAAAAATATTTATATTGAGGGATCAGTAGGTTTTATAGGCCCTGTTAGAAGTTCTACCGAGTACCGGAGTCGGTGAATTATTTTCCCATTTGATCTCTGATGAGTTGACGTGTTGTTCTTGTATTGTTTTGTATTTATTATGTTTCTCTTATTACACTCTTTTTATTTAATACCAAAAATATACAAATATTTAAGGATCGATGAAGGAAAAGCGACTAAGGCTTCCTTTTTGTAATTATAAATTAAACGCTAGACTGTTGCGAGTCTAGTCAATATAAGAGAACCCATTTGACACACTTTGCATAAGGACATATTTAATTGTCTCTTTTCACAAACAAATTATGTAGCAAACTCGACGATTCCTCGCTTACATAGTTTAAAAAACTAATATACAAATAATATCCACATTTTTAACAAAACATTAAATGTTAAATATTATTTCTGTAAATGATTGGATTATTTAATTTTTCATTTAAATTTATCCAATTTCAAACCATAAAACCACTGCTTATTACTCACTTCTGTGTAAAAACATAAGAGTCATAAATAAATCTATATGTACAAAAATCGAGGTTTTTTGGTTTGTCCCCCATAGACTCTAAATCTACTTTACCAATTTAACTGAACATTTCGAGGTTTCTTTTTATTAGCGCCAGGACTGTTCAAAGAGTGGTTTCAATGGTTGAAGAATTCTGGGACGCTCGAGATCGACTTAACACGTTATCTCAGCACTAAAATGAGATACGTAGTCGAATTAAAGTCAAAATAATGCAGTCAACAGAAACAATATAAATTTCGTGATATTGTATGAAGCGAATGGCAGAAAAATCCTAAGATTCCCGAGGAAGACACGAATCAAATAATTATTTGTGGTAAAATGAGATGTAAGTGATGAACGAAGAAAGAGGTGCTAGGAGAATATATGACTTGGAAGTGAATGGTTGAACAGGTCGAGGAACCCTGAAGAACACAAGGCACGATCAAGTGACACAAATAAAAACACTCAAAATGACATAAAAAACATTTGTTTGCCCTTTGCCACTCTCGTATCGAATATGGTATACTAGGATGGGGTTCTGCAACTTCAAGAACATGATGCAACCATCTAAATAAGCCCAGGAGGGTATTTTAAAGACCATCCTAAAAGCTCCCATAAGGACGCCAACAACAGAAATCTTCAAATATTTTGCTGTCCAAAACATTAAAAAAATCCAAGGCAAAATGTTTTAATCAAACATTTTGAAAAATCAAAACAAAATGATGAAAATAGCAGATTAGTTTGTTATAATTTTGAATTGACTTACCGAAAACTGCAACCAAGACGGTGGAGAAAAGAAAGAGTGCCCTGAACATTTCTCGACAAATGATGAGAAACTAATGATTTTTCAACTAACCAAGTTAGCCTTTTATTCAATCTCCTTATCAATTCACATAAAAAAATAAAATGTGTCACATGAGAACGTATCACTTCTATGCGTCTCTACCCTGGTTCTTGTATTCAACAGCTCGGCCGAGATATGATTCTTTGTTTCCTTCATCCTACAACGTGGGTATCTTAGAAACCCAACATTACTACGATCTTTCCGTTTCGGACAGCATTACAGCGTCCATCATCAGGGCAGATGTGGTAAACTAAAATCATAAAGGCAGATGTTTTACACATCTGCCTTGATGATGGACGCTGTTAACGTTGGCTAAAGAAGGAGGTAGCGCAACACGGCATAATTCAAATAAACCACTTTTATACATTTGGCCGTGAAAATCTCAAATCGTATGTATTTTTATATTTGTTTAATCGCCCAGAGAACTTTTCCATATATTTATTACGAGTATACCTGGTGTCTGGGGGTAAAGTGCGATAACTACGGAAGGTGATTCTACATGATGGTATTCAAATGTATGTTATTCCCTTACAAAAAGAAATTTATTTTTTCTCACCAATTTTCAATTTTTTACCTAAAAACAACCTTAAAACATTTGAATTCCGACAAAAAGTTATTCATCTTTTTTACTTGTACTATCATGTAGAATCTTTATAATCACCCGGAAAATGACATCTTTTTCAGAAATTAAAATGACAATTAAAAAAAATAATGTAAGTACACGAGTTAAGAGATACATAAATAAAAATATTACATTTTAATTCGATAACTTTTCTTTTAATATGTAATATATCATTTAAGAAGAAGATAATACGTATAAATCTAAAAGAAACATGAAACAGAACAATACACAGAAAAATAAAAAAAGGTAACGGTCTCAACTGGGAATTGAACCCTTGATCTCTAAATCAGTTGCAAGATAATATTGTTGATACTGAATATAAAATATAAAATGAATGAGTGGTCAAAGGCGTTGTTCCGGTAAGACATAGATCCTGGGTTCTGGGCTCCTAGTTGAGACCATTATCTTTCTGTATCTCGTTCTGTTTCATGTTTCCTTAAGATTTGTAGCGGCAGCTTCTAGTTGGTTCTAGAAATGCAATAAATGCAACGCGCCTCACATTGGAACCTACCAGTAAGACGGCAAATGTACGCCTCATCTACCTATCTATAATGACAGCTAAGCCGCAATCCTACATACTCGCGATTTGTTCTCAAACGAGTGGTACATGGTGACATCGCGGTACATAGTTCAGTCTTACAAGTGAGTCAGTCCCATCCAAGCGTCCTTCTACAAGTGACGACGAACGGCGACTCTGTCCGCATCAATCCGCAGGTACCTACAAGCGTACCGGCCTCGCTCGCGGTTCGAGCCCATCATCAGCCCGCATATGGAAACAAACCTTCATTTGAAAGCAAGAGCACGTTTTCATCTCCCTACATATCTTGACTGAAACTGATGTCACATTTATCATCTACCGCGATTTATTTGAAGATAATCTATAGCACAATGTAAGTAATAAATTAAGTCCTCCGTTGACCTCACAATAGCGGCCTCAATGTCATATATAACATATACTTTTTTATTTAGGAAAATGCACAATTTATTCATTTATTCTCAAATTAGGATAACAAATTCAAGAACACCCGAATTAAGAGTATTAGCTGTTGTTGTTAGGAGTATTACATGTTAATATTGTTTTTTTTCTTAAATTTTGAGTAGAGAAATAAATATAACTTAACTTACATTACGAACTAACCTCACCGCTAACACCTAAGCCAAATCCTATATAATATGTTAACTGCTGTAAATTTTTAAAATATAATTTCATCAAATTTCAATATAATGGCTTCTCGTGATTGCTAAGTTAATTAAAGCGAATATCAAAAGGGAAGAGAAAACCACATAATTCTGTTTCTTCCTTCAATCTTAAGCGCAATGTTAATTTGTATCCTTATATTTCACACAAGTAGACTGTTTGGCTAATTAGATAATTATGCATACAATTTGTACTTTTCATGTAATTTATAATAATGAATATTTGTTTTAATATGACAGCATTCTGGGTACGTAATCATAATAATTTTAACTCGCATCTGATGATACGTTTACAAATCCATATAAGATTTAATAAAACGATAAATAATACATTTTCTCTATCTCGATTTTCTTAAGCGGTCTTGCATAAATATCAAAAAAATAGTAGTTACCTATCATAGATTTCAATTTCAGATTAGCAGAGATTACCCACGATCGGTGCGTGATTACAATAATAAAAGTTATACCGTTAAAAATAGTAATGAACTTAAATCATTTCCATGCGATAACGTCATACAACTAACATACTTTGCACTCCCGCAACTAAACTGTAATAAGTCGACAAAATTTTTATTTTTTTTATTTAATATAATATAAGTGGGTACAGGATGTTATATGAGTACATATGGTTACAAAATATATTTATGTTCGCAATCTCACCAATGAAGAAACTGGTTCTTGTGCTTGGTGAGAGAGTTGCACTAATTATAAGAAAATTAGAATACCATTATGCTATAGGTAAGTATATATATATATATATAATACGAACATTATATATATATAGGTCCCACAACATTTATTGCGTCCGTGCGTAAATCCGTCTTTGGGCGTCCAGCACTTCTAGTTCTTTTTTTTAGATTGTTTTTGTGAATATTGCACTATGTTTTACTCACGATAATCGCTTACATTTATTGCGTCCGTGCGTAAATCCGTCTTTGGGCGTCCAGCACTTCTAGTTCTTTTTTTTAGATTGTTTTTGTGAATATTGCACTATGTTTTACTCACGATAATCGCTAATATCATATTTTTTTAATATTCATAATAATGCAGGTTTTGATGTTTATTACACTTTCATACATTTCTAGCGTCACGTACATACTCACGTCCGGGTGTATATTTTTTGTATATTGAAGGTTCCTTTTAATATAGGTTTCACGTCCTTTCACTCTAATTTAATTGTTACGTCTTCCGTATATTGCTGACTATTCTAATAAAGTTTTCACGTCCATACTGAATAGTTTATTCTGGCGTCCGAGTGTATATTATTTGTTTGTTACATGGCGTTTTGAAGGTCGATTTCATTTTTACGACTTCCGTATATAAGGCCCTTAAGACTCTTGGATTTGTTTTGAGAGTTTCAAAAGGTAGATTTAGGCCGTTGTTTTGCCCCTTATATTATAAAACCCCTTAGGATTGCATGACTTATTCTGATATGGGAGATATATTATTTCACCTTAAAAATAATCAATATAAATATTGTTTATTTTAATTCTTTTATATATCGAGACAAATAGACATCTATAATTTTTGAAATCTTTTGTTTATTTTGAATATCTACTTATGTGAGACTTCTTATCATTTTTACCAATGTATCTTATTTTATTATACGCTTTTGTTGTAACATTTTATTTTTTTTCGTTCTATTTTGTTTTCTCTATTGTTTTAATTTTGAAGAATTTATAATAACTGCGATACTCAACTATTAAACTAGAATGTAAAAGTCTATTAGGTGTAATAAATAAATTAACAAATAAATAAACAACACAAATTTCTTACTCTTCTAGTGAAGTTTTCACGTTCATGGTGAATTAATTAATTAATTACAGCATCTGTGGTTGAGAGGTAAGACTCTCGACTCGCAATCCGAATCCCGTAATCTGACGGTCAAACCCGGCGTGCCCAAATAATTTTTTATTTGTTTGTGTTATTTCACAATTAATACATTAAACATAATATAAAGTGTGTTTTCAACACGTTTCAGAGTGAAATATACTCTCAGTATCGCCCTGGTGTTAGACAACCATTCGGAATGGAAACGTTATTTCTAAGCTTTTGCCGTGTTTGGTGACCAGATATAAATATCCAGGTACTTTTCTACATTTCTCTTACCCATCTTCTTCCCCTCGCCAATACCTTCACCCTTGTACTCAGATTGGGGATGCCGCAGTCTCGCTGTTCCAGACGGGAGCGGTTGAGACTCTTGTGCGGTATATAAAAAATGTATGTATATATATATGTTTTATTTTCTGGCATCCAGAAACACACCAGACCTGACTATATCTTGTTATCTTGTTGCATCTTGTATACAAACGTACCTACTGGGCGCAGGCGTGTGACAATTTTTTTAACAACGATATCCTTAGTAAAAATGTATCATTTCATAACGCACCAGTTCGCTCCATTGCAGAGGGCGGTTGGACCTTTTTGGGTCGGGACGTCAATTTACCGTCTACTGTAATCCATCTTACAAAAATGTCCACCCGCGCAGGGTGATTTTTAGTTCTGAGTGCTATGTGGCATCGTTGTAAATGAACTAAATGTTGCCAAATCTAGCGTTTTACGTCACCAAGGGCTCAAACAATACATAAAAATGTACAAATTCGCAAACGGCCATGGGGACGCATTACTATCGACGTAATGCGTGGACGCAGCACGGCCGTCGTTATGTACACAAAATAATATCTACTCGTGATCGGTCACGAGGATACAATACCATCGACGCAACACTTCCGTCGTTACGAATTCAATATAATAAAATTTGTTTTTATATTTAACTTAATTAGTTCATCTTCAAAATTGTTATATTTTAATTAATGAGCTAAACTTATTATTATCATTATGTTAAAAATAAAAATATTTTTATTTATATTTCTTAACATCTTTAGTGTTACAATATTTACAACATAATATTTCAATCACTTTCTGATAAATCAGATGCTTGTGCTTAGGAAAAGACAACTATATATTTTTACATATATTTATATTGCAAATATTATTACAAAAACTATTTATAACCTTACAAGAAAATACAATAAATGTAATAAAAACAGGTTATTTATAAATAATACCTAGGAATGACAAGCAGAAACATAATATGTGGAGTTTATTAAACAGAATTGAAAAGTACCTACACGGCACACACGCTCATGTAATCTATTCAAAGTAAAACACTGTAAAACCATTTCAAATAAAAATTCTTGTCTTAGAAGAATATGTTCAACATATGTATAATAACATTCTCTCTGATTCTATCTTCAATGTAACCAAAATAAATATAATACTCAATAAAAAATGTATTAAACGTGTACCAAACTGCATAAAATGTAATGACATATATTATGTAGTATTATCTTCTGTTTTAATAATCTCCTGTTATAATAATCTCATGTTATAATAATCTCCCTCTTGAATAACGTTATATTTTTTACAAAAAAGGAAACAATACTTCTTTTTAAACCACTTTATATTTTTGTTGTTTGTTTTTGGGGTGTTATGCCGTGTTGCGCTAACTCCTTCTTTAGCCGACGTTTCGGACAGCGTTGCAGTGTCCATCATCAAGGCAGATCCGGTAGATCCGAAGATGTGAAGATCCGAACACCCCAAAAACAAACAACAAAAATGCTTTTGGCCGTGAGAATCTAAAAACTTACCCACTTTATATTTATTTAACACAATATTTGGGTTCAATCCAAACCGGTCGACAAAATATAAATTAAAATAAAGTGGTTTAAAACAAAGTATTTGTTTCATTTGTATAATGTCAAGCCACAAAGTGTTTGCTTTCTTCGATAAATTTAATATTTTTTAGATAAATTTAAGTATAGTGTTTAAATTTTTAGATACATTGTAGAATAGTATGTTGAGGAAATCTGTAATTGGTTTCTCATTTAGGTAAATTACACATGTATAAGTGAACCACATTGTAAACTGTTGATTTCCCTGAAATAAAATAAATAATATCAAACAATATAAAAAGCTATGAGGTGGTATTAGAAAATTTTAAATTGATTTTTTTTTGTAACTGTTATAATTTTTCTCAGAAATACCTACGAGTAATTTATTAAAAAAAATTATACCGTTAAATAAATAGTGATGTTGTGCTGTTGTAGTTCAAACTAGTGGTACGGTTAGTCCTCCAATATAAATATATATTTTTTAAATTAATTGTGGTATATTATTTTTATCAGAGAAATCTTTATGTAATTGAAGTACTTAATATACGAGTATTTTTTTCATAATTTTTTGTGAGAGGGGGAACTGGGAAACCTTGGAAAACATGTGTTGTTGGATAGTAATATGGCTTGTTTAAGATAATTTTTATTAATATTTTTTTAATTGTCACAATTGGAAGTAGGCATGATTTATATGCACCCCCCCCCCCCCACAAGCCACGATTCCATATATTGTAGTAGTGTAGAATGTGCAAGTGCAAAATAAATATCTTTATGTATTTTTAATGATACAGTATTTCTAAGTCTAAAAAAATATAAAGATGAGTTTTCTCATTCTGTCTACTGTGGAGTTTATTTGATTTTTCCATTTGACGTTATTATCGATAATTATTCCAAGATGTTCACACCCTAAGCACCCTTATCAAGTTTCTGAAGGAATCGCTTAGGTACCTGCTCACGCAGTTCGAGTTGAATCATGCAATCATACATAAAGATAGCAGCCTATCAAAATATGCGTTAAGAAAATTAAGATTATGTTTTATTTTTATTTTTATAGTGAATTCCTAAAAAGAGTCCCAACTGCTCTAGTCTGGAGCCAGTGAGACTATGGCATCCCCAATTGGGGTATATTGTGAGGCTGTAGGGAAGGGAAAGAGAAAGGTGGGAAGAGAAAGGTGGGAAGAGAAAGGTGGGAAAGTACCTGACTATTCAGATATAGTCATTAAACATGGCTAAAGCCACTTGGAGCAAAGTTTCAATTCTGATTGGTGTTCTTACACCAGGGCGATACTTGGAGTAACTTCCACTCGGTTGATAATTCTCAGTCGAAGTATATTACAGTAAATATGATCGAATCGGATAGGGACACATTATCTCAGTTGGTAAAGTCATGGTCTGGAAAACAAAAGGTCCTGGGTTCGAGTCCCAAATGTGACGGTGCCTTTTTCAGATTTTTCCGTTTCAGATGTTCGATTGAGTTTCGCTAATATTGTCTTCATTAATTATAAATATTACCTAATCTAGATCGGCCACGAGTACGCAATACTATCAATGTAATGCGTGGATACAGCACTACCATCGATATGTATTAAAAATAATATCTATTCGTTAACGGACGCAATACTACCAACGTAATGCGTAAACGCAGCACGATCGTCGTTATGCATTAAAAACCACGCAGGATGCTTCTTTGTTCTGAGTATCAAGCGGCATCGTTGTAAATTAACACAATGTTGCCAAATCTGATGATTTACTCAACCAAACGCTCAAATAATACATAACAATGCACTCGTGAATGGCCACGGGGACGCAGTACTATCGAAGTAATGCGTGGACGCAGCAAGACCGTCGTTATGTATATTAAATATTATCGACCGTCGTCGTATATTCAAAATAATATCTACTCGTGATCGTTCACTGGGACGCCATACTATCGACATGATGCATGGAAGCAGCACGATTGTCATTAGGTGTTAAAAATAGTATATTATCATGAGCGGCTACGGGGACGCAGTACTATCGACGTAATGCGTGGACGCAGCACGATTGTCGTAATGTATTCAAAATAATATCTACTCGCAAACGGCCATGGGGACGCAATACTATCGACGTAATGTGTGGATGCAGTACGACCGTCGATATGTATATAAAATAATATCTACTCGTAATCGGTCTCGAGGACGCAATACTATCGACGTAATGCGTAGACGCAGCACGATCGTCGTTATGTATCGAAAATTATATTACTTCGTGGACGCGGCAAGATCGTAGAAATGAATAAAAACATACACTGCTCGATATATACATCGTGTAGCGAACCTGTCGGCAAAATGTCAAACGTTCAATATTCGTTTCCAGACATTCTGAGAAATTTTTTGCTTCCACAAAAATTTTTGCCATACGATTCTACATGGGGTAAGCATCGTTCTGGCCAATTTTGACGTCAAAACATTGCAGCGTCCGTATATCGGACGCTGTAAGTCGGTGGACGCTACAATGCTATGGAGTTTTTAGGGGTCGGACGCAACAAATATAGCGGGATATATATATTTATCCCCTCTCGTACTATGTTGATCTCGCGCGACGGTACGCCAGGTATATGTTGATCCGTTTGCATTTGTTGATCCACCCCGGATATGTTGATCCACTACCCAAGCTGGCATACATATGTAAATCCCTACAGATCAACTTGTGTCATCGAGATTTTGCTGTAAGCCACGCCCATTTTTCGGTCGCATATACATTTTACACGATTTATTTTGTTGATCTATATATTTCTGACAAACTTGACCGCTTGCATGTGTTGTAACTTGTAACCGCCAATTTCGCGCGCGTTGTGGTACTTTTTAGATTCCGTTAGAACATCCATATTCTATGAAAATGACTCTGTACTTAAAGAGGATAGACTGCCTCACGCGTATTTATATTGAAATGGAACTTTCAAAAACGTCAAATCCATTCTTAAAAAATCTTTTGAACTTGATTAAACAAAAATGTAATTTTAATGCATCATTTACTACGTTTCGTGACTTAGCAGGGGTGCCCGGGTTCATGGGGTGAGATTTGTCTAAGTCATTTTATAAGAGAAATTTTGAACATTGATTGAATAAAATTTTATTTTAATGTATCTTTTACCATCTCTCCCGACGTAAGTTTCTTGTAATGATTAAGTTGAAACAAAGCGTAATATCCATAATATGTGCCTATTAAAATTGCGGCGATTAGATTGGTGAGAATTTAATTTTTCAAATTTTAAATTATGATTGTTAAAAAATTTATTCTAATTTGTTTATTACTAAACATGGCTAAAGTCATTTCAAGCTACGATTCCAACCAACGATGTTTTAGTATATGTTCGTCAATCAACAGGAGCCATAATGTCTGTACATCAGAGCCCTCGAGAACTATTACAATTATGTGTACCGCCGCCCCGGGAACCATTTATTAGATAACCAAAACCCCTACCATAGGTCACCGCCAACGTTTAGCGAGATTGTTGTTTATTTCTTATATTTTTTACATCATATCCACACAGGAGGCCCTGAGGAAAATCGTAACCCTCAGGGCCTATGTCATCTTTGTGAATGCTGTGCTGGGGGAATTTTGAAGGAAACGAAGGAGAGTGAGTTCTGGGAACTAAATAGGTTTGATGGGTGGGTAGTAATCTGGGGTTCAGTGTGTTCGAGTGATATACATAAGAATCTAACTCTCCTACTGCGTTGCAAGGCGATGCGTTGAAAGAGGACTAATCGATCCGGCCCACCACGCAGTTATTAGGCAGGCGCATCCGCCGCCAAGCCCCTCACATACCTCACCCCATAAACTCGGGCACTCCTGATAAGTCACCAAACATATCAAACAACTTGGGGAGACCTATGGCAGAAGTGTGGGTTATCAAATAAATGGTTCCCGGGGCGGCGGTACACATACCCTCCTCCCAAATTGTGATAAACTTCTACTTTCAAATGTAAAACATAATTTAAAACGTACCTAAATGACGGCCTCCGTTATCGAGGGGTAAGGCTATCGACTAGCAATCCGAAGGTCGCGGGCTCAAATAAATTTTACTAAAATAAATTTGTACTATTTTACAATTAGTGTTTGGCAACTAGATCTGAATAGCCAGGTACTCTCCCAACTTTCTCCCCGTCATCTCCTTCGAGGTTCACAATATCTTCAGTCTCACAACAACCCCAATTGGGGATGCCATAGTCTCACTGGCTCCAGACGGTAGCAGTTGGGACTCTGGTGCGATATTGCACCAGATATACCATCAACTTATTTTACCGTACATATGCCTCAGGGATCTCATTTCTACAGTATTCAGTCTACTTTCAGCCTTCTTCTGCCAGTTCCATGCCTCACTTCCATATATTAGGGTAGGTACCAGCACTCCATTGTGGACTGCTAGCTTCGCTTCTTTGGACAGTTTTTTGTTAGCTCCAACCTCGTCCAATCATCCACTAATTACCCATTATAACCAAGAACCCGGCCACCCCTACTAAGTCACGAAGCGTAATCAGGAGAGATGGTAATAGATGCAAGTTCAAAATTTCCCATATAACATTATGCCTTTTGCCGCCATTTTGGATTTTGATGGTCAAAAGGTATCCCTCAACCAGTCTCTTTCGATCCGGCCCGCCACGCAGTAGGTATTTTTTATTGATTTGATTTTTGCGAAAGTTTCGTTTCAATCTGAATACGCATACATTTCTTATAAACAATTCAAGCAACATATATTAGGGTAGGTACCAGCACTCCATTGTGGACTGCTAGCTTCGCTTCTTTGGACAGTTTTTAGTTAGCTCCAACCGCGTCCAATCATCCATTAATTACCCATTATAACCAAGAACCCGGCCTCCCCTACTAAGTCACGAAGCGTAATCAGGAGAGATGGTAAAAGATACAGGTTCAAAATTTCCTACATAACATTATTCCTTATGCCGCCATTTTGGATTTTTATGGTCGAAAGGTATCCCTCAACCAGTTTATTTCGATCCGGCCCGCCACGCAGTAGATGGGAAAACGCATCCGCCACCAGGACCTAGACAAACCTCACCCTATGAACCCGTGTACCCCTGCTAAGTTATGATTTTTTTATGGATTTGTTTTTGCGAAATTTTCGTTTCGATCTAAATACGCATACATTTCTTATAAACAATTCAAGCAACACACGTCATTTTGATTTGAAACGGTACCATTTCACAGTCATTTCATGCGATATTCGACTCTAGAGACTAATACTTTGAGTTCAATATCACAAAAGATTACGGAATCACATAAAACCTTGTGATGAACAGTCCACCGATTGCCCCTTGATTCAAGATCAACTTTGTCTAATAACTTCTTAACTGGATCAACATACAACGGGAATAGATCAATATATATGAGATCAACATAAGTATGCCAATTTGGGTAGATCAACATACTACGGGAATAGATCAATATATATGAGATCAACATAAGTATGCCAATTTGGGTAGATCAACATAAATTATGCATCCGATTTCCATACAAATTTTGAAAATTTTACTAACAGTATATCAAATGGTTTTTCTGGCAAACTGGCAACATTGATAATTACTGTACCACTGTTGTCAATTCATTCAGATGTATTCCATAATAGCCAAGTTATATGGTGTTAAAGGTGGATCAACTTAGTCTAACAACTTCTTACTGGATCAACATAATACGGGAAGAGGACAATATATATATATGTTGATCCAGTAAGAAGTTGTTAGACTAAGTTGATCCACCTTAAACACCATATAACTTGGCTATTATGGAATACATCTGAATGAATTGACAACAGTGGTACAATACTTATCAATGTTGCCAGTTTGCCAGAAAAACCATTTGATATACTGTTAGTAAAATTTTCAAAATTTGTATGGAAATCGGATGCATAATTTATGTTGATCTACCCAAATTGGCATACTTATGTTGATCTCATATATATTGATCTATTCCCGTAGTATGTTGATCTACCCAAATTGGCATACTTATGTATGTTGATCTCATATATATTGATCTATTCCCGTAGAATGTTGATCCAGGTAAGAAGTTATTAGACAAAGTTGATCTGTGTCCCTATATATGGTTTTACTAAATGAACCAATCAAGGGGCAATCGGTGGACTGTTCATCACAAGGTTTTATGTGATTCCGTAATCTTTTGTGATATTGAACTCAAAGTATTAGTCTCTAGAGTCGAATATCGCATGAAATGACTGTGAAATGGTACTGTTTCAAATCAAAATGACGTGTGTTGCTTGAATTGTTTATAAGAAATGTATGCGTATTTAGATCGAAACGAAAATTTCGCAAAAACAAATCATAACTTAGCAGGGGTACACGGGTTCATAGGGTGAGGTTTGTCTAGGTCCTGGCGGCGGATGCGTTTTCCCATCTACTGCGTGGCGGGCCGGATCGAAATAAACTGGTTGAGGGATACCTTTCGACCATAAAAATCCAAAATGGCGGCAAAAGGAATAATGTTATGTAGGAAATTTTGAACCTGTATCTTTTACCATCTCTCCTGATTACGCTTCGTGACTTAGTAGAGGAGGCCGGGTTCTTGGTTATAATGGGTAATTAATGGATGATTGGACGCGGTTGGAGCTAACTAAAAACTGTCCAAAGAAGCGAAGCTAGCAGTCCACAATGGAGTGCTGGTACCTACCCTAATATATGTTGCTTGAATTGTTTATAAGAAATGTATGCGTATTTAGATTGAAACGAAACTTTCGCAAAAATCAAATCCATAAAAAATACCTACTGCGTGGCGGGCCGGATCGAAAGAGACTGGTTGAGGGATACCTTTCGACCATCAAAATCCAAAATGGCAGCAAAAGGCATAATGTTATATGGGAAATTTTGAACTTGCATCTATTACCATCTCTCCTGATTACGCTTCGTGACTTAGTAGGGGTGGCCGGGTTCTTGGTTATAATGGGTAATTAATGGATGATTGGACGAGGTTGGAGCTAACAAAAAACTGTCCAAAGAAGCGAAGCTAGCAGTCCACAATGGAGTGCTGGTACCTACCCTAATATACAGAAGTGAGGCATGGAACTGGCAGAAGAAGGCTGAAAGTAGACTGAATACTGTAGAAATGAGATCCCTGAGGCATATGTACGGTAAAATCATGTATGACAAAATGTGCGTATGCTGTGTCTATTCTACAGATATTTTATTAGAGCCTGTTAAAAGGAGCTAGCAGCATTGATCCCCGGTGCACCGTGCACGTGCTTGCTACTCGACGGACCGAGCGGAATACACGTTCACAGTTAAGTTGATGTTATCTATACATATATGAACGGGTCGTTTCTCCGACTCGTTTTATCGTAAGTCGGCTCGCATGTGGAACGAGCTATCAATATAATCCAGGCCTCTTTAAGACCCGCATTAATAAATTCATTCCTACAGCCCCTACCTTAACCCGCCTCATAACGCTGCCCAACCGGTTGGCGACGTAGTTTCTCTGTATTTAGAGTGTAAAGACAGGGGCGCTCTAGTGAGAGGTGTCACATAAAAAAATCATACCGCCGAATTTGAATATGGAGACTTACAAAAACTTCCGTCTGGAGCTAGTGAGACTATGGCATCCTCAAAGGAGATCTCAAAGGAGATGACGAGGAGGAAGGTGGGAGAGTACCTGGCTATTCAGATATAACCAAACACTAATTGTAAAATAGTGCAAATTAATTTTAATAAAATTTATTTGAACCCGCGACCTACGGATTGCTAGTCGAGAGCCACCTCAAGTAGTTTGATATGTTTGGTGACTTAGCAGGAGTGCCCGGGTTTATGGGGTGAGGTTTGTTCGGTTCTTGGCGGCGGATGCGCTTGCCTACCAAATGCGTGGTGGGCCGGATCGATTAATCCTCTTTCAACGCATCGCCTTGCAACGCAGTAGGAGAGTTGGAATCTTATGTTTATCACTCGAACACACTGACCTCCAGAATACTACCCACCCATCCATACCTATTTCCTTCCCAGAACTCACTGACCTTCCCTTCTTTCAAAATACCCCCAACACAGCATTCACAAAGATGACATAGGCCTTGAGAGTTACGATTTTCCTTAGGGCCTCCTGTGTGGAGACGATGTAAAAAAATACAAAAAATAAACAACTATCTCGCTAAATCGTTGGCGGTGACTAATGGTAGGTGTATTGGTTATCTAATAAATGGCTCCCGGGGCGGCGGTACACATAATTGTAATAATTCTCGAGGGCTCTGATGTACAGACATTATGGCTCCTGTTGATTGACGAACATATACTAAAACATCGTTGGTTGGAATCGGTGCTTGAAATGACTTTAGCCATGTTTAGTAAAAAACAAATTGAAATAAATTTTTCAGCAATTTCAATTTAAAATTTGAAAAATTAAATTCTCACCAATCTTATCACCGCAATTTTAATAGGCACATATTATGGATATTACGCTTTGTTTCAACTTAATCATTACAAGAAACTTACGTCGGGAGAGATGGTAAAAGATACATTAAAATAAAATTTTATTCAATCAATGTTCAAAATTTCTCTTATTAAATGACTTAGACAAATCTCACCCCATGAACCCGGGCACCCCTGCTAAGTCACGAAACGTAGTAAATGATGCATTAAAATTACATTTTTGTTTAATCAAGTTCAAAAGATTTTTTAAGCATGGATTTGACGTTTTTGAAAGTTCCATTTCAATATAAATACGCGTGAGGCAGTCTATCCTCTTTAAGTACAGAGTCATTTTCATAGAATATGGATGTTCTAACGGAATCTAAAAAGTACCACAACGCGCGCGAAATTGGCGGTTACAAGTTACAACACATGCAAGCGGTCAAGTTTGTCAGAAATATATAGATCAACAAAATAAATCGTGTAAAATGTATATGCGACCGAAAAATGGGCGTGGCTTACAGCAAAATCTCGATGACACAAGTTGATCTGTAGGGATTTACATATGTATGCCAGCTTGGGTAGTGGATCAACATATCCGGGGTGGATCAACAAATGCAAACGGATCAACATATACCTGGCGTACCGTCGCGCGAGATCAACATAGTACGAGAGGGGATAAATATATATATATATATATATATATATTGTCCTCTTCCCGTATTATGTTGATCCAGTAAGAAGTTGTTAGACTAAGTTGATCCACCTTAAACACCATATAACTTGGCTATTATGGAATACATCTGAATGAATTGACAACAGTGGTACAATACTTATCAATGTTGCCAGTTTGCCAGAAAAACCATTTGATATACTGTTAGTAAAATTTTCAAAATTTGTATGGAAATCGGATGCATAATTTATGTTGATCTACCCAAATTGGCATACTTATGTTGATCTCATATATATTGATCTATTCCCGTAGTATGTTGATCTACCCAAATTGGCATACTTATGTATGTTGATCTCATATATATTGATCTATTCCCGTAGTATGTTGATCCAGGTAAGAAGTTATTAGACAAAGTTGATCTGTGTCCCTATATATGGTTTTACTAAATGAACCAATCAAGGGGCAATCGGTGGACTGTTCATCACAAGGTTTTATGTGATTCCGTAATCTTTTGTGATATTGAACTCAAAGTATTAGTCTCTAGAGTCGAATATCGCATGAAATGACTGTGAAATGGTACTGTTTCAAATCAAAATGACGTGTGTTGCTTGAATTGTTTATAAGAAATGTATGCGTATTTAGATCGAAACGAAAATTTCGCAAAAACAAATCCATAAAAAAATCATAACTTAGCAGGGGTACACGGGTTCATAGGGTGAGGTTTGTCTAGGTCCTGGCGGCGGATGCGTTTTCCCATCTACTGCGTGGCGGGCCGGATCGAAATAAACTGGTTGAGGGATACCTTTCGACCATAAAAATCCAAAATGGCGGCATAAGGAATAATGTTATGTAGGAAATTTTGAACCTGTATCTTTTACCATCTCTCCTGATTACGCTTCGTGACTTAGTAGGGGAGGCCGGGTTCTTGGTTATAATGGGTAATTAATGGATGATTGGACGCGGTTGGAGCTAACTAAAAACTGTCCAAAGAAGCGAAGCTAGCAGTCCACAATGGAGTGCTGGTACCTACCCTAATATACGGAAGTGAGGCATGGAACTGGCAGAAGAAGGCTGAAAGAAGACTGAATACTGTAGAAATGAGATCCCTGAGGCATATGTACGGTAAAATCATGTATGACAAAATGTGCGTATGCTGTGTCTATTCTACAGATATTTTATTAGAGCCTGTTAAAAGGAGCTAGCAGCATTGATCCCCGGTGCACCGAGCACGTGCTTGATACTCGACGGACCGAGCGGAATACACGTTCACAGTTAAGTTGATGTTATCTATACATATATGAACGGGTCGTTTCTCCGACTCGTTTTATCGTAAGTCGGCTCGCATGTGGAACGAGCTATCAATATAATCCGGGCCTCTTTAAGACCCGCATTAATAAATTCATTCCTACAGCCCCTACCTTAACCCGCCTCATAACGCTGCCCAACCGGTTGGCGACATAGTTTCTATGTATTTAACGTGTAAAGACAGGGGCGCTCTAGTGAGAGGTGTCACATAAAAAAATCATACCGCCGAATTTGAATATGGAGACTTACAAAAACTTCCGTCTGGAGCCAGTGAGACTATGGCATCCTCAAAGGAGACCTCAAAGGAGATGACGAGGAGGAAGGTGGGAGAGTACCTGGCTATTCAGATATAACCAAACACTAATTGTAAAATAGTGCAAATTAATTTTAATAAAATTTGTTTGAACCCGCGACCTTCGGATTGCTAGTCGAGAGCCACCTCAAGTTGTTTGATATGTTTGGTGACTTATCAGGAGTGCCCGAGTTTATGGAGTGAGGTTTGTTCGGTTCTTGGCGGCAGATGCGCTTGCCTACCAAATGCGTGGTGGGCCGGATCGATTAATCCTCTTTCAACGCATCGCCTTGCAACGCAGTAGGAGAGTTGGAATCTTATGTTTATCACTCGAACACACTGACCCCCAGAATACTACCCACCCATCCATACCTATTTCCTTCCCAGAACTCACTGACCTTCCTTTCTTTCAAAATACCCCCAACACAGCATTCACAAAGATGACATAGGCCTTGAGGGTTACGATTTTCCTTAGGGCCTCCTGTGTGGAGACGATGTAAAAAAATACAAAAAATAAACAACTATCTCGCTAAATCGTTGGCGGTGACTAATGGTAGGTGTATTGGTTATCTAATAAATGGCTCCCGGGGCGGCGGTACACATAATTGTAATAATTCTCGAGGGCTCTGATGTACAGACATTATGGCTCCTGTTGATTGACGAACATATACTAAAACATCGTTGGTTGGAATCGGTGCTTGAAATGACTTTAGCCATGTTTAGTAAAAAACAAATTGGAATAAATTTTTCAGCAATTTCAATTTAAAATTTGAAAAATTTAATTCTCACCAATCTAATCACCGCAATTTTAATAGGCACATATTATGGATATTACGCTTTGTTTCAACTTAATCATTACAAGAAACTTACGTCGGGAGAGATGGTAAAAGATACATAAAATAAAATTTTATTCAATCAATGTTCAAAATTTCTCTTATAAAATGACTTAGACAAATCTCACCCCATGAACCCGGGCACCCCTGCTAAGTCACGAAACGTAGTAAATGATGCATTAAAGTTACATTTTTGTTTAATCAAGTTCAAAAGATTTTTTAAGTATGGATTTGACGTTTTTGAAAGTTCCATTTCAATATAAATACGCGTGAGGCAGTCTATCCTCTTTAAGTACAGAGTCATTTTCATAGAATATGGATGTTCTAACGGAATCAAAAAGTACCACAACGCGCGCGAAATTGGCGGTTACAAGTTACAACACATGCAAGCGGTCAAGTTTGTCAGAAATATATAGATCAACAAAATAAATCGTGTAAAATGTATATGCGACCGAAAAATGGGCGTGGCTTACAGCAAAATCTCGATGACACAAGTTGATCTGTAAGGATTTACATATGTATGCCAGCTTGGGTAGTGGATCAACATATCCGGGGTGGATCAACAAATGCAAACGGATCAACATATACCTGGCGTACCGTCGCGCGAGATCAACATAGTACGAGAGGGGATAAATATATATATATATATATGCATAAATGATAAATAGATATATATGCATACATAAATGTAAAATTGTGATTACAAGTATAATAAATTATATTTAAAAATAATAATAAACATGAAATACTAAACAATATTAGTAAAAAGAATGAGTAACATACAAAATAGAAATTAAAACAACACTACATATAAGACAAAACACTAAAACTACGTAACCAATGCTATTCTAATTTGTAGGATTCAACAAATTGCTGGTAAAGATTATGTTAGTTCTATAAATGGAGTCAGTAAATATATCATATTTCACGGCCGGCATAGTCCAGTGGTAACGCATTGGACTGCCATTCCGAAGGTCGCGGGTTCGAACCCGGCGTGCGCAAATAAATTTTATTTGATTAATTTGTGTTATTTCACAATTAATTAATTAAAATAATATATAGTATATTTGCGGCACGTTCCAGAGTGGAAGATACTACCAGTATCGCCCTGGTGTAAGACCACCATTCAGAATTGAAACGTTGCTCCAAATGGCTTTAGCCGTGTTTAGTGACTAGATCTGAATAGCCAGGTACTTCCCCACCTTCCTCTTTCCTTTCCCCACTTACCTTCAGCCTCACAACAACCCCCAAATGGGGATGCCATAGTCTCACTGGCTCCAGACGGGAGCAGTTGGGACTCTTGTGAGGTATTCACTATAAAAAAAAAAATATATATATATATATCAATAGTACCCCCATACTTGTTGCCCAGATCATCTTATTGGTCAGTGAGTGTGTCTGTGTTCTTATGTTATCGTCAATTAACCTTAACTAAATATATATAAAATACGGCTTCTACGTGGTTAATCAATGGTATATTCGTTATTTTTACGGTTAATGCATTTTTAATTAAAAATATATGTTTCGTTTCGTATCGATGATCAATGCACGAATTAGTGTTTTGTTTTTCCAGGTAGCTTTAATGCGGGGACTGTAACCATCAAGGTGGAACCAGGACCCCAAGAAGAAGACAAAAGAGGATGTCGAAACATGGAAATTGATATAGACCTGCCGGATGTTAAAAAGGAATGCTTAGAACGTTTTGAAAAAATTGCCTAAACATCAGGTAAAACCAACTTTTATTATATAATTTATCCATTCGTGCTTTCCTATTTTATGAACGAATTTTTGCGATTTTATTTTGTGTAGATGATAAAACTTGTTGAGCCTTAATCGCTTTTTTTTCACAGATTTGAAGACACATCCTGTGGAAAAACGATCATCCTGTCCTCATTGTAACTACTCCTGCTCTTATAAGTCTATTTTGACAAGACACCTGCTGACTCACAGTAGAGAAAAACCTTTTTCGTGGTCCCAGTGCAACTATTCATGTTCCCATAAGAGTAATTTAACAAGACACATTCTTACCCACAGTGGAGAAAAACCATTTTCCTGTTCTGAGTGCACATTTGAGCCACATACTGACCCACAGTGGAGAAAAATCTTTTCCATGTTCCCAGTGCAACTATTCATGTTCTCATAAGAGTAATTTGACAAGGCACCCGCTTAACTACAGTGGGGAAAAACCTTTTATACGTTCCGACTGCAATTATTCATGTTCTCGAAAGGGAGCTTTGACAAGTCACATGCTGACCCACACTAGAGAAGAACCTTTTTCATGCACCGAGTGCAACTATTCATTTTCTCATAGGGGTCATTTGACGACACACAGTGGAGAAAATGTTTTCAAAGGGGATCTTTGTCAATAAACATGTACCTGACTCAGAGTAGAGGAATACCATTTCCGACTGTAACTATTAATTTTCACGAAAGACACATTTGACGAGCCACATGGTGTGATACAGTGTGAAAAAACTTTTTTTTATGTTCTGTCTGCAGCTATTTATGTTCTTAAAAGGGTCTTCTGTCGAGCCCTATGCTGACACACAGTGGAGAAAAACCCTTTTCATGTTCCGAGTGCAAATGAAGATTGGAAGGAACACATGATTACCCACAACTGAAAAAAAACATGTTCCCAGTGTAATATATAGTTGTATGCATTGATTACCAAAGTGACTTTTTTCATTTGTTTAACTTTTTATAATGAAAAATAATAAAAAAACATCGCGAATCCTGGTTGGAGGGTAGTGAGGTGATTTTACTGAACCGCACTCCTGACCCGGACCCAAGATGAATATGTTCACCGCTTTCATTCACAATACCATACCAGTGCCAACGCACCCATTCGCTGGATTAGTTAGTGGGGGCATTAGATTACCAATATATTATCACTATGATTTTTTTTTTATTTATCTTCATTTGACTATGAACCCTTGGAGTTTCTTTTCTAGAACTGTTGATGTTGTTGGGTTCCTGTTTGGTAACCACCATTGTTCTTGTCTTTTGGTTCTCCCAAACAGAACACTGAGTTGCGCCGCATGCTCCGTTCGAGATGTGATTGTTGTGTTGTTTGGGCTACTACTGCTTGCTGATATAGTACCTATAGCAATTACATGCATACTTACATCTCAAACGAATCTTCTACATAAAGTATAATATCTAGGACCTAATGTCAAAGTTAAAGAAGGTATAATGATATCTTTAATGATTTTTTTTACATAAAAATGACACAGGGATGATTTCTAAGGAACCAAAAAAGAAAATTAAATAAAAATTACGAGCTACATGGACATGGAGTAAGAAACGCTAATCTTTATTGTTAGATTGCCAACAAGGAATAACAATACGTAGGTACCATAGAATAAACAATATAACATTACGAGTTCCTCCCATTGAAACAAGTGTTACATGTTGCACAACTGCCTAGCATTCCGTCTCTCTTATGACATAGTAGATCTCCATCTCATTTGAATTTCAAAAGATGTTTGTATGAAAATATAGGCACCGATAAGCAAATATTTGGATCACGAAACACGCCCCCAAGGCATTTCTTTTGTTATAATTTATTCTATGCTAGGTAACACCATAAAATGCCGAATGAAATTATTACAACTAAAAATGTTCAATTTTAAAAAAGAAAATATGTCTGCCGCCCAACATTTCGACGGTACCGAAAAAAATGTCAGATGTGCATATTTTTAGTTTGGCAGGAGAGTTTTTTTTATTTTTATATATGTGTTTATTCAGTTTTTTTTATTTGTACGTTATTTTCTCTTGCTTAGATCCTACAAAACTGATCAATCAGTTTAATTGTAAGAAATCTCTCACTTTTTCTATTTATTAGCTTATAATAATATATTTAATTTGAACTTGATACTTATCTTGATCCACAATATTAATAGTTTTTATGTTTGACGGAGGTAGAACAATCTAATTTTCGTTTTTATTTTTGAATAACATGTCTCATTTTTAATATCTTCCGGTAATGAGTTAAATAATTCCGGAATTTTATGTCTTTTTGTTCTACTCCGTATACATTTTGCGATATTTTTATAATGAACATTTGTGCTTCTCTATGCCTAGTAGGGTAGTTATGGTTTACAGGTTTTTTGAATTCTGTGTTCCAGAATTCATCTAGCGTTAGTTGGTAATCTATCCTACTATGTATAGAGAGCACATTACACAAAGAAAACATTTTTTTATAATCGCCTTCACTTAATTGTATTTTTTTTGCCTGATATCAATTTTAGGAAACGGATTTGTAATTGTTCTATTTTATTTCAGTACATTTTATACGTTAATCTGTAACTATTTACTCCGTATCCTATAATTGATTCCGCTAATGCATTACATATACAGTACAATATATTTTTATTAACAAAGTTTTTGAGGTGATAAAATTTCCCTAATATGGATCTTAATCTATTACATACATTTTCAATGTGATTTGACCAGTTAAAATTGGCATCTCTTGTAAGACCAGGGTATGTATATTGGTAAAATTTTTCTATGTTTGGGCATTTACATGGCAGAGATTGGTTTTTTGTGTGAAAACAATCGTATAAGAAAGAAAGTTTCGTTTTTGCATTTTTATTGTTTTCGATTATGTATTTCTCCATTTAAATAAATAGCCAATATATCTAACAACACAACATTTCTTGATTTCAAAAACAGTTAAAATACACAAATGAAACTTTAAACAGCCTTGTGACATTGTTTTTCGGGACTGTCTATTTGTTAGGTTTGTTATTGAATATAGTCACATTTATTTATTTTAATATCAACGGTATAAAATATACCATATACAGTAAATTATCAACAGTGACATCAGAAAATATACAATTAACAGAAAGTCTAGATGGAACGGAAAGTCTAGATTGGAACAACAACAACAATCATAAACGTCAGACGACTATTTGAGTGCTCCAACATTAATCTAATCAAAAGTGTAGTAAAAAAGTTAAGTGGATCACTTCAGTTTATGAAATACAGTGTAGTTTTTCGCGCACTATCATCGCGTGATCTTAGATTCCCAACTGTAACACCCGAAAGTATCATAATAGTGTTTTGAAATTAAAACAAAAAACTGCCTACTAGATTGCACAGTTTAATCTCATTAAAAATTAAAGTTATAAAGACTGCATTTCGACAAGAAGCAAAACAAAACAAAGAGAACAATAGTAAATAATTCACAGTTTTTCGGTGAAGATGAAAAGTGAAATAACAAAATAAAAAGTGCTAAAAACGTAACAAGTGCGACAGTAAATACATGTGTATACGCAAGAGCATAAACAAAATATAAACAAGTTCTAAATGAACTTTATACAAGTATATTTAAACGTATCCCACAGCTCTCACCCAAGGCTCCATAGCTCAGTGGTCTAAAGCGTCAGCACCGCTATTCTGTCGTTCCTAGTTCAATCCTCAGACCGGCGAACAATAAAAAAATCTTTTTTTTTTAATAAATATACTCAACCCGGAATATAAAACTATCAATTGGATTTTAATAACAGCTTCACAATCAGCTACCATCACGGATTCAAACCAAAACATAACCTGTGTAACTGGTTTTGCCTGCCTATAGGCGCTAGAGAGTGTGCCAGTGTTTTTGCCTACCAACAGGAGCAACCCTCAAAATACATAACCTGTGTAATCGGTTTTGACTGCCTTTAGGCGCTAGAGAGTGTGCCATTGTTTTTGCCCACCAACAGGAGCAACCCTAAAAAAAACGACAACACAACATGTCTAAATCTCGCAGTAAATTCTCCAGCACGAAGAAAACCGCATCTTCACCACAAACTAGCACCATGGACATACCGTCGGTGACACATCAATCTATGATTAATATAGACAGTGAATCAATATTTGAATTCATCAATACGAAATTCGAGGATATGAATACAGTAATGCTCAATAAAATTGAAACAGAGCTGCAAGAAATAAAAAAACTTCACGAACTTCATCAATGACAAATATGATGACATTATACAAAAACTTCAACAAATCATGGACATTCCAAACACCGTCAACAAAATCAAGGAGGAACTAACGGATTAAGAAATCAGATTGTCTACGGTAGAAATCCACCTGGCGGATATAGAACAAGCAGCCCTGCTGAACTCCATAGAAATAAACGGCCTAAAATTACAGGACAACATATCCCCAGTCCCAAAAAACCCTTGACTCTATGCAAAAACGGGCGGTCCGTTTGATAGATTCCCCAATCTTAACAAGCGGAATGCAATCTTTAGAGCACAGGCGTCAGGTAGGTATGCTGTCCTTGTTCTATCGGTATTACAATGGAAGATGCTCTGAGGAACTAGCGTCATTGATCCCTTCGGCACCGGTGCATAGTCGGGATACACGTCAAACGCGCGCCCAACATTTGTACACGGTTGACATTTGTCACATGAGAACGGGTCGTTTCTACGATTCGTTCTTAAGTTCAACAGCTCGGCTGTGGAACGAACTGCCGGCCTCTGTGTTTCCTCCCTCCTACAACATGGGACTCTTCAAGACCCATGTTCACTCCTTCCTCTCCACAAAAAGACCCTCCACACAGCATCCCCAAAGATGACATAGGCCCTGAGGGAAATTATTTTCTTCAGGGCCTCCTGTGTGGAGTTAATATAAATTTTTTTTTTAAAAGTCCACGCTGTTACACGGATCGCTGAACTCGCAGGCGTCACGATGTCCCCAGAGAATACATACAAAGTCACAACAAACAAAACAAATGATCAAACAAAAATAACGATTAATTTTAAGGATACCACAAAAGGACAAACCATGTTAGCATCCAAACACAGCGACCCAAAAAATTCAACGGAGAAGGAGCCAAATATGTTTATCTTAATGCGGCATTAACCCAATATTACAAAAATCTGCACTGTAACACCAGAACCCAAGAAAAAGACTACAAATATGTTTGGGTAAAATCGGGAAAAATTCTCGTCAGAAAATCCAAAGACTCAAAGGTTGTGGAAATAAAACACCTAAACGATATATCTAATAAACTGACATAAACACTACTGTACATCTAACACAACCTCACATCACATACTTACACAAATACACACCAACATGGCAGATTACATGGAATATATAGACTCGGACAATCAACACTACTGTGAAAGTACAAATGATATTAACCTCTGGACCAACTTAACAAAAGAAAAACATAGAATCAAAATATTACACCAAAACATTAGATCGATCAATGAAAATTTTGATGAATTTTTTATATACCTCCAACAGCTTGATATTAATTTTGATGTCATTGTGCTTAATATTAATTGTTCCACATTAATTTTGATGTCATTGTGCTGACAGAATGCTGGTTGAATGACAACTATATACCAAAACCAATCAAAAACTATAATACACACCATACGAAAATACACAAAAACCAAAATGATTGTATAGTTATATACATCAGTGATAAAAATAACATAACCATTCAAGAAATAAACATCATAGACTCCAACTGCATACAAATTACAGATGAAAAACAAACATGTATCCTAGCTATGTACAGATCTCCATCCAAAAACAACATCACAAATTTCTTAACTGAACTTAACAATACATTAAATGATCTCAACAAATACAAAAATATCATCATCAATGGAGACCTTAATATAAACACTCTACAAAACGGACACCCACAAAACATAGAATACCTAGCAATACTAGCACAACACGGACTGGAGCCAATAATAAATGTCCCAACACGGGTCACACAAAACACTAAAAGCTGCATAGACCATATAATGATCAAGACAAAACTAAAAACCAAAACAGTAGTACTTGAAAGCACAATCACTGATCACTACATGAATATGATAGCAATAGACACCGAAAACACTACTTTGAAACAACATAAAATATTTACAAAAAAAATAATTGACTACTCAAACTTAAAAGAAAAACTCCAAAAAATAAACTGGAATACAATATACCAAATAGATAATGTCGAGGAAGCCTGGAATACATTTACAAATACGCTAACGCAAGAAATAAATAATTACACTACAATAAAACATGTAAAACTTACACACAAAGCAAAAAAAATTAAACTATGGATAACACAAGGAATATTAAACTGTGTCCGTAAACGAGACAAAATTCACAAACAAATTAAACAAACACCGTATGACATAGAACAACTTAATTACTTTAAAAGATATAGAAACATATGCACGAAAATTATTAGAGTAGCTAAGGAGTTGTACTACAAAGAAAAACTTAAAAAAGCATACAATTACCCAAAGGAAATATGGAGAATATTAAAGGAAGTTACATACACACAAAAATACAAACAAAAAAATACTATCGAACATCTAAATATTAACTCGAAAAAAATAGATGCCAAAACAAATATAAAAATGATGGCAAACCACGTCAATAACTTTTTTTCAACTATAGGGAAAGTTTTAGCGAATCGTAAAAAACACAGCACAAACACACTAACACAAACAAACAGATCAAACATCGATACCCAACCAACACAACACAGATTTATATTAAAAACAAGTTCGGAAATGGAAATTAACAAAATAATAGACACATTAAAAAACGGGATTGCTCCTGGATTAGATGAGATAACAACGGATTGCATTAAAATAATAAAAAATGAAATATTAAAACCTATAACACACCTAATCAACCTTAGCATAACACATGCCTGCTTTCCTAATACTCTTAAAAAAGGACTGGTAATCAGAGGCGGTTCCTTGGTACGTGCATTTGTGCATTGCACTGCTTGTCTTCAATCTCCACATAACAAATTACAACGACATCTGTGCCCCAGTGATCGATGTAAGAAATTCGTAATTCCCGTCAGGTCATTATTTGAGCTATCGTCTAGTAAAAAAATCCCGCGCAAGAGCAAGCGGTCGTGCATACCCCGATATGCACAGAACCAACTTTTACCATACTACTAAAACAGCGTCGGGCGGTATCGAGACAGCCCGAAGTAGCCGAAACGGTGACATGAGCGAGACAGATTACACTCTTAACGTCAAATTACGTGTTAGAGCAGTGCAGATACATAACCCATCCGTGCATTATCGAAGTGCTTTGACGGCGAGTGAATTTTGCATCACTTTGATCATGCGTAATCCAATGCGTTTGGAATGGATTCGCTTAGAAATACTAATGTTCAATGTTAACGCAACAACATTAACACATGGAACTCGTTCGCGGTGAAATCAAACGGTTTTGCTATATTTTCAACGATGAATTGAGTGTTCTTTATTTTCAAGATAATTTTGTATTATTTAATCAGTTATTTTACAAATATAACTTAGAAGATAGAATGAATTGCAGTAGGTGTTCCCATTCATTAATTTGCTCCACCTAAATTACAGACTAGGTACATTTTAAAAGTGAAATGCACTGCTGGTAATTACAGTCACGGGCCGCGTCTGCTGGTAATCCCTATGTATAAATCCGGAGATAAAATGGAAATAACTAACTACAGACCAATCACTTTGTTAAACTCACTATCAAAGATTTTCGAAAGACTATTAAAAAACCAAATAATAAAATACCTGGAAGAAAACAAATTAATCTCGGACAATCAATATGGATTTAGAGAAAAAAGAAGCACAAAAGAAGCTTTAGCAAGTACAATAGATTATATACATAGCAACTTAGATCAAGGGTTTAAATGCATAGCGATATATCTAGATGTAAGCAATAACAATGGATCAAGGGTGATTGACTTTGCAGAATCACGAAACATGATAATAGCTTCAACACAGTTCCCAAGGAAGAATATACATAAATGGACATGGACATCACCTGGCGGCAGATACCATAATCAAATAGACCATATCCTAATTGAAAGAAGAGGGGCGACCAGTATCACAAATGTAAGAAGTTACAGAGGAGCTAACTGTGATTCGGATCACTATTTGGTAGTAGCCAGCTATAGATGCAGAATAGCAAGAGATAGAAAAGGAAATCAGCCAAGTATCCCAAATCTAAACATCGATGCTCTTAAAACACCAGAAGGATTGGATAGATACCACGACTCACTGTCGACAAACCTACCAAACCAACTGAGTGATCAGCTCTCCTCAAAAGATTTAGAAGAGGATTGGACCAGTCTGAGAGATGCACTGCTGACAGCGGCAGAATCAGGCATTGGAAATAGACCTAGGCAGGTTAAAAATCCCTGGTTCGATGAGGAGTGCATACAGAGCGTCTGCAAGAAAAATGAGCTAAGAAAATTATGTATAGAAAGAGGATCAAGATCAAAAAGACAAGCCTACGAACAAGCACGAAGAAATGCTAACCATTTGATTAAAAGAAAGAAGAGACTATATTTTAACAACATATTGTTGAAAATGGAAAATGATTTTGTTAATAACAATCCACGTGAGGCATATAAAGGCGTCAATGTATTTAAAAAGGGCTTCAAACCCAACACATCCCTGTGCAGAGATAGTAATGGAGACATAATAGGAGATAAGGAAAAGATTAAGACTAGGTGGAAAGAATACTTCCAACAGCTCTTGAATCCCAATAACAACCTGACAGTCGAACCAACTCACATTCCGGATGAACTAAATAATGATGAAACGACTAGAGCGCCATCGGTGGCAGAAGTAAGGGCTGCCCTAAATAAATTGAAAAACAATAAAACACCGGGAGGAGACAATATCCCGGCAGAGCTCTATAAATATGGAAACGAACATCTGAAAAACCTGCTACACAATCTTATTGTAAAAATATGGACCGCCGAAAGAGTACCAGAAGAGTGGCAAACTAGTATAATATGCCCCATACATAAAAAGGGAGACAAATTGAAATTGAATGTGAAAATCACAGAGGAATATCACTACTTTGTACAGCATATAAAATCTTCACAACAATTTTGAAAGAAAGACTAGAACGTCATTCCGAGAACTTGCTGGGAGAGTATCAGGCAGGTTTTAGGAGGGGGAGAACTACCACTGATCAACTCTTTACTACTCGACAAATCCTGACAAAATGCTGGAAATTCGATATAGACATATATCAACTATTTGTTGACTTCAAACAGGCATATGACAGTATAGATAGGGAGAAAATATATGAAATACTCCTAAATTTTGGTATACCGTCCAAAATAGTCAAGCTTGTAAAAGCAACCATGGTTGGTTCACGATGTCGAGTAAAGATAGGAGGTGAAACAACGGAGGATTTTAACGTCTCCCAGGGGCTGAAACAAGGTGATGGCTTAGCTCCCACTCTTTTCAATATTGTTCTGGAGCACGTCGTGAGGAAGACAATGATTGCTACCGACTCAAACATTTGCTACAAAAGCAATCAAATAGTTGGATATGCAGACGACCTTAACATTGTGGGAAGATCCTTACAAGCTGTAAGAGAGGTGTTTGACCCTTTGGAGACTGCAGCAAGAGAGGTGGGCTTGCAAATCAATGAGAACAAAACTAAAATCATGATGCAAACCAGAACCCCACACCGCAGAATAAAAGATAAAGTGAATTTTAAAAACTCCTATAACTTTGAAGTGGTCGAAGAGTTTGCCTACCTGGGCTCCATCATAACGCAGGACAACGAAGACCCAGTAGAAGTAAGAAAGCGCATCACAGCCGCTAACAACACTTACTTCGCGTTGCTGCCAGTGTTCAAATCCCGAAACGTCCATAGGAAAACCAAAATAACCCTTTATAAAACAATTATTTGAACAGTCTTGGCCTATGGATGTGAGGCGGGAACACTGACAGCAAAGTCTGCGGAATGGCTGGACATCTTCGAAAGAAAGGTACTTCGAAGAATCTTAGGAGCGGTGCGAGAGGGAGAGGCATGGAGAATCCGCCACAATAAGGAGCTATATGACATCTACCAAGCTCCCAGACTCTCTACTCATTTACGGCTCCAAAGACTAAGATGGGCAGGACATGTGCACCGAATGCCAAGCACACGTGTACCAAAGAAGGTTCTAACAAGACACCCGGGAGGCAAACGAAAGGCGGGCAGACCTAGGCTGAGATGGGAGGACGATGTCAGGAAAGATGCCAGAGGACTACTCCATGTTGCAGATTGGAAGACGACGGCCGAGGACAGAGGGCGGTGGAGGCTCATGTTAAAGGAGGCCAAGGCTCGAAATGGGCTGTAGCGCCATTGAAGAAGAAGAATATCTAGATGTGGCTAAAGCTTTTGATTCAATATGCCACAAAACACTTTTTAAAAATTTGAAAATATGGGTATCAAAGACAACGAACTACAACTATTAAAAAGTTACATGAGCGACAGAACACAACAAGTCAAAATTAATAACTATACTAGCAAACCAATGCCGATTACACACGGAGTTCCACAAGGAAGCATACTAGGGCCCGTTTTTTTCACAATTTATATAAATGAACTTTGCAGCATGGAAATAGATGGAGAAATAATTAGTTACGCAGACGACACAGTTTTACTATTTAAATCTAAGGATTGGAATAAGGTTTATAACTTAGCGAATCTAGGAATCACGCAAGTGAAAAAATGGTTGGACTCAAATACACTTACACTAAACATATCGAAAACAAAATTCACAACGTACAGCATAACCAACACAGGACAGCCAAAAAAACAATACAAACACCATAAAAATACACGAATGCATAAACACCAACATCTGCGATTGCCCCCCTCTAGAAAAAACAGAACAAATAAAGTATCTAGGAATCGTAATTGACCATAATCTTAGATGGACACATCACATCAAACAAATCACAAATAGACTCCTCAGAACAATACACATTTTCCTAAATATAAGAAACATATATAAAATAAAACAATTGAACACAATATATTATGCACTATGCCAATCAATAATAGAATATGGAATAATTGCTTGCGGAGGAGCAACAAACGCAGCTTCCGCTCAAATAGAAATCGCACAGAAACCGATATTAAAGGTAATACTAAAAAAACACAAACTAACCGACACAGACTAAATATTTAAAAGCTGTGACATACTTGATATACGCCAATTATATGTAAAAACACTACAAAACTATATTTTCGACCAAAAAAATAAACCCCAACAAACACAAAATATCACTAATAGACCGGTCAGAAAAGCGTATAAAAAAAACATAAAAACTCCGACGGTAAACACTACCTTTGGACAAAGACACCATAAATACCACGCTATTAAAGCATTCAACAGTCTTCCACTTGAAACAAAAATTGAGGAAAATAAAAATAAATTCAAACACAAAATAAAAAATGGATTAAAGAACAAAAAAGACAATATTTCCAAAATTCTATACCATAAAAGAATAAAACATATACACGCAGCACAAAAAAAATATATAATCACGCAACACGCACAAACACATAAATCATTATAAATGCCGATTTCCATTCTCTTTTAATATTTTTCTTTAAGTGTGATAATTAGATTTTAATTTATAATCTTTATTTTTAGTTTAAATTTATCTTTAATTTAATGTTGTTTTTTTGTTTAAATGTATAAATTTTTATATTATAAAATGGGGGCCTCAGTACGGGTAAACAACCCAGTGAGGCCAACATTACTGAATTAAAATATGAAATACTGTAAAATAATGTATCAATAATAAAAAATAAAAAAAAAAAAAAAGTGAGAGATACAAGTACATGCAAAAACTATAGGTAGATTAATTACAGGTGTATAAAATGTATGCATTTATATTCAGGTTTTGGTTGAAAGTAGTTAAGTGCCAATCAAGCTGTTGGTTCAACTTATTGACTATTTATTTTTATTGACCCAAGTTTCCTCAGTTGCCCCAGGCAGTTCATTTTATATACATATTAATTTGACTTTTTACGTAAGTATGAGTAGACTTACATTTTATTGGGCATGATTTAAGAGATATGATAAAGGCTTTTTTGTACCTAGCTTCTGTGCAGTTAAACAGATCCGCTACATCTACGTACCTATTACTAATTTCATGTAATCTAGGTACAAGCGAGTGTTTGAAATGTTCAGTCTTAGAATTGTTACAATTGAAGAGGGTTTTAAAGCGAGTAGCTCTTATGGGTACATGAAATTCAATGAGGTTAATTAAATCAAGGCTGTCTACACTACCATTTACAATTTTGAACATAAATATTAAGTCGGATATAATTCTTCGATCTGAAAGTTTTAATAAATTTAATTTTTTCAAGTAATTATAGTTTATATTTTCAATGGGAATACCGAGTTTAAAGTTAATGTGTCTTAGGAATTTGTGTTGAATTTTTTCTATTGAATCTGAATGTTTTTTATAATGTGGGGACCAGATCGAGGAGTTTTATTCGACTTGACTTCGAACTAAAGATGTATACAAAATTTTCAAGGTTGAAATATTTCTGAAGCCTCTGTAGTTTCGAAGAATGAATCCAAGCATTTTCATTCCCTTATTGTTAATTGAGTTTATGAGAGACATAAAGTTTAATTTAGAGTCGAAAATGATGCCCAGGTCATTAATTTCTTCAACAAATGTAAGGGTTGAGTTATTAAGTTCATATGAATAAATAATTGGTTGACTTATTTTGTAAAATTTTATTGAATGGCACTTATTTATATTGAGGTATAGTTTATTTAGAGTGAACCAATTAATTAACCTGTTTAAGTTATTTTGTAGACTGATACAATCTTCTACGGTTTTTTCTTTTTTTATATATTTCTAAATCGTCTGCAAAAAGTAATACATTTATATCCTTATCAAATATATTAACAATATCGTTTATAAACAGTAAAAACAATATTGGGCCTAAATGAGACCTCTGCGGTACACCACTTGTAGCTATAAATTGGTTGGAAAGGAATGAATTGATTTTTACTAGTAGAACTCTATCAGTTAGATAGCTTGCGAACCAGTCTAAAAGTTTTCCATCGATACCGAGCTTACATAGTTTGACGAGGAGAATTTTATGGCAAACTTTGTCAAATGCCTTTATAAAGTCCGTATATATGGAATCGACTTGTCTATTAGCTAATGCGTTCGATATATAGTTTTCATATAATGAGAGATTTGTCAAAGTTGATCTGCCCGACAAAAATCCATGTTGATTCGGAACAATGAGGTGGTTAATAAAAGGTGAAATTTTATCAAGTAATAGTTTTTCAAAAAGTTTCGGTATTACGGATAGCTTACATATTGGTCTATAGTTGGTTATATCACATTTATTGCCCTTTTTGAATATAGGTGTCAGATAACAACGTTTCCAAATGTTAGGGAAGCAACCTGTATCAAGGAAATGATTAAACAATAAGCAAATCGGCTCAGCCAGTGAATCAATACAATTTATAAGGATACTTGTTTTTGTCTAGGGATTTAATCTTAGTTTTAACGTCGTTTATATTGATGTGTATGGCAGGGATATGTATGGTCTCGTTAATGGATGAAGGTGGGATGTAATTGTCTGGGATATCTTCGTCATAAACACTTTTGAAATAGTCAGCAAAATAGTTAACCTTTACTTTCATATCAGTACGACTCTTTTCTTTGAAATGCATTGAGATGGGTAAGCCTTGTTTGTTTTTTCTTAGAGAGTTAACATGATTGAAAAAGTTCTGAATGTTGGAAGGTATAGAATTTTCGATTCCATTTATGTAATTAAAATACGATCTTTTAGACATTTTTTTACATTGAGATCTATAGTTTTGAAATATCTTGTAGTTGCTTAGGGATTTCGATTCTTTAAAATTTTTGTGGGCAATTTTTTACAGATTACTAAGTTAATTAACTCTCCAGTGAACCATTTTGGGAACTTTGCTTCTTTGAAGTGTGAAAGTGGTACATATTTTTCAATGGCCCTATTAATAATTGTGTAAAATAATTCCATATTGTGATTGATATTATTGTTATTGTTGAGGTGAAGAAATGACCAGTCTTCATTAGCAAGATAATGTTACATGTTAGGATAGTCAGCTTTAGAAAAATTATAAGTACCTAAGGTTAGGCAGAATAGTTGTGTCGTCTAGAATAATTAAAGGTAAATTTTAAATTAATAAAAGGTTTTAAAAACAATGTCGATGGACGAAAAAGCTATGGGACAGTAAGTTGTAGACAAGTGTACAGTACTGTAACTTGGATTGGTTTCGTCGAAAGAGAATCACAAAGAAATGGCTCTCTGCAAGTGTCGATACATGCAATTAACTACACAAACAAAATATTTACATAAAAGCGTCAAAAACAAATAAACAATATACTTGAAAAAATCACAAACATGTCCACATTAAAGCTCAAAAATTATTAAGTTGCAAACAACATTGTTAATTTTTTCTACTGACACTCGGAAAACAAATGAAAATATAATCAAAATTAATAATAACATCAATCTTAATGTTCTTCGTATGTAATTATGATATACCGGGTTATTTAAGTGGATATCTAATCTTTCCAGAACATATCTAAATATCTTGTACATTTCGGTACTTCATTAGGGTAAATGTCAATATTTCCAGGTTACTGACTTGATTTATGTGAATTCGTTAATAGCACAGGTGAGGTGTCTATAGGGAACGATATCCAAATTGTTTCTTTCACCGGAAATGTTCACTAACTTTGTTTTATTAATTTCTAAATACAGCTGTAATAACATATTGAATTTGAAGTGAAAAATGTTGAAATACCCCTATATCGCGCCAAAAATATCGAATCGTCCCAATTAAGCATTTTAATAAACAAATTAGAAAATTAATTGATTGAAGAACATATTTTGGGGAAAAGGCTTTAGTCGGAGGCATGACGGTGACCATAAAGAAGGTGACAGTTGGTTAAGTGTTGTTTGGCATATTTTTATATATTTTTTTTTATTGCACAACAGAATATTTTGTCCAATTACAGTACAATTTTATTTATGTCAGCATTTAGCTAGGTGACTATTCAATAATTGTTTTAAGTCATTTAGAGAACAGTCACTTACATCCACATTCTTTGCAAGTTCGTTTAACAGCACACCTCCCCACGTCGTGCTATGCTTTGCCAGGACGTCGCTTTTGCCTTTTGGTACTTTGAATAGGTCATGGTATCGACTTCGGCTGTAGTGGTCTGGTACATATAAAACATCCTAAGAGGAATGGGCTATCGATAAAATTGTTCCTAATTTTGAAATACATAATAGCTAAACTTGTTTTCCGCCTCTATATTGTTAGTTGGTACCACTCGCGAGGAATGACTCGCAAATTGTGCTGAATATGAAATTTTCTTTAAAATCATTATTCTTAATTAAGATCGTTCTTAATAATAACCATTCTTATAAATTACCGTGATTTATTATTATCATATGATGAATATGTATGTTAACAATATATGTATGTGTTCAAATGTCACACGATAAAAATGTTTTTTTTTTTTAGTTATCTGGTCGCCATTAAAATAACAATAATTGTCTATGACTTCATTTTTGTCTATGCATAACCTTTAAATATTTTTGACAAGTGCTAACAAGTGCTTTCTTCTCCGAGAGCCGATTCTTCCTGTTAAACATACTATCCCACGCCTGTGATGGTTATTGGTAAAGAAAGTACTCATTCTTATATTCATCGCTATTTATTTGGTAGTTGCCGTTATTCCAGTTTAGTTAGGGAATCATTGTGCGTTTTGTCACAGTAGAATGTTTAAACTATCAATATGACTTTTTTTGTTATTTGTTTTTGGGGTATTATGCCGTGTTGCGCTAACTCCTTCTTTAGCCAACGTTTCGGAAAGCATTGCAGTGTACATCATCAGGGCAGATGTGTTATTTGATAATACATCTGCCCTGATAACACATCTGCCCTGATGATGGATACTGCAATGCTGTCCGAAACGTTGGCTAAAGAAGGAGTTAGCGCAACACGGCATAATACCCCAAAAACAAATAACAAAAATACTTTTGGCCGTGAAAATCTTAAATCATATTTGTCAATATGACGTCTACCTATTATTAGATTAGCATTTCGAAGGCATTTATTACAATGAACACAAAAAAAAACATATGGTTAACAGATATTTTGTTAAAAGCGGAATGGCGGTAAACATTGTAAATCTTCTTCTGGCTTTAGTAAGATTAGATTGTTAATGTTAATTTTAGTTGTAAGTTGCTAAATATGTAAATACTCGTATATATGTCGTTAAGATAGTAGTTATAGGCCTTAGTCGTAAGTCTTTGAGATAAGTCACTAGTTTAAGTCAGTAGTTCTAGTATTAACTATTTAAGTAATATATTTGTACAGCGCCCTTGAGGTGATTTCTCACGAAAACGGCGCTACATAAATTTGCCAAATATTATTATTGTTATTATTATTAATGAATGACTCAAACATTAAACCAAATTTATATTTAACTAATCTTCCTTCGTTGTTCTGATTTCGATTCAGGACACCTCTACCGTAGTAATGAACGGAGTGCACATAACCTGTTATAAACAAACAAAAAGAAATATTAACATATGACATACATTGTATTATTAATAAGAGTCTCAGTTTTTCAATCGAAGTCCTCTTTGTCTCTCGTTCACTGCGGCAAGCAATCCAATGGTTACGAGGGGGGGAGTCCTTCCAGACAACATTAAAAATGAAAAAACTGCAGATATATTTAATAAAAAAATGGTTCAGTTTTATGGTAATGGTCGATTCTGTTGGATTGGATGGTGTGGTGTGGATGGTGTGGGTGAGGGTGATGTGAGATTTGATGCTGTTATGGTCGATTCTGTTGGATTGGATGGTGTGGAGGTGGACACTGTAATGTTTGATTCTGTTGAATTGGATAGTGTGGGGGTGGAATGTGTTGGATTGGAAATTGTGTGTGGTGGATTCTGCTTAATTGGATGGTGTGGGGTGGATGCTGTGGGTGAGGATGTGCAGTGTGGGGTGGATTCTGTTGGATTGGATGGTGTGGGGTGGATGCTGTGGGTGAGGTTGTGCAGTGTCTGGGTAGATTCTGTTGGATCAGATAATGTGAGGGTGTAAGGTTGAAAAGTGTAAGGTAGGTTGGTGTGGATGATGTGGGATTGGACTTTGGGTGGTTGTATTCTATGGAAGTGGGTAATGTGTGGACGGATTCTATGGGATTGGATGGTCTGGTGGTGTATTCTGTTGGATTGGATGGTGTGCGGGTGGAAAAAGTTGGATTGGAAGTTGTGTGGGGTGGAGATTCTGTTAGATCGGATGGTATGGGGTGGATGCTGAGGGAGAGGATGATGTGAGATTGGACAGTGTGGATTCTGTTGGATTGGATTTAATTTATTTAATTCCAACGGTATAAATATACCATAAACAATGATAACATGTCACAGTTAAAATCGTAGAAATATTTTAAAAAAGAATTACAAATATATGTGGCATTTGATTGTGAAATGACATTAGAGAGTAAGTAAGTAAGTAAACAAGAGATACAAGTACATAAGTTTCTATAGTGCAAATAAGGTAGAATTAGATTAAATTAATATTGATTGAAAAGATTTGATAGCATAGCCCTCTTGTACCTATCTTGCGTGCAGTTAAATAGATCTGCCACATCTGCGTATCTATTACTAACTTCATGCAACCTAGGTACAAGCGAGTGTTTGGAATACTCAGTCCTGATATTGTTGCATTTAAACAAAATTTTAGAACGAGTAGCTCTCGTGGGTATATGAAGTTCAATGAGGTTAATTAAATCAGGACTGTCTATACTACCATTTACAATTTTGAACATAAATATTAAGTCGGATATAATTCTTCGATCTGAGAGTTTTAATAAATTTAGATTTTTCATCAAGTAATTATAATTTATATTTTCAATGGGAATACCGAGTTTAAAATTAATGTGTCTTAGGAATTTATGTTGAATTTTTTCGATTGAATCTGAATGTAATTTGTAGTGGGGGGACCAGATCGAGGAGTTATATTCGACTTGACTACGAACCAGGGATGTATACAAAATTTTTAATGTTGAAATATTCTTGAAACCTCTGGAATTTCGAAGAATGAAGCCTAGCATTTTCATTCCTTTATTATTAATATTATTTATATGCGATATAAAGTTTAATTTAGAGTCAAAAGTTATCCCCAGGTCATTAATTTCTTCGACAGAGGTAAGGATTGAGTTATTGAGTTTATATGAATGAATAATTGGTTGATTTATTCTGTAAAATTTAATTGAATAACATTTATTTATGTTCAGATGAAGTTTGTTAAGAGAACACCAATTAATTAACCTGTTCAAATTATTTTGTAGACAGATACAATCTTCAGGGCTTTTGATTATTTTAAATATTTTTAAATCATCTGCGAAAAGTAACGTATTAATATCTTCATCAAATATATTTACAATATCATTTATGAACAGTAAAAATAATATTGGGCCTAAATGAGACCCCTGTGGTACACCACTGGTAGCTATAAATTGATTGGAAATGAACAAATTGATTTTTACAAGTAAAACTCTATCAGTTAGATAGCTAGCAAACCATTCTAAAAGTTTTCCGTCAATACCGAGCTTACGTAGTTTGATCAGGAGAATTTTATGGCATACTTTGTCAAAGGCCTTGATAAAGTCCGTATATATGGAATCGACTTGAGTTCTGTTAGCTAATGCGTTTGATATATAGTTTTCATATAACGAAAGATTTGTCAGAGTTGATCTACCCGACAAAAATCCGTGTTGATTCTGAACAGTGAGATGGTTAATACATGGTGAAATTTTATCAAGTAATAGTTTTTCAAAAAGTTTAGGAATTACAGATAGCTTACATATTGGTCTATAGTTAGTAACATCACTTTTATTACCCTTTTTAAATATAGGAGTTAGATAACAACGTTTCCAAATATCAGGGAAGCACCCTGTGTCAAGGGATTGATTAAACAATAGAAAAATCGGCTCAGCCAGTGAAGTAATGCAATTTATCAGGATATTGGGATGTACATTATCAGGTCCAGCCTTTTTGTTTTTGTCTAAGGATTTGATTTTACTTATAACGTCGTTTATGTTGATGTGTATGGCAGGGATATGTATGCTCTCGTTAAGCGACGAAGGTGGTATATAATTGTCTGGGATATCTTCGTCATAGACGCTTTTAAAATAATCAGCAAAATAGTTAACTTTTACATTCATGTCAGTACTACTCTTTTCTTTGAAGTGCATTGAAAGGGGTAAACCTTGTTTGTTTTTTCTAAGAGAGTTAACGTGAGTGAAAAAGTTTTGTATATTAGAAGGTATAGAGTTTTCGATTCCATTTATATAATTGAAATATGAATTTCTTGATAGTTTTTTACATTGAGTTCTATAGTTGTGAAATATCTTGTAGTCGATAAGAGAGTTCGATTCTTTAAAGTTTTTGTGTGCAATTTTTTTACAGATAACTAGGTTAATTAGCTCGCCACTGAACCATTTTGGGAACTTCGCTTCCTTGAAGTGTGAAAGTGGTACAAAGCTTTCAATGGCCTTATTAATAATTTTGTAAAATAATTCAAGATTATAGTTAATGGTATTATTATGGTGAAGAAATGACCAGTCTTCATTTGCAAGATATTGATTCATGTTAGAATAGTCAGCTTTGGAGAAATTATAAGTTAGGTTAGGAAGAACAGTTGTGTCATCTGGTGAGTTATTAGTAGTGATGGTTATGCTTAGGGCGGGGTGGTGGCAGTCTAGGGGGAGAAGCTCGTCAACTGATTTAGCAATATGGACTGAGGTATCACTGCAGAATACTAAATCCAGCAGCCGATTATTGGTATTGTAGACTTGATTGACTTGATGTAGAGAGAGTAAGTTCGTCATATCTATTATTTCGCGGGCATTTTCTGGTAGGCTTAAGTTGTTATAAGAGTCCTTATTCATCCAATCAATGCAAGGGGTATTATAGTCACCAAATAAAATTGTTTTGGCATCAGGGTATTTATTTTTAAAGGTTTCGAGGTCATCTATGTGGTTTCTGTAGACTGTGATATTGGATCCAGGAGGAATGTAGACACATCCCAGTAGAATTTTGCCTGATTTAGTTTTTAGTAAAACGAATACCTGTTCCACGTCCAGATGTTTACAAATTAATCGAGTGGATGGCAGTAATTTTGTAACGGATATAAGAACTCCTCCTCCTCTGGTTTTAGTACTAGTGGCTGGATTTCTGTCAAGGCGGTAGGTGTTGTAAGATGAAAATCCAAGTTCCTCGGTGTGAATATCAGGATCAAGCCAAGTTTCGGTAAGAAGAAAAACTTCAATGTGTTGGAGTAGTGGAAGAGTAGTTTGTAGCTCTATGAGTTTGGTACGGCAGCCTCGGATATTTTGGCCGTATCCGATGATGTGTTTGAGTTTTTTGAAGTTGACCTTATTATTGTGGGCTTGTTATTCATATATTTTATTGTTAACCCAACTTCTCCTCCCTTTATCCGAGTTTCCAATTCTTGGCGGAGGTCCGACAAGAATTTTCGTTGGTTCGGTGTTTGGTCGGAAAAGATTTTAACAGTGGAGTTGGTCAGATAAAAGTTCTTTCTCCTGAGGATATTTATTGCTTCAGTGGAGTTCTTTAGAATAACCTTAACGGGCCTAGGTTTATCCGGCCTCACTGCTCCAAGGCGTAAAGTGTTGATAGAGTTAATTTCAATGTTACTATCAATCTTATTCAAGATATTTGTAATTTGTATTTTGTCATCTTGTATTTTTTCTATTTGGTTGAGCTTAGAGCTTTCAGGAATATTTATGATTATTAGATTATTTGCTCTTTTTTTTCTTTCTTCGAGTTCGTCGGCTGTTTCACAAGTAGATACTACTGAGTTAGGTTTATTGGATAATGCTTTAAAAGCTGACAGCTCACCCTCGAGTGCTGCCATTTTGGCAGCCATTTGAGCAATGGTTCCGAGAATAGCATTTGTTTTTGGTACCATTTTTGCGATTTGATCTTTGTTTAATTTGCTTGTTGGGTCAATTATTAATTCAGTGAGGGCCTCAACCGCGTTTCTCGCCAGATTGATGAATCCTTGGGAATCCATTTTATTAACTTAAATTTTTTTTTTTTTTTTTTGGAAAAATGGAGGATGGGTCAGCCTGTATTTAAGGTGGAGTGATTTGAAGTAGATACTAGGGACCCAGCCGCGCGGTAGTAGTTTGGGTGACAATAATACTTAATGTTTTGACTTTTAATTATATTGACAATGCTCACTCAGTTATGAATTTAGGAACCAGCAGGATTGCTCTCCGACTTCCTTAAACTTGCAGTCTCTCAATGACTCGTTAACTTGTTAGTTTCACTGTTTAAAAATACTGTAAAATATTAAATTGTGTTAAGCGTAAAATTGAGTGTGCTCTCCGTGTCACTATATAAGGTTAACTGATCACTATATAAAGTTATGAATTCGCGAAGATGATTTCGACGTGGAGCACTTTCCGAAGAAAGTAATAACTAAAATGAACTCTGCGATAATGGTGTGAGAATGGTACTCTGATATAACTAGTAGTTCTGTAGAATAGTAGACTTCGTGTCCAAATAAACACTATTCTCTTTTTGGATGGTGTAGTGTAGATGGTGTGGGTGAGGGTGATGTGAGATTGCATGCTGTAATGGTCGATTCTGTTGGATTGGATGGTATGGGGGTGGAATGTGGAACGCAGTGGAAAAAGAAACTCTTTTTCCATCGCGTTCGCTCTAGTCACTTATTCCAGTTGAGGATGTCATAGTTCCACGGGGATCCAAGATCAATAAGGAAATGGGACTAGTGGAACCTCTCGTAACGAGCGTAATTCGTTTCAGAATCTTGCTTGTTATGTGAAAAACTCGTTAAGAATGTGCCGATATTAATATTAGTAACCCGGAGTCGGTCCATACATTTTTTGACCGTGTACAGAACCTGTCTTCTGTACATTTTCTTCCTGAGGAGATATCCCTATTGGCAAAGGGATTAAAATATAACCTTAAATACTCGAATAATAATTTTAATGCTGCAATAGAAGAGGTAGCAGTGGATATAGACACAGCTCTATGTGGTAAACCGAAAAAATTCTGTTACAAAAGTGCTGAAACTTTACAAAAAATAACACCTAAATTTAAACCTAACCCAAATCCTGAGTTGACTATAATGAAGAATATTCGTGCCAAACTAACAGATGAAGATTTGATCCTTACGAAAGCGGACAAGGGGAATACAGTGATCATACTCCCTCGAAATGAATATAATTCTAAAGTGGCGGACTTCATTGACAGTGTCAATTTTGCAATACTTGCGAAAGACCCAACCAATAAGTTCCAAGAAAATGTGAAACAAACACTTCAAGCATCTAAAACTAAAATATTCAAAGATGAATCATATCACATAGTTAAATTTTTAACTAAAAATCCCAAAACTCCTAAATTATATGGGTTCCTTAAAATACAGAAGAATAATTGCCCCGTCAGGCCAGTAGTTTCATGTTGTAATGCCCCAAATTTTAAAATATCTTCCGTTATTACTAATGTGTTTCAAAATACCAATGTTTTTTCACCTAAACATGGCCAGTAGTTTAAACAGGCCAGTAGTTTCATGTTGTAATGCCCCAAATTTTAAAATATCATCCGTTATTACTAATGTGTTTCAAAATACCAATGTTTTTTCACCTAAACATTTAAAAACTCTTTTTCATTAGTAGAAGAATTGGAAGATATGATTCTCCCTAGTAATTCTACACTAATTTCTTTTGACGTTGTAAATTTGTTCCCCAATGTTCCCATAGAAGAGAGTAAAGGTTTAATTTCTGATTTATTAAATAGTTCCGATCTCTCTATAGATTTTATAAAAGATTTAACTTCCTTGTTTAATATATGCCTGAATCAAAATTATTTTCAATTTAATAATGTTATATATCAGCAACGTGACGGCCTAGCTATGGGGAGCCCTACCAGTTCTCTGATTGCTGATATATTCATGGATAACTTAGAGAATAAAATTTTATCTAGTACCTCACATCTTATTAAACATGTCTTGTACTGGAAAAGATACGTTGATGATTTTTTGTGTATATGGACAGGGACTAAGCGTCAACTGAATTCCTTCCTCAATCTTATAAACTCTTTTCATAATAAGATTAAATTCACATTAAAAATAGGCATAAATTCAACCTTAAATTTTTTAGACCTTACCTTATCGATCGTTAATAACAGAATTAATTTTAACATTTTTCGTAAACCCTCCTATACTGACGTTGTCATACACAGCACCTCCAATAACCCTATTTCACATAAGCACTTCGCATTCCATTCAATGGTCCATCGTTTAGTCACAATTCCAATGTCCGATAGTAATTTTGATAGTGAACTAAAACTAATTAAAGACATAGCAGTAAATAATGGCTATGAATCAAATTTTATAGATTTAATCTAAAATAAAAAACTAAAACAAATAGCCATTAATCGCTTCCTCTTCGCTAGTCCTTGTCCTCAAATCAATGATAATAATATTGATTATCAATGGCGGCGAATTTTATTCATTAATCACTTTTCTACCTTAAGTGTAAAAAACCTTCCTTCTGAAGTCAAACCGGCCTTTTATACCAATAACAATATAGGTAAATTTCTAATTAATTCTAAAGATAAGGACGATAAATTAAGTCATTCGGGGATTTATAAATTAAATTGTAATAATTGTTCGGCTTTCTATATCGGTAAGACATCACGTAATGTTAATATTAGGATAAAGGAGCATCTTCGTTGCCTCAATAATAACGGTTTTTCCGAATTCGCAAATCATTTGATCGATAAAGATCATACATTCTGTCATAGCACCGGTGCTAACATCTTACATAAAAACGGGCATGGTAACAGACTAATCAATTTAGAGGCACTAGAAATTAAAAAAGCTGTAAAAACCAAAAGTCAGATTCTTAATAATCAATTAGACATATCAAGTAGTCCAATATTAGGTCTGTTTCCAATAAACCCATAAAAAAATTCCCAGTTCTCCTTACCTCCTTACCACCATGCCAGTTAATGCTTTGTTTCTCCCGATTTATTGATATAACCCATTAGTCTACATAATTATCTGGCGGTTTTTCCATTACTTGTGCACTTATGTTAATGTATTTTATGACCGTCTTTGTGTTGCTTATATTTGTATTATGTTGTCTCCCTCTATATTTTGTTATATATATACACACATTATGTACTTCTTGTTTAGTATTAATTTGTACCCTGATGATGCTTAAGTAAAGCGAAACGGTTCTTAAATTAATAAATATCGTGGTTTTAAAACAAAAAAGGATTTTATTTTAATAAATATGTCAAACTACAAAGTGATTGCTTTCTACAATAATAAATATATAATGATAACCTCACTGGGATCTCCGTGGATTTCATTTAAATATGGTTAAAATTTAGTTGTATAGATAATATTAATTAATCTAATTAAAATTACGTTTTTTTCGAAATAATTATGGATATATTACATGGTGATTGTGGTGTTTTTGCATAAAAACGGCGTTATACAAATCATCTAATTATTATTATTATGGTGTTTTATGTTCAGTTGAGTGGTATCAGTTTCAGTCTGCATTTATCTATTTCTGATCTCCCTATGTTTTGTTTGCAGCTTTTTATTTGATATTTAAATGTTAAAATATTGTTGTGAGTTTTAAACGCGAGTGCGATTTTACTGTAAAGTTTAGTAACATAGTATAGGAAGGTTTTTTGCCTAAATTTTGTATGTCGTAGTTGCTTGTTGGATATGTTTTGGACCTTGAGATTTAGTGGTTTATATACATGTGTTAGTTGTTATTTCTTGTTTTTTTTTTATTTATGAATGTAAGGGAGTATTGTTTTAGAAAAGAGTTGTTTAAGTGACATAATATTAAGTATGTTAAGGATTTCTTCAGTGCTAGTTCTTACAGGCTCTTTCAGAAAAGTACAAGACAAGTATTCAATCCTCAAATTTTTATTTAATCTTCACATGTCCCATATTTATAGAATTACCCGTGAAAAATTTCACAACTTTTTTTCAACAAAAAATGCATAATAACATCCAAAACTCATACAGTATTGCAGCGTTACAAGACGACATGATGAAGATATTTTAATCACGGCAAGGAAAAGTTTATTGAGAGGAAAAAATGATCATATTGGTCAGCAAGTTTAAGAAAAGAATTTTCCAATTATCCAAGAGCATCTTTGGTTGTAATTAATACAGGTGTATGCTTAAGTACTACTAAATTAACGTTGAAATTTGATGAATTGTTTAAATTCTATGAAATATCCCGTCCTTAGATTAGGGGTGGTAACGGTTTTCTTTCACAGTTTTTCACATATGATTATTTTAGCCCCTGGACTCAAGACGAACAATTCTGTTGTTAAAAATTATTTAATATAATCTTTTCTTTAGTTTTCAAGGAAAACAAATCAAATATTTTACCTTGCAATAAAAAATAGGAAAAAATCTATGGAAACAAAAACGATTTTAACCACTCATGAATGATATTATCTTTGAATACTGAAGACTCCCTATTATCACGTCAGATCTAAGATTCGTTATATGTTTCAAGAAAGCCTTTCCTGTAAATGATTCCGCTTGTATCATAACTTCTTTGGAACATCTGATCTGATCTTCACTGTGAATCCGCATGTGTCTCGTCTAATGTTGCTTTTGAGAACAAGAAAAATTGCAGTCGGAACATGAAAAAGGTTTTTCTGCACTGTGATTCCGCGTATGTTTTGTCAAATGTTGCAATCGAAAACAAGAATAATTGCAGTTGGAACATGAAAAAGGTTTTTCTTCACTGTGATTCCGCGTATGTTTTGTCAAATGTTGCATTCGAGAACAAGAATAGTTGCAATCGGAACAAGAAAAAGGTTTTTCTCCACTGTGAGTCAGCATGTGTACCTTCAAATGTCCCCTTTCAGTACATACATAACTGCAGCAGGAACATGAGAATGGTTTTTCTCCACTGTGAGTCCGCATGTGTTTCGTCAAATCTTTATTTTGAGAACAAGAATAATTGCAGTCGGAACATGAAAAAGGTTTTTCTTCATTGTGAGTCCGCATGTGCATCGTCAAACTTCCCTTTTTAGTACATTAATAATTGCAGTTGGAGCATGAAAAAGGTTTTTTTCTACTGTGAATCCGCATATGTTTCGTTAAACTTCCCCTTAGAGTAAATGAATAACTGCAGTCGGAACATGAAAACGGTTTCTTCCCACTGTGAGTACGCATGTGTGTCATCAAACAATCCTTACTAATTCACGAATAGCTGTAGACGGAACATGAAAAAGGTTTTTCTGCACTGTATGTACCCATGTGTCTCGTCAAATGAAAACGTTTTAGGCATTCCTTTTTAACATCCGACAGCTCTACGTCAATTTCCTTATAAGGAATTCCCCCTCCGTCTTCTTCTCGGGGTCCTGGTTCCATCTTGAAGTTAACAGTCTCCACTTCAATGCTACCTACAAAAACCAAACAACAATACGTACATTGATATGCCCAGACGTAGAAAATTTTACATTTTAAATTACAGCAGTCCTTCTCCGAGAGAATGCTTCGAAAGACTTTAAAGTACCAAAATGTTAAATTATAAAATATACGAATGAAGATATCATTGATTAACCACATAGAAACGGGTATTTGGATAACTGACTTTAAAAGGTTAATTTAAGAAATCACCAGATTACCGCTATATGAACGATGCTTCATGGAGAAAATACATTTAATCATGAACACATTCCATAGAGAGTTTTGTAAATAATGTTTTTTGTCAATTAATCAATATTATTTTTAGTGCAACTTATATCATATCACAAAATAAGACTGAAAAAAACTGTTGCTGTAGTTTGGCAGTTTCCTGTAAATGCCATAATAAGGTGTTAATGTTGCTCCCCTCGTAACCAATGGATTGTTTGCCGTAATGAGTATGTATGGTGTTTAAATGTATTTTATCTTGTTGCCTTGTAAAGTGTGTGTGTACTTGGTACGTTTTAATAATTTCTGTATTTGGATGGATGAGTTTATTATTTATTTTTCATATAAGGAGACATGTATTATATTCATAAGAAAGTTTCTTAATGTAAATAGTTTTGATTTCATACATAATTTTTCTGTGGATGTTCCAGTTTGAAGTCAAATAGCTTTTTGATTACTTTGTTTTGTTTTACGTGTAGTTCATTTATATATGTTTCATATGCATTTAACCAGATTTCAATCAAGTAGTTTAAATTTGAATTTACGAGGCTGTAATATAGACCTTTTTTAATTTTATTTGGTAACAGATATGATATCCGGCTAAATACGCTAATTAAAGGGGAGACTTTATCTATAATATCTTTAATAAGCTGTTTAAAAGTTAAGTGTTTATCAATGCACAGCCCAAGATAATTCTCCCGTATCAGGATTTGCAGGTTGTTATATTCAATTTTTAAGGATATTCTGTTTCAGATATATTTTTTGGCGTTAAACCAGTAACCAAACTCTACCAAAGCAGACCATGGATCTACTGAAGCCAGCTACTATATCCATCAAGACGGAACCAGGGCTCCAGGAAGAAGATGGAGGTGAAATTGCATTTTCAGATTTAGATTTCGACCTCCCAGCTGTAACGAAGGAATGCTCGCAATATGCGGAGAGTACTCAGACAGCCAGTTTGTTGCATTGCATACGTGTAAAATATAGAACTTAAAATTCGGATGTCCGGAATCAACGTCTCTTTAGAAATGTCATGCAAACAGGACACACACTTGTGCACAACATCCTCTCTTATAAAATATGAGGTTTATTGGGTATTTACCTTACTCTGCGTCCTTGCCGGAAAATACAAAAATACATCACTCATTAAACTTTATTATATTATTCATAATAAGTTGTCAGTTTCTCGATTTACACCGGGATATGATGTGAATAACACGTATTATACGTTAAAAATACATAAGTATTGATTGGAAAAACAATATCGCTTTGACCGAAAACTACCAAACTCTCTACTACAGGTGCTCTAGAGAAAGAAAAGAATCGGTCCCTGAAGCGGACATCAAAATGCAATTTTTCAATAAAAAAATTCTCGTTTATAACAATTTGACGAAGATACAGCGCTGGCACTATGTGGGCGAAATTGGTGCAATTCGCTCCGGGCGTCGAATACGAAACCTAACACATCGCCCTTGATATTATTTTTGATAAATACCGCTCTACAAAAAGACACAAATCATCATTTTAATCATTACAGTGATATACTGCCTTGGCGTGTACTAATTTAGACTGTTAGGGCAGTCAATATTAAACTCGCGCCAGGCGGCGTTTGGTTCAGGGCTGGCCATGCAAAGATTTATTCTATTTTTGTCCTTTTTTATTCCAGGAAGCATAAATGTAGAGACAGTTACCAAAAACGCGGATCTCTTACCCCGACAAGTTGAAGCGGGGCTTACTTATATGAAAATTGACATAGACCTACCGGATGTTAAAGAGGAATGCTTAGAACGCTTTGGAAGAATTACCAAGGAAGCAGGTAAAACCAATTTTTCACTGTAAACTTGAACGACTCGGACTCTCCTATTTTTTTTAACCTTTCTACGAACTTACTTCGCTTATTTACTCTAAGTTTAGGAAATAAGTTTAACTGAGTCTTTTTCACCCATGTTATTTTTCAAATTTGTCGACAGATCTTCAGACGCATTTTGTGGAAAAAGGATTCACTCCTCCCCATCACAACTACTCCTCTCCTAAGTCAAATTTTGCAATAAACGTACGCACCCATGTTAGAGAAAAAACTTTTTCATGTTCCGTGTGCAACTATGCATGTTATAAAAAGAGCCGCCTAACGGGCCACATGCTGACTCATGGTGGAAAAAAACCCTTTTCATGTTCCGAGTGCAACTATGCGTGTTGTCAAAAGGGTCAGCTGAAGAGGCACATGCTAAATCATAGTGGAGAAAAACATTTTCCATGTTCCGTGTGCAACTATGAATGTAGTCATAAGGGTCGTTTAATGAACCACATGCTGACTCACAGTGGAGAAAAACCTTTTTCATGTTCCGTGTGCACCTATGCATGTTATCGAAAAAGCGACCTAACGAGCCACATGCTGACTCACAGTGGAGAAAAACCTTTTTCATGTTTGAAGTGCAACTATGCGTGTCGTCAAAAGGGTCAGCTGAAGAGGCACATGCTGATTCACAGTGGAGAAAAACCTTTTTCATGTTCCGTGTGCAACTATGCGTGTTTTCAAAAGGGTAATTTAAAGAGCCACATGCTCACTCACAGTGGAAAAAAACCTTTTTCATGTTCCGTGTGCAACTATGCGTATTTTCAAAAAGGTTCTTTAAAGAGCCACATGCTCACTCACAGTGGAGAAAAACCTTTTTCATGTTCCGTGTGCCACTATGCATGTTATCGAAAGAGCGTCCTAACGAGCCACATGCTGACTCACAGTGTAGAAAAACCATTTTCATGTTCCGTGTGCAACTATGCGTGTCGTCAAAAGAGTCAGCTGAAGAGACACATGCTGACTCACAGTGGAAAAAAAGCACTTTTGTGTTCGGAGTGTGACTATGCATGTAATCAACAGGCTAAACTAAAGAGGCACATGCTGACTCACAGTGGAAAAAAACCCTTTTCATGTTCCGTGTGCAACTATGCGTGTTGGCGAAAGAGTGACCTAACGAGCCACATGCTGACTCACAGTGGAGAAAAACCTTTTTCATGTTCCGTGTGCAACTATGCATGCTATCGAAAAAGTGACCTAACGAGCCACATGCTGACTCACAGTGTAGAAAAACCATTTACATGTTCCGACTGCAGTTATTCGTGTATTACTAAGGCTTATTTGACGAAACACATGCTGATTCACAGTGGAGAAAAACCTTTTATATGTTCCGATTGCAATTTTTCTTGTTCTCAAAAACAATATTTGACAAAACACATGCGGATTCACAGTGAAGAAAAACCTTTTTCATGTTCCGTGTGCAACTATGCATGTAAACATAGGAGTAATTTAAGGCGCCACATGCTGAATCACAGTGGAGAAAAACCTTTTTCATGTTCCGTATGCAACTATTCGTGTCGTCAAAAGGGTCAGCTGAAGAGGCACATGCTGACTCACAGTGGAAAAAAACCTCTTTCATGTTTGGATTGCGACTTTACATGTTATCATCAGGGTAACCTGAAGACACACATGCTCACTCACAGTGGAGAAAAACCTTTTTCATGTTCCGTGTGCAACTATGCGTGTGGTCGAAAGGGTCAGTTGAAGAGGCACATGCCGATTCACCGTGGAGAAAAACCGTTTTCATGTTTGGAGTGCAACTAAGCGTGTTGTCAAAAGAGTCAGCTGAAGAGGCACATGCTGATTCACAGTGGAGAAAAACCTTTTCCTTTTTCCGTGTGCAAATATGCGTGTTGTAAAAAGGGTCAGCTAAAGAGGCACATGCTGATTCACAGTGGAGAAAAACCTCTTCCATGTTTGGAGTGCGATTATACAAGTTGTTACCAGGGTAACGTGAAGGCACACATGCTGACTCACAGTGAAGAAAAACCTTTTTCATGTTCCCTGTGCAACTATGCGTGCTATCGTAAGGGTCAACTAAAGTTCCACATGCTGACTCACAGTGGAGAAAACTCTTTTTCGTGCTCCGTATGCAACTATGCATGTTATCAATAGGGCCAACTGAAGAGCAATATGCTCTCTCACATCATAGGAAAACCTCTTTAATATTCCATGTGCAAATATACATGTTTTCTGAAGTGCAACATGCTAACTCACGGTGGAGAAAAACCTTTTTCAAGTCCCGTGTGAAACTTATCAAAACGCCCATCTTAATACCCACATGCTGACTCACAGTGGCGAAAAACCTGTTTTATGTTCCAGAGTGCACATAATTATGTTATTGCAAAGGCAATCTGAAGCGCACGTTGAGTCACTACGGAGAAAACTTTTTCTTGTTCCTTGTTCATCTATGCATATTCTCAAAACGCATATCTTAAAAGCCACATGCTGACTCACAATGGCGACAAACCTTTTTCATTTTCCAAGTGCACATATTCAGATTCTAGGAAAGGCCACCTCACCCCCCCTATAGGACATTTGTTGGAACACATGCTGACTCAAAGCGGAGAAAAACCCCCTTTTTTTCCTTTTCCGAGTGCAACTATGCAAGTTATCAACAGTGTTCCTTGAAGAGAAAAAACTGACTGACAGCTAAAAAACAACTTTCCCTGTTTTCTGGCTGACGAGAGATTGAAAAAAACGCGTGCCCTCTCACTGTTTTTTTCGTATGGAATTATGCATTTTCTCGAAAAGACTCTTTGACTGGACACTTTTCTTGTTCCTTGCGTTAACATTCACCTTCACGAAAACTATTTACAGAATAAATTCTAGTATTATATCTGATAAAATTATAATTATTATGTTTCACCAGAGCGTTACCAGTATATAAAATTAATATAATTTTATAATGGTCATAATATTTATAACCTTGCGATTACGTTGAATTTGTTCTGAATCGCATTGGAAAAGATTGGATTTTTTTAATCTTAAATGTACGTGTAACTTAAATGTAAATGTATGCGTAAAAAGATAATTCTGTCATACTACTAACACGAATATAAAAATATATATGAATATGTGTACAGTAATGTATTTAATTATTTTCAAATAATATTTTTACACTTCTAAATTCACTTTCAAAACTGTAGAACTGTAGCAGCAGCTACTAGTGCGTTCTAGAACATTTTCTTTTCTGTTTACCCTGTGGAGATCGCACCTTGTGCCTACAAGAATTATTTGGTTAACCCATCTGCTAGGTACTTCAACCGCTAGAGAACGTACTACCTGGGCAGACAGAAAAAAATTCCGATTTTCCTCTCAGATACATTAAAATGTAAGTATTTTTCTCTCTACAAAACAGAAACTTATTAGTAGTTAATACAGATAATTACTTATTGGCTGCAATTTTTCATTCAAATCTAACTTTAACAACCGCATTTAGCGTTGTTCACCGTAGTTAACATTTGAACTCTGATATTACTGAAAATTTAAAAACCTATTAATTTTATTTCTATTTTTTTCAAGAACTGTTTTAGACCCAGAATCCTTATAACACGGTTTAACTTTTTTAATTTCATTTTTTATATCCGTGCCTAGTTAAGGGTTAACAACTAATAGGATAGTTATGTGTTTGCCTTTAGTTTTGAAAGTGATTTTAAGCCTTATGTATAAAGAAACTGTATAAAGGTCAGTGTCCAAATCGCTTGCACTAAATTTTATTTTAGAAACAATGTTTTTTTAATTTTGTGTAAATATTTTATTGTGATTTGTGTTCAAGGTTCCGGATTTCCCAAAGTCAACAGGTCGAAGATCTGCTGGCCCGAATATTTTTTTTTTCTTTATTTAATATTAAATTTACAATTACATGTTATTACATTACATTAAGTTTATTTTCTTTATGTTACAGTACATCGTGATACACCTTTTTTTAGAGCAAATGCTCGTGTTAAAAAGCGGAGAAACGCGTGTAAATAAATAATTTAACATATTTTTTCAGAGAGTGTAAAGATAATGAAAAGTTTTTTTTATTTATTTTTTAATTTAAGAAAATAAAAATTTTTCATGTAACAAAATTTTACAAATAGAAAAGAGAAAAGTATGTAAAAGAAGGAAAGAGATAAGAATAAGAAATAAGAAATAAGAGAAAAGGATTTCAATATAGTAATAATTGAGAGATTATATTGTATTTTTAAGTATAAACGATTTTAATATGCTATTGATATAGTGTTTTTATTGAGCTTTTGAATTTTTTATAATTCGTTTCCAATCTTAAGTAAAGAGGTAATTGGTTAAACCATTTGACACCAAAATATTTATAAAATTGTTGGGCTGTGGTGGTGTTACAGCGCGGGATAGTTTTAGAGCCAAGAATACTTTGTCTATTGCTGTTCGAAAAAGTTATTAAGTTGTCATTGTTGAAACAATCTTTATGTATTTGAAAAAGAGTTATTTTTTTATAAATAATATGAAGTGAAGGGACTTTAAATTCTTGAAATAATTTAATTGTGGGGTAATCATACGGTTTTTTCAAAATTATTTTTACTAATATTCTTTGGATGATTTCTAAAGGTAACAGAGAAGTTTTGAATGCTACACCCCAACCAACAATTCCATATTGTAATACTGATTGAATTAGTAAAAAATATATGGTTCTTAATAATTTAAAATTTAGTATGTTTCGTATTCTAAGAAAAATGTACAATAATTTTCTTAACCTTTCTACTATTGCATTGATTTGTAATTTCCACTTTATGTTACTATCTATAATTACACCTAGATATTTTACATTAGTTTTAACAGTGAGTACAGAGCAGTCAGGTTTACATAAATTTGAAATTCTATTACAATTACATGGGTGTATACTTATCTTTAAATTATCAGGGAATGAATTTTTATTAATGGTGAAAGGTATTATAAAAGTTTTTTCAGTATTAAGTGTTAAAAAATTTTTATCGAACCATTTTTTTATTTTTTTTTTTTATTTTTTTTATTTTTTATTTTTTTTATTAAGGAGAAAAAACAGATACAGATATCAATTGACAAAAATATATACGAAACATCAACTAGAGAATTCACCTGCATCCAAACTATTTCTCACGAATTAACTTAAACAGCAGAAAACATTTACAAATATTTTCACTTATAAATAGGGGAAAAATATATACATAAGAATATTATTTTACAAATAGAGATATGAAAGAAATGCGCAATATCCTTTTAAGAATTTACAAATTATTTTTGAAAAAATTTAGAGGGTAAAACAAAAAAAAAAAATATATATATAAATAGATAAACAATGTTAAACAGAAAGTAAAAAATATATAAATATATTTAAACGAAGTATGTCTAAGTTGTTTACTTTGAACTTTGTAGGAAAACAGTCTTAATTTTTCTACTAAAAGTAGTGCGTGTATCAAAAAATAAGTCAGAGTCCTTGAGGTTTTGTTTCTGATTAAGTGATTCGCACATTCTTCTGATTGGATCCCTGACACCAGCATTTGTACGCGTCCTGCTAATGTGGAATAAGTCGTTAAGGCCTTGTTACTCTGGGTGGTACTTTGAAGTTTACCAATTTCAGTAAGTCGGGACAGTCAATAACATTGTTACAGATTTTATACAGAGTCATGAGATCAAGGTATGTTCGCCGGTTAGATAGAGTGGAGACGTTATAACTCGAGAGCATATTTATGTACCCACGTTTGGGTGCGCTCATTCTGTAATTGAGGCATCGCAGAAATTTCTTTTGAATATTTTCAATATTTTCTTTATAGATATCGTAAAGTGGATTCCATATGGAGGTGCAGTATTCAAGTTGAAAACGGACCAGAGTGTGGTAAAGAAGAAGATATGTTTCAGGTTTTCGAAATTCACGGCTGTTTCTGATGACAAATCCTAGCATGCTGTAAGCTTTATTCACAATATTATCTATGTGCGCATCGAAGTGGAGTTTGGAATCAAAAAGTACGCCTAGATCTCTTATACAGTAAACGCGCTCGAGTAAATAATTACCAATACAATAATTGTGTTTGATAGCGTTGTGATTTTTAGTAAAACTTATTTGTTTACATTTATTGTAACTTAGGTAAATTTGGTTTTCATTGCAAAACGTTTCGAACCTTACTAAGTCGCTTTGTCTGAGAAGACAATCGTTTAAATTTCGAACAATGGCAAATATTTTTATGTCGTCAGCGTACAAAAGATATAAACAATGCATGAAACATTTAGTAACAGTGTTAATAAAAAGAATAAACAACAGCGGACCCAGGATTGACCCCTGTGGCACGCCAGAAGTAACTGGTTCCCATGTAGAAGTCTGTCCTCGTAATGATACGGCTTGTTGTCTTTTTGTTAAATATGAGATAAACCAACGTAATAAATTTCCTCTAATTCCGTTATACATAATTTTTTTAATAAGAATAAGGTGGTCAACCTTGTCGAAAGCTTTTTTGAAATCGCAATATATTGCATCTACCTGGTGGCCTCGATCCATGCTAGTAAATAAGAAATTTGAGTAAATAAGTAAATTACTCGTGGTAGATTTGCCTTTTACAAACCCGTGTTGTTGTTCAGTAATTTTGGCAGCAAGCTGGGGATATATATTGTCATGGACAAGTCTTTCCAATAGTTTAGGGATCGCCGAGAGAATGGATATTGGCCTATAGTTTTCCACTCTTTGACGCGAGTCACCCTTGTGGACCGTTATAATATAGGCCAACTTCCACCTATCAGGGAAAACCCCTATCACTCAGACATTTATTGAATATTATGGTAAGCGGCACACACAGTGACGACGCAGCAGATCTAAGGAAAAACGCCGGTATTCCATCGTGACCCGCACCCTTGTTTATGTCTATCAGTTTTAAACTCGATTGCACTTCTTTTTCCGTTAGTTTAATTGTGTGAATGTGCGCAAGTCCAGAGTCCTGAACTTCCTCGAGTTGGTCAATGTTACTAATTGGGTTAACATTGACCAACAAATTAGTATGTTTATATCTAACTCTGCTGTTCTTTGGGTTTCATTCCAAGTTAATCCCCCAGTTAAAATTGCTGTGTCGTCAGCGTATGAAATAAGTTTAGACATAATTGAGAGTTTAAAAATATCGTTGACATAAATGATGAAAAGAATTGGACCTAGAACAGCTCCCTGCGGGATGCCAAAATTTGTGATCTAGAGAGCCATTTAACTTTACAAATTGCTCTCTATTAAATAGGTAATTTTCGATCGACGTTAAAGCATTGTTAGTTAAACCAATTTTCGCTAGTTTAGAGATAAGATTAGAGTGTGATATACTATCAAATGCTTTTCTTAAGTCGACAAATGTTCCAATGCATTTTTTTTTACTATCTAAAGATTTATATATTTCAGATGTTAAGTCTACGATAGCATCTTGAGTGCTCATATTTTCTCTTAAACCATATTGATTTGCATTTAAAATATTATTGTCTTTTACAAATTTAAATATTTGTTTTTTTACAATTTTTTCAAATATTTTGGCAATGTTTGAGGTGAGAGAAATTGGCCTATAATTACTACTTAGATTGGGGTCCCCAGATTTAAAAATTGGGGAAATAATAGTTTTTTTGTAGGTAAAGGGAAAGTTGCCATTTTCAAAACTTGTATTTATGATGTGAGCCAATGGTTTACAGAGTGAGTCAGATTTTTTTTAAAGTATTTCTACAGAAATGTTGTCAAAACCAGGGGAAGAATTACCTTTTAATTCATTAACAATTTGTTTAATTTCATCAACAGTTCGTTGAAATTGACTCAAGGTGTTACAATTATTGGATGGTGACGGTAGATCTTTATTATCAGTGTTATTTATTTTAAGTGCTAATTTTTCATTATTATCAGTGTTTTTTTTTATTTTGAGTGCTAATTTTTCACCAACTGACGCAAAATAACTATTAAAAATATTTGCACATTTCGTTGGATCCGTGTTTACATCGTAAAGTTTTTTATCAATATCTGTGATTTTGTTTATGTTAGATTTTTTTGGTTTTTTATTGATAATTTCATTTATAGTTTGCCATATCTTTTTATTATTGTTGCCAGCAATATTGATTTTTTCTTTATAGAAATCTTCTTTGGTTTTCCGAATAATGTGGCATAGTTTATTTCTGGATTTTTTAAAATATTTTTATAGTTTATAGTTTTCTGGAAACTTTTTATGTTCTTTATAATTTTTTTCTTTATGTCTAATTGAAATTATGATTCCTTGAGTGATCCACGGTTTTAATTTTTTAATTTAGTTTTTGGAGAGTATTTTATAATGGAAGAGGAAGATTTGATGTGCTTATTCAAGACTGCTTCAAAATTTAGTGAACATAAGTCGGTGTTATTAGAGGATAGAACAGTTTCCCAATTTTCAATTTTTAGGTTTTGTTGTAATTTTTCGTAATTAATAATAGTTTTTGGAAAATTATTGCGGGAGTAATTATTCACATCTATTTTGTCAATTTTAAAAGCTAAAATGCATGTGTGATGATCAGTAATGTTATTTTTCCAAATAATTGTTTTTATTTGTTCAGTTTCATTAGAATTACACCAGATATGATCTATGCATGATGGCCTTTGTCCATGAAATTCTCTCGTATATTTTTTTATACATGGTTTAAAATTTAGTTCCGTTAATGTGTTGATATATTCAGTTTTTTCTTTATTTCTATTCTTTTCAAATTCATTAGATATATTAATATTAACATCGTCTACAACAAATGCATTTTGAGAACAATTAGTATTTATAATAGATTTCAGATTCTCGGTGAAATTACTAATGCTCGAGTTATGTGTTCTATATAATGCTATTATATCATAAAACGTGTGTTTTATAATAATTCGAATATGAAGACAATTTACAAGATCGATATGAATTTCATTTTTAATTTTTTTTTTTTTTAATTTTTTTTTTATCGTTTCTTTACATTGTATCTTTTTTTTAAGTTATAATTTTTAACCTCACTAGGACAAGCCTGTGTTGAGGTTAATAATTTTACAAAATATTAAAAAAATAGTACAAAGATTATAAGAGATTTAAAATAGTACAAATATTAAAAAAAATAATTCAAATATTAAGATAACAATATTGTTACATTGACGTTTCTGCGAATTGGATACCTACATGGTACCTATCAGCCTATTCATTTATTAACGGAAATATTCTCGTGAATAGATTTTACAAAAACAATGATTCCGCTGTTTTGATTTATTTTGTAAGTTGTCACAAAGTATTTGTAACCAGGTAAATTATAGATACCTGAGTAGCCGCTAATTCTGGCTTCAGACAACACAATACAATCCGGTTTACGAGTGAGTTCGTTTAATGCAAGAGTAAAATGATCAAAATTTTTCGAGACACTTCGAATATTTAGGTGAAGGATTGTTAATGCTTTTAGAGGATCTATTTCTAATAATGTGTTATTACATTCGACACTAGTTGAACAAATATTTTCCGAAATATTAAAAGATGAGTCTATCTCTTCAAATAATAAGTCAGACATGGTAGTGTTTTAAGAGTATAGAAAAATAAATTATTGATTTTGACATTATTGTATTGTTGAAATATAATTGTAGGAAAAAAATGTATTTGAGGAGAGAAAGTGTTCGCCGAGTTAAACATTAGTTTCAGCAAGAAAATAAATATTAACAAAATTATTAGAAAAAAAAAACACTTAAATTGGTAACAAAATCTCTTAATATAAAACACTTTTTTATCACAGATTTATAGTTAGTGATAAAATTATTGATAAAACGATCTTTATATCGAAGTAATAGTAAGGTATATTTAATGTTTGTAGCAATAAATTTAATTTTAGTTTGTATTTTAAAATAATTTATGCAGTTAAAATATATAATACGAGTAGTTAATACATGAATCTTTACTTATGTGTCATACTTCTACTTACTTTAAGAAAAATCGATTTTGTCTTGAGCGATTCTAAGCATTTTGGCACGATATAGACATTTAATGCTAGATGCATTATGGTTAGTGTCGTAACTTAGTTTGTAGTTTTTGTTTTGAGATGAACAATTATTACATATTGGATCCGAGTTCTTGTTGTTACATTGTAGAGAGTTGTGGTTTCCACAACAGTGATTACATGTAGCTGCATTTGTTTTATCCAGGCATCGGAGCGAAGTATGTCCGAATCGAAGGCAATGGTAGCACTGCGTAAGTATATTGCTGTCTTCCACCTTAACCCTCTGGAAGCCGATGTTTACTTTCTGTTTGTATAATAGTAATTGTCTCATATTTCCACTTGTTTCTAGAATATAGTTTTTTGAATATTTAGTTTCGAACGATTTTAACATTTTAAGGGAGTTTTTGTCACTATTTATTTTATACATTTCTTCCAGGTCAGGGTTCTGTGCAAGTAGATTAGGCACAATATCTTCATCGTTAACTCTTAAACCCTACCTGGGGTACTGGAGTACCCCCCTGGTGTTTAAAATATAAACAATTTTAACAATATCGCACTGTTGCAAAAATCGCTCTAGCTAATCTACTCTCGATAATTGGAGCGTAAGTACGTCTGAAAGCCGTGACCGCCCGGCAAGTGCAGTCGCGTCCACAGGTGTTTCGGGGTACCCCAGTACCCCGTGGTAGGAATAGTGTTACTTCTTCCTTCCAGTTATACTTGAAGTACTGAAGTTGTTTTTCGACATCTCTCTGGTAAGTTTACACATTATTTATGATTTACTTTATTTTGTGATAATGGTTAGAGTACAGTGTTGATAGGGAGGGCCTGCGCCCAATAACGAGACATTCATGGACTAATAATGTGTTATGAATGTAATGACAATGTATGCAGTGTAATGAGATATGACAATTAATAATTGGTTCACGTCTATACCCACAGCCAAGAAATTACTGGAAAAAGGGATAACATTAGTTGGAACTGTAATGAAAAATAAACCAGAAATTACTCCGGTTTTCTTGGACACTAAAAATCGAGAAAGATGCACATCAATGTTTGCCTACGACGGACCATTCACACTTTTGTCGTATTGTCCTCTGAATTCAACTAAGAAGAAAGTTGTAATCATGCTGTCCACCATGCATGACAGCCCTGACAAGGATAATGAAGTGTACCTTCCAGAAATAATACATTTCTATAATTCAACCAAATGCGGAGTGGATGTTCAACCAACTTTGTAAGAAGTACTCGACGTCCAGGAAGACCAAAAGGTAGACCATGTATCTCTTCTACGGGTTGCTAAATGCTGTTGATGTCAACTCTTGGGTCTTATTCAAGCTGTCAACTAACATTGATAAAGAGAAAATCACCAAGCGGCGTGAATTTCTAAGAGTTTGACAATGGAACTCATAAAGCCTCATATGAGAGCAAAATTACAAAGGCCAAGTTTACCCCGGGATTTCAGAGAAACTATACGTGCAGTCTTGAATATTTATATTGAAGATCATAGGCCGGTCCCTGATAATCCTAAACCTGGTCGCTGCTGCTTTTGTCGGCGCACATAGGACATAAAATCTTGATCTGTCTGTAACACTTGTCGCCGCCATATTTGTGCTGACCATCTTTACAAAATCAGTCCTTCATGTAAAGGCAAATATGTCTATTAGTTTTTATTAATAAATTTTATTGTCTTTTCATATTGTTTTGCCATAATAAAAATAATATTTAAAGAAATATCAAAAACTTCTATTTTATTAATTTTTTTTGCGCGGGGTACTTCAGTACCCCGTGGTAGGAATAATTACATTCCCAGAGTGGTAGGGTTTAAGAGTTAATATCTTCATGCAGTCCTTTTTGAATGATCCTAGGTTTTCTCTTCTTTATTTCTTCAGCTTGAATGTTACGGAGATTTTCGTTTATCTCTTTTGACAGTGTTAAAGCATAATTTTTTTTTGGGCAGTGAATAATCAGTCTATTCTTGCTTATTTTTTTAACTCCGTTTACTGCAATTTTTAGTTTTGCAACAGAAATTTTTTTCGTGATTATTTTTTCAATGTCTTCTGATGATTTGTTTTTATCGTCAGAAGAAATAATGATTGAAAATTTATTTGTATCTTGAGGTAAATTATTTGACGTTTTAGCTTCGTTACTTATTGGATAACTTCGGTTTCTGTTTTCTAATCCTTTGGCGTATTCTTCTGTTTTTGTTAAGAGTAGATCTTTTAAATTGATTATTTCCTGTTGGTCTGATATTTTTTGTTTGTTGATTGTATTTTCAAGTTGTAGAAATTGTTTTTCAATCAAATTTTTGATTTTAACATCTTTGATGTATTTTATATACATCACTCTTCAACGTCTCCAAAATTTCGTTTAGCGACATATTGGAGACCTCACTTGCGCGCGCAAAGGGTTAGGGCAAGTAGCACCCGACCCGAGTAACAGATACTAATGACTCGATGCAGCGGTGCAGGCGTGCGGCGTGCGCTCTACTCGAGGTTGAAACGTTGACTATTCTTTTGTTTTTCCAGGTAGCTTCAATATTGTGGGGACTGTTATCATCAAGCTGGAACCAGGACACCGAGAAGAAGATAAAAAAGGATGTCGAAACATGGAAATTGACTTAGACCTGCCGGATGTTAAAAAGGAATGCTTAGAACGTTTTGAAAAAATTGCCCAAACATCAGGTAAAATTGACTTTTATTATATAATTTATCAATTCGTGCTTTCCTATTTTATGAACGAATTTTTACGATTTTACTTTGTGTAGATGATAAAACTTGTTGTGCCTTAATCGATTTTTTTGCACAGATTTGAAGACACATCCTGTGGAAAAATGATCATCCTGTCCTCATTGTAACTACTCCTACTCCCGTAAGTCATCTTTGACAAGACACATGCTGACTCACAGTAGAGAAAAACCTTTTTCATGTTCCCAGTGCAAATATTCATGTTCTCATAAGAGTAATTTGACACGACACATGCTTACCCACAATGGAGAAAAACCATGTATATGTTCCGACTGCAACTATTCATTTTCTGGAAAGGGAGCTTTAACAAGACACTTGCTTACTCACTATGGAGAAAAACGATTTTTATGTTTGGACTGCAACTATTCACATTTTCCAAAGAAAGCTTTTACAAAACACCTTTTGACCCACAGTGGAAAAAAACCTTTTTCTTGTTCCCAGTGCAATTATTCATGTTCTCAAAAGAGTAATTTGACAAGACACATGCTAATCCACAGTGGAGAGAAACCTTTTTCCTGTTCCAAGTGCAACTATTCGTGTACTCAAAAGGGTAGTCTGTTGAGCCACATACTGACCCACAGTGGAGAAAAATCTTTTCTATGTTCCCAGTGCAACTATTCATGTTCTCATAAGAGTAATTTGACAAGGCACCTGCTTAACCACAGTGGGGAAAAACCTTTTCTATGTTCCGACTGCAATTATTCATGTTCTCGAAAGGGAGCTTTGACAAGTCACATGCTGACCCACACTAGAGAAGAACCTTTTTGATGCACCGAGTGCAACTATTCATTTTCTCATAGGGGTCACTTGACGACACACAGTGGAGAAAAGCCATTTTCATGTTCCGATTGTGGTTATTCATGTTCTTAAAGGAGATCTTTGTCAAGAAACACTTACCTGACTCACAGTAGAGGAAAACCTTGTCCGACTGTATCTATTAATTTTCACGAAAGACACATTTCACGAGCCAAATGGTGTGATACAGTGTGAAAAAACTTTTTTATGTTCTGTGTGCAGCTATTTATGTTCTTAAAAGGGTCTTCTGTCGAGCCCCATGCTGACCCACAGTGGAGAAAAACCTTTTTCATGTTCCGAGTGCAAATGAAGATTGGAAGGAACACATGTTTAGCCACAACTGAAAAAAAAACATGTTACCAGTGTAATAATAGTTGTATGTATTGATTACTAAAGTGATTTTTTTTATTTGCTTAACTTTGTATATTGAAAAATAAAAATAAAAGTTGAATCCTGATTGTCTATCATTCATTAAACCATTAAAAAAATATGCCTCACAAAGAGTGTGTTTTGTTATATTATTATCAAGTCAAGACGAGGCGTCGAGAAACCAGTATAATTATTATTGGTTTAGCTAAAAGCTATAAAATACATTATTTTCTATTTTCTGGAACACAAATACTCACTTCTCAATATTGTCTATCTGATAAAAAGTCTTTGGTAAATAAAATGTGCGTATTAAATGAGTCCCTATTTTCAATATATTTTCAAAAATTTGTTCACAAGCGCGGCCTCATAATAAAGTAATGAAGTGACATTTTTTCAGATCTTTGTTTTCTGTACCTACTCGAATGAATTAATTAAAATATATTTATAGACTATGACTTATTATGTCTTTGTTGTTTGCACAACCTTACTTGGTGGACAAACATGCTTTCGTCATCTGCCAATCGTTTCATCCTGTTTAATATCCCTAATATTGTTTAACCCACGCCTTTAAATTTATAATCCCATCAAATGAATGATGTTTGTTGGAATTGGGCGATCATACATGTAAGTTTGAAACATGGTATGAAAGAAGGAAAAAAGGGAGACGAATCACTCTCCATGAAGAAGCACACATCATAATATAGAATTCAAGCACAACACAATCACATGAGTTCCACCGCGATACCTCGAGGTAATAATTGTGGCCACAACATAACGAATGCATAAGTACTTTCAATATAGGTAAAGATTATGCACACCATAAACATCAACCACGTGCTTCCAATTGTGCATTAGATAAAAAAACCTTTCCTTAGATAAAAAAAAACAAATGCAAATGTTTCTTAGGTTTTTAGTTGAAGTTGTTTTATGACATTAGTTGCACTTCTAGTTTAACGTATGAACATAGATTTATGCAACATATTGTTACGTATGGATTAAATAATATAAAGATTAACCAATTCTTAGCGCGCTTCTTATTATACCGATAACTTATGTTGGGTTGGATTCCATTAAAGTTGAAAATAAAATATTTCATTGCTTTGACCAAGCACTAAGCGATGTGCGAAATGTGACGCTACACCCATAATAGGCTAAAATACTGTCCGTCGTAGACGTTGTCTGTGTCCGTCTGAGTAATAATTTATAACGATGTATACCCTGGTGAAATAAGCATTGCCAATGAAATATGTTGCTTTCCTGGATAGTAAAAAGTTAGTAAAACTTATTATTTATTTTGAATGAAGAAAACAAATCTCGAAATTGACAAACATTTTTACTCATATTTTCGTACAATTATAACAATATTACTTTTTGTGTGAATTTTGTACTAAAGCAATAATAAGTAATATTTTGTGCTTATACTATCTTTCTTTTTAAGTTTTTATGCCTTCCCCAACCGTCTGGAACCAGTACCTCGATTGGAGTATGTTGCGAGTTGCGAGGCTGAAGGTAGTTGGAAAGGGAAGGAGATGTGTAAGAGGAGGATTACCCTATGCTATTGTCTATGTCTCTTTCTTATCGATTGTCTTTACTTGATAACCTATAATTGTCTATAATATGTTATAGAACAAATATTATAACTAATAATAATAACCACGTTTGTTTCATCCGAATTTACATGTTTTACTTTCTAACTACACAATTCACCACAACATATTTTATTCAATACTGATAGCAATAATAAAACGCTAAGTAAATGGTTATGATAAAATAAAATAATCTTCACGGTCTAAGACATAAGTATCATCTAATATTCAGTCAGGTTATATCGCGTATTGAGCAGTTCAAATCCCACCCGTTGGCTGTTGGCAGTTGGGACCGGGGGCTGCCTCTCCTCTCCTGTGCTGGAAGCAGGTCCAGTCAATCCCTTCTTTATAATAGCCAATATATTAAAAAAAAACACAACATTTCTTGATTTCAAAAACAGTTAAAATACAGAAATGAAACTATAAACAGTTTTATTGCAAAAATACAATACATGCAAATCTAGCATTGTTTTTCGGGACTGTCGATTTGTTTGGTTTGTTATTGAAGGTTTTAAAAACAATGTCAATGGACGAAAAAGTTATGGGACAGTAAGTTGTAGATAAGTGCGCAGTACTGTAACTTGGATTGGTCTCGTCGAAAGAAAATCACAAAGAAATGGCTCTCTGCAAGTGTCGATACCTGCAAATAAATACACAAAAAAAATATTTAAATAAAAGTGTCAAAAACAAATAAACAATCTACTTGCAAATGTTACAAACACATTAAAGCTAAAAAATTATTTAGTTGCAAACAACATTGTTAATTTTTTCTACTGAAACTCGGAAAACAAATAAAAATATAATTGGAATTAATTATAACCCTTATCAAATCAATAATTAACCAGGTAAAATAATGGAACTGTTTTGTTGAGACTTTGAGGCAGAACTAACCAACACAACGAGGGTGATTTGAAAAGGTTTATAATTGATAACGATTATATTTTGATAATCAATTATTAAGAATTCTAAAAATCATCAGTTAAGTTTTGTAATGAGATTTTAAATGAATTAATAAAAATTTGTCAAAGTTGTGGAGTTTACTTAGGTATTTCATGCATCAATCTTAATGTTCTTGGTATGTAATAATGATATTATACCGTGTTATTTAAGTGGATATCTAATCTGTCCAGAACCGATCTAAATGTGTTGTACATTTCGGTACGTTATTAGGGTAAATGACAATATTTCCAGGTTACTGACTTGATTTATGTGAATTCGTTAATAGCACAGGTGAGGTGTCTATATGGAACAATATTCAAATTGTTTCTTTCACCGGAAATGTTCACTAACTTTGTTTTATTCATTTCTAAATACAGCTGTAATAAGATATTGAATTTGAAGTGAAAAATTTTGACATACCCCTATATCGCGCCAAAAATATCGAATCGTCCCAATTAAGCATTTTAATAAACAAATTAGAAAATTAATTGATTGAAGAACACATTTTGGGGAAAAGGCTTTATTCGGACGTAGTCGGAGGCATGACGGTGACCATAAAGAAGGTGACAGTTGGTTTAGTGTTGTATGGCATATATATATTTTTTTTTTGCTAAATAAAATTAACAGAATATTTTGTCCAATTACAGTACAATTTTATATATGTCAGCATTTAGCTAGGTGACTATTCAATAATTGTTTTAAATCATTTAGAGAACAGTCACTCACATCCAAATTCTTTGCAAGTTCGTTTAACAGCACACCTCCCCACGTCATGCTATGCGTTGTCAGGACGTTGGTTTTGCCTTTTGGTACTCTGAATAGGTCATGGTATCGACATCGGCTGTGGTAGTCTGGTACATATAAATCATAGCATCCCCAGAGGAATGGGCTATCGATAAAATTGTTCCTAATTTTGAAATACATAATAGCTAAACTTGTTTTCCGCCTATATATTGTTAGTTGGTACCACTCGCGTGGAATGACTCGCGAATTGTGCTGAATATGAAATTTTCTTTAAAATCATTATTCTTAGTTAAGATCGTTCTTAATAATAACCATTCTTATTAATTACCGTGATTAATTATCATATGATGAATATGTATGTTAACAATATGTATGTGTTCAAAAGTCACACGATAAAAATGTTTTTTTTTTTAGTTATCTGGTCGCCATTAAAATAACAATAATTGTCTATGACTTCATTCTTGTCCATGCATAACCTTTAAATATTTTTGACAAGTGCTAACTAGTGCTTTCTTCTCCGAGAGCCGTTTCTTCCTGTTAAACTTACTATCCTACTCCTGTGATGGTTATTGGTAAAGAAAGTACTCATTCTTATATTCATCGCTATTTATTTGGTAGCTGCCGTTATTCCAGTTTAGTTAGGGAATCATTGGGCGTTTTGTCACAGTAGAATGTTTAAACTGTCAATTTGACGTGTACCTATTATTAGATTAGCACTTCGAAGGCATTTATTACAATGAACACAAAAAAAATATGGTTAACAGATATTTTGTTAAAAGCGGAATGGCGGTAAACATTGTAAATATATCCAATATATACAATCCAAATATATACAATCCAAAAAATTCAAAAGGCGATAATTTAAATAATCCTAAAAGTACCATTCGACACAGAATCAAGCGAAATTTACAAAACATTAGAAGTCTTGACAATAAGACAACTTTATGCCAAATCTGCATTACTACACATCTTCCGACACAAACTCCATATTCCAATTCAACCAAAAATCTCGTTAAAAACTAGATCCTTAACAAATAAAACACTAAACATACCGATAACACACACCACACACGGACAAAGACACTTTCAATACTACGCTACTAAACTGTTTAATTGTATGCCCATTACTCTGAAGCAACTACTAACTGCAAATACATCCGCAAACATTCACAAAAAACATATCACAGCCTGGATCAAAAACCAAGATATTTTATTTTTTCAAAACATAATAACTCCAAACCGAACATAACTAAACCATAAAAAAGTATATAATAAATAAACACGTTTTTCGAGATTTTACCAACTATACTCACACTTACAATACAAATATATGCACTTACATATATGTTAATATATATTAGCATTTTTTTTTTTACATATTTATTATGAATATTCTTTTTACAAAAACCATAAAAATTAAAAAAATTAAAACTAAAACTTATAAATAATAAAAACTTTCTTCTACAACACATAAATACTTGTCACACCTATACATAACCACGTAAACACCTCAGCACAGGTTCTCCTAGTGAGGTGTTCACGAAACATACAATATTACTCACATACAGTATCACCTTCTCAAACCTACCTTACACACAACATATTTTAGTTATAAGTTTGAAATATACCAAATACAAATATAAATAATTATGTGAAACTGTAAATTACATATAGAAAAAAAAAAATATATATATATATATATATAATAGGAACATTATATAAAGATACAACATCTAAATACAGTGGAGTTGAGTACAGACTGATAATCAATATCAACAAAGGGAAAAACAGGCAATTATTCAGTTAATTATTTCTGAACGTGTAACTTCAGTTTCAGTTTAAGTATGTTAATATAATTTAATTTATTTATTTCAATCGGAAGGTTGTTGAAATACTTTATTCCTAAATAGGTACCTATAGTTATTTTGCATTTGTTTGGTATTACATTTTTTAATTTTGATGTTTCTTGGGGATTACTTTAAGGATTAGCTTTTGGACCACTTTGATCGGGGTTAGAATCTTATTGTATGACCCCCCCATCCAATAATTCCGTATTGAATTAACGACTGGATTAGTGCGGAGTATACTCTTTTTAGGTTACTTCTTTTTAAAATATTTCTTAATCTTATGAATATGTATACACACTTTCTGATACGCTTAACCAATTCACAGGTATTTCTCTTCCACTTCATATGTTGTTCTATTATCACTCCGAGATATTTAATTTCTGATACTGAGTTAAATATTGAACAGCCTTGGATATAGGTATGTGTTTTTATTACATTTGTTATTGTGAATAATTATTTGAGTGTTAGGGAGTGTTTGTAGTTTGTTAATTGAGAAATGTATATAGTATGTCTTGTTAGTGTTCAATTAGAGAAGATTTGTATCAAACCATCGTTTCAATGTGTTCATGCTTTTATTTGCTTGTTCGTTTACTACATTCCAGTCGATCCCATTCATTGTGTCGTTGGCATATGATATTATGTTTGTGTTAATTTGTAGTTTGAAAGTATCGTTGAAATAAATTATAAATAGTAGGGGAATTAGGACTGAGCCTTGCGGTATCCCGAAATTACTTGTTAGTGATAGACTAAGTGAGTTGTTTATCTTTACTACTTGGTATCGTAGTCAAGATAAACATAAATAACTTTTTATCCATTTTAGAGCTTTATCGTTTATCCTAACACAATTCAAATTGTCTATTGTGTCCTGAATTATGTTCGATAATTTGGCAATTGCATTTTGGGTTCTTCTATTTTTCATAAATCCATATTGGTTGCCGTGAATTACGTCATTTTTGTCAATAAATTCAGTCAATCTTTTTTTGATGATTTTTTCAAAGATTTTCGCAATTGTTGAGATCAGCGATATTGGACGACAATTTGTCACTTCTTCTGGGTTTCCAGATTTATTAATTGGAGTGATGATGGTTTGTTTATATATAGTTGGGAATATTCCCCTTTGGAGACTAATGTTGATTAAATGTGTTAAGGGTTTTGTAAAATGGTTTTGGTAAATCTATCAAAACCCGGTGCTGATCTCCCCTTCATGCTTGAAATGCTCGATTTCCTGGGCGAAGTAAGGTGAAACATGTCAATTTTGTTTGTTATATTAATGTTAAGGTTTTGTTCGTCATTGGACGGTACTTTTTTAATTTGATTCGCAAGGTTCTTGCCTACATTTGCAAAGAAGTTGTTGAGTATGTTAGCGGCATCTAAAGGATTTTCTTTGCATCGTATTTTGATATTGTTATGTGTGATGCTATGTATTTCATTTTTTTATGTGATTTCATTAAAAACATGCCAGACTTTTTTTGCATCGTTCTCCGTTGCTTCTAATTTTAGCCGAAAAAAGTTTTCTTTTGTGTATTTTTATTAAATAAGTAAGTTTGTTTTTGTATGCTTTTTGGTGTTTCTTTAGTGTTTCATGTGTAGGTTGTCGGATATTTTTTTGTATAGTGCTTCTTTGTGTCTGATTGATACAATTAATCCAAAAGTTATCCATGGCTTAACCGGTTTAAATTTTGCTGATTGTTTTCTGGAATCAATGAATAGTGCAGTATTTACGTGCGTTAATAGTTTTTTTTTCAAATAGTACCATTACAATTGAAGATGTCGTGCCATTTCTCTTCATCTAGATTATGTACTAAGGCATTTATGTTGAGCGTTTTGCGTCGGCCGTTGTCATTCTCCGGAGTTAGGGTTGGTACTGGTAAACATTTTTTTTCGTAATTGTAAGTAAAAAAAGCACCCGAAATGATCTATATATAACTGCAGATACTATATTTTTTTATTTCTTGAGTATTTGTAAACACATGATCTATGCACGAAGGTCGTTGACCTGGGATAATTCTCGTAAATGAATTATTACACGATATATAATTTAATTCTGCCATCATATTAAGATAATTATATTTTTCATAGGATGAGTAATCATTTGCGATATTGAGGTCAATGTCTCAATGTGTTTTAGTTCATTTACATATGTTGGTAATATTGAGGGATGGGTTCTATATATAGCGAATATGTTGAATGTGCACTTTTGGAAACTGATTTCCATATTTAAAATGTTTACATTGTTCATGTGGATTTCTCTGTCAAAAGTAACAACATTTTTATTTGAAATAAATATTGCGATTCCGCTGTTTTAATTAATTTGAGTATTTGTTGTATAGTATGTAGGTATAACCCGGAATATTATAATTTATATCGCTCGATGAATGCGTCTCTGTTAATATTATGCAGTCTAGTCTGTTGAGTGATTTTATTGTTACCAGGAGTTCGTCTAGGTGCCGTTCGATGCTCCTTACATTCATATGAAATATGGTTAGGCTAACTTCGGAATTTATCGCTAAAATGTTGTTTGTTTCGTTCACCGATGCATATATTCTTTCGTCTATTGATATGGTTTTATTTATAGCACTTACCACAAAGTCATCCATATCGAAGAAATAATAATAATGAAATTCATTAGTAGCCGTGAATAATCTTTATTTGCTTCACTGTTGGAGTCAGATTTTCTGAAAAACGTACTTTTTGAGAGCCTTTGTGTTTTTTTATTGCTAGTAAGTAGGTGTGCAATTTAAATAATATTCTACTCTCTCTTTGGCGATTCAAAGCATTTTTTGTCTGTATGGGCAGTCTAAGGTGGAGTGAAATTTTTTTTTTGAGAATTTCGAAATCGGCATAGTTGGGAAAGATGCTCCACATATTAAAAATTTCAACAAAAAGAATTAAAACAATATATTCACAATACCTGGACATCGCCAAAGCTTTATATTTTATCATTTTCTCGATTTTACCTAAGTTTTTATAGCTCATATACGCGAAATAAAACACACATAAAATTTGTATTTTATCATTTATTTTACAGATAATACATTTGTAGATTGGTAGAATGGAACAAATAGTGGATATAAAAAATGTACATACAGTATTTACCGCATTGAAAATTACAAAAGTTATTATGAACGGTACTGCATTTTGGTGTTTAAAATAGGCATAAGGTGTCGTGACTCTAACCTTGTTTTTATTAATCCATCTCGCCTCAAGGGTCCACAAACAACGGCTGAGGCTTCTGTTACAATTTTCACACATCTCTCTGTAGCTTGAGTGTGGCAAGGAAAATTCTTTATCATTAGTAGTATGACATCCTCAATTATCGTGTGATCGGTAATGGCTTGTAAAATTATCTCGTCACTTACAAATTTTGTTAGTGGTGGCTCGGTTATATTTTTCCACTTTATAACATCAATATAATCATCTGCTTAAATATCAAAAACAGGCACTTTGAAGGTACGTATAAAGTCTGATTGCATTTTAATTTGCCGAGCTTTCAATATTATTCTCAACGCCAACTCTCTTATATGATTGTCGTTTAACATGGCTGACAATATATTTTCATGATGCCCAAAAAAGCCTTTACGCTGGATTACTGGATCAATAATATTTTTTAAATCACTGGGCAAATACCGTGAAAGCACTATTGTTTCGTGTAAATGCCTTGCACTGGAAATACATAAAGGTTTGTTCTTAACGTTGAACCACATAGGTGCGTAAACTGTTAATACAAATGTCGTTAAAGTTACCATATTTGTTGATGTTTTTAGGGAAGAAATGTAAAGCCGAAGAATCCGATTCGCTGTAGTGAGCCACCTGGATTGTACAATTTTACCGGGATTTGTTTTTGATAAATTTTCATTGCAGAATCCGGAGTCAATAGTTGTACACATTTTCAGTAGATACAGCTGATCTGTACTTAAATTCTTTGTATTTGTCATACTTGGTAATGAACATTGAATGATTTTAAATTTCACGTCAGGAAGTTGTTCACACGTATTTAAAGATTTACCAATAATTACAGTGAAACTTTGCGGCGCAAAATGAGTTCGTTTGCATGTAATTTACAGACAATCCACTGTAAAGGCCGTTTGAGATGTGATTCAAGGCGCCGAATAACACCTCCTTTGTACCCCGTATTAACTGCAGTTCCGTCGCATCCAATTTCAACAATTTTTTCCAAAGCAATATCTTTCAAAGACAGTAATGGAATAATTCCATTACTTATTGCTTCAGATTTTCCGGTTTTTAATGAAATGTGTCCCATGTACTCGCTACCTGGTTCTTTTACTAAACTAACGTGTTCTTCAGTTATTATTTTTCGCTGGTTGTCCTCCATGCTTAAAGTTTTGTCCTTCCGTCCGTCGAAGTATGAACCAAATTGATTGGAAACGATTAGTAACGGCTTACTAGTAAGGGCAGTTCTTTTCTTCATTCGAGCTCGACGAATTTTACTCCTATCCACAACGCGAGATGTATCGTTCTGTGAAATTAAGCCAACATCTTGTAATACAGCGGAAACAATTGCAACTCCTGCTCGATCTGAAATACAATATCTGTCTAGTGTTCTGGCCACAACAGGGAAGTCTTTCACCTCATGGTGAGAATTATTTGGTTGTGCTTCACTTTGCATTATTTCTTGAGGAATTGAAGACGAAGCACATTTTTTGAGAGTCTAAAGTTTAAACTACAAGAATGAATAGCGTCAGTTAATTTGTTTTTGCACTCAAACTCATCATGATGACGTATCCTTGTCAATAAATTCATGTTTTTTTTTGTAGCATCTCGGTCCAGACCTCATATCATCATTTTTCGATCCGTTCGCTGATCCAGTAGGAATTTTTGTTCTTTGATATGAATTTGTAGCTTCTTTTCACACGAACATAAGTCAAAAGATGTGCATCTGCATGTCGCTATATCAAAAAGAAACGGGGTTTTTTTCTAGCGAATCGGAAACTTCGCCAATACACTTCACTCTGTTTGATACGCGTTTGGGGTAGAAGGATTCGTTGCTGTGTGGGAATAGTTTAACTGTTCCTACAGTCCTACTTTCTAATTATACTATAAAATAATAATGTAATTATATCATAGGTATTAAATAAACACTTAACTTTTTTTTTTACATAATTAAGTGTTTATTTAATAAATAAACACTTAATTATGTAAAAATTTAATTAAAACTTAATTTTTTTTTACATAATTATAAGCATTTCTAAGAATCGGGAGAACATTATTGGTGTTTTCAGTGTTTTTATTAAAAATTCAAGGTGGTGGCGATGTCGTATTTATAAATAAATATTTTTTATATTTAAGATAAATACATAACGGAGCACCAATTCCGCGTATGCCGCATTCTATATTACGAAAAAAAATTCTCCATACAAGACCGCTCCACCTTATTATACACTATATATGCTTATACTATATAAGCAGCCGTTATTTCAAATCAAACTGAGCGACTACAGTTATTTGCATTCCGTATTAGAGAACGAAGCATACTTTTGTAAGGCCCTGGATTAAAGCTCCCCCTCAATTACCTGTTATCATGGAATTAAGGTTAGTGAAGGCAAAGGGGCTCATTGGGGATTAACGTTAAATAAAATTTGGCTACGATGTAATTTTTTATTAAAAAATAAGTACAACATTTATATTATTTTTATACAGCTTAGAAGTACATCCATACTAAAATTACAATTTAAACGCATTATTCTTCAAAATATTTATACACTTACCATGAATTAAAAAAAAAAACAAGATGCAAATATTACAATAGATATCATGTCTATGTATATATATATATATATATAGATATCATGTCTATGTATATATATATATATATATATATATATATATATACATAGACATGATATCTATATATATATATATATATATACATAGACATGATATCTATTGTAATATTTGCATCTTGTTTTTTTATATATATATATATATAAGTTTGGTTGTTTTTTTTTTTTTTATTAGTACCTACATGATTTGGAGGGTAAATGTGGTTTTTGTGATATTTCACCTTCCATGCTAGGGATGACCCTGTGTTATGGCGGGTGAATTTTACAGTTTGCGGACATAGAATCCATACATTACTATAATATGAAAAAGAAAAATAATGTATAGCTAGTTTGGGTTGCAAGAAGAGAATGGAGAAGTTAAAGAATTATAAGAAGATCTCGCCATAGTTTGCGTAAATAGCACGTGATTATGAGAGAAGCATTTACACAATAAGTAGTAGTTTATAAAAATGAAATGAAGTATAAAAACCCTCTAGTCCACAGCACTCGCTTTAGGGAGAGCAAAGGTTTGATCGTCCCTTTAATATCAAATAACTATGGGGGCCAAACGCTGGAGTATTGTGTAGCAGGTATATTTAGTAAACTAAAACAAAACATAAAATGGTGGATTATAAAATATAAATCAATGTATCTGTATAAATATTTTTAATTTATTAACTTCGATCTCGAAAAAATTAATTGATAACTTTTACTCTGAAAGCTATTCATTCTATAATTCATATGAAAGCATTCCACACCTACCTACTGAGTCTAGTGTTGACATATTCTTACGTCTGCTATAATTTAATAAAAATCAACATAAAACTGAAGTGTACTAAACTCAAAGATCTAAACTATTAGAAATCAAAGACCGCGCTTCAAATCAGTGCATTTATATCTTGTGAAGTGCTATTTTTTCATGTTTTTTTGTCTTCACAAAGAAATTGCATGTTAACTGTCAAAAAAAAAACAAATAATAAAAATAAATCTGTCATTCTGTACTAAAACGAGCCAGCTGTTAAAAAATACAAATGTGCCTAAACTGTGTTGAAACTATCAATAATATACATCATTCAATCAATTTTATTCACAGCGAAATCACTTTTTATAAATTTATTTCAACATGAATACACTATGCATCGTTTGTGACAAAAATATTGACAGTCCAGCCGAATTCATATCTTGTGTTGTCTGTGATAATGGCTATCATCTTGTTTGTGCAGAGATTGGTGAAAACATACGCGGTGCTCGTAATTCTCAGTGGAAATGTAAAAAGTGCACTAAAGCTTTTACTAAAAAAAAGTCCAGGAATATGAATTATTGTGATGAAAAAATCGATCAAGAACCATCTACCGGCAAACCTACCAAACAGCTAACTCAACCTTCTAAATCTGCAATCGAGCAGTCAACAGACGCAGAGAAATTTCCTTCCTCAACCGTAGATGGCGCAAGCGGTATACTTACGTCAGATAAGTTTATTTTAGAATTAAACCATTTCAAAAAAACAATAATGGATTTTGTGGAACAAAAATATGATTCGATTATCGCACAAAACAAAGAAATCCTTGTTTCATTTAAATTTTTAGCGGATCAGCAAGACCTTCTAAAAAAACGAATAACTGACATTGAATCCTCGCAAGAAAGGGTCATTACTGATATGCTAGAATTAAAAAAACAAAACGCTGTATTAGAAAATACTACTTCTCATCAGGACGACAAAATTGACCGGCTGGAGTACATTACACAGATGTGCAATATCGACATCAGAGGCATCCCTGAAGCAAACAATGAAAATATTATGGAAACTCTTAAAAAAATATCAAAAATCATAAATTACGGAGATACCACGATACCTTTACAATCTGAAATCAATAAAATGTACAGACAAAACTGTCCGAAAAAAATCCCAGATCTGTCATAGTGTCGTTCAATAGTATTAAATCTCGAGATGACTTCCTACTCAAAATCAAAGACTATAAAAAATCCTCTACCTCCAGTTCAAGCAAACTCAATACAGCAGATCTAGGGCTATCTCAAGAAGCAAAACGGATTTACGTGTCCGATCATCTAACGCAAAAAGGAAAATTCCTACTCTCCCAAACAAAAAAATTCGCCAGAGAAAATAACTACAAATACTCTTGGTCATCTTCGGGGCGCATTCTTCTAAGACAAACGGATACATCCAAAATTATTACGATTAAAAACATCACTGATCTTGATCGAGAAAAACGCCAACAACTGTGACAGATGATAAAAAGTACCTCAACATTTACTGCACTGCTAAACAAAAATAATCCGGATAATATCATCTTCATCGCAAGTTTTCTTATGAGTTTTTTCTTTGTCTTTAAAAATAATAATGTTTTAATTGAAAATAATCCATTCTTACTCTTTTTAGGAGTTCTTTCATGTAGCAACAATATCAGTGTGAAAATTGTTTATATCAGTATTCACTATTTTTATTATACTTTACCTCCTTTGACTGTAACTCACGTTTCTTTAACTCTCTCTAAAAAAAAATTATATATCTCCATAAATAATACTTTCACTACAAGTTTTTATTTGAATATTACCGCTATATACTATACACACACCCTAAGCATAATACCTAATATTTATCAAAATAATTCATTCTTACTTTCATTAGTAGCTTTCCCTAGTAACATCAAAATTATTATAAAAATTGCGAATCTTACAATTAAAAATTCTAATTTACTCACTATATGATGCTCCTATTTTCTTCAATAATCTTTTTATTTTGGTTAACTTTTATTATATTCACTTGTATTTACAGAATTTACATTAACTACAAATGCTCGAGGTCTGTCAAAATAATGTTTTTGTATTTCTCAAAAACCTTTACTACTGTTTTATTTACATATTTTTTCCGCATTATTACTTACCGGGTTCTGATCCATTTACTTATACAAGCTAGATATGAGAGTGGTACATCTACCTTGTATTTAATTATTCGCTCGTTGAAGTGCGGCAATACATTCAATCCGTGGGCAATTAGGAGTCAGTTCATAATTCTCTTCAGAATATTATATATTCAAGGTAATATATTCTATATTCAGTTTTCGACATCCGTGATTAGCACATTGTATTTGACATTAGGATACAACAGACGTATACATAATGTTTATATATCAGGGAAAAAATCCCGCTACAAATGCCCACGCACATTTTTAAACATACTTTTGCATTTTTCATATGTTACTAAATTTAATTATTGTCCTTTATCACACCTAACAATTACAATCAGAAGCATTATACACTATAGTATGCACTTTACGGTTAAAATATATTTTAAGTTGGAATACTATGTATCAACATTATCATTCATGTTATATAATGTTCTCTCATTATCTCATAATAATGCACTCTCTCTATTCTCTCTCTCTGTGCTTCAATCAAACTCATATGTACGTATCACAAGCAGCGAGAGTCTTTGTAAGATTATGTTCCCAGCAAATCTATGTAAATCTGGAAAAAATCTTAATTTACATAAATATGTCCTAGTATTGGTTCTTCTTTGCATTTTTCGCATGTTATGGTATTTAATTATTGTTTTTTGGCATTTTTTTTCGCATGAACTCCTCTACAGAATCAGCACATACTTTGCATTTGGCCATTTTATTGATTTTATTGTTTTCATATTTATTGTATTTGCAGCCTTCATGACAGATATCTACATAATCATCAACTGCTTAGATTGCTCTTTACGTAACATACCAACACCATCATCTTTTATAACATCTTTTATATCTAATATAATTAGTGGAATCAACTTTCATCTCGAAGTAAAATACGCATCATACTCGAATTATCAGAACTCACAATCTACTATACAATATATTAATAAAATACTGATTAACAACACAGTAATTTACACTTTCGTTTTTAACTTTTTGTTTCCTGACTTTTCGCAAAAGAACTACGGGTTCACCACCACACATCATAGTAAATTTAATCATAATTATGTTTCAGTTACCTTCGGATAATTACAATGATTCTGGAATTAGCATTAATATGAATATAATTCGAGATCTGGAGAATTTAAACAACTATAACTGGGACTCATATAGTCTAAAAATCATACACCAGAATATTAGAAGCATATCAAATCTCGATGAATTTACAATTTTTCTTGATCTATTTAATTCATCTTTCGATGTTATAATATTAACCGAATGCTGGTTAAATAAATACTACACCGTAAAATCAATCCACAATTACTCTGAATATCACACCACAACCAACCTTAACAAATCTAGTGGAATTGTTATCTACATCAAGGACGGAATTAAAGCTCATGTAGAGGAAATTACATTAGCACAATCAAACTGTATGAAAATAGTATTGAATAATAAAATATGCATATTTGCCATTTACAGATCTCCTTCGTTCATCAATATTGACCCCTTCCTTTTTTCATTGCAAGCAAATTTAAACAATGCGAAAAAATTTGAACAGCAAATTATAATGGGAGATTTAAACATTAACACTATCCCTGACTACCACCGTCAATCAATCGATTATCTATGTCTACTCGCGGAAAATGGTTTCACACAGACTATTAACAGCTTTACTCGTGAACAGGGCTCGAGTAAATCCTGTCTTGATCACATCAATGTAAAAAATATTAACTTTATTGACACTTTTGTTATACACTCAACTATTTCAGACCACTATACAACATCTCTTTGTCTTAAAAACAAGCCTCCCACTTCTTCGAAAATTAAATACGTTGCTAAAACTAATTTCAACAATTTAATTGAGGACTTGAGCGCAGAAAACTGGCTAAATGTTCTAGATAAATCAGATACTGACTTAGCAATGAAAGAATTTATTATCAAACTACACGAGTATATATCAAAACACACAAGTAATATAACCGTATCTAATAAACAAATTAAATTCACACCATGGATCACCCCTGGGCTAGTTAATTCGATTCACAGAAGAAATCATCTTCACGAAAAGGCAAAAACATATCCTGAGAATTTGGTATTACAATGTTATTATAAAAAGTACAGGAATTTGTGTAAGAAATTAATTACATCGGCGAAAGAAAATTATTATAAAAAACTCATTTACGAAAACAACTGCAATCCAAAACGTTTTTGGGATACCTTTCACAACATAACCAAATCCAAAATCAATAAATCTTCTGAAATAAAATCGCTATACATTAACACATCAAACTCTGAAGTCCCCAAAGATATGGCAAACTTTGCAAACAGTTACTTTTCATCTGTGGGTGACACACTTGCCAAAAAAATTCTCGATAAGTGTAAGAAATCAGAAACCGCTCTCGCCAATTTAACTATCCCTAGGATCGGTCACAATATAGACTCAATCACAACTTCAACTAACGAAGTCATGAAGATAATTGACGACCTTAAGTCATCAAAAGCATGTGGTCCCGATAAGATTTCATCAAATCTTCTAAAAATAATTAAAGTATACATAGCCATACCGATTGCGTTCATTGCGAATCTAAGCTTTAAATCAGGGAAATTCCCTAACCATTTAAAGCAGTCAATCGTCATTTTACTGCATAAAAGTGGGGACAAATCACTGATACATAATTACCGGCCTGTTTCCTTGCTCAACTCTGTCTCTAAAATTATGGAGAAAATTGTAAAGAACCGTCTCATCCATTATCTCGAAAATAACAACATCCTTTCTAGTAGACAATTCGGCTTTCGCAAAGGTTTAAGCACTGAAAACGCCATCGCTAATTTGACAAAAATCATCTCTAATACTCTAGATAAAGGTAGTAAATGCATTGCACTTTTTTTAGATCTAGCTAAAGCGTTCGACACTATCTCGCACAAAATTCTGCTGAATAAACTACAGCGAATTGGGATACAGGGTCAAATTTTCAAGTGGTTGGTTAGTTACCTAGAAAACAGGAGCCAAAGAGTGGATATTAACGGTACTCTAAGTGATCCAGCCAATATTAAATATGGCGTACCGCAAGGAAGTACACTAGGTCCCATATTGTTTAATGTTTATATAAATGACTTATGTAATACTTCATTTGCAGACCACATTATTACATTTGCTGACGATACAGTACTTTTATTCGAAGGCAAAACCTGGAATGAGTCTTGCAGTACAGCTGAATTTGGCATAAACAAAGTTAAACAGTGGCTAGATAGTAATCTCCTCACTCTAAACTCGGATAAAACGAAATTCATCTGCTTCAGTTCAACACAAGCGGGTCAACCACAAGAAATTATTAACATTAGAATACACCATTGTTACGACATTATTACATGTAAATGCAATACCTTAGAATGTGTGGACAATGTAAGATACCTAGGAATTATCATTGATAAATTTCTGAGATGGGACAAACACATAGCCTTTACTTCCACAAAGGTCAGGAAACTTACACATCTGTTTATAGCAATAAGAAATATTCTATGTCTAAATGATTTGAAACGAATTTACTTTGCAATGTGCAATTCCATATTAGACTATGCTTCCTTAGGTTGGGGAGGTTGTGCTAAAACCATACTCGATCCCTTAGCTAAATCCCATAAATCGCTTATAAGAGTCATACTGAAAAAACCTTTCAGGTACCCCAGCGATTCATTGTTCGCAGAGTTTCGTGTTCTTGATGTAAGATAATTATACATGAGGAAAATCATATTACATACTCATAAACAGAGGCACTACTTAGCTTCCGTAAACCACTGTCATAATACAAGACATGCAAAAAAACCCAACAGTTCCGCCCACCACTTCCTCATCTTTAGCACAGAGACAATTCTCATACTTAGGCCCTAAACTGCTCAATCTCATACCTGATGCATGGAAGGCAAAGAGTACTAATATTCTGCGTATGCAGGTAAATAATTGGCTTCTGGTCTTGGGGAGAGCTGAATGCGAGAATATGCTAAAAAACAGTAATTGAATTGTAAATTTTGTTTTTCTTTACATTCTTCTTTACATTTTAATTTATATTGGTATTATATTAGCATTACAGGAACTGTATTTTTACATAAAGAAAGTTCGAAAATTGCTCAATTCTTCGTGATATTTTTCCTTAAAGGAAAAGTTCCTTCTTTACTTTCATTTTTTATTTTTTTATTTTTTTTTCATTTCCTTGTTTTATCTATTAATATTTCTTTAGTTTATTATATCAGCTAAACAATAGTAAAAAAAAAAAAATGTCGTGGTATAACTGAAAGTATACTAGATTATGAATATACATTTGTATTAATTTACCAACAGAATTTCTTCAATTCAGTTTCATTTTCAAATTCATTTTCTTGTTTTTATCTATTAATATTTCTTTAGTTTATTATGTCAGCTAAACAATAGTAAAATATGTCGTGGTATAACTGAAAGTATTCTAGAATATGAATATACATATGTATTATTTTAACAACAGAATAGTCAACACTATAATTTACTATAATTTACATGTAAAAACATTATCATATTGGAATGTCCTAAAACGGGCAATCGCCTAGTTGGACATTTTAAGTTCATTAATTGTATTATGTAATATTTACAAACAAACAATAAATAAATAAATAAAATAAAATAAATATTGTAACTTCTGAAGTTAGCACAGAACAAACAAAAAATTCAAATTTCTATGAATTTAAAACTACGTAAAATTGTATTAACACATGTATTATTAAATAAAAAATAAAAACTAATTCGGAACTGGGCACTTTCCATTATATACTGGTTCGTGTACGAACGTTGTGTATTTAAATTAATACAATACAGTAATAAACAAACTATATTCAAAATTCTTACGTGTGATATATGTAATACCGGTATTCGAATTAGTTAGTTAGTTAGTTGCCAATTGCTATCAATTACCTCAATTAAATTTATAAATAATATCAGACAACAACTGTAAAAGCCCCCGCCAAGACATCGAACATTTACAAAAACGACAGTTTAGGGGCTATTTGCGCGGCCTACAAAATAGTACAGAATTTTTTAAAATAGGATTATTTTATTTAATAACATATTCAAATATAGTTAACTAGCTGTTGCAATCAAATATTTCATTCTTTTATTATACTTTGGCCTTTGGTCCCTCAACTCTTGACCGTAAGTAGCCTAACCTCACTACGTTACTGACATTACCAGACCATCATAGCCTTTGCCATGTTCGCTGCTTTATCATCTTCACCAATACTAGACCATAAACTTATACATATATTGTTCTTATTGCTAGTTATTTTCATCTGTTATCAAAATAACTAATTACAAAATTGAAAACCCCTTAACATTTGCGTTACGGTGGCAACTAGCAACACATATAAAAATACCGGGGGGATACTAGCAATGATAACCTTTATTTACTTTGAGATAGCAACGTGAAGATCTTAGTATTAAGGTAGAATCACACTTAGCCCGCGCCGCGCAGAGCAACGCGACGCAACGTTCTTGTTGGTGTTCACACTGGCACACTGGCACACTAGGTACGCGTCGCTTGTGACCACGTGATAAGGGGTCTCGTGGTGCGCATGCGCGTCAGTTGATTTGTGTGATATTCTATTGCTCGTGGTATTTCTTATATTTTATTACACCTTTAATGTTGCTCCAGGCTCGTTAGATTATTGAAACTCTCAAGGTTCGTTTACAGATTTATTACGATAAATGCTTACTACAACCGAGCTGTACAATAGAAGATTGGTAACGTCTGCTCGCTAGTGGGGTGATTTCTTGTCTGGCGCTGCTCCCGCCAGCGTCCGTAGTCAATGCTACCGGCTCGGAAGCGCTCGGCCACCCGAGCAGTTCCGAACCGCTTGTACAGTGTTGCTAGACAGACACTGCAATTTGATATTTACTTTTTAGGTTATGTTTATGTGATTCTCTTCTCAGCAGACGATAGCTTTTCCATGTCTTCTGAATCTGAATTTGAAGATGATTTACTACGAATATTATTATTAAATCAATATTCTCGTAAAAAGAAAAATAAAAAAGTGGGAAGAAGTATTTGGGTCCAAAACATTAATAAAAAAAGAAAAATGTTGGTAGAGTTCCATACTTTAGTAAAGGAACTAGAATCAGATGACGAACGATTCTTCATGTAGGTACTTCCGTATGAGCAAAGTGGCATTTGAAGAGCTTCACAGCATTATTGAATGTCATATGGAAACAAAATACACGTCTTCGAAAGTCAATTGATACCTGAGAAAGACTGGCAGTTTGTCTAAGGTGTGATTGTCATTCATTATATTATTGAAAGTAGTTATTTATTTATTTATCAACGCCCTAGTGGGCTATTAGATTATTACATTATACTTACAGTGTGTATGTACAAGTATGAAAAGATTGTTATATTAGTTACAGTACCTATATAACTATAATACCAGTACAACAAGTATGAAAATATTATTATATTAGTTACAGTGTTTCGGCCTTACTCATGTTTCCAAAACAGCTGTATTACGACAGAATTGCACGGAATCACGACCGGGATAGTGAACTAACTCGTGGTTCAGTTCGCGTCTTGTTCGGTAGATGAATACGTAGCATTAGATCTGGACAAGATCTAGACGACATTTTATTTATTTTTTATTTTTTTATTAGTAAAAAAAGATACACGAATTACATTACACAATATAGTACAGTTATTAATTACATAATATTATATAATATAAGTATTTGATGTACCCCCATAAATAAGCAGAGCTTGTGTGTATGGGGGGTGTTGTTATATTGGTTTATATTTCATATGATTCAGTTCAACTGTTCGGAATACTTTTTAAGGTGGCTTTTGAATTCATTTATATTTGCATTCATGTTTCTAATTTTTTCTGGTAATGAGTTAAAAAAATTAACTCCGAGATATTCATGGTTGAACTGTCCTATTGTTTTTTTACATTTAGGAGTAGAAAGTATTGACGTTTGTCTAAGATTTCTGTTATTTTTAAAGGGTGCAATTTTATTTTGAATATAGTTTTTATAAATTTGTAATGTTGCATGGTAGAAGTATAATGCACTTAATTTTCTGACCTTAAATTGTTTGAATAAAAGTTCGGCCGAATATGAATAAGGTTTTTTTTTAATATGGTTTTTATTATTAGTTTTTGTGATATTTAAATTGTTTGTGTTTGATTTTTATATGTACCGCCCCAGCCTATAATGCCGTATTGTATAATTGATTGACAGAAAGCGAAGTATGTGGTTCTAAGTAATTTTTCGTTTAAAATATCTCTTAAACATCTAAATATATATGTTAGTTTCCTTATTCTGTTGTTCAGAATATTTATATGTGGGGACCATTTTAAACGCTGGTCTATTGTTATGCCTAGGTACTTAATATCGGTCTTGCTTTCTATGTTTGTGCATAACATATTGCATTTGTGGTTTTCTGTATTTTTCACAGAGTGGATAATTATGTTTATTTCTTTAGGTGTTTCTTGTTTTTTAATGAAAAATGGTAAATAATAAGTTTTTTTAGAATTTAAAGTCAACAGGTTTTCATCAAACCATAATTTTAGTTCATTGATATCTGTATTTGCCATGTTATTTAATTCTGACCAGGTGTTAGCTTTTAGTAATAGACATACATCACTTTTTTCTGTACGACTGTAAAAAAACTGCAAAATCTTTATTCGGCTATGAGCTGAGCTCAAGCAGCTGGAGGAGGAACAACAGAGACCACACTTACAATGTTGACAGTTATGATTAAAATAAATCAATATTTTTATTCCAGATTAACATTACAAGTGTGGTCGTAGCGATAGCTACGCAGTTGTTCCTCCCTCTCCAGCTGCTTGAGCTCGGCTTCGTGCACGGCCGAATTAATTATTGATTTTGTTTTCAACTGGTATCTATCTACCTTTGGAAGTTTTTTTACCGTCTTGCATATGCCCAGAAAAAGTGATCTATTTCGTCCAGATCTTGTTTTTTGCCTTATTTTCAGGGAATTTCTCATCATTCCCGTAATTTCCGCCACAGTTCCATCAGGACTCGCATTCCGTTTGTGCGCCCCACTGGTCGTGGGCGTCATGGTAAGATTAAGACTTTAAGGATATGAAACGTCTGATAAATCTACGATAGATGTGGCATCAAGATTGCCTGTGGTGGGACGTCCTTCCAAATACGGCAAATCTCCAAGGCGCCATCACTTTCCCCGCTTGGCCATTTTTCTTAATGCGCCTTTTAATCGCACTATTTTAGCAAGTGCGCAACTTACTCCAGTCGTCTTTACCCACTGGAGCGACCACGCGAAATAAATAATTTTGCCTCGATTGCTCGAGATTTCCAGACGATCATTTTTTTAATTTTTCGCCAACATTAAAAAAAACATATCTTACAATTTTTACATGGAGTCATACAAACTTATTATGGTGCTATATAGCCAATGAGTTAACCTGTATTTTGTTGTTTGTTTCATTTTTCGTCGCTCATTTGGTGATGTCTTATTTTAAGATGTTTTAGTTAATAAAATTTTAAAAGTAAATGTCGTTGCCAAGTTCATATTACGTTTGTGCTTTCAAGTAGCCAACCACCCCTGTTTTACTGAATGTGAGTCCTTGCTCTTGTATTTAAAGTTTGAATTAAATATACAACATATTATTATATCTCAATTGATATTCCGCGTGTTCATTTCAATTCCCTTGATATTGCTGCAAGCTATGGTGGATCACTTCACCGGAATACGGTAAGATATATACATGCGGTGACAATCTACGTTGTAATTTATTCCGGAATAGTAGGGTTATTCCCTTTGCGTTGAAAGGTAAGATAGAAAGTAAATTAAATTATTTACTTTCTGAGGGTATTATTGAACTTATAACGTGTAGTGAATTTGCCAGTTCCATATTGCCGGTGGTGAAAAAGAATGGTAGTATTAGATTTTGTGGGTACTACAAAACGACTGTGAACAATCAAGTACTAATCGACAAGTATCCTTTGTCGAGAATTGTGGAACTTTTAACAGAGGTTAGTGGCGGAAAGGTCTTTGCGAAGATCGACCTCAAGCAAGTCTACAACCAGTCTGTGGTAACAAAGCAGTGTAGATCTTTCACAACAATTAATACACACCTAGGATTATTTCAGTATAAGAGGTTAGTGTAGCGTCAGCGCCAGCAATCTTTGCAAAAGCAATGGCAAGTTGCCTGGCAGGTATAAAGAATATGGCGTTTTATCTTGAGGATATCATTGTAGTGGGGGAAAATGAGGAGATCTATAAAGGAACGATTGTGTAGTATTAGAAAGATTAAAAAGCTGTAATCTAACGGTAAATAGTGATAAGTGTGAATTCAATTTAGCGGTTATTGAATTTTTAGGATATAAAATCACAGAAGAAGGGATTCAAACGTGTGATAAAAACAAAGAAGCGGTTTTGAATGCACCTCCTCCGAGTGATTCAAATCAGTTAAGAAGTTTATTGGGAATGATTAGTTATTATCGTAATTTTATTCTAGACATGGAGAATTTATTGTCACAGTTATATGTGTTACTTAACCCATTACCTCCATGACGATGTCTATAGGCATCAAAAAAATAGATGAAAAGTATGATTTTTTTTCACTGTGAATAAAGCTAAATCCCACCAAGTTGTTATGCAGCATTTACAGATTGGTATGTTAGCTTTCTATAATTAACATAATTTAATAAATTTTATTAATTATTCTATTTTTAATATTTTTTTTACTAAAGCCCTGAAAATAGACCCATTTAAAAAAAAAAAAAAAAATTTAAAACGGAAAAAAATAAAACATGTGTGAATCACAATTGTTATCAAAAGATGAAATAGTCGACAACACTGTTTCAACATAGTATTATATGCATAAGATGACCGCTGGATGTCACTGAAATCAGGTGATGCCTGCGCGCAACGTTTGGAGGTTAGCTGTGACAGTGTTTTAATATGTTTTTGGTTAGCTTGCCTTCAAATAATACGGTTTTGTTGTGTTTTTATGGGTGATTTTTATTAAAAATAATAGTTAGTCTGCAGTATTCGGATATTTTTAAACAGATAATGTTGATGAACAGACGGACGAAGAGCTGATTGACGATGATTTGATGGCATATCACGACTTGACTGGAATCAGCCTTTGACATCCTCTGGTGCGAGTCGTAATACCTTGCGAATATCTATTTCAAATGCACCACCAGCCAAAAAATTAAAACTACAGTAAACTGTTGCGTTCCTGAACCGCTGAATGTGGTGCATATGTAAGATATGTACAAAAAGCTTAAGTCTTATAATGCTTTTCAAGTGTTTTCATTATTCTTTGATGACGAAGTGATTCAGTTTATTCTTGAGAGGATGATCAAATACGCTCGATTTAAAACCAATACCGAATTCCAGTAAGATATATACGAATTGAAGCGTTTTCTTGGTTTCTGTGTTGACCGGCTACAATACATTGCCATCTACAACAGATTATTATTCGTCTGACCCGACCTTGGGTGTAAGCGTCATCATAAAAGGAACCAACGTCCACATTTCGAGCTTATAAAGCGCTATATACATTTTTACGATACCAACAATCTAGATATAACCGACAGAATGGCTAAGGTATGATAATGACTAACGTTCCATCTTTATTTGAATTTGATGTTTTTGCACACAAACTTTCCATCGACGAGCAAATGGTGCCATATTTCGGTCGACATTATTGCAAGATGTACATTAAGAATAAGTCAATCAAAGTTGGCTACGAGATTTGGTGTCTTGCTTCCTCCGAAGGCTACCTGTTTCCAAGCAATGCCATATTCCTGAGCATCTGATACATATGACCCCGTATTAGGTCAGAGATTATCCTTCGTACTGTCTATGATGGAATATATAGAGTTCCCCGCATGCCATGAGTTATTTATCGACAATTTCTTCACATCTCACCATTTGATGTGTATCCTGAAGGATAAGAGAATGTGCGCTACTGGCATATGTAAGCCAGTTCGCTTCCCTAACCTTGAAGCTTCAGGCAAGTTGAAGACAGGAAAGTAATTGCCTAAAGGTAACATTTTCTTCTATATTTCCCTTGCGCATAGCGAACATTTACCTAGCAGGTGAATTTGATGCGGTGGTAGACGTAGAAAGCCAAATCCTCGTATGCCGTTGGTTAGGACAACTGTGAAGTAACAGTGGCCACGAACTATGATCGAATGGAGCCAGTAAGTCAAGTGCAGAGTTGGCAGAAATTGAAGAAAGACAAAAAAGGCAAAGTTTTGAAGGAAGCATGCAAAAAAATCGGTGCCCAGCGTGCCAACACGAAATTATAATTTGGGAATGGGTGGGGTAGACCTCCATGATAATGGTATACAAAATTATCGGGTCAACATTCGGTCAAAGAAGTGGTACTGGCCTTTATTTGCATCTTGCCTGAGCAGCACTCTTTTAAATGGATGGAAGTTGCTATGCTTCTTTAGGAAGTACGAGCATGATATGCGAAACCTGATGACTAGGCGACAGAGAAAACCTTCCCAGAAGGCATCCCGTGTGGAGGTTACCCGTACTCTTTTATTGTCTTTTCCAAATCAGGTCAATGCCGAATTCGGAGATTCTCGTGTGAAGGAAGAAGGCCATGACGCAGAAGATGGGAATCGTGTGCGTTGAATGCAAGAATTTAATTTGACATATCTTGGCGAATCTCGAATTCGTTGTGCTCTATGTAAAAAAAAAATCCAGCAGTCTACCAATGCCGGACCTGCAACCGCGCCCTTCATTTTGACTGCTTCGAACGGTATCACTTAGAGAATAATTGGGTTAGATTTGGTTAGTTTTCCTCATTCTAGAAGGTTTTTTGTAATATTGAATTTTTTGTTATTTTGCGTATTTTCCATTAATAAATTGTATTTTCATTGAATTATAAACAATGGCAATTATTTATTTTAAATTATCAATATAAATCATACAGTTTACTGCATTTTACCCATAGTTTAGGGTTAAAAAAGATGCTAGCTTTAAGTGGGGTAATGGGTGGAAGAGCAAGACAGTTTTGCAACAGTTAAAAAGATACTAACATCGGATAGAATCTTAACACATTTCAATGAAAATATTCCTGTAAAATTGGTTACGGATGGAAGTTTTAACGGGATTGGGGCAACAATTATACCTACATGTGATCAACGACAAACTGCTCACATACCTCGAGAAGAACAAAATTATCAATGACCGTCAATACGAATTCCGGCGGAACCGCTCGTGCGGTGATCTTCTCGCGTATGTGACGCATGATTGGGGGCGGTGAACAAATTGCCTTCTTACGGACTTCCCGCATCCCTGTGTACGTGGATTGCTGACTTTTTAAGGGATAGGTCGATTCAGGCGGTTGCTGACGGTTTCACCTCTTCCTCGCACTCTATAAATGCTGGCGTCCCACAGGGATCGGTTCTGTCTCCGACTTTGTTTTTGTTGCACATCAATGACCTTTTGACATGTCCACCCATTCATTGTTACGCGGATGACAGTACAGTTCATGATAGCTTTTTGTTTGAGAAAACCCCCAAAGGGCACACAAACTCAAACAGCTCGGAGGGCTTTGAAGCAGAGAATGGACGGTTCTCTCGAGAGTATTTCCTCCTGGGGTAAAAATAATCTCGTCGAATTTAATATTTCAAAGACCCAATCCTGTCTGATTACGTCTAAAAGGGATCTAAATGATAATCTAGTCTCCTTCAACGGAAGCAATCTACTGAACAGGCCTTCCATTGATATGCTTTGTGCAACTATAAGTGACCAGCTCAGGTATGGGGGCTCCATCGAAGCCAGAGTAAAGCTGGCCTCTCAGAAGCTGGGCGTACTGTACAGGGCCCGCAGATACTTTAATAGTACACAACTGCTGACCCTGTACAAATCGCAAGTACGCCCTACTGTCGAATTTGGCAGCCATCTCTGGTCCGGAGCCCCTAAATACCTGAAAAAAACCCTTGACTCTGTGCAAAAACGGGCGGTCCGTTTGATAGATTCCCCAATCTTAACAAACGGACTGCAATCTTTAGAGCACAGGCGTCAGGTAGGTATGCTGTCCTTGTTCTATCGGTATTACAATGGAAGATGCTCTGAGGAACTAGCGTCATTGATCCCTTCGGCACCGGTGCCTAGTCGGGATACACGCCTAACGCGCGCCCAACATTTGTACATGGTTGACATTTGTCACATGAGAACGGGTCGCTTCTACGATTCGTTCTTAAGTTCAACATCATGAAAAATACTTACATTTTGAAATATCTGAGAGAAAAATCGTCATCAGTCAAATCAATGGAACTTTTTCCTGTCTGCCCAGGTAGTAAGTTCTCGAGCGGTTGAAGTACCTAGTGGCTGTGTTTACCAAATAATTCTAGTAGGTACAAGGTGCGATCTCCAAAGGGTAAACAAAAAAGAAAATATTCTAGAACGCACTAGTAGCTGCTCTTACAATTCTATAGTTTTGACAGACAATTTAGAAGTGTAATAATATTATTTGAATAAATAGTTAAATTCAATTAAATTAACTAAAATTTATTGTGTAAATAATTTTCTTGAAGATGAATGTTAACACAAGGAACAAAAATAGGGGCCAGTCAAAGAGTCTCTTCGAGAAAATGCATAATTGCATAAGAAAAAAACTAGTCTTCACTGTAAGTGTGCAGGTATTTTTTCAAATCTCTCCTTTGAGAACATGAATAATTGCAGCCAGAAGAAAACGAAAAAGTGTTTTCTGAGCTGTGAGTCAGAACGTGATGCATCTAATGTCCAATATATATCTTATATAGAGGTAAGATGGCCGTTCCTAGAAACTAAATATGTTTACTTGGAAAATGAAAAAGGTGTGTCGCAACTGTGAGTCAGCATGTGGCTTTTTGAAGTGCTTTTTGAGAACATCCATAGATGAACAAGGAACAAGAAAAAGTTTTTCTCCGCAGTGAGTCAGCATGAGCTTCAGAATGCCTTTTAAAACATTAATATGTGGACTTATGGAAAATAAAACAGGTTTTTCGCCACTGTGAGTCAGCAAGTGGGTCTTTAGATGGGCGTTTCGCTAAGATGAAAATTTTCACACGGAACATGAAAAATGTTTTCCTCCACTGTGAGTCAGCATGTGGTTCGTAAGGTTGCTCTAGTGATAACATGCATAGTTGAACAAAGAACATGAAAAAGGTTTTTCTCGACTATGAGTCAGCATGTGGATCTTAAGTTGACCCTTTCGATAACACGCATAGTTGCACAGGGAACATGAAAAAGGTTTTTCTCCGCTGTGGGTCAGCATGTGTGCCTTCAGGTTACCCTGTTGAGAACATGCATAGTCGCACTCTGAACATGAAAGAGGTTATTCTCCACTGTGAGTCAGCATATGCCTCTTCAGATGATCCTTTCGATAACATGCATAGCTGCACACGGAACATGAAAAAGGTTTTACTCCACTGTGAATCAGCATGTGGCTCTTAAGTTGACCCTTTCGATAACACGCATAGTTGCACACGGAACATGAAAATGGTTTTTCTCCACTGTGAGTCATCATATGGCTCTTCAGTTGACCCTTTCTATAACATGCATAGTTGCACACGGAACATGAAAAAGGTTTTTCTCCACTGTGAGTCAGCACATGGCTCTTCAGTTGACCCCTTTGATTACACGCATAGTTGCACAAGGAACATGAAAAAGGTTTTACTCCACTGTGGATCAGCATGTGGCTCTTCAGGTGACCCTTTCGAGAACACACATAGTTGCAAGCGGAACATGAAAAAGGTTTTTCTCCACTGTGAGTCAGCATATGGTTCTTCAGTTGACACCTTTGATTACATGCATAGTTGCAAGCGGAACATGAAAAAAGTTTTTCTCCAATGTGAGTCATCATATGCCTCCTCAGCTGACCTTTTCGACAACATGCATAGTTGCACACGGAACATGAAAAAGGTTTTTCTCCACTGTGAGTCAGCACATGTCTCTTCAGTTGACCCCTTTGATTACACGCATAGTTGCACACGGAACATGAAAAAGGTTTTACTCCACTGTGAATCAGCATGTGCCTCTTCAGGTGACCCTTTCGACAACACGCATAGTTGCACACGGAACATGAAAAAGGTTTTTCTCCCGTGTGAATAAGCATGTGGATCTTTAAATCTCCCTTTCGAGAAGATGAATAGTGGCAATCGGTACAGTAAAAATATTTTTCTCTTTCATGGTTGCGTTCGTTTATTGCAAAATTTGACTTAGGAGAGGAGTAGTTGCTATGTGGAGGAGTGAATCCTTTTTCGACAAAATGCGTCTGAAGATCTGTCGACAAATTTGAAAAATAACATGGGTGAAAATGACTCAGTTAAACACACTTTTTCTAAACTTAGGGTAAATAAGCGAAGAAAGTTCGTAGAAAGGTTAAAAAAAATAGGAGAGTCAGAATCGTTCAAGTTTACAGTGAAAAATTGGTTTTACCTGCTGCCTTGGTAATTCTTCCAAAGCTTTCTAAGCATTCCTCTTTTACATCCGGCAGATCTATGTCAATTTTCATATAAGTAAGTCCCGCTTCATCTTGTCGGGGTCCAAGATCCGCGTTTACGGTAACTGTCTCAACATAAATGCTTCCTGTAATAAAAAGGACGATAAATATAATGTATCTTTGCATGGCCAGCCCTGAACCAAACGGCGCCAGGTGCGAGTTTAATTTTGACTGCCCTAACAGTCTCAATTAGTACACGCCAAAGCAGGATATCACTGTAATCAATTAACTGATGATTTGTTTTTTTTGTAGCGCGGTATTTATCATAAATAATATCAAAGGCGATGTGTTAGGTTGAGCACTCGACGCCCGGAGCGAACTGCTCCAATTGCACCAGGGTAGGGCCAGTCCTGTATCTTCGTAAAATTGATATAAACGAGAATTTTTTTAAATTGGAAAACAATAAACTATTTTATTACGAATAAAGAAACTATTGATCAACGAGGTCAATGTCAGATAAATAATGACCTCAGATGTCCGCTTCAGGGACCGATTCTTCAAAAAACAGAAACTTTCTCTAGAGCACCCGTAGTAGAGAGTTTGATTATTTTCAGTCAATGGGATATTGTTTTTCCAATCAATATTTATGTATTTTAACGTATAATAAATACGTGTTATTTACATCATGTCCCAAATGAAATTAAGTGAAAATCGAGGAATCGAGAACTTATTGTGAATAATATAATAAAGTTTTATGAGTGCTGTATTTTGGTATTTTCCGGCAAGGACGCATATTAAGGTAAATACCCAATACACCTCATGTATTATAAGAAAGGATGTTCTGAACAAGTATGTGTCCTGTTTGCACGACATTTCAAAAGAGATATTGATTACGGACATCCGAATTTAAAGTTCTATATTTTACACGTATGCAATGCAACAAACTGATTGTCTGAGTACTCTCAGCATATTGCAAGCATTCCTTCGTTACAGCTAGGTGGTCGAAATCTTAATCTGAAAATGCAATTTCACCTCCACCTTCTTCCCGGAGACCTGGTTCCGTCTTGATGGATATAGTATCTGAATTCAGTAGATCCATGGTCTGCTTTGGTAGAGTTTGGTTATTGGTTTAACACCAAAAATATATCTGAAACAGAACGTTGTTAAAATAAAATAAAATGATAAAAATCCAAAAGTAAAATTAAAAGAGGATACATGATTTTAAGCTCAACTCGTTAAATTATTCCTCCTCATGTACACTTAAAAATTGAATATAACAACCTGCAAATCCTGATACATTGATAAACACCTAACTTTTAAACAGCATATTCAAGATATTAAAGATGAAATAAACCCTTTAATTAGCCTATTTAGCCTGATATCATATCTGTTACCAAATAAAATTGAAAAAGGTTTTTTTTTGTAAAACAAAACAAAGTAATCAAAAAGCTGTTTCACTTCAAACCTAGAACTTTAACAGAAATATTATGCATGGAAACAACTATTAACATTAAGAAACTTTTTATGAATATAATACATGTCTCCTTATATGAAAAATAAATAATAAACTCATACATCCAAATACAGAAATCATTAAAACGTACCAAGTACCCACACACTTTATACGGCAACAAGATAAAATACATTTAAACACCATACATACCTTTATAATAAAAACACATACATTTGTTTTTGACCACGATAGTTTTATTTTCACTCTACCGGTTTCGGAAGATCCCTTCCTTCGTCAGGAGAATATTTAAAACTGTTTTAAATATCCTCCTGACGAAGGAAGGGATCTTCCGAAACCGGTAGAGTGAAAATAAAACTATCGTGGTCAAAAACAAATTTATGTGTTTTTATTATAAATTATGATGAGCCACAAAGTGAATGCTTTTTACAATTACACCATACATACCCATTACGGCAAGCAATCCATTGGTTACGAGGGGAGCAACATACATAATTGCCTCCCAAACGAAATTAAAAATGAAAAAAGTGTAGGTAAATTTAAGAAAAAGTTGTTAAGTTTTATGATCAATCAACAAAGCAATGATCGTGAATAAAATCGTTGTGTAATATATTAATGTGTAATGTATTAGTTTTTTCTAGTTAAATAAGTCAAAATGTAATTTATTTTATCTAGAATAAAAAAAAACATAAAAAAATATATAAAATGTGTTTCGCTTGGAATATCCTGTCAAAATAACGAAGTCGTAGCCAAAACACATATTTGAAAACCTTGAAGATATGACAACGGTTAAGAGAAACGTTGTTTAGCGTGGGAAAAATATATTTACAATGTTTACCGCCATTCCGCTTTTAACAAAATATCTGTTAACCATATGTTTTTTTGTGATCATTGTAATAAATGCCTTCAAAATGCTAATCTAATAATAGGTAGACGTCAAATTGACAGTTTAAACATTCTACTGTGACAAAACGCCCAATGATTTCTTAACTAAACTGGAATAACGGCAGCTACCAAATAAATAGCGATGAATATAAGTATGAGTACTTACTTTACCAATAACCATTACAGGCCTGGGATAGTATGTTTAACAGGAAGAAACGGAGAAGAAAGCACTTGTTAGCACTTGTCAAAAATATTTATAGGTCATGCATTAGAAGTGAGTCGTTCGCGAACGAGTCGGCTCAGTGAACCGGATCTTTACGCAGATCCGTAAGATCCGGTTCCCAAATCAGCCGCTCACTCGTTCGGGAACGATGAGTCGGTTCAACTCGTTCGCGAGTGGTGAGCCGGTTCACTCGTTCGAAAATTTGAGGAACTTTTTGAAATCGAATTCCGTAGCCACCCCCCCCCCCCATGGATTTCAATATTTTGTGGGGAGTACGTATGTTGAATTTTTTTGGGGGGAATTACGTTTCATAGAAATTCTGTAACAACCCCCCCACCATGGATTTCAAATATCTCGTGGGGAGTACGCATTTTGAAAATTTTTGTGGGGAATTATGTTTCACAGAAATTCCGTAACAACCCCCCCCCCCATGGATTTCGAATAATGAAAGCGGGAGAATATTTGTGGGGAATATGTGGGCAGAATTAGTGCAACTGAAAAACAGCGACATTAGGCCAAGATCCGTAATACTGCCGGTGACCCGGTGAGCCGGTTCACCGAAGCGGATCTTTCAATTGAACGGGAACTAGTAAACCGGCTCCCTCAACTGAGCCGCTTCGCCCATCTCTATTATGCATAGACAAGAATGAAGTCATAGACAATTATTATAATTTTCATGGCGACCAGATAACTAAAAAAAAAAAACATTTTCACCATGTGACTTTTGAACACATACATTTTGTTAACATACATATTCATAATATGATAATTAATCACGGTTATTATTAAGAATGATCGTTACTAAGAATAATGATTTTTAAGAACATTTCATATTCAGCACAATTTGCGAGTCATTCCACCCGAGTGGTACCAACTACCAATATATAGGCGGAAAACAAGTTTAGCTATTATGTCTTTCAAAATCAGGAACAATTTTATCGATAGCCCATTCCTCTTGGGATGCTATCATTTATATGTATCAGACCACTACAGCCGAAGTCGATACCATGACCTATTCAGAGTACCAAAATTGCACCATATGTGACCGATACAGGAAGGGATTTGTCTGCTGATATTTCGTGTTGCATTATTTATATATTTTTTATAGTTTAGTGAAGTCATTACATTTATATAATCATCTTGCGTTTTGCTTTGTGCCCAGTGTCTGATATTAATGTTAATGTCACCAACAATAATATTTAAGGTACTTTTTAGATTCAGTAATAATTTTTCGGTTTCTATAATGAAATTAGTGGGATTCGATCCGTGCGTCCGGTAGATAGCCAATTTTTACATTTGCTTACCAAGTAATTAATACTTACTTTGATGATATGTGTATACAGAGATGTACTTTATTTGAAATAAATCCATTTAAAATGGAAATGCAAAATGGGTATTTTCCATTTTGCATTTTAAATGCTTTTCTAAAAACCATTTTGCATTTTAAATGCTTTTCTCAATGCATTTTCCATTTTAAATGCTTTTTGCAACATTCTTCCTACAATCTCCACTTTTTTTTTCTTTGAAATAATAAGTTATTCCAATTTTTTTTAGTTACTGAATTCGGGAAAATTATCAGAAAAATTCCATCACGTAAGGTTTTTCCGCAAAACGCAAAATACTGTGAGATTGCCTATCTTAAGGCGCAAAACGGGGTTTGTTGCCGAAATATATATTTTTTATTATTTACAACTTATTATAAGATAATTTTAAGTTTTATAGACTGAAACAAAACATTTAGTAACTCATGACGATAAAATTAGTCAGCTTTGAATCATATATATTGGGATTTTCCATAGTAAGTATTATGAGAGAATGCCGAAATTCCCAAGGTGCCCACTCCCTTCTATGCCCTTTCATTAATTTATTTCTGTTCCAACTTTCGTAACGTGCGTTTCAAAAATGACTTCAAGAGGTTGTGTAAATTCTTCTGAGAGTTTTTGCTATATTTGTGGTGAATTTGTAGTGAAAAAACAACAACTAAATATTACTGATTTCATTAAAAAAGTATATTTTGGGTATTTTGGTGTGAAGATAGGGAACCAGGACAAATCTTGGGCCCCGTATGGAGTTTGTTCAGGGTGTGTTGAAGGACTTAAAATGTGGTCAAAAGGTAAAGTTAAATCATTTCGTTTTGGTGTTTTCTTTGTGAATGGGATAGTCGTGCCAAAGCTAAACACTAAAACCAGAAAGTGTGGCCGAAAAGAACAATGAAGGTCGGAGAGAAAAACGTGCACTTTCTTCTTTGGTTGATCCTAAAAAGGTTCTTCTACCACCGCTCCATATCAAACTTGGGATGATGAAGCAGTTTGTGAAGGCATTGCCAAAAGATGGCGAGACATTTAAATACATTTCAAGCAAGTTTCCTGGTCTGTCTGAAGCAAAGCTGAAGGGGGGAGTTTTTGTTGGTCCTGACATTCGTAAGCTGATGAAAGATAAGAACTTTAAAAATGTGATGAACGATGTTGAGAGGTCAGCATGGAATTCTTTTAAAGATGTAGTTACGAAGTTTCAAGGGAATCAGAAGGATCCGGACTTTGAAAATATCGTAGAAAATATGTTGTTCAATTTTAAAAATCTGGGATGCTCAATGAGTTTAAAACTCCATTTTTTGAACTCCCGTTTGGATTACTTCCCGGAAAATGTTGGTGCAGTTAGTGAAGAGCAAGGTGAGATAAGATATCAAGGAAATGGAGAGAAGGTATCGAGGTCGATGAGATACAAATATGATGGGCGACTACTGCTGGATGCTGCATAGGGAAAATATAAAGTCACATAAACGAAAAAGCACAAAACGAAGCTTCCAAACTAAAAAAAGCAGATTTTATAAAGATGTATAATTGTATATAATGTAAATAAAATATATTAAGACTTAAATTTAATTAAATTTGTATAATTTTATGATTTTTTTTCTTTTGAACATTCCCTACAGAAGTTGTGTGAGGCGGGTTTTCCCTATATTTTAATTTCCACTTTGCGGAAAATCCTTACGTGATGGCATTCTCGAATTCAGCATATTGAAATACATATAATTCAACCATTACCATTTAGAAAAAAAATTTAAAATGTAAATTTGCGGACCTGTGTAATTTACATTTGTCAAGTTGCTCCCTGGTAGAAGCCCTGGCAATTGAGTGATACCATTACAAAAAATACTGATTCAAATACTGAACACGGGGCCATGACGCTGTAATGTTAAATATTAGATAGCAATTTCTATGTTTTTACGTTGGCAACATTAGTCCCGCGCAATTTTTTTGTGGAATAATCCGTAGTCGTGGCATTTTTTGATTTACCATCATGTAATATGTCTGTTATACATTGATGTCCATTATTTAATGACAAAACTGTTTAAAAATTCTATAATTATTTTAATTGTTTGACCTGAGAAACCATTTTGCATTTTCAATGCAATTTGAAAATAGGTATTTTGCATTTGAAATGCTTTTCTAAAAACCATTTTGCATTTTGCATTTTCAAACGGAAAAGTTTTGACCCATTTCCATATTGCATTTCAAATGGTTTTGTGTACCCATTTTGCACATCTCTGATGACGGACCATATCATCACTGAAGCAGGATGCTTTACACGTTTCACAATGCAGTCTTCATTGAATTTTTCATGCGTCTTTCGCCGAACAAACTCAGTTTTATCTTGGACAATCTGTATTGACGACTCGTCCGAGAAACAAACCTGCAAGAAATTGTTTTTGTATAAATGTGTAAAAAACGATACTCTAAGCATGTGTATTCTTGTATTAGGGTTATTCAAACCTTGCTCCAGTCTTCCTGTGTCCAGTGTCGATGCTCCTTGGCCCAGGCCAGACGTTTGGCCTTCATGGCAGGAGTGAGTTTTGGTTTTTTTAGTGGCCGACAACATTTCAGTCCCATTTCTACAAATCTTCGCCTGAGAGTCCGCTCTGATATTTGTACTCCATTATCATTAAGAATTTGTTTTATGACGAGCCGTGGCTTTCGACGGTTTTCAAGTGTAATGCGACGTATTTCTCGCTCAGTTCGAGGTGTTGTAATGCGTTTTCGCCCGCATTTACCGACTCGATCCTCCTTGATCGGTATTTCGGCGTCCACTTTTTGCTTGATATTACGCACACTGGACTGTGATACATCACACAAATGAGCAATTTGACGCTGGGTATATTGACAATGCCGTAACATTGTCGAAATCTGTGCTTTTTTTCCTTGGTGTGAGGTCAGCACACTTCCCCATATCTGTTAATAAACATTTTTAGGTTAGGTCGGTTGACAACCAATAAAAAAACTAAAACTAACTAAAACATGATCACAATGTATTGATCGAGTACTAGAATAATTCTAAATGTAAAAAAATCGAACACTTACTCAATAATAAGTCGATAACACTGAAGCCAAGATTTTTTTCGAAGACTTCTCACAAGCCAGCACAGTAAAATTTTCGATATGTACTGATACTAGCAGCCGCCATTTTGATAAAAAAAACATTTATGTGTTGCCACACTGATGAAAGTGTTGCCAGATATAGTGGCTAATCAGTAAATTGAAAAACCATAACATTTCATTCCAATAATAAATTAATTATAGCCACCACTTTCACAGATAGCGATGTTTTTTTGTTTGAGTATAATAATTTGGCCACCCACTGTACTAACAATTTAAGTTTAAAATAAAAATTCCTACATTATAGTATATTTTTTTCGGGAATTAAAAAAAACAGTGCTAATAAGCTTTGATAATGTTTAACAAATCAATCTTGAAAACTTAGTAATAACCAAACTTTTTGCAGAACTTCACTTTAATCAAGGTTAAAAAAAATGCACAACTTACTTTACACATCTGACAGCAGACACATAAAAAAGCTGTTACAAAACAGCACGGACTATTTGCCATATTATATTCACTGACGTAATTAAAAAACAAATTTCGGAATGTAAGTTTTTAGATTCTCACGGCCAAAAGCATTTTTGTTGTTTGTTTTTGGGGTGTTAGAAGTTGCGCTAACTCCTTCTTTAGCCGACGTTTCGGACAGCGTTGCAGTGTCCATCATCAGGGCAGATCCGGTAGATCCAAAGATGATCAAACAAACAACAAAAATTTCGGAATGCCCAGAAGTGCTTGTTCGTTTAGGAATTGCGAAATTCGATGTTGTTCGCACCAAGGTGCCCGATTAAGGGTTTTTAACAATCTAATGGGCAACACTGACTATTAATTTTTATATTAAACTGGTTGATGCATTGTACTTCACTGCAAATAGTTTCACCCTGTTTCCATTTATAGTAAAATAATCTTGCACTATTTTTATCCTGGCAGTTATATGTATCATCTCAAGCTTGTGATAGTTACTGGTAAGTTTTAATGCTGACTTTTTTCTACACGAGTATTAATCACGCTAGGTATTCATTTTGACAGCGGCTCTTATTCCAAATCAAACCAAGCGGCCACTCTTCTTTAATTTAGACTACGGTTTGCTCAAATGCTGCACTGTGCAAAATTGCTCAGTTTTAAATGTAAACTAGCTTAACTTGCGCCAATCGGCAAGTTTGGCCCAAGGGAATTAATTTCTTTAGTGTCTTATCCAAATTCACACATATACGTCGTTATTTAATGATATTTTTACTGTTAATCTTTTCTCTAAAAATAAAAATTAAGTCATATTCAGGATCTCTGGAAGAAAGCAATCATAATAATTTGAAATGTATTTTGTGAAGTTATTGGAGGTGTTTTGTACATCTTGGCATACAAATGATCACTCTACCTACTGTTGTTTTGTTTTTCCAGGTAGCATTAATGTGGAAACTGTTACCATCAAGGAGGAACCAGGATCCCGAGAAGAAGATGAAGGGGGATTCCTTATATAGAAACTGACAAAAACCTGTCTGATGTTAAAAATGAACGCTTAAAACATATGGAAATTGGCCGATTTACTTTGTAAGTTTTAGTATTTCCTGATATCCTTATATATTTTTTAAATTATCTGTACTTATTCAGCTTCCTGGACAAACATGATACGAAAAAACGATTAGTTTGTCCCCATTGTAACTATTCGTCCAATTATAAGGCAATGGTAGAACCGCATTTGAGCATACATAGCTTTATCATGTTCTCAAAAGGTATATTTAAAGAACCACATGTTGAATCACATTTTAGAAAATCCGTTTTCATATGATAAATGCAACAATTCATGTTCTCGAATGGGAGATTAAAGGAAACGCATGCTTACCCACAGTTGAGAGAAACCTTTTTCATGTTCCAATTGCAAATAGTCATGGGTTCATAAGGAATCTTTAAACATGTTAAAAATAATGAATAATCTTATTTTCTCGAAAATTTCTTAAAAATCTTTTTAATATAAGTTTTGATAATATCTGTAGTGAAGCCACTGACATCCGACCAGTGCGATTGCTATTTAGGTTGGTACTTTGTACTAAAAGGTTAGGCATTAAAAAAAACGCTTATTTGTGCAGTGGTACACTGGACACATATAAAACATTTATTTTATAATAATTGTTGTAGAACTCTCTGGGAAAGGGACGACTGTTGTATCATTTTAACCCGCTCTTCGTCTTCAGATTACATTGTTGTTTATTTTTATAGGTAATATTAAAATAGAGACTATCTTCAAGGTAGAGCCAGGACCCCTAGAAGAATACGGAGGGGGAATTCCTTATGTGGGAATTGACATAGAGCTGCCGGATATTAAAAAAGAATGTCTAAAACACTTTCAAATAATAACACAGACAACAGGTAAATACAAATTCGTGCATTCTATTTCTTTTTCATTTTTATGAATCAACGGTGCTTACACTATTGATTTATTCGTAATCTTTTTCAGATTCATTAACAGATCCGAAGACACAAACTGAAAAACTATTATCTTGTCCTCATTGTAACTACTCCTGCTTCTATAAGGCAAACTTAGAACTTCACTTGCGTACCCATAATGGAGGAAAACCTTTTTCATGTTCCGACTGCAAATATTCATGTTCTCAGAGGGAACATTTGACTACTCATATGCTAACGCACAGTAGAGATAAACCTTTTTCATGTTGCGACTGCAAATATTCATGTTCTTTGAAGGAATATTTGAAGAAGAACATGCTAACCCACACTGGAGAAAAACTTTTTTCTTGTTCCGTTTGCAAATATTCATGTTATCAAAGGGGGTGTTTGAACAAGCACTTGCTGACCCACACTGGAGAAAAACCCTTTTCGTGTTCCATCTGCAAGTATTCATTTTCTCGAAAGGCACATTTGAAGAGACACATGTTGACCCACACTGGAGAAAAACCTTTTTCATGTTCCGGTTGCAGCTATTTATGTTCTCAAAGGGAAGATTTGAAGAAACACATGCTGACCCACAGTGGAGAAAAACCTTTTTCGTGTTCCAACTGCAAATATTCATGTTCTCGAAAGGGAGATTTGACAAGTCATATGCTGACTCACAGTAGAGAAAAACCTTTTACATGTTCCGACTGTAAATATTCATTTTCACGAAAGGGAGATTTGACGAGACACATGCTGACCCATAGTCGAGAAAAACCTTTTTCGTGTTCCGATTGCAGCTTTTCTTGTTCTCAAAGTGGGGGTTTGAAGAGACACATGTCGACCCACACTGGAGAAAAACCTTTTTCATGTTCCGGTTGCAGATATTTATGTTCTCAAAAGGAAGATTTGAAGAAACACATGCTGACCCACGGTGGAGAAAAACCTTTTTCGTGTTCCAACTGCAAATATTCATGTTCTCGAAAGGCAGATTTGACAAGTCATATGCTGATTCACAGTAGAGAAAAACCTTTTACATGTCCCGACTGCAAATATTCATCTTCACGAAAGGGAGATTTGACGAGACACATGCTGACCCATAGTCGAGAAAAACCTTTTTCGTGTTCCGATTGCAGCTATTCTTGTTCTCAAAGTTGGGGTTTGAAGAAGCACATGCTGACCCATACTGGAGACTAAAATTTTTCATGTTCCAAATGCAAATGTTCATTTTCTCGAAAGGCATATTTGACCAAACACATGCTAAACCACAATCGAGAATAACCATGGAAGTGAGAACCTTAGTAATGTGATCTGTATGGAAAGCATGGTAAGCAGCTTCTAAGGCATACTTAGGGTCAAGGTCAGGCCGTTTGAAATTTGGAGCGAAACAACTTGTGCATACATCATTCGCTTGCAGTTTGTCTTTACGCCATGTTGCTTGATTGGTCTGCGGTGATTTGTTCTTTTGAGTGAAAAATGATTTTTTTTTGTCTTCATCATTTCGTGTTCTAACAAAAGCGATGAAAATACTAAATCGAATAGCGGTATATAAATCGCACGCGAAAATTTATCGTATAGTTTCTACATTATTGTATAGTATAAATTTAAATGTATTTACATTTACAACGTTTATCAATTTTTAGTTAACCTGTATATTACCAAAAGTGCTCACAGCCGAATAAGATTTTATTTAATAATAAAATCGTTTCACACAATTAACAAAACAGAGGTAGCTCAGTAAAGTTGCTACACAGCTGCTTGTCTTTTGGTTCTCCCTAAATTTGGTTGTCGTATTCAATAAGAAAATAATGCAGTATTTGACATATTACATTTATAGAAATGTGATTTTTTTTGTTTTTACTGTGTTAACATTTTTTTTTTTTTTTTTTTTTATAATTTGTGTATTACAGACTGTGTGTCCATTTACAATACACATGTAACATTAACTACACAATGTAAAGAATAATAAATAAATGATACGAAACAATGAAAGAAAAATAATAGAAATAACAAGTTATAAATAGTGATTTTTTGCATTCATATGCCTCTTGAATTCTTCAAGGCTACTATTAAAAATATCGATAGTCTTGGAGGCGTTGTTTAACAGCGCCATACCTCGTGTCATGCTATGCCGAGCCAGTACGTCCGTTCTGCCACGTGGGATACATAGCAGATCATGGTGCCGTCCCTGGCTGTAGTTGTTCGGTACGTATAACTTATAGCATTCCAGAAGGTATGGGCTATCTATTAAATTATTAAGAATTTTGTACGCCGTTACTGCAAGGGCCCCACTCCTCCTCGAGTGGAGACTTTGGTAGCGCGTTTCGGCAAGCAATTTTTCGTGATGCATGAATCGCGGGTACTCTCCGTGCATTCTCAAATACATGTATCTCAAAAACTTTTTTTGAATCTGTTCTAATTTTTCAATGTATTTTTGTTGGTATGGGGCCCATACAGCAGAGGCGTATTCAATTTTGGATCTTATAATGCAGTTGTACAAAGTCATCATTGCCTCGGGATTGGAAAATTGTTTGCAGAGTCTTATGACAAATCCGAGAAGCTTGTAGCATGATGTCGTCAACTGCAATATATGGTCCGAAAACGTTAGTTTGGGATCAAAGACTACCCCAAGGTCCTTGATGGATTTTACTTTTGACAATATATCATTTTTGATCCAATAATCGAATTTGATAGGGTTTCTCGAACGTGTATACGACATAGCGACACATTTTTTTGTATTAAAAAATAATTTATTTTCATCAGCCCATGATGAAATTGAATCTAAATCAGTTTGCAATTTGACACAATCTTGACCATCACAAATTTTCTTAAGTAATTTTAGATCGTCAGCAAAAAGCAGGCAAGTGGAATGTTTGATGCATTCTTGAATGTCATCAATTAAGATTATAAATAGCAGAGGCCCTAGGTTTGACCCCTGTGGCACTCCAGAGAATGCAGAAAATTCTCTAGACCTGTATCCGTCGATGCAAATATATTGTTTTCTATTCCTTAAATACGTGACAAAAAAATTTAGGAGGGGTTTGTCGAAACCAATTCTATGTATTTTTCGTAAAAGTACGTCATGATCTACTCGGTCGAACGCCTTGGCGAAATCCGTGTAGATCACATCAGTTTGATGTTGAGCATCTAATCCTCTTGCTACTCTCTGTGAGAGTTCTAGAAGATTAGAGACGGTTGACTTATTTGATAGAAATCCATGTTGGTTTCCCCAAAGAAACGGTTTAATTTGTTTGTTTAGCTTTTCGCAAATTATTGTTTCAAATATTTTTGGGAGTATTGACAGAACCGCTACTGGTCTATAGTTCTGGACTTCCGTTTTTGTTCCAGATTTGTGTATCGGGCTAACCTTGGTAAGTTTCCAGGATTGAGGAAAAGTGGAAGTTGAAATGCTGAGGTTGAAGATAAAGCATATCGGGTTAAACAAATGTTCTTCCAACATGATAATGATATGAGGTGGGATTCCATCTGGCCCCGTGGCCTTGTTGGGCTTTTGTTCCCGAATACACGCTTTGACTTCCTCTGGCTTAATTTGTTCCAGAGATATTGAACCTGTGTTTCTAGGCACCTCAGCCCGGAGACTTTCTACATCTAGGTGAGGGCTCATATGGTTGTATACCGACTGGAAATAGTCCGCGAATCTCTCTGAAACTTGTTGGGGACATTGGATTATTTGATCGACATTCATAAGTCCAATAGGAGTACCCCTACCTGCTTTTTGTGATCTAATATATTGCCAGAAATTTTTGGGGTCTTCTTTGATCCCATTTTCAATATCGGATAAATATTTGTTCTTTTTTAGAGACATCTCTTTTTTGAGATCGGATCTCTTTGCAGAAAATAATAAATAGTCTGATTTATTATTAGTAGCTTTGTACTTCCTGCGAAGAGATTCCTTACATTTGATTTTTTCTATAATATTTTTATCGAACCAAACTGGGTAGCTAACATTTGCTTTCGATAATTTTTTTAAAGGTACACATAATTCAAATATACTAAATAATACAGAGTAAAAATATTCCACAGCTTCGTTGACAGATTTCATGTTGTATAAATATATCCAGTTGAAGTGTGAGAATATTTTTAGACATAGATTGATATTAACGTGTTTAAAATTAAATTTGTTAAAGTTCGAATATAAGTTTCGTCCCGTTTGATGATGGTTTGCACGCATTCCACGCCTACTGTATTGTGTCCTCGCCAGAGTGGCCGAGATGGCCAGTGTAGGATGGTGGTGATCTTCTCTAACCAATGCTTCATCGCTGTACGTCACCTCACATATATTTAAATTACTTAGCACTAAATCAAGCATGTTATTGTACTTGTTTACAACTGTACTATGTTGCGTTAGTCCATTGGAGTTTATAAAACATATGTGATCAAGTATGACATCTTGAGGTTTGTTATGCAAATTGAAATCTCCCATAATAATAACATTTTTGTTGGATAATAGGTTGGCCTTATTATTGAGATGTTCATAAAACTTCGTGCGGATATCTCTGTCGTCTGTACAGTAGAAATATGCCACACATACCAGCGCAGTGAAATTTGTTTTTGTAATTTTGATCCAGATGTTTTCGCCCTCTGTTTCAAGTTCAGTTAATCTTTGTGACATAATCGGTTTGCGTACAGCAATGCATACCCCACCGCCGCGCGAGACGTTCCTACTGCCGCTACGGCTGGCAGCGAGTGCACTTGTAGTAGTAATATTACTATCGCATCTATCACGGCGATGTACTTCATACCTATTATCAAACAGTTCGTTGTCATAGACAGAGGTGCTCAACCATGTCTCTGTCAACCCAATTATTTCATTGTTTTGAGATAGCAAATTTGTTGTAAATTCGTTTATTTTGGAGTTTACACCCCTAACATTCTGATAAAGGAGTTTTAGACGCGCCATTAAGCTGAGGGGTCTTTGTCTGATTTGATTTCAAAAATGGGAATTTGAATTTGTTTACCGAAATACCTGCGGGCCAGACTTCGGGGTTTAGAAACTTTTCCTTATCTTGTTCGGCAATCCCGATTTTAAAAGAGCTGTAGTTCCCGCGGGCTTGAAGCTTTACGACTTCGACGGTGTCTTGTGTGACACCTTCCAGGAATTCTTTAATGTTGTTAACTTCTGTGTTGGGACAGAATGGCCAAGCGTGAATGTAGAACTTGCGCTCTACTGCGCGTAGGGTCGTGTCGGCCTTTGTCCCTTTGACGATGGGAGCAGGTTTACGGACACGCGGTTTCCGGGTTTGAAGCACCCAGCCACTATTAATATCCTCGACGTCGTCTTGTGAAGATGTCTGCGGATCTAATTTTGAAGGCTTAGTTGTAGAATTAGCCTCCGTTTTCTTATTTTTCTTGTTTTTGTCTTTTGTTATGCGCGGGCCTTCTGTGGGCGCGGTTCGTGGCTCCACGGTTGTGGGCCCCGGTAGCGGCGTACTACGCCCGGCTGCTTCGAGTGAAGCTACCTTAGCGCACAACTTGGCAATAGTGTTATTTTGGTAGGATAATTCGGATTTTTGCTCACCAATTATTGTCTTTAGATCGGACACCGTTGTTGTGAGCACGTCGATTTTCCTGATCAACTCCACGACGTTTTGATTTATAGATTCCCACGCTTGGTTTGATCGCGTAGCCATATTAATTTTATTTGTTTAGAGCGTTTGAAAACACGACTTCACTGATGTAGTATAATTGTTACGGTCACGGTAACATCAGAAGGAACAATAGTTTACTGTGTTAATATCAGAAGGAACAATAGTTAACTGTGTTAAGATCAGTAGGAACAATAGTTTAAGCAGTAAAAGTTATCAATTAATGTTTTAGAAAGGAAAAACTATAAAATTAAAAATTATTTAACAGAAACATTGATTTATCTTTAACTATCCACCTTTTTTAGGTTTTTAGTGTTAGGTTTCCTATTTCATTAAGAGGCAATTTATTTTTTAGTTTATTAAATATGCTGGTACACAATATTCCAGCGTTTGGCCTCCAAACTCATTAGATATGAGTGGGATGATCAAACCTTTGTTCTCCGTAAAGCGAGTGCTGTGAATGTGCACTAGTGGTTCTCTATACTCACTTTCTACCCACTTATTCATAATAGTGAGGAACCATAGAAGTACTTTAATTGTAAGTATTTGAACAAAACGATAGTTGTACATTGATTTTTATCTGTATTTATTAGGCGTGAGAATGTTTTTCACTATTGCTATTTGTACATATTTTATGTAAGTATTGCCCGTATTTCCCGTGTTCTTATTCCGTATGTAAGGAGAGAAAGAAAGTTTAAATTGGCTTTGAATAAGATTAAGAAAGGGACGCTTAGATGGTTTGGGCATGTTAAACAAATGAGCGAAGAAAAGAGTGTAAGGAGAATAAATTATGCAAATGTGAATGGTAGGAGAAGTCGGGGACTCCCGAGGAAGACATGGCACGATCAAGTGAATCAGATACTCGAGTTGGGCCATGTCAAGAGTCAGAATAATAGAAGAGTGTGTATGAGACGATGTATGAATGTAAGTGAGGCAAGAAGTGTTTGCCAAGACCGAGTTGTTTGACGGTCAGTCATATCTGCTTAACCTTTGCTGGGAAACGGCGTGATGGTTAGTTAGTTAGTGTAATCCTTTTAATTATAAAGTTAACAATTATGTTTATAACCTGTACCAATTTGTTATGCATTAATAATTGTTATTTTGCATTTGTGTAATATATATAAAGAAGTGTTTTTTTTAATAAATTATATTTCTTTAACCTATTTTTTAAAAATAAGTTAAAAAATCTTCCATGCTCTGAAAATAATTAACTTACTTACTTCCCTTCCTTCCTTAGGTCAGTTAATTTCACTTTGTTACGTCAATTAAAAATTAAGGTATTTTTGGTGATTATAAAAGTTTCTAACTACAATGGAAATGAGAAATTTCAATAATTACATTTCCAAAGAAATCTCCAATCATTACTGCCAGACTTGGGTTTTCCCAATTTACATTGTTTGTTGATGATGTATATAACTAGATACCCATTTAATCGGATTTACCTCAGTATCTACTTCAAGTGACTAATACTTGGAATAATATCAATGATCAACTGTCATTATGTAATATTCATCTCGGTTTCCTTTGTTGAATGTTAGCTTATTACAGGTATTACTAAGTTTTAGCAAAGGGCAAAGTACAAATTGGTACAATACATCCGACGAAAACTCAAACTAAACGAACATAGGAATTGAAAAATCTATAAGTCAGATTTAGTCTTTCTGAATTCTGACAATAATACCTTTCAATATAGAATTAAGTTCGTAATTTGATTTTATCTTTTAAAAAGGTTTAATTTGTTGATTTGTATTCTTTCGTAGTACATTTTTATGATTAAAGTTTACATTGATTTTATTTATATTTATGTTTTTATAAATTATAATTTTTTTTTTGGTATGTATGAATACTATTGTATTATATTTTTTATTTTAATTGTATCATTTTATTTTTCATATCTTAAAGCTACCTTTTTATTTTTTATAGTACCTTCTTTACCTGTGAATGAAATGCTTTTTGTAATACTATAATAATTTTAATAATGTTATACTTGTTTTTGTAAAACTTGATTTTTGTAATAATATTTTTATGCATGTAACAAAAGAAAATTATTAATAAAAAAAATTTCATCGTTTAAAGACATAAAATACTATTCTCATTTTTATAACCTTCAACTTATTGTGTAAATGATTCTCTCATAATCACGAGCCCTCGTTGCCATGATTCTAGAAGAGGTCCTGTAAGAGCACGCTTGGAAGAGAGTGCTACGTGCAATCCCGAAGAACTCGCGTTCGTAAAATCCCTCCTTTCTCGCTCCCTGGCTTAATTTGCCAAATATAATGATTATTAGAAGCATTTTAATAATATAATAATTATTATTCTAACAAGTTTATTCCGGAATGTGGGGATTTTTGTGCAATTCCACACATCCCATAAAATATATTTAATAAAAATAATAACATCAAGAGAAGATGTTAAGCATTAGATTAAGCATTGATTTTATTCTTATTTTCTCAATTATCTCTCTTACCAAAACAGTATCGTCGTGTCCCATGAAACCCCTAGTTTAATTTTATCATTGGTAAATGTGATATTATTATACGTCATATAAAAATGCGTGACAGTATGCAGTTGTTCTCAGACAGCATTTATTTATATGATACAAGTGAACTAAGTATTTTTAAAACGCAATTTGTGTTAATTCCTCCAAAAATAAACAATCCGCGGATGTTTATCCAACATCCACACGTTGGCCAAAAGAACCCCTCGTTTTTAAAACAGCCATTAAGTTATATTTTATATTAATTTATCCAACATCCTAGTGTGAAATCTCCAATTACTCTCCGTTACGGGCGTATTATTCTAACAGAGCAAACAGCCCCGTGGACTGTTGGGAGAATGCATGACGCGATAATGAAGGTGAACATTTATTTTGGGTCATGCTAAGAATTGTAATTATGAAAAAGTATCTGAGATGATGTTGGAATGTGGATGAAGCAAGGATTGGGGGCCAAAACACAGTTGCATGGCGATCCACCCACTCTGCATACCTCTCAGGAGAAACGGTGTGATAATTAATTAGTAGAAATTATAGATAGGGAATATTATTCGTCGTATTATAAGTAATTTAATATTTCATTAAAATAAAAGAACGGTAAAGTTAAAATCTAACCAATGACTGATTCAACAAAATAGTTATTCAATTATTGAAGAAGTCAAAAAAATAAATTGTTTGTTGACAAAGTTAAAAGGAAGTTGGAACTTTTATATAGCAGCAGCCGATGATGACGAAGCTATTGTTTGTTTACATCATATAATAGTAAATCTTTATGAGAGATTGTACTTGTGATGTTTAAAACAGTGTCTCACACGATATAAAGGACGTGAATCAATAGACGCGTAATGTCACACGCATTAACCCTAGAAGCTTATCTACCTACCTCTGCAAGGCGTACACACAATCTAATTATCTTTCTAATGGTTGAAGTTAGCGCCTCGTCCTCTTTAGCGAACCAAGTTGCCGACGGGAGCTCGCTGATGTAACCTATATCACTAAAGTAAGTCCAGCCATTTTTGAGTTTTTGAGGTATACCTAGTACGCCGGCAAGACGTGTGTTTAGGCTGTGTGTAACTTTTATATAAGATTATGTGTTTTTATTTTCGTTAATTTTTCGTAAATTTTATGTTTATTTCGGCATTGTTTCAGATAACAATATGTCATTGTCTAATATATTAAACAGTAACGATATTTTAAAAATCTTAGACCAAGTAGATAGTCTTTCTCTGGGAGAATCAGCTTCTGGAGACGAGGACAGCCAGTTTGTGGATGGCATTCAAAGCGAAGATGAGAATAACTATGTAACTGAAGAGGCATTTCCTTTATAAGAATCTGCTCCCTCTGAAGAAGCCGACTCAAAATTGCAGAAGCTGACCTAGCATCTGAATCTGCTCATGCTTCGCAATTTGCCAACTCAGGGTGAATTCATCGTGTTCCTGGAAATACTATTTGCGGTAATAATGGACGCGGGATGTTTGGTCAACTAATAAGGGTCAATCATCTCACAGAACTTCAGCTATGAATATAGTCCACACCTCTCAAGGAACAGCTCAAATTACAATTTAAATCTAGTCGGTACAATTCGATAAAATAAGCGGGAAATCCACGAACAATTGAAGAACTCGAGATCTTGACCTGTTGGCAGTTCTACGTTTTGTTTTGATGGCCCTTTGACACTTCTATCGTACAAGCCAAAACCTGCAAAGGTGGTTTATCTTTTATCGTCTTGCGATGATAGTTCAATAATCTATAATTCAAACGGCAAACCAGATATGATTCATTTCTACAACCAAATGAAAGGAGGAGTGCAAAAGATCAAATGTGATCCTTAATGCCCCACTTGCCCGCCCTGCCCCACTCCCATGGTTTTCACTGCCGGGACAATTGTTGTTGCTGAATGTGGTTAGAAGAAGTTAGTATAAATTGTGTAATAAATATAAATCCTACCACATTTGTTCCAACGCCTATGTATTGTTTTACACATTTCCAAAGAATTTGTAGTTATCTATTGTGTTGGGTATCCTTTGAATTATCTTACTATTTTTAAATGTTTGCTTAATTTCTGTTGTCACATAAATCAAGTCAATTTTCCTGATCTAATCGTACTAAAGCTTTGATCAATATTTATAAGCCAAAATAGGTCAAAACAATAAAATTGTTGATAATTTGTATGGCGCCGTTTCAGTGTAAAATCACCTCTAAGCCGTTTTACAATAATAATGCATAATTAGGCTTGTAAGTTCTTAATTAACGATTGATGACCCACTTGATGCATTCACCGGCTGCTGCTCGTCAATCAACAATATCAATCAATTCCCAATCAAATGATTATGATACGATGCTTAAGTATCAACGTTCAATGACAGACCTTTTTTCAGTATGTTTCATAGTAACATTGATGTGATAAGCTTTCCGATCTTCCTGTAATACCAAACACGTTGGATAAAGCAGAAGTCACGCAAGAGTGCGCGTTTTTGTTCAACACCCATCTTCGATATCCAACTTTTACAAACAAGAATTCGTCACTTTGTCCAACATCCAAATTGAAAATGTGTTTTCTGCGTAATTTTAATCATTTGGAACTATTTAACACAAAAAAAAAAAAATTATGTCACTTTATAATCACTTTAAATCATTTTTGTAATCTTACAATTGAGCTTAACTAATTTCATTTGCCTTTTTCATAAAAAAAATTACAGCGCTATTTCTCCCGATTAACGTTTTTGTATGTTGGATAAAAACGAACTAGAGGAACGAAATACGATACCAAATGAGAACTGATCGCTCTTCGGAAGGTTGAAACCAAACCAAAACATACGGGGAAAATACTAGAAGTATAAGTTTATGAATGAAGTATAGAGAACCACTAGTGCACAGTCACAGCACTCGTGTTACGGAAAACAAAGATTTGGTCATCCCACTAATATCTTATAAGTATGGAGGCCAAACGCTGGAATATTGTGTACCAGGGATATTTAATAAACCAACAAAAAAACTGCCACTGGAGGAAAATGCAAAACCTAACACTAAAAACATAAAAAGGCGGATTATAAAAGATAAATCAATATATTTTTTTAAATATTTTAAATATTAAAGTACTTTAATTTATACAAAACAATAACGCAGAAACTATATTCAAAATGCTCCTAATGTGTAACATATTTTATACCACTATCCGCTTTTGTATTTTCATCGCTTTCGTTTGAACGCGAAATCACAAAACCATTTTTCAATCAAAAGAACACAACACGGACGACAAATCGAGCAACTTGTCGTGTAGACTAAGTGCAAGCGAATGGTGTCTTTACAAGTTGTGTTGTCGCAACTGCCTGACTGTGACTCCAAGCAAGAACTAAATCTGCTTACCATACTTCTCATAAAGATCGATGTAAGTGAAATTCCTTAGGTTCTCAATTACATGGATTTTCTTAAAAGTTGGTCAGTATTTGTTTCGTCAAATATGCCTTTTGTGTGAATGAATATTTGCATTTGGAACGTCAAAAAGGTTTTCCTCAAGTGTAGTGCCTCTTCGAATTACCGCTTTGAGAACATGAATAGCTGCAATGGAAACATGAAAAAGGTTTTTCTCAACTGTGAGTCAGTATGTGTCTCTTCAAAACTCCCTTTCGAGAAAAGGAATAGTTGCAGTCGGAACATGTAAAAAGTTTTTCTACACTGTGAGTAAGCATGTGACGTGTCAAATATCCCTTTCGATAGCATGAATAATTGCAGTCGAAACATGAAAAAGGTTTCTCTCGACTGTTGGTAAGCATGTGCCTCTTCAAACTACCGTTTTGAGAAGATGAATATGAGTCATCATGTGTCTCGTCAAATCTCCCTTTCGATAAAATGAATATTTGCAGTGGGAACATGTAAAAGGTTTTTATTTACTGTGAGTCACCATGTGTCTCTTCAAATCTCCTTTTCTAGAACATGAATATTTACAGTCGGAACATGAAAAAAGTTTTTCTTTACTGTGCGTTAGCATATGACTAGTCAAATGTCCCCTTTGAGAACATGAATAGTTACAGCAAAAACACGAAAAAGGTTTTTCTCTACTGTGGGTCAACATGTGGATCTTCAATGAACCTCTTCGAGAACATGAATATTTACAGTTGGAACACGAAAAAGATATTCCTCCAGTATGGGTGCGCAAGTGAAGTTCTAACTTTGCCTTATAGAAGCTGGAGTAGTTACAATGGGGACAAGATAATCGTTTTTTAGGTTGTATTTTCAGATCTGTAATGAATCAGAAAAAAATACGAATAAATCTACTGTGTAAGCGCTGTTGACTCATAAACGTGAAAAAAGAAAGAATGAATTGTTATTTACCTGTTGTCTGGGTAATTCTTTGAAAGTGTTTTATGTCAATTTCCACATAGGAAATTCCCCCTCTATCTTATTCGGGGTTCTGGTTCTACTTTGAAGGTAACAGCCTCAACATTATAGTTACCTATAAAAAAACAAACAACAAAACGTACGTTGATATGCCAAGATGAATAGCGCGTCAAATTGAAATTACAGCCGTAAAAAACAAAATTATTTGGATATCAGGAAATACTATAACTAAGAGAGTAAATTGGCTTTACTCTGTCTGGGTAATTCTTTCCATGTGTTTTAAGCTTTTATTTTTAACATCTGGCAGGTCTTTTTCAGTTTCTTTATAAGGAATTCCCCCTTCATCTTCATCTCGGGGTCCTGGTTCCTTCTTGGTGGCAACAGTCTCCACATTATTACTACCTGGAAAAACAACAGTAGGTACAGTGATCATTTAAATGCCAAGACGAACAATACAACTCCAATAACTTCACAAAATACATTTCAAATTATTACGATCGCCCTCTATGAGAGATCCAGAATAAAGTTTTACATTAATTTTTTAAGAAAATATTTACAATTAAAGATACCATTAAATGACCATGTGTGAGTGAATTTAAATAAGACACTTAAGAAGTAATAAGAAGGACCCCAAATGTCTGCTTCAGGGAATAATGTTCTGAGAAGGAAAACCATTAGCTTTTGAGTACCTTCAATACGGAGTTTTGTTGTTTGTAGTCGATGGAATAATGTTTTCTTGCGTCAATGTAATGTGTTTTATTAATATACAGGGTTTTCCAATAAGAGGTGTTATTTTGAATAGCCCGCTATTTCGGTAGATGTTACTTTTGAAGCTATCATTTTTTGATATTTGACAAGTAGAAACTACGCTATTAATAAAAATGGAATGATACACGCTTCACCAACGCATTGAAATTATAAAATTCACTTGAGTGAATCAAATGCAAATCATCTTGAGTGATGAGGCCTATTTCTACCTCAGTGGCTTCGTCAACAAGCAAAATTGTCGCATCTGGGGCTCGGAAAACCCAAGAGTTATTGTTGAAAAGCCTCTCTATTCTCAACGTGTGACTGTTTGGTGCGGTTTGGATTGCAAACATCGGAATTGAACATTTAGGATTTTTACACATAAAACGCTGGCTGTGCAAGTACTCTCAGCATACCGCAAGTATTCCTTCTTTACACCTGGGAGGTTGAAGTCTATATCCGTATAGTGTATTTCACCTCTGTCTACTTCCTGGTTCAGATTTGATGAAAACAGTACCTGGATTTAATAGATCCATACATACATTTAATAGATCCATAGCTTTTTTAAAATAAACGACCGTATAAGGGTTCACCGTGTGTGTGTTCGTGAAAATCACAAATGTTCTACCGAAGATTATATACGCGATCCCTCGCAAATCGGTATTCCGCGGACTCCGCGAATTGAAGCATAAACCTCAAGTGGCGCTATGCAAGCCATATTTTTCTAAACGAAAAATGGATAATAAAATCACACGCCCGGACGGCACCCGCTTAAGTAAACTGCCCGATCAGCTCCACAATTAATGGATTCGCTCCATAAACGCTAGACCCGTTACGCTCCAGAATCGCATATCAGTCACCTTGTCGGAGACGCTGGACCCGTCTCCTGAACACGTTACTCTCGGACCAAAGCCCTGATGGTGCCAGCTGGATCCGTTTGGGACAGATCACCGCCGGCCGGATAGAAGCTCCCCGCCCACTTCCCGTTATTCAGTGGTTAGTCAGTCTAGATAGAATTAAAAACCAATTTTTGATCCCTGGGGGTAAGTGCCGACTTACCATGTATTTTCCATGATTTATACTTTGCAAAAACTATCATCTTTCATTTCACTACAATTAGTAGCACCTGTAGTCCTTTGTGTGCCCATGCCTTGGCGACAGTTTTCATGCTCTGCTCATCCCGAACATTACTCGAGGACCGAGTATTGGCGCGCAGTAAATCTGCAAAGTTCTGGATGGCATTAATTTTAAAATACGACCGGTAACAGAGCCTGTGTTATTGCGAGTGAATTTTACAGTTTGCGGACATAGAATGTATACATACTATAATATGAAAAAGAAAAAAAATGTATAGCTAGTTTGGGTTGCAAGAAGAAAATGGAGAAGTTAGAGAATTATAAGAAGATCTCGCCAGTTTGCGTAAATAGCACGTGATTATGAGAGAAGCATTTACACAATAAGTAGTAGTTTATAAAAATGAAATGAAGTATAAAAACCCTCTAGACCACAGCACTCGCTTCTAAGGTTTGATCGTCCCATTGATATCAAATAACTATGGAGGCCAAACGCTGGAGTGTTGTGTAGCAGGTATATTTAGTAAACTAAAAAGCATAAAATGGTGGATTATAAAAGATAAATCAATGTATCTGTATATATATTTTTAATTTATTAACTTCGATCTCGAAAACATTAATTGATAACTTTTACTATGTAAACTATTTTCACTTCTGAAGTTAACACAGAACAAACAAAAAATTCACACTTCTATGAATTTAATACGTAAAATTGTATTAACACATGTATTTTAAATGAAAAATAAAAACTAATTCCGAACTGGGCACTTTCCATTATATACTGGTAAGTGTACGAAAGTTGTGAATTAAAATTAATACAATACAATAATGAATAAACTATATTCAAAATTCTTACGTGTGATATGTAATACCGCTATTCGAATTAGTTAGTTAGTTAGTTAGTTGCCAATTGCTATCAATTACCACACTTAAATATATAAATAATATCAGACAACTGTAAAAGCCCACGCCAAGACATCGAACATTTACAAAAACGACAGTTTAGGGGCTATTTGCGTGGCCTACAAAATAGTACAGAATTTTTTAAAATAGGATATTTATATAACATATTCAAATATAGATAACTACCTATTGCAATCAAATATTTCATTATTTTAATATAATTTGGCCTTTGGCCTTTGGTCCCTCAACTCTTGACCGTAAGTAGCCTAACCTAAATAAGTTACTGACATTACCAGACCATCATAGCCGTCACCATGTTTGCTGCTTTATCATCTTCACCAATACAAGACCATAAACTTATACATATATTGTTCTTATTACTAATTATTTTAATCTGCTAGGCTGCCTTTACACTTGTAGCTTTTTTCCTGTTAGTTGCTCACGTAAGTATAAGTATAAGTCACTTACCGTAATTTATACCAAGTTACAAAAGTTTTTTTTACGTAAGTTTTTGACAGGTCTAATCGCTCACGCGGGATTTTACGGGTCTCTCACAGCTTATCAAAACAGATTGATAAGTTGAGATGCTTACAGTAAGTTTTGACGAACACTGTCGGGATGGTAAAACATAAATCTGCAACCGATTCGGTCTTTCTGGGACTTGTTTACTTGTCGCCATGAACAGCTTTATGATAATATATTATACACTGCAATAATCTATAGAGACTAACATAACATTATTTATCATTAACACAATGTCATGTTTAACAAATGCATGTGTAAATGTGTGATAATGATTCTAGTATTCGACTTCACGAACTGATGGATCAGCTATCAAACTTCACAACAAATTAATATCTCCAATGAATGCATACAAAAATAGAGCACAGAAAAATGTCAAAATGCATCGTCGTATTTCCTCATAATCATATTTTGCAAATTTTCTTCAGTGTTCTTTGTTCTTTGTCATTTGTTCAAATTTCTTGAGATTTTGGGTTTTTTCTTCTCAGATTAAAAAGTTTCATCTTAAGGAAATAAACTGTAAAAGTTAATTTTCTTAGTCAGATGAACCTTGCCCTCAGAAAACATTTCGATATATTTCTGCTTCAAGAACATTTTTATTTTTAAAATAGTTTTTTGGGCCAAATAATAAATCGAGCACTTACATTGTCTATGGTTGCACTTATTTTACATGGCCTTGAGTTTTTCTGCCTTGTCAACTGCTCCGCTCCGTAAGTCAATACTGCTTGTATATCTGTCGTTAAGTACTGTATAAACTTTTTGGATACAAAAAGCCCGAAGATATCGATCTAGAGAGTGGCTTATTAATGACACTCTCGTTCTATGCACGTTCTCTTGTGGTCCTGTCGGCTTGAGTGAGTTATAGCGTCGTGAGTGGTATATCTATCTGTGCGTCACCTGCCAATCGTTTCATCCTCTTCACAAACTCTAATTCTACATAACATCCCTTACTTAGTTCAAAACACGCAGTTAAATATATTATCCGATGCTTTGATAGTTATTGGTAAGTTCTAATACTGATATTTTCTACACGCGTATTTTGCAGACTCAAATGCAGAACTGCGGTGCTTAACTTTTTCAAGTTAGTGAATAACGCGTTCAGACTTATCAAATTTAGTTGATCAACTCAACGCTTGAAAGCATATTGACAATTGTCGCAATAGGAAATTATTTATTATCAATTCCAACCTGTATATTTTCTGGCCCACCAAACTGTTTTGGTTGGATACCTCTGATATAGAGTCAGATTACTGTAGTCTAACTATTGATGACGATTCTGTCAACCGTTTTTAATTGTCTTAACTTAAAAACCTATTTAATCAACATTATATTCCGGTTCTCAAATATTTGTTTTGCATACACTTCATCATTTTTAAAGACTATTCCAACCCACTAACACTCAAAGCTCATCGAAATTAGAGTTGCGTTGTTGATACAATATGCAGTTTCAGGTATATTTAATTGGATTGAACCTATTCTAAAACCCTACCAGTCTTGCCATGGATCTATTTAATCCAGAGAATGTTTCCATCAAGATGGAACCAGGGCCACAGGAAGAATGTGGAGGTAAAACGCCATATGTGGATATGGACTTTGATCTCCCAGATGTAAAGAAGGAATGTTTGCAGTATGCGGAGACTACTCGGAAAGCCAGTAAGTGATATTGCACATGTAAAAAATGTAGAATGTAAACTTTTAATGTTTCTGACTCCATGTCTGTTTTGAATTGTTACTGAATCATGAAGTGTTCCCAACGTCCTATCTTGCCGTAATTTTGTATTGACCTTACTATGGCATTTACAGGAAACGACCAAACCACAGCAACAGTCTTATTTTGGGATATATTATAAGTTGCACTAAAAATTATATTGATTATTTGACAAAAACTTTACTTAAACTTTGTACGGAATGTGCTCAAGAGTAAATAGTATTTCCTCCTTGAAGCATCGTTCATATGGCAGACATTTGGTGATTTTCTAAATTAACCTTAAAGCTAGTTAATAAATACCCGTGTCTACGTGGTTAATCAGCGATATCTTCATTCGTACATTTTTTGACTAAACATTTTTGTAGGTATCTTTTATCAGGAGATTTTTCAATGTGGATGAGTGTTTCAGGCGAACAATTATTGCTTATAAAAATAATATTTATCCTTTGTGCTATGCATAAAAAAAATCTTGTCTTAAAAACATTAATTTACCAAAAAAATAATATTTTTTGTAGGTACTTAAAAAAAAGTATTTTGAAGCATTCTCTCGGAGAAAGTAATTTTAAATGTAAAATGCTCTACATCTGGGCATATCAATGTGTTGTTTGGTTTTTGTAGGTAGCATTGAAGTGGAGACTGTTAGCTTCAAGATAGAACCAGGACCCCGAGAAGAAGACGGAGGGGGAATTCCTTATACGGAAATTTACGTAGAGCTGTCGGATGTTAAAAAGGAATGCCTAAAACGTTTTTATTTGACGAGAAACATGCGTATAAACAGTGGAGAAAACACTTTTTCATGTTCAGACTGCAGTTATTCGTGTATTCGTAGGGATCATTTGACGAATCACATGCTAACCCACAGTGGAGGAAAACCTTTTTCATGTTCCGAGTGCAAATATTCATGTTCTCAAAAGGGAGCTTTAAAGAGTCACATGATGACCCACAGTGGAGAAAAACCTTTTTCATGTTCACAATGCAACTTTTCATGTTCACGAAAGGCATATTTGACGACTCACATGATGTCTCACGGTGGAGAAAAACCTTTTTCATGTTCCGTCTGCAATTATTCATGTTATCAAAAGGGATCTTTAAGGAGACACATGCTTATCCATAGTGGAGAAAAACCTTTTTCCTGCTTCAAATGCAAATATTCATGTTCTCAAAAGGGAGCTTTAAAGAGTCACATGATAACCCACAGTGGAGAAAAGCCTTTTTCATGTTCACACTGCAACTATTCATGTTCACGAAAGGCATATTTGACGATTCACATGGTGTCTCACGGTGCAGAAAAACTTTTTTCATGTTCCGAGTGCAACTTTACATGTTCACGAAAGGCATATTTGACGATTCACATGGTGTCTCACGGTGCAGAAAAACTTTTTTCATGTTCCGAGTGCAACTTTTCAAGTTCTCGAAATAAAAATTTGAAAAGACACATGCTGACGCACGGTGGAGAAAAGCCTTTTTCATGTACTGAGTGCAACTATTCATGTTCTCAAAGAGGTAATTTGACGACACACATGCTGACTCATAGTGGAGAAAAACCTTTTTCATGTTATGAGTGCAACTATTCATGTTCTCGAAGGGGTAATTTGAAGATACACATGCTGACTCACAGTGGAGAAAAACCTTTTTCCTGTTCCGACTGTAACTATTCATTTTCTCGAAGTGGAGATTTGAAGAAACACATGCTGACACACAGTGGAGAAAAACCTTTTTCATGTTTTGAGTGCAACTATTCATGTTCTCGAAGGGGTAATTTGAAGATACACATGCTGACTCACAGTGGAGAAAAACCTTTTTCCTCTTACGACTGCAATTATTCATCTTCTCGAAGTGGAGATTTGAAGAAACACATGCTGACACACAGTGGAGAAAAACCTTTTTCCTGCCCTGAGTGCAAATATTCATGTTCTCAAAAGGGAGCATTAAAGAGTCACATGAAGGCCCACAGTGTAGAAAAACCTTTTTCATGTTCCCACTGCAACTATTCATGTTCTCGAAAGGAAACTTTGATAAAACACATGCCGACCCACAGTAGAGAAAAACCTTTTTAATGTTCCCTGTGCATCTATTCATGTTCTCAAAAGAGTAATTTGACAAGACACGTGCTTACGCACAGTGGAGAAAAACCTTTTATATATTCCGAGTGCAACTATTCATGTTATCGAAAGAGAGCTTTTACAAAACACATGCTGACCCACAGTGGAGAAAAACCTTTTTTATGTTCCCAGTGCAATCATTCATGTTCTTATAAGAATAATTTGACAAGACACATGCTTATCCACAGTGGAGAAAAACCTTTTTCATGTTCCTAGTGCAACTATTCTAGTTCTCGAAAGCAAAATTTGACAAGACCCATGAGGACTTACAGTGGAGAAAAACCTTTTTCATGATCCTGCTGCAGTTTTTCAAGTTTTCAAACGGGACATTTGACGGTACACATGCTGACTCACAGTGGAGAAAAACCTCTTATTCCTATTTCTGATATTCCTGTTGCAGTTATTCATGAACTGATAGGGGACATTTGACATGGTAAACATGTCGACTCACAGGAGAGAAGAATATTTTTCTTTTTCCGATTGCAACTATTCGTGTTCTCAAAAGCAAAATTTGACAAGAAACATGCGGACTCCCAGTGGAAAAAAACCTTTACCATGTTTCTACTGCAATGGATTGTTTTCAAAAGTAACATTAGACGAGTCACATGCGGACAGTCACAGTGGAGAAAAACCTTTTTCTTGTTCCAATTTCAACTCTCCTTGTTCTCAAAAGCAAAATTTTAAAAGACACAAGCGGACGCATTTACAGGATAGCCTTGCTTGAAACATATATCGAATCTTAGATCTGACGTGATAATAGGGAATCTTCAGTATTCAAAGATAATATCATTCATGAGTGGTTAAAATCGTTTTTGTTTCCATAGAATTTTTCCTATTTTTTATCGCAAGGTAAAATATATGATTTGTTTTCCTTGAAAACTTTATATCAAATTATTTTTTACAACAGAATTGTTCGTCTTGAGTCCAGGGGCTAAAATAATCATATGTGAAAAACTGTGAAAGACAACCGTTCTCGCGTTTTGTGCAGAAAGTTCTCGCGGGCTGCAGGATCACCACCCCTAATCTAAGGACGGGATATTTCATAGAATTTGAACAATTCATCAAATTTCAACGTTAATTTAGTAGTACTTAAGCATACACCTGTATTAATTACAACCAAAGATGCTCTTGGATAATTGGAAAATTGTTTTCTTAAACTTGCTGACCAATATGAGCATTTTTTCCTCTCAATTATTATATCGGGGATTATTAAAAATCTAAGACTGTTGACTCAGACCTATGACGTTATTGACACTGCGCACACTCCTTATAATCTCCCACGTGACGCATCAGGACTGCCAACATGGCCATACATAACATCCTTTCCTCCTTTATTTTTTTTTTTATTTTCTAACAATTTACAATACCAAATAAAACTTAAACATAATCACTATGACTAAATCTGACAGGAGGTTTCACCAATCTGCCAGCCCTAGTTACTACATCAGTTTTCCCACTAGTGCTGGGTAAAGGCTCACTATCATTTTTATTTTCTTGACTTCCCAAGTCATACCATTTATCGGGATTTTCATAATTTGATTTTAACTTAATGCAACTTTTTTTTATTTGGTTAACATGGACCTTTTTTACCTCTCCTCCGATTAAAAGAATTAAATACACCCATGAACTTAATTTTACCTTAATAGTTCCCTGAACCCATTTCATAGGACCTTTCAAATGTCTTAAGTATACCAATACATTATCATTTTCCTCATACTCTGTCAATGCATTTTTACTTGATTGCTTACTTTTATTTACATTATTTTCTTCTGTCAAAACATGAAGAGGTGTACGTGGCTCATACGAAAATATTTTAGCCATAGGAGACAAACCCGTGACAGAAGTAGGGGTGGAACGATAAGTATACAAACAATCTATTATACGTTGAGCTGGTGACAAAAATTTAGAATTTTTTGAAAACATAAATTTTTTTAAAAATCTTTTTGAATGTTTGAACAGATCGTTCTGCTAATCCATTTGACTTGGGATTATATGGTGGAGAAAATAATAATTTAATAGATTTTTCTTTACAAAAAATAGAAAATTCTTTACATGAAAATGGAGGACCGTTATCACAAACAATAGTTTTCGGAAACGCAAACCTGGAAAAAACTTCACTTAATTTTGATAACAAATCCGAATATTTAGTATTTTTCGTATAAAAACATTCTATCCACTTTGAATATGAATCACAAACTAACAAGTATTTGGAACCTTTTAAGTCAAAAAATCCAAATGGACTCTTTCCCATGGACTTTCAGCAATAGACCAATTATGACGCACATTTTTGTTAGCTTTTTGTACCGACTGACACATTTCACATCTAGAAATAATATCTTCAATATCTTGATTCATACCTAACCACCAAACATAAGAACGAGCAAGAATTTTTGATCTGACTATACCAGGATGACCATAATGTATTAAATTTAAGACTTTAGACTTAAGAGATTCTGGTATTACAATTCTGTCACCAAATAAAAGACATTTTCCCTTGACCGACAGTAAATTTCTGAACTTGATATATTTTTTAATTTCTGGACTTGACAAGTTTTCAATCCAACCGATTGAAACATACTTAATGACTTTAGATAACATTTCATCTTTTTCAGAATGACTTTCAACTTCTGAAAATGGAATTAAGGGTGTTGACATGTATACAAAATTACATTCCTCTACATTAAATTGTTGTTCACTTGGCAAACGTGACATCACATCAGCTTGAGGAATTTTCAGTCTATTTTTAAAAACTAATTTATAATTGTACGCGGACAATATTATAGACCATCTTATGAAACGTGATGCAGCTAAAACGGGGACTTTTTTATCTTCGGCAAATAAAGACAACAATGGAGCATGATCAGTATATATAGTAAAATGACGACCAATTAAATATTTATGAAATTTTTTGATTCCAAAAATAACAGCAAGGGCTTCCTTGTGCAATTGGCTATAATTTCTTTGAGCTGAATTTAACGTTGCAGACTCAAAAGCTATAGGAAATTCTTGATTCTTTACGACATGACTTAAGACACATCCGACACCGTATGCACTGGAGTCGACTGTAAGACACAATGGTTTTGACGGATCAAATAAAACTAACATAGTTTTATCTGACAAGAGAGACTTACTATTTATAAATGCTTTTTCGCATTCATCAGACCAACACCATTCTACATTCTTTCTTAACGGCCCTCGCTACTAAATGTTTCTAGCGCGAATTCGAATATCTAACTCGCTGCACCTGGCAGCTGGCCGGTGCGTTCCATTCAATACAAGACACGCACAGAGCAAAACAAATTATTATTAGTTAAAGATATTGTGATTATGAAAATAATGTTAAAATATATTTTAGAATGTAATGCAATATTACAATAGCTTGATTCATGGAGGAGGTTCTCAGTAACAACATTTAATATAACATTTTATTTGGATTTTTTTTTTGATAAATACAATTATAAAGAGTTACAAAAGGCTTCCCTTTGTTCCAGCCTGGTTTCGCAGTACGGCGGGGCACTGTTAATACTAAATTGTATAGTTTAATTTGAGGTCACGGGTTCAAAAGCCGGCGAGGACAAAACAAATTTAATTTAATTTATATAAGTATGTCATATTATAGAATTAAAATAAATTTTATTTAGTTACATATAATGAATCTGTACCTCGTTCAAAAGTGGAAGATACATTCAGTATCACCCTGGTGAGAGACCATAATTCAGGATTGAAAGTTGCTTGAGAACGGCGTAGATATGTTTAGTGACTAGATCTGAATAGCCTGGAACTTTCCAAACCCCCATCTTCCCTATCTCTAAAAATGTAGACCACATACATAAGGAATATAAATGAAATTTCTTTTGAGGACACTTCAATGAAAATGTTATTGATCTTCTTAAAAATTCTTTCATGTTTTGGTTTTAGCTGAAACCAATTTTACTTTACTTCTTTTCGGTATTACGCACTTTGAATTACTCAGGATTTATAATAGGCATGCAGCGATTATGTCCAGGATCAATTAATTCGGGTAGCATGCAAAAATTGTAAAAGCGATTCAGCTGTTCAACCATATTAGTCTGCCGAAATTCGTCATCCCGTAAAATTTTTTCGATTTTTATCCGAGTTCAGTCCATACAACAAACATACAAATAGCTTTTTTTGTTACATGTAATTGGCCCTGAACCTGGTAAAACCAATCGTGAGATGTATTTACCAGAATTTCTCCATTTTCGCTAACATAATTTTTTTGGATTTTACTGCTTCTTATATGAGCATGCTGCGTGCTGCGAAAGGACATTTAATTTCAATCACGGTGTATTCAGAAGAAATTCCATCTGGTGTCGCACCCATATACGGATACTCTTCATGTATGAAAAGACCACACTTTTTTATGGTAATGCTTTCTAGTTCTGCAAGCTCCTTCAGGACATTGTATTCATGTTTGACTTTGACTTTGGACAATACCCTCAACACTACATCACTTGTTCCTGTATTCTCTCTGAAACCAAACTGATTGCTAGAGAGTATATTATATGTTTCTAAGAATGATACCAATCTCGACATAGCTAATCTCTCTATTACTTTTGAAAGAGTATTGAGTAAGAATGTAGGTCTGTAATTATTAACATCTAGACGATCTCCATATTTAAAAAGGGGAATTACTTTAGCTTTCTTACAATGAGAAGGGAACATCCCACTCTCGAAGCTAATACAGTGTTTTCCAATAAGAGGTGTTATTTTGAATAGCCCGCTATTTCGGTAGATGTTACTTTTGAAGCTGTCATTTTTTGACATTTGACAAGTAGAAACAACGCCATTAATAAAATGGAACGATACACGCTTCAACAACGCATTGAACTTATTAAAATTCACTTGAGTGAATCAAATGCAAATCATTTTGAGTGATGAGGCCCATTTCCACCTCGGTGGCTTCGTCAACACGCAAAATCGTCGCATCTGAGGCTCGAAAAACCCAAGAGTTATTGTTAAAAAGCCTCTTCACACTCAACGTGTGACTGTTTGGTGCGGTTTATGGTCCGGCAGAGTCATTGGACCTTACTTTTTTGAAAATGAGGCTGGAGCAACAGAATGGACAACAGTGAATGGACTGCGCTACCGAAAAAAAATGAATGATGTTTTATGGCCGGAATCGGATGGTATTAATCTGGACAACGTTTACTATCAACAAGACGGCGCTACGTGCCACACAAGCAACGAAACCATTGATATTTTACGATTAAATATCAAAATTACACCTCTTATTGGAAAACTCCTGTATTTACAAGGTGAGATATGAGACAAGCTAATTCGGATACATGCATTTTATACACCATAACACTTAAAGAATCAATACCGCACGAGAAAGACATTTTTAAATCATTTATCACATTTGTGACTTCAGAAATGCTAGTTGGTTTAAAATAAAAATTGTCCCCTGTAACGTGAAGTTCAGATTTAAAATCATTCACCAGACACATCTCAATAGTTTTATTAGCACTGCACAAATTACTAGCGAAGCTTGGACCAATGTCACTGAAGAAGTAATTTATATGATTAGTAATTATATTTGGACTCTCTTCTATTGAAGTAATAATACTATTAATTTTCAATTTTTTAAGGAAGTTTGTTTCTTTAGTTGTTTAGTGACTAGATCTGAATAGCCAGGAACTTTCCAACCCTCCTTTTCCCTATTTCTAAAAATGTGGACTACATACATTAGGAATATAAATGAAATTTCTTCTGAAGACACTTCAATGAAATAAAATGTTATTGATTTCTTCGAAACAATTCCTTTTTACATGTTTTGGTTTTAGCTGAAACCAATTTTACTTTGTTTCTTTTCGCTATTATGCACTTTTCTAAACACTCAGGATTTCTAATAGGCATGCAGCGATTGTGTCGAAGATCAATTAATTCGGGTAGCATGCAAAAATTGTAAAAGCGTTTCTTGACATTATCAAGCTCGAAGTCATTTTGGGTACGTAATTAGTGTCGACAGTATCCCGTTTGCAAAAGTATGCCCGTTCCTTGCATAGTGAGTGGTCTCCAAATACATGTTTTGGACCATTCAATATATCCAAATAAAACTGTTTTATTTTTCCTAATTCAAAGTCTTCCGGTACGTTATTGCACAACGTACAGCCGTTCTCAGGCGTAAAATACGGCTTGACACAATCTTCCTCAATGCTAAGGGATACTTCTAACAGTGATTTAAGTTTTTTGCAATAATTTCGAAGTAAGTGATTTCGGCATTCGATCTTTTCGACTGAAACATTTTTATACGATGTGCTTCTTTTATTTTATTGTAAGTGCTGGAATATTTTATATACTTTTATATTTTAAAAACATCAAATTGTTTATTACTATATTTATTAGAAACCCGAAAAAAGGTTAACAATTAATTAATTCTTAATAATATGAAATTGTTTATTACCTAGAAACCCGAAAAAATGCTAACAATATATTAATTCTTAATAATATTAAATTGTTTATTACCTAGAAACCCAAAAAAATGTTAACAATAAATTGATTCTTAATAATACTATTTGACACTACACAGCTTCGACGGAAACGCACAGATGAAACATAAAAAAAGGCGACACACTATTATAGTCCCTACGCGCAACGCATAGAGTGGAATATTGTTGAAACGTCTCATGGAAGTGTAATAATTACGCGGAATTTCGAACTTTGAAAAAATATTGACACGACGGACCGTAGAAAGCGTGCATTCACGGCCACCTCATAGAGCCGAATGAGTAGGAGAATTATTTGATGTTCATTATATAGTATTTAACGAAAATAAATTGTTAGTAAAAACACATATCTCGACAGAAAAATGTATTTATGATAGCCTAGCGTGGCTACATTATCGATATTTTGACGATTAATAACTTAGATTGTCGTTTGAATCTGACAATTCATGATTCTTCATACAACGATTGAGATCGCTAGTAAGGAAGGCCCTTAATAAATTATGGAGTGGTTCTAGTACAGTAGGACACATAGGAATAAAATTCCTATAAAAATTCAACATTGACAAATACGATTTTAGTTGAGTAACATTTTCTGGACACCCAGTAGACTTAATTTTCTCAACTTTCGACAAAGACGGACTTTTGCCTTGACCTGACAAAGTAAAACCTAAAAATTCAAAAGAAGATACAAAAAATTCACTTTTTGACACATTAATTTTTATATTAAACTCATTTAACTTTGACAAAACTTTTTCTAAAGTATTACAACACTCCGTTTCATCTTTACCACCTACACAAATATCATCAATGTATGCATCACAGTTTTTTATGCCTCCCAAGACTGTATCAATGACCATTTGAAATGTGGCAGGAGCCGATGACAACCCAAAAGGTAAACGATTGTAAACATATAAACCATTACATGTATTAATTGTTAGTAATTCTTTACTAGAATCTGACACAGACAACTGTAAATATGCATTTGTTAAGTCTAATTTACAAAATACTTGACAACCTGAAAATTTATTAAAAATATCCTCTGGACGTAGAATAGGATATTGATCAATTCTCAATTGTGGATTGACTGTAGACTTTAAATCTGCACATAAACGTATTTTTCCATTTTGTTTTGGTACACAAACTATTGGAGAAGACCAAGTACTATATTTAACTTTAGAAATTATGCCTTCGCTTTCAAGACGATCTAGCTCTTGGCATACTTCTGCACGCAGTGCATAAGGGACCTCATATGCTTTGTGGAAAACAGGAGTTGAATTATTTTTTAAACTTAAATTTACCGAAAACTCTTTAATTGGTATGTCGTTATTCGTTTTAGAAAAAGAATTCAAATATTTTTGTTTCAATTTTTCGACAATGTTTGATTTATTTTTTCCACTGACAGACACTGAATTTACAGTATTATCATTACCAATATTTGACATAAAAGAATTTATAAATGTATTTTCCCAAGACGGATTCAAAACATTTATCCAATTTCTACCAAGAATAGCTTCAGACGATAGATTTTTAATAACTAATACTGGTTAATCCACGACCAATTTAGAATCATCTTTTACACTTACTTTTGCAATAAAAAATCCAAAACAATATAAATTTTGACTATTTGCTGTAAACAAATTACCATAGAACTGACTTAATTTACAAGTTTTGAAAAATTTTATGTACATTTTGTGACTTATCAAGGTCGATGAACTCCCTGTGTCAATCATGAAGGACATTTTCCTACCGTTTACAAACAAATCAATATTAGCTGTTTCAGACACGGACATATTTAAAACATTTATATTACTCACACATTTTACATGATTAATAACAATTGATTTTACACTAGAACAAAATTTTGACGTATGACCGTATGTATTACACTTGTAACATTTCCAATTCCTTGACGGACATGACTCTGGTTGATGACTGATAAAACACCTCTCGCATCTTTTTCTGGGATTTCCACGTGATGGAGATGAAAGACGACTTGATGACATTGAACTCCTTTGACCTTGTTGCGGACTAGTACTCCTTTGACGTGACGTTTTCGGCTTTACTTCGAAAACTCCCGATGAAAGATCTTCTTTGTGTAATATTTCTGCAGAACAACTTACTGTCTCCATATTCTTCACAATTTTTTTTGCTTTTTCGAAACTCAGCGATTCATCTTCAGACAGTAATCTTATAGTCAAGGCTTCATTTTTCACACCGCACACCAATTTATCCCTCAAGGCTTCATCCAGAAATGCTCCAAAATTACATGATATTGACAGACTTTTTATTTCTGAAATGTAATCATCAATTCCCTCGTTCGACTGTTGCTGACGATTATAAATTTATATCTTTGGGCGATCGTACATTTTTTTTCTTCATATTTATTTTGAAGTGTTGTTACAATCTCGTTATAAGTTAACTCTTCAATATTTTTCGGATGAACTGTTTCTTTTAAAATTTTATATTTTTCCGCACCAATAATCATACAAAGATATCCAATTTTCTCTTTGTCCGTAATATTAATTACTTTTAAATAAATTTGAACACGTTCTAAAAACATTCCGAAGGTTTCACAACTCGACTCGTATTGCGGCACTGGCAAAGTACTCGTAGACATGTTAAAATGATTGAAAAAACAAAGACGAAATCACTGTTTTACACTGGACTTAATATTACTCGTTATTAATTTAACTTTTTCGATTATCCTCGTCGCTAATTATTATATCGGGGATTATTAAAAATCTAAGACTGTTGACTCAGACCCATGACGTTTATTGACACTGCGCACACTCCTTATAATCTCCCACGTGACGCATCAGGACTGCCAACATGGCCATACATAACATCAATAACCTTTTCCTTGCCGCGATAAAAATATCTTCTTCATGTTGTCTTGTAACAATGCAATACTGTATGAGTTTTGGATGTTATTATGCATTTTTTGTCGAAAAATAGTTTTGAAATTTTTCACGGGTAATTCTATAAATTTGGGACATATGAAGATTGAATAATTATTTGAGGATTGAATACTTGTCTTGTACTTTTCTGAAAGTACCTGTAAGAACTAGCACTGACAAAATCCTTAACATACTCAATATCATGTCACTTAAACAACTCTTTTCTAAAACAATACTCCCTTACATTCATATATACAAAACACGAGAAATAACAACTAACACATGTATATAAAATACTAAATCTCAAGGTCCTAAACATATCCAACAAGCAACTACAACATACAACATTTAGGCAAAAAACCTTCCTATGTTACTAAACTTTACAGTAAAATCGCACTCGCATTTAAAACTCACAACAATATTTTAACATTTAATTATCAAATAAAAAGCTGCAAACAAAACATAGGGAGATCAGAAATAGATAAATGCAGACTGAAACTGAAACCACTCAACACAACATAAAAACACCATAATAATAATAATTAGATGATTTGTATAACGCCGTTTTTATGCAAAAACACCACAATCACCATGTAATATATCCATAATTATTTCGGAAAAAAACGTATTCATAATTAGATTAATTAATATTATCTATCCAAATAAATTTTAACCATATTTAAATGAAATCCACGGGAGATCCCAGTGAGGATATCATTATATATATTTGTCAAAAAAGTAGATAAAAAACTAAATATTATTTATGATTTTCACGGCCAAAAGTATTTTTGTTATTTGTTTTTAGGGTGTTATGCCGTGTTGCGCTTACTTTTTCTTTAGCCAACGTTTCGGACAACGTTACAGTGTCCATCATCAGGGCAGATGTCACACATCTGCGAGTGCCCCTTTATATAGTGCACTCCACAGATGAAGTACCTCGGCCCCACCATTGACCCGTACCTCAAATGGAATATACATACTCAGATCATGGCAAATAAAATTAGGTAAACAATACATTTCTTCAGATCCGTAAGGAACTCCCTTAACTTACAAAAACGATTTATTTTGCAATAACCTAATCTATCATTGAGTATGGTATCATTGCATGGGGAGGGGGTACTTCATCAGCTCTAGATCCTGTTGAAAAGGCGCAGAAAAAAATTATGAAAATTATCCTCAAACTGCAAACAGTAACTTAATTTTCAACATAATGAGGGTATTTGATGTTCGACAGATCTATGTAAAAACTATCCTCGTGCATCTCTTTAAAAACAAACACGTGCTTTACGAAAAAAAAACTAACTTAAGATTTACGCGTAATTCGAACAAAGACATATTGCAAGTTCCAGCACTTTCTTCCACCTTCGGTCAACGTAGCTTTAGATACTTTGCCACAAAAATATTCAACATGCTCCCAGAAAATATTAAACTGAGTCAAACACAGAAAGAGTTAAAAAAAAATGTTAAGATTTGGATTTATTCAAATGATCGAGCATATACTGGTGCCCTCACCCAAACGCCTTTTCACTGACAGTTATTGTAGTATGTATGGTGATAAAACTTGCTGTATTTGTATTGTGTAAATGCAAACAATACTGAAACCTAACCAAATGCTTTGTCACTGTAAGTTATTATAGTATGTATTGTGCTTAAACTTTCTGTATTTGTATTTTCTATATGTAAACAATAATGTAACCTAATATAATGGATTGCTGTATTGGAACCCATATTAAACATTTATAAGCAAACCATAGACAAAATGCGAGAAAAAATTAACTAAAAATTCTGGCTAAATACAGGTTCGCCTAGTGAGGCAGGTTATGCACAACCTAAAATATAGTATATATTATGCTATTTCTTTATAACCCTCTTACATTCATATTTACTTTTTTCTTATATTAGAAACTGCTGTATTAATGTAACATTATTCTTTCAACAATTTCATTGTTTCTAACTGAAATATAATTATACAACTTACTAATGACAAATTATATATTCTGTATTTTTTTGATGAAATAAATAAATAAAAAATAAAACAAAAAATAAATAGAAAGATTTGTGTAAAAATTTTCGATCATTTTAGCAAAAAAAATATTGTTTTCGCAGGCGTACCACAAGGGTCCATACTAGGCCCTACCTTGTAAATAATATATTTTAGGGAAAGAAAATTATTTTTTCTCATGTAAAACATTACGTTTATGCTGACGACACTTCATTAGTTATTTCACATGAGGATTTATTAATAGCGAGTACTTTACTGCAAATTGACTTTGTTACTCTTCAAAAATGGTCACATGATGTAGGTTTAATAATCAATGCTAAAAAAACGAAGCTTATGCACATCAGATCTCCTCATAAAAACATCACCATAACTCCTAAAATTATTTCTCGTTATTTTATCTGCATCCATAACTTTGTAATACAACCATGCTTATGTAAAAATATTGAACTCGTTTAAAAATACGTAGAAATAGGCTTAACAATTGATTGTAATTTTAAATGGGATATACATAATTATACAAAAAGTCTGCACACGACTTAGAGCTATAGTGAGCAAACTTTATAGATTGAAGTTTTTTGTTCCGCCAAATACCCTTAGAATAGTATACCTGTCATTGGCGGAATCCCTAATAAGATATGGAATAACTTCATGGGGACATTCAACAAAAACAAATCTTCTTTCAGTCCAAAATGTGCAATATTTTTTGGTAAAATTATTATTAAACAAAACTAAATACGAACAACGACATGACTATACAATTCTGTAAATTTATTATCTGTTCATGCTATATTGTGGCTTAAAATTGCGAGTCAGCATAAATCTCAATTTGAACATAATAAAATAGTGACATATGTTCATAATACACAACTAATTGCAAACGATGGACTTGTAGTTCCCAGATACCTGAATAAATACGGTCAAAGAACTCTAGAATACCTCGTTTCATTAATTTACAACATGTTACCAAACTTAATAAAAAGCTGTGAATTGACTCACAGAAGGAAATGTATGTAAAAAAAAAGGTTATGTGAAAGAATTGTTTTATGCTAATGTAATTATGTGTATATTTTATGTACTTCGCAGCCTTAATTATTGTATGTTAAATAGACCATTTAGCAAATTTTACAGGAGACGTTTTTTTTGTTTTTACAGGCAAATTCTAAAAAATTCTCGATTTTGGTAATTTTGTTTAGTACATATGTGCGTTTAGTTGTTAGAAAACAACTAAAAATCAACATGGCCGCTCATTTTAACTAGCCGACTCCTGATTGGTTGAAAGTGGAGATTGAACATTCAAGACCTCAACGTTCGGCGGGATGTTGAACAAATATATATTATGAACTTTAAAAAAAAATTATATTCATAACGTTGAGTGTTTGAATGTTCAATATCCGGGAGTTTGAACAAATAAGAACTAAAAAATTGTTCCGTGAGTGGATATTGGCACTCGAAAAATGCTGAAAATGTCACTTAAAAAAAAAACAAAAACATGTTTTTTTAGCTTCATTAATGCGCAATAGGCTAATTAACACATTGGCATTCATATCTCAGTTTTGCAAAAAAGGGTCTATTGAACACACAAGAACTAGGACAGCGAGTAGGTATGATAAAATATAGATTACAGGCTTGCAGTAGATAGTGCTGTAGTCTATAGTAGAAAGTAGGTATGATAAAATATAGTTTACAAGCTTAAGGTACACGGTGCACTAGTCTATAGTAGACAGTAGGTATGATAAAATAAAGATTACAGGCTTACAGTAGACAGTGTAGTAGTTTATAGTAGACTGGCGTCCTTCATTTGAGAAATATTTTAAGATTTGGAAATGGGAAGTGAAAGAGATCGTACAGAAGCGACATAGTTTGAGTTTGAAGAACTTCCTAACGTGATTGTTTTACAAATCAGGTTGGAACTTTACTCTAGCTCTTTGCTGAGTTACTCCTGCTCTGATGACGGATGATGTATAACTCAGGTTTGTGGTCCCAGGTGGAACTGTGTTGCCAAATTATTATTAGGAACTTCAGGATGAGAATTTGGAACAATACAACAAAATCAGCCCAAACTGAACCAGAAAAAACACAGCAATAATGTAATAATTTTTATTTGCTAAATCTCGCAATTTTAATAACAGAAATATGTACTTAAATACAGGTTTGCGGAAAGAATTTATGTTTACTCATCAATATTTTTTTTTACAATAAGGGTAAAAATATTATTTTTAATATTTCCAAAAGGTAGTTTGAAACATGCTGTATAGAATCAGCGCATCTGTTTGAGTGGTTAATATGTTCATTGTTATTCAAGATTATGTTATTCAACATTCTATGTTATTCAAGATTATTTAAAATATTATTTAGTAGTTGGTGGCCTTTTTAGGACAATTCTTGCGGGCCACACAGGTAGCATCCGCAGCACTCTTCTTCAGGAAGCCGAACTTGCAGCGGCACCCCATTGCTGGCACCTTGTCCTTGCATTGGGCCACCGTGGGGCACTCACACGTGCCACCGGCGCAGGGACTCGGAGAGGCCACCAATTCGGAGTTGGGGTCAGTGCAGCCTGGAATCAGAGTGTTTATTTGTTACAATGTTGAACATGTGGGCTTGGGTGCGAAAATGAACAATCTGAATTGATATTGCTTATTCAATATGCGGTGCTAACGGTATGGAAGATTGACACCATCTACAGTTTCTTGTGTTTAGAATTAACCAAATGCTTGTGTAGTTAGATACAATGCAGAATGAGTTAATGATGAATATCAATAACTCCACAGTTATATTTTTACAAAAGAGAGTACGAAAGCAGTACGAAGTCTCGTCGTGAATAATGAACACTTGTAGCTGGTGGACGAGTTTGTGTATTGAGAGATGGAAATGTTGAAAGAAGAATAAATGTAGGACTGACAGCGGTAGTGGCTAATGAAAAGTTGTCAAGAGAAGCAAGGCTAACAGTCCACAATGGAGTGTTGGTACACACCCTGGTGTATGGCAGTGAGGCATGACACTGGTACAGGAATGATTTAAGAGGAATGCTCATTGGAAAGATTGTTTCAGTTGATGCCGCTATGCCATCAAATCGATACCTTTTAGTCATAATCAGACACTAAAAATGAGGTTCGTACCAAAATAAAACCCTTTTGATATAACTGTGCATTCTCTGGGTCAACGCCCTCTGAGCCTTTTCTGTTTCTGTGCCTTTTGGTGGTACAACAAATAAAAAAGTATTACTTCTATAGGAAACACACAAGAGGTACTGCAAGGATTAGTATTGGGTCCAACATTGTTTGTAATTTTCATAAAAGTTACCGGCTGTAGCTTGCCACTGGGTTGACCTATAGCACAGGTTATTCATTGAATTGTTCTCGGGGCGGTGGTATCCAAAATGAGAATATTTGTAATTCATCAATCAATGTGTTCTTACATTTTTCTGGTTTGACGCACTGATTGGCCAGGCCTCTCACGAATCCAGGTAGACAGCGACACGCGACAGGGCAACCGGGCGGCTTTGTACATTTGGCTGCTGCACCTGAAAACACCATGGCGCAAGTCCGGTCCGCGCACAGCGCGCAGGTGTCCACTATTTCATTCGCACCACATTGGGGGGCTGGAAATATTAAGAAATTCGTAATAATATGCAAATTCAAATCAGAAGGGGCTGCAATGCATGAGATATGTGTCCACTCTCAATAGTAATACACCATAAAAATTGCATTTGAAAAAAAAGTAATTTTTCAATTCTTACGTGAATAATGGGAATTTCTCGCTTTTCAATGAAATAAGACGACATTGTGATATTTTAAAATAAGATATTTGGTAATAATATTGATATTTGAATTGTGAGTATTAGTTTGATGAAAATAATAGTAATTACTTATTGGTGTAAATTCTGTAATTATGTATGTATCAAAGGACCATTGATTGTATATAATGTTTAATATGTTGAGTGATCTCATTTGATTCAGAGTTATTGAAAACATAGTAAACATTATCTCACTCGACCTTGGAGGATATTATTCCTCCAAGCCCTTGATCTAGTTTATAAACATTTATTTAAGAAGAAAGTCATCTAAAAGAACTAACTTGGCCGCGCAATACACTTCCCGCCCTTGTCCTTGACAAATCCACTCTTGCATTTGCAGCCATCTGCTGGGTTTGCGTTCAAGTCTCCCTGGCATGGTTTAGCTGCAAAAAGAGTTATGCAAAGGCATCGATAAGAAATTTTTACATACCTATGTAAAAATGTATGACGCTTAAAATACAATGTAATCGATTGGCGTTTTTGGTTGGGTAAAAGAGAAATATTTGACGGCCTCTGTTGTCGAGGGGTAAGACTATCAATTAAGAATCTGTAGTTCGCTGGTTCGAATTGGATCCCATCCCGCACAAGTAAAGATAATTTGAAATTTTGACAATTATTTCATCAAATGTATATTTGCGGTACGTTACAGAGTGTAAGATACTCTCAATATCGCCCTGGTGTAGGACCAACATTCAGAATGGAAATGTTGCTTGAAATGAATTTATATGGTGTGGGGTGACAGGATCTGAATAGTATTCCTCCACCTTCCTCTTACCTCCTCCTCTCCTTAACGTTCCCACTATATCCAGCTTCACAACACATCTGCTTGACTGGAAAGCATTGCAGAAGCACTAATTGTTGCAGGTCTTGTTGACGATGGTGCAATACTAGCAAATGATATCACAGTAAGGCACAAGTATCGTAGTTGTTTGGACTGAGCTGGACATTGCTTGACTGTAATGCATATGTTCTTGGCATCCCTGGCGAAACCCATCTCACAGTAGCATTTATTGTTGCTTGATTTTGATGGTGCAACACAAGCAAGTAATAACGCAGTAAGATACTTAGGTTTGGTAGTTATTTGAATGTTGATTGGACTGGTATAAACACTGCTCGACTGAAATGCAGACATTGTTGGCGTCCCTGGAGAAGCCCACCTTACGGTAACACGTCTTGTCGAAAGCCTTGTTGATGATAGTGCAACACTAGTAAGTGATATTACAGTAAGGCACACAGATCTGATAGTTGATGGTTGTTGTTTAGACTAACCTGGACACTGCTTGACTGGAATGCAGACGTTCTTGGCGTCCCTGGCGAAGCCCGCCTTGCAGTAGCACTTTTTGTTGCAGGTCTTGTTGATAATAGTACAAGGTTCCCCAAGGGTGGCGCAAGTTGTGTCGCAAGCGGAGCCGCAGTCGAAGAACTCGTTTAATCCGCATTTTCTGGAGGTAAATACATAAATAAACTTTACTATTTGGTGATATAAGGTCACTGGCGGTGGACTGATCCAGTGGAAAGCTCGCAGATGGATGAGTTTGGTAAAATAAATACACTGAACGGAACGCCTTAAAGAGAAGGCGATTCTTACACTTCCACGTTAAAAAAAAGTTTTGATGATTAGAGGCAGTCAGGAAACCTCAGTACTTCTGACTCATTTGGGATGCTCAGTGAATGGTAATTTTTTAATAAAATTGAGAGTGAATCTAGATTTTGTGGAGACTAAGGTTTGACAGCAAACATTTCCCAGCTAATCTGCTGTACACAATGCTAGCAATTCCCTTTTGTTTCATTCAGAAATTTCAAACGTTTTTCTGTTTTTTTTTATGTTTGTTTGTTTTTGTTTTTGTATTTTAGTTGCAGGGGGATTTAAAATTCTAGGTCGAAGTATAATTTCACTTGAAATCTGATGGTTGTCAATTGTTTTGCCATAACATGAAGAGAGAAGATCAAACAGTAAAATATAAATTTAAAAAGAAGAACGAAGGGTCTTCTTACGACAGTCAGCTTCCTTGATGCATTTCTTCTCGTAGTCCCTGACGAAGCCGGGTTTACACTTACAGCCTCCGCCCTTGAGGCAGGACTCCGTGCAGGCTATAGTAGGGGGGTCCTTGCTATTGGCGCAGGTGCGGGGACATAGGTCTCCACAGGCTGAGAACATGGCGTTCACGTCTCCTCCGCAAGATTCTGTAACGAGCGAACGGTACATTAATAGTAGGTAACCTCTTTTAAAGATAATACTTCAAAAAACATGATCGAAACAGATCAAATATTCAACATGTTTGAAATGCCGACTATACTTCAAATAAACATAAAACACCACCTACTAAAACCATAAAATTTCAATAAACGTCCACCACGCAGTTGGTGGGCAGAAGCATCCGATGTTAACACCCGGAAAAACTTCACCTCCATGAACACAGGCACCTCTGCTCAGTCACCGACCATAGCTTGTCACTTGGGGTGACCTATATCAGAGGTGTTGATTATCCAATTAATGGTTTCCAGGGTGGCGGTACCCATGCCCACCTCTCAAAATGACTAACGGAAGACATTGGACTTGGCAAGATTGCAGTTCCACTGAGTTTATGCTGCTGAATCCTTCAGAATAAAAATTGTCCTGCTGTTAGCCAACCTAAGATGGTGCACCAGGAGAATACGTAAGATTCACAACTTACGATATGGTTTATCATCAACGCACAGTCCTGTATCGTCCCTGCAGGCGCCTTTCGGGCAACGGCAGTAAGGACGGCAGACCAGGTCCGGTTGATCTATTCCCTCGCAACCCAAAGGCTCGTCCTTTACGCAGCGCTCGTCCAAGCAGGACGGCTTGCAGGCATCATAAACTGAGGGCAGGGGACAGTCGAAAGGCTGGGCTGAAAAAATCTTAAGATACATGTCTTGATCATAGCAAATGCAAAATCATTGTTGGAATCCAGTGAATTTCGTTTTTTTTCACAATATTACATACGTATCTAACAAACTATCACTCACTTACTGAAGGGGTGGGCAGATAAGATGGACTGCCACACAACTCTGACTTGGTACGTACTCTAAATCGTACATCATTAAGTCTCTCATATTCTGTTATTCTGATTCCTGACATAGCCAGACCCAAGTTTTATTTCTATTTGGAGGTGGGTATCGGTACCGCCGCCCCAGGAACCATTTATTAGGTTTTGGATTTATCATTATACATTACACAAGCAAGCAGTCCCTGTGGGGAGAATTATGTTAAAAACATGCAACATGATATATTTTTGCGCATTACCATAACCATGACATAAAAGTATTTCTTAACTTACGACACTCCCTGATGTCAATGCAGTTGCCAAACCTGTCCCGCTTGAAGTTGAGTTTGCACTTGCAGGCGGGCGTACAGGGGATGTCCCGACTGCACCTGAACATGACTCCGATGGTATCACATGTCTCCGGGGGACAGGAGTAAGTGCACAAGTCAAGAACCTGGTTTTCTCCGCACACTGAAAACATCATATTTTATTTTACTTTTTAACCCTTCAAGCTGCAAGGAGATTTCCGGACACAAACCTTATATTTGTCCTATAGAGCCACATCGGGAGAGATACGGACGTCTATACACTATAAAAGTATTTTTTTCTATAATGCGGTGATGTTATTTGATTTGTTCACCACTAGAAATTATTCTTCTCAGTTTATCTCAAATATTTACACCCAATTCCATGGATTAAATCCTAAAACATTGTTTTCCTACTGATTTCATTAACAAATGAATGTGTTTTCTAAATATCGCATACTCTCAAAATAGTGGAAGTTTTTGATTTTCGATATTAAAATGTCATTATTTAAAAACATTGTAATACAACACCTGAAAGATAATTTTATCTAGTTTTCAAAATGGTGTTTGTTTATACGACAACTTCAGGAAAATAAATATATAACCTATATAACACATGTAAAATATCTCGGAAACATTATGAAATTCTAAAAGAAATTTAACTGTCGTTTGGATTTGTAGACAAACACGTTTAAAAGCTTGAAGGTTTAATTTAATTACCAGCTTTATCATTCAACAGTCTCAAGTCCCAGAGACGGTAGGACTATGAGTCCATTAAACCCAGAGTCAAGTAAGCCTCACAGAAGCTGGGCGTACTGTACAGGGCCCGCAGATACTGCAGATAGTACACAACTGCTGACCCTGTGCAAATAGCAAGGGCGCCTCATTGGCAGCCACCTCTGGTGTAGAGCTCGAAAACCCTGTACTCTGTGCAGAAACAGGCATTCCGTTTGATACATCCCCCTATCTTAACAAAAATATTGAAATCTTTAGAGCACAAGTGTTGCTTTTATTGCTCTACCGGTATTTCAATGGCAAATGCTCCGAAGAACTAGCGTCAATGATCCCTTCGGCACCGGTGCATATTTGGCAAACACGCCAAACGCACACCCAACATTTTTACACGGTTGAAAATTGTCAACAAATGGGTGTTTTCTACAGCTCGGCAGTGGAACGATTTGACAGGTTTTGAAATGTTCGCTACAAGACCCGTGTTCACTCCTTCCTCTCCTCAAAATGTCCCTCAATACTGTGTCCCCGTAGATGACAGTAAAACACGTTTGTTTTAAACTATGACATACCAAAATAATTAATAATAATAATAATAATAATAATATCTTTATTTAAGAAAGTTTACACATTACAACTATATATACATATTATGGTGTACATTAATTTGTAACTTTTATATTTAAGGTTATAAATTTAAACAAAATGAAGAACTATTAATACAAACATAATATTTTGAAGGTAAATAGAAAATAAAAGCACAGTTGTGGTTTCTCAAATACCGCCTCACTAGGCTAGCCTGTGTTGAGGCAGAATTATTTGTGTTAGTTCCTAATACCATTGAACATACCTATACTTGTATTAAGAAGTATTCGCTCAATAATGTGGTGGTAATGTGGTGACTTCAATAACTGCAAATTTGGGTGAATGCACCGGTAAAGGCCCTATTCTTATTTTTAATCCAAATTTTTACATTATCTTTGAAATTTTTTTGTGAATCACATTGTTTTATGCTGTCTGGAAGAATGTTGTAGAGTCTTGTCGCAAAGTATTTAAAATTTCGTTGACCAAACGTAGTATGTGTTTTCGGAATTTGTAATAAGATTTTGTTATTGCTTCGAGTACATCGTATATTTGAACTTTTTATGTAGTAATTATTTATATTTGAGTATAGATGAGTAAGAATGGTTTTTGCATATAGCTGCCGAACATCGAATACATTCATAATATTAAAAATTAGATTCGAGTCTGTAATTATAGGTAGCCTTAGAATTATTTTTAAAATTGTTTTCTGAGCCTTTATGATTGGGTCTAGTGCAGATGAAGTGCCGCCTCCCCATGCTATGATACCATACTCAATAATAGATTGGCAGACTGCAAAATAAATCATTTTCAGGTCTTGAAAGCCGAGAAAGTTTCGTATGATTCTAAAAAAGTGCATGGTTTTTCTAATTTTGTTTGCAATTATTTGGGTATGAAGGTTCCATTTGAGATATGGATCAATGGTGAGGCCGAGGTACTTCATCTGAGTAGAGCGCTCAATGTAGGGGCACTGACAGCATTCATCGGAATTCAAACACGAGTGTATTCTGATGTAGGCATCATCAGGAGGTTGACCAGTAATATTAATACTAGGTGTGACATATTTAGTTTTCTCTGTGTTCAGTGTGAGCGTGTTTATATCCAACCATTTTTTTATCATGCTTATGTCCGTTTCAGCTTTTTTGTAGACAGCTAGCCAAGTGTCAGCTTCAAACAGTAAGACGGTGTCATCGGCAAAACTAACGATTTTCCCCTGAATATTAATGTTGCATAAGTCGTTAATATACAACAAGAACAAAGACGGACCTAATATACTACCTTGTGGTATACCGTAGTTAGATGAACAAGTGTTGCTAAGTATGTTATTTATTTTAACTTGTTGCTTGCGCTCATTAAGGTAACTTTTAAAAAAGTTAAGTTCGTTTCCCGTAATACCGATTTGTTCAAGTTTGTTTATTAATTTATTGTGTGATATTGTATCAAAGGCTTTGGAAAGATCTAAGAAGATTGAAATACATTTTTTCCTTTTATCAAGGTGTTTTACAATGAAATCTGTGACAGCGGCAATAGCGTCCGAGGTGCTCTTGTTTTCTTGAAACCCGTATTGATTTTCTGAGATCAGTTTATGGCTCACGAGGAATCTTACCAGCTGTGAGTTGATGACTTTTTCAAATACTTTTGATAGGCTTGTTAGTAGGGTTATTGGTCGGTAATTATTTATATCAGTCTTGTTTCCTGTTTTAAGTATAGGAATAACGATACCTTGTTTAAGATTTGAGGGGAAGTGGCCCTGAGTGATACTAAGGTTTATTAAATGTTCTAGGGGCAATGCAATTTCCGTAGACAGCGTTTTCAAGATCTTGGTTGTTATGCCATCAACCCCGGCTGAAGAAGTGATTTTTAGGGAATTGATAATTTTTAGAATCTCTTCTTCTGACACCGTTTGGAAATTGAGTCTTCTGTTGGAGTATTGAAGTCCTGTTTCAGTAGGTTGAACATTCCCATAATTTGGTAGACGAGAAGCAAGATTTGAACCAATATTAATAAAGAAATTATTGATGTAATCCGCAACGACCTTAGGATTTTTTGATGTGTCAATAATTTTTCCATCAATGGAGAGTTTTTGTATGTCCTGTTTGTCTTTGGCATTTTGAGTATTTGTGGCTTCTCTTAGAATTTGCCATATTTTTTTGGGATCGTTATTGCTTCCTTTGATTTTGTCTCCATAGTAGATTTCTTTTGCCTTTCTAATGACTTCCCCGCACGTATTTCTGTATCTTTTATAGATGTTTAATGAGATTACGTCGTAAGGATTGTCTTTCACTTTTTTGTGAAGTGCATTTCTTCTGCGAATGCAGTTGATGATTGAATGACTTATCCATGATTTCAAGGGTTTAATTTTGTTTGGAATTTTTTTTGACAAAGTTGTGGTATTATTACTTAATTCATTTTTCAAAAAGTCAACAAAATATCTCCATGCATCATCTGAGTTTTTTATTTGGAAAAGCTCTTGCCAAGATTTATTTTTAATTGAGGTTTTTAAATTTTCAAAGTTAATATTATTGTATATAAGAGACTGATCTCGTCTATTTTGTGTGGTGTCGGATTGCAAAGTGAAGATTGTTGTGTAATGATCTCTAATTGTTGATTTGTAAACCATGCTTTTGTTTTGTTTATTAGTTTTGACCATTATGTGATCAATACATGAACTTGATTCATTGACTATTCTTGTTGGTGTATTGATGGTACTAATTAATCCATGGAATTCTAACATGTTCAGGTAGTCGTGACATTGGTGATGTGGATTATTTGGGAGTATGTTGATATTTAAATCTCCCATAATTATCAAATTTTTAGTATGGGAAAGATTGGATAATATGCTATTAAGACTGTTTAGAAATGGTGTGATATTACGAAATTGAAATATTAAATAATTGAAAGGATTATATGCTTGACGTTTTATCAAATAACCTATCTTAAAATGTGATAAAACTGGGTGGTAAATAAAATAAAACCAGTGAAATCAATATACTCACCACATTGATCAGGGCTCACGCATTCCCCGTTGGCGTTCTTGAAGAAGCCAGCCTTGCATTCGCATGCAGGTGCGCCGGCTATATAGTCGCACGTCCTGTTCTTGCCGAGGTTCGCACAGTCCTCGGCGCATGCGCTCACGCAGGGGCTGTATTGCATATTCTTCTCGGGACAGACGTCCACTACTACAAACAGAAATTTGATGAGAACCCAAAAGAAAGACAAACGATCCCACGTTATGAATAATACAAAAATATTTTGAATTCTCCTACTTCAATCATTAAAATCAGTGAGGGAATGGTGTTTGCGCAATAATGGAGTTCTTACCTAGAAGAGACATAGAGCCCACATTACCTAGCTGGAAACAAGACGCATTGGCTATCTAAGCTATTAACTGAACACTTTGACCAAAAAAACTTATTTCAACATACACATACTATCATTAATAGATCAGTTAGACAAGTTTACAACAACAAAAACATATAAAACTCAGATGGTAAACACATGCTTTGGAAAAAGATACCACAAATACCAGGTATTAAAAGCATTCAACAATCTTCCACTCAATACAAAAACTGAGGGAAATGAAAAACATCTCAGATACAGAATCAAAAGATGGACAGACGATGAATAATTTGATGAGCAAGATGATGAACAAGACGATAAACAAGATGATAAACAAGACGATGAAAAAGCAGATGTAATAGACGATTTACAAGTCGATGAATAAGACGATAAACAAGACGATGAAAAAGCAGATCGTCGCCCCAGTGCTTAATTGTCCAAACGACCATTTTAGCGAAAATGACTTTTTAACGCAATATTGTTAAGGATCAAATTACGCGTCGTTCGATGAAGAAAAAATAGTTTTATCAGCCTGCTACAATTAGTTATAAGCATTTTAAAATGTCAATGTCCACAACGATATTCTAAAAGTGAGTCCTTGTTTGGCCAATCTCCTTACTAGGCCAACCTCCTAGAGTCGAGAATTAAAATTGCGTGCTAGTTTGTTCAAACTCCACCAACCGACCAATTACAGCACGATGCGAGGATCACGTGATGCCGCCATCTTATGTTTTTACATCCCAACGGTGTTTGTTTTATGGTGTTACGCGGAAGTAAAAAAGCATTTAAATATATACTAAGTAGTTTTTGATTGACAAAACAACAGGAAAATGTCAATAACTAATTACATAAGTGCATACATACGCAGCAGTGCGGAAATAGAGCGGTAGGTGTTAGTTTTAAATATCTCCATCAATACCAAATTTGTTTTGTTTTTTACATTGCAATGAACTTTGCTATACAGCGTGTTCATTTTTCTGTTTTCGCTCAGACTCAACTTTTTGCAAGTTTCTGCTGTCAAAATTGGTTTTGTTGACTGACGATTCATATTAAACTTAGTATTTCAATTCGAAATTTTCAGTATATCCGTATTTGTATGTAGCCGTTTGAGATTTACAAATTGATTTATAGTGATTAGGCAGTTTGATGAAATAAATTATAGATATATAATAAATTGTAGTTATATAATAAATTATAGTTATATAATAAATTATAATTCTGATTTTTTCCTCATTTGTGTGTTTTGGGGTTTTGATTACTAATCTGAGTATTACAAACAAAAAGGGTAGGATTTTAAATTTTAGCCAAAAAAACATGTATAGGTATATTATTCACTGAAATAATTTGCATAAATTTCATATAATTTAAGTGATTTAGTTTTTTGGCCACGCGTACTGTTTAGGTGCAATTCCTAGTTGAAGTTTGATGAATGAATTTGAAATTGACGGCAAAAACGAAAAAGAGTACTAAATTTTACTTTTTATGCGTAGATATCACATATTATATTTTATGAAATCCACCCTAAATAATAAAATCTAAAAAAGTTACTTGTGGCTTGGTAAGTCAGTTCCTACTTTTGTACCTAATCATAGAATTAAGTTTTACTTCTTTTGAATGTTAAATATTCCATAAGCCGCCTATTGCTTAAATGTGCTGTATTTACATAATTTACCCAAACCACGAACCTAATAACCTATTTTGTGCTTGTAAATAGTTGTTTCATATAGTTATTGTTGAAGCGAAGTGTAGTTTCAATAAGTTATACCAAAAAGTAGGCGGCTTACGGAATAATTACCTTAATGAGTAGGTACTATTAGATTTTGTAAGAATGTTGTATTATTAGTGTTGATTCTCATCACTTTTGTGTGTTTTATCTACAGAATCACAAAAGTGAAAAAAAATATTGTTTTTTAACGACAAAAACAATGATGGACCCGGTGAACCTGAACCTGTTTGTCAAAATAATGTTATTTTCCTTCCTATAGAAACACCACATAATATTCCATCGTTGTCCCATGATGGTTTACATGAATACGATGATATTGTAAATAACGAAACAAAAATTAATAAACTTTAGGATTTTACTTACTTATGTGTTTTGGGTTAAAACAGATCCTAAAGGACTCTCAATATCAGAAGGTTGTTTTTAATAAAAGAATATTGGAATTCACTGAGTTTATTTGAACACATTGTTATACGCGACAATAAAATTTACATGGACGATTCTAGAATGTAGACGGTAATCTAAAAAGCACAACCAGTCGGGTCCAGCGGGAAATCAAGAATGATTCGGTCGGCTCACTGGCGGACCGTTGTGTTGAACACAGAATGTTGCCATAATCAGGAAATTAAATTAATAATTATTTTGTGCTGTTCGCTGTCAGGTCGCTGGTAGGTACCGTCTACATACTTCGCCCCCAGTTGTTAAACGATATATAAAGTAAGAAACATATAGTAGTATACATGATTTAAAAAGAAAAAAAATTATAAAGTTGAGAACTTGTCAGTGATTATAACACACAATTGTACATTTTTAAATTTAATACAACAGGAATTATTTTTTTTAAAATTATTTTCAACTGTATATCGAAATATGTTATTTATTATCTCTACATATTAATGGAGATAGTAATATTAAACAAAAATGAAACTGGGCAGTGTCCTCATCCAGTCTGGCATATTCCATTTTTATTTCCATTGTAAACTATTGTTATTACATATGGAATGCCAAATAACATTTACATGTTTACATAAACATTTGGATAGAATTATCGCATAAATTATCACATGTTATATTATATTACTACATTAAAAAATTTTATCATCTGTGAATTTGATATTAAAAAATATAGCCTAAAAGTGCTTAAAATTATAACTTAAAATTATACAAGGCTTCAACGCGTAAAGCGTAATTATTTTCAATGCAAGTTGCAATTTCTTCGCTATTTGCGGAATGGTGAAAGTATATAAAAAAAACTTAAAAACTATTAACGCTTGCGGAATATTTTTAAAATTATAAAAAACATGTTTGTACAGTTATATATTTTGGTAATATGTGATACATTGTTTTACATGAACAATATAAGACATATTATTAAGCTATTATATATTTAGGACATTAGCGTGGTGTGACATTTCTAAGTATAGGTATATAAGATTTGCTTATACATATCTAAGTACATAGGTTAGTTAGATCATTTATTTATTTTTTAGGAAAAGAAATGCCTTTTTATGCTTTAAACTGTCCTAATCTGTCTGGGAAATGAACTCTTCGACCAGATTTTGTGGTTCTGATTATTTCTGGTAATACTGGAACAGATGTAGGAACAGATACATTTTCTTCTGCAGGAACAAAAGCAGGTTTTAGGCGGTCTATTGTGACACGCTTAGGTTTTCCTTTTACAGTAATTAGGAATGTTTTTTCATTCCGTTCTTCCACCTTGTACGGGCCTTCGTACGGATTCTGCAGTGGTCTTCTTCCACCGTCAGTTCTGAGGAACACATGTGTCGCGCTAGGTAGGTCTTTGTGGACAAAAAACTTTCCTGTACCATGAACACTGGCAGGAGTTGGTTTAATGGCTTCGAACGTATTTTGTAGCCGTCCGATATATGTGTCTGGTTCCTCGCGTGGTGTTGCTGTGAAGAAATCACAGGGTAATTTAAGGGTTCTACCATAGGTTAATTCAGCTGGTGAACACTTCAGATCTTCTCGTACCGTTGCTCTCAAACCAAGTAGAACTAATGGGAGGCTTTCGACCCAATTTCGATCGCCACAAGCCATGAGAGAGGCTTTTAAGGTGCGGTGCCATCTCTCGATCATACCGTTAGCTTGTGGGTGGTACGCGGTGGTCCTAGAATGTTTTATTCCAAATTTTTCGGTTAGTTTTTTGAAGAGGCAGGACTCAAATTGTCTGCCCTGATCCGAACTGATGGTATCTGGGGTTCCGTGACGGGCAATCCAATGTGTTGTCAGTGCAGTAGCGACGGTTTCTGCAGTCATATCTTTCAAAGGGATTGCTTCGGGCCATCGTGTGTACCTGTCAATCATAGTGAGTATATATTGGTACTCGTTACACGCTGGGAGAGGTCCAACCAGGTCGATATGAACATTACGGAATCGATCCTCTGGTAGTAAATACGTTGCTAATGGTGCAACCGTATGTCGAGAGACCTTAGCTTTTTGGCAAGCTATGCACTGTTTGACAAAGTTTTTTATGTCTGTCGCCATGTTAGGCCAAACAAATCTTTGTTTTATGGTCTTTGTCGTTCCCAGGATGCCAGGATGGCAAACATTGTGTACACTTTCGATTACCTGCATTCGCATGCAAGCGGGTACGAATGGTCTAATATGGCCCGTTGATACGTCACACCATATTGAAGCTTCCGAGCCTGGAATCACCATTTGACATAAGGCGAGGGCGGTGTCATCTTTTGCCTTCATAAGTCCGTCGTCTTGACACTGCGCTTTCTCCATCTGCCTGTAGTCAATAGAAGTAGGGCTGTTAATCTCTTCGATTCGAGATAGTGCGTCCGCTACTATATTTTGTTCTCCAGAGATATGCCTGATGTCCGTTGAAAATTGGGCAATGTAATCCAACTGTCTCTCTTGACGTGGAGAGCTAGAGGCTCGCTTCTTGCAAAAAGCAAAGGTGATTGGCTTGTGATCTGTATAGATGGTGAAATTTCGACCTTCAATATGACTTCTAAAATATTTTACCGCTTCGAAAACACCAGTAAGTTCTCGATCGAAGGTACTGTATTTTCGCTGTGCTGGTGAAAATTTCTTGGAAAAGAATGCTAAAGGTTCCCAAGAATCGCCATTTGACTGTTGTAATGACGCACCCATAGCTATGTCGCTAGCATCAACCATTATAGCTATTTTAGCGTTGGTATTTGGGTGTGCGAGTAATGCTGCGTCAGCTAAGAGTTGTTTGCATTCCTTGAATGCGTCCGTCAGTTCTTGATTCCAAGTTATTTTCCTCTTGTCATTTTTCTTATAACCGGCAATGCAATCAAATAATTTAGTTTGAGTGTTGATAGCCTTAGGGAGGAATCTTCTATAATAGTTCAACATGCCTAAAAAACGTCGCAAGTCTTTTGCTGTTTTAGGTAATGGAAAATTTATGACGGCATTCACCTTTTCTTTGATAGGCGACATTCCTTTTTGTGTTATTGTGTGACCCAGGAAGTTGACTGTAGGTACGCCAAATTGGCATTTATTAATGTTGATTACTAGATCATATTCAGCAAGGCGTTTGAGTAATATTTCCAAGTGTTTTCTATGTTCTTCTTCATTTTTAGAAGCAATCAGGATGTCATCAAGGTATACGAAACAAAAGTCCAAATCTCTTGTCACAGCATACATAAAACGTTGAAAGCTTTGCGCTGCGTTTGATAAACCAAATTGCATGGATGTGAATTCGAATAATCCAAATGGTGTGATGATGGCAGTCTTCGGAATGTCTTCAGGTTCCACTGGTATTTGATGATAAGCCCTGGTCAAGTCAATTGTGCTGAATATGGTTGCATCTGCAAGTTTGTGTGCAAAATCATGAAGTTGAGGTATTGGAAATTTATCCGGGATCGTTTTAGCATTAAGACGACGATAATCGCCGCAAGGACGCCACTCGCCGTTGGGTTTTTTTACCATATGTAACGGGCTGGCCCAATTGCTTTTAGAAGGCCTGCAGATCCCTTGTTCCATCAGATATTTGAATTCTTTCTTCGCCGCTTCCAGTAGGGCTGGTGCTAGCCTGCGGGCTCGTTCGGTAACGGGTGGTCCTCGGGTTTCGATGCAGTGGGTCACTGAGTGTTTTTTGGCATTTGATGTCTTCATGATAGGTCTTGTTAAGTTTGGGAATTTGTTTAGAATATCACGGTATTTTTGCGATGAAGAAATTGTGGAAATACCGGATGTAGGTCCCTTATGAGTTATTCCTTTTATGACTAATCCTGTTGACTGGTCTGCGATTGTTGACTTTTTTAAATTCACCGTTAGGTTGAAATGATGAAGAAAGTCTGCACCTAGGATTGGTCTTGATACATCAGCCACAATAAATCGCCATTTTAGTGCTCGGCGTAGGCCAAAATCGAGTTCTACAGTTCTTGTGCCGTATGTCTTGATGGGATTTCCGTTGGCACCATATAGTGTAGCTGGACAGTTGTCAGAAGTGATGTTATTTTTGTTGTATGACGGGTTTCTAGGAATGACAGAAACGTCCGCCCCAGTGTCCACTAGGAATTTTTGTCTAGTTTGTAGATCATAAACAAAGAGACGACATGTGTTACTCGGAATCTCGCACGTCCCTACTGAGAGGTTCCGTTGTCGTTTCCCGAATTTTTGTTTTTTGAAATTACATGGTTGGTAACATCTGAAGGATTTTTCGCCATAACGTCTGTGGAAATGACATAATCCATCAGGATTCCTCTTGGGTGATCTACCGCGAGACCTGGACCTCGGCCTTCCAGCGGGATTCTGTTGTGATGAATTGTTGTAAGAGTAATTTCGACGTGGGCTCTGGTTTTGTCGTCCACGGAAGTTTGTAAAGTTGTTATTTTGAGACATTTTTAAACGTGACACTTCATGTGTAAGGTCGGAAATTTGCTGTTGAAGTTGTAATAATATAGAATTTTCCGTATTTTCCTTTCTTGAGGTACCCGGTTTATTTTGATGGTCTACAGCACTGCATTCGGATGACTGGTAGACGTCTATTATTTTATCAGCCGCCAACGCGAGCTGATTCGTGTCATTGTCGGTTAAAGCTGACAGGATTGCTTGGACGTGTTGCGGTAAACGCTGCAACCAGAGTGTTCTCACTATAGCACTGTCCGCTAAAGCTGGTCCGGCAAGTTCCATCATGTGTCGGAGGAGTCCGGTTGGTTTCCGATCTTCCAGCTGGATTCCAGTAAGTAGTCGGGTGAGTCGCTTCTCAGACGAATCTTGCAGTCTGTCAATAAGTGCCGCTTTGAGGCTTAAATATTTGTCAGTTGCGGGTGGTTTTGTGACAATATCGCTAACGCATTGTAGAGTTTGAGAATCTAGCGCTGCAATAATTATGTTATATTTAGTAAAGTCGTCCTTAACACGTGAATTAGCAAATTGCGCTTCCGCCTGTACTAGCCAAAGCGATATACTTTCTCTCCAGCATGGTGGTAACCTGACTGTTACATAATTGATATTTGAATCGGGATTAGTTGCGCTTGATGATTCCATGTTTTCGGTTTTCTTTGTATCCAGTTTATTCGTAGTTGATTCAAATGTTTTCTTCAAGTTGGGAATTTCTTCATCCGATATCATTCTGACATTTTCGTAGTATTTAAATGGACAAGTTTAATGCATGTAAGGCTTAAGATTTAAATACGTATTTAAGCAAAATGTAATTAGTTAACATAAGATTATCTTTAACCATTCACTATCAAGTAAAAAAAATCAGAAAAACTTTAATACATATGTTTAGAACCATCTATGTATTTATGTTGAAAATATTTGTAAATACTGCGTGGATAATCAAAGACGCAAACCAAAAATTTGAATGGAAGTAGTCTACACTAAATAGTTTTCAAAGATTTCGAATAATAATGTTAAATCAATAATGTGAAATAATTAATAATATAATGAAATTCAAGAATCATACATGTTTTTGTTAAGATGCTTTTCAGATTCATGTACATTATTTTAAAATTGATAACTGATTTGTGAAAATTGCAAGAATTGTAAAATCATTAGAAATGTTTGCAAAATATGAATTTATTTTTAAAAAACATTCAACGTTATTCATAAAATATTTTTTGGAACTGCATAAAATTATTAAATTTTTTTATATTAGTATGTAGTTTCATGTTAATCAACTGTAGGTATGACTCTAATATTGCAGTTATAATATTTCAAAAGTTCTAGAAGATTTTTTTTTATTCAAACATGTGCTGATTTGCAACATATTATTTAAAATTCATTATTATTTACGTCTAATCAATGCAACATATTATTTGAAATGCATTATTATTTACGTCAAATCAATGCAACATATTAACTTTAATATGTATATTTAATAGTATGTAAAAACTGTTTAAACATTTACGTGACGTGAATATGATTTCTTCTTTCTTTCTGGAACTTGTAATCCCAGGATGACTCAGGATGACTCAGGAAAACTGGAATTCGCCCAGCAGATCGTCTTTCTGCATATGGACCGATGTAATGTGGCGAAATCTCGCCCCGCTGATGAAATGTATCGTGACGTCGTATTTTCAACTGCTTGAAGTGGTTGTCATGACGCAATCCGTCTTCCGATGGATGTAGCTGGTCGATCTTTCCTGGAATTAAGTTTAAAACGCACTTAATGCTCGAAGAAACAAGTATATTATATGATTAGTTGGGACATTTTATTAAAAAGTTAAAAGACTTTAATCATTTGTAGGTATTTCGTTAAATTGAAAACTCGTACTGCATATTAATGCTTGTAAACACCATGGTTGGGCTGCTAAATAGCAGATCGCGCGATGCGCTTTATCTTAAACGATACTGAGAACATTTATTTTCGTTAATTATGAGAAAATAATAGTTAAAGTTACTTACGGAGGGGTATGCTATCTCAGGATCCTTGATTCCACGCTGTCTCGACTGGATGGCAGATAATAATAATGATAAATACGCGTAATTTAGAATGACAATAATGTCAATACGTGTGAAACTTCGGGTCACCAATTTATGATGACGGATGACAATAATGATACGCATGAAACGTCGGGTCACCAATTTATGATTTTACTTACTTATGTGTTTTGGGTTAAAACAGATCCTAAAGGACTCTCAATATCAGAAGGTTGTTTTTAATAAAAGAATATTGGAATTCACTGAGTTTATTTGAACACATTGTTATACGCGACAATAAAATTTACATGGACGATTCTAGAATGTAGACGGTAATCTAAAAAGCACAACCAGTCGGGTCCAGCGGGAAATCAAGAATGATTCGGTCGGCTCACTGGCGGACCGTTGTGTTGAACACAGAATGTTGCCATAATCAGGAAATTAAATTAATAATTATTTTGTGCTGTTCGCTGTCAGGTCGCTGGTAGGTACCGTCTACAAACAGATAATATCACCAACGAGAAAAAGATTAAGGCAACCGGACAAATGGAAAAGAAATATATTAAAAAAAACTTGAGAAGAAGGTGAGGAATATATAAATATTGAAGGGAAATTAAGACCAGAGAATAACGCATTGTGGGATGAAACAACAAATGGCAGAAGTGGAGACGATCTGGCAAGCGCCTTAGTAAATTTTTTAAAGAGCGTTATAGAACATTTACCATCCACTTTTAATAAATTAATATTACGGTCAGATTCGTGCCACAAAATCGCAACTCTCCCATCGTATGGGATCCACCCAACCCTGCAAAGTTGGACTGCGGACTTTCTGAGGGGAAGAACAATTCAAACCGTGGTTGACGGCTCCTCTTCCTCACCGCACCAAATCAATGCGGGGGTGCCACAAGGATCTGTGCTGTCACCGACGCTGTTTTCGCTGCACATCAACGATCTCGTTGAATGTGCACCAATTCCCTGCTACGCTGATGACAGCACCGTTCACGAGAGTTATCTTTTTAACAGGCTTCCTTCCACCTATGATGTCCGAACAGCTCGGGAAGTTTTGAAGTAAAAACGAGATGGTTCGTGCCTGGGGTAAGGCCAACTTGGTCAGTTTCAACGTCTCAAAAACCCAAGCGTGTCTGATTTCGGCAAAGAGGGAGATCAATATACTTCGCATCCACCTTCTTTATTTGATGACCTTTCTTTAAAGAAAGGTAATAAAGTCTCCATCATGAAAGTATATGACGACGCTATCGTTGGTATCTTCAATATATCGTTGATATATTGAAGATAAAGTCTGGTGCAATTTGATGGGAGCACTTTCCCCAATAAAGACTCCATTGAAATGCTTGGAGTTAGTATATCAGACCGGCTCAAGTATCGAGGATCCATAGAAGCCCAAGTAAATCAGGCTTCCAAGAAGCTGGACGTCTTGTACACGGCTAGGAGATTCTTCAACAGTGACCAGCTGCTGACCCTGTACAAGTCTCAAGTCCGCCCAACAGTTGAATTTGGGAGCCACCTCTGGGCTGGTGCCCCAAAATACTTAATTAACCTACTTGAATCTGTGCAAAGGAGGGCGATCCGTCTGATTGACAATCCGTTGTTAACAGACCGATTGCCTTCTCTATTGCATAGACGCAATGTGGGCATGCTGTGTCTGTTCTACAGGTATTTCAATGGACCTGCTCCAAGGAGCTAGCAGCATTGATCCCTGATGCACCGGTGCACGTGCGCGAAACTCGACGGACACGAGCGGAACACCCGTTTACGGTTGACGTTAGCTTCATGAGAACGGGTCGTTTTTTGTAAGTCGGCTCGTATGTGGAACGAGCTACCGGCATCTCTCTCCTATAATCCGAGCCTCTTCAAGGCCCGCATTAATAAATCCCTTCCTACAGCCCCTACCTTAACCCGCCTCACAACGCCGCCCAACCGGGTGGTTACATACTTCCCCTGTCTGTACACTGGCAGGGACGCTCTTGTGAGGAGTAAGAGATTCAGCCTACTGAGGTCATCTTCAGACTGGTACAGATATTCCTTAAACTGTGGTTTATATACATTAAATTTAGGGAGGGGGATTAAAAGGGGTGGAATGCAATGATTTTATTCAAATTATATGGATATCCCATGTTTGTTGCTATGTCGTAACAACGAAGATGGAAGTCTAAAGATGGTTGATAGGCTAAACCCGGTCACGGTCATTAATAAAAAAAAGTTGGACATTGTTTAATATATTATAATCATGGAAGTAAATTATTATAATGGAACTGTTGAGTACCTGGCACGCGTTTCAATGCCACTCAAAGAAATATTTGTCCCGCATAATAATAATAATAATAACATAGCATTTATATAGCGCAGTTTTGTGTTGTTTCACTTCAAGTGCGCTTAACTATAATAAACTTAAAATAAAATTTCCTATTGTGTTCCTTTAAAAAAAATTAATTACCCACAAACCCCCCCCCCCCCTCACTGATTACCCTCACCCTTCCCTCTTTAGTCCCTACTGCTAAGCTACAAGAAATAATGCACACATTTTTATAACAACTCGAGCGCCACCTATTATACAATCTGAATGCAAATTTCATAACGCCAGAGTTCACCTTTATGTATGGAAAACTTCGCCGGCGTGCGCAAAGCAACTCACCAAAGTTTCATCGCAATCGGTTGAATGATATTGGAAATAATAAGAGAATCTTTACACAAATTTCACAACGCTATAGTTCAATATAATATAGGGAAACCTTCGCGGGCGTGCGCACAACTCAAAGTTACAAAGTTTTATCGCAGCCGGTAGAGTGGTATGGGAAATAAGATGTGAATTTGTATATAAATTTCATAACGCCAGAGCTCACTTTTATGTATAGAAAAAGTATATTAAATAAGAAGGAACAAACAAAGAAAAAATCACTTTTATAAATATATATATTATATAGATTTCACCACGAATTGTCAGTATCCAAAATAGAAATATTGAAAATAAACTCATCCTGTATATAACTAAAGGTGGTCGTTTGAACAAACAAGCACGGAAAGTTCTACGCAAAAGTTGCCCTATCTCCAATTCCAGTTTGTTCAATCTCCCTTTACGAAATTCTGGTGGTGCGTTTTTGTTCAATCTCCATTTTAAAATGAAAAAAAAGGTATAAAAAACTATCCTTAGTCAATTTACAAAGAATTACTTAAACTGATGAGACCTTTAGCTTGACGGAAATATCTTCATCTTAAACACCTGTCATAATGTTTCATTGAAATAATTAAAGAAAACCTCCTCCTGTAAAATTTGCAAATGGTCGTTTGGACAATTAAGCACTGAGGTGACGATCTGTATTTGATCCTTTAGGATTAATAGGACCAGTTACGTTGGTCGCAAAATTAATAATGCAGAGACTGTGGCAGACAAATATTCAATGGGACGAAAATATTCCAATTGACATGATGAATGCATGGGAATCTTATACAAACGAATTACCGCTATTAAATAACTTGCAAATTTCTAGAAAAATAATTTGTCAGAATCAAGTAAACTTGCAATTGCATGGATTTTGTGATTCTTCAGAAAAGGCATACTCGGCTTGCATTTATATGATATCTACTGATGAGTTTGGCAAAAAATATTCTAATTTAGTAATATCAAAGTCGCGAGTAGCGCCTCTGAAAACCATATCTCTTCCCAAATTGGAACTCTGTGGAGCTGTTTTACTATCAAGATTAATGAATTATGTTAAAGTGGCTATATGTACCTATACCTGATATTGTTACAACTTACTGGTGTGATTCTCAAATAACCTTATGTTGGATCAAGGGACAACCTGCGAGATGGAACACTTTTGTTGCCAATAGGGTAGCAGAAATTCAAGAATCAAGCCAACCTGCACAATGGAGGCATGTGAAATCGGAAGATAATGCCGCGGATGTATTATCTAGAGGTATTAAACCTTCTCAATTATTGATATCCAAAATTTGGTGGCACGGGCCTACTTGGCTAACGCTAGAAGAATCCAGTTGGCCATGCGGTGAATCTACGTGTTTAGATCCCCCTGAAGTGAAAACAAAAACTGCACTGTTGGCAACAGTAACACAAGATTGGGACATTTTTAAGAGGTACTCAAGTCTAAACAAATTGCAAAGAGTAACAGGTTATTTACTTAGATTTTTATTTAATTGTAGGAACGCATCGCGTAAGCGTTATGGTCTATTGACAGTAAGTGAATTGGATGACTCTTTGAATGTTTTAATATCCCGAGCACAAGCATATTCCTTCAGAGAAGAGATACGAGCCTTGCAAGCGAGCAGGGATGTTTGGAGGGGTAGTAATCTACGTTCACTAAATCCTTATTTGCATAATGATTTACTTCGCGTGGGCGGCAGGCTTTCGAAAGGAAAATTGTTAACAATAAATCAACAACATCCCATCTTGTTACCATCACATCACTGTTTAACTAAGCTAATTATAAAAAATTATCATTATTTGCATTTGCACGCAGGCACTCAGACTTTATTGGCAATAGTCAGATTGAAATTCTGGCCAATAAATGGAAAAAATATTGTAAAAAAGATAATCAAAAAATGTGTAATATGTTATAGATCAAATCCCAGGACGATGCAGCAAATAATGGCAGACCTTCCAGAGGAAAGGGTTACCGAATGTAAACCTTTTAAGATGACTGGTATAGACTATTGTGGACCATTTATGATAAAGTCGGGTATTCACAGGAAAACTAGTAACGTTAAAGCTTATATATGTTTATTTGTATGCATGGTATCAAAGGCCATACACTTAGAACTTGTACTGTCTTTGAACACAGAAAGTTTTTTAAACGCTCTAAAACGCTTTATAGCACGTCGTGGAAGGCCAAGTAAATTATTTTCTGACAACGCTACTAACTTCAAGGGCGCGAACAATGAGTTGAAAGAAATTTATAATTTTTTATCTAGCTCTAGCGATGAAATCGAAAATTCACTATCGAAACTTGCAGTACAATGGCAGTTCATTCCCCCAAGAGCGCCTCATTTTGGAGGACTTTGGGAAGCCGGAATAAAATCTGTCAAATATCATTTGAAACGAATAGCAAGTAGCTCCTCACTAACATATGAGGAATTTAATACCGTTTTATGCCAGATTGAATCAGTTCTAAATTCTAGACCTCTCACTCCTCTATCCACTGATCCAAATGACCTTAATCCCATCAGTCCTGGTCATTTTCTCGTTGGTGAAAACTTGGCAGCTATTCCAGAGCAAAATCTGAATAATATATCATTCAACAGACTGAATAATTATCAAAAACTGTCTTTGCTAATACAATCATTTTGGTCGAGGTGGAGCAAGGAGTACCTGGCTCAACTCCAAGGCAGCACGAAGTGGACCAGCGGACTTCACAAGCAGCTGAAGCCTGGCGACATGGTGGTCCTGAAGGAGGACAACCTACCACCCTGTGTATGGAAGCTCGGGCGTGTAACAGCAGTACATCCTGGAGCCGACGGAAGGATCCGTGTGGCTACTCTGAAAACAGCTCATGGAACTGCGCAGAGGGCAATTTCGAAGCTATGTCTATTACCAATAGACGACAACGATGAACTGAGGATGACAACATACCCACCCAACGGAGCAGGCACAGTCTAAGTTCCAAACACGATAGAAAAATTAAACACAAGGCTTGAAAGAGTCTTTTGAAGTTTTAAAAAGTAAAAGAAAAACATTTTTTTGTTTTAAAATAAAAATAAAAAACATTATGAATTTAAAATGGTGAAAAGCAATAAAAACATGTGGTTAGAACGTGAAATAAAAAAGGAAGATAGTTAAAAATTCATGAAAATGTTTAAAAACACTTTGTCTACAACACAATTATTTTGAACTTAATTAATTGAAAACTAAAAACTTTTCAAAATGCAGTAATGAGCAATATGAAGAAGAAGGATGACCTGGAATCTATTAACCTTTGATGTGTTGTCCATACTATATGTTTTTATATTATGATTATTGTAATGTGGTTTTTTCTTTTCTCTTTTAACAGCTGTAATTTTCTAATTTATTATTTCATAATTGGTTTTGTATAATTCTTTGGTTGTTTAATTGGAAAATAGAATTCGATATTTTTTTTTGTTTTGAAAAGTATCTGCTCTTTTTGGCCCGGAGTATGTTCGAATTTGCTCCGAGTTTCAAACCAATTATAATTTAGCTGATTTAGAATACAGATGGCGCTAGCTTACACCTTCTTTAACCCTAGAACCGTACCCTGGGGTACAAATTAAAAAAAAATTTGAAAATTTGCGATAACTTTTTCGTTTCACAACGGATCTTTTCTTGCCGCCGCGTATTTGCAAGTGGGGGGGAGTCGCTTCGAAGCATCAGTCGAGCGGGAGTCCTGCTAGTGTGTGGTCGTGGCAAAACGTGCGTGGGGCGCTCCAGTACCCCACGGTACGGTTAAGGTAATTATTTTCATTACTATGATTTTAATGTTTTTGCGAAATAAAGCATGTTATTGTGCTATTTGATACGTGTTTCTTTATTTGAATGTTATTTTTATTTGCATAATAACCTTACACATAACTTTGTTTTGGAAAAAATGTGTAATTATTTATTATATTTAGGTATTTTGCATTTAGTTGCGTGTAACTTGAATAATTATTTTTTTTAGATGGCTTTACGTCAAAATCTATCGCGAGATGAAATTTATCGCCTTCTTCTGTATGCTGATGATGAAGAAGATGTGATTCTTGGGGATGAATTGGAAGATGAACCTGATGAAATTATTGCTGACTTTATGAATACATCAATGTTTGCTTTTCATAACGAACTTACTTTACTATCATATGTGCCTCCAAAGCTAAACAAAAGAAAAAAGAAAAACGTGCTTATGATTTCCACTACACCAAGAAAAATCTGTTGATTTACCAGAAATAATAAGTTTTTACAACCAAACCAAGGGGGGTGTGGATACGTTTGATCAACTTTGTCATACATACAGTGTGTCTCGTAAAACTCGTCGCTGGAGCCTTTGTGTCTTCTATGGAATTTTGAATATCGTCGGAATCAATTATATGATATTACTGCATTCATCTAAGGCTACTGGAAAACAAGTTTTCAAGAATAGACGAACTTATCTGAAGACTTTAGCTTTTGACCTTATAAAACCTCACTTGGAGGATCGATTTTTATACAAGATATTGTCGATGCATCTCCAAGAAAGTATTAGCGGAATATTAGGAAAAAAGCGGTCTTATGATGCTACAACCCCTTCAAAATCAAAATCTGGAAGATGTTCATTTTGTCCCAGGTCAAAAGATCGTAAGTCACGCGCTCAATGTCAGAAATGTAAACGTTTCATATGTTTAGAGCACCAAACAAAGATTTGCCAAAATTGTTAAGAAAAGTTACTTTTAATTAAGCCTTATTTTATGATGTAAGACTGAAATAAGTGCCATAACAGTCTATGTAAGTTTATTTTGAATAAATGTTTTTTCTCACGTAAAAAAAATGTTTTATTTAACGGGGTACTCCAGTACCCCTGGGTACTGTTAGTGTATGATCTATGATGGGTACGGTTCTAGGGTTAAAGGCAGCCAAATTTTACTATTTAAGTCTCATTTTTGATTAGGGAGCTTCACTTCTCTTCGATAGTTTGTAGCTAAAGGAACCCAATCCTAAATTTAAACATCATTACAAGATGTTTTTCCTCTTTTTACATGTGACTGGTAGGCCAGTCAATAAAGGCTCAAAATGAGGCTAACCCAAGCATTAATTCCTCCGTCGATGAAATTTTTGCAGTCACGTGGAGTATCATTTAGGGATGACAAATGACAAGAGATCCACCAAAATATTTAACGGGAAGTTAGTTATTTTTAGCAAAAACTGAAAAAAAATTATAACTCTCGCTGGAAAAGTATTTCTTTCGAGAACTCTTCACATATTGTTAGTATTAATTAATATCCACCTGATTAAATAGAAATCCAACAATATTTTTGTAGTTAAAGTGTTCTATTTAAAAGAGATTTGTTTTTTAATTCTATTGTTGCCGGGAAAATTCCTTCCTCCAATTTTTGATCACGGAGTGTCTACGGAGTGATATTGGTGCTAGCTTTATTTAATCAAAATATCCAACATTTTTTTCTTTTGGAACATGCTTTTTTGATATCAGTCAAAAATATTGCTCCGGAAAAATCCTCCGTCCAATTTTTTTACGCCAAGTTGATGGGATAGCTATGTAAAAACGATTTCTGCAAAGATCCAACAAAATTTTGAACGGCAAACTATTTTTTTAAATTAATTTCGAACGCACGCTCATTTCGCGTGATTTTTGGATGAACGGGAGCCCGCGGGGTAAGGGGAGGGGTAGGGCTAGTTCCATTCGGGACTACGCTACGCGTTTGACGGTCGCTTCTAGAGTCTGTGTAAAATTAACAAAGGGCAAATTGCATGGTTTATTGACAACGCTTCGTATATCTGCTTTCGATTCGAGCTTTTCAAACCACAATTCCTTATGGATTAATAAATCCAATATGGACTTTTCGTAAATTGGACCATTTTTATTCGAAAAAGAATCTGAACTCATCAATTTTATCAATAAATTGATTACACTTTTCAAAAAACTTTTTTTACATAGTTACATTGAAAAGAAAAAAACATGACAATACTTCTATTAAAATCGAAAATAAAGTTGGCAGTTAATAAGTTAATAATTAATAACACAATTCTGAAACGAATTGATATTTGCCCTGAAACCGGGTAAAAACCATAAAAAAATGTTGCTTTATGATAAGGGTTGGCACATTCAACGATAATTAAAATACATTTTTATTAATAATTTAATTCATAACAAAACATAACACACTTTGGTAAACGTTACGAATTCCGCTTCACGGTAAATATGGAATGTTTATTTGAATTGATACTTGAATTTAGTTATATTATTACTAAAAGTGACTCTTAATATTGGGGAAAACCTAAAAAAATATACACTTCAAATTTTTATTTCGTTTAAATTATTTCACATTAACGATAATACACCGGTTGTTAACCAAAATCATAACGCCATATTCCATTATTTGTTCGCGAGATTTCAAAGCAACTAATGACATTTGCTGGAAATACCAACCACACAAAATAAATTCTTATCAAAATAAAAACAAACGTACCTACTAGTTATTTTCCTAGCCAGAGGGCGGGTGTAGGTACAGTACCTACCTACGAACTAATTCAATAAAATCTCCTTAATACTAAATAAAATTATAAACATAACCTAACCTAATCTTACTGTGATTTTCTATGACAAAAAATTGCCCATTTAATAACGCCCACTCGCGTCCCATTATCCCAGTTTTCAAATAGTTTGTGGGCTGCGCTAGGTTTGTATAGACTGGTTTGTGATTTGATTCTAATTTTTTTTTCCATGTTCTTCTGCCTAATCTAACCTAAACTACCCAAACGGAATACGTTTAATCACATTTTATTCCTTTTGGTTGTTAATTCGGATTATTACATTTAATATTATGTTGATTATTTGTTATAAATAATACATTCACTTACATGAATGAATTATATATGATTATATTATTAATTTTACATGGCAATACTAAATTTTGTGTGATTGGCAGCAGTGTCTATGAAATATTTTATAGATAGAATTACGTTTTTCGGTAGAATTACGTTATTTAACAACGGCGACAACAACGGCGCCGCATACTAATTGACATATCGCGTAAGTTAATTAATAAAAGAAATAAAATTTCAAAGTGCATATTTTTTCGTCTCCCCCGACTTAATAAATCATCTTTTGAATCAATAAATCTAATTCCATTTATTTGAAACTGAAATATTGCGTATTAACCGTGGAGCGGAATAAGAGAGCAATATAAAAAGAGCCGTGGTTTTCATATCCAATATCAAAACAAATAGAGGACATTGTCGGAATACATTACAATTTAACGTAAAAAAATATTGGAGCAGTGCCAAATATCAATGTGCCAACCCTGATTTTGCTTTCGTTTCGGATTGGTTTGCTCAGTACTAACTAGAGGTGGGCAAAATTGATTGAATGAATTAATTCAATCTTGTAACACAATCGATCTTATTCTCATTTTCAAAAGGAATTGAATCTTAATTCCTTATCGTTGGCATTTTTTTCTAAACATTTTACAATTAAATTATTTCATGATAATAAGGTAATACTCAATAATGATGTGCACTTTAAATGACTTAAATATTATAGTGTTTCACAGAAATCTAATTAAATATTATTACGGTACTATGGCGGCGCGCCGAAGAGTTTACATGTACTGTGCCCTGTCGCACTAAATCGCGTATCTAGTATCCCGCGTCACGCGCCGTAATCCAAAAGACTCTTTTCATCGAGTCCCCAGTCAAGGAATTAATGAATTTATTCCGTATTCAGTTGTGACGTCACGCGTCGTAGACACAAATCCTAAGTCCCATGTACCGAGTCTGTCCGGACGAGCGCTCAATCTCAGGGAATAAGTGAAACAGAACAGAGACAGTGACACTCTAGACAGAGTTCCCTATTCGTTATCGAGTCCCTTTCCTTATTAGTTACAGGTCCGTCCGCACCGTCTGCAAGAACGCAAGTCATTAATGTCGCAGATAGATACAACACATTTACTAGTCAGAAGTTCCTAATTCATTGCACTATGTCATCTGTCAATCGGTTCGTCGTTAGTTCCCACGTAGCTAAACCTTCGATTTAGTACCCAGTCAGGTGAAAACTTTCTACTTCGGAATCTGAATCCTAGTAAAAAAGCGAAAGTATCTCCTATATTCTTCTCCCTTCCGCGTACGAAAATTATTGCAATACGCTTAGAAACAAAACGATGTTTACGTTATTGTTCCTATAAGTATGTTTTTTATGTACCTGCCTACTTGTAGACGTAAAACGAGATCAGTTGACTGTCGAATTGTGTGTGATGATAACAAGTAATATGTTTTGATTTCTGTATTTTTGTACTGAATTGTATGTCACTCAATTTCAGACTTTCAATCAGTTTTTATTTGGCGCATGGATTTAAAATTACCATGGAGGTAAGTACCTGCAAACATTAAAATAAATAAATATAATATATATTTATTTCAAGCTTATTCCAGGTGAACGGGTCGGATATACAAAAGTGGGATAATAATAATGTAGTTCTTATAATTGCTTTAAGAACGTATCTCATTGCCCCTAAAATAAAATATTTTACCTACTTTTTGTAGTAAATATGTAGATAGTTTTACGAAGAAAGATAATAATAATTTTTTTCTGGGATTCAGTTTGCGAGCAAAAAATTTCTATGCAAAAAAAAGAAAAATCGAGTGGGACTTTTTATTTTTGGTATTGTTTAATGACGTTTTACCTTCGTTTTTTATAGGAAAAAGCAACATATTGAATAGCCAAGATGTCTTCCAGAAAAAGGATTGAACTTTGGTGTTACTTTTCTGAAGTAGATGGAGGGATGCATTGCTCCACAATTTAGAAATGGGAGTCAAAAAATAAACATCCGACTATTCCTCTCCAGGTCCAGCGCCCTGCGCCTTCCGTGTCCTTTGCGGCACCCATTTCAACGATTTTATTAATGACTTGTAAAATTACTTTTTATTTTTGTTCGTAAAATAACATATTTATTAAAAAGTTTGTAACATGTTTATTTTGTGGAGCTACATATTGTTTTTTACTAAAGTTACTCCAAAGCTCTCCTCGCTTTAAGAACTCTGTGATATAAAGTGTAAAGCTTACAAATACAGGTTTTCTGAGTAAAGTTTTTTTTTTGTATTAGGCAATTTACCCTAAAGAGAGTGCTGTGTGCTAAGTAAAGTTATAAATGTACTTCTGCAATGTACAAAATAAATCCCTATATTTGATATTTTTTGTGTGTTTATTTAAAATGTTTTTTTCAAAACGAACACATTTATGTGAATGCGAAAAAATGGTTCATTATTGCTTTCTTTAAGTTTCCTAAATGTGAGAAATCTAGGTACAAAACCAAAATGAAGTGTCGAATCAAGGAATGAAATGAATGAATTCAATAAATTAGTTCACTTGACCAGGTGAATAAGACTGAATTGATTCATTATTGTGAATGAATCTGCCCATGTCTAGTACTAACCGAAGCCACCGCGTGGAAAGGCTCGGTCATTAGTCCGCCGTTTCCCATAGTCAAGCCTATTATTCGATCCCCTCCCATATGTTTTCTTAAATACATTGGCATCAATATTTTAAATTATGACAATAGTAGTGAAAATGATTTTCAAAGTGAACAACCATCTTCTTCAAAAAAATCCAGGTTTGCAGCGTAATTATTTCATCCGAATTAATTCAACAAACCTTTTTTGAAACACAGATTTTTTTAATATTAACAGCTAATTTAATTTTTTTTCCTCGCAATTAACACATTTTATGTGGGACATGTTATTTGTTTTATCTAGATTCTAGATAGTATAAAAATATTTCTTATGATCTTATTGTGAACAAAATGTGTATTTTAAAATGCAGTCCTATTTCTATTTTTTGTCTATCTTCTGTTTCTATAATAACAAAAATAATATCAATCTTTGTACCTTATTTTATTGTATTTTTGTTTTATTTTTTTGGTCAGTTAGTAAATGATCTCTAATTTTAGTTTCGCAGAGTAATGTTTTTAAAGTGTAAAACTTTTTTTCATATTATAATAGATTTTGATTCAACAATAAAACGTTAAAAATAAGAACTGATCCCAATTGTTGTCATTGTATTGTAGTTACCTATAATGTCTTATAATTAATATTATTATTCCACACTAACTACACCCATTTAATTTTCGGTCACATAAATAGGCAGTTGTCAAAATAATGAATTGGTTAAAATAACATTATATTATGCAAGTATTTTAAAATTAAAATTGATTTTATAGAAGCTTTACGTCTCTTTCATTGATTTTAACAACGCTTTCGGAAATGCCTGTTTGTGTTGCTTTTTATTGAGAATTTGAGAATTATGAAACAACCTCATTTACAATGCCACAATAATTTAAAAATAATATTGAGTTTGTTTATATTGCACTTCGCATATAAACCATTAGTAAAATTTAATATAATTCTATGGTTACTATAAAACACTTTTACATTAATAGAAACTGTTCAGACTTTAGCCAAGAATCAAACCAACGAAAATGCCACATGTATCTGTATTGAGTAATTGAAATATCCGACAGATGTCTCCCCTAAATAATTGGGCAATAATTGTGATTATATATACACCAATACATTCAAATGAATTAGTTTATAAATAGGTTTGCAAGCCCATTCTCTTCCTCTTCTCTCTCTAAATAACGGATCAATAACAACCATGAAATAATTAAGGAATTCGAGGGTCGTTGTTTTGTTACCAGTGATGTGTGTTTTAAAGAATAAAACTTATCAATTATATTTCTTGGTATCATTAATTTAACGAGGCCATTACTGTAACATATGGTCCAATCGAGCCGCATCGTGCACCAGAACGAGCCGAAATATGAACCAGCAAAAAATCAAGAAGATGCAGATCATCATCAGATAAGTATCCCAACGCCATCCTATCAAAACTGTGACCGAATCCCGAATCCTTCCTATTTCAAATTATCCCAAATGAAATATTTAAATATGCAACAAAGATTTAAAAAAAATTATTGTTGTTTCTGATTTTTCAGTTGCATAAAATTTTAATAGCTACCTACATTGCAAATTGATACGATTATTGTTAAATGAGCATCTCAATTGTAAGAGTTTTGTCATTGGATTTATTTAATTAAAAATAATTCACGCGAATATTCAAAATTACCGGGTAAAATCTCGCTACAAAATAATTTCAGCGAATTTCTGATTTAAAAGGTTGTCAGTGGTGAGTGGTTGTTCCGTTCTGATCAGTTCTGATTTAAAAGGTTGTCAGCCCTGGCACTGAGAAGCATTTTTACTAACACCGCCGTGTTTTCATTCGTAAACTGTCAGTTGTTTGAGGTTAAAAGTTAAATTGTTTATTATTTACCATTAAAGATGGAAAAGTTAAAGCAGTTAATCAACAAGCGTGGAGTTTTAAAAGCGAAATTGACAAGGTTTAATGATATTTTAAAGACACTCGATAAAACGGAACTAGAATTACGTTATCAAAAGGTCGAAAAATTGTTAGATGACTTTGAAAAAATTCAATCTCAAATCGAAGAACTTTCGGGTGACGAGGCAGAACACGTAAGTCAACGTGAATCCTTTGAAAATCAATATTTCTCTGTACTTGCATTAGCAAAAGGTTTATTGAATTCAGTAAATCATGAAAAATGTGAAATTAAATTACCAACTTTGAAACTTATTGAATTTCATGGTGAAATTACTGAGTATGCTAAATTCGCTGAGACCTTTAAAGCATTGGTTCATCAAAATAATATGTTAAACAATTCTCAAAAATTCTTTTATTTACAATCGTGCCTTAAAAAAGACGCAGCTAAATTGATTGCCTCCTTGACCATATCGCACGACAATTACGAATCTGCGTGGCAGATACTGCAGGAACGTTACGCGAATAAAAAAATAATAGTTCATAGGCATGTTGCATCTTTATTTCAGTTAAAAGATATGAAACAAGAATGTCCAGTCGCGTTAAGGCATATTATTGATCAGGCTAATATAAATTTAGAAGCGTTAAAAAATCTAGGATTACATGTTGATTCCTGGGACGCGATTATGATATATTTAATATCTAATAAATTAGATGGATCAACTCGTAGATTTTGGTAAGAGCAGCCAATAGATGGTGCACTCCCAACTTTGAAAGAATTTATTACATGTCTAACCAAACGTGTTGAGGTACTGGAGTTCACAAATTTGCAAGAAAAAAGGCCTACCTACAAGAATGTTACAACACGTGATGATCGCAAGAAAGATTTGTCTGTCTCATTGATAGCAACCAAACACGGATGCATCCTATGTAAAGAAAATCATCCAGTGTATTATTGTAAAAAATTTCTCAAATTAAATATCCAGGGAAGATTAGAATTTTTAAGAAAGGCCCGAGCCTGTTTCAAATGTTTGAGGGTAGGACATTTTACACAAGATTGCAAAAATAAATTCAAATGTAAAATCTGTGCAAGTGATCAACATAATACTTTGATACATGTTAATGAATTAAATAGTGAAAACACAAATGAAGAGGCACACAGCTCGACATCAGTGGCAAATCATACGGTGTTAAATAAAAATGAAAAGATAATTTTATTATCTACAGCGATCGTGAATATCGTAGGTAGCGACAACCGTTTACACAAAGCGAGGGTATTATTGGATTCAGGCGCCCAATCGAATTTCATAAGAGAGAGTTTTGCAAAAAAATTAAAATTAAAAACAGAAAAAATAAATATGCCGGTGTCTGGAATACAAAATCGCATCACACATATCAATCGAAGAGTTACAATTGACATGTTAGCAGTGAATAGTGATTATAATAAGAAAATTTCTTGTTTAGTATTGCAGGCTATAACAACCGACCTACCCCAAATGACCTTCAGGAAACAAGAGTTGAAGATCCCATCTGGCTTGCAACTAGCGGATAAGGATTTCAATGTCACGTCTCCAATTGACATCCTGTTGGGTGCGGAAGTTTTTTGGGAAATAATGAATAATGATCGAATACGCTTAACGGAGGGCGGGCCAACTATTCAAAGGACTGAACTCGGTTGGATTGTTTCCGGAGCGATCGACATCATCACTAAAACAAGGCCAGTATCAATTAATTGTAATCTAGCCATTAATAAAATAGGTAACCAGATGGAAAGATTCTGGAAACTAGAAGAGGTGGATGCCATGAAACCTCAGAATTTTGAAGAAAAGGCTTGCGAAGTCAACTTTACAGAGTGTCATAGTAGAGACACGGAGGGCAGATTTACGGTAGCCTTACCAACCCGCCCTTGTATAGACCAACTAGGGAGTTCTTTGTCAATGGCTGAAAAAAGGTTTCATACATTGGAAAGAAAATTTTCCACCAATAAAGAATTGAAATGTCAATATAGCATGTTTATGAGAGAATATTTACAATTGGGTCATATGGAAGAGTGCCGAAAATCCGAATGCGATGCGAGATCATATTTTTTACCACATCATGCGGTGATGAAGGAGTCAAGCACCACTACTAAAGTTCGCGTGATGTTCGATGGATCGGCAAAAACATCTTCTGGTATTTCCCTTAATGATGCTCTGATGGTCGGACCTAACATACAAAAGGATTTAAATATGCAAATTTTACATTTCAGAAAACATCCTGTAGTCATAACTGCGGACATAGAGAAAATGTACCGTCAGATAAACGTGCAGGAAAGCGACCGCAATCTACAGAAAATTGTTTGGCGCTTTTCACAGGATGAGGATTTGAAGCATTACAAGCTAAGGACAGTGACTTATGGGTTAGGACCGTCATCTTTCCTGGCGACAAGATGCCTGAAGCAAATAGGTATTGAAAATAGACTTTCATTTCCTATAGCAAGCAATGTCATTGAAAACGACTTTTACATGGACGACCTATTAACGGGAGGAAATGACGTTGAATCGTGCCACCTTCTAAAACAACAGGTAATCAGTTTACTAAAATCTGCAGGGATGAATCTAAGAAAATGGAGATCGAACGTGGCAGAATTATCTTCCGAACCAGGTCAAGATATGCAAGGATTGATATCTAAAGAACCCCAAGAAGAAAAAATACTAGGATTAATCTGGAACAGTGAGTTTGATTACTTTTCATATGTAGTGAAAAAACCAGTATGTACCGTACAAAGCAAACGGCGGATATTGTCAAGTATCGCCTCAACGTTCGATCCTTTAGGACTGCTAGGACCAGTAACGGTTGTAGCAAAACTAATTATGCAGAGATTATGGATATCTAAGACTTCCTGGGACGAAGAAATACCCGAGGGAATATTAAAAGATTGGGAAAATTACATGAAAAATTTATCTCAAATAAACCTGTTGAAAATAAAGAGAAGAATCTTGTGGGGTCAAAACAGCCTACAAATCCATGGTTTTTGCGACGCATCAGAAAAGGCCTACGGAGCCTGTGCGTATCTAGTATCCAGGGACGCCGAGGGTAAGGAGCACTCTCAGTTAATATCTTCCAGGTCCAGGATAGCGCCATTAAAAAGCATATCCCTGCCAAAATTGGAACTTTGTGGTGCGGTGCTGTTAACGAAATTATTAAAAAACATCAAAGAAGCGCTCAACATGGTTGAGGTGGATACATACTACTGGTGTGACTCTACCATCGCACTATGCTGGATAAGAGGACAGCCAGCTAGATGGAATACCTTTGTGGCCAACAGGGTTGCCGAGATACAAGAGGCCGGCGATCCCGCCCATTGGCGACATGTTTCATCGCAGGAAAACGCCGCTGATATTTTATCAAGAGGAGTTACAGCAAACAAACTATTACAAGCAGATATTTGGTGGAAGGGTCCAGATTGGCTAATAAGAGAGGCCGATCACTGGCCGAAGCCAGAAAATTCCTGTATAAATCCTCCAGAGATAAAAACCAAGGCGGTATGCGTGTCTACTAATGTCACGGAGTGGGACATCTTTTCAAAATTTTCCTCTCTCAACAAGCTAAAGAGAGTAACTGCATATATATTGCGTTTCTTTAATAATTGTAACACAAAAAAATGTAAATTAACCGGGAGGTTAAGCGTGCCGGAGCTGGACAATACATTGCATCGTCTAATAGCAATAATTCAACGCTACCATTTTAAGGATGAGTTCAGGGCTTTGAGTAATAAATGTTCACTGGATAAACGTAGCGTTATTTTGTCGCTTAATCCATTTATAAATAATGGATTAATTTGTGTCGGGGGCAGGCTAACAAAGGCGAAACATTTATCATACCAGCAACGACACCCAATAATTTTACCAAAAAATAATAAGTTAACAGAATTAATTATTCGACATCTTCATTATGTACATTTACATGCAGGGACACAAACTTTGTTATCTCTAGTGAGATTACAGTTCTGGCCGATTGCCGGAAAAACCACTGTTAAGCAAATATTACATAAATGTATAGTATGTTTCAGAAAAAATCCAGTAACCAGTCAAGTTATCATGGGTGACTTGCCGGAAAACAGAATAACACCTAGCAGGCCGTTCGAGGTTACCGGGATTGATTACGCAGGTCCTATCATGATGAAAAGCGGTATCACCAGGAAGGCTCCATTGGTGAAATCTTATTTATGCATTTTTGTTTGTTTCTCAACGAAAGCTGTGCATTTGGAACTGGTAACAGACCTCACCACTGACAACTTTTTAAATTGTTTAAAACGTTTCATTGCGCGGAGGGGCAAACCCTTTAAAATATATTCAGATAATGCGACCAATTTTAAGGGAGCATATAATCAACTGAGAGAATTGTATGATAAGTTAAATAAATCTGATGACAAGATTCAAAAATATTTAGCTGATTTGTCAATAATGTGGGGATTTATTCCACCACGGTCACCGAATTTCGCTGGACTCTGGGAAGCAGCAGTGAAATCCGCCAAATATCATTTAAAAAGCCGGAACCATTTGAACTATCATTGGCTGAAAGTGTCATCACCTAGTGCTACCATTGGAGGAAAGTGTCATCATTGCCCGTTTGTGCTCAACGGGTTGCGGCAATCAGGCGCTGGTGCGAATTAACCTAATAAATTTAAACAATAAACATTACTAATTGATCATGAATAACTGCGGAGTTTGCAAATCTACAATCTCACATGGTCCTCAATGCTCATCATGTAAAGAATACTTCCACTACAAATGTGGAGGTATTTCGGAAGAAAACTTTAAAAAACTGAAATTAGAACTGAGATCTGCCTGGCGATGCAGTTCCTGCAAATCCTCAAACATTGTTGTCGGTCACCAGGATATAAGTACTATTATGGCAGATATCAGAAAAATCCAGAGCGACTTATCATCCTTCAAGACTCTACACGAAGAGATAAAAGTCCTACGCGAAGAAGTACAAGGAGTTCAAAATTCAGTAGAGAGCTGTCACATGGACGTAGCAGCATTCGGAAAGAAAATAAACACACTCGAAAAACGTTTAGAAAAAGTTGAGAATCTGGAAACGGAGGTCACACATCTACGAAAGGAAGTGCGCGCTTTTGCAGACGAATTAAATAAACGCGACCAATGGGCAAGGTTACAAAACCTGGAAATCAAGGGAATACCTCACCGAAATGATGAAAACCTGATGAATATAGTTAAGAAAATATCAAACGTAAACAACATTAACATTGGCGAAAGTGATGTGGAATTCGTGACTCGTGTAGCTACAAAAGGAAACCGCCCTGATATGATAAAGCCTATTATTTTAAAACTCTCTAATCGAAGCCTGAAGAACCAGTTTCTTCAGGCGGTTAAAGCGAGGAAAGGCTTAACCACGGCTGACATCGGGTTCGCTGGAGCACCAAAAAATATCTACGTCAGCGACCACCTCACTAAGGTAAATAAAAATCTTTTCTTTCGGGCGAGAGTTCTGGCTAAGGAACGGGGGTTCCAATATGTTTGGCTAAAAAACTGTCAAATCTTTGCACGACGCAACTCAACTTCCCCGCCAATCATCATATCCAAGGAGGAAGATCTGAACAAGATGGAGGTCCAGCGGAATTTCTCTCCTCACTCTGGATCCAACGCTGGAGACCCTCGTCCCAGCCAACCATAAAATCAGCGAGACCTAAGCGAAAACTATTCTCTATTTTTTTCTTTACTTTCATATATTTTTTATTTAAATATTTTTCATTCAAATATCTATCTCTTAAAATTCTATTTCTTAAAGATTACTGTTATAAATTTTCCTCTTTTGAATATTTTTCATTCAAATATTTTCCTTTTGAATGTTTAACCTTTGTATATTTTTCATTTAAATTTTTTCCTTTTAAATATTTTTCTTTTGGATATTATGGTTCTCTTAAAGTTTTTATCTTTAAAGATTACTGTTTAAATGTTTTTTCTTTAAATATTTTCTTTTTAGATGTTTTATTTCTGTATATTTTATATTATATTTCATATATTTTTTATTTAAATATTTTTCATTCAAATATCTATCTCTTAAAATTCTATTTCTTAAAGATTACCGTTATAAATTTTCCTCCTTTGAATATTTTTCATTCAAATATTTTCCTTTTGAATGTTTAACCTTTGTATATTTTTCATTTAAATTTTTTCCTTTTAAATATTTTTCTTTTGGATATTATGGTTCTCTTAAAGTTTTTATCTTTAAAGATTACTGTTTAAAATGTTTTTTCTTTAAATATTTTCTTTTTAGATGTTTTATTTCTGTATAGTTTTCGCTTAAATGTTTTGATTTTAAATATTTTTCTTTGAAATATTTTTTTATGAAATGTTTTTCTTTGAAATATTTTTTTTTAATATATTTTTCTTTTAATTATTTTTCTTTTGGATATGTTTCTTTTGAATATTCTACTTCAAATTATTTTTCTCCCGTATATCCTCCGCACCTACTATGCACCTCTTCCTCAACCTTTCCTCACCTCCTACTCCCCCCTATCATTACATGTTATGTACACACTTCTACCTTACTGCACTACACTTAAAAAAAAAAGAGTATGAGTATTACAAATTACTTTAAAATCAATTTGACCTCCCATATGAAATCAGGCATACAACTAGCTAACTATCTTACACCTAAATACAGATTAACACCACCCATAAAATGACATTAAATATATATTATCAAAACGTAAGAGGCTTACGCACAAAGACTGATACACTGATAAATGCTGTCAGATCCAACGAATACGATATTATCGCCTTAACTGAATCGTGGCTAACTGATGGCATCCGTAACGAAGAACTGTTCGACGATCGTTATGACGTGTTCCGCCGAGATCGAAATTACTGTGCAACTGGTCAACGCTTGGGCGGAGGTGTCTTGCTCGCTGTTCGACGCGAACTGGTAGCCCGCGGGCGTCCAGAGTGGCACTCAAAAGCGGAAGACTTATGGTTATCCTTACAAATTAAGAGTTCGTTGTGCAATACTTTAAACATATGTTGTGTTTACCTTCCCAAAGGTCCAGCGTATAATGAAAACATGGAAAGCTTTCTCAGCGAAATTTCAAGATTAACCTTACAATGTCCTTGTGAAAAATTTCTTATTTTAGGCGATTTCAACCTCACTGACATTCTGTGGAACAAAAGTCCAAACAACACTTCATACACACCTACCAATCGTTTATCTCCTCTCAGCTCTGCATTTGTTGATTGCCTGCATTTTTCGGGTCTCTGTCAATATAATGGGATTTCAAACTCCAACGGCCATTTTCTAGACCTCGTCCTCTGTAACGATTGCGTTAAGGTATCAGCCTGTAATGACTCACTAATCGTCGAAGATATTCACCATGCCTCCATAACGATAGATGTAGCATTCTCAGAACCCGTTGCATTAAGGGAAGAAATACGAAAGGTTCGCGTCTTTAAACGTGGTAATTACGAACTTATAAATTTTCTTCTTAATAAAGTAAACTGGCACGAGCTTCTCTCAGTTGGTGATATAAATTCAGCTTTACTAAATTTTTACTCACAAATAAACCAACTTATAGATGCTCACATTCCGCAAAAATCGAGTAAAAACTCAAAATATCCTCCATGGTATAACTCAGCTCTTATAAAGTTAACGAAGGAAAAATACAACTATTTCAAAAAGTTCAAAATTTACAAAAATCAATCTGACTACTCCATTTTCTCTCTCTTAAGATCACGCCATAAAAAACTACAATGAGAATGTCACAATCAATACCTAATTAATGTTGAACACAAAATATCCTCTGATCCAAAAAATCTTTGGAATTATGTTAAATTAAACTCCAAATCACAGGATGTGCCAAACACTGTATTCCTAAGGGATGAAAAAGCTGAGAACGGATCAGAGATTGTTAACCTATTCTCCAAATATTTCAGTTCTGTCTACACCAACGACATTCAAACTTCTCAAAGTATGCCAGACAACTACAACATTCATAATTCTTCCACTATTCATTGTATTGAAGTTGACGAACGTCTGGTGCAGACATATCTGGAAAATTTAAAACTAAATAAAGGCGCAGGCCCAGATCAAATTCCCCCCTTCTTCATCCTGAAATGCGCAAGCAGTCTCTCTAAGCCGTTATCCATTATATTCAATCGTTCCTTAAAAGAGGGTGTGGTACCTAATACTTGGAAAACTGCCTTCATAACACCCATTTTCAAAACTGGGCAAAAATCTGACATTGAAAACTATCGTCCTATTTCAAAATTGTGTGTCTTCAGCAAGGTGTTTGAAAAAATAATATACGATCAGATGTTTCCCGCTTTGAAATCCTCACTTAATGTTAACCAACATGGGTTTATGAGTGGAAAATCAACAACAACCAATCTAATAGCATTCACGGAATTCTTGCAAGATTATATGGATCAACGTGTACAAGTAGACGCAATATACACAGATTATAGCAAAGCTTTTGACCTAGTGAATCACGACATATTATTACGCAAGCTTATGCAAATCGGAGTCCACGGTGATCTTCTCAGATGGCTCTCATCTTATGTATCAAACCGTAGTGAAGTCGTAGTTGTGGGTGGCTTTAAATTGGACTGGGTAACCGTCCCATCAGGTGTGCCTCAAGGATCTCTATTGGTACCGTTACTATTTAACATTTACATCAATGATATAGGCCAATGCTTCAAATACTCCAAAACATTACTTTACGCAGATGATATGAAGGTTTTTTATCCTATCAGATGTACTGCTGACTGTCAAAAAATGCAAGAGGACCTAAACCGTCTAAATATTTACTGTACACAGCATAACCTTAAAATTAATGTTAAAAAGTGTTTCGTTGTGAATTTCACACGAAATAAAAATATCATTATCAATGAATATAATCTGAACGGCTCAATATTAATCAACAAAAAAGAAATCAAAGATTTGGGAGTGACATTGGACTCTAAGCTAATTTTTGATATTCAAATAGACTTAGTGACATCAAAAGCCTCTAAAATGTTAGGATTCATTCTTAGGACATGTAAAAAATTCAATAACCTTAGAACAATGAAAATCCTATATTTTGCTTATGTCCGCAGCTTACTAGAATATGCGTCACAAGTTTGGAACCCGCAATACATATCGTATGTGGAAATTCTAGAACGTATTCAAAATCGTTTTCTACGATACTTGGATTTCCGCAGCTACCGCCCACATCTAAGTCACCAAGATTCAGCAGCGTACTTCAATATACCATCATTAGAAGTTCGAAGAAGCTCGGCCGATGTACTTTTTCTTCAAAAAATAGCCAGGTCCGTTGTTGATTGCCCTGAACTCCTAGAACGAATTCAGATACGAGTTCCTAACAGACGAACCAGATCAAACATGATTTTTAGCCTCCCCCAATGCAACACTAATTCTAAGCAGAATTCTTTCATCTATCGTGCGTCCAACACTTTTAACACACACTATTCACAATTTGACATATTTAACTCTGCACCACACTCCTTAAAATCCCACAAACACTCTCTCGATACATTACAATAACAATAACTACAGATACCATCTAATACAACCACCACTTTATTAACTTCCTTTATTCATACCTCAACCTAAACGATCCCTCCTCATCCTACCCCCTCCCTATTCCCCCCTAAATAACTTGTTTCTTGAAATGTAATTTTCATTAGTAAATATCTCGGAATCACACTCAGATACACTTGTATATAATACCTATGTGGAAACCTGTAAATGGTTTATTTACTGAAACTAAATTATTATTATGCTGTTATTGATGTAAACTGTTGGTATCCCAAATAAAAAAAAAAAAAAAAAAAAAAAAAAAAAAAAAAAAAAAAAGAATAACCGATAATTCAAGTTTAACCTTTGAACAATTATATACTTTATTGTGTCAGGTAGAATGCTGTTTAAATTCACGTCCGCTCACTCCTCTGTCCAACGATCCGACTGACCTGAATCCTTTGACTCCAAATCATTTCCTGATTGGCGGAGGGATAGCTTCTATCTCTGAGAAGGATGTTCGGGAGATACAATATAATCGATTGAATCAATATCAAAAATTAAATGCACTGATTCAAACATTTTGGTGCAGGTGGAAACTGGAATATCTTGCAGAATTACAAAGACGTACCAAATGGAAGGAAGACAAGGGCCTCAGGACTGTTGAAAGGGACGACATGGTCATACTAAAGGAGGACAACCTGCCGCCTAATATGTGGAAACTAGCCAGGATCCTAGCTACTCACCCTGGAGCTGACGGGAAAGTGCGGGTGGTTACCCTCAAAACCGCACAAGGAACATTTAAGAGACCTATCAGCAAAATATGTTTATTACCCATGGAAAGGGATTCAAGCATTGCTACAGGGACGCCCGATGTACCCCCCGGACTGAATAAATAAGTTCCTGCAGTCATAAACAAGAGAAAAATCAACAACCTACCTGAAGGATGACCTTGGACCATCAAAATTTTGCTAGCAGTCATAAGACGGAGAAGAATTAGCAACCTACCTGAAGGATGACCTAGGAACATCGAATTAACTTGTTCATATTATGATTCTCTTATTTTAGAACTTTTTGTTCATATTCATCTCATGATTGTTTTTCAAATTAATTTGTCCATATTTATATTATGTTTATTTTTCAAATTATTTTTGTTTATATTATGGTATTTTTAAAAAATTATTTTTTGTTTATGTGTAAAAAAAATAAATTCTTCCGTCCCCTGGCAGCATGTTCAGACTTTAGCCAAGAATCAAACCAACGAAAATGCCACATGTATCTGTATTGAGTAATTGAAATATCCGACAGATGTCTCCCCTAAATAATTGGGCAATAATTGTGATTATATATACACCAATACATTCAAATGAATTAGTTTATAAATAGGTTTGCAAGCCCATTCTCTTCCTCTTCTCTCTCTAAATAACGGATCAATAACAACCATGAAATAATTAAGGAATTCGAGGGTCGTTGTTTTTTGTTACCAGTGATGTGTGTTTTTAAAGAATAAAACTTATCAATTATATTTCTTGGTATCATTAATTTAACGAGGCCATTACTGTAACAGAAACAGTTTTTGTAATTTTTGTTTAAAACATTCATTCTTCCATTGAGGTATAATATTCAATGCATTTTTCACATTTTCGGACAACCATAAAACACAAAAAACATCAAGTCGGCTTCCCACCCCTCCCCAAGTCCCCACCGCGGCTTACTCCGCGGGTAGCGGTCAGCTATATCTCGCGCCGAACGGCTCGCTTGCCCCCCGTGCAGTGATATATAACACCCATAGTGGACTAGATCGCCAACCTGGCGGCCATTGCCGTAGGAATTTGAAGCCATCTTGAAAGAGTCAGATTACGGCGGGAATTCAAAATACATGCATTCTATCGTACATTAAGAACATATTTTTATGTAGTATATTATCAGTTATAAAATACTACATTATATTATTATTACTATATATAAATAATATTAAATTAATACCAGTATCACATATTTGTGACTTGGGTGTAATATTCGATGAAAACTTGTCATTCATTGAACACATCAACTATATATCTAATAAGGCTTTAAAGATGCTTGGCTTCCTTTGCAGAACTTTAACTAATATTAACTTAATTTTAAGTCCATAGATTGTATGAGAACCCTCTATATTTCATTAGTCAGAAGTCAATTGGAGTATAATTCACCTATTTGGTCCCCTTTATATAAAGTTCACTCCAATAATATAGAAAGAGTTCAGCACAAATTTCTTAAGTACGTAAATTTTAAGATCGGAATTCCTATTGATTACATTAATTATGTCAGTTTGATGAATCAATTGCATCTAATAACACTGTCTGACAGGAGAATTATTTCAGACCTGGTTGTGTTACACAGAGTCTTTAACAACTTAATTGATAGTCCTGCCATCCTTGCCACTATTAAACTACATGTGCCGACTAGGAATACAAGACAAAATATAACATTTTTCTGTAATACATACTCGACCAACTATCAGACACACTCACTGACCAATAGGATGCATGATCTGGGCAACAAGTATGAGGGCGCTATTGATTTATTTATTGACTCCATATAAAGAATTAAGCATAATCTACACCAACACTTTGTTGAATCTTACAAATTAGAGTAGCGTTGGTAAATTAGTTTTAATGTTTTGTCTTATATGTAGTGTTGTTGAAATTTCTTTTTTACTTTATGTTACTCTTACGTTTGACTAATATTGCTTCATATTTTTTAATATTTTCTTATTATACTTGTAATCACAATTTTACAAGTGTGTATTTTGTACCTTCTTTAAAATGGATTATATCTATTTACTGTCAATATCTCCTGTATAATACATATTCTCCTATGTACACTGCATCATGTATCACTTCTATGTAAAAGCCTTTTTAGGCGTATATATATATATATATAAATAAATAAATAAATGTTTGTTTAAACATCTTTTTATGAAATGTATACTATATTTCTAATTAAATTCAAATTTTCTCTTCTTGTCGCGTCTGTTGGTGCAACCCCATGCTGCACGCCACAACCATGGTTCAAACAATCCAAAATATTTAATTAAACTTAATAAACTTGCAATCAATTCTCCATTGTACACAAGCAGGCAAATCACGGCTGACCTTTACAAGATGGCGGATCGGCTCTTCAAATCACTACGGGCGCTGCTATACGGGAGGTAGGGTGATTGGCGATCTAGTCTACTATGGGTGTTATATATCTATGGTTCATACCGAGCATGTCCAAGCAGACATATCACGGCTGACCTTTACAAGATGGCGGATCGGCTCTTCAAATCACTACGGGCGCTGCTATACGGGAGGTAGGGTGATTGGCGATCTAGTCTACTATGGGTGTTATATATCTATGGTTCATACCGAGCATGTCCAAGCAGGCATATCACGGCTGACCTTTACAAGATGGCGGATCGGCTCTTCAAATCACTACGGGCGCTGCTATACGGGAGGTAGGGTGATTGGCGATCTAGTCTACTATGAGTGTTATATATCTATGGTTCATACCGAGCATGTCCAAGCAGGCATATCACGGCTGACCTTTACAAGATGGCGGATCGGCTCTTCAAATCACTACGGGCGCTGCTATACGGGAGGTAGGGTGATTGGCGATCTAGTCTACTATGGGTGTTATATATCTATGGTTCATACCGAGCATGTCCAAGCAGGCATATCACGGCTGACCTTTACAAGATGGCGGATCGGCTCTTCAAATCACTACGGGCGCTGCTATACGGGAGGTAGGGTGATTGGCGATCTAGTCTACTATGGGTGTTTTATATATCTATGGTTCATACCGAGCATGTCCAAGCAGGCATATCACGGCTGACCTTTACAAGATGGCGGATCGGCTCTTCAAATCACTACGGGCGCTGCTATACGGGAGGTAGGGTGATTGGCGATCTAGTCTACTATGGGTGTTATATATCTATGGTTCATACCGAGCATGTCCAAGCAGGCATATCACGGCTGACCTTCACAAGATGGCGGATCGGCTCTTCAAATCACTACGGGCGCTGCTATACGGGAGGTAGAGTGATTGGCGATCTAGTCTACTATGGGTGTTATATATCTATGCCCCCGTGCGACTAGCCCCACCCCTCCCCTTACCCCGCGGGTTCCCGTTCATCAAAAAATCACGCGAAATGAGCGTGCGTTCGAAATTAATTAAAAAAAATAGGTTGCCGTTCAAAATTTTGTTGGATCTTTGCAGAAATCGTTTTTACATATAACTTATTTACTAACCCATCAACTTGGCGTAAAAAAATTGGACGGAGTATTTTTCCGGAGCGATATTTTTGACTGATATCAAATAAGCATGTTCCAAAAGAAAAAAAAGGTTGGATCTTTTGATTAAATAAAGCAAACACCAATATAAAGACACTCCGTTATCAAAAATTGGAGGGAGGAATTTTCCCGGCAACAATAGAATTAAAAAAACAAATCTCTTTAAAAAAAACACTTTCCCTACAAAAATATTGTTGGATTTCTATTTAATCAGGTGGATATTAATTAATACTAACAATATGTGAAGAGTTCTCGAAAGAAGTACTTTTCCAGCGAGAGTTATAATTTTTTTTCAGTTTTTGCTAAAAATAACTAACTTCCCGTTAAATATTTTGTTGGATCTCTTGTCATTCGTCATCCCTAAATGATACTCCACGTGACTGCAAAAATTTCATCGACGGGGGAATTATTGCATACCTCAAACTCTTTATTGATTGACCTATTATTCTGAATTATACGTCGCCACGTTCATCGCAAAACAATATCAAAAGTTTTTGGTCATACATATCCTCATTAAAATCGTCCGACGGATACCCTGCAGCTATGTCCTTCGACGAACGTGAATCTAATGATGCCAAGGAAGTATGTAATATGTTCTCTGAATTCTCCAAGTTTGAACCCTCCTCTATCAATGACACAATAGACATCGACAACTTGAATCAGTTCACGACTCGCGGTGCGCGTCACGATGGAACGTTATTCCTTAGATCTGCTGCGTCGTCATTGTGTGTGCCGCTTACCATAATATTTAATAAATGTCTGAATGATGGGGTTTTTTCTGGCAGGTGAAAGTTGACCTACATTATACCGGTCCACAAAGGTGATTCGCGTCAACGAATGGAAAACTACAGGCCAATATCCATTCTCTCGGCGATCCCTAAACTGTTGGAAAGATTTGTCCATGCTAATATACCTATATCCCCAACTTGCCGCCAAAATTACAGACCAATAACACGGTTTGTAAATGGCAAATCTACCTTGATTAATTTACTTACTCTAATTTCTTGTCTAGTAGCATGGATCAAGGCCATCAGGTAGATACAATTTACTGTGATTTCAAAAAAGCTTTTGATAAGGTTGACCACCTTATTCTTATTAAAAAATATTTACAACGGAATTAGGGGAAAATTATTACATTGGTTCATCAAAACAGAAAACAAAAAAATCATCTTCTTAAAAATCAACCTGAACATATGTTTTTTTAAATAATCTTTTATTTTTTTAAGATTATTTCTTATTCTTTGGGCAAACATTAAAAGTATTCATGCTTTTAATTACTAGCTATAATTTTAGAACAATCTACACAGACATCAACTTTGTGCTCAGAAAATACTGACTTTTTGCACTTACAGCACACTAATTTCGACATTCTCTTTTTTTAGCAGCAAAAAGCGCAGTTTTTACGTTTTTTGGGCTCTGGTTCTCCTGCCTGAAGTTATTACCTGAATCAGTAGGTTTGGCGAGAATTTGGCTAACATTTTTAAGTCGGAGCTTCAAGTTTATTTTATTTTTTTATTTATTAATTTTATTTTAGTAATTTGTACATTAAAGTTTACAAATTACTAATTAATTTTTACATTTTAATATTCTATGTTTTTTCTTGTTTTATATGGCCTCTACACAACATCTTGAATTTTTCAATTGGGGCAGTCTTTAAGTTTTCCGGCAGCGCGTTATAATATTTCATCCCTTTATAGAATATAATGTTCTGTGTATTCGCCTTGTCCTTTTTTGGTAGCCTGATTTCATTGCACGTCCTAGTTTTATGTTTGTGTATGTCCTTGTTGTATACAATTTTATTTGAAAAATATTTCGGTAGCAGGTTGTTTACTATTTTGTGTACAAATATCATCGTGTTCAAGGTCAACAACTGTTTCACCGTTAGCCAATTTAATTCGTTTAACATTTTATTTACTTTTGAATATCTATTTCGTCTGAGTATTATTCTCATTGCCCTATTTTGGAGAATTTGAAATTTATTTTGTTCTCTGACGTTACACAGAAAAAGGATAGTTGAGCAGTAATTAAAATGTGGAGCAATAATGGAGTTATAAATGGTGATTGCAGTTTTTTCGGACAGTTTTTGGCGAATTCTTCCCAAAAAAGATATCTTTTTTCCAATTTTCTTTTGGGTATATTCAGCATGTTTGTTAAAGTTGAGTTTGGAATCTATTACAACTCCTAAGTATTTTATATCGGTAACATTTTCAATAATTTCACCATCAATTTTGATTTTGCTTTCACTGGATGTCTTCTTATAACCAATTACCATACATTTTGTTTTTTTTTGTATTTAATTTAAGCTTATTTATTTTTAGCCATCTTGATACATTATCTAGTTCATTATTTAAAATATTTATTAGTTCTTCATAGTTTTCTCCGATTATATATATTAGTGTATCATCGGCAAATAGTCGTACTTTGCATTTTGAAAATATTTTCACCATGTCATTAATATAAAGTATGAATAGTAGAGGTCCAAGGACTGATCCCTGTGGTACTCCTAATTTATTTTCCATTGGTTTTGAAAATTGATTATTAATTTTTGTTACCTGTATTCGGTCTTTCAAATACTCTTTAATTAATTTTATGGCTACAGTTGAGAAACCAATTTCTTTAAGCTTTCTTATCAATATTTCTCGATCTATAGTTTCGAATGCCCTTTGAAAATCCAAGAATATTGCTAAGATAAATTTATTATTATTCATTCCTTCCTTCCACTCTTCAACAATTACATTTAACGCTGTTTCACAAGAATTTTTACATCTGAATCCCAATTGTTCTTGGTATAAAATATTGTGTTCATCTAAGTATTGCAATATTTGTTCTTTTATTATCACTTCAAGTATCTGTTCATATTTCGGTAAGGTGTTTATTGGTCGAAATTCTTCACATTTTCTGGTATTTTTAACCTTTGGGACCGGTATAATAGTAGATAGTTTCCATGACTGTGGAAATTTTCCCTCTTCAAATGTCTGATTAATAATATTTAATAGAGTAGATCCAATTACTGGAAAAGCATCTTTTATTAAACTAATAGTTAATCCATCTGAACTATTTTTTGATTTCATTTTGTTTAAAATGTTAAATAAATATTCTGCCGTTATTTTTCTGAAGACCAATAATTCTTTGTTTGAGTTGTATTATCATTTGTGGGGTTGAAAACAATGTTAGGTATTAATTTGTTAATTTGAGTGATGCTTTCTATGAAATATTTATTAAAGCTATTAGCTTTGTTTTCTTCGTTTATATCATCTGGGAAGTTTACTATTTTTATGTCGTTTTTGTTATCTCCATGTACTAATTCTTTAATGATTTTCCAAATTTTTTTGGGATCCCCTTCTTCCGAGTTTATTTTATTTTTTATGTACTCATTATGCGTTCTTTTTATGTCTTTAGAGTATTTGTTTCTCAATTTTTTGTAGTTATTCCAATCCATAGTACTATTAGTAAGGCGTGCTCTCTTGTAAAATGTATCTCTATCGTGCTGCATTGTGCGTAGTTCTTTTGTTAACCATTTATTATTGTTTCCTTTGCGTATCTTCTGTTCTGGAACTACTTCATCAATGGATTTTTTAATGTTTAATATCATCTGGTCAGCTTTTTTGTTATATTCCATTAGATTTATTTCATTCAAATCAATAGTCTCTAAGGTCTGAATGAAAAGTTCCTTATTGTATCTTCTGTAATTTTTAAATGTTATTACTTGTGTTTCTTTACTGGAGTTGTAGTTTTCTCTGTCATTTATTAGAATTTGAATCATATTATGGTCAGTAATTTTAGGCTTATCTAATACATTAACACATAGGTTAAATTTATTTGAGATTACCAGATCAATTAATGTTTTAGAGGTATTAGTAATTCGTGTGAAATCTTTAATTAATTGTTTCATACCTGCAGTTTGAATAATAGATTTCAGTTTTTTTGTGTATATGTCTGCATTTGTTTTAAAATTTATATTGAAATCTCCAACTATAATGTTAATATTTTCATCTTGCAAATTTTCCATACTCCATCTTTGAAAATATGTTAAGAAGTCGCATTTACTTGTGTTTGGTGATCTATAAATAACAGTATATACACCTTTCTTGATTCCTGATTTAATGCTGATGGCTAAAATCCAACAAATTCAAGTCTGAATCCAAGGCTTGACCGAATCTGTGCTAAGTTGTTTAATGAATTCTCTTTTGTTGGAGAGTTTATTTGATCATTTTGTGGTAATAAATTACAGCGGAGTTGACAAAAGCCATGTTCAAGATGCCATAGAAAACAGCCGTTGACCATCTATTAGTTTTGCGGTTGCACGAAATTGAGGCGCACATTTGATCGAATAAATCTACTCCTTTTGTTTGGTTCTAGAAATGAATCATGTCTAGTTTGCCACTTGAATTATTAATTATTGAATTTTCATCACAACAAGATAAAAGGCAAACCATATTTGCAGGTTTTGGATTGTACGATAAAAGTGTAAAAGGGCCATCACAACAAAACGTAGAACTGCCAACATGTCGAGATCTCGAGTTCTTCAATTGTTCGTGGATTTCGCGCCTATTTGATTGGAAAGTACCCACTAGATTTAATTTGTAATTTGAGCTAGTCCTCGAGAGGTGCGGATTTTATTCATAGCAGAAGTTCTGTGAGATGATTGACCCTTATTAGTTGACCAAACATCCCGAAAATACATCATGAAAATAGTGCATGAAACAACTATTTAAAACAATTGAGGAAAAATAAATATAAAGTCAAAATATCACTGAACTTGATCTACACAGCATGCAGGCACAAAACATAAAAAATCCAAAATATTTTTTTCTGTTTCAGTTGACAAAATTATTACATGTTAGTCAAATCAAATTAAATACCTTTATTCAAATATTCCACTACTTGATGAAAAAAACTTCAATAAGGTATGCTTATATATTGAAATTGATGTACCTACTAAATATATCAACAACATCGTAGTATTTGTTTCCTAGCTGTTGAATCCGTCGCATAGGAGTGTGATATTAGGAAGTTGACATAGATTGCTACAATAATATGGTAGGTACTGTCTTGTAACCGACCTGCTTGGAGTATGAAAAGAGATTACATATAATAAATCAGGGGTATCAAACATTGAATTAATAGATTTCAGTTTTTTTGTGTAAATGTCTGCATTCATCAATCGCAAATTGTCTATGATTTGACTCAATAGCCGTTTTTGACAGCACCGTAAATAATATCAATATAGTGTCAATAAAACAACCTAATAACATAACCCGCTTAAAAAAAAACAATATATAGTGATACGCTAGACAAAGTGGCAGTATTTGTGACGGTGGCAGTGAAATTAATTATTTGTAAATTGAAGTGCAAAAAGAGTATTGTCATTGTAACCCAAAATCATCTTTGGTGAAAACATACAATAACCATAGACAATACAAAACTATTTCGCCATAGACAATTTACATAAATTAATGTATACTTAGGGGCATTTTTGTTCCAACATTAATAAAAATATAATTAATAAACCAAAAAAAAAAAAAAAAAAAGAAATAGAAAATGGCAAATACAAGAGGAAAGGGAGTTATAACGGAAACCGAAGAAAAATTTAACATTGATAAAATTATACAGATTATTGAAAAAAAAATTGAATCCATGAAAAAAGAAATTATATCAAAAATTGAAAAACAAACCCAGGACACTCAAAAAAGCATTGATTTTATGAGTAGTCAGTACGATGAACTAATAAAAAAACTAGAAATAACAATTCTACAAAATAAAAAAATTGAAAATGATTTTGAAAACATAAAAAAGGAACACCAGGAAAAGAATATCATTATTAAACAACTTGAAATAAAAATTTCAGACCTCGAATACAAATCTCGGTCTAATTTCTTAGAAATAGCGGGCATTCCTCAAAAAAATGGAGAGCAGCAGATGGAGATAGTAAAAAGAGTTGCGGCGGCGGCAGGAATGGAAATCCAGCACAATGATATAATTGATATAAAAAGGACACATGATAGAAGGAACAATGCGCCACCGAAACTGCTAGTGGAATTTGCGGAAAAAAAGACAAGAGACAATCTTCTTTCTAAAAGGAAAAATATTAATTATGCAGCTATAAAAGATATCTCCACCGAACCAATCTATATTGCAGAGGAATTGAGCCCATATCAAAGGGAACTGCTCTGGAAAACGAAAAAATCTGCCAATGAAAAAATGTACTCCTACGTTTGGTTCAAAGATGGAAAAATAATGACGCGAAGAATGCCAACCGAAAAAATAATTTATATAAAACATGTAGATGATATAAAAAATATTGTATGACAAAATGGCACAAAAACGATTACGAAAAAAATATAAAAATGGCTGACATTATATTAACCTCGGAACCAAATGATCTATCGAATTTAAATAACAACTCTTTCAATATACTACACAAAAACATAAGAAGCATAAGAAAAAAATTTGATGAATTGCAAATTTTATTGAAATATTTAAAAGTTAATTTTCAAATAATAATACTTACTGAATGTTGGATAAATCATAAATACATGAAATTGGAAATTGCTGGATATACAACCTACTCAAGTTTGAATAGCAAAAAACAAAACGATGGTGTAATTATATACATTAAAAACGAAATAAAAGCCGAAGTTGAAGAAATTATTATCACAAATGCCAATTGTTTAAAAATTAAAATCAGTAAAGAAAAAGCTATATTAGCAATCTATCGATCGCCCTCAACAAGAAACATCGACCCATTCCTTAAATCCGTAGACGAGGAACTCTGCCTTCTTAAAGAAACGAAAAACATATTTATTATTGGAGATGTAAATATAAATATTTTAGAAAATGGACACCCTAAGCGAATTCAATATCTGCAGATGCTAGCATCCCATGGACTGGAAAGCTTAATAAATGTTCCTACTCGAAAAGTGGACAACAGTGAAAGTTGCATAGACCATATAATGAGTAAAACAAAAGACATTACTCAAACTGTTGTATTTAATTCAACTATAACCGATCATTATACAACTATGCTTTCAATAAAAATAAACAAGTCAAATAAAATGAAGAAAAAACCATTAACAACAGAAAAAACAGAAATCAACTGGAATATCATTAAACATAATCTACAATGTACCGATTGGAAAAAACTGCAAAGTATGAACAATACAAATGATGCATGGAATTATTTCATAGAACTTCTTCAGAATAATATACTATCTAATACCACAAAAATTACTAAGAAAATCTCACACAAAAATGTACATATTAAACCATGGATTACACAGAATGTTATAAACTGCATAAGAAAAAGAGACGAGTTACACAAGAAACTTAAAAAAATTCCATACGATATACACATGTTAAGATACTACAAAAGATACAGAAACATTTGCAAAAAAGTTATTATGTGTACAAAAGAAACCTACTATAAGAAAAAAATTGTAGATTGTAAACAAAATCCCAGGAAAATGTGGCAAATAATAAATGAAATAACCAGTTCTAAATCTGCCAACGTTACATCAATTGACGTGCTGAATATAAACAATGTTCCCAGGACATACGCTGATAATCCTGACCAAATACTTGAATACGTCAATAATTTTTTCATAAATATAGGATCAAATCTAGCAAAGCAAGTTACAAAATGTAATGAAGATGTACAAATAAACGAACCACCTGAGCAAGGAAATCAGCTCAATTTTAAACAAATTACAGCTGACGATATCAAAAACACAATTTCTTCTTTAAAATCAAATATTTCTTCGGGGGAGGACACAATCTCAACCAACGCAATAAAATATCTCTGTAAAGAACTTATCGAACCACTTACATACTTAGTCAACATGTCTATAACGAATAGCATATTCCCTACAGCCCTCAAAAAAACGATTGTTATACCAATATTTAAACAAGGATGTAAAAATGACATAAACAATTACCGACCAATAAGCCTACTAAATGCATTTTCAAAAATATTGGAAAGAATACTAAAAAAACAACTCTTATCCGACTTAGAAGACAATAAAAAATTATCAAAAACTCAGTATGGATTTAGGGAGAACTTAAGTACTAGTGACGCCATAGAAAAAATTACCGATATGATCACTAAAAGTTTAGACAGTGGAGAAAAAACTTTGGCAATCTTCATAGACTTACAAAAGGCTTTTGACACAATAGATCACAAAATACTTTTTTCAAAACTTTCAAAAATTGGTATGTCATGTACAACACTAAGGACGGGTTGTTTCGGAGGATTTGAACAATTCATCGAATTTCAACGTTCATTTTCGGGTTCTGTGAAAGACTTATTCAAGTTCTGTTATTATATCATTGTAGGCTAGTTGCTTGACAAAACTGAAATAAAAACAGAACTTGAAAAAATCTTTCACAGAACTTGAAAATGAACGTTAAAATTTGATAAATTGTTCAAATTCTCCGAAACAACCTGTCCTAAACTTACTAAAAAGCTACATGACGGAGCGTACACAGAGCGTCCAAATTAACAAGAGAAAAAGCAAACCTCTCCTAATCAACCATGGAGTACCACAAGGAAGCGTACTAGGTCCGATATTATTTTTAATATACATTAATGATATCTGTAACCTAGAAACAAGAGGAAAAATCATTAGTTTTGCTGATGACACAGTAATTTTATTTAAAGAAAAAGATTGGATAAATACCTACAAAGAAGCTGAACACGGACTTGGTCTCCTGCAAAACTGGCTTAAAAGAAACTCCCTGACGCTTAATGTCAATAAAACAAAATATCTGACATTTTCTAAAACAGCCAGAGGGCAGCCGTCAGAGGACCTTAATCTCAAATTACATTCATGCCAAGGAATTTATCAAAAAAATCAAGGCTTATCATGCCTCTGTCCCACTATAGCACACTCCAAAAGCATCAAATATCTTGGAATTGAAATTGATGATAATCTCCGTTGGAACTCACATATAGATGTAATTACAAAAAAAACTAACCAGGTACATATACTTCTTTAGAAACATTCGCAATATCCTCAATATAAACGATTTAAAAAAAGTATACTATGCTTTGTGTCAATCACAAATAGAGTACGGAATAACTGGATGGGGGTCTGTCTTGAGCACTCACACAGAGCGGCTCAATATAGCACAAAAAGGAGTATTAAAGACTATACTGAAAGTTCCGCTTAGAACTCCGACAGAAGAAATATTCAAAAACTTCAATGTTTACAATGTACAGAAACTATATTCAAAAAATATTTTATTTAAACTGAAAAAAAACATATCCGAATACTCCACTGCCCAACATAAATACACAACCAGGGCAAAAAGCGAAAATATCCTGATTACTCCCAGTTTGAACACATCCTTTGGACAGAGAAATAATAAATTCCATGCTATAAAATTGTTCAATGCTCTACCAAATGAAACCAAAAAAATAAACGAAATGAGTATATTTAAAACAAAAGTCAAAACATGGCTTAGAGATCAAAGTAATAATCAACTTACAAACATTATGAAGACAATGTAAAGACAATTCAAAACTAAATACAAAAATTTAAGAAAAACTACAGGCCGCCTCAGAACAGGAAACCCTAGTGAGGAGGACTGTGAAAAAAATACAAAAAATATACTTATATTATACTTTAAACCTACATAATGTACAAATTTTGCTATTGATATTAATAAAAAAAATAAAAATAAATGATTTTATACAAACAGGTTAAATCAGAAATAATTTTGCGATCAGATAATTTTATTAAATTTAATGAACAAAGTACGTTATCGTTATTAAGGTTTTCTCTAGGAATGCCCATTTTGAAATTTACATATCTTAAAAATTTATTTTGGATTCTTTCAATCGCATGTGAATGGAATTGTATTCTATATGACTCCTTACTAGTGACATATATAATGTTTTTACAGTATTTACATTACTGAAATCACTAGATACCCTTAAAATAAATCCCAACATTATCAAAGCTTTATTGGTTATTATTTCAATTGCTTGATAAAGTTAAGTTTCGTGTCAAACCAAATACCTAAGTCATTAATTTCCGAGAGAAATACTAACGACATATTGTTAATGGAATAATCAAAAAATATTGGATTTTTTATTCGATGAACCCTCAAAATTTGACATTTGCTTATGTTAAGTTGCAAGCGGTTATCACGACACCATATAATTAATCTTGACAAGTTATTTGACAATATATGGCAATCGTTAATGATTCTGATTGCTTTGAATAATTTCAGATCGTCTGCAAACATTAACACTTGAACATCATTGAAAATATACAATACATCATTGACAAATAATAAAAACAGGATTGGACCTAAGTGTGACCCCTGGGGAACACCACTCGTAGCAGTGAATTTGTATGAAAATGTGCCATCAATTTTAACAGCCAGTAAATCTGTTGGTTAAATAAATTTATTATTATTAATTTAATTTATTAATTTATTTATATATTTAGTACAGGTGATGATAAAATGACACATGTTTATACATAAAAATACTTTGACTGCCCAATTAGGAGGAATTCCCGTTTTAGGACAGTCAATTAAGCCACTTATATAGTGAACCACCTATACCGATTTTTGTTATTTGTTTTTGGGGTGCTATGCCGTGTTGCGCTAACTCCTTCTTTAGCCAACGTTTCGGACAGCATTGCAGCATTGCAGTGTGGCCGGCATAGTCCAGTGGTAACGCATTGGACTGCCATTCCGAAGGTCGCGGGTTCGAACCCGGCGTGCGCAAATAAATTTTATTTGATTAATTTGTGTTATTTCATAATTAATTAATTAAAATAATATATAGTATATTTGCGCCACGTTCCAGAGTGGAAGATACTACCAGTATCGCCCTGGTGTAAGACCACCATTCAGAATTGAAACGTTGCTCCAAATGGCTTTAGCCGTGTACTAAACACTAGATCTGAATAGCCAGGTACTTCCCCACCTTCCTCTTTCCCTTCCCCACTTACCTTCAGCCTCACAACATCCCCCAATTGGGGATGCCATAGTCTCACTGGCTCCAGACGGGAGCAGTTGGGACTCTTGTGAGGTATTCACTATAAAAATAAAAAAAAAGCTAATACAAATGAATTCTTTCAGTAAGCCAAGTCTTCGAAAGTTTAAAACCAATTGTTTGTTTTGGGCACAGTTTTCAATTTCAGCAGGTAACATATTAATAACAACTGGGAATCATATAGTTTAACGTTCTTTAGTTGGCTTTGGGAAATCCGGAACCTTGAACACAAATCACAATAAAATATTTAAACACAATAAAAAAAAACATTGTTTCTAAAATAAAATTTAGTGCAAGCGATTTGGACACTGACCTTTATACAGTTTCTTTATACATAAGGCTTAAAATCGCTTTCAAAACTAAAGGCAAACACATTACTATCCTATTAGTTGTTAACCCCTAGGCAAGGATATCAAAAATGTAATTTTAAAAGTTAAACCGTGTTATAAGGATGTGGGTCTTAAACAGTTCTTGAAAAAAATAGCAATAAAATAAATAGGTTTTTAAATTTTCAGTAATATCAAAGTTTAAATGTTAACTACGGTGAACAACGCTAAATGCGGTTGGTAAAGTTAGATTTAAATGAAAAGTTGCAGCCAATAAGTAATTATCTGTATTAACTTCTAATAAGTTTCTGTTTTGTACGGAGAAAAATACTTATATTTTAACAATACACTTCCAACTACGATCAGACAATTAGAAACAATGACAAAATTTAAACACGAAATAAAGAAATGGATTGCAATCACAGGGCGTCCCACTATTGCAAGCATATGTAAACCAAATTGCACATAGACAAAAAGTACTATTTACACACGACCAAATTCAAACTTAATTAAAATGATCTTTTATTTATATTTATTTTATTTATATTTTCCCACATTTGTAATGAACACAATCTTAACAGGATTAACCCAACCGTTCTTTTGATTGTATTGAAATTATTTTGTATTATTTTTATATTTTGTATTTACCCTTATTGATATTCACTTAACTATATGTAAATACATCGATGTACTCTATGTCTGTCTCGGCACAGGTTTACCCTAGTGAGACAGGCATCGAAAAACGACTTGTAAAAAACTTTATATAGATAAATAAAAAATATATATATAAAAATAAAAATAAAAAATGTATCTGAGAGGAAAATCGTCAATCATTCAAATCAATGGAACTTTTTTTCTGTCTGCCCAGGTAGTACGTTCTCGAGCGGTTGAAGTACCTAGCAGATGTGTTTACCAAATAACTCTCGAAGGTACAAGGTGCGATCTCTACAGGGTAAACAGAAAAGAAAATGTTCTAGAACGCACTAGTAGCTGCTGCTACAGTTCTACAGTTTTGAAAGTGAATTTAGAAATGTAAAAATATTATTTGACAATAATTAAATACATTACTGTACACATATTCATGTATATTTTTTTATTCGTGTTAGTAGTATGACATAATTATCTTTATTACACATACATTTACATTTAAGTTACAAGTAAATTTAAGTTTAAAAAAAATCAAATCTTTTCCAATGCGATTCAGAACAAATTCAACGAAATCGCAAGGTTATAAATATTGTGACCATTATAAAATTATATTATTTTTTTATACTGGTAACTCTCTGGTGAAACATATCAGATCTAGAACTAGAATTTATTCTGTAAATAGTTTTCGTGAAGATGAATGTTAACGCAAGGAACAAGAAAAGTGTCGAGTCAAAGAGTCTTATCTAGAAAATGCATAATTCCATATTAAAATAAACAGTGAGTGCGCACGCATTTTTTTCAATCTCTCTTCAGCCAGAAAACGAGAAAGTTTTTTTTCAGCTGTCAGTCAGTTTTTTCTCTTCAAGAAACACTGTTAATAACTTGCATAGTTGCACTCGGAACAAGAAAAGGGGTTTTTTCTCCGCTCTGAGTCAGTATGTGTTCCAACAATTGTCATATATGGGGATAAGGTGGCCTTTCCTAGAATCTGAATATTTTCACTTGAAAAATGAAAAAGGTTTGTCGCCACTGTGAGTCAGCATGTGGCTTTTCAGATGTGCGTTTTGAGAATATCCATAGATGAACAAGGAACAAGAAAAAGTTTTCTCCTTAGTGACTCAACGTGCGCTTCAGATTGCCTTTACAATAACATAAATATGTGCACTTTGAACGTAAAACAGGTTTTTCGCCACTGTGAGTCAGCATGTGGGTAAAAAGATGGGCGTTTTGATAAAATTAAATGTTTCACACGCGACTTGAAAAAGGTTTTTCTCCACCGTAAGTTAGCATTTTGCACTTCAGAAAACATGTATAGTTGCACATGGAATATTAAAACGATGTGAGAGAGCATATGGCTCTTCAGATGGCCTTTTTGATAACATGCATAGTTGCATACGGAACATGAAAAAGGGTTTTCTCCACTGTAAGTCAGCATGTGGAACTTTAGTTGACCCTTACGATAGCACGCATAGTTGCACAGGGAACATGAAAGAGGTTTTTCTCCGCTGTGAGTCAGAATGTGTGCCTTCAGGTTACCCTGGTTATAACTTGTATAATCGCACTCCAAACACGGAAGAGGTTTTTCTCAACTGTGAATCAGCATGTGCCGCTTTAGCTGACCCTTTTTACGACACGCATATTTGCACACGGAACAAGAAAAAGGTTTTTTTCCACTGTGAATCAGCATGTGCCTCTTTAGCTGACCCTTTCGATAACACGCATAGTTGCACAGGGGACATGAAAAAGGTTTTTCTCCACTGTGAGTCAGCATGTGGCTCGTTAGGTCGCTCTTTCGATAACATGCATAGTTGCACACGGAACATGAAAAAGGTTTTTCTCCACTGTGAGTCAGCATGTGTCTCGTTAGGTCGCTCTTTCGATAACATGTATAGGTGCACACGGAACATGAAAAAGGTTTTTCTCCACTGTGAGTGAGCATGTGGCTCCTTAAATAACCCTTTACAAAACACGCATAGTTGCACATGGAACATGAGAAAGTTTTTTCTGCACTGTGAGTGAGCATGTGGCTCTTTAAATTACCCTTTTGACAACACGCATAGTTGCACACGGAACATGAAAAAGGTTTTTTTCCACTGTGAATCAGCATGTGCCTCTTTAGCTGACCCTTTCGATAACACGCATAGTTGCACAGGGGACATGAAAAAGGTTTTTTTCCACTGTGAGTCAGCATGTGGCTCATTAGGTCACTCTTTCGATAACATGCATAGTTGCACGCGGAACAGGAAAAATGTTTTTCTCCACTGTGAGGCAGCATGTGGCTCGTTAGGTCGCTCTTTCGATAACATGTATAAGTGCACACGGAACATGAAAAAGGTTTTTCTCCACTATGAATCAGCATATGCATTTTCAGCTGACCCTTTTGACAACACGCATAGTTGCACACGGAACACGAAAAAGGTTTTTCTCTACTGTGAATCAGCATGTGCATCTTCAGCTGACCCTTTTGACAACACGCATAGTTGCACACGGAACACGAAAAAGGTTTTTCTCTACTGTGAATCAGCATGTGCCTCTTTAGCTGACCCTTTTGACAACACGCATAGTTGCACACGGAACATGAAAAAGGTTTTTTTCCACTGTGATTCAGCATGTGGCTCTTTAAATGACCCTCATGATAACATGCATAGTTGCACTCCAAACATGAAAAAGGTTTTCCTCCACTGTGAATCAGCATGTGCCTCTTCAGCTGACCCTTTTGACAACACGCATAGTTGCACTCCGAACATGAAAACGGTTTTTCCCCACTGTGAATCAGCATGTGACTCTTTAGCTGCCACTTTCGATAACACGCATAGCTGCACAGGGGACATGAAAAAGGTTTTTCTCCACTGTGAGTAAGCATGTGGCTGTTTAAATGACCCTTTTGAAAACACGCATAGTTGCACTCGGAACATGAAAAAGGTTTTTTTCCACTGTGAGTCAACATGTGGCCAATTAGGCGACTCTTTTTATAACATCCATAGTTGCACCCGGAACAAGAAAAAGTTTTTTCTCTTACATGGGTGCGTACGTTTATTGCAAAATTTGTCTTAGGAGAGGAGGAGTAGTTGTGATGGGGAGGAGTGATTCCCTTTTCCACAAAATGCGTCTGAAGATCTGTCGACAAATTTGAAAAATCACATGGGTGAAAAAGACTCAGTTAAACTTATTTCCTAAAATTAGAGTTAATAAGCGAAGTAAGTTTGTAGAAAGGTTAAAAAAATAGGAGAGTCCGAATCGTTCAAGTTTACATTGAAAAATTGGTTTTACCTGCTGCCTTGGTAATTCTTCCAAAGCGTTCTAAGCATTCCTCTTTTACATCCAGCAGGTCTATGTCAATTTTCATATAAGTAAGCGCCGCTTCATCTTGTCGGGGTCCAAGATCCGCGTTTATGGTGACTGTCTTCACATTAATGTTTCCTGGAATAAAAAAGGACAATAAATATAATGAATCTTTGCATGGCCAGCCCTGAACCAAACGGCGCCAGGCGCAAGTTTAATTTTGGCTGCCCTAACAGTCTAAATTAGTACACGCCGAGGCAGGATATCACTGTAATCATTAAAATGATGATTTGTGTTTTTTTGTAGAGGGGTATTTTTTAAAAATAATATCAAGGGCGATGTGTTAGGTTAAGTATTTAACGCCCGGAGTAAACTGCACCAATCGTTCCCGCATAGGGCCAGCCCTATGCCTGTATCTTCGTCAAATTGATATTAACGAGAATTTTTTTAAATGAAAAACTATGAACTATTTTTTCACAAATAAATACCATTGATCAACAACGTCAATGTCAGATAAAAAATTACCTCAGATGTTCGCTTCAGGGACCGATTCTTTAAGAAGGAAAAACCTTTCTCTAGAGCACCTGTAGTAGAGAGTTTGATTGTTTTTGGTCAATGAGATATTGTTTTTACAATCAATATTTATGTATTTTTAACGTATAATACGTGTAATTCACATCATATCTCAAATAAAATTAGGTGAAAATCGAGGAACCGACAACTTATAATGAATAGTATAATAAAGTTTAATGAGTGCTGTATTTTGGTATTTTCCGACAAGGACACATATTAAGGTAAATACCCAATACACCTGATGTTTTATAAGAAATGATGTTGTGAACAAGTATGTGTCCTGTTGGCACGACATTTCAAAAAAGACATTGATTCCGGACATCCGAATTTTAAGTTTTATATTTAACACTTATGCAATGCAAAAAACTGGCTGTCTGAGTACTCTCCGCATATTGCGAGAATTCCTTCGTTACAGCTGGGTGGTCGAAATCTAAATCTGAAAATGCAATTTCACCTCCATCTTCTTCCTGGAGACCTGGTTCCGTCTTGATGGATATAGTATCTGGCTTCAGTAGATCCATGGTCTGCTTTGGTAGAGTTTGGTTATTGGTTTAACCCCAAAAAATATATCTGAAACAGAATATTGTTAAAATAAAATAAAATGATAAAATTTATAAGTTAAATTAAAACAGGATACATGATTTTTAGCTTAACTCGTTAAATCATTCCTCCTTAAGTACCCTTAAAAATTGAATGTAACAACCTGCAAATCCTGATACGGGAGAATTATCTTGGGCTGTGCATTGATAAACACCTTTATAGCAACTTTTAAATGGCACATTCAACATATTAAAGATAAAATCACACCTTTAACTAGCATATTTAGCCGGATCTCATGTCTGTTACCAAATAAAATTTAAAAAGGTCTATATTATAGCCTCGTACATTCACATTTAAACTACTTAATTGAAATGTGGTTAATTGCATATAAAATATATATATAAATGAACTACACGTAAAACAAAACAAAGTAATCAAAAAGCTATTTCACTTCAAACCGAGAACATCAACAGAAAAAAATATATGAAAACAAAACTATTAACATTAAGAAACTTTTTATGAATATGATACATGTCTCCTTATATGAAAAATAAATAATTAACTCATACAACCAAATACAGAAATCATTAAAACGTACCAAGTAAACACACACACACGGCAACAAGATAAATTAGAATTAAACACCTTACATACTCATTACGGCAGGCAATCCATTGGTTACGAGGGGAGCAATAAGGGAGCAAGAAATTAAAAATGAAAAAAGTGTAGGTAAATTTAAAAAAAAAAATTTCAGTTTTATGATCAATCAACAAAACAATGATCGTGAATAAAATCGTTGTGTAATACTTTAATGTGTAATGTATTAGTTAATTCTAGTTAAATAAGTGAAAATGTAATTTTCTTTTATCTGTAATAAAAAAAAACATTAAAAAAAAATAAATAAAAAAATGTGGTTTCGCTTGGAATATCCTGTCAAAATAACGAAGTCGTAGCCAAAACACATATTTGAAAACCTTGAAGATATGACAACGGTTAAGAGAAACGATGTTTATCGTGGGAAAACTATAATTGAAAATTATAGACCTATCTCTAAACTATGTATCTTAAGTAAAATCTTGGAAAAAATCGTGTATAACCAACTTTTTGACTTATGCAAAAATACTATTATTAGCCCGCATCAACATGGTTTTTTTCAAGGCAGATCTGTTGATTCGAACCTAGGACAGTTTACTGATTTTGTTCTTAACTCTATGGATAATGGGAAACAGGTAGATTCCATCTACACAGATTTTTCTAAGGCTTTTGACAAAGTTAATCACGACATACTGTTAAACAAGCTCTCGAAGATTGGTATATGTGGAAATCTTCTGAGATGGTTCTCTTCATATGTTAAAAATAGAAGTCAAGCTGTTGCTTTAAAAGGTTACATGTCACAAATTATAATTATTCCCTCAGGGGTACCGCAAGGCTCCCATCTAGGGCCTCTCTTGTTTATTTTATACATAAACGACATGAATCGTCTTATTAGTAATTCTTGTTTCCTATTTTACGCTGATGACATGAAATTATATAAATGTATTAGCTCCATAGATGATTGCGACCAATTACAAGAAGACCTTGGTAAAATTGAGGAATATTGCAAAAACAATCAACTATATCTAAACATAGATAAATGTAATGTTATTACTTTTACACGAAAAAACATTCAATTTATTATACTTACAAACTAAACCATGTACCTCTACAACGAGTAGAAACAATAAGAGATCTTGGAGTAATACTAGATTCTAGAATGTTATTTAGGGATCATATTGAAAATATTCTAAAAAAAGCTTATAAGCAATTGGGTTTCATTATTCGAATTACAAAGCCTTTTACGGTAGCACACACCCTAATTCTATTATATATGTCATATGTACGGTCACAACTAGAATTCGCCTCAGTAATTTGGAATCCTCAATATCAAACATATATTGATCGCATTGAAAATATTCAGAACAAATTTATGAAACACCTATCGTATCGTTTTAGTGACCATCGATTTGTCCCTGTCACTTTAAATAAACGTAGAAAAATCTCTGATGCATTATTCTTACACAAAATCGTAAACTGCCTAGTTGATTCATCATATCTTTTAGAAAGGATTGCATTTCGTTGCCCCAAGCAAAACACCAGATCGAATGATTTATTTAGAATACCACATTGTAAATCCAAATACGCGCAAAACTCTGTAATAGTACGTATCTGTGAAACTCACAATGCCTTACGAGATGTTGACATTTTCAACCATAACTTAATATCATATAAAACTCAGCTTAATAAATTAATAAATTAAAATACTTTTATTTTACTCAATTTTTTGTTGTTGTGAAAAGTACATTATTATCACCCGTAGTGAATAGTATAACTATGCGAAAAGTTGTATTTTTTCTTTTTGTTTTTATATTTATGTATTTCTTTATTATGTTTATTTTTTGCCATTTAATATGTTGTGTAGGTAAAAAATACTAAATCTACATTTAATTTAATGGAACTTAATTGGTCTAGAACATATGAATGTTTATTGTTATAATTTTTACTGTACGACTGTTTGCTTCCTAAATAAAAAGAAATAAAAAATAAAATAAAAAATACCTTTATGTTAACAATGTTTTCCGCCATTCCGCTTTTAACTAAATATCTTTTAACCATGTGTTTTTTTTTGTGATTATTGTAATAAATGCTTTCGAAATGCTAATCTAATAATCGGTAGACGTCAAATTGACAGTTTAAACATTCTACTGTGACAAAACGCCCAATGATTCCCTAACTAAACTGGAATAACGGCAGCTACCTAATAAATAGCGATGAATATAAGAATGAGTACTTACTTTACCAATAACCATCACAGGCGTGGGATAATATGTTTAACAGGAAGAAATGGCTCTCGGAGAAGAAAGCACTAGTTAAGCACTTTGTCAAAAATATTTATAGGTTATGCATAGACAAGAATAAAGTCATAGACAATTATTTTAATTATCATGGCGACCAGATAACTAAAAAAAAAAAAAAAAAACATTTTCATCACGTGACTTTTGAACACATACATATTGCATTTATATTCATCATAATATGACAATTAATCACGGTAATTAATAAGAACGGTTATTATTAAGAACGATCGTTACTAAGAATAATGATTTTTAAGAACATTTCATATTCAGCACAATTTGCGAGTCATTCCACGCGAGTGAATGTTAGTTCTGCCTCAAAGTCTCAACAAAACAGTTCCATTATTTTACCTTGTTAATTATTGATTTGATAAGGGTAATTAATAATTTTAATTATATTTTCATTTGTGTTTCGAGTTTCAGCAGAAAAAAATAATAATGTTGTTTGCAACTAAATAATTTTGAGTTTTAATGTGAACATGTTCGTGATATTTGCAAGTAAATGGTTTGTTGGGTTTTGACGCTGTTATGTAAATATTTTCTTTGTGTATTTATTTGCAGGTATCGACACTTGCAGAGAGCCATTTTTTTCGACGAGACCAATCCAAGTTACAGTACTGCGCACTTGTCTACAACTTACTGTCCCATTACTTTTTCGTCCATTAACATTGTTTTTAAAACCTTTTCTTTAAATGTGAGTATATTCAATAACAAACCTAACAAATTGACAGTCCCGAAAAACCATGTCAGATGTGCATGTATTGTATTTTTGCAATAAAGCTGTTTAAAGTTTCATTTGTGTATTTTAACTGTTTTTGAAATCAAGAAATGTTGTGTTGTTAGATATATTGGCTATTTTCTTAAATGGAGAAATACATTACCGAAAACAATAAAAATGCAGAGAAGAAACTTTTAACACCTCTCCTGCCAAACTTAAAATATGTACATCTGACATTTTTCTTCGGTACCGTGAAAATGTTGGGCGGCAGACATATTTTCTTTTTTAAAATTGAACATTTTTTGTAACAATAATTTCATTCGGCATTTTATGATATTACCTAGCAAAGAATAAATAGTAACAAAAGAAGTGCCTTGTGGGCGTGTTTCGTGATCCAAATATTTTCCTAATCGGTGCCTATATTTTCCTACAAACATCTTTCGAAATTCAAATGAGATGGAGATCTTCTATGTCACGCAAGTGTAAGAGAGACGGAATCCTAGACCGTTGGGCAACATTGAACACTTGTTTCATTTGGGAGGAACTCGTAATGTTATGTTGTTTATTCTATGGTACGTACTGTTATTCCTTGTTGGCAATCTAACTATAAAGTTTACCTTTCCTTATTCCATATCCGTGTAGCTCGTAATTTTTAGTTAATTTTCTTTGAGGTTCTACAGAAATCATCCCTGTATCAATTTTATGTGAGAAAAATCATTTAGGATATCATTATACCCTCCTTAGCTTTGACATTAGGTCCTAGATATTATATTTTATGTAGAAGATTCATTAAAGATGTAATTGCTATAGGTATTATATCGCACACCCAGATGAAGAGTAGTACAACTCAAAATACCTCTTTTTTCAGGAACAGCAAAAAACATTTTACTCGATTTTTATGTGACCGATTAAAAATATTTTTATATAATGTTGTATGTTATTTTACTAGGATATTTATTTGCTCAATTACTTATCATCAAATACACGTATCACTTGTTTATTAATTAATTTCGTGTTATTTTAGTATTCGTGACTAAATCATTGTTTAATAATTTTATCAACTCAAATTAATCAACTATTATGAATTAGTAAAATTAATATTACTTACTTTTGTAAACAAAACCGGAGTATGTGGAGTTGATATGTAGAACGCCCGAGAAACAAGACAGGTTCAATCACGAATACCAAATCAACTAAAATAATTCACGCTTTATGACTGCAGTTAATCACGAATACAAAACTAAGTCGAAATAATCCAGTCTTTGTGCGTATTGACAGCACCTTCCCCTACGGCTGGTATGTTGTAACTGGTGATGTGTTACTGTTGTTGGTGGTGGGTGTACGTGGAGCAACTCAGAAAGACTAACTTACATCGCCATCAAATTATTATTGATGGAGATTTTAAAACAGGTGTCTTTGTAGTTTGTGTAGTTTTCGACGCAGATTCCGAAAATCGCAATAACTCAATTTTGAATTATTTCGAGTTGTGCTACCCTTTATCTAGGTGTGCGATATCTGCAAGCAGTAGTAGCCCAAACAACACAACAATCACATCTCGAACGTTTCCGTTTCAGGCTGGAGTTAATGATTACTTAATCAAGGTTGTTTTACAATTGTGTATTTTGTACCTACTTTACAAAGGATTACATCTGTTTACTGTCAGTATCTCTTGCATAATACAAATATTCTCCTATGTGCACTGCATCATTTATCACTTTTATGTAAAAAGCCTTTTTACGCGTTTATATAAATATATAAATTATTTTTTCAAATATTTTATATGTTTCTGCGTACTTTTTTACTCTGCCCTTTTCAATACGACGGAAAAAAAACTAAACAAATTTTGAAAAAGTATAATTGACATTGTTATTGTCTTTTACTAGGAATAATTTATAAATCGTTATTTGAATTTTTTTGAAATGTTACATAATAGTGTTTTATAATTTGGTGGGTATGTATTTAAGTACCTACTTACAAATCTTATGATACTAACTGACATGTACCTGGCGTTACTGGGGGTGATCCTTAGGAGATAGACATTATACAATCACTTACTTTGCTGCAGGCCTTTTTAAGTTATATAATTCCGTAGTACATCATTTTGATATAAAATATATTTTTACGTCTTGATTATAAAACATCGACATTTCTCTACTTTCTAGAAATCTAATGTGCAAGTATCATAGATGTAAACCTTCCGGAAGAAATTCTCTAAATGATCGTAAAAACCTTATCAAAATCCGTTGCGTAGTTTAGAAGTACTAAGCGCAAAACAGACAGACGCGGATAGCGACTTTATTTTATACTATTTAGAGAAGCTAAGATTAGAGAAACACTTTTAGAAGCGAGATTAACTGTTCAGAGAACTACCAGGTATAAAAACAATATATTTGTATAACGTAGCTTATGTTAATTTACTTAAAGTGGGCTATACTATAATAATCTTATATATATATACCCTATATATATATATATATATATATATAGGGGGGTACCCGGGTACTCGGTTGCTCGGTTACTCGGGTTAGGACCCCTAAAATGCATGTATATAAACTGCTAGGTACCCACTAGCTGAATCTGTGAGAAAACTTTAAAATTAACTAGAGAAAATCGGTAAAGAAGTTCACTTCGAAAATAAAGTATCTGAAAGTATCTGAGTATCTGAGGTGTCAGATACTAGTAAAAATGTATCTAGATACAGATACAGTTATAGAAATATAGCTAGATACAGATACACAAAAATGTATCTAAATACATGTATCTAGATACTACACAACACTGGTTAGATGCAAGGTTATACAAATACCGTTTTGGACAACACACATTTGTTTAGAAGGAAATGTGGTGGGAATACGCAACTTCCCATCGCTTACTTAAACACATTTTCAACATTCTTATCTATTGAATTTGACTGTGCTGCCATGGTAGATGTCAGCACAGTACCATGGCCGGAAATATGATTCCCAGGGTCTCAACACTGCAAAATAGAAGGTGTGAAGCATACTTCCCTGTGCCCTTCAGGAAATCAGATATTTTTTTGTTGAAAATATTATTTTATATTTTCTACTGCCTACCAAACCAATAATTACTGTTTTTGTAGGGTTCTGTTATTTTATTTATAGTAAAACATTGTGGCTTGTTTTCAGATTCTGAAACAAGTGAAAGCAGCCCTTCAATCCACCAGCCCACCTAAATGTGTACTACGTTATTACGTCTCGGCAACCGGAGAAGCGAGCCACAACTACTGCAGAGACGCGGCCAAGATAACCCAACAAATTCATCCTGACCTGATACAGGAGATCAACAGGCTTGTTGAAACTGGAGTTTCCTCAGTACGAGATGTGTCTCTATTGTTGGAGCAATTTATTAAACATAAATTTCAGGATGGGGCAGAACCTGATCGGCTCAATTCAGGATTTATCTGTCATGTTTTTAAAGGGGTTTGTTCTCTCAATGTTTATATTTCGTTTGTGTGGTGTAATGTATTATTTTCCATTAGTAAAATAATATCAATTTTTTTTTAAATTCTTTTATTGGTTTTCAAGCTACAATCCCGTTAAACTGCAATAAAGCAGTTTGTCAACAGGATGTTAATGATCAATTACATACATACACACATACTATTATTACTATAACTATACAATTAACACACCTAAATTAATATAAACTATCTCTATTCAGTAACCATTGTTTCAACATCTCAATCTATTTGTAGAATCGCAATTTTTTATATTAATGGGTAACATGTTAAGCATTTTTGGCACGTTAAATTCTAGGGTTCGCCGTCCGTATTTATTATTATATTTTGGAACAAGCATTCCTTCATTCTTGTAAGCCTTGTATTATATTCATGTTCCACTTTCTTTTTATAATCAGACTCAGATATATGTTGAATCAATATTGTGTACCGTAATAAGGTCTGCACCGGTAATATTGTTAAATTCCGATACAACAATGATATGTTTCGTCTCTGTGAAAAAATATGTTTTTGAGCTAATAACTTAACCATAGAATTTTGTACTGATTGCAGGTGGTTTAAATTAGTTTTACAAGAGTGACCCCAAGTAGTTAAACCATACCATAATCTAAAGTTGATTCTGCGAGTGATAAGTAAATAATTTTTAAAATATTCACCGGAACGAAACATTTCAGTTTGTATATCCTACCCACTATCGCTCTCAGCCGCTTGCAAGTTTTGTTTATTTGTGTATCTCATTTGAAATGACAATCAACAGTCACCCCCAAATAAACGTATTCATTTACCAGTTCAATACTTTCACACATACAGGGCTGTAAAATGTTTTGATGAATACATATGAAGTTATGTGAAATTATTTTAGGCATGATCTGAAATGAAGCATGTGGAGACCGTATGTACATCAATTTAGTTTTCTTGGTATTAATGATTAGACCTGCGTCATGTGGCCATTTTATCAGGGACGTAAAGTCATGTTGCATATATTTAATCGCAATGGATAATTGTTCATCGGATATGACAAGAGCAGTGTCGTCAGCATATACAAAGTGTCTTACATATTTAAATATTTTTTTCATTATTGATACAAATATAATATAAAGGGTTGGACCCAAAATCGACCCCTGCGGGACTACAGCATAGATTTTTTTCCTCCAGCTCATTTTTTCTAATATTTTTACACAGATATGTCTATTAAATAAATAATTTTTAAACAAATTAAGTAGGTTACCTCTAATTCCAATTTCTTCTAAGATTTTTAATAATTTCTGTGGGTCAATTGTATCAAACGCTTTGGAGTTATCTATAAATAGTACTAAAACATGTCTTTTATGGTTTAATTTATTATTAATATAATTTGAAAAATCCTGTAATAAATTCTCTGTGCTTTTTTTCTTTTGAAAGCCATATTGTTTTTGGTCTTTAATGCTTAATTTTTCTAAGTTGATGAATCAATGAATTGCCCAACTTCCTTCATTGCTCACTAATCCTTCAATATACTAAATGGCATCCAAATTTTCACATAGACTCCAAATAATGCTAGTTTTACTTTCCCATAGGTGTACTGTTTTGTAATGTAAAAAGATTAGATACTTTGAGTATATATTATAGGCCTAGTACGAATCTGTACAAAAGTTGAACATAGGGGACCTACCACAAGTCTTTTATTGTCCAAAATTAATTATATTTGCAGGAATTAGAATGTGGTTGCCATACCAAACAGTCTTTATTGAGGCTTTCTAATCGACTTTATGATATTGGCCCTATAGTAATGTAATCTAACCAAATGAAATCACGGTGCAAGAATTGTATGAAACTAAAGATGAAAATTAGCTATCGGCTGCTCGGCAATATTCGGAAATGCTCGGCCGTGACGTCACAAAAAAATCTGAGCGGAGAACCAATTTCAAATAAAGCGCCGAAACACTTCACTTCGGGTATGCTCGGATATGTTAGCCACGCCCCCTGTCGACTAGTCGCTGTGCATATAGCGACTCCCGCTTTGTCTATGTGCCCCCCCTCACTCCACCCCATCATAATCTGGCTCTGTCCACAGCCAGTACTCCCGATGAAGTCACAGCAATTAAATCGATTAATCACTCGATTCTTTTGATCTTGCGATCATGTTAATGTTTCGATCCATTCCATCACTACGAACGATGAACTACTAAATCAGATGCTAACAGTGCAGATGCATTTATGATAACATAATGCATTTAGTACAATGAAATCGTTCCATATAATGGTTAGGAATTCTGATATGCTAAAATATTTATTTTTTATAGTGGGAACCAGACGATCCATTTTTTTTCTCTGAAATTCAATGAACCCCTCCTGACGTATAGGTTAATATTGTGACACCTCACCTCATTTGAGGTTGGATACTTCAACACCTCATTTCGGAAATTGATAACCTTATTCAAACTCATTCTGATATTGTGTCTTACTCAATACTAGATGTAAAGAATTTTCGGATTATCGATTTTTTTTTGAAACACTAGTATAGTACTTAGGAAATTATACATCTATGGACGATTGAGCGGATTGAATGTCATTTTTTCTTAAATCGCCTTAAATTGAAGATCTGCATTCCCTGCAGTAAATAAAACGCAATTTGAATGAAATTACTATGAACCTGAAATACTAGATTCATGGAATTAATTATTGTCTATGAAAACATTATTGTCTATGCATAACCTGCAAATTTTGTTGACGCATGTTTTCTAAACCGACAGTGGTTACTTCCTGTAACTAAACTTTGTTTAACTTAATCCCAAATTGTGATAGTTATTAGTAAGAAGGATTGTTTATATTCCAAACGATTCTCTCAACCTTTGTTATAACTTAAAAGTCACAATTTGTATAATTTTTTTCATTTTCATCATTGTTCGACAGAATATTCCAATCGTGACCAAATTTTAAAAAGTCATTTAATCAGTGTGCCGTTAACACTATGTTCTGTTTCAGGTATATTTGTTTGAGGTCAAACCAATTACCAAACGCTACCACAGCAATGCAATGGATCTACTAAATCCAGAGACTATATCTATCAAGACGGAACCAGGTCCCCAAGAAGAAGGCGGAGGTGAAATATCGTATACGGATATGGATTTCGACCTCCCAGATTTAAAAAAGGAATGTTCGCAATATGCGGATTGTAGTCGGTCAGCTAGTTAGTTTCATTGAATTTATTGAAAATGTAGGATGTTTAATTTGGATATTCGGAAACCAAGTCCATTTTGAAATGTCGTGAGAACAGGACAGACTATGCTTGTGCACAATACCCTCTATTGTCGTACATGAGTATATTTGGAATTTATCTTAAAATTCGTCCTTGCTGGAATCTGCCAAATTAGAGTACTCTTTTAACTTAATTATATTGCTCCAAATAAGTTGTTGATTCCTCAAGTTTTCACCTCGTTTTATTTGGGATATGGGGTAAGTTTCAAGTGTTATTTTACGTGGTGCACTTCGGGAACTTCCTTATTTAAATTACTTTATATTAAAATACGAAAATTAGTGTGAAATAAGGAAGTAGAATACTTAAAACAAACGTGTATTTGAACTTTACATTTATTGATGCTAGATTCCATCGACTTAAAACAACCGTATTGAAAGCGCTCAAGAGCATCGCTTTTCCTTCTTGAAACATCGTTCCCTGGGGACATCTGGAGTCATACGCCTAAAAAGGCTTTTACATAAATTGATACAAGAAGCAGTGTACATTTGAGAATATATGTATTATTTTATTTTTTTTATTTTTTTATTGCACAACAGATAGATTATCCAATTACTGTACAATTCTCAATTTGACAATCTTAACACCTATGAAGATAATTATTATACAAAAAAACTTTAGGCTATTGAAAGAAGAATTATATATATCTAGTGCTTCTGAGATTTCATTCAATAGCACCATTCCTCTTGTCATGCTATGTTGTGCTAGAATATCTGTTCTGCCGTATGGTATTTTGAATAAGTCGTGTCGACGACTACGGCTGAAGTTTTCGGGCACGTATAAACCATAGCATTCCAAGAGGAACGGGCTATCAATATAGTTATGGATTATGTTAAAACTAAGTATTGCAAGATTTGCATGACGTCTAGTTTCCAAGCTTAATCTATTTGTTGCCTCAAGTAAGTCCACATGGTGCATGAACCTTGGATAAGTTCCACGCATCCGCATATAGACATACCTGAGGAATTTTTTCTGGATTTGTTCCAGCATATTAATATACTTAGTTTGGTGCGGAGTCCACACACCACTAGCATACTCCAGCTTACTTTGTATGACGCCATCAAACATGGCTATCATTGCATCTGGATCGTGAAATTATTTACATGTTCTGGTGATAAACCCCAGGAGTTTGTAGCATGCTATAGTAAGTCGTGATATGTGGTCCGAGAATGTTAGTTTGGGATCAAAGACGATACCGAGATCTTTATAGCTATTGACTCGGCATAATTTTGTTCTCTTTAATGGTGTAGTCAAAGACTACGGGCTTCTGAGAGCGGGTATATGTCATTTTTACGCATTTTTTTATATTAAATTCTAATTTGTTTTTATCTGACCATTCTGCTATAGCATCAAGGTCAGATTGCATTTTTAAGCAGTCTTCGTAAAATAATATTTCCATCAAAAGTTTGAGATCATCCGCAAATAAAAGACATCTGCTATATTTTACACAGACCTGGATGTCGTCTATAAGTATTAGGAACAACAGAGGACCAAGGTTTGACCCTTGGGGAATACCTGACAAAGCGGGGAATTGTTTAGATTCCTGTCCATTTATTGATACATATTGTCTTCTGGATTTTAGATATGACGCGAAGAAGATAAGTGATCGAAACCAAGTTTAAACATTTTAAGTAATAAAATATCATGATCAACTCGATCAAAAGCCTTGGCAAAATCCGTATACACTACATCGGTTTGGTGTCTCGAGTCCAGTCCGACGGCCACCAATCGCGAAAATGTTAACAAATTTGATACCGTGGATTTTCTTGGCATGAAACCGTGTTGGTTTTCTCCTAGAAACGGCATAATTTGGTGATGTAATTTCTTATAAATAATTATTTCAAATATTTTGGGTATAGTTGACAGAATGGCAACAGGTCTGTAATTCTTAATATCAGCCTTGTCTCCAGCTTTGAAAATTGGGCTCACACGCGTGAGTTTCCAGGAATGGGGGAAACAACCAGTAGAAATGCTTAGATTATATATATAACTCAGTGGATGACTTATGATTTTTGACATATAAGCAATTGTATTAGGGGGTATTCCGTCTGGGCCTGCCGCCTTATCGAGCTTTAAAGTCCGAGTACAGGCATCTACTTCCTCTGCACAGGTTAGCCCAAGACTGATTTTTCCGATATTCCAGGGCTCCTCTGTTCGAGTAAAGTCTAGATTTAGTAGAGGGCTGTCTGGCTGTACACTGATTTGAAATAGTCAGCAAATTTTTGGCTAACTATTTCGGGATCGGAAATAGTCGCCGTTCCGTCGCTTAAGTTTATTTGGGTATGAGGATTTGCTTTTTGAGATTTAATAAAATCCCAAAAATATTTGACATCATCTTTGATCCCAAACTGAACTTTTTCTAAATATTGGCGTTTTGCAATTGCAATATCTTTTTTAAGCTCGGATCGCATCGCAGAAAATAACAAGTAATCTGAGTGATCCCCACGCAGTTTGTACCTTCTTCGATGCGATTCTTTGCTTTTTAATTTATCTATAATTGTTTTAGAGAACCACGCTGGATAATTAACATTTTTACATACATATTTTCTAGTAGGGATACAAATTTCAAAAACACTGAATAAAACATTGTTTAAGTAATTGACTGCGTCATTTGCATCCGATATCGTGTATAGGTGGTTCCAGTTGAATTCTGAGAGTATGTCATTTATTAACGGCATGTTTGCTCGTTTGTACTGGAACTGATGGTTGTAGGTAGATAGTGCCGGGCGTTTAGTACTATTTCGCAACTGACGTCGGTTGCACTTTGTCCTGAATAACTTAAGAATTGATAAGGTCGGATGAAATTTATCTTCAAGGACCAAGGGTTCATCACATCGACTGACGTCACATCTATTCGTGTTACTCAATACTAAATCAAGCATATTGCCAAAATGATTTTTTATCACATTTTGTTGTTTAAGATCATTAGAATTCAAAAAATATAAATGCTCTAACATAAACTCATCGGATTTGTTAGTGAAATTGAAGTCGCCCATTATAATGACGTTTCTATCCTTTAATATTTTCGATTGATATTCTTGATCAATATAATCGTAGAATTTTATTCGATTCTCTGAATCATCCGTGCAATAGAAATATACAACACATATGTACGCTGTAAATTTATTTTTTGTCACTTTCAGCCAGATGTGTTCGCCTTCCGTTTCAAGGATTTGCATTCTCTGGGACGTTAGTGTATTATTAACCGCTATGCATACACCTCCTCCGCGTGCATCGTTATCTCTGTCCCGCCTGTAGACGGTATAGCGCTTGTCGAATAATCTCGAGTCGAAGACAGAGGAGGTCAACCATGTTTCCGTCAGGCAGATAATTTCGTAGTTTTGTAGTAGTAAATTCCTCGAAAATTCTTCCGTCTTGGTATTTAGTCCACGAACATTTTGGTAAAGTATATCTAAGCTTGCCATTTAATTAGATACGTTCCTTATTAGCTGCTTGTAAAAATTTATATTTACTTACAGCAATACCTGTTGGCCAGACTGATGGGTTAAGAAAGATTTCTCGGTTCTCTTCCGGGACGCCTATCTTAAATGAGCTGTAGTTTCCTCGAGCGTTTAATTTAACTACCTCAAATTCGGTAGAGACTATCGTTTTTAGGTATTCCTCTATAACTGGCACCTCTGTTCCCGCGGTAAATCGCCACGCGTGAATATAGAACTTACGAGCTACGGCTCGTAATGTTGAATCCGTTTTGGTACCCGTAACGATGGGAAGACGTTTACGCGGCTTACGTTTAATTGTCTGCCACTCAGCGTTGTGAGTGTCGTTAGTGCGATTTTCCTCACTCACTTTAGAAGTAGAAGTGTGGGGCTCCTCGCTGATCAAGATTTTTTCAGGCTTATTTTTCAATTTGCCTGTGGTCACCGGTACCTTACCCTTTTCCTGGAACGGTCCTGACCTTGCAGAGCTGCCGGTGTTTGTGGGGCACGGTTCACTGGTTGTTGGTCCCTGGCTAGGTTCGGTTCGCCTGTCTGCTTCGTACTTCAGCGTTATAGCTTCTAGTTGAATAATTTTGGCGCACAATTTGGTAATGGTGCCGCCTTGTTTAGAAATGAGTGAATTCTGCTCACCGATTGTATCCTGGAGTTTAACAATTATTGCAGCTAAGTACTCCACCTTATCTGTCATATTATTGACTGCTTGGCTCACTGTTTCCCAGGCTTGGGTTGATCTTGTTGCCATGGTTAATATGGAGCACAGGTTATTACGTCCGTACGACAAGATGTCACATTGAGATTATATTGGAATCACATTATATTGGAAATCCTAAGAGTATATAGATGTAATCCATCATAAAGCACGTACAACGTATATTTATGAATTCATAAATATAAATTTGTGATTAAAAGAATAATAGAATATTTTGAAAAATATATATTTTTTTAAACTTAATATTTAACAATATAAGTAAAACGTAAGAGCAGCAAAAAAAAAAAATTAAAACCACACTACATATAAGACAATACACTAAAACTACACTAACAACGCCACTCTAATTTGTAGGATTAGTCGGTCAGTGAGTGTGTTTGTGTTTTTATTTTACCGTCAATTGACCTTAAATACTTTTTTACAAAATTCCGCTTCTACGTGTTTAATCGATGGTATCTTTATTCCTTTTATTTAAAAATACGTTTTGTTTCGTATCAATGATCAAAGTACGAATTATAATTTTGTTTTTCTAGGTAGCTTTAATGCGGGAACTGTTCCCTTCAAGCTGGAACCAGGACCCCGAGAAGAAGATGAAAGAGGTCCAAATGTGAAAATTGACATAGACCTGCCGGATGTTAAAAAGGAATGCTTAAAACGTTTTGAAAGAATTTCCCAGACAGCAGGTAAAACCGATTTTCATTGTTTGATTTATCAAATCGTGCTATCCTATTTTATTAACGTTTTTAGGAATTTACTGTGCTTATCTACACTTTCTGTAGGTAATAAAACTTATTGAGTATTTAACCTCTTTTTCTTTTTTTATTGCCAGTTTCGAAGACACACCCTGTGGAAAAACGATCATCTCGTCCTCATTGTAACTACTCCTGCTCTCATAAGTCACATTTGACAAGACACGTGCTGACCCACTGTGGAGAAAAACCTTTTTCATGTCATGAGTGCAACTATTCATGTTCTGTTAAGGTAAATTTAAAGAGACACAAGTTGACTCACAGTGGAGAAAAACTATTTTCATGTTCTGAGTGCATTTATTCGTTTTCTCAAAGGAGTCATTTGACGAGGCACATTCTGACACACAGTGGCGAAAAACCTTTTTCTTGTTCGGAGTGCAACTATTCATGTTATCAAAGGGGTGATTTGACGAGACACATGCTGACCCACAGTGGAGAAAAACCGTTTTCATGTCATGAGTGCAACTATTCATGTTCTGTTAAGGTAAATTTAAAGAGACACATGTTGACTCACAGTGGAGAAAAACTATTTTCATGTTCCGAGTGCATTTATTCGTTTTCTCAAAGGAGTAATTTGACGAGGCACATGCTGACACACAGTGGCGAAAAACCTTTTTCTTGTTCGGAGTGCAACTATTCATGTTATCAAAGGGGTGATTTGACGAGACACATGCTGACCCACAGTGGAGAAAAACCTTTTTCATGTCATGAGTGCAACTATTCATGTTCTCTTAAGGTAAATTTAACGAGACACATGCTAACTCACAGCGGAGAAAAACCTTTTTCATGTTCTGAGTGCAATTATTCCAGTTCTCGAAAGAGTTATTTGACTAGACATATGCTCACTCATAGTTAAGAAAAACCTTCTTCATATTCCGATTGCGGTTAATCATTTTCACGAAAGACAAATTTGATGTGTTTCATAGTGTTTTACAGTGAAGAAAAACTTTTCTCACGTTTCGAGTGTAATTATTCATGTTCTTAAAAGGGTCTTCTACATAGAAGAAAAACCTTTTTCGTGTTCCAAATGCAACTATTCGTGTTCTCGAAAGGAAGATTGGAAGAAACACGTGATTACTCACTGATGAGAAAAAAGTGTTTCATTTTCCTAAAGCAAAATATAGTATTTAGCTAAGCAGTTATGAAATAAATTATTTTATATTTCCGGAAACTGAAATACTTACTTCTTATTCCTGTCCATCTGACAAAAAGTATTTTTTGAAATCGTAGATACGTAAAAATACGAGCGTCGAAATAAAATGTCCGTATTAAGTGAGTCCCTATTTTCTATATACTTACAAAAATCAAGTGAAGAAGTGACATTTTTCAGATCTTTGTTTAACTAAAATATATTTATAAGCTCTGAATTATTATCATCTTTGTTATTTACACAACCTAACATTGTGGACAAACTTTCTTTTGTCATCTGCCAATCGTTTCATTCTGTTTCTACGCGCAAATTTTACACAATGTCCCTTACACGTTTTAACCCACACAGTTAAATTTATCATCCCATATGTTGCATCCGAACGCGTTTCCGAATTACAGCTTCAGGTAAACATGAATGATGAACTATAAATGAATTGAAATGAACTGAATGATGTCTGTTGGAATTGAGTGATCATACGTGTAAGAAGAAAACAAGGTAGGCCAATCACTGACCACGAAGAAGCACACATCATAATGTAGTTAGTTAAAGCACAACACAATCACATGAGTTCCACCGCGATACCTCGGGGTAATCATTATAGCCACAACACAACGAATGTTTAAGCGCTTTTAATCTAGGTAAAGATTATACACATTATATACATCAACGACTTGCTTCTAATTCTTCTTCTGGTCTTTCCAAAGCTACAAAGTACGCTACATTATAGTATATTTGCGGCTCGTCCCAGAGTGGAAGATACTCTCATTATCGCCACTGGTATGAGACTACCATTCCAGAATTGAAAAGTTGCTTGAAATGGCTTTAGCCATTGTTGGTGACAAATATAAATAAAAAGTTACCATCCCACTTTCTTATTCGGCGTCTCTTTTCCATCCCCATATCCAACAGCCTTACAACTAGGGTTGCCAGACGTCCTTTAATTTAAAGGACGTCCTCTATTTCAGACCCAAAAATTGATCTTGTCCTCTAATTTAAAATCTTCAATAGAGGACAATACTTTGTCATCATGATATCAAAACTACAGATACCTAATATTAACCTTGATGCATTGTATGAAGAGTTCTTTATATTAAAGCCTCTCCTGACGAAGATCATAGACGATAAGAAGTGTGAAAATGTTCTTGAAATTTGGATTCAGATTCTTAAATCTACGGATGAGAACAAGAATCTGCTAAAAATAATACAATACGTATTTTCCATCCCTGTTTCTAATGCCCAAGCCGAATGGATTTTTCCTTGTGTACGATACTTTGACCAAAAACCGAAATAAGATAAATATTGATACTGTTAAAGCAGAACTACAAATAAAGTCGAACTTCAACATAAAATGCAAACAATTTCATTATAGAAAACGAAGAAGCTCTTAGAGCAGCCAAAAGTAATACCAAGTTTTAACTTCATTTATTACTTTAAATGCAAAATGACTAATTAAGGTCGCACTACTTACTTGGCTTCGATTAACATTGTGCATATTGTTTTTATTAATAAATGTAACTACTGATACTATAACAGCATTTTATTAAAAAATATATTGATGTCCTTTATTTTCATCATATGTCCTTTATTTAATCGTATCAGATCCTCTTATTCATAAAACGGGAGCTGGCAACCCTACTCCCAACATACCCCAATTTGCAGGGAGAAGTTGAGACACCTCTGCAGTATTCACCTGAAAAAATCCCTGTTGAAGATAAGAATTTACCCAATTAAGAGGAATGACATTATTCTGGAAATTTGGAAAGTGTTCTTGTAATTGTTCTTAATTTCAACTACTTATTCAGCATGGTGATGCTTGGAGATGGGAGCTGAGAAATGGATAAATGACAATACGGTAAAAAATATGCATATTGTGATTTCAAAACCAAACACAATGCTTTTGATTGTTGTTGAAAAGTTCTCATATGAAATTTCTAGTCAAGTATTTTGCATGCTGAAAAGTAAAACCGCGCTGTGTAAAACTGAATATACATTTCACAACTAGTTGCGCTCAAGTTGTATCAAGACATTATTTGAACTTCTAGTTTCACGAATTAACATAGTTATGCAACAAAACAAGAATTGCAAACCAATTTATGACACCAGTCATTAATGCAATTAATTGTGTAGTGTAAAAATATGGTGTAACTAGGCCAACGAGGGAAGTGGTTTATTTATGCAAACGAGTGTCGTGAAATCATTTCAGCTGAGTGGACGTATGGGTTCCTTGTAATTACATGAGAGATTTGCCACCATTCAACGAGTGTCGTGAAAGCATTTCAGCCGAGCGGACGTATGGGTTCCTTGTAATTACCTGAGAGATTTGCCGCCATGAAACTATCGAAAATAACAAATCAACGCAGTAGTGTTATTAAAAACTTATAGTTTGTCATTTTCTATTGTTACTTGAAAACATATAAAATGAAGCCTACTTAACTGATTACTTCATTTATTTTATTTTGTGAAATAATATAATTATAATTATGAAATAATATAAATAATATTCGCCTCACAACAGACTTTGTCTAGTGAGGAGGGTAATGAAAAAAAAAAACATCTGTACAGAACCAACCTAAAACTGAAACTGAAACTGAAAAAAATAAATAAACTGAAATGTTGATAGTAGGTACCTACCTATTACAGCCCCTAAGGGGTTTTTTCACCAAACTCTTATAAAGTTGATTATAACTATGTGTCACATAACATAATGCATTGGATGAACATGCTCATACACCTGGGTGCGTTTTATTACAGAAAACGAGATAATAACAAATTCGTGTAGTTTGGCTATTGTCAGCTTATTTCCAACCCGCCAAATGATTCAATATGTACTAGTACCTCAATCAACAATTACTGCTTATTATATTTTTTCACCTGTAAAAACCAACTTTATTTTTGCCGACATAGCTCAGTGTATACAGAGCACCTGACCGGACATCCTGGTGGGCTTTTAAATAACAAGTTTTTTTACATAACATAACATAAAGAAACATTTTCAAATGGAAAAAGATAGACTATAAAAATAAAAATAATAATAAAAGTAAACATAATATGAAAGGTAGGTAAGTGAATAGATAAGTTGGTAGAGTTAATTCATTGCAATAAAAGAGAAATAAACTTGTAGGTATGAACAATTACATGTGAATGGCTAAATGTGATACATGACAATTTTTTTTATTTATTTATTTGTTTGTTCTCGCCTTGACGGCTTTTACATGCAAGGTAAATCATACAGGAGCATTATAACAAGTATATAGCATCATAAGAATTATAACATAGTAAATTAAATAATAAGCTGAGCATGAAAGACATAAGTAGGCACAACACAGGTAGGTATTAGTATACGATAAGAAATTGTATATTGTATAAAGGAGTTCAACCAGCAAATACTTATTTGGGCTCAGGCTACAGTACATTCAGCAATTATATGCGTCACAATATTACACAAAACCTAATTACAAACATACTCGAAGCATACCGGTTGGCAGTGGTGTAAAACATTTTCTAGCAATTTATAAAAGTAGGTAATATTCTTGTAATAATATATAATTTTTTTTTTGCTATTATAAATGTAGGTACGTAAGTTTGTTATTATTATGACAAAAATAGAAGGTACACAACAAATACATACATACAAAAAGAAGTAGGTATTATGAAAATATTTACAGAGTATAAAATTTGTTATTGTTAACAACAACAGGATTTTTGCTTAATATCTGCATACTTATAAGCAGGAAGCGATGCTTTTATTAAAAAATATATCAACAAAGCATGTTTCATTCCCCACACGATGCAATCTCTGAAGACAAGAGTTGAACATAAAATTAGTGCGAGAAGCAACTATATTGAATGGAGCATGAAGTCTAGTGTTGTACTTATTGGGAACTTGATAATTTATCATATTCAGCATGTCTTTTAAACACAAGCGTCTGCTTCCATAAAAGAGTAACATCAAAAAATTCGAAAAAAAATTGTGAAAAGTAATTTTTATATATCATTATTGTTATCAAATATTAGTATACATTGTAAACTGTTTAATTATGAAATAAAATAAAAAATAATTAAAATAGCAAATTTGCTGTTATCACAAAATCTGTTAACCTCAACTAAACTGGGCTTCTAAATTTTTGTCCAGTACAAGCTACACCTGTAAACATAAATGTTAACTTTAAAAAAAAATCATATCGAACCTTCCGAAACTTGTTAACTGCTGGGAATACAACTAGATGCAATTATAGACTGAAAAGAACGTGTATTTAAAGTTGTAGCAAAAATCAGTAGCTTTTCTTTTGTTCTAGGCACCCTTAAGAATATGTTAAACATCGAGTCAGTAATCACCACATACCATGGATACGTATACTCAATGATAAAATACGGAATAGTTTTTTTGGGGAAACTCAGTAAACGCCAAAGATGTTTTTAATCATCCAAAAGCGGTGCCCACGAAAAATTACAAACTCTGATCACCTGGATTCAAGTAGACCATTTGTTTTTAAATCTCAAACTTCTGACAGTGATGGACATAATATATATAATGGAGTTATGCCTATTAGTTCGATCATCTCCATAAAAGTTCCCACAAAAACACTCAACACATAAACACTCTACAAGGTTCACAGAAAACTTATTAATCACAAAAGCAAACAAAACTATATTTCCAAAAAAACCATACTACATACATGGCCATAGAAATATATAACAACCTTCCACGTAACATCAAACAAATAATCGACAAACTCAAATTTAAACCATCACTAAAAACATTTTTTTTAAACAAATGTCACTACACTTTAAATGAATACCTTACATAAATTAAATACCTTAGTTTTTTTAAGTTTTTATTTACATATATTTGTTGGGTTTTGTAATATAATGTGTATTTGTTGAGTTAGCTGGAAGAAATATGATGTAACATATAAGCTATACCCTTGGTACTCTATAATTTTGTGCAAAAAATGTTTTTTTGAATTTTGAATCACTCGCGCGATAACAACATCCAATACAAAAAAATACTACTCATATTTTTTTTAGCATGATTAATTTATTTTATAAGAACTATAACATAATTTTTCATTCAATTTTTATTTACAGTCATTACAATTCGTGAGCACATAAACCCAGAATCAAAAATTCTACTAATATCTCCACACGCTTTCCTCCTTTTAATTATTTTTACTCATATAGTTCTCCAGGTTAAATTACTAAGACATTGAATATAGATAAATAATAGGTACTCTTATCAGGTATAATTTAATACATCTTATCCCTTGTATCATAATGAACTGAGTGATTATAAAAAAAATATTGTTAAATACTTTATATACCCATTATATACTTTTCGGTAACAAGATAAATTTCAGCCTCGGTATTAAAATTGGAGACAACTGCCTCGAAAAGAAAATGAACACAAAATATTTGGGTCTGATCGTAGATTCCCAACTCTCGTGGGATTGATAATCTAGTTTCCTTCAACGGAAGCAATCTTCCGAACAGGCCTTCCATTGAAATGCTTGGTATAACTATAATTGACCAGCTCAGGAACGGGGGCTCCATCGAAGCCAGAGTAAAGTTGGCCTCTCAGAAGCTGGGCGTACTGTACAGGGCCCGCAGATACTTTAATAATACACAACTGCTGACCCTGTACAAATCGCAAGTGCGCCGTACTGTCGAATTTGGCAGCCATCTCTGGTCCGGAGCCCCTAAATACCTGAAAAAACCCTAGACTCTGTGCAAAAACGGGCGGTCCGTTTGATAGATTCCCCAATCTTAACAAACGGACTGCAATCTTTAGAGCACAGGCGTCAGGTAGGTATGCTGTCCTTGTTCTATCGGTATTACAATGGAAGATGCTCTGAGGAACTAGCGTCATTGATCCCTTCGGCACCGGTGCGTAGTCGGGATACACGCCAAACGCGCGCCCAACATTTGTACACAGTTGACACTTGTCACATGAGAACGGGTCGCTTCTACGATTCGTTCTTAAGTTCAACAGCTCGGCTGTGGAACGAACTGCCGGCCTCTGTGTTTCCTCCCTCCTACAACATGGGACTCTTCAAGACCCATGTTCACTCCTTCCTCTCCACAAAAAGACCCTCCACACAGCATCCCCAAAGATGACATAGGCCCTGAGGGAAATTATTTTCTTCAGGGCCTCCTGTGTGGAGTTAATAAAAATAAAAAAAGTAGCTTTGTGATTGCATTTATGTAACATGTTGCTGATGCTATCCGAGAAGTAATTCACAAAATCATTTGACACAGAATCCTCAGTTCTATCTTTTGAAATATTATATCTATCGTGTTATTGTTTCATCACAATCGTTTTTGGGTTTACGTCCTAAAATATTATTTATCTCATCCCAGTTTTTTTTGGTATCATCTTTTGTTGTTTTACAAGCCATATTTCTTTTCAAGCTTTTATTATGTACACGATTTGTATTTCTTATATTACGGTTTATATATTATGATTTAAATTATACCATGTAAAAGTCAAAAGGCCTTGATACTATTGTTGTTCGTTTAGTCAGGGCCGGCCCTGAGCCAAATGGCGCATGGCGCAAGTAAAATGTTAGCGCTCCTTGTCAAAACCAGTAGATGCCTTGACCCTAGGTAGTAGATAGGTGATCACTGTAATGAATTATATTTGTATGTTTGCCTAGCGCAGTTTTTATGAAAGAAAATCTTAAAGGTGGTGCGTTAGTTTAGGTATTATCAGCCTTGGAAATTCGGCGCCTGGAGCGGACTGCTCCAATTGGCCCTGCGTCTAATTATTTTTTTAAATACTTAACATCATAAAGAGAATCTTTCAACGCCTTCTTTAAAATGTATTTTGTGTTCATATTCTTGTATTATTGTGAAGGGTCAAAATAAATTTATCTATTCTCTAATTAGCTATTAAGTTATCACAGTAAGACAGAAATCCTGGCTTAGTTTCCCATTGCGACCGTAACTTTTTATTTTTCTGTGTCTTGTTCGGTTTCATGTTTTGTTTAGACTTATTATTATTATCTTCTACTTCAATGATAAATCAATGCTTTTATTTTTTTATTCCTTTATTTTTCCCAATTTTTACATTAATTACATACAATATTATATAAATCCATAATTTTTACATATTGATTTCTAGAGTTCAGGAAACTTTCTATCCACATTTTAGCATTATCTATAATTCCTATTTTGTTAAGCTTGTACAGTAATTTTTTGTGACTTATTTCTCTAGTGTTTATATTTCTATTATGATTTGATTTATATCTACAACCTCTCTCCATGGCTATAAATGTATTGTTTTGTACATTTTTCGTTTTATATAATCTTTTGTTTTATATGATTTAAGACTTTCACGGCCAAAAGTATTTTTGTTATTTGTTTTTGGGGTGTTTTGCCGTTTTGCGCTAACTCCTTCTTTAGCCAACGTTTCGAACAGCACTGCAGTGCTGTCCGAAACGATGGCTAAAGAGGGAGTTAGCGCAACACGGCATAACACCCCAAAAACAAAGAACAACAAAAAAATTGTTCGGTATAAATTGTTGAATTAATATTCCGTTTTACAAAATTTAATTTACTTATTCCTTATTATGCTGTCTCAGTAAATGTATAGGCACAATGAGGAAATCCATAATTGGTTGTATTTTGGCTATATAATATTTATGTACAAACTGAAATAAATCTAATCTGTCGATATCCCGAAAATCAATAAATAAATAAATAATGGGCTTGGCCAAAAGAAACAACACTCCGAATAGCAAACCTTGGGAAGTGGCGGTGTGTGGGTCGGGTGCGAGGGTAGTGAGGTGATTTTACTGAACCGCACACCTGATCACCCAAGATGAACATGTTTACCGCTTTCATTCACAATACCATACCAGTGCCAACGCACCCATTCGCTGGATTAGCTACTGGGGGCATTAGATTACCAATATATTATCACAATGATTTTTTTATTTATCTTCATTTTACTATGAACACTTGGAGTATCTTTTCCAGAACTGTTGATGTTGTTGGGTTCCTGTTTGGTAACCACCATTGTTCTTGTCTTTTGGTTCTCCCAAACAGAACATTGAGTTGCGCCGCATGCTCCGTTCGAGATGTGATTGTTGTGTTGTTTGGGCTACTACTGCTTGCAGATATAATACCTATAGCAATTACATGCACAATTACATCTCAAATGAATCTTCTACATAAAATATAATATCTAAAACCTAATGTCAAAGCTAAGGAGGGTATAATGTTATCTTAAATGATTTTTTTCACATAAAATTGACACAGGGATGATTTCTAAAGAACCTCAAAGAAAGTTAATTAAAAATTACGAGCTACACGGACATGGAATAAGAAAAGTAAGCTTAATAGTTAGATTGCCAATAAGGAATAACACTAAGTACCATAGAATAAACAATATAACATTGCGAGTTCCTCCCAAATGAAACAAGTTTTACATGTTGCCCAACCGCCTAGCATTACGTCTCTCTTACACTTGCCTGACATAGTAGATCTCCATCTCATTTGATTTTCGAAAGATGTTTGTAGGAAAATATAGGCACTGATTAGGCAAATATTGAAACGGAGGTTATTGCCACATTGGGCGGTGTTGAAACAAAATTATAAAGGTGTAGGGCATGAGTGCCTCAGGAATGGATGTAACAAAAGTGTATTAAATAAAAGATAAGGGAAATGAATTCCATGACACAACATTTATTTCTACATCACTTGATGAACCTTTGAATAACATGAGAACTCTTTATTTAGTGACATTTAACTCAGGCGTGTGCTACATCCGAAGGATGAAAGCACGATTGGTTATTTTAAATATTGCATTGAAAGCGACAATTGTGTGGTGACATTTATTATAAACTAACCTGATGAATGTAATAACGGGCGCCAAGCGATGCGGTTATGCATAGCTGATATTTAAAAGAAGAGACCAGGATGACCAAAGGTAAAACCACAAAACGGTGTCGTCATCCTTGTTCGTAATCGTCTTGGCTCATGGAGTGGTTCTTGTCTTCCCCGAGTTCACGACGTCCCGGAACCGCGGCCAGATAAATACTAAATTGTCGAGGTGCGTGTCTTGATCGCGAGCTCCGTCCCGCGTTGTCCAGAGTTGCCATAGTTGCGGAGTTGTAAATCAGAGATGGGCAGTGAATAATGCTAATGCTCTGTAGCGGGCAGGAAATGACTGCTACAATGCCCCCTCAGCCAAAGGACTTATGGCTATAAGTCTGAGGTTCGCCTGACACCTCCTGACAAGTTTGATGCACCCTCCAGCAGCAGAAATGTATGGTGCGGATTAGGCGGGTTGTAGTGGCTTCGGCATTGAAGAGTTCCGAATCCAAATATTCCCTGAAGTTCGGTAAGGTCTGGAGCGGTTGAAACCCCGCATGGAGATGATGAGAGAAGAGAGCGGTCCGGATGTCTTTGGTTGACGTATTCTGGAGATGACGAGAGAAGAGTGTAGTCCAGATGTCTTCAGTTGACGTAGTATGGCGAAGTTCCTTGAAGATTGAAGAAGTCTACACCTAACCAACCCTTGGTCACCGTTGAAATAAATAAAAGAAATATTGAGTAAAATGGCAAGCCCTTATCGAAGAAATAATGTATATAAAAGAATCATTGTTCTAAACACAAAGATTTAATAGTAATAGCTTAAAACAATCTTAAAAAAGGTTGAGCAAAATTTGCAACAGAGTTGTGAATAGCTTAAATGAACAATGCCTAACTATATGACAAGTCAAAACCACCCAAAGTGTCTACGTGAAAGCTAGAAATTATTTTAAAATTCCCTATGAAGTGATTTTATTTGTAATTAAATCTCCACGAAAAAATGACAAAACAACATTCCAGTGAAAAATTGATAAAAGCATCCAGAAATTAAACCAAACTGAAGATCAGTAGGTAATAGTTAGCTCATCTCGACATAGATGGCAGTAATGTATTTAATGAACAATAATAAATCTTCTTGGAATTATTATACAACAGTGTACCGATAGTTTGTAGAAATTATCTCGAAAATTAATTTAATAAATAATTTCATATTCATACACATATTCTTCTGTCACCAAGTGAACCAGTGGGTGGCTGAAGAATACCGATGAACAATTGACAGAACACCTGATTCATTCCATACTTTTCCGAGCTCTGGAAAAGCAGGGAAGGAATCAAATTACGAAGAAAAATGTAAGGACATGCACTATGATTAAATATGTAAAACATAAAACCCATTACAGAACCAACCACCATAAACCTGTGAATGTGATAATGGCTTACCGACTATTGATATTGAAATTTTCATAAAAAATCAACAAAAATATCTTAATTGTAAGCCTGATGAGGGCTATCATGTGCTAAAGAGCCTAAGCCATTATAACCCTACAACAGCTCTCCCAAATAAGTGCTGAAATGACAGCATCTAGATAGAAGGTATATTTCCTTCAACATACTGAAACACAACAGAAGAGCTAGTATGCTAATGTGTGAAAACAAAAGCACGAAGCTCATAAGCTTATGATAAGGTCATTCAACCAGACATGACAACTTAATAAGTAAGGTAGAGCGCCAAACAAGCACATCTTAATCAATGATGCTGAGAAAATAGCGGTAAACGATAAACATAACGAAGAGAGCGGATCCTCATAAGAGAAATAGATGTGTATGACAATTTCCAGACAAAACACAATTAACAATAGATACGTAATAATCATTAGAAATGACGACATAGTAACATACAAAGCAGGTTGAAAGGCGGAATGGAATTCTCCAGGGAAAAGAAAACCATTACTCCCAATCAACAAGGTAACAAAAAGGAAATAAGTTTCCTATACCCACGTGATCAGTGTAGGTACCAGAAACCCGTTCACTTTTTCCCTTTGTAAATAATAATAAAAAACATTTAATTTTCTGCCCTAATTAAATCTTTAATATGGAATGTTCCAATAGGCTTTCCTTTCATATCTGCCAGTTTGTAAACGACGGCCGAGACCTTATCAATAATTTTGCTTCTTAAAAATTTTGGAGCAAGTTTGGCGGAGAAATGCTTAGAAGCATCGGACAACACGAAAGAGCATCTCCAAACAATGTCACCAACTTTGAATTCCACATTCCTTCTACGAAGGTCATAGTGAACCTTATTCCGTTCGTAGGATTGACGTAAACACGTCCTAACTTGGCAGAAAATGTCATTAAGCTCAGAAACATCTTGAGCCCATGTGTCACAATTCGAGAATGTTAAATCTTCCGAAGAAAAATCAGGTGATTTGTAATCTTTGCCTGAAATAATGGCTTCCCTGCCAAAATTTAAAAAGAAAGGGGTGTAACCCGTTACCTCATGTACAGCAGTGTTAATAGCAAGCTCTATTTCAGGTAAATGATTTGCCCAAGTTCGATGATCCGTTCCCACGTACGAACTTAAGGCTGTAACTAAAACTCTGTTAATTCTCTCTACAGGATTATTCTGTGGATGATATCTACAGTTAAAAAACATGTGACGTACATGATATCTGTCAACTAAATGTTTCAATTCTTTCGAAATGTATTGGGGACCATTGTCTGCGATGATGCAATCAGGAACGCCAAATTTTAGGAAAATTTCATCCTCTATAATAGCAGAGACATTTTTCCCATTCGCACTTCTCAGCGGAAAAATTTTTGTAAATTTAGTGAAGAAATCAGCGACAACTAATAGATATTTATAACTTTTCTTGTAGGAGCTGGGAAGAGGTCCCAATAAATCTGTCGAGATAACCTGCCAAGGACGCTGGACCAACTTAGGATCTCCCATAAGACCGGGTGCAGCCTGATTTGAACTTTTCTGTCCTAAACAAGTGTGACATTTAGATACAAATTTCCTTACGTCTGAGGACATTCTAGGCCAGTAAAATTTCAAACAAATCCTATTCAGAGTTTTCATAATCCCAAAATGGGCAGATGTAGGAGGTACGTGATGTAACGCAATCAACTCTTGTCTTTGATCCTTAGGAACAACTTCCTTCCAATCATTAGGCTTATGCAGGGCTTCCATACTCTGCACATGCTTATATAAAACTCCCTCTACAAGTTTCCACTTCGAAAATAACTCAGGTTTAGCTAAAACGTCACGACACATTTTATTGTACCACCGATCAGTACTAATAATGGGAGATTGAACAATTGATGAAATAACTAAAGGATCGCGAGATAAAGCATCTGGCACAACATTTTCCTTCCCTTTCCTGTGTTCAATAATAAAGTTAAATTGCTGCAATCTGACAGCCCACCGAGCTAATCTTCCAGAAGGTGATTTTAAGTTTACTAGCCACTTCAGACTATAATGATCCGTAATTACTTTTACAGGGATGGGTGACCCTTCAATGTAGCCCCTGAATTTCTCCAAAGCAAAAATTAACGCATTAAGTTCTTTCTCAGTAGTAGAGTGGTTCCTTTCCTGAGCCGATAACGATCTACTAATGAAGGAAATAGGGTGTTCCCTGTTTTGATCATCTAATTGAGAGAGTACTGCGCCTAAACCTTCGTTTGATGCATCACAAGAAATAGTAAACGGTTTATTAAAATCTGGGCATGCTAAAACCGGAGCCGCGACAAGAGTTTCCTTTAATTTAGAGAACGCCGCCTGCGCTTGATTATTCCAAGAAAATTTTTTACCAATGAACTCTTTTTTGGTTAAGTTGTGTAACGGAGCAGCAATAATAGAAAAATTTAAAATAAAACGCTTGTACCATGATATAATACCGATGAAACGTCTCAGACTCTTTTGTGAGGTAGGTACCGGAAAATCAACCACAGCCTTAACTTTGTCTGGGTCAGTTCTCAGACCATTACTATCTATGACATAACCGAGATATTTAAGCGATTCTCTACAGAATACTGACTTTTCAATGTTAATCGTGAGACCCGCCTCGAACAGTTTACGTTTTACAAGTTTAAGTAATGCTAAATGCTCTTCAAAAGTACTGGAAATTACGATAATATCGTCTAAATAAAAGAAAACTTTACCATCAAATTCTGGGCCAAAGATTTTACTCATGAGCCGCATCATTCTCGAACTGGCTCCATGAAGACCGAAAGGCATAGAAGTAAATTGAAAAAGACCCCTTTTAGGAATAGTAAAAGCCGTTTTTTCCCTTGAACTATGTTCTAGTGGAATTTGATAAAAAGCATCTTTTAGATCAATAGTGGATAGAAAACGAGCTCCCCCCAAGCTGTCTAAAATATTTGAAATGTATGGTAACGGAAAAGCGTCCCTCTTAGGGCCCGTTCCCACTTCCGTTTTCAAATCGGAGGCGGGTCCCGTTTTAAAAACGGATGGCCAATGGCCCTGTTCACACTACCGTTTTAAAAACGGACCATACTCTACGAAAAAAAAAAATTGTCGATTCAACCAAAACATTTTATTTGCTCATTCTTCAGTAGACGATCGTGCGCAATGGACGACGATGAAGCTCTTGTTGTCATGTGGTACTTATTAAAAAGAAGGAAAAAAGTGAAAAGAAAATTTTGGGTTCACCCAATCATAGCAGAAAGATTTTCTGTAGGAACTTTCCAAGTGTTAATTGGTGAGTTGAGAAGTGATGAACTAAAGTTCTTTAATTATTTTAGAATGTCTATCACTTCCTTTAACCATCTACTGGAACGAGTTTCAGAGAGCTTAACATATCAAAATACAAAATTGAGAGAGTGCATCTGTCCTGAAGAAAGGCTATCGATATTTTTAAGGTAAGAAAACAATAACAACTCAAATATTTTTAAATATGTGTTTATTACACGTACGTTCCGTGCAACGTGCAGCTCATTTAAGCTTTAAAATAAAGAAATATAAAACTAAGTAAACTTTAAAAAATAAAAAATAAATTTTGAAACAAGTTGATAATTTTTATACAAAAAAGTTGTGTACACCAAGTGTTTTGTTTTTATTTAATTAAAAATAAATTATTCTATTATGTTGACTACTGGTTCTTCCAGTGGCGGTCCGTGAGTTTTCAGCGAGTTAGATTGCTAAGATAAAAAATACGACATTATTGATGTTGTTTTAACTGAATGTATAGTTTTGTTTTCAACCAAAATGTGTGTAGGTATAAAAAATCTTATTACGAAAATTTTTATTTTTAATCTGATCATTTTCAGCTACAACAACTCAATAATGTCGTATTTTTCAATCTTATCACTCTAGCTCACTGTAAACTCACGGACCGCCACTGGGGTCTTCTAACCCTGCAATTAGTTAAAAGTCTTTAGTTAAATTCATCAAAATTTAAATCCGTACTATCTTGACTGGTGTTATTAGATAGTTGAGACAATACAGAATGAGTAGGTGATGCAGCCGGTTGATTTGTGGTTTGTTTCCGTGCATAATATGCAGATCCCGCAGGCGGCTCGTTCGGTTGACAATTCAATTGATATTGACACTCAGAAGGTGTAGAAGACGGTTGTTCGATGGTTGGGTTTTGTATATATCCGTGATTTCTTGGTTGCGTGTTCCATACATAATGTGGTGAGTAGAATTTATCTTCACGTTTCTGCTTAATTTTTTGAATTAACGATAACACGCCTGCTTGAAGCTCTAAAGTTTCATCAACATCGAATGATGTTACGGCCGGTAGAACCCCTTTAAAATAAGAAAGCATTGGATGTTCTTCTTTCACACCTAGCCTGTTGTCCAAAAACTGAGACATTTTTTCATCTACGTTCATTTTCTTCTTTTTAGAAGAACTTGGTAGAGAGTCTTGCTTTCTCGGTGCAGACCCATCAGAACTTCCTTCAAGATTATATGGGTTGTAACCCGAATCATTAGTGCTGTGACGTTTTGAAACAGATTCATGGGTAGTTTTAGGATTAATAGTTTTTTGCAAAAAGTTCATTTGTTCCTTATAAATATAAGGCCTTTTGAATTTTGCCGCTGCTCCAGATTTAACATTTTTTTCGTCTCTGTGTGCTCTCATCCATCCATCTCGTAAATTATTCCACTTAGCGGAAAGTAATTTACCTGCAATAAATAAAAGTAGTTTTAACTTGTGTTGCACCTAATATACGGCTGTGTACATTTCTTGTTATTTTTATTTTACAGATATTTAGCATCGGGATGTTCCTACAAAGAACTACATTTTAACTACAGAGTTGGTGTGTCAACCATTAGCAAAATTATTAATGAAATGAGTAGCATTATCTGGGACACGATAGGCAAAGAGTTCATAATGTTGCCTGATACTGAAAGTAAATGGGAGGACATCGCAAAAGGTTTTGAAATAAAAACAAATTTTCCTCATTGTCTCGGAGCGGTTGATGGGAAGCACATAAGAGTTGTGAAACCAAAAAATAGTGGCTCTATGTATTATAACTACAAACATTATTTTTCCTTCATTTTACTTGCCGTAGTTGATTCGGAATACCGATTTACCTACGTGAGCATTGGTTCATATGGAAAAGAGTGTGATTCCTCGATATTCAAGGAGACTACTTTCTGGCAGAAATTGGATGACGATAGTTTGAATATACCAAAGCCTAGACCTCTTCATGATAATATGGAAAAAGATTTGCCCTTCGTACTTATTGGCGATGAAGCTTTCCCGTTGTCAAAAAATTTATTGCGACCTTTCGGAGGCACTCATTTGGATGACAAGAAGAAAATTTTTAATTATCGTTTAAGTCGAGCCAGGAGGTATGTTGAATGTGCTTTTGGTATGTTAGCCAATAAGTGGAGAATACTACATCGACCATTGGATGTCGACCCAGAAACAGCTATCAAAATAATAAAAGCTTGTACAGCATTACACAATTTTGTAAGAGAAAGGGACGGTCTTAATTTTGAAGATATCCAGTCTGCAACCCCAGTGGAGCATCCGATGCGTACACAAACACACATTACTCGTGGTGGTCCTACTGCAAATAATATACGATCAGAATTCGCCGACTATTTCGTTTCTCCAATAGGATCTGTATCTTGGCAAGCAGCAGCTACACACACAAAATAAAAACAAAAAAATAACAATTTTTAATAAAAGTAGGTACTTACCAAAATCTTTTCTTTGTTTTTCTTCTAATTTATCAAAATCCGGCATGAATATACAGCAAACTTCTCGCCAAGCCGATAATTTTAATGAATTATTTTTATAGCCTTCTGTCGTTTTATCCCACAGCACAACTCTTTCTTCAACCAGTGGGATTAAATTTTCGGGATTTATTTCCTTACCCATTATTATAGTTTTAATTTATTTACAACAAAATAATCAAATACAACTGCGAAGCGTGCTTGCTTCCTTGCGACTGGGAGCGGGCGGGGAGGGGTCGAGGTGTGAGAGGGGACTCTGCCGGAACGAGTAGACGACAAGTGTGAACAGCTCCATACAACACTATGAGCGAGCGTGTTCCGACACGATTTGAAAACGGACGCGCTGCGTAGGCGAGCCATCCGACAAAAAATGTCGGATCCGTTTTCAAATCGTGTCGGACAAGTGTGAACAGCTCCATACATCCACTACAGCCACTAGGGCATCCGTTTTGAAAACGGGACCCGCCCCCGATTTGAAAACGGAAGTGGGAACGGGCCCTTAGAGATCGAATTAATTCGTCTGGAATCCAAGCAAAGGCGGTAAGTGCCATTTTTCTTTGGTACTAGTAAGATGGGACTGTTCCAAGCACTACTGCTCGGTTCAACGACGCCCATCTCCAACATTCTATCAAGTTCCTTGTGTACAACCGGGAGCAGGTGAGGTGAAATCGGATAGTAACGCTGTTTTACAGGTATACTATTACCAGTGTCTATGACATGTTCCTCTAAATGCGTACGACCAAGTTTGTCCCCAGAAATTGAAATATAATCTTTAACTACATTATCAAGTAAATTTTGTTGATATTTGGATAAGTGATGTTTGTCCACAACACCTCTGACTTCAGAAGTAACCCGAGGAGCAGATTTTACTACCTTCGTATTCATAAACTTAGAAATATCCGGACAAATGTTAAAAGATTTCCAAAAATCAATACCGAGAATAACATCCGTCTTTATATCTGGCATGACAACAAAAATAAACTCTTTTACAACATTATTACATGTTATAGGAAGCGAGATTTTCAAGTTACAGCAAACGGAATGACCCGTCGCAGAGGTTAAGGAAAATGAATTATTGAGCTTAGCCAACCTGGCACCAAGTTTTAAAAGTTTTAAATGAAAATTATTACCGAGAATAGAAACATGTGAGCCTGAGTCCAACAGGCCAGAAAAAACAGTTCCGAGTGTAGAAAAGGATACGAAAGGACGGCCGTCCCTGTCAGCCTTCCCTCCGTAACCTGATGAATCTCCTCCCTGGAATTCACGTTATAACGTTTGAAAGACATGTTTTTATGAGAAGAATTCGCATGCCTGAAAGAATTAGGTTTAGAAGGAGCATTTGTAATTGGTGGCGCCTTTATGCTAGCAGTTGAAGGGGTTTGAGGGGACTTTGAACCTTTCCTCTGGTCAGAACGACTGTCTGCCAATTCAATAAGTTTGCCCAATCTTTTTAGGGTAGTTATGTCCGGAATGGAGTTTAATGCAAGTTTCTGAATATATCTGGGAAGCATATTGCACTGGAGAATTTCCAAAATTTCTACATCAGGCAATTTCTTGTTTAATCTTTTATTTAGGATGAGAACATTCGTGATAAAGGTACCAAGTGAATCATTAGGTGCTTGCATAGTTGACCTCAACTGTGCAAGGAGTCTACGGTCATAATCGATAATTTCATATTCCTCCTTGAGGCCTCCCACAAGGTCATCCCAGGATTCAAAAAGAGAGCGATTGACCCTCAGCCAATCAAGGGCAATACCATCAAAAAGTTCAAACGCGCCTAAAAAAAGATTATGCTTACTTACAGAGCGTGACAGGGCGAGTTCTTCAACACGTTCGAGAAACTTCCTAATGCAAGTAGTGCCATCGTACTTGATATTCCATAAATGCAGTGGAACCAACGGAGATGTGGGAACAATAATGTCTGAGTCCTTGACGGAAGACATGGCAGATTCTTTTACTTGACTCCTTGTATCAGGCATTGTGACTAGATGTACCTAAAGATTAATTGGAAAAAGAAAACAGCCAGGCAACATTAATCACGTCCGAAGACGGCAATAATAAAAAGTAAAATTCCCAAAAGAGGAAAAATGGGTGTAAAATTATTTGTACCTACACATCTAATGGACAAAAGTTCAGAAATGGACATTCACCAATACTATAATTTCAGATGTGGGAATCTGGAACAACTTACAACAATAAAAAAAAAATACGAGATACCCACCAATCTCGCAGAGTACCAACGGACAATAAATAATTTTAAAAGATTAAAAGTAATAATAAAATTTTTTTAAATTGTCTTCAATTTCTAAAAGAAACTCAGCTAGGGGACGACGCAATCCAGGAAGACACACTCCAAACGACATTAAAAACACGAAGAACAGGCCAAATACTAATGTCACACATGAAAAAGAATCAATCCAAAATGCTAACCTAATTAAAATGTTAAAAATATCCGAGAAAAAACCACGTTGGTGCGCCATTATAACCAGATTTCAAGGTTAAGGGCACGTTGCGCGCCATTATGTCGGGATATAATCCCGCAATAGGAAACATGATGATAAAAAAAGTAGTAATAAAAAGAGTCATGAATTACAACATATTATTTATTTCTACAGCGTACAAAACCAGAGCAATCTAGAGATCTCTATAATTTTCATAATTGAATTTAATCTCAGGGCATGTGCGTCGACCGAAGGTCGTGCGCATCGGACTTTTTAATAATAGGTAGCAATGATAGATAGTGTGACTAGAAAATGATTAAGAATAAATAACATAAGAAAACGTGTGTGTGTGACAAAAGTATTCTGACCTGTTATAAAGAGTAGAGGGCGCCAAACATCATTTTACATGACGTTAAATTTAGATGAGAAAGCAATGACCAGCAAGACGATTATAATATGTTGCGTCATTCTTCCCCAAAAGATCGATGTCTCGAATGTTCGTCCAATGTCGTTTGTAGCGTTCGCTGTGTCTTCCGGGATTGCGTCCACAGCCGGCGGGAGCCGTATTGGTACTGGCCGCTCGGGCTCGCTCGAGTTGCCGTCCCCTCTCTTCTTGCCAGTGGAGTCCAGTGTTTACACACTCCGAATAATCTTGAAAATGTAGCGGGTAGTGAAGAACTGCTACAACTGTATTCAGAAATTGCTAGTAGGTCGTGGCGTCGCGTGTTGGTAATGTGCACGGTGCACATCGGGTGTCGAGACGTGGCGTCGCGTCGCGTTTTAATAATGTGTTTCCTCCTTAAAGGAGGAAACACATTATTAAAACGCGACGCGACGCCACGTCTCGACACCCGATGTGCACCGTGCACATTACCAACACGCGACGCCACGACATACTAGCAATTTCTGAATTCAGTTAGCTAACAGCAGTGGAAGTGAATGGTTTTGTACTATGTATTTAATAAATAACGATTCCGATGAAGACTTTGAAGAAGATTTGATGCAAATTATGGGTACATATATGATACTTAAACGACTCAAGAAAAAGAGAATAACTAGGCGTTACTGGGTTCATGAAATAAATCAAAAGAGGGTAATTATTCGGAATCGCTGGACAAGGATTATATGAAATATTTTTGAATAAAACCTTCTGAGTTACCTTAATTACTATAAAAGGAATCTGACTGCATTTGGGATATTTTTAATTTTAGCATTTTAATTTTTAATTACGTAAATCGAAAATTCACTCTCGTTGTAAGGGATGACAGCTGGAATGGTTTCTGTTGATAAAATTTTCTTTTGTTAGTATTCCAGATACGAGTGGCTATATTTTTTACCATGTGCAAATACTAGGTAGGTACTATTTTAGCCGAACTCGAAAAAGAAAATAAAGATATTTAGGTATGTTTTATAAAATAGAAAAATTAAAAAAAGGTTAGGTTATTATAGGTTAGGTTGGATTATTATAGGTTAGGTTCGATTATTATAGGTTAGGTAGGATTATTATTAGGATATAGGTTAGGTTGGATTATTATAGGTTAGGTTAGGTTAGGTTGGATTATTGTAGGTTAGGTTCGATTATTATAGGTTAGGTTAGGTTAGGTTAGTTTGTTCGATTATTATAGGTTAGGTAGGATTATTATTAGGATATAGGTTAGGTTGGATTATTATAGGTTAGGTTAGGTTAGGTTGGATTATTGTAGGTTAGGTTCGATTATTATAGGTTAGGTTGGATTATTATTAGGATATAGGTTAGGTTAGGTTAGGTTGGATTATTATTAGGATATAGGTTAGGTTAGGTTGGATTATATTAGGATATAGGTTAGGTTAGGTTAGGTTGGATTATTATTAGGATATAGGTTAGGTTAGGTTAGGTTGGATTATTATTAGGATATAGGTAAGGTTAGGTTAGGTTGGATTATTATTAGGATATAGGTTAGGTTACGTTAAGTTGGATTATTATTAGGATATAGGTTAGGTTAGGTTGGATTATTATTAGGATATAGGTTAGGTTGGATTATTATTAGGATATAGGTTAGGTTAGGTTAGGTTGGATTATTGTAGGTTAGGTTCGATTATTATAGGTTAGGTTCGATTATTATTAGGATATAGGTTAGGTTAGGTAAGGTTGGATTATTATAGGTTAGGTTAGGTTGGATTATTATCGGTTAAGTTAGGTGTGTTGGTTTAGGTTAGGTTAGGTTAGGTTGGATTATTATGGGTTAGGTTAGGTTAGGTTAGTTTTGGTTTGATTATTATAGGTTGGGTTACTATAGTTTAGGTTAAATAAAACAATAATTATAATAATACCTTAATATAAATAAATTAAATTATTTCTAATTTAATTTATTAAGTAACATAAAAATATTTTATTTTTCGAGTTTGGCCAAAACAGTACCTAACTAGAATTTGCATTCTGAAATGATTCAAATTCTAGCTACTCGTATCGAATACCAATCAGAGAAAATTTCATCAACAGAAATCATTCCAGCTGTCATCCCATACAATGAAAGTGAATTTTCGATTTACGTAATTAAAAATTAAAATGCTAAAATTAAAAATATCCCAAATGCAGTCAGTTTCCTGTTATATTAATTAAGGTAAATCAGAAGGTTTTATTTAAAAATATTTCATATAATCCTTGTCCAGCGATTCCGAATATTTACCCAAAAGAGGAGTATGTGTGGTGAATATCATACTCTGTATCCAGACTTACTTTAAGATATTGAAAGATTTCATATGTATTTTCGGGTTACTAAAACACAATTTGAAGAAATACACGAATTTATTCAAAGTGACATACACAAGATTATTTCTCACAGTATGATCCCTGTATATAGCTAAACTCATATCATATAGAACAGGATATTCTCACAGTATGATCCCTGTATATAGCTAAACTCATGTCATATAGAACAGGATATCGTTTTACCAACTCAATTAATTGTTCGTCGGTGATTTCGCTAAATAAATGCAAAAATAATATTAAATTGGCCAAAATTCCGTATATACTCGGTGACAGTTCTCGAACGACTGACGCGTGGCGTCGGGTGTTGTCTAGAAACATACTGCGCAGGCCGCGTCGGGTGGCGTGTTTACCCCCACCATGGGCAACACGCCGACCTGGCACGTCTAGATCGGGTGGCGTGTGCGCGCATGGCGTCGCGTCGGATGTTCATAGTGTGATTCTGGTCATAAGAAAACAATACATTTGATTCGACTCAACACGCATCGCGTTTCATCGGGTCGCGTCGGGTTTTAATAATGTGTTTCCACCATAATCCTCGTCGAGGGTGTGTGACGTATTTTTGTTGCGGGCAAATTTTTTTCTTCACATATTTATGGTTAAATAGGGGACCAATTTGCTACGTACATGAAGCCCGAGGATGTCGATGATAGTTAGTTGTTTATTTATGGGTCTGGCCTTGAAACACATCTGAAACCGACGCCCAACTCCGTTTTCTTTTAGAAAAAAATAACAGATCTCATTGGCTTAGAGTTTGACATTTCGCTCGAGGCCACGCGACACGGTCTCCGAAATTAGTTAAATTATATCATTTCGTGTCTAAAATATTGCTTGTTAAAGTTCTTTGGGATAAAAATGTTAAGCCAGGGTAGTGTTAGCGAATTACAAACATATATTCAACTTAATGTACTACCTACGTAAGTTCACCTTTAAAGTGAATTAAAAATGTGTTTAAAATTTATTATTTTTCCAAATAAACCAAAGTTCATGTCTAATGGGGTAATTCTTGTTGTAATTTTAAATAAAATGTATTAGCTGTTCTGTATAATTATTAAAGCTAAAATGTGTTAGTGTAGTAATGAATTCAATCATTAATTTCTCAGGTAAATTACACATATACATCTATAAACGGTTGTTTTCCAAATAAAAAATGTTACGGTGATTTAATTAACAATATCATAAAATACATATAGTGAATAAAGTATGCTTTATTAATTATCTTGGTAAATTTTGGATAGGGCCTGACACGCTTATTACGAATATTTTTTAGAAAAAAACTTTATATTCGCCTTAATTACTATAAAAGAAAACTTTTTGCATTTCGGGAGGCGGAAAATTATGCATTTTGATTTTCAATTGCGTAAAACCAAAATTCACTTCGCGAATCGATGTGGCGACAATGCGCCGCCATTAGGAACGCACTGTTATGTTGGTATCACTGATGCATTAACAGGAGCTAAATACGACCGTTGCTATCTTCGTGCGATGCACATGAAAGGCGCTTAATTATGAAAAACAGAATTAATAATATAATGTAAACGAACCTCTAATCAGAATCACTTCAGAGTTAAGCTGAGGCACTGGAATCATTTTGGATTTCATCGTCGTTATAGTTGGAGGTGTTGGTATTCGTTGTCATTATAATTGAAGAATAGAAATAATAATAATAAAAAAAAAAATATAACAAAAAAAAAACAAAATATATTAGGGTTTGTAAACTTCAGCAGCCATTTTGAAAAATTCGTGGAGTCGGTCTTTGTTTTTGGGCACCGTTCTCTTCCACATGAATTCACAGAGATATCCCTCATAATGGGCCTTACTCCTCCCGAATCTGGGTACATTTCCCCTCACATCTCTCCAGCACCGCTCGATATTTTGAGTGTGTGCTCCGGTTTCGGTGTCTACAAATGATAAACTGTGATTCACACTCAGATGCATGAAACCTTCATTTCCAAGGCAATCATACGCCTTCCAGCAATCACTTATGATTGTGGTGCCCGGTAAGATGTATGCTTTAATTATTTCCAACAAGGTTTCTTTGGAGCGATCCTCTACTCCGCAGACAAACATTTTCTTGGATTCTCTTTCGAATCCACCGAAAATCCATTTACCGTCTACTTTTCTACCACGGTTGTACTTGCGCTTTCCAATTTTTGCCTCATCGACTTCCACGGTGATACCAACACCTCCAATCTTCTGCTTCATTTTGTCGCACCAGAGCACACAAACCTCCCGGCAATACGACGACCAGTTCACGACCGTGTCACTGCTGATATCCATCTCTTCCATCAAGAAGGTAGTCCTAGGTGGACGCATCATCGTCCAAAATGACACGAAGGTGCATATTTTGGCGATTGAAAGATTTGACTGGCCGAAAAATGTGCCTTTTCTTATAGAAACAGTAAACTTGCACCTTTTCTTGACCCGATTGTGGCCCGAATCCACCACAAACGTTTTTCGGCAACTGTACGTCATTTTCGAGAAGCTACAAAGATTTTGACAAAGTTCGCACTTTTTCTCCCGGAGAAGCACTCCGTGGCTTCTTAACCACTCAATCATGGCATCTTCATTTCCTACGATGTCTCCAAACCCCATAAGTCCAACTGAACACGAATTGCACGAGATTTTTTCTACTAGAAGGTCTTGTTCGGCGAAAGAAATAGACGGAACTAATTAAGTAAATGCATTGTTCGGAAACGGAAACAAAAAAACCGGGAACAAAAAAACCGGAAGGAAGACATAAATATGAGTATTTATGTCGCGGGAGGCACTAAACATGCAAATTTTGTTATGTTAGTATTCTATTATGTGGCTATACGAAAAGATGCTAGAGCAAAGCGTAGAAAGCAAAATAAAGTGTCCACTTTATACCGCCTGCTCGCGTCAAGGCAAGAAAAACATCCCAGTTTTCAAGTAGTTTACCGGCTACGCGAGGTTTGTGTAACATGGTTTGTGATACAAAAGAAAGTGCCCGTTTATAACGCCTGCTCGCGTCAAGGCAAGAAAAACATCCCAGTTTTCAAGTAGTTTAACGGCTACGCTAGGTTTGTGTAACATGGTTTGTGATACAAAAGAAAGTGCCCGTTTATAACGCCTGCTCGCGTCAAGGCAAGAAAAACATCCCAGTTTTCAAGTAGTTTACCGGCTACGCTAGGTTTGTGTAACATGGTTTGTGATACAAAAGAAATGGCTGTATCTCCCTCAATTTTAGAAAAATTAAAGTTTGTTAACATTATAATTCTGTTGTGTTTTCATAAATTCGCGCCAATCCATTTATATTGCACGAAGTTAGCCATAGTCGTATCTACGCAATGAATCAGGGATACCAACATAACAGTGACGTACCTAATGGCAGCTGATCGCCGCCGCATCGATTCGCGAAGTGAATTTTGGTTTTACGCAATTGAAAATCAAAATGCATAATTTTCCGCCTCCCGAAATGCAAAAAGTTTTCTTTTATAGTAATTTAGGCGAATATAAAGTTTATTTCTAAAAAATATTCGTAATAAGCGTGTCAGGCCCTATCCAAAAATTACCATTATCTTTTGATTCTTCCAAACGAAAAACATATTTTTGTGCATCTTTTATAAATGATATCATTCATCATTGATATCAAAATCATAATTTCTTTATCTACGCAGGCGATATACCTATTAAAAAAAATTGTTGAGCATTAGTGGCAGTATTGTTACAATAATATGATTCTAGTTGGTCTACTAGGAACACCATAATTTATCAGCGATACTATTTCAGGGGATTCAAATCAGTTACTGTTCATTATAAATAATAAAAATAAATAATTTAGTATTCGTTTTAACGATAAGAGTCGCAATTTTTCGATAGTGTAAATGCGTCCTGCCCATCACCAAAAGGGACCACACAATCTTCCTTCCCATCTACTCCCGTCCTACGTCTCTTTATCCTATACCTATACCCCCCATCCCTCCCACACCCCTCAACATATCTTGTAATAAACTGACATCACTTATATTGTCGCACTTTTATAATTAATGTTAGCAGAATGTTAATACTTTGAAAATGTTGTGTTGAATACATTATTAACCTTCAACTTTCTTATGTTTCAGTGTTGGCAATACTTAAAAACCAAAACTAAAAATAAACAGGCCAAGTTAGTTCGGTTTGCGAGGGGCACAGGTGGAGGACCGTCTCTTGAAGAAGACCTCACGGAAGACGAAGCCAGAATCCTGGAGACAATAAACCCAGCATCGATACAGGGACACGTGGGTGTCTCCGAATCTAAAGCGACGTTTAATATGGGGATAGATGATACAGATGCAGTCACAAAACTACACAATTCCAATGATTTTAATACAGTTGACAATACAGAGGTTTCCATAGATCATGTTGGAACTGTGAATAGTCCCATAGGTGGTGATCAAAGTGATATTGAAGTAGATTGCATCTTGGGACAATCAACACCAAATTATTTAAAAAAAAGAGTAGGGAGCATTATGGCAGCAAAAAAAAGAAATATTCTGAAGAGAACATGAAGATCAAAAGGGAGAAGCTTGAGATACAAAAGCAGCAATTAGTGGTGGCTAAAAAAATAGATTAGTAAGGCAAACTAATCTATAGTTGAAAAAAATTTTACAACTTATGGAAAATAGCAAAAAGTAATACCATTAACTTTTTGCTATTTTCCATAAGTTAAGTCAGGTCATATACCAAAAAAATTGATCATTTTCAACGGTAAAAGAAATAAAACACTTAAGTTACATTACTATTTACACGCGTTTCTCCGCCTTTTTAACACGAGCATTTTCTCTAAAAAAAGGTGTATCACGATGTACTTTAATAAAAAGAAAATAAACTTAATGTAATGTAATAACATGTAATTGTAAATTTAATATTAAATAAAAATTAAATATTAAATAAAAAAAAAAATTAAAAAAGTACACAAATGAAACTGTATTAATAAAAAAACATTCATTTAATACATTTCAATCGTTTGCATACTGGGAACTAATAAAAATGTTTTAACATAGTACGTCAGTAGTTCGTCAGTTGATACATAGGCTGCGTTATTAATAAATTAATGTTATAATATAATATATAATATATCATCCGGAGTGTTCAACATCGGTCCTAAGTCATCTCACATACGGCAACCTGACTCAATAAAACACCGTGCCTCCTAACCAGATCCCCAAAATGTCATTCAAATCTATGAACTTATAAACAATTGAATATTCGCGAGAGAGAGATTTCACCCTATATGGGGGGTGAGGTGGCCTTTCCTAGAATCTGAATATGTGCACTTGGAAAAAGAAAAAGCTTTGTCGCCACTGTGAGTCAGCATGTGGCTTTTAAGATGTGCGTTTTTAGAATATGCATAGATGAACAAGGAACAAGAAAAAGTTTTCTCCGTAGTGACTCAACGTGCGTTTCAGATTGCCTTTACAATAACATAAATATGTGCACTCTGGAACATAAAAAAGGTTTTTCGCCACTGTGAGTCAGCATGTGGGTATTAAGATGGGCGTTTTGATAAAATTAAATGTTTCACACGGGACTTGAAAAAGATTTTTCTCCACCGTGAGTTTGCATGTTGCACTTCAGAAAACATGTATAGTTGCACATAGAATATTAAATAGGTTTTCCTACGATGTGAGAGAGCATATTGCTCTTCAGTTGGCATTTTTGATAACATGCATAGTTGCATACGGAACACGAAAAAGAGTTTTCTCCACTGTGAGTCAGCATGTGGAACTTTAGTTGACCCTTACGATAGCACGCATAGTTGCACAGGGAACATGAAAAAGGTTTTTCTTCACTGTGAGTCAGCATGTGTGCCTTTAGGTTACAATGGTAATAACTTGTATAATCGCACTCCAAACATGGAAGAGGTTTTTCTCCACTGTGAATCAGCATGTGCCTCTTTAGCTGACCCTTTTTACAACACGCATATTTGCACACGGAACAAAAAAAGGTTTTTCTCAACTGTGAATCAGCATGTGCCTCTTCAGCTGACCCTTTTGACAACACGCTTAGTTGCACTCCGAACATGAAAACGGTTTTTCTCCACGGTGAATCGGCATGTGCTTCTTCAACTGACTCTTTTGACCACACGCATAGTTGCACACGGAACATGAAAAAGGTTTTTCTCCACTGTGAGTGAGCATGTGACTCGTTAAATTAACCTTTTCTAAACACGCATAGTTGCAAACGGGACATGAAAAAGGTTTTTCTCCACTGTGAATCAGCATGTGCCTCTTCAGCTGACCCTTTTGAAAACACGCATAGTTGCACTCCAAACATGACAACGGATTTCTCCACTGTGAATCAGCATGTGCCTCTTTAGCTGACCCTTCCGATAGCACGCATAGTTGCACACGGAACACGAAAAAGATTTTTCTCCACTGCGAGTCAGCATGTGTGTCTTCAGGTTACCCTGTTGATAACTTGTAAAGTCGCACTCCGAACATGAAAGTGCTTTTTTTCCACTGTGAGTCAGCATGTGCCTCTTCAGCTGACTCTTTTGACGACATGCATAGTTGCACTCGGAACATGAAAATGGTTTTTCTACACTGTGAGTCAGCATGTGGCTCGTTAGGTCGCTCTTTCGATAGCATGCATAGTTGCACACGGAACATGAAAAAGGTTTTTCTCCACTGTGAGTGAGCATGTGGCTCGTTAGTTCGCTCTTTCGATAACATGCATAGTTGCACGCGGAACATGAAAAAGGTTTTTCTCCACTGTGAATCAGCATGTGCCTCTTCAGCTGACCCTTTTGACAACACGCATAGTTGCACTCCAAACATGAAAACGGTTTTTCTCCACTGTGAATCAGCATGTGCATCTCTAGCTGACCCTTTCGATAGCATGCATAGTTGCACACGGAACACGAAAAAGGTTTTTCTCCACTGTGAGTCAGCATGTGGCTCGTTAGGTTGCTTTTTCGATAACATGCATACGTACACACGGAACATGAAAAAGGTTTTTCTCCACTGTGAGTCAGCATGTGGTTCATTAAATGACCCTTATGATTACATGTATAGTTGCACACGGAACATGAAAAAGGTTTTTCTCCACTGTGATTCAGCATGTGCCTCTTCAGCTGACCCTTTTGACAACACGCATAGTTGCACTCCAAACATGAAAACGGTTTTTCTCTACTGTGAAACAGCATGTGCATCTTTAGCTGACCCTTTCGATAGCACGCATAGTTGCACACGGAACACGAAAAAGGTTTTTCTCCACTGTGAGTCAGCATGTGGCTCGTTAGGTCGCTTTTTCGATAAGATACATAGATGCACACGGAACATGAAAAAGGTTTTTCTCCACTGTGAGTGAGCACATGGCTCTTTAAATTACCCTTTAGAAAACACGCATAGTTGCACGCGGAACATGAAAAAGGTTTTTCTCCACTGTGAATCAGCATGTGCCTCTTCAGCTGACCCTTTTGACAACACGCATAGTTGCACTCAGAACATGAAAAAGGTTTTTTTCCACCATGAGTCAGCATGTGGCCCGTTAGGCGGCTCTTTTTATAACATGCATAGTTGCAAACGGAACATGAAAAAGTTTTTTCTCTAACATGGGTGCGTACGTTTATTGCAAAATTTGACTTAGGAGAGGAGTAGTTGTGATGGGGAGGAGTGAATCCTTTTTCCACAAAATGCGTCTGAAGATCTTTCGACAAATTTGAAAAATAACATGGGTGAAAAAGACTCAGTTAAACTTATTTCCTAAACTTAGAGTAAATAAGCGAAGTAAGTTCGTAGAAAGGTTAACAAAATAGGAGAGTCCGAGTCGTTCAAGTTTACAGTGAAAAATTGGTTTTACCTGCTTCCTTGGTAATCCTTCCAAAGCGTTCTAAGCATTCCTCCTTTACATCCGGCAGGTCTATGTCAATTTTCATATAAGTAAGCCCCGCTTCAACTTGTCGGGGTAAGAGATCCGCGTTTATGGTAACTGTCTCCACATTTATGCTTTCTGGAATAAAAAAGGACAATTAATAGAATGAATCTTTGCATGGCCAGCCCTGAAACAAACGGCGCCTGGCGCGAGTTTAATATTTACTGCCCTAACAGTCTAAATTAGTAAACGCCAAGGCAGGATATCACTGTAATCATTAAAATGATGATTTGTGTTTTTTTGTAGAGCGGTATTCATCAAAAATATCAAGGGCGATGTGTTAGGTTAAGTATTCAACGCCCGGAGCGAATTGCACCAATTGCGCCCACATAGCGCCAGCGCTGTATCTTCGTCAAATTGTTATAAACGAGAATTTTTTTTATTGAAAAATTGCATTTTGATGTCCGCTTCAGGGACCGATTCTTCAAGAAGGAAAAACCTTTCTCTAGAGCACCTGTAGTAGAGAGTTTGGTAGTTTTCGGTCAAAGAGATATTGTTTTTCCAATCAATATTTATGTATTTTTAACGTATAATACGTGTAATTCACATCATATCCCGGTGTAAATCGAGGAACCAACAACTTATTATGAATAATATGATAAAGTTTAATGAGTGCTGTATTTTGGTATTTTCCGGCAAGGACGCAGAGTAAGGTGAATACCCAATAAACCTCATATTTTATAAGAGAGGATGTTGTGCACAAGTGTGTGTCCTGTTTGCATGACATTTCTAAAGAGACATTGATTCCGGACATCCGAATTTTAAGTTCTATATTTTACACGTATGCAATGCAACAAACTGGCTGTCTGAGTACTCTCCGCATATTGCGAGCATTCCTTCGTTACAGCTGGGTGGTCGATATCTAAATCTGAAAATGCAATTTCACCTCCATCTTCTTCCTGGAGCCCTGGTTCCGTCTTGATGAATATAGTAGCTGGCTTCAGTAGATCCATGGTCTGCTTTGGTAGAGTTTGGTTATTGGTTTAACCCCAAGAATATATCTGAAACAGAACGTTGTTAAAATAAAATAAAATGATAAAAATCCAAAAGTACAATTAAAGCAGGATACATGAATTAAGGCTTAACTCGTTAAATCATTCCTCCTTATGTACCATTTAAAAATTGAATATAACAACCTGCAAATCCTGATACATTGATAAACACCTAACTTTTAAACAGCATATTCAAGATATTAAAGATAAAATCAACCCTTTAATTAGCGTATTTAGCCGGATATCATATCTGTTACCAAATAAAATTAAAAAAGGTCTATACTATAGACTCGTACATTCACATTTAAACTACTTGATTGAAATCTGGGGAAATGCATATGAAACATATATAAATGAACTACTCGTAAAAAAAAAACAAAGTAATCAAAAAGCTTTTTCACTTCAAACCTAGAACATCAACAGAAAAATTATCTGTGGAAACAAAACTATTAACATTAAGAAACTTTTTATGAATATAAAACATGTCTCCTTATATGCAAAATAAAAAATAAACTCATACATCCAAATACAAAAATCATTAAAACGTACCAAGTACACAGACACTTTACACGGCAACACGATAAAATACATTTAAATACCATACATACTCATTACGGCAAGCAATCCATTGGTTACGAGGGGAGGAACATATATAGTTGCCTCCCAGATGAAATTAAAAATGAAAAAAGTGTAAGTAAATTTAAAAAAAGTTGTTCATTTTTATGCTAAATCGACAAAACAATGATCATGAATAAAATAGTTATGTTATATATTAATGTTTAATCGATTAGTTTTTTCTAGTTAAATAAGTGAAAATGTAATTTTCTTTTAACTAGAATAAAAAAAACATTAAAAAATGTGGTTTCGCTTGGAATATCCTGTCAAAATAACGAAGTCGTAGCCAAAACACATATTTGAAAACCTTAAAGATATGGTTAAGAGAAACGTTGTTTATCGTGAAAAACTATATATATATATATATATATATTTACAATGTTTACCGCCATTCCGCTTTTAACAAAATATCTGTTAACCAAGTGTTTTTTTGCTGTGAAAATTGTAATAAATGTCTTCTAAATACTAATCTAATAATCGGTAGACGTCAAATTGACAGTTTAAACATTCTACTGTGACAAAACGCCCAATGATTCCCTAACTAAACTGGAATAACGGCAGCTACCAAATAAATAGCGATGAATATAAGAAGGCGTACTTACTTTACCGATAACCATCACAGGCGTGGGATAGTAAGTTTAACAGGAAGAAACGGCTGTCGGAGAAGGAAGCACTTGTTGCCTCCAACTACGTCCGACTAAAGCTTTTTCCTTAAAATGTGTTCTTCTATCAATTAATTTTCTAATTTGTTTAATAAAATGCTTAATTGGGACGATTCGAAGGGGTCATAGGTCAAGGGGTATGTCAAAATTTTTCACCTCAAATTCAAGATGTTATTACAGCTGTACTTATTTAAAATTGAATAAAACAAAGGTAGTGAACATTTCCAGTGAGAGAAACAATTTGAATATCGTTCCATATAGGCACCACACCTGTGCTATTAACGAATTCACATAAATCAAGTCAGTAACCTGGAAATATTGACATTTACCCTAATGACGTACCGAAATGTACAAGACATTTAGATCTGTTCTGGACTGATTAGACATCCACTTAAATAACACGGTATATCATAATTTCATACCAAGAACATTAAAATTGATGCATGAAATACCTAAATAAACTCCACAACTTTGACATATTTTCATTAATTCATTCAAAATCACGTTACAAATCCTAACTGATGATTTTTCGATTTCTTAATAATTGATTTTCAAAATATAATCGTTATCAATTAAAAACCTTATCAAATCACCCCGTGTTGTGGGTTAGTTCTGCCTCAAAGTCTCAACAAAACAGTTCCATTATTTTACCTGGCTAATTATTGATTTGATAAGGTTATAATTAATTTTAATTACATTTTTATTTGTTTTCCGAGTTTCAGTAGAAAAAATTAACAATGTTGTTTGCAACTAAATAATTGTTGAGCTTTAATGTGTTTGTGATATTTGCAAGTAGATTGTTTATTTGTTTTTGACGCTTTTATGTAAATGTTTTGTTTGTGTATTTATTTGCAGGTATCGACACTTGCAGAGAGCCATCTCTTTGTTATTCTCTTTCGATGAGACCAATCCAAGTTACAGTACTGCGCATTTGTCTACAACTTACTGTCCCATATCTTTTTCGTCCATTGACATTGTTTTTAAAACCTTTTGTTTAAAAATGTGAGTATATTCAATAACAAACCTAACAAATCGACAGTCCCGAAAAACAATGTCAGATGTGTATGTATTGTATTTTTGCAATAAAGCTGTTTAAGGTTTCATTTCTGTATTTTAACTGCTTTTGAAATCAAGAAATGTAGTGTTTTTTGATATATTAGCTATTTATTTAAATGGAGAAATACATTATCGAAAACGATAAAAATGCAGAAACGAAACTTTTAACACCTCTCCTGCCATACTAAAAATGTGCACATCTGACATTTTTCTTCGGTACCGTTGAAATGTTGGGCGGCAGGCATATTTTCTTTTATAAAATTGAACATTTTAAGTAACAATAATTTCATTCGGCATTTTATGATATTACCTAGCATAGAATAAATAATAACAAGAAGTGCCTTGTGGGCGTGTTTCGTGATCCAAATATTTGCCTAATCGGTGCCTATATTTTCCTACAAACATCTTTCGAAGTTCAAATGAGATGGAGATCTACTATGTCAGGCTAGTGTAAGAGAGACGGAATGCTAGACGGTTGGGCAACATGTAACACTTGTTTCATTTGGGAGGAACTCGTAATGTTTATTCTATGGTACGTAGTGTTATTCCTTGTTTGAAATATAACTATAAAGTTTAGCGTTTCTTATTCCATGTCCATTAGCGTGTGTCGCTCTCCATAGAGAGAAAAAAAATTGCCTTATTTTTAAACACCTGGGGTCTCAAAAGTTGCGTATGATCTGTAGCTATTCGAAAACGTAAAAATAAATGAAATTGGTGTTCACTATTAGCTCGCTAAAATGGCCGGAAGTTTTGAAAAAAATTTGATTTCGTGATTTGGGAAAAAAATAAAACAATGGGTCCATTTTTTATATTTTGAAGCACACTTAATTTTATTTCCATAACTGCAGTACAAAGAACGAAAAATAAATATTTTTTTAAACATTTGTGATGTGTTTGTTAAAAATATACAAGGGAAAGATAACACTTTTTATGGTTAAATTCAAGATACTACACAATAACGTACAACAACATTTTTGACCAAAATACAACGAATAAAAAATAATGGATGCTCAAAATTGAATGATAACATATTGTTAAAACAGTAATTACTTAAAATCTTGATTTGAATTAAAATTTGGCATTATGTTTCTTGAATGTTGCTTGGCGTAAATATAACCTTTTCTAGCGTTGTAACCAGCAACAGAAGAAGACGCCTCTGTGGTCAACTTCACACACCTTTACACTGATTGTGTGTGGCAAGGAAATTTAGGAAAATCGAACCTTTTTACATTTCCTTCACCAAACAATTTAAGTAATTCGTCCGTTTTTACGTTGCTCAGGAGTGGAGGTTCTGTCAGAATTAAATCTGTGACCTGCCAGTCAACTAATTCTATGTAGCTATTGCAGTTGAAATTAATTTTTGGAATTATGAACTCTCTCACTCTTGAAATTTGAAGGGCCCTATATTTAATGATCCATCTACATCCTAGCTCCCTTATACATTTATTATCATCGGTTAACATAGATAGAATAATGTTTTCCGGGTGTGCAAAATATGCGTTCCTCTGAATCACGGGGTCGACAATAGCTTTCAATTCTCCTGAAAGATATCTGGAAATGCTAACCATTTTCCAGAGATTACGGGCTCCATCTATCTAAGACCTATTGCACTTTATGGTAAACCATGTTGGAGCATAAACTCTCACAATAAAGGTGGCCAATATCTGCAAATTTTCTGTTTAGTTTTCCGTTGCAACATATAGCCGTAATATTCTGTTTGCAGTTGTTAGCCACCTGGCATGAGACATTTTCTCTGGTTGTTTCCTTGCCAAATCTACAGTTATCATACCTTTTGACACAGCCAGACATATATTATATAAATAATTTTGGTCCGTGCTTAATTTTTCTGTTATATTTTCCGGTATGGATGATTGAATGGGAACAAACCGAATAATTTTAACGTTCTCACAATTTTTTAAGTTTCTTCCGATTGGTCGCGAGAAAGCTACAGGTCCACTAGTCGGTCCATCTAATGAAGATAGCAGATGTCGTAATGATAGTTCATTGGCGTGCAGCTGGCAGATAAGCCATTGCAATGGCTTTCCAAGTCTCTGTTCCATTCTTGAAATGATTCCATTTTTCCGGCCAGTGTTTGTATTTGTTCCGTCACAACGAACTGCAACAATTTTCTCCATTTGACGATTTTCCTCTTCCAAAAGAGAACATATGGCATTAGCAGTACCAGATAATGGCGTAGCGTGTCCGAGATACACTGATCCTGGCTCCTGCACAAGCGTTATGTGTTCTTCAACTTTTATTCGTCAATAAAATTTTCTTCCTTTCTTGATAATAAACATTGCTTTGTCCTTGCGCCCATCGAAAAATTCCTTCAATATTTGTCAATTTACGGCTATTTAATAACATATCTCTAGTTTGCTTTCTAGCTTTTCATAATCTACTATGATCTATAACGAAAAATGGACCAGCTTCATTTACATCTTTTAAAACCGCAGAAGCAATGGCAGATGCTGCTCTGTGTGATACGCCGAATCGATCACAAATTTGAGATAACTTTGTCAAGGGATTCTTCTTCTTCGAATATTGTATATTTCGAGGATATAATTAATCATGAGCCACTGCAGATTGATGATCATCACTTAGCGCTGGTTCCTCATCAGAATCTGAACTGTTGGAAAGAAGCGGAAGAAGAGTAGATGGTTTTTCTAAAGGTCGTGACTTATTCGGATTTACAATCCTTTGCGCCCTTCTATATTTTTTACCAAGTTTTTGCGTAGTGTTGAAATCGATATTCCCCATAATCAATAATCTTTGACTACGTTGATAAGTCCAATAATTGAAAATTAAAGCAAACTAAATGGCAATGGAAAACGTTTTAGTGGATTTTTATCATTTTTTTGTTAATTTCGGTATTCTTGTAGATTAACTTGCATTAATAAAATTGATTTTTTTATTTAATTTTTGTCAACTATACGCAGTTTTTGGTAATAAACAAACATTAAAAGGTTAAATTATTGGGAAGAAAATATTAATTACCATTATTTAAAAATACATGTTTTAGGTTTTTTTTCTGTTTTTCAATGCATTTTAGCGAGCTAATAACCATTTTTTAAAAAATAATTTTAAATGTAGTTCTCATTTTCTTTGCAAAACGCAACTTTTGAGACATCAGGCGTTTCTGAATTCAAAAGTTGAAATAATTGACACACCCTAATGTCCATGTAGCTCGTAATTGTTATTCAATTTTCTTTGAGGTTCCTTAGAAATCATCCCTGTGTCAATTTTATGTAAAAGAATTCATTACAGATATCATTATACCCTCCTTAGCTTTGACATTAGGTCCTAGATTTTATATTTTTTGTAGAAGATTCATTTGAGATGTAATTATGCATGTAATTGCTATAGGTATTATATCTGCAAGCAGTAGTAGCCCAAGCAACACAACAATCACATCTCGAACGGAGCATGCGGCGCAACCATAAATAAACCACTCTCTAGATCGATATCTTCGGGCTTTTTGTATGGCCCCATTTTGTCACCTCCTTAACCACAGACGACCACAGATAAAACGTCGTTTGGTCCAGACAGGTAAATATATTGTGGACCATAAATAAATCTCAAGGCCATTTAAAAAAGTGCTAACATAGACAATATAACTGCACCCAGCTAACATCGTTCATTCACTAGCCCAAAAAAATTATATTTTAAAAATAAAAATATTGGAATGCAGGAAAAGGAAAAAAAAAAAAAAAAAACCCACAGCTATCACACATCAAAATACTTTTTATTTTCAAAAAGACAATGGACAGTAATACAAAACAGGGTCAGTACAACCGATGTATTGAGCATTGATTTATCATTGAAGTAGAAGATAATACTAATATATCTAAACAAAACATGAAACAGAACAAGACACAGAAAAATAAAAAAGTAACGGTCTCAACTAGGAATCGAACCCAGTCTAACTGCAACAACTTAATAGGATTTAATTTGACCTTGCACAAAAATACAAGAATATTTACACAAAATACATATTCAACGTGTTGAAAGATATTCATTATGTCAAAGTAATAAAAAAAGGGAGCGAAAACAAAACTTCTTGAGCGAGTTTCTCTGCAATATAAATTAGGTGTATACCTTCAGAATATTCCTTCAAATGAGGATTCCACACCGTACTGTAGGTGACTTACATCTTATAAATATTAGAAGAGTAACAAATTTAAGTGTTAATTATTATTGCCACAGCAGCGGTTTCATATAATTTCCACAGCTTTGTCGTCAGCAAACATCATGGAAAATGCTGGTTAAATTGAATAAGGTTGAATCTGAAACCTTGTTTGATGTAATCGTGGCTTTGTTTAACAGTTTTGGCATCAAAATACGTGGTATAGTATCGCGTCGGAATAAGGATAGGTCTGAAAAGGAAAATTAATTAAATTATTAGCCAATGAAGTACATTCAGGAATCAGGAACATTGTATCAAAGAACGAAAGGTTAGTACCTGTATTTAACAACGGGTTCGGGTCCTTCTTTCAATTGGTGGAGATAGACCGGATATTTTATGATGACTGGAAGATTATGCGTTGGCAACGCATTATTTTTTAATCCCAAAAGTACCGTATTCTAACTTTCAATCGCGAAATGACACCCACAAACAAACGTATTTCTTGCTAGCATCGGATTATCGAATCCGTCTGAGCGGCATTAATTTAACACCTAGAAAAATTCTAGCACGCAACATTATTTTTAGATGGGTGAAAGAAAATTCAAAATATTTACGCTGAAAACTTCAACTGGCTTCAACCTTCGAAATGGCGTCTTGGAAATTACCGTTAATTTTTATCGGAGCATAACACATGCTTAGCTTCTCTTTCTGTTACACAAGTCGCTATGGTAGAGAGCGAGAGATCAAACTACAATTTTTGCTGTGAGCCAATGAGATGTGAACTTTCAGCCACAACAGCTTTGTTTATAAGAATTTGGGTTAGGGATAACTCCTCCCATCAGGGTTACAAGGTCAGACGGGAGTTATACGCCCCTGATCATTGTCTATAACTTCTGTATTGTCTATGTATAACCTGCAAATTTTGTTGACGTATGTTTTCTAAACTGACAATCTTTAATTCCTGTAACTAAACTCTGTTTAAAAGCTTCAAAAACAAATAAACAATCTACTTGCAAATATCACAAACACATTAAAGCTCAAAAATTATTTAGTTGCAAACAACAAAGTTAATTTTTTCTACTGAAACTCAAAAAACAAATAAAAATATAATTAAAATTAATTATAACCCTTATCAAATCAATATATAATTAACGAGGTAAAATAATGGAATTGTTTTGTTGAGACTTTGAGGCAGAATTAACCCACAACGCGGGGGTGATTTGATAAGGTTTATAATTGATAACGATTATATTTTGATAATCAATTATTAAGAAATCGAAAAATCATCAGTTAGGTTTTGTAACGAGATTTTTAATGAATTACTGAAAATATGTCAAAGTTGTGGAGTTTATTTAGGTATTTCATGCATCAATCTCAATGTTCCTGGTATGAAATTATGATATACCGTGTTATTCAAGTGGATATCTAATCTGTCCAGAACATATCTAAATGTCTTGTACATTTCGGTACGTCATTAGGTCAAATGTCAATATTTCCAGGTTACTGACTTGATTTATGTGAAATCGTTTATAGCACAGGTGAGGTGCCTTTATGGAACGATATTCAATTTTTTTCTTTCACTGGAAATTTTCACTAACTTTGTTTTATTAATTTTTAAATACAGCTGTAATAACATCTTGAATTTGAAGTGAAAAATGTTGACATATCCCTTCGAATCGTCCCAATTAAGCATTGTATTAACCCTCGACCCGTCGCGTGGGGTCTTTACAAGCCCAGGTTTTACAGAAATGCTTATTATGTATATTTAAACTGTTCCCATTGATTCCTTACTTTAAGTAGCCTCTTAAAAGGGACTATACTTGACGCTAGTGAAATTTAGTCTGCGCATGTTCGCTGTGAGATTTATTTATTTATTTGTTTGTACACGCCCAATTAGGGCTTTTACATATGATACAATTATAATACATTTGATATAATCAGAGAGTAGAAGAGATAAAACAGTTAAAAATGTACCGAGTATAAAAATATTAAGTTAAAAACAACAAACAGAGTAAACTATAGGATGCACATTTCTATAACTTTAGATACATTGAAAATTATAAACATTACAAAGCTCAAGATAGACATACAGATTTAATAACAATGTTTTTATAGGCTGACAGACATTCAGTACCGTTGGTGTTCATGTTATATTTATTCCCTGCACTGTGCAGTCGGTTCATTACTGAATTTAATTCTGGTTTCGTACCTGCAATGTTACAATGGTAAGGTACCTTCTGACGAACCGTTCTACTAGGCACATGAAAGTCAATCAGCCTAAGGAGTTCAGGGGAGTCAAACATGTTATTAACAATTTTATAAAGAAAAAAGAGATCAGAACATATTCTTCTTTCTTTTAAAGTGGCAAGGCCCATGACTTTCAATAGTGAGGTGTAGTTAATGTTTTCAATGGGAATACCTAATCTATAATTTATGTTTCGTAAAAATTTATGTTGGATTCGCTCGATAGATTTTTCATGAACATTGTAAAATGGATTCCAAATGGTTGAGTTAAATTCTAAATGGCTTCTGACAATGGATGAATACAATATTTTTAAATTTTTGAAATCTTTTGAAGTTCTTAATATGAAACCCAACATTTGCATCGCTTTAGTGGTAATATTGTTAATGTGGGAGATAAATGTTAATTTGGTGTCAAATATTATCCCCAGGTCTTTTATTTCGGGTACAGATACTAAGACTTGATTATTCATACAGTATGTGAAAATCAATGGGTTTTTCTTCCTATAAAATTTCATGACTTGACACTTTTTTACATTAAGGGTTAATTTATTTCGGATACACCAATCAGAAAAGCTAATGAGATTTGATTGTAATAATAAGCAGTCATTAATATTGTCAATAATTCGGTAAATTTTCATATCATCTGCGAACATCAAAATAAATACACGTTTAAATACATTTGTAACGTCATTTATAAATATGTTGAAAAGAATGGGTCCTAGATGTGATCCCTGGGGCACGCCGCTTGTAGCTGTAAATGTGTAGGACAGTTGACCTTTAATGCAGACAGTAAGCTCTCGATTAAACAGATAATTCTTAAACCAGGATGGTACGTTACCGGTTATGCCAATTTTCGCCAGCTTGTTAACAAGAATTTTATGGCAAACCTTATCAAACGCTTTGCTGAAATCAGTATATATAGAATCGACTTGTTGTCTATTAGCAAGTGCATTTGTTATATAATTTTCGTACAGGGATAGATTGGTTAAGGTTGATCTGTTTGAAACAAAACCATGTTGGCAAGTTGTAATGATGGATTTCACGCTGGGGTTTATCTCTAGAAGAATTAATTTTTCAAAAATCTTGGGTATTAATGATTGGATACAAATTGGACGATAATTTTCAATTGCAGATTTATCCCCGCATTTAAATATTGGAGTTAAGTAACTTTTTCCAAAGTTTTGGGAAATTTCCCGTTGACAGAGACTTATTAAATAATATGAACAACGGAATGGATAAGCTGTCTGCACAGTTTTTAATCAAGATGGGTGGAATTTGATCCGGCCCGGAACTTAATTTTTGTTCAAGTGTTTTAAGGTAATTTGTAATGTCGGTGATGTTAATATTAATATTTGATAATTGCAAGTTTATATCACAATTAAATTCAGGAATTTGTTCATCTGAAATGTCAGGTTCAAACGCATCTTTAAAGAAATCGGCAAACATGTCAACAATTTCTTTTATGTTGCTAGAACTCCTTTGTTTATGATTCATAGTTCCGGGGATCCCGACTTCATTTTTTTTCATAGACTTTACGTGTTTCCAGAAATGTTTTACATCATGATTTATAGTATTTTCCACTTCCATTATATAATTTTTATAACAATTTTTAGACAATTTTTTGCAAACTTTCCTGACACTTTTAAATTTAATATAATTAGGTACAGATCTATGTTCTTAATAGATTTTATGAGATTCTTTTTTACAATTTATCAAGTGAATTAATTCCTTAGTGAACCATATTGGATACGTTGATTCTTTATGTTGGGTAAGAGGAATATTATTTGAAATTATATTATTGAGTTGCGAGTAAAAATAGTCAGTATTGAAATCAATATCACCGTCATTTAGACTTGTCCAGTCAATGTTAGACAGTACCTCATTAACTTTATTGTAATCTGCGTTTTTAAAATTATAACAAATTCTTGAGATTTTAAGATTATCATTTCCAGTGTAGGGTATAGAAATTATAAGTGTAGGATGGTGTTTTTCTATAGGGACAATGAACTCAGGAGATTCGTAAACATTTACATTATCTTCATTTGAGAATATCAAGTCGAGAATGCGATTGTTAACATTGGGTACATTATTAAATTGAGAAAGATTTAAATAAGAACACATATCCAGAATATCCCTTTCACAATCAGAAATTGGCGAGTAATTAGGATCATTAAACTAACAATTCGGTAGGTTGTAATCACCACAGACAATTATTTTGTGTGTTGGATATTTTGTTTTTACATACTCGACGTCCTCACAGTGATTTTTGTATATCGACAAGTCCGAGTTGGGAGGAATATATACACTGCCAATAATAGTTTTACATGATTTTCCGCTTAATAGTACAAATATTTGCTCAACATCATAATTTTTATGTTTAATTAATTTAGAGTTAGTGCTTTTATTCACTGCTATTAAGACGTCCCCTCCTCTTGATTTGGCACTAGTATTATGGCTCCGGTCCATTCGGTATATGTTGTGATTCGGTAATCCGAGCTCCGCTGAATAAATGGAAGGTTCCAACCAGGTTTCGGTGAGTACGATGACGTCTTGTGTGATGGTTGGAACTGTAACTTTGAATTTGCCGAGTTTTGATTTGATACCCCTGATATTTTGGTAGTAGATGCAGCATGATCCCGGTTTATGTTTATTAGCTGGTCTCTGTAATTTCACATCAACCACCTTCGTGCGTAATTCTATAAAATTTCTGATATTGTGATAGTACAGGTTACATTTATTTAGTTGGAGTTTTTTGGCAAAACATTGATAATTTTGGGGAGGTTATTAATATATTTTATATTTAAATTTGGTTGGCCATTTTTCTGTCTAGTTTCCAGTTCGTCACGAAGCATCATAAGTTGTTTTCTTTGTTGACTCGTCTGATCGTTGCCGGCTTTAACACCATCTTTGAATTTTTTGTTATTAATTAAGATTGTCCGGACTAAATGCTCCTCATTAAGTTCTATCTTGATTGGTCTACATTTATTTGAAATTTTCTTCGTTCCCAACCTGTACATTTTAATGTCTTGAGTATTAATGGTAATATCAATATTTTTCAGGGCCGTAGTAACTTTTTTAACATCATCGGAAATATTTATAGATGCAAGATCTGACGTACTCTCCGGGACATTGAAGAAAATTATGTTTTTTGCGAGAAGCTTCCTCTCTTCAATTTCGGTTAATACTTCACAAAAATTAGCTTAAGGATTTGTGGGGTTGGTATCAGTAGATTGAGTAAGAGCTGCACTTTAAGGTCGATAATTCTCCTTCGAGAATACCCATCCGGAGGGCCATTAATCCTGTATAATATCATGTAATATCATAACCTCAATCAGAATCGCGCTGGTAGAGTTTTGATTGCAGTTAAAAGTAAATTAATTTCTGATCAAACAATAAAATGGGGATCTGAAGCGGAAGACACATGGGTAACTATTTCACTTCCTTGTAAAAAAATTCACATATTCACTTCATATATCCCACCAGATAATAAACACATCATAAATATTACGTCACATATAAATAAAGAATCACAAATTATCACAGATAAAGATAATGAAAGTTTCATTATGGAAGGAGATTATAATCTACCTCACTTACATTGGTCACCAATAAATGAAAACGGTGACTATTTATAGAGGTACTTTGTAAATAAATTTTAAACACATTTTTAATTCACTTGAAAGGTGAACTTACGTAGGTAGTACATCAAGTTTAGTATATGTTTGTAACTCGCTAACACTACACTGGCTTTATATTTTTATAACAAAGAACTTTAACAAGCAATATTTTAGACACGTAATGATATAATTTAACTAATTTCACCGACCGTGTCGCGTGGCTTCGACCGAAATGTTAAACTCTAAGCCAATGAAATCTGTTATTTTTTTAATTATAATTTTTTTTTTTTTTGGTAAACTAATGTTTTTAAGACAACACTAGTATATATTGAATAATTTCGCGGGTAAGAGATAAGCCGCCATAGCTCAGTGGTCAGAGCTGTCGACCGGAAATCGAAGGGACACGGGTTCGAGTCCCGTTGGCGTCATGTATCTTTTATCAGGAGATTTTTCAATGTGGATGAGTGTTTCAGGCAAATAATTATTGCTTGTAAAATAATTGTTATTTTTTTCTAAAAGAAAACGGAGTTGGGCGTGTCGGTTTCAAATGGGTTTCAAGGCCAGACCCATAAATAAACCACTCACTGGATCGAAATCTTCAGGCTTTTTGTACGTAGCAAATTGGTCCTCTATTTAAACATAAATATGTGAAGAAAAAAAAAATTGTGAGGAAAATAAAAAAGGCGCCACCATAGACAATATTATTCTCATTTGTAGCCTATCCCATTCATTAGCCTTAAATATATATATGTTTTAAAATTCAAATTTCAAAATATTCCATCACAACAAGAAAGATCCATAGGACAAAGTGCATTTGAATAATTCGAAAAATTTGAAATCCTTTTACTAAATGATTAGATTTGTAATCAATTATAAGGAAGGATTATTATGGAGAATTCGAACAATTGATCAAATTTCAACGTTCATTTTAAGGTTCTGTGAAAGTCCTATTCAAATTCTGTTATTATATTTTTATAGCTTGACAAAACTGAAATAGTAACAGGAATTTTTTTTATTTATTTTATTTTTTTTTTATTTTTTTTTTAATGAAAAAAACATACACTTAGTAAGACACCACTTTATTTTTGAATTAATAACAATAGCCAACCGGGTTTCGCTTGTCCCAAGCTTCATCAGGACTAAATATCAACAGTTGATATTTAGTCCTGATGAAGCTTGGGACAAGCGAAACCCGGTTGGCTATTGTTATTAATTCAAAAATAAAGTGGTGTCTTACTAAGTGTATGTTTTTTTCATTCAATATGTCACACCCCAAAGTATTTGCTTCCTTCGAAAATATTTTTTTTTTATTTAGTTACTTTTTAAAATAATTAGGTACATTTTTGTATGGCACATGAAATAAAATATATAAATAAAATTAAAACAGATCATTGAAGTCCTCCTCACTAGGAGATCCTGTGCTGAGGGGGACTATATATGTTAGAATACGTTTTCAGCAACTAAGATGATGTTTTAAATATATTAGTTAGTTCTTCTTCCGATATTTCCTTAAGCCAAGATTTGATGTCCTTAACACGTAATACCCGGAGGTTGAAAATGAAACACATGCGGCGGTGGTGGGTCCAGATTGACCCGGCTGAAATGATGAAATTAAATGGCTTTTTATGCATTTTTCGTTCATATTCTTACTTTTATATGATATTATTGTAGTTCCTCATTAACTCATAACATATCCTTTGTGTTTCTTGTATGAAGATGGAAGTTTTAGAAATTAGTATTCCGTAAATTTTGCGGTTCGTCGATATACAGCGGCGCGGACATCCCGCGCAACAGCTAATCAACGACTGAATCGACGACGGCCCTGACACGGCCGAGCAGGTGCCGGGTGACGGTCAGGGGAATGAGGAGGACAGTGCGGGAGAGGGGGACAGGAAGCGTTCGTCAGCGGAAACAAACATTTTTATTTCTATAATTATTAAAATTTTCGATGGTGTGCATTTACAAGAATATCGTGTATTATTTAAAATACCAGAAATAAATCACTTATTAGATAATTTACTTGTGGCTGTACCTCTAATAGAAAGATGTGTAAAGAGAAAATAAATTCAATTTATAGCCATATTAAACGATGATTGCTTATGCAAATATTAGAAAATATTATATAATGGCATTCAAATTCAAGTTGAGTATTTACTTTCCTCACACATTTATTTGTCACTATTAAAACCATTGAATGACACACATTAAAAAATACCAAAACTTTTATTTTTCAACAAAACAAATTTAAATTAACAATTTTCATTTAAAAAAACGGAATAAAAGCAATATTCTAAATACAAAAATACAAAAATGATTCGACGATTAATAAAATTTATATACATACACAAAACACCAAATGGATTTATTATTACAAATTCAGCAGCAAAATAATTATATAGCACTATCAATTATAAAAAGTTTAGCAGTTTTTTATTAGTTAAAATATATTAAAAATGCTAAAATTCACAAAAATAATTCATCGATATATTATATCATTCAATAAATGTTATCGAAACGTATATTGCTAAGAATATAGCGGAAGCGATCTCTAGATAAAGCGGAGGGGAAAAAATGCTGCCGGAATAAATCCTCGGTAGTCCAAAGTTTGCTTAGTTCTAACTTTCGGCCGCGATTTCTTCCTGAAGCCAAAAGAACTCCAAAAAATGCATACATTTCTGTCATCGTAATGTTAGGAAAGCTAGAATTTTTCGGATTGAGCTGACAGAATTTATTCGTATTTTCAATAATTTCCTCCACCATTTCATTTGAAATAAACAAATCAAAAGCATCTCTGATGGATACTATGTTCTGGCTACCGTTTTTCAATCCAGTGGTAGAAGAAATAATGTTATGGCTTCTGGTACGTGAGCTGGCTGGTGGCGCAGAATTCCATTGGAATCCGGAATTCGACACGTACAAATGTTGATCTGCAACGGATTCATTCGAATTTCCTACACTAACTTCATTATCACTTCTTTTTCCACTTTCAGATATTTCCTCTAGTAATATTTCTTCCGGATCACTTTCGAATTATGGATCTAATGTTTCGAATTCCAAGTCGCCATCATCACTGATCTCACTGTTCGAACTGAAGTAGCTTTTCGATCTCATTATCAGATAAATAATTTTGCTTTGCCATTGCGTTCGTACGCTACGAAAAAAAAAATTAAAACAAAGTCACAAACAAAAATCACAATACTAGGAATGTGCCCGAATGGTTGACAACATCTGCGCTGACTGTGAGAGACAAAGACGGAAGGACAGAGCGAGAGATATGCTGTTTCGTCGGCTGCTCGAATTCAACTAAGAAGAAATGGAGTTTTTGCGTGTTTTTATACACAATTATTCTTATAACTTTTTTAAAACGTGTCCGATTTTAATCATTTTTGAGTCGAAATGTGGGTAAATATTTGATGAAAGAATAGACAAAAGGAAATTAGCCTAAACGAGATATTTGCGGCAAAATCTTTTTTTTTTAAAACACTGGGTCAAACCAGACCCATCACCGGAGTCGAGGTGTTAATGTAGTTATTTTTCGTTTTCCTTTGTTTGATGTTGAGAGGGAGTTTATTATATAATTTAATTGCTAAAAATTCAGAGTTTCTTTGTCCAAAGGTAGAATTACATTTAGGAATATTTAGCATGTCTGTTTGCTTGGCTCTGGTTTTATGATCGTGAGAGGGGTTTGCCTCTGGTTTATTTTTTAAGTGATGAACTAGAATATTTTTAGCATAGATTTTTTGTAAACTTGGAACATCAAACAGATTAAAAATATCAGTAGTTGGCGTCCTTACGGGGAGCTTTAATATGGTCTTTATGATCCAATTTTGAGTTTTCTTTAGTAGTTTAATATGGTTTGATGATGCTGAGCCCCATCCTATTATTCCATATTCCAGTAGAGAGTGGCATAGCGCATAATATACTCTCTTTAGATCTGTAGTTGACAAGATATTTCGTAATTTTTTGAAGAAATAGATGAGTTTTGTTAGCTTTTTTGAGGTTCCTTCGATGTGTGCATCCCGATGAAGTTTGTCGTCAATTACGATCCCAAGATATTTAATTGTTTTAGTTTGCACTATATGCGGGCAAGAACATTGCGGATATTTATTTAGACATTCATGTAATTTGAGTGTATGCTCATTCGTTGGTTGACCTCTGTTGGTTTTAGAAAAAGTTAGATATTTAGTTTTACTCACATTTAATGTAAGGGAGTTTGCTTTTAACCAGTTTTAGAGTACAGTCAGACCTTGCTCCGCTTTTTTATGTGTGCTTGTCCAATTTTGTTCATAGAATATAATGACAGTGTCATCTGCAAAGCTCATTATGTCTCCTTCAATGGGAAGACTCATAAGGTCATTAATATAAATGAGAAATGGTATTGGACCCAATACGCTTCCTTGAGGGACACCGTACTTGATTGATAGAGTTTTGCTACTTTTATTACCAATTTGTACATACTGCTCTCTTTGAAATTATTTTTGAATTGAAAATATCTTTCACAGAACATGAAAATTATCTTTCAAATTTGAAGAATTATTAAAATTCTTCGAAACAATCCGTTCTTTTGATCTATTATGAAATATGAAGATGTGCTTTTTACGACAGTATCGAATTCTGACATTTCTCAGCTTTTAACAGGAAAATGGAACACACAGTATTTTTGATTTTGTTTAATAAGAGTTAAATTTATACATATATAAGGATGTTAAATTAAAGATCATTATTGGACATAGAAAATGAAAAATATTTACTGTACTACAATTAGGAGAGGCGTATTTATCGTACCCAGTAAAAATAAAAGTAGAAATTATCAAGTTCTTAAAAGGCCAGGTTCATGAACATTATATTAATTGTCTATGACTTTATTCTTGTCTATGCATAACCTATATAATATTTTCTGACAAGTGCTTTCTTTTCCGACAATCTTTCTTCCTGTTTCCACACTCTGTTTATCCCGCCCTGTTACTAATTATACCATGCATGTGATGGTTATTGGTAAGAAAAAATACAAAATTCATTGCTTTTCATTTTGGTAGCTACCGTTCTTCCAGTTTAGTTAGGGAATCATTGGGCGTTTTGTCACAGCAGAATGTTTAAACTGTCAATTTGACATCTACCTATTAAAAGATTAGTATTTCAAATGCATTTATTAAAATGATAACAGATATATGTATAACAGTTGTTTAATCACAGGTAGATTACAACGGAATGCCGGTAGACTTCAAGGTTTTCAATTGTGTATTTTTTTTACTACTTGAGAAGCCAAATTTTAAAAACTGAATTCCGTAACAACTTTGTTCTGTTTCAGGGTTCAACTAATTACCAAACCCTACCAAAGCAGACCATGGATCTACTGAAGCCAAATACTATATCCATCAAGACGGAACCAGGGCTCCAGGAAGAAGGTGGAGGTGAAATTGCATTTTCCGATTTAGATTTCGACCTCCCAGCTGTTTCGAAGGAATTCTTGCAATATTTAAGCGCACTTGAAGTGAAACAACACAAAACTGCGCTATATAAATGCTTTGTTATTGTTATATTCGGAAAGTAGTTGCATTGCACACGTGTAAAATATAGAACTTTAAAAAACGGAAGTCCGGAATCCATGTCTGTTTTGAAATGTCGTGCAAACTGGACATATACTGGTTTCATCCTCTCTTATAATGAGGTGTATTGGGTATTTACCCTAAAATACGTCCTTGCCGGAAACTACCAACATACAGCACTATTTTTACATAATTATACTGTTCACAATAAGTTGTCGGTTCCTCTATTTTCCCCTAATTTTATTGAAAATGTCTATTACAGGAACTATGGAATTTAAGTGTCGATTGGGACGATCGTGATGTTCCACCACATATTCATAATACGTCAGCTTTCATTACTTCGAACATTGAATATCCCTAGATATTATAACACGGTGATGACAAGTCGTCTTTTCCTCGTAAGGTTCTGTGACTCTTCACAATTAGGTTATGCTCAAGTTGTATATTTATTGGAGCGTAGTAGCAATACCACTCACATTTCAATGGGGAAATCGAAGGTCGCTCCTTTGAAAACCCTGTCAATTCCACGACTAGAATTATGTGGGGCCGTTCTCCTCACGAAACTTTTAAAGTATATTATGTCATCTGTAAAATTTCCCGAACAAATAGAAAACGTTTTTCCATTTACAGATTCGACTATTGTACTAGCGTGGTTAAAAATGTCGACATATTTATTGAAAACATTTGTCGCTAATAGGGTTGTACAAAATACACCAAATGCTGTTTGGAAGCAAGTTGTCTCGGAGGAAAATTGTGCCGATTCCGGTTCTAAAGGGCTTTTCCCAGCAGACATTATATCACACCCTTTGTGGTTTACGGGACCAAAATGGCTTCACCAACCAATAGCACTCTGGCCTTGTTCAGCTGTGTACAATCAATCTGACGGAGAAATACCAGAAATCAAATCATGCAACCTTAAAACGTTTGTATCATCTCAAATATTCTTCATTTTATGAACTGCAACGCGTTGTCGCTTGGATAATGCGTTTCGAAAATAATTGTCACAAACGTCCTGGTAGTGGAAATTCAAACTCGACTTATCCAAGTTCTCACGAATTAAATGATTCGCTTATGAAAATTGTACGCATTGAACAGGAAACTTAGTTTTCTGTTGAAATACGTAATATGCGAAATGGCAGTCCATGTTCAACGCAAATTCAAAACCTGAAACCGTTTCTTGATAATCACGGTATTATCAGGGTGGGCGGTCGACTCAAGTATTCAAATTTGACATACGAAAGTAAGTTTCCGATCTTACTTCCGAAAATCTGTCATTTAGCTTATTTAATTATAGATTATTATCATAAACTATATCTTCATATTGGGCCACGAAGCCTTCAATTCAGCGTAAATTTTGGATAGTGGCTGTACGGAATAAAATTCGCTCACAACTGTCGAAATGCATTGTCTGCTATAAAATGAAATCTTCGGCGCTTCTTCCCCTAATGGGTGATTTTCCACCCTCTCGGTGCAACAAAGCCGTGCATTTTCTCGAGTCGGTGTTGATTTCGGAGGTCTTTTCACTTTAAAAGATCACAAACGTTGGGGAGCAAAAACGTCAAAGGGTTATTTATGTCTATTTGTATGTATGGCGACGAAAGCAGTTCATTTAGAGATCGTGTCCGATTTATCTTCTGAAGCATTTATTGCAGCCCTTAGCCGGTTTACAGATCGTCGAGGGTTATGTTCTGAAATCATAAGCGATAACGGAAACAATTTCGTCGGTGCAAATTGGTACCTACTCCGTATAAATAAATTCTTGGCATCACAGCGTGATGTTATATCTAATCATCTAACTCAGACCGGCATTATTTGCTCTTTTAACCCTCCAGCAAGTCCTTATTTGAGGCAGGGATAAAATCTGTAAAATACCATTTAAAACGGGTGATAGGTGAGACCGTTCTAACTTATGAAGAATTTGCGAAAGTTCTCACTAGAATTGAGGCCATCCTCAACTCCCGTCCTTTGTTTTCAATGAACTCAGACCCCGAGGATGTGAATGGATTCACCCCGGGCCACTTATTAATCGGTGGATTCCTACTAGGTTTGCCTGAAAATGACTCTCTTGACACCACGTCTAATCGTTTAAGTAGGTGGCAACATCTCCAAAAGATTTCGCAACATTTCTGGAAACGTTGGCATTGATAATATTTAAATACGCTTCAACAACGATCAAAGTGGAGCAAAATTATTTCAAACATTAAATTAGTCAATTAGTATTAATAAGGGACGATCGTCTTCCACCGATGAAGTGGGTGTTATAACGAATTATCCACGTTCATCCCGGTAAGGATGGAATAGTTAGGGTACTTACTAAAACTGGTTCGTTGGTTCGACCAGTGATTTATCAGCTTTAGCTTTGCCCGTTACCCGAAGAATAAAATTATCATTAGTGATAAATCTTAAGATATACATCTAAAATAGAAATACGTTTTCATTTTCCATTTTTTTGTGATTTTTGTTTTTTTTTACCATTGAGATCTATATTTTCTGTTTTTTGTTATTTGATGCCTATAATCTAATTCTCGTTTTATTTCTCACTCAGATTCTAGACCAAAGGAGTTTTTACCAATTTTCAATATTTTTCAAATACAAAATTTTTGTTATGGTCCAGGTACCATTCTTCGAAAAGTTATACTTAATATAATAAAATGGTTTTCTGCCAAGCATTAGGGATTCAACTTGAATGAACAAATTTACCTATGTATTTTGAAAATTACCTATTATCAAATTTTGTTTCATAATTATTAATTGGCCGGAAATCTTGGTACCTAGCATCGTGTTACCTTCACCTTTCATTTTGATCTCCTTTATGAATATTATTGTTGCCCATCGACCCATTTCCTACCTCTCCTATGCCGACTTAGTGAATTTTAGTTGAGTTGAAAAAATCGTCCTGTCAACAACGTTTGATTACGGAGCCCCCTTTATCGACCATGTCGAAACTTAAACGCCATCGTGAGCTCGCGCATTTTGGTGAAATTTAGTGATTTGTGTATGAACCAGCACAAAGGATAGAAAACTTGGAAGACTAGAAAAGGTATGTCGGCATATCCGAACTTTCCATTCCTATGCATTTCCGCGGTGCGATTGTGCTTCGTCCCCAACAGTGCTCTAGACTCTAGAGCAGGGTTTTTCTTTCTTGTTAAATCGGTCCCTCAAGCGGACGTCTGAGGTCATTTTTATCTGATATTGACCTTTAAAACTTTCATCCAAATTCCCGCTTCCATGGTATCTTTATTCGTTAAAAAATAGTTTACAGTTATTCGATTATAAAAAATGTTACGTTTTATATCATTGGTACGAAGATAAATGGCTGGCCCTATGTGGGCGCAATTGGAGAAGTTCGCTCCGCGCATCGAATACTAAACTTAACACATCGCCCTTGATATTATTTTTTTGTAAATACCGCGCTACAAAAAACCACAAATCATCATTTTATTGATTACAGTGATATCCTGCCTTGGCGTGTACTAATTAAGACTGTTAGGGCAGCCAAAATTAAACTCGCGCCTGGCGCTGTTTGGTTCAAGGCTGGCCATGCAAAGATACATTCTATATTTACCCCTTTTATTCCAGGAAACACTAACGTGGATACAGTTACCATAAACGCGGATCTTGGACCCCGACAAGATGAAGAGGGGCTTACTTATATGAAAATTGACATAGACCTGCCGGATGTAAAAGAGGAATGCTTAGAACGCTTTGGAAGAATTACCAAGGAAGCAGGTAAAACCAATATTTCACTGTAAACTTGAACGATTCGGACTCTCCTATTTTTTTTAACCATTCTACGAACTAACTTCGCTTATTTACTCTAAGTTTAGGAAATATGTTTAACTGAGTCATTTTCACTCATGTTATTTTTCAAATTTGTCGACAGATCTTCAGACGCATTTTGTGGAAAAAGGATTCACTCCTCCCCATCGCAACTACTCCTTCTCTCCTAAGTCAAATTTTGCAACGAACTTTCGCACCCATGTAAGAGAAAAACCTTTTTCTTGTTCCAAGTGCAACTATTCAAATGCTCAAAAGCGAAATTTAAAGAGACACATGCTGACTCACAGTGAAGAAAAACCTTTTTCATGTTCCGTATGCATCTATGCGTGTTGTCAAAAGGGTCAGCTGAAGAGGCACATGCTGACTCACAGTGGAGAAAAACCTTTTTCATGTTCCGTGTGCACTTATGCATGTTATCGCAAGAGCAACCTAACGAGCCACATGCTGACTCACGGTGGAGAAAAACCTTTTTCATGTTCCTTGTGCAAATATGCGTGTTGTAAAAAGGGTCAGCTGAAGGGACACATGCTGATTCACAGTGGAGAAAAACCTCTTTCATGTTTGGAGTGCGATTATACAAGTTATAACCAGGGTTACCTGAAGGCACACATGCTGACTCACAATGCAGAAAAACCTTTTTCATGTTCCGTGTGCAAATATGCGTGTTCTAAAAAGGGTCAGCTGAAGAGACACACGCTGATTCACAGTGGAGAAAAACCTCTTTCATGTTCGGAGTGTGATTATACAAGTTATAAACAGGGTAACCTGAAGGCCCACATGCTGACTCACAGTGGAGAAAAACCATTTTTATGTTTGGAGTGCGACTATGCAAGTTATGAACACCGTACACTAAAGAGACACATGCTGACTCACAGTGGAGAAAAACCTTTTTCATGTTCCGTGTGCAACTATGCATGTTATCGCAAGAGCAACCTAACAAAACACATGCTGACTCACAGTGGAGAAAAACCTTTTTCATGTTCCGTATGCATCTATGAGTGTTGTCAAAAGGGTCAGCTGAAGAGGCACATGCTGATTCACAGTGGAGAAAAACCTCTTTCATGTTTGGAGTGCGATTATACAAGTTATAACCAGGGTAACCTGAAGAGACACATGCTGACTCACAGTGGAGAACAACCTTTTTCATGTTCCGTATGCATCTATGCGTGTTGTCAAAAGGGTCAGCTGAAGAGGCACATGCTGATTCACAGTGGAGAAAAACCTCTTTCATGTTTGGAGTGCGATTATACAAGTTATAACCAAGGTAACCTAAAGAGACACTTGCTGACTCACAGTGGAGAAAAACCTTTTTCATGTTCCCTGTGCAACTATGCGTGTTATCGAAAGGGTCAACTAAAGATCCACATGCTGACTCACAGTGGAGTAAATCCCTTTTCATGTTCCGTGTGCAACTATGCATGTTATCGCACGAGCGACCTTACGAAACACATGCTGACTCACAGTCGAGAAAAGCTTTGTTGATGTTCCTTGTGAAACTATGCATTTTATCAAAAAACCGACCTTCACGGAGACATGCGGATTCACAGTGGAGAAATACCTTTTTCATGTTCAATAAGTCACATAATAATGTTTTTTTATTTATTTATTCATTTTTGGGAAATCGACAGTTTACATTTAATCAGTTTGTACGTAAGTATTATTTAGTAAAATAAAACCAATTATAGATTTCCTCCTTGTGACTTTAACTGAGACAACATCATTTAAATTTGTGAGAAAGGAATATTTATTTATTTATTAACGGACATCGTCCAAATTACAAAATAATAACACGAAAACAATAAAATGAAAAATACAGGATTAGAGAAAGGTACATGAAAGCAAAGACATTAGGCAGATATAATATAAGAAAATAAAGTGACAATTCGAATCAAGTCAAGACTACGCCGTGTGTCAGGACCACGGGACACTTATAATATTCCGTCACTTGCTTAGCGACCGGCAAAAATCATTCAGACTTATTCCAAAGAAGTTAAGGTTTTGACTTGAGTTGACCAGTCTACACATTCTGGACAATGGTGAATTATATCCAAAATTTGTCGAATGATGGTTTAGGAAGAGCAGTTCATTATTTCTGAGTCTGTGCGAGGGGATATTGAAGGGAATGAGTAGGTGAGAGTAGGTGAATCAATAATACCATTTATAATTTTGATGAAGCAAATGAGGTCATTTCTTTCCCGACGGACTTCCAAAGGAGAGAGGTTTAGAGTTAGTTCAATTTCATCATATGAGTATTTGCCTTTTTCTTATCCTAGCCTCCTAGCAATCCCTCTTAAGAACCGATGTTGAACAGATTCAATGCGTCGAATGTGGACAGCATAAAAAGGAGACCAGATTACACAAGCATATTCAAGATGGGGGCGAACCAAAGAGCAGTAAAGAGTTCTAAGGGTATTTACGTTTTTGAAGTCCGAAGTGATTCTAGTGATGAAACAAAGTAGTTTGAGGGATTTATTAACGATTGCAGTTATGTGATCCCGAATAGAAAGCTTGCTATCAAGAGAGACACCAAGGTCTTTAATAGATGTAACAGTTGCTAAGGAAATATTATTAAGTTTGTATTCGAAGACAATCGGTTTTTTTGATCTATAGAAGGACATAATTTTGCATTTATCGACATTTAGTTTTAAACGATTAATTTTACACCAATCATAGAAAGAGTCGATATCCGATTGGAAAAGAAGGCAGACATCGTGATTTTTTATTATTTTTAGAATCTCATTGTCGTCCGCAAAAAGCCAAAAGCTTGTATGAGAGAAAATACTTATAATGTCGTTTATAAATAAGTTAAAAAGAAGCGGCGCTAGATGTGCTCCTTGAGGTACGCCGGACGTTACTTCAATAATAGTAGACACAAGGTTGTTTAACAACTGCAACTGGTTGTTGCACAACAACAACATACATTCATTTAGTGACAGGCTGCATATTTTTCTGCTCCCAATTTAAGTGCTCCGCAAAGTGTTTATTTTTGGCAAAAACAAACAGTGAAGCTGATGATTAAATTAAACAAAGTGCGCACTATCGATTGGAATAAAAAATAATAATCAATTAGTAACATATCTTCTACAAACCACATTTGAAAATAAATAAATATTTTAAACATTCTGAAACTGTCAAACTGGTGACAACAATATTTGTGCAGTACTACTGGTTGTAAAAGTGTAAAGTGGAGTAAGTTTGTGAAAAAATAAATATGGCCAATCTACACAAATTCATGGAAGAAGCAAAGGAGGTAGTTAGTGAACTACTTCTCGCAGTGCAAGATTCCAGTAAAAAGTTCAGTAAAGACCAACAAATTATTGTGACAAATAAAGCCACAAACATTTTATCATTATTAGGGCACCTGGCAATTGAAATGTCGGAAGATAAAAATAAAACAGAAATCGCGAACAGAGAAAAAACATATGATTACCCTCAAAATAAACAAAAAAATAAATATTGTCTAATGATTAGTCCTAAAACAAACAGTGACTCTTCTGACTCGATTCTAAAAAAAATACAAAAACATTAAAACTAGTAAACTGGGAATATGTATTGAAGGCATCAAAAAAATATCCCGAAACAGAATCATCATCGAGTGTTTAAAAAAAGAAGATGCGAAGAAATTACAAATGGAGATCTCAAAAGTAATAAATGATGTCGATACTAAGGAATTAACAAAAAAAAAACCTACTTTAATTTTCAAGGGAATATTTAATGATTATGATAAAGAAGATTTCACTTGTGACATCATCGAACAAAATGAAGAAATTAAAATTATGTCGGAAAATAAGGAACATAAACCTGTGTTCAACGTCAAGAAAATAATTAAAAATAAATTTAATGATACATCTAACTATGTGGTTGAAGTAGAGAGTGAAACCCGGAAAATACTCTTAAACAAAGATAAAATTAAAATCGGATACCAAAGAATCTTTGTTGAAGACGCAAATCCAGTTATGCAATGTTACCACTGTTTACGCTTCGGACACGGTGCTGCAAGATGTCTGCAGAGAGAGAAGGACGAAAAGCCTGTTTGCAGTTACTGCGGTCTCGATCACACATACAGCGTATGCGGGAACAAGGACAAACAACCAAACTGCAGAAACTGTTGCACTCAAAATGAAAAATATAAAATGACATTTCCAGTTAATCATAGGGCAAATGACAAAAACAACTGTAAGGTATATAAAAAAATGCTCGCAATTGCTGAACAAAATATTGAATATTAATTTTTACTTATCAAAAAAAATGCAACAATATATTTTAAATAAGAATATTTTGTTATATTGTAGTATTTTGATAATTAATGAAGATAATCAATTTTATTTACATGCGTATGTGATATGTAAGTTTTCTTTTTTTAAGATGCTTGTTAATATTAAATTAACACATCAAAAGTTACACACTTTTCTTTACCAGATCCAGAATATTAAAATACTTTTTATAATCATTGTTTATAGGCCTACACTATTTAAATACGTTCTATACACCTACTCTACATATACTATTATGTCCATTGCCTTGCATCTAAATTATCTATTAATAAATACTGTATTTCAACTTTTTACTTTTATACGGAATGTTATAAGTGTAATATTTTATATAAAGAGTATAATAGTTTATATACACCGCAATACCAATATTCCCATTTAAATCTGCACTACTGTTTCAATACTTGTTTTAGCGGCGTAAACTCACGCACACTATTTTACTTACAAATCGTTACCAAATGGAGAATGAAACAAATAAATTATTGTTATCCATTAATTATCATGTTATCAATTAATTATCAATTATCAATTAGTTATCAATTAAAATTCAATGAACGAAACAAATATATTTCATGTAGAAAATGTACAGTATGTATTTACTGGTGCAAATTATTAAACCTACCTTATACTGAACAATACTATAATCTAACCATGAATGTTTTGGAAATATTTTATTTAAATCATTATGTCTTTTAGTTTCATAGATGATGACAATGATATTAATTTTTGTAAAGTAAATAACCTGCGTGAATGGTTTCAAAAGCAAGATTCAAGGAAATGTGATACAAGTAAACTTGATTTTGTTCAACTAAACATTAGGTCAATATGTAAATATTTCGACCTACTTCATGTTTATTTTAAAGACTGTTTAAATCACGTTGACGTACTCATGCTTTGCGAAACGGCAATTCGTTCGGAACTTGTTAATCTTTATGATATTCCCGGATACAATTCGTATCACTATTGTAGAAAACAAAAATCCGGTGGAGGCATCTTGTTATATATAAAGAATAACCTTTCCTTTTCGCAAATATTTCTGGACACCAAATTTTTTGAGAACGTTTTTGGAATATTGACACTTCCAAATAAGAGCACTTTAAATGTCTTAGCAATATACCGACCTCCGAATCTAAATAAGCTATCATTTTTGTCAGAAATATCCTCTGTGTTTGAAAACAATATTAAATCAAATGAAAGTGTAATATTTTTCGGCGACATAAATTTAAATTTATTAAACAAAAATGATCCTATCATAATAAATTATGAAAATATTCTTACAAATAACTATTTGAAAAAATGTATAGATGGCGTCACTAGGGAAGTAATTGTTAAACAGAAAATAAATAGTTCATGTATCGATCATTTCTACGTGCGAATAAGCGGTAAACTGCCCGCTGGATTAACCAGTACAATCTTCGCATGTGTATGTGACTATAACATTGCCGATCACAACACAACAGCTATAAGTATACGCTATAACTCGGTAGATAATTTAAACTCAAATGATTATAATAAAGTTAAAATTCTTTCGCAAAAACTGGTTGATAAACATATTTGTAATTATGATTGGAAATCGCTTCTAAAGGAAACCGAATGTTCTGTTATTTATTTGAAAATTAAAAATTATTTTGATGACTTGTATAAAAAAAGCATAGTTGAAATAAGCAAAAAATCAAAAAACCAACCGCATGCCATAAATGAATGGATATCTACTGATGCACTTTATAAAATTAAAAAAAAGAGATTTTTTATACAAACGTTGGAGAAATGCTCCAACGAACAAATACTATGAAAAAGAATATAAGTGTTTTCGAAATATTTTAAATAAATTGTTAATAAAATTAAAAACCTCATACTATAATGATAAATTCAAAAATATATTTCAAGACTCAAAAAAAACATGGGACGAATGTAATCAAATTTTAGGAAAGAAATGTAAAAATGATTGTGACCAAGTTGCATCCAAATATTTGATGAAAGATCGGACCGAAGAAAGCGTAACAAATGACTTTGTTGATTATTTCTCTGACAATGTTTGCAATATGTTACATAAATGTAATCACAGGACAACTGGGTTTGAACCAGAGGAGATGCCTCAAAGCATGTACCTACCTAGGGCTAAAATTGCTGATATAGAAAACATTGTGAAGCAACTTAAAAGCTCTTCTCCTGGAATCGATAATATCAGAATGAGCGATATTAAAAAACATATATTAACATTAGGTCCAATTATAACCCATTTTGTAAACAGAATCTTATTTGAAGCAAAAATTCCAGATGATTTAAAATGTAGTATTATCAGACCCATTTATAAAGGAGGTGATCACACCATTTTGGGTAATTATAGACCAATCAGTATTTTGCCATCACTCGAAAAAATTCTTGAAAAATACATTCAAATTAAATTAATAAAATATTTGGAAGATTTTTCTATTATTGATACTAACCAATATGGATTCCAAAAAAAAAGGGCACTGAAGTGCTACTTCAAAAGTTTGCCAGCTTGATAAATAATAATTTAAATATTAAACATCATGTATTAGTCTTATTTATAGATTATTCCAAGGTATTTGACACTATTAACCATAAAAAATTGTTGAAAATACTAGAAATCATAGGAATAAGAGGGAAACTTCTAAAACTATTTGAAAATTATTTGAACAACAGGTGCTTGCAAATAAAGCTTTTGAACACATTAAGTAAAAAAAGAAAAATCTTAGCAGGTGTTCCTCAAGGTTCCATATTAGGTCCTATTTTATATATAATTTATGTATCTTTTATTAAATTTATTTTTAAACATGTAAAACACTTTGTGTACGCGGTTGATACGGCATTGGTGTTTTCTTGCAGTGATTTGCAATTATGTATTGAACTTTTACAAAAAGATTACATTGAACTTTTAAAATGGTCTCACGACTCTGGCCTAATCATAAATGCAAAAAAAACTAAATTGATACACATTAGATCACCCAATGCCAAGGTAAACACTATTATACCCGAAATTAAAACACACAATTCAGATTGCCTACATGTTGGTATCCCTGCGTTGTGTACATGTGAAAATATTGAACTGGTTAAAAAATATGTTTATTTAGGTGTTATTATTGATTTTTTTTTCAAATGGGATTTACAGATAAATAAAGTCTGTGAACGACTGAGATCTATTATTAGTAGATTATATAAATTAAAATTTTATGTTCCAATATGCACACTTCGAATAATTTATTTATCACTAGCTGAATCTATCATAAGGTATGGAATTACAGCTTGGGGATTTTCCTCTAAAACAAATATAAATCATGTTCAATCAATTCAAAATTCTCTTGTTAAATTATTAGCTCATAAAAGTTTATATGAACAAAGGCATAATGTTCCACACCTTTATCAAAATCTGAAAATCCTCTCGGTAAGAGCAATTATGTGGTATAAAATAATTTTTCAGCACATAAATAGCCCTATGTACATAAATAGACTGGAACACACTTACAATACTCGTTTTACATTAAATGAAGGACTAATCGTACCAAAGCATGTAAACAAATATGGAAAAAGAACGCTAGACTACATGATACCAAATTGTTTAACTCTTAAACCCTACCACCCTGGGAATGTAATTATTCCTACCACGGGGTACTGAAGTACCCCGCGCAAAAAACATTAATAAAATAAAAGTGTTTGATATATTTTTAAATATTATTTTTAGTATGGCAAAGTAATAAGAAAAGACAATAAAATTTATTTATAAAAACTAATTGACATGTTTGTCGCTACATGAAGGACAGATTTTGTATTGATGGTCAGAACAAATATGGCGGCGACAAGTGTTACAGACAGATCGAGATTTTCTGTCCTTTGTGCGCGGACAAAAGCAGCAGCGACCAGGTTTGGAATTATCAAGGACCGGTCTATGATCTTCACTATGAATATTCAAGACTGCACATATAGTTTCTCTGATATCCCGGGGTAAACTTAGCCATTGTAATTTTGCTCTCATATGAGGCTTTATGAGTGCCATTGACAAACTCTTAAGAAATTCACGCCGTTTGGTTATTTTCTCTTTATCAATGTTTGTTGACAGCTCGAATAAGACCCAAGAGTTGACACCAACGGCATTTAACAACCCGTAGAAGAGACACATGGGCCACCTTTTGGTCTTTCTGGACGTCGAGTACTTCTTACAAAGTTGGTCGAACACATCCACCCCGCATTTGGTTTTATTATAGAAATTATTATTTCTGGAAGGTACACTTCATTATCCTTGTTAGGACTGTCATTCACGGTGGATAGCATGATAACAACTTTATTCTTAGCTGACTTCAGAGGACAACACAATAAAAGTGTGTGAGGTCCGTCGTAGGCAAACATTGATGTGCATCTCTCTCGATTTTTAGTGTCCAAGAAAACAAGAGGAATTTCTCGTTTATTCTTCTTTACAGTTCCAACTAATGTTATCCCTTTTTCCAGTTACTTCTTGGCTGTGGGTATAGACCTGAACCGTCTGGGATGCCATATCTGAAAACAATACAGACATCTCATTTCACTGCATACACTGTCATTACATTCATAACACATTATTAGTCCATGAATGTCTCGTTATTGGGCTCAGGCCCTCCCTATATACACTGTACTCTAACCATTATCACAAAGTAAAGTAAATCATAAAAAAATGTGTAAACTTACCAGACAGATGTCGAAAAACAACTTCAGTAATTCAAGTAAGACTGTAAGGAAGAACTAACACTATTCCTACCACGGGGTACTGGGGTACCCCGGAACACCTGTGGACGGGACTGCACTTGCCGGACGGTCACGGCTTACTGACGTACTTATGCGCCAATTATCGAGAGTAGATTAGCTAGAGCGATTTTTGCAACGGTGCAATATTGTTAAAATTGTTGATATTTTAAACACCAGGGGGGTACTCCAGTACCCCAGGTAGGGTTTAAGAGTTAAATATGTTACCTGCAGAAATCAAAAAATGTACAAATATAAAAAGAAATTTTTTGTTGAAAAATTGGCTAGCTGAAAGAAATAGTTTGTACTAGACTCTAATACAAACTATTTCTAACTGCATACGCTTTAATTGTTTTTTGTTTTTATTTTTATTGTATTACACTCATGATATGAATGTATACATTTGATATAATCTGTTTAAGTTAAAAGTACCCAATGACAAACTACTTTAAAATTGTTTATTGGGACTTTTTGATTTTTGTATATTATTTTGATATTTAATAAAAAAAAAAAATAAATAAAAAAATAACTCGTTGTTTTCTATTGCTTAAGTAAGAATTAAAGAAGGATAGCAAGGGGTTTCTAATACCGATAGCATATAGTTTGGCCATAAGGATTGAGTGGTTTACTTTGTCAAAAGCTTTAGAGAAGTCGGTATATAGAACATCTATTTGTGGGTTATCTTCTAGGCCATTGACGATGGAATTGGTAAAGGATAGTAAGTTAGTAGTAGTAGATTTAGCAGATCTAAATCCATGCTGTTCCTCGATCAGTACGTTTTTAAAGATAGGTGTGATTTTCTTCGTGATTATTGACTCAAATATTTTAGGAATATGGGATAATATCGATATGGGTCTATAGTTTTCTACGTTCGACTTATTGCCGGATTTGAAAATAGGTCTGATGTAAGAAACTTTCCAGGAGTCCGGAAAAGTGGCAGATGATATTGACAAGTTATATAACAAACAAATCGGCTTGGATATAGTAAATTTACATTCCTTCAGTAATATTTCTGGAATATCATCAGGACCAGTGTTTGTTTTGCTAGGGAGATTTTTTAAGGAGTTAAAGACATCTATGAGTGTGATTTGGCAATTATTTAAATCAATAGTATTAGTATAGTTGAGTGGAGGGATAGTGCACGAGGTATCAGAGTAGACGGAGGAGAAGTGTTCACCGAAAAGGTTAGCAATGTCGAGACCGTTGGTAGCATGTTTTTCATTAAAGAACATACTTGGAGGGAGATCATTATCATCAGTACGTTTTTGTTTAACAAATTTCCAGAATTGTTTAGGGTAAAGCTTTGTGTCTCGGTGAGTTCGATGTAGGATTTGTAGCACCTAACAGATTCGATTTTGGATTGTTCTCTTAGCTGAGAAAAATTTTCACAATATGCTAAGTTGTTCGTACATTTGAATAATTTGTGTATTTTCTTTTTCTCGATTATCAACTTCTTTAGTTTCATGCTGAACCAAATGGGAAACTTAGGATGGGAATAAGTTCCCTTAGGTACAAATAAGTCTATGGCATGAGTTATACATTCGTTGAATTTAAATGTAGCATCGTTAATATTGATGTTCGATTCAAGAAATGTCCAGTCAGTTTGGGCGAGATATCTGTTCATGCTAGTATAGTCACCTTTGTTAAATTTGTAGTGGTATGTAACCGTTGATTTTAAGGTAACATTTTTGAAAGGATTAGTGAAGTTGATATCGAGTGGTGGGTGATATTTATCTATTGGTAGTAATGAGTCAGAAGCTTCAATAACACAATAGGCATGTTAGTAAAGATCAGGTCAAGACAGTAACCTTGACAGTTATGGATCGAGTTTAGTTGGAACATGTTCAAGTAGGCAAATAGATTCATTATTAAGGAAGCTTGAAGAGAAATATTACTAGGAGTTTTCACACCATGATTGTCAATAAGCCATATTACCTTCGGTAGATTGTAATCACCGCAAATAATTAATGAATCGGCATTTATGGAAATACGTTCAACAGCTTCAGTATGTGACTTGTAGATATCTGTTGAAGAGGATGGGGGAATGTAGACACAACCAATGACAAGTTTCTTGGAGCCAAGAAGAACACCAACAAATAGTTCTTCAGATACATCATTACGAGAATCAAGAATGTGGCAAGAGTTTTTTTTTAACACATATCATGACCCCGCCACCTCTAGACTTGTTTGAAGAAGAAGAGCCGTCACAGCGAAAAATATTATAACTATGCAGTCCAAGTTCGGTTGAAGCAATATTGTCTGATAACCATGTTTCAGTGAAAAATAAGAAATCATAAGGACTTATGTTTACGGAACATCTGAAGGCATTTAGTTTAGTATTGAGACCGCGAATATTTTGATAATAGGAATAAAAAATTGTATTACTGGGATGACTATTCCGGTTCAGCCTAAAAAATTTACACGAGATAGTTCCCGTCTCTCAGCGGCTTGGCGGGCTGGACAATCAGGGGAGCCAGTGTTGTGTGTGGCCGGTTTCCTGAAGAACTTGCAGGTGGCGCATGATGGTGGCTTGTCGGGCGTCGGGCAAGTATCACGATTGTGTCCAGGTTTTCCACAGTGGGAACAGGTTGGCGTGTCTGCGCTACACTTTGTCGCAGTATGTCCATAGAGTTGGCAATGTCCACATTTAAGATTGTCGATCCAGTCCCTTACACATTTTTTTTTTATTTTTTTTTTTTTATAGTGAATACCTCACAAGAGTCCCAACTGCTCCCATCTGGAGCCAGTGAGACTATGGCATCCCCAATTGGGGGTGTTGTGAGGCTGAAGGTAAGTGGGGAAGGGAAAGAGGAAGGTGGGGAAGTACCTGGCTATTCAGATCTAGTCACTAAACACGGCTAAAGCCATTTGGAGCAACGTTTCAATTCTGAATGGTGGTCTTACACCAGGGGGATACTGCTAGTATCTTCCACTCTGGAACGTGCCGCAAATATACTATATATTATTTTAATTAATTAATTGTGAAATAACACAAATTAATCAAATAAAATTTATTTGCGCACGCCGGGTTCGAACCCGCGACCTTCGGAATGGCAGTCTAATGCGTTACCACTGGACTATGCCGGCCCTCAAATGTACCTGCCAGTCCATAGCTAGTTTGGAGAAGCGAATGAGGGAGTGGCGAACAGAGGGAGGAACTCGAAAGACGTGGATACACCGTCCAGTGCGAGGTCCAACTTTATGTGAGAACTGCAACTTATCTTTTAAATCATTTAGTTGTAGACCAGTTTCTTCATGAGTTTGTTGATGTATAGCCAAGGTGATGTTCTCGAGGGGTACAATTTGAGGTAAGCCGTGGATAGCTATCCGAGGAAGTTTATGGGAAGCAACGGCCGCTTTCAGACCGGCGTTAGGGTCGGTGCATTGGCCAGTTTAATGGCCTCGGCATCAGTACTGGGATGCACGACTACACCTCCAATCCTAATTTCTCGTACTCCCGTGATTGTATTTCCCAATGATGATGGGTTAGTGGACGTCTTCAGTGTTTCAAGGGTATTATTAGTGGTAAGTTCCGTGTCGTCTTTAGGGTAGATAAGTACTGCGGGTCTTGCAGGGAGAATAGGTAGATTATTTCTGGTGTTAGGAGGATAATTTTTAGGGTAGGTTTGGTTGGAGACAATCGAGCTCCACGTGCTGTTGGGATTATCGGGCGATTGGTTGATTGAATATTGAATATGAATATGTTGCGTATTGGTTTGAATATGAATTTAAAAAAATATACAAACCAAAAGATTACATAAAACGAAAAATTTACGAAACAATACATTTATAGCCATGGAGAGGGTTGTAGATATAAATCAAATCATAATAGAGGTATAAACAATAGAGACATAAACATGATGCACAAACCATCAGAGAAATATTATTTTATGGACCTCTTGTATTTGGTTAGTTCGCAACTGAAAATATCAACCTTGGTTAATACGCTATTGTAATTATTGCATAGTCTGTTCAGGCAAGAATTCTGCTTAGAGTTGGTTTTGCTTTGATCAACCCTGAACAGGACACAAGAGCGTGTTGAACGCGCAGGTATGTATCGTGTGATCCTTATAGATAAACTTCTAGCGTCATTGGATTCGCCTTCGCCACACTCTTTTACAAATTCCCGTTTTATTTTATGGCATGCTGCTTCACCACGACTTTTAAAATACGCTGATACAGCAGGCCACGACAATATCAATCGGTCAACTGCTCTCCCCAAACTTAACCATCTAGTTGGCTCATGTCGTAAAATTTTTCTGTATTCAATTTCAAAAAATTATTGTAATTCTCTCGTGCGTTTTGCACTGTTCGAAAATTCCGCATACACTTTTATAAAGTTTTCATGGCGTTTTTTCCAGTGTTGTGAAGATGGTGACAATTACAATTTGGTTTAACGACTTTGGTGTCAGAATATTTGTAATTCATTTTTTGGTACACCGAATTGTGCACACCATAATTCACAGATGCATTGTCTGCAGCGAATGCAGACAACAAAGTTGTGTCTAGGCCCTGTCCCTAAGAGACCTGTGACCTGATTGGCACTGCAGCCGCCACCAGCTGCCCGGCCTACGACCCCATGAACCCGCCTCCGCCCACCTGCAACTGCAAGCTCAACTTCTACAGGCTCGACGGGGTGTGCGTCGATATCAGGGAATGTCGTGAGTACTAACTTATATCCCTCTACTTGTCCATCTCCTTCTTCTTCTCCTTTTTCTTAGTAATTAACATTATGATTGTGATTGCAGCCCCTAAATTCGAGTGCCCGGAGCTGACAGTTTACGATGCATGCCCGGGCTACTGCGTGGACCAGCGCTGTTATTCGACGGTAGTGAAGCCGCCCAACTGTCAGTGGCAGCTCGACACCAAGCGATGCAGCCGGAGTTGCCGATGCTTGGAAGGAAACTGCGAGGACGAATCAGGAATTTGCGTGGATAGGGACAGCTTCAGTGAGTATCGACAGATCCTCGCACCTTTGAAAATAACGTCATGAAACTGGTATCGCAACGTAAACATGGCTAGCAACTAACTGCTGGCTGATGTGAAATCTGTCGAAAAGAATAATCCCAATACCGAAGAAAAACTTAACACGTTAAACATCGGTCTCGCTGGCTCCCGGTTGCCAATCTATGTTTCTGAACAATTAACTTTTCTGACGAACCAGATTTGGTATAAAACTCGACATGTTACAAAAGAGAAACGATATATTCTTCGATAAGTAATATTCTTAATATCTAAAATTATATATTTTCTTTTTTCTACTCTGTTTTTAATTTCTGATTCTCCTCTTATTTTATTATTATTATTTTTACTATAATATGTATATTTCTTTTTTTTTTCTTTTTTTACCACTTATTTGTTTTTTATGTAATTAGAAATTGTTAGTTACCAGCCTCAGAACAGACTTTGTCTAGTGAGGAGGGTAGGGAGAAAAATCATCTATGTACATAAATAATAATAAATAAACGCCCGGGTTGCCGGCACTGAAATTTAAATTTAATTTATATCAATTTGCATGGATCAAAGAAAGACAGATTTATTTGCGGAAAGAGAGTGGTTCAGGCGCAATTCTTCATCAGATGAAAACAAGCTGGCTTCCCTATGACTATCTCAAATACAATACACTTATACCGATAACAAATATAAGATGAAGGCTTTGTTATTATTATTGCCATTTTTATATCCTGTGATTATCCTCACCCAGTCATTAGAACCAAATATACTCACGAGGAATGCTACTTTCCGCTATTCATTATATTATTATTATGCTACCGATTCTGCCATGCACTTATTCACTAATACTTCTGTGTTCACTTACCTGGGAATACTTCGATTATTATCACATGTTTGTTTTCATAAATACTATTATATTATGTATGTTACACTGTTTCTGGAAATGGATCAAAACCGTATAGTAGTGAAATATTCTTTGCTTAGCATTTCATCTGAATAATTATGATTCAATTACCTCCCTATATCTACAATGACACATAGATATAACTTGCAACACGAATTTAATTGTCAATCTCAATTTTAAAAAAAATTACAGTTGAAAGTCTTATAGTTTAAGATTATTCACCAGAACATCAGAAGTATGTCAAACATTGATGATTTTCTGCTATTTCTAGATCAATTCAATCGTACATTTGATTTTTTAATTTTATCAGAGTGTTGGATAAACAAAAACTACTCATCTAAAATAATACAAACTAACACGGAATATCACTAAATTAATAATATAAATAAATCTAGTGGGGTCGTTGTTTACATCAAAGACGGTATTCATGCGAAGAAATCTTAGTATCACAAGGTGCCATAGAATTGTTCTAAAAAAAAATTATATATTTTTGCTATATATTGATCACCTTATTTTCTGAATACAGATTCTTTTTTAAATTCACTTCAATTATCGGAACTGTTGATAACAGAGCAATTCCGATAAATTTGAACGTCAAATCATTATAGGCGACCTTAATATTAAAACTATATTTCCATTATTCTTGACTTGATTCGACTTGTCACTTTATTTTCTTATATTATATCTACCATATGTCTTTGCTTTCATGTACCTTTGTCTACTCCTATATTTTTCATTTTACTTTATTCGTGTTATTATTTTGTAATTTGGATGATGTCCGTTAATAAATAAATAAATAAATTTCACCCCCAATTCAACGACTATCCATGCATGCTCACAGAAAACGGATTCATAGTGACAATCAATACACCTACTCATGAACAGCACACGAAACAATCTTGTTTGGATCACATCAACGTAAAACATATTTACTTCACGGACTCTTTTGCTATCCACACTTCAATTTCCGACCACTACACAACAGCCCTCTGCTTTAAAGATAAACCGCCCACAACTGTTAAAATTAAGTACGTCCCTCGAACAAACTATAAGAATTTAATTAAATTGAGTAGGTACTTGCATTTAGAATACTGGCAAAAAGTATTTGATCAAACTGATAATGACATTGCGATGGAGGAATTCATCTGCATCCTTCATACATTTATATCTAAACATACAAGTAACAAACTCATACCGAACAGCCAGTTTAAACTCACGCCCTGGATCTCTCCCGGCCTTGTCAAATCGATTCACAAAAGAAACCAACTCCACAAAAGGGCGCAAAAGTTTCCAGATAATATTTTAGTACAAACTCACGAAGGAAAATTAATATAAAATTTTCGTTGACGAAAATTCTTTTTCTCCAAAACGTATGTGGGAAGCATATCGTAATATACCTAAGTAAAACAAAAATCAACAGGTATTCCGAAATTAAATCGTTAGAAATCGGTAACAAAAACTTGTCTAATTCTAACTTCTCACTTCACATCGGTGGGAACCACACTTGCCAAAAATATTCTCGATAAATGCAATAAAACTGAAACCGATATTGCCAAGTTGGTCACCTCTAACCTAGACCATAAAAAAACAAAATACGAACATCGACGAACGAAGTCTTGGAAATAATTGACGACCTATAGCCATCTGACGCTTGTGAACCAGACAAAGTCTCAACAAATCTGCTAAAAGTAAGTAATTCATTCATAGCAACTCCAGTAGCTTTTATTTCAACTCTAAGTCTCAAATCAGGAATATTCCCTAACCATCAACACCATGCAATTGTTGTATTACTACACAAAAATGGAGATAAATCTGCGATTCAAAGTTACCGGCCAATATCTTTGGTCAATTCGGTCTCAAAAATTATCGAGAAAATTGTCAAAAACCGTCTTAGCCTTTACCTTGATGATAATAACATTCTTTTTGAGAGACAATTTGGCTTCCAACCGGGTTTAGGTACTGAAAATGCCATTGGCAATCTGACTAAAGTCATTTCTAATAACATCGATCGAGTAATTAAAAGCATCGCGCTCTTTCTGGATCTGGCTAAAGCTTTTGATACCATCTTGCACTAAATCCTTTTGAAAAAACTTCAGCTAATCGGTATTCAGGGCAGAGGCGGATTTGCAGTCTTGGCCGCCCTAGGCCCCTGACCATGTAGCCGCCCCTTTCTCAGTACCCATCATATTGACCAGGAGTATCCAAACTTTTCAGTAAGTTCCTAGGGTCAAAACCGTTTTAATTTTCCTGCCATTATCATTCATGGTTCATGCGGTGAGATTTGTCCAGGTCTTGGCGCCGGATACGTCTGCCCACCTGCTGCGTGGCGGGCCGGATCGAAAGAGACTGGGTGAGGGAGGCCTTTTGACCTTTCCAGCCGGACTATCTTGACCCATCGCCTTGCACCGCAGTTGGAGGGATGTATTCATACGTTAAAATATATATATTTTTATTTTTTAAAGAAAATACCTTTATTATGTCACACTTTATTATTCACTATCATCAGTGGAAAGTTCATAATTGGCATAAATAACATCTTATTATTGTATTATTTTATAATCTCTGATTTATTTATTTATTATAGCTTTTGTAAAGCTGGGTCCAGACATGTTCTTTTCTCCGTACCGTACCTCCGTTTCGTATCCGCGTCGCGATCTAGAGCCCGTATCTCCGTAACGTCGCTGCGATCATCGCGTGTTCATTTCCTCCCACCATGTCGTCGACTGCGGAAGTGTTTGAGAATTTGACGATTGCTTGCGCGTCCTTCAATGTTATTCACAATAATATAACGAAAAAAAAAACAAAAAAGGCGACGTTGGTGGGAGTTAGTGAGTAGTGACAGAGAACACGACCAATGCACGCCGCGAACACGTCCAGACTGGTGCAGACCCGTACCGTATCGCCTTTGAACGGGTTGAAAAACCGACTCGCGATGGATCGGAGCGTACCTCTATCCGTATCGAGACGCCGTACCACCGTACCGTACCGAACGGGCGTCCAAACTAGCGTTCTTGATCGCGACGCTGATACGAAACGGAGGTACGGTACGGAGAAAAGAACATGTCTGGACCCAGTTTAAGGTGATTAATAGCGTGTTCACACAGAGCTATAATATGCGTGGGATGGCGTATTTCGGCATATCGCTCGCCGTACATTCCAAATTGGTAATTCTTTAATATTAACAAACTTATCAGCCATCATTGTCACGATGGTTATATTTTTTGTGTTAGCCGACATCATTAAATTTACATATTGGTCCACTGATTGAATGGACTGACATCTATTAATTTTTTTTTCTACCAATGTAAGTCAAGTCCAAGTTCAAGTCCCACAAATGTCTGTCTTAGGCACACCAAACGACAAGTTGAAATCCTCTGTAAAGATCCTAGTGTAACGATTCAACGAAACAGGGGCATACTCTTTTTCTCCACAAAACATATTATAGAGCTCATACAGTTTTGGGATTGACAAATCGGATGCGAGGTACAATTTACTCAATACTTTAAATCAAACTCACCAGTTTGATTTAAAGTATTGAGTATCTCATCTTGTTGCACGTATTCCAAAATTATATTTCCTGTACCAGTGGTAGTAGCGATAATATACTCTAGACTACTCTATCTTCTGAAAATACAAAGTACAATAAAATAATCATTTTTAGTTCAATGTTCAAAAGAATTTAGTGTCACAATTAAGTATTTTTAAGTTTACCTACCATTAACGTGACATCATGTTTAGATATTCCTAATAATATCCCAAACTCAACACCAGACAAAGAGTCTTGAACACTTTCTGAAACGAAATATTGTAAAGCATTAATGAAGGAATTCAAAACATAAGAAAACATAAAAGAATAGAGTCACAGAGTAAAACATTTTTTTTGCATTTACCATCCATTAAAATTACATTATTTTGAGGTACTTCTAAATGCTTCTCAGGTTGTACTAAATTAGTGGACTCTTGAACACTTCCTGAAACAAATTAATAAGCATTACAATAAAAAAATTGTTGACTTTTAGATAGAAAAATGTTTTATACAGCTTACCTGATTCCCTGATCAATTTTTGACACACCTTCACCATTTTTTCACCTCTGGAACTCATTTTCGATGATTTTTAAATAAAAAACACGCACTGCAAAACTTTTTAAAACCACCTAGGTAAACGTTAAAGTGAGTGAATAACATGTTAACCATAGAAATCTAAACCAATTTAGATGGGAAGAAGTTGTTAATTACAGAATTACGGCAAGAACTTGCTAACTTAGTAGTTAACAAGTTCTTGCCCTTATTTTATCAACTTAATGTCACAGAAACACGTAGTTAACATGTTCATCACATTGATTTAAGCATGTTCTTGCCGTTTTTAAGCTCTTGCATGGTGTTCATTGGAAAGAGCGTATGCGAATTAGTTTAGAGAGCATTCTAACTCATTTTTTACGAAAATGTAAGTTAACAACTTCTTGCCTTGGGGTCTTCATATAGTTGATGTGTTCAATGAATGACAAGTTTTCATCGAATATTACACCCAAGTCACGAATATGTGATACTGGTATTAATTTAATATTATTTAAAGTATATTCATGTAATATATTATAAAGAGTTTTGGAAAATCGTATTACTTGTCATTTCTGAATGTTCAAAAATAAAGCATTTTGTTCACACCATTGATGAAGTTGTTCTAAATTACGCTGTAAAATTTGACAATCGTATACATTTCGTATTCTTTTATTAATTTTTAAGTCGTCAGCAAATAGCAGAACTTCTACATCATTAAATTGGTCAACAATGTCATTGATGAATAATAAAAAAAAATATTGGGCCGAGGTGGGACCCTTGAGGAACCCCACTTGTGGCCTCGAATATATAAGATTGTACAGAATTAATCTTTACACTAAGCACCCTATGGCCAAGATAACTAACAATCCGACTCAATAATTTACCTTTGATGCCCAACAATCGAAGTTTATAAATAAGTATGTGATGTCGAACCTTATCAAAAGCTTTACTAAAGTCAGTGTATATACTGTCCACTTGTTGTTTGAGACCCAGAGATTCAGATATGTAATTTTCATAAATCATTAAATTACTTAAGGTAGAGCGACCTGTGATGAAGCCGTGTTGGTTAGGAACAATAATGTTGATAGGTTTTATAATGATATCTAGGACTAATTTCTCAAAAACTTTCGGTAAAGCAGACATTATACAAATTGGTCTATAGTTTGATATATCGCTTTTATCTCCTTTTTTATGAATAGGGATTAAATAACTCTTTTTCCACTGAGCTGGAAAAGAACCAGAACTTAAAGAATTGTTAAAGAGGATATATCAGACTACTAACACAGGTTTTGAAAAATATTGGAGGAATACCATCCGGTCCAGCAGATTTATTGCTATCTAATTCCTTTATGACTTTTTCTATAGATTATTTTTGATGAAACATTGGCTTAGATTTAATACCTCTTCCACTGAAATATCGGGAATCGTATTGACACGAATATCTGTGTCGTAAACACTTTTAAATGAAATGCATTATAAATATGTATGTAATAAGAATAAGAAAAACATAAATTAAAATCTTAATGTATGTTTATATTTGGAGTTAAGCTAAGTAAATAAAATATTAATCGGAGTTATAAGAAAACGTAACAAAATTTACTGTTGATAAAAAAGTAAGAACTAAGTGGAATAAAACGTTAAATAATAAAAAAATCAGATTAAATTAAAATTGGTGAAGATCATCCATCGTCTTCAGAAATATCTACTTCCACAAGATCCATCAAGTTATATTTGTAGTACTGCTCTCCCGAATTGTCCAGTTCACTTAGATAAAACTGATTTGAAGTCGATGGCAGTTGTGATGACTGCGGCAAATATATAGGAGAAAGGCGAGTCTCTAAGTCATCCTCCAAAGTTTCAATGACGAGTTTTTGAATCATGAGTTTCAATTTTTTGTTATATTCATGAGCTACACTTCTTAGCGATGAAGCCACAAAGTCACCAAAAACTTGGTCATCATTCGCAGGTGCATCTAATATTTTGCTGCATTTGTAAGGCAAATCAGCCTCCTTTTTCCTTTTTGCAGCACGGTTTGACCGCTCCGATGTCTGCCGAGGTTGACTGTTGCTAGGCATCTCTATATTCTCCTTCTCCGTAACGTCCCTCACAGCGCCAGTATTTTGTAGCTAAAAATAAAAAAAAAAACATATTTTTGTATTATTTTTACAGTTGCCGTCAACAGAAGAACATTGGAATAATGTTGCAGACAGATTCGCACAAAAATGGCACTTCCCTCAATGTATAGGAGCACTGGACGGAAAACATGTAGTCATTAAATGTCCAGAAAACAGTGGGAGCATGTACTTTAATTATAAAGGAACATATAATATTATTATCGTTCTAATGATTGTCGTGGACGCAGAATATAAGATTATTTCCATGAATTGTGGCTGCATTGGCCGTGTTTCTGATGGGGGTGTGATTCGTAATACAGCATTATTTAATGGTTTAGAGTAAGGAGCACTCAGACTTCCTCCTCCCATACCTCTAGCGGGGAGGCAGAAACCGATGCCTTATGTATTGGTGGCCGATGATGCCTTTGCGTTATCAAATTATTTAATGAAACCATACCCATACAAAAGCCAACCCATTGCTAAAAGAGTCTTCAATTATCGTCTCTCAAGGGCCAGGGCTATGGTTGAGTGTATTTGGTGTAATGGCTAGCAGGTATAGAATTTTACGAAACCGCATTGAACTACCCCCTAAAAAAGTTGAACTAATAGTTTCTACGATCTGTGTGCTACACAATTTCATGATGTCTGGCAATAATGCTCCACGTTTTACTGATAGAGGAAGAGAGGAGGAAATGCCTCGTGAAAACCTTTTTCCGTTAGAACAAAGGCATGGAAATAATAATCCACCTGCAAGTGGACAATTAATTCGAGATGAATTTAGTGAATATTTCGATTCTCTTGAGGGAGAATTGGCATGGCAATATCAACGTGTCTAACCTACGCTACTTAACTAACACACGCTAATCACACCGTTTCCAGGCAGTCTACTTTCATCATTTATGATTAATAACTAACCGTGAACATGAATATGTATGTAAATAAAAATATAATTTTCTTTAATTCAAGGCAATGCCGAGCTTGTCTCGTCATTGTGGCTGTGTGTGACGTGGACTGTCACTGGCTGGATGTGCGCCACAGTACCTACACAGTCGACTCGATATTTCGTAATGGGTTTAAGACATAATAAATAATCTATGGGTTGTGACAAAGCAGATTGATGGGAATAATTTCAATAATTTGTAATTGCTATCGTGATTGTGATTAAGGAACTGACATAACAATTAATAACATTAAATATCGTTTCTTTCCTTTTTTTTTTAATTTGGTACATTATTTTGTTACAATTTATGTCTTCCAGTAATGTAATGTAGGCCTCACTGGGTGGCTTGAAGTAATGTTTTGTTACTGAATGCTTTTCTTTATGTAAATCTTGTGAGATTAACAAAATACACCTCTTCTTTCCTTACAGAGAAACTCAATTGTGTTTTAATTGACTGTGTCGTTCAAATCACAAGGAAAACATCATTATATAAATATAAATTTTATAAAGCACGTGTATTTTTATTTCGTATTTTATCAAAATGCTGACTGATTTATCAAAAGCGTGTCAATCATTCCCCTATCTACTCAAAAGACGCAGGTGTTGGTGTTGAAAGCGCAGCTGTTCTGTCGGCCGACCAATTCTTTTCAAGTAGCAATAATACCTAACTGTACTGAAGTCGAGATTTTATACCGTCCCCTTAATACTATTCTTAATTCTAATTCTTAAAATTGATTGTCATTTTAGTTAATCCTAAATTATTGTTCATTAAATGTCTTTAAAAGTTAGGTCACTTTACGAAATACATATACAAAATTTGTTCAGGCACTTCCCTTTACGATGATTCTGGATTCGCGGATCTCCACGTTCGCACTTATCACTGATAACACAAGCGGCAACTTGGGCTGGTTCCGAAGGGTGGAATCAGTTCAGCCTGGGCCAAGGCTCCGAAGGGCGGAGTCGGCAGGCAGCGACTACTGAGAGGGCAACTTCCTGAGAGGAAGTCTGGCGACCTCTCTGGCTTACTGGGCGGAAGTTCGCGGGGTTACGGGAAGAGCCTCGGCGACCGCTCAAAGGGGGAGGGCAGGAGGTTTCTCGGCGGAAGCGAGTTGGTGACTCCTGAGAGGGCAGCTTCCTGGGCGGAAGAGCCTCATAGGGACATATCATACTATTAAGAGAGGCGTATTTATCGTACCCAGTAAAATTAAAGTAGAAATTATGATGTTCTTAAAAGGCCAGGTTCATGAAAATAATATTAATTGTCTATGATTTCATTCTTGTCTATGCATAAACTATATATTTTTTGACAAGTGCTTTCTTCTCCGACAATCTTTCTTCCTGTTTCTACACTCAGTTTATCCCGCCCTGTTTAACTTATTATACCGTGCATGTGATGGTTATTGGAAAGAAATAATACTTAAATTTATTCATTGCTATTCATTTTGGTAGCGGCCGTTCTTCCAATTTAGTTAGTGAATCATCGGGCGTTTTGTAACAGCAGAATGTTTTAAACTGTTAATTTGATATCAAATGCATGTATTTCAAATGCATTTATTAAAATGATAACAAATATACGGATAACAGTTGTTTAATCACAGGTGGATTACAACGGAATGGCGGTAGATATAGACGGTAAATAAATAAGGAGGTTTCCCAAGATAAACGACGTTTCTCTCAACCTTTGTCATAACTTCAAGGTTTTCTATTGAGAATTTTTGCTACGATTCGAGAAATAAAATTTTAAAAACTGAATTCCGTTACACTTTGTTCTGTTTCAGGGTTAAATTTATTATTAAACCCTACCAAAGCAGACCATGGATCTACAGAAGCCAGATACTATATCCATCAAGACGGAACCAGGGCTCCAGGAAGAAAGTGGAGGTGAAATTGCATTTTCGGATTTAGATTTCGACCTCCCAGCTGTAACGAAGGAATTCTTGCAATATGCGGAGATTACTCATAAGCCAGTTGCATTGCATACGTGTAAAATATAGAACTTTAAATACGGATGTCCGAAATCCATGTCTGTTTTGAAAAGTCGTGCAAACAGGCCACATACTTGTTTCTTCCTCTCTTATAATACATGAGGTGTATTGGGTATTTACCCTAAAATGCGTCCTTGCCGGAAACTACCACAATACAGCACTATCTTAACATAAATATATGGTTCACAATAAGTTGTCGGTTCCTCTATTTCCTCATAATTTTATTGGAACATGATGTTACTTACACGTATTAAAAATTCATTAATATTAGATAGTGTGTTCTCAATATTCATTAATATTGAGAACACACTATCCCATTGACTTACAACTCCCTTCTTAAGGTGCTCTAAAACAGGGTTTTTCTTTCTTGTTGAATCAGTCCCTCAAGAGGACGTCTGAGGTTATTTTTATCTGATATTCAACTTTAAAACTTTCATCCAAATTCCCGCTTCTATGGTATATTTATTCGTTAAAAAATAGTTTACAGTTTTTCGATTAAGAAAGTGTTTCTTTTTATATCAATGGTACGAAGATACATGGCTGGCTCTATGTGGGCGCAATTGGAGCAGTTCGCTCCGGGCGTCGAATACTCAACTTAAAACATATGAACATATGCCCTTGATATTATTTTTGATAAATACCGTACTACAAAAAACCACAAATCATAATTTTATTGATTACAGTGATAACATCCCTTGGCGTGTACTAATTAAAATTGTAAGGGCAGCCAAAATTAAACTCGCTCCTGGCGCCGTTTGGTTCAGGGCTGGCCATGCAAAGATAAATATTCTATTTATACCCCTTTTTTATTCCAGGAAGCATTAATGTGGAAACAGTTACCATAAACGAGGATCTCGGACCCCGACAAGATGAAGCGGGGCTTACTTATATGAAAATTGATATAGACCTGCCGGATGTTAAAGAGGAATGTTTGGAACGCTTTGAAAGAATTACCAAGGCAGCAGGTAAAACCAATTTTAATTGTTAACTTGAAAAATTTGGCCTTTCTTTTTTTTTAACGCCTCTACGAACTTACTTCGCTTATTTACTTTAAGTTTAACTGAATCATTTTCATCCATATTATTTTTCAAATTTGTCGACAGATCTTCAGACGCATTTTGTAGAAAAAGGATTCACTCCTCTCCATCGCAACTACTCCTTCTCTCCTAAGTCTCACAGTGGAGAAAAACCTTTTTCATGTTCCGTGTGCAACTATGCGTGCTATCGAAAGGATTATCTGAAGAGCCACATGCTGACTCACAGTCGAGAAAAACTTTTTTCATGTTCCCTTTGCAACTATGCGTGTAATCATAATGGTCAACTGAAGAGCCATATGCTGACTCACAGTGTAGAAAAACCCTTTTCATGCTCCGTATGCAACTATGCATGTAATCGAAAGAGCGACCTAACGAGTCACATGCTGACTCACAGTGGAGAAAAACCTTTTTCATGTTCCCTGTGCAACTATGCGTGTTATCGAAAGGGGAATTTAAATATCCACATGCTGACTCACAGTGGAGAAAAACCTTTTTCATGTTCCCTGTGCAACTATGCGTGTTATCGAAAGGGGAATTTAAATATCCACATGCTGACGCATAGTGGGGAAAAACCTTTTTCATGTTCCGTATGCAACTATGCATGTTATCAACAGGGTAAACTGAAGATACACATGCTGACTCACAGTGGAGAAAAACCATTTTCATGTTCCCTGTGCAACTATGCGTGTTATCGAAAATGTCAACTAAAGATCCACATGCTGACTCACAGTGGAGAAAAACCTTTTTCATGTTCCTTATGCAACTATGCATGTTATCGAAAGAGCGACCTAACGAGTCACATGCTGACTCACAGTGGAGAAAAATCTTTTTCATGTTCCGTGTGCAAATATGCAAGTTGTCAAAAGGGTCAGCTGAAGAAACATATGCTGACTCACAGTGGAGATAAACCTTTTTCATGTTCAGAGTGTGACTATGCATGTTGTCAAAAGGGTAACCTGAAGAGACATATGCTGACTCACAGTGGAGAAAAACCTTTTTGATGTTCTCTGTGCAACTATGCGTGTTATCGAAAAGGTCAACTAAAGATCCACATGCTGACTCACAGTAGACAAAAACTTTTTTCATGTTCCGTATTCAACTATGCATGTTATCGAAAGAGCGACCTAACGAGTCACATGCTGACTCACAGTGGAGAAAAATCTTTTTCATGTTCCGTGTGCAAATATGCAAGTTGTCTAAAGGTTCAGCTGAAGAGGCATATGCTAACTCACAGTGGAGATAAACCTTTTTCATGTTCAGTGTGTGACTATGCATGTTGTTAACAGGGTAACCTGAAGACACCTATGCTGACTCACAGTGGAGAAGAACCTTTTTCATGTTCCTTGTGCAACTATGCATGTTGTCACAAGAGCAACCTCACGAACCACATGCTGACTCACAGTGGAGGAAAACATTTTTCATGTTCCGTGTGTAACATTTCACTATAGCAAAACGCCCATCTAAAGACCCACTTGCAGACTCATAGTGGCGCAAAACCTGTTTTTTTTTTTTTCATAAGTCCACATATTAATGTTTTAAAAGTCAATCTGAAGCGCATGCTGACTCACTGCGGAGAAATTTTTCGTTTTCTGGCTGAAATTATTCATGTTCTCAAATGAAAGATTTGAAAATACACCTTCACACTTACAGTGAAGACTAGTTGGTTTCATATGCAATTATGCATTTTCTCGAAGAGACTTTGACTGGCCCCTTTTTTGTTTCTTGTGTTAACATTCATCTTCACGAAAACTATTTAGGTAAACAATAAATTTTAGTTATAGATATATATGTTTCTCCAGAGAATTTTCAGTATTTAAAATGTGTATCTTTTGTAATGGTCAAAATATTAATTACCTTTCGATTTTAATTTTTAAATTTGTTCCGAATCGCATTGTAAAAGATTTGATTATTTTTTAAAACTTAAATGTACGAAGTATGTGTAAAAAAGATAATTATGTCATACCTACTTCTTAGACGAATATCAAAATATATATGAATATGTGTACAATAATGAATTCAACTATTATTTATTCTAATAATATTATTACATGTCAGTACGTACTTATTTTACATACACACTGCTCTCACATCAAAATTACATCCAATAGAATTTGATTGCCTTTTTAACGAAACTACCCTTATGGTAAATAATAAAATACATGCAACATATCCGAAAAAAATCGAAAAATTAAAGTATTGGACACAAAAACAATTAAAATCACCGACAAATGTTAATATAGAATTACCTCAAACAACTTTTTACGAAAAAGTAGTAAACACGTCCAAGGTACAGTTTAATGTAGATGAAATAAAAATGCTAGATAAAGGATTAAAACATTGCCCTGACTTACCAATTCACATAAAAGATTACGAGAACTTTGCATTAGACGTAGACATTGCAATTCCATCAGATTACGGTAAAAAATATTTATGTTCAAAAATAATAAAAAACGCTTTAACTAATAGTAAGTTTTCAAGCGAAGCTCGTACAATAAAATCAATTAAAAATAAAATTAAAGAAAATAACTTAATTATTTCAAAAGCTGATAAGGGGAATAGCACTGTAATTCTACCAAAAAATATTTATATTGAAAAAGTCCAAAATGTGCTGGACTCTAGTGATGTAATTTTATTAAAAAAGGATCCCACCCCAAAATTTACCGCAGAAATAAATTCAATTCTTAGTACCTACATGCCAAACACTCATTAAAGATAAATTCCAAAAATCCAACCTCACTGTCATGAACCCCCAATGTCCGCGGCTATATGGACAACCTAAAGTTCACAAAGTAGATATATCAGTGAGACCAGTCGTAGGATATAACTCAGCACCAGCCTATAAGTTAGCAAAATACGCAAATAGAATCATTAAAAACACTTTAAATTTCAAACCAAAATATGGAATAAAAAATTCTTTGCAATTAATAGACCTCATCAAGGATATACATATACCAAACAACGCCTCTCTGGTGTCATTTGACGTTGTTAGTCTATTTACAAGCGTACCCACAGATGAATTAAAAATAATAATCAATAATTACATGGAGAAAATCAATTTAAATATAATAAAAAAGAGAGAAATTAATCAAGTAATAAATACGTGCATTGAACAAAACTATTTTAGATTTGATAATAAATTCTATTTACAATCAAAAGGGTTGGCCATGGGCAGTCCTATCTCACCAATATTAGCAGAGTCCTATCTCACCAATATTAGAGTTCATGATGGACCACTTAGAAGAAACCATCGAAAAGTTTAAATCATTTAAAAATGTTATTTTCTATCGGAGATATGTAGACGACATTTTGATCATATGGACCGGTACGCAGAGACAACTAGATATCTTCATCAAAGAAATAAATCAAATCAATAAGTCAATTCAATTCACGATGGAGATAGGATGAGATAAAATCAACTTTTTAGATATAGGAATGAATATCGTTAATAACAAATTAGAATTTTCGATATACAGGAAACCGACATATAGCGATAATATTATTCACAGCTCCTCAAGACACCACATTTCACATAAATTGTCGGTATTCCATTCTTTAATCCATAGACTATTACATGTACCACTAAACGACATAAATTACAATAATGAATTAAAAGTTATCAAAACTATTGCAGAAAATAATGGTTACGATAGCATAATAATTGATAATCTAATAAAGAAGAAGAATAAAAAACTCACCGTAGCTTCAATTACATATGGCATTACGCCGGACAAGGAAATAGAAACAAAAAAATGGACTAAAATACCGTACCTTGGCAAAATATCAAATAAAATTTCAAAATTAATAGACAGTGATAAAAAATGTAAGACAGCCTTTTATAATGTAAATTCTTTGGGTAAAATATTTATAAACAATAAAGACAAAAGAGGTAATCTGGAAAACTCTGGAGTCTACCAGGTGAACTGCTCGAATTGCCCCGCGTATTACGTAGGACAAACAGGAAGAGCAGTATCAACCCGTATAAAAGAACATTTCGCTAGTTGGGTTAATCAAAAAGGAGATTTATCGAACGTTGCCTTGCATCTACTAGAAAACCAACATACTTTTGACAAAGATAGAGATGTAAAAATCCTTACACCTTAGACAGATTAGAGTCACTAGAAATCAATCGCTTAACGAAAAAAATAGATCGTAAATATGTTATGAATAAACAGTTGGAACATAATGCTCAATCACCATTAATTTACCCATTATAATTCACTTAGAATAATTTTACTTCAGAGAGCAGTGGTATAATTTAAGTATGCAATTTAAAGATGTAATAACCCAAATATGTGGGGAACCCTAGTAATAATAATTACTTAAGTGCTATCAATATTTGACAATAAGCCCTAAGCAACGAGGAGGGAATATCCCAACATTACAAAAATAAAATATCAGAAATCACAAACCTTTTTTAATTCTTTTATAGTCATATGAACTATAAATATCTACTTGCTTTGTAACATCATTCATAATTTGTAAAAATAAACTTTATAATTACCTAATGTACCCTAAATTAACAAAATAACTCATAATACCTACCTCAAATTAACAAAATAGAATCATTCATTATATATAAACAATGTTGTGTACCCCTGCCTAAGTTTGTATAAAATCAGTAGCATAAGAGTTTCAACTACCAGTCTGAAAATGTCCGTAGTAGGATGAAACCGGTCCTGGTAATAATAAATAAGTGGAACAAAGTGAAAAAGTTTTTTTTTTTTTTTTTTTTTTTTTTTAATTTTAATTCTATTATTACACTTCTAAATTGTTTGTCAAAACTATAGAATTATAGGAGCAGCTAGTTGTGCGTTCTAGAATATTTTCTTTTTTGTTTACCCTACTGAGATCGCACCTTGTACCTACTAGAATTATTTGGTAAACACTGCCGCTAGGTACTTCAACCGCTCGAGAACTTACTACCTGGGCAGGCAGGAAAAAGTTCCATTGATTTGACTGATGACGATTTTTCTCTCAGATATTTTAAAATGTAAGTATTTTTCTCCGTACATAAGAGAACCGACATAATTTAACTTTACAATTTTTTTTCTTTTTTTTACTAATTGAAATTTGCTGTCGAAATGCCTTCACGCAATCATACATTTCGTTACGTGCTTAAAGCAGACATGCTATATAATGCTGTTAAAGCGTTTTCAACAAATTCGTAAATTTTTACACTTTGACAATAGTTATTACGATTATTCTGGTAAAAGCTATTGCCAATTGTAGAGAAAATTAGGAGGAACTGTCTGCGGTACGAGAATGAATTAAGTATTGATCCTGTGTAATGTAGTAAAGCAGGGAACAGAAAAGAGTATAGTGGGGTTTGTAAGGGCTGCAATGCCAATGATCTATGATTTTTTTTGAAAAAAAAGTTGAAAGATTCTTGTTTCTGTAATTATTAGTAGTAAATACAGATAACTACTTATTCGTCAACATTTTAATTTGAATCTTACTTTACCAATCGCATTTGGCGTTGTTCACCGTAGTTAACATTTGAACTTTGATATTACTGAAGATTTAAAAACATACCTTATTGCTATTATTCTTCAAGACCTCTTTTAGACCCAGAATCCTAATAACTCGGTTTATCTATAAACTTTAATTTTTGATAACCTTGCCAAGTTAACAGTTAACAACTAATAGGATAGTAATGTGTTTGCCCAAGTTTTTAAACCAATTTTAAGCCTTATGTGAAAAGAAATTGTATAAAGGACTGTGTCCAAATCGCTTGCACTAAATATTAATTTAGAAACCCTTTTTAAAAAATTTTGTACAGAGTTTATTGTGATTTGTTCTCAAGGTTGCGGACTTCCCACAGTCAACAGGTTGAAGATCTGCTATCACTGTAATATATACAATGCCCAATTGTGCGCGCTTTCTTCACAAAACAGTCGTTTTTTCCAGTTTCCAAACGCTATTCAAACCGCGTTGTTAAACTTATCATCCCATGACTGTGATGGTTATTGGTAAGTACTAATGCATATATTCATCGCTATTCATTTTGGTAACGGTCGTTATTCCGGTTTAGTTAGAGAATCATGGGGCGTTTTCTTTGTCACACATCGGAACTTTTAAACTGTCAATTTGACGTCTACTTATTATTACATAAGTATTTCAAAGGCATTTATTAAAAAGTCACTTAAATACGGATTAACGATATTTTGTTAAAAGCAGAATGGCGGTTAACATGGTAAATAAATATAGATGTATCCGACGATAAACAAAGATTCACTAAACCGTTGTCATAACTTCAAGTTCAAAATACCTCACAATTTACATTATTATTTCCCAATATGTGTTTTGGCTACGTTACTTTTGATTGATTTTCGAAGCGGAATCAAATATTAACATCCCGTTCAAATTAGAGTTTTGTTACAACTATGTTCTGTTTCAGATTTTTTTTTGGCTAAATTATTATTTTCTAATATGTGTTTTGGCTCCGTTACTTTTGCTTGATTTTATTGTTAAATATTAACATCTCGTTCAAATTAGAGTTCTGTTATAACTATGTTCTGTTTCAGGTATATTTTTTTGGCTAAAATCCAAGGTTCGTAGAAAATATTTTTAACAAGGTAAGCTCATCGTGGAGGTAATCGTGAACTAGATAGAAGCCCATTTTCCACTGGGTGATTTGAATTAACTGTAATAAAAGTGGCAGCATCCATTTGCAATGATTTATTTATAATACGTTGGTAATATTATACTAATTATTATGTTAAAACTAATGCTCGGAATTAAATGGGAAAATCCCAGGAATATTTGCAGTGTTATTTATGCAATGATGATGTAGAATTGCGGTTATTTATTAGCGCCTTGTACATATTGTCTTTGAGGACATTCAAATAGAAAATCTCCATCAGTAAACTATCATGACAAGGATATGACAGGGGAAGTGTTGAGAATAATAGTATTTATATAAAGAGATGCACTTGGTGGTAAATACTCTCAGCATTGCCTTCAGTAATTCGGGCATCAGTAATGCAAAGGCCAAGAGTGAACAATAACTGAACTGTTTGAATGGTGTAGTTTTCAATTCTCACTTTCGACTAATTGTTATTAGTTATTCTGTGTGCCCACATAATATTATATACCAACATTATATTGTTAGAAGCGTGAAGTATAGATACACCATAGTATTAGTAAAACAGTGTTGTCGCCTGATGGCATTGCCATTGCACTGAAATGATAATGTTAATTAAATTACTTTCCTTCTTTTGATAACTCATCAAAATGACAACCCAACAAACCTATAAAAAATGTTAAAAAGTTATGAAAAGTGATGAAACAAAAACTAGGTTAAATGGGTTACATTTGTAACTATTAAACCTTGTTTTTATTTAAAGTTTATTTTAGTTATTAAATTGTGTTGAATAGTCATTTTCAGGAGTTCTTACAATACCATTTCTTACCAAGCATTGTACTGTAAGAAATATTCAATGGATAAAGAGGCTTTTCAATTTACCTTCATTTCTATGATTGAATTATTACATGATCACTAATTTTTAAATCATAAAATTCAATTAATATGTTATTAAGAAATAGTAATACCTAGTTGTATGTTATAATAATGCCAAATCCTTAACCAAAGGATCTTTATCTGTAAACAAAACAACGAAATAATATGTTCCCCTACATCACTGAACGGATTTAAACTTATGACACACATAGTTCAATTTTTAGAAATCTTTTTGAAATTAATGTATATAACTTACTTACATTACAGAATAAAGGAATAAATGTAACACCCATTTGTACATGGGATTTTATCAACATATTTAAAACTGTAAATATTATAGTTTTAACTACAAATCTAATAAATCTTATCATTCTTAATTCAACTTTATGCTTTATACTTACATTGTACTTTTAACTATAAACCGTGTGGAAAACCGACCCATATCTTTTTTATCACACTAGCGACTCGTTCACTTTAAAACATATGGTACAATTAATATAATGAATCTTATTTCTTTTCATTTTAGTTCAAGATTCTTGAAATATATTTTGATTAACTTAATATTTAATGCTTTAATTCCTTGAAACACTTCTACGCTCTAACTTTAATACTATGCGATACATCTATTCATTTAACGTACCTAATACCCACAGTGTGCACGCCAAAAATCGCTCCGCAAATAATATTCAAAATTAATAGTTTATACATCGAATTTAATAAAAAAGACATTGATAATCGCATAACTGTGTAACAGTAGTGAACTTCTTTACTTTATTTAAATAATAACGGCATCGTTATATACATTTTTAAGTGATTTTAAAATCTGTGAAGTGAGCTTGTACAGTACAGTGTTGTTGCCTGTAATAACCACTCAAAATCAGAATACCTAACATTTCTAAGACTCACAGCACTAATATAACAGTATAATCGCAGGTCCCGCTATATCGGTGGTGGCTCAGCGGTTTAGAGCGGCAAACGTCACTTGCTTCAAGCGCAGTCCCAAGGGAACAGAGTTCGCTCCCTGCCCTAACCTAACGGCTTTTTTTATTTTAAAATAAGTCGATTTTAGTACACCAACCTTCTACATAAATTAAAACGCCATCTAGGTGCAATACGCCAAAAACACATTAAGATGAACAGGCAAAAGAAAACCACAAAAAAGGCGCCATCTAGCGATTCGGAAGAAGACTATCACACTAGCAAAATGATGAAATTTATGGAAAAAAAATTTGAGGACTTATCAGAACAGTTAATGAAATCTTTTAACGAACAACTGAAAAATGAACTCAGAGAACTTAAAAAGTCTGTGGAATTCTGTTGTAATAAAATTGACGAATACGAAGAAAAAAATAAAATCAAAGATAATTTAATTAAACAATTACAATCAGATAATAAGGCAATCAAAATGCAATTGAACAAAATGGAACAATTTCAAAAACAAAATAATATTGAAATACAAGGTGTTCCTTTCAAAGAGAATGAAAACTTACCTAAAATAGTTCACAATATATTGGAAACAATAAAATGCGAAACTGAATTACCTAAAATAACAAACACATATAGAATTAAAAACAGAAACCCATTAAGTAAAAATCCAGGGATAGTAGTTTCTTTTCAAAACAAAGAAAGTAAGGACAATATTATAACCCAGAAAAGAAAATATGGTATTTTGTACCCAAAAAATATAATTTTTTCTGAAGATAATAAAAACATTGTTTACATTAATGAACAATTGTCACAAAATAATAAACACCTCCTATTCCTGGCAAAATCATCAAGACTAGGTTACAAGTTTATCTGGGCAAAAAATGGTAACATAATGATGAGAAAAGATGAATTTGATCAAATCATCCACATAAGGCAGCCGGAAGACATTCCCTCAGAATAAATAAACAAGTGACCATAATACATGTATAAATACTTCATCATTGTTAAACATGTCTGATGAAAATTTTTTGCATGAAAACTTTATATGTAAAAACACAAGTGAACTAAATAATCATTTTAAAAATGTTAATTTTTCAGTTTTTAATATGAACATACGAAGTTTAAGAAAGCACTTTGATGAACTCTGTGTCCTAATCGAAAGTCTAGATTTTTCTCCTAGTATCATTATTTTAACAGAGACACAGATAAAAGAGGTAATCCCCTATAACCTGCCAGGATATATAACCATTTCATCTAAATGCAAAAATACTGGACACGATGGAATCACTGTATTTATGAATAATTGTCTCATGAAAACTGCTTTCGAGATCTTAGATCTTAAGACAGCAAATGCTATTAAATTAATATTTAATCATAACAATTATAATTATCTGCTAATAGCTATCTATAGATCACCTTCACTAAATGAATCTCTTTTCACTAACGAACTTAATTCGCTTTTAAAAATGACTAACAGAAATAACTTCAACTTTGCAATATTAACCGGTGATATAAATATAAACATTAATGAAAATAACAAACGAACAAACTGTATAAATGAGTACTTAGATTGTTTGTCGTGTGCTGGATATCAGTCTTACATAAACTCACCAACTAGAGAAAATCTGAATAACTCCACGACTCTAGATCACATATTCGTTAAATCACACAAACACTTTAAAACAACATCTTCAACTCTAATAACAAACATAACTGATCATTACCCAACATTTTACCGACACAACATCTTAACTGCAAATTCAAAAGAAAATTCTGTAACAGTTGAAAAAAATAATATTAATTACCTCACATTAAATAATCTACTTCTTTTGGAAAATTGGGACCAAATTCTATCAACATCAAACCCACATTCAGCATTAGAATCGTTTTATAAAACTCTCCAAGAATATATTTCAAAAAGTACATATAAAATTGTTATATCTAAGAGAAAATATAAAAAAATTAAACCTTGGATAACTGTAGGAACTCCTTTGCAACATATTTATAATATATCCCTAAAAGAAGGGTATTTCCCAGAACAATTTAAAATCTCCACTATAATACCAATCCACAAATCGGGTGACACGCACATATTAGACAATTACAGACCTATCTCCTTAGTTTCAAACCTTTCAAAAATATTTGAAAAATGTATCAAAAACAGAGTTATGAAATACCTAGAACAAAACAATATTCTGTCCGAAAATAAATATGGCTTCAGAAGTAAATTAAGCACTGAAGATGCAATATTCGATCTGACAAAAAATTTATACACATCTGTTGATCAAAATAAAAAAAGTCTAGCTATATTTTTAGACTTAAGAAAAGCGTTTGATACTGTAAATCACAATCTACTCATAAACAAAATTAATCAAATAGGTTTCAAAAAAGATGCACTAAAAATTCTCACTAACTATCTCAAAGACAGATTACAAAAAACAAAAATAGGGAACTTTTATAGCACAGAAACAGTGATAAAAAATGGAGTACCACAGGGGACTGTGCTTGGCCCAATTCTGTTTCTAATATATATTAATGATTTATGAAATGTTGTAATCCCTGGTAAAATTGTATCTTACGCTGATGATACAGCAATAATAGTAAATGGAAAATCCTGGCCTGAAACTTTTTTAAATGCAAAAAAATGTATTTCATATGTCTTATCATGGCTAACTTGTAATAGACTTTTCTTAAACTATAATAAAACATTTTATCTAACTTTTTATAAAAACAGTAAAAACAAACCTCCCAATAACCTTAAAATTAGATTACATAATGCTAACTGTAATAAAGTAACATGCACCTCTTGCTTTGAACTTGGAAAAATTGAAAAGATAAAATACTTGGGTATATATATTGACACAAATTTAAACTGGCAACCACAAATAAATAACACTGTTTCTAAATTAAGATATCTGACGTACATATTTTATAGACTTAAGGAAGTACTCAATGTTGACAAATTGAAAATGATTTATTTTTCTCTAGTGCAATCCTCAATTATGTACGGTATATTAGGATGGGGTGGCGCACTAGATACATTTATAAAACCACTACAAATAGTACAAAATCATATTATCAAGGTTATATAATAATAAAAAGAGGACATTTTCGACTGATCAATTGTACAAGGAATCTCAACTATTCAATCTCCGTAAACTGTTTTTACTTCAAAGCCTGAAATATGTCATGAAAAACCAAATAATTTCAAAAATACGAACCCAATATCAACTTTAGAAGAAATCATGTATTTTATACCCCACAAACCAATACCAAACTAATGCAAACTCACAGTAGCTTTATTGGACCTCGCACTTTTAATCTTTTACAAAAAAAAAATTCAAGTAACAACTAAACTAGCGCAATACCAAAAAGAATTAAAGTTGTGGCTGTACAATGCAAATGTTGAAGCATTATTCATTTAATTTTTTCTCTTTTTCTATTTTGTTTCTGTATTGTTTTTATTATTTTATTTTGTGTTCTTTTACTTCATATATATTATCTTACAATCTTTATTTTTACTTTGATTTATTTTTTAATGTGCACCTCTTGCACAATCTTTTAGGCTAACTTTAATTATAATCCTACCGTTTTTCTTTATATGCTTTCTGTAATTTTTAGGTACAAAAATATAGTGAATAAACTTATATTACCCACGCACAGGCTGCGTCTTAGTGGGTTCCCTTTCTTATTATTATAAAACTGTAATGTCAAATGTATAAATTGGGAAAAAATAAAGGAAAAAAAAAAAAAGTTCCGTAACACTAATTGAGCCACTTTGACTTAGCAAGCGGTCTGCTAGCTTGGCGTTTTTCACATTAACTCATATTATATTGACATCAGTTGATGACGCGGTGCTGATTGCTAACAGGATGGAAGATCTACAGTCTCTCGTGTCTAGGATGAACCAAGTATGTATGAAGAATGAGTTGATGATGAATGTAAGTAAGTCTAAAGTAATGGTGTTTGAAATAGAGAGTACGAAAACAGTGTGCAATATAATTGTTGCTGAGGAATACTTGGAGCAGGTGGATGAGTTTGTGTATTTAGGAAATGTGTTCCAGAGCAGTGTTCCGCAAACTTTTTGTGTTCAAGGTACACCTATCAAATCAAGAAATTAAGAAAGGTACACCAAAGAAAAAAGCAATATTTATTTATTACTAAAATCAATATACCTACGAAAAGATGTTTAGTGTGAAATGTGAGCCTGTTTAACTAAGCACAGGCGATCAAAATTTGGACCAATCGTTGATAAGGCTACTCTCATCTCTTCATTGATCGTCCTCAGGCGTTCTCTTTTTTTCGTTTTAATAGTAAAATGAAAATTGAAAATCCCAATTCGCATAAGTAGGTTGTGGCAAATGGAAATATATTTTCAACAGCACGCTTTATAAGCAGTGGATACTCATTTTTTATATGCAGCCAAAAATGTGCTAGCTCTACTTTGGAAATTTTTTAGTTTTAATATCTGATCAGTTTTTAACTCCATGAATTCTTCCTGCTCGTTTATCGGTAAGTGTCCAAGGGAAATATTATCCGAGAGTGGATTTCGTATCCAGTCAATAAGTTGTAGGTCACACTTAGGAAAATAACAGTTCATTTTTTCTGCTAATAGCTCCGAGTGTTTCACTATCAAAGCCTGCACTTTGCTTCTGAATCGGCAGTCATGACATTTAGAAACAATTCATTACTACCATTGACAGCGTGGCTGATCCATAATACCAATTTTGTCCGAAGAAGTTAAAATATAAGGATTCCTGCAATGCATTTTTCTGTTGAGCTCATTTAAATGAGCGAATATGTCCGCCAGATATGCAAGTTTTGCTATCCATTCTTCTTTTTTAAACACAGAAGCAAAATCTGAACCCTAGGCCTCTAAAAACGTCTGGGACTCATTTTTTAGCTCGTGAATCCGAAATAGCATTATTCCGCGAGAAAGCCAACGTACTTCTGTATGAACAGAAGTTACTAATGATCTGATCCCATTTGTTTTCTTATTATCTTCACAATACCTTGATTTTTTCCGCGGCACACCAATTGATCATCGCGATACACCAGTTTGCCGCGGTACACGCTTTGCGGAACACTGTTCTAGAGAGATGGGAAGGCTGACAGAGATATTGAAAGAAAGGCAAATGCAGGTAACTCCATTAATGGAGGACTGAACGCAGTTGGCGCTAACTAAACATTGTCCAAATAAGCGAAGCTAGCAGTCCACAATGGAGTGCTAGTACCTACCCTGATGTATGGAACTGGCAGAGAAAGGATGAACGTAGACTGAATGCTGTAGAAATGAAATCCCTGAGGGGTATGTGTGGTAAAACCATGTATGATCGTGTGAGAAATGTGGAGATCCGCAAAGAGTGCAAGGCTGATGTAAGTGTAATGAGTAAGATTAAGAAAGGGACGCTTAGATGGTTTCGGTATGTAGAGCGAATGAGCAAATAAAATAGTGTAATGAGAATATATGATGCGAATGCGAAAGCTAGCAGAAGTCGGGGACGCCCGAGGAAGACGTGGCACGATCAAGTGAATCAGATACTCGAGTCGGGCCATGTCAAGCAAGAGTCAGAATAATAGAAGAGTATGTGTGAGACGATGTATGAATGTAGTTTATATTGTCTCCCTGGAATGTCACCGACTTCTTCATGTCTACTTCTGAATTGTATATCCTCCCCTTTCTTCATACATTAGCTGAACATTCCCAAATGTGATCATCTGAGTGTCCTATCTTATTCATCGGCCTGCCATTCCTTTGTGATATGCGCACGTCTCAGTGATGTAATCTTTTGATCAACATGTGCCACGTCACTCTCTACATGCCCGAACCATCAACACCAGTATTACCAAGAATGACACCAGAATGATGTGTTTCATCCCTCCCGCAACATTGGGGCCAACAGGTCAGTTTTATTTGAAATGGGTGTAGTTCACATTTCTAGAGATCATATTGTGTTCAGTGTGCTATGCTGTGTTTTAATAAATAAATGTATATGGGAACTGCATTCGTTAGACCTTCTCTTTGGCTCCGACCCGGCGTGAACAAATACTATACTTTCCAGAGTTGCTGGAGCCATTTCAAGCAATGTTTCACCAGGGCGATACTGAGAGTATCTACAGCTCTGCGAGGATTTCTTTAAGGTTAAACGCGACGCTAGTTATATTCTACGTGTTCATAGATGGCGTAATTAATTAATTTGATCAAAATTCGGTTTTTGCAAGGTATTGCTTTACAGTATTAAGACAAATTATATGTTTGCGCCCGCATATACGCAATATGAATAGTTTTGTATCAATATCAATAGTTTTGTCTATATAAAAACTCAATTCTATCGAGAAAGGCATGCAAATACAATATTGGATTGAATAATCGGTACAATATTGTATTTGTATGCATTTCTCGAAAGAATTGAGTTTTTAAACGAACAAAACTATTGATTCATATTCATATTGCGTATATACGGGCGTAAACAAATGATTTTTCTTAATATTGTAAAGAAATACTTTGCAAAAGCGTATTTTAATAAAATTATTTAATTAACGCCATCTATGAACACGTAGAATATAACAAGCGTTGCGTTTAACCTTAAATAGATCCACTTTCTGATCTTTTAAATACACCTTTAGTTACCTTCATTGTCAATATTACTTCATGTATATTAAATATAATTATTATATTTGTGTCTGTGGATTTAATTTGACTGTAATTTTATTTAGTTAGCCAAGTTGTCCAAAGCTGTGGTTCCCAGTCCCAGTCCCAGTGTGTTCCTCTATTCCTGGATATCATCATTGGATACTGATGTATTGAATAGCTTGCTCACCAAGCACTTATGTCGCCTTTGGGGATGCTGTGTGGAAGCTTGACCACCTGCTCCACTCTCACGTGACGCCTGTGCTCCAAAGATTACAATTCCATTTGAGGTGGCTGCCACAGTAACTTACATGACTGTAGTCTTGTATTGGAAAACGGGACTAACAAAGGCACAACTTGCACCAAATACATAAAATGAATACATGTAATAAAAACACATTTCAAGATACACATTTATTGATGAATATGTATTAAAGAAACTACTTACAGGCATTACAACAGTAACAGTAATACATAACAAACATAAGTATAAACAAGTTACAAAGTAAACGGAAAAGAGTTATTACAAACATCAATAATGATGTGGTTTTTTTATTTAATAATACACACTTTATTTATTTATTTATTAACACATTTTACATGAGAATATTAAGAAATATACGTTTTTTATTGCACATAACTGTATTGCTTCATTAACAACATTTTATATTTGTTTAAAGATAAATTGAAGATATCCACTGACTTGATATAATTGTTTCCCTCCATTAGTATTCTGGGCAACGAGGAATACATATAGTAGTTAGCAGTGGCGGCTGGTCGCATAGTGCGTTCGTGTGCAGCACTATCTAAATTGTAATGGCTAAAATTAATTTATAATATCTTACTGAAGACTATAAAATCTATAAAAATCATTTAAAAATATTACTTACAAATACAATGCAATGAATATTGTCAGGGAGAGTGATTTTAATCTCTCCAAGTATAAAGTATGGCCGCTGCGCGGCGCTCGATTCTGCCGTGTGCAGAGATTTGCAAACGGACGAAAATACGTTTTTGTATGTATTTTTTAAAACACTGCGAGCGCGTCAATCTAGCCATTTGTACCAGGGATTAGCTGATTCTCGTGTGACACACGCAGCCGACATAACCCGATCATTGCCGAAGATTACCGATTGATGAACCTTGACCCGAGGTTACACGAATACATCCGAAGTTCGTCGAACTTCATCGATAGTGGACAATAGATCACAGATTAGATAGTTGATTTATGTCACAGATCAGCTAGCGTCGTTATCGCGAGCCGTGACGTAATTATTGTCATTGTTTTGGTATTGATTTATCGAGTAATTTGATCAAGCTAAATACTGAACTTAATCCTTTTAATTTGTAACTTTATAAGAAATAAAAATGAGTGTAATCAGTGTCGAATATATAAGAAATAATAACAGTTTGTTTGAAAATAAATTATTAATTATAATATTAATTGAAAAATGCATTCAGACAGTTCGTGATTCCATAGACCGAACAGGTGAGCCCAAAGCAAAAAGAAATAAAACGGTGAACTATGCAACTTGCATCGAAGTATGTGATATTATCTTACAACAGATCAAAGACAGATTCGAGTTTACCAACCATTTATTAGCATCAAAATTATTTGATTGTGAACACTTTACTCAATATAAAGAAAACTTCCCTCAAAGTGATTTCAATGAAACAGTGAACACGTACATCTTTTTAGATAAATTTAAATTGATAAATGTGCTATATATGGGAGAGATGATTTCTCTAACGCCGATGGTGCAGTGGCAATCTTGCAACTTTTTTATAAAAATAATTTAGTCGAGTCGTTTTCGGAGTGTGTGAAGCTTTTAAAAATAATATGTACATGTACATATTATTTTTAAAAGCTTCACACACTCCGAAAAGGACTATACTTATGACATCTGTGGAAAGCGAAATGTGTTTTTCTACCCTAAAACGAATTAAATAATTCTTGCAAAAAACGATGAGTCAAGACCGTTTGAATGCTTCATCTGTACCTACTTAGTATTGAAAAATAATTTTTGCAAACAATCCCAAATTTCACTTCAAAAGTGATAGAAGTTTTTGCTCTTCACAAAAAACGTAGAATAGACCTTATCTACAAATAAGGTAGGTGGAATAAATATTTTTACCCATCTTTTTGTCATATTGTTTTTATTTTGGATTGTCAGTGAACCACCACCTTTTTAGGGCAGCGGCCGCCACTGGTAGTTAGTCCCAGAATTTCTGCACTGAAATAAATCCTGACTTCTAGTATTACGTTGTGGAATCCGAAAGCTTATCAATTCTAGCAATACCGGACTATCAACTAAATAATTTAGAATTTTATATAGAAATACCAAGTCAGTGAAAATTCTTCAGTCTGACAATTTGAGCATATTCATATATTATGTTCAACATAATTGCTGGAATACCCATTTTAAAATTTATAAAACGTAAGAATTTGTTTTGTATTTTTTCAACAGCTTGTACATGTATATTATAATGTGGGTTCCAGGCAGGAGAATTGTACCCAAGTTGACTTCTTATTGACTTGAAAAAAAAATTATGAAAATATAAATAACAATTTGAAAAGTCTTGGAATAATATATAATTGTAAGTTAATACAAATGAATTGTTTCAGTGCGCCAAGTCTTCAGTAAGTTCACCAATTGTTTGTTTTGGCACAGTTTTTAATTTCAGCAGGTAAATATTAAAGCAGGTAAATATTAATTATTAGGCAGATATTAAAACAACTGGGAATCATATAGTTTTACGTTCTTTGTCCATATTTATTTGTATGCTTGGGTACAATTAGTACTTCATCAAAGTTAAAACGAGCATATGTATTGTGTTATGTCCTGTTTATTTATGTGCTGAAATATAATTTTGTACCACAGAATTGCTCTCACTGAAAGAATTTTGAGACTGATAGAAATGTGGAATATTATACTTTTCTTTGTTTAAAATTTTTTCAGCTAATAATTTAACCAATGAATTTTGCACGGATTGAACATGGTCGATATTAGTTTTACAGGAAAATCCCCAAGTTGTTATTCCATACCTTATAACTTATAACAGATTCAACTAGAGATAAATAAATTATTCGAAGTGTGAAGATTGGAACAAAAAAAAATTGTTTATGAAAACTGCTTTCAATTGATCTTAGTTGTTGTTTATTTTTATATCTATCTTGAAAAAGTAATCAATATTGATTGACGCCTAAATAAACATATTATATTCTTTAACTAGTTCCATATTTTCACATGTACACATTGCAGGAATACCATTGTGTAGGCAATCTGAGGTATGGGTCTTTATTTCTGGTGTAATATATACCTTAACATTAGGGGATTTTATTTGTAACAATTAAGTTTTTTTGGCATTTATGATTAAGCCAGAGTCATAAGACCATTTTAAGAGTTCAATGTAGTCTTTTTGTATAAGGTCTATACAAGTTTGCAAATCACTGCTAGAAATCACTAAAGCAGAATCATCCGCATATACAAAGTGCTTTACATGTCTAAAAATGTATTTAATAAAAGATACATAAATAATGTACAGAATTGGACCCAATAAAGAACCCTGAGGAACGCCGGCTAAAGCTTTTTTTTTTGCTTGAAGAGTTTGAGAGTTTTAATTTCATGCATCGGTTGTTTAAGTAATTTTCAAAAAGTTTTACTAGTTTTCCTCTTATTCCTATAATTTCTAGTATTTGAAGTAATTTACCATGGTCAATAGTATGAAAGGCTTTTGAGTAATCTATGAATAAGACTATTTACAGTTTAATTCATCATTTATCATGTTTGCAAATGTTTGAAGCAGCAATTCTGTATTCTTTTGAAACGATTAGTATATATTATAGAAACGATTAGTAATTTCCTAGTGATGGTAAGACACTAATTGGTCTGTAGTTACCCAATACAGAATAAATATATAGGTCTTATAATACTACATTTTAAGTGATGGGGAATTGACATAAGATTCTATTTATAAAATGGGTTATCTAAGATTAAAATATGTTTTTTAATATCTTTCATCCTGATATTATCAATTCCTGGAGAAGAACTCTTCATTTAATACTTTCTATATCCGCCGCTGTTGGCCTCGGTTGCTTTGAGGCATCTTTTCTGGTTCAAATTCAATTGGTTGCAAGAATATCATTATCAAGAATTCAACGGCCGATTTAGCCATTTGAGAAGTGTCTGTTGTGTTTGCATTACAGAGACTATACTGTTACTGAAACTAAATGTAAGTTATTAAATACAATTTGCCTCAATAATAATATTCACATCAGATGTAGGATAGGTACTCTTATAAAGATACAGATCCATTCATGTATTGAACAAATACAAATAAACAACATAAATCAATAAATAGGAAATTAATTTTCATATAACAATAGTATCAACAGAAGGGGGACTAATATAATACATTTAATTATGAATATAAAACACCTGTTGTCTGTGTCTGTGTCTGTGCTTTACCTACATGTACATCAAATGTAATATGTCTCGCCGACCAATAATACTTGTGTGTTTTGCTTGCTCAAATAACGCATCCATGCCAAGTACTTATAACTAATGGCCTTATAACAAGGGTTCTTACGTCTGTTTGAATTCAATTGTTTCAACTTATTAAGTCGTGTCGCGGTCTCTCAGCGAACACAAACAGTGTTAATCACGGTGCGATCATTCAAATCAATAAAAGTGAAAGAAAACAACAAGAAACGCTCAAATTACCTCACGATGGTGAAGTGCAAGAAATATGTCGCCAAGGACAGTGAATTATACAGCGACTGTGGTTTCCACAAATTGCCAAAACATCGTCATTCCTGTAGGTAAGGAATGGATTTGTGCTAACTGCGATGCGGACAGCGGACCGAGATAATAATGCAAATATAAACATCGCCATTCCTGTATGAAAGGAATGGATTTGTGCTAACTGCGATGCGGACAGCGGACCGAGATAATAATGCAAATATAAACATCGCCATTCCTGTATGTAAGGAATTGATTTGTGCTTACTGCGATGCGGACAGCGGACCGAGATAATAATGCAAATATAAACATCGCCATTCCTGTATGTAAGGAATGGATTTGTGCTAACTGCGATGCGGACAGCGGACCGAGATAATAATGCAAATATAAACATCGCCATTCCTGTATGTAAGGAATGGATTTGTGCTAACTGCGATGCGGACAGCGGACCGAGATAATAATGCAAATATAAACATCGCCATTCCTGTATGTAAGGAATTGATTTGTGCTTACTGCGATGCGGACAGCGGACCGAGATAATAATGCAAATATAAACATCGCCATTCCTGTAGGTAAGGAATGGATTTGTGCTAACTGCGATGCGGACAGCGGACCGAGATAATAATGCAAATATAAACATCGCCATTCCTGTATGTAAGGAATGGATTTGTGCTAACTGCGATGCGGACAGCGGACCGAGATAATAATGCAAATATAAACATCGCCATTCCTGTATGTAAGGAATTGATTTGTGCTTACTGCGATGCGGACAGCGGACCGAGATAATAATGCAAATATAAACATCGCCATTCCTGTAGGTAAGGAATGGATTTGTGCTAACTGCGATGCGGACAGCGGACCGAGATAATAATGCAAATATAAACATCGCCATTCCTGTATGTAAGGAATGGATTTGTGCTAACTGCGATGCGGACAGCGGACCGAGATAATAATGCAAATATAAACATCGCCATTCCTGTATGTAAGGAATTGATTTGTGCTTACTGCGATGCGGACAGCGGACCGAGATAATAATGCAAATATAAACATCGCCATTCCTGTAGGTAAGGAATGGATTTGTGCTAACTGCGATGCGGACAGCGGACCGAGATAATAATGCAAATATAAACATCGCCATTCCTGTATGTAAGGAATGGATTTGTGCTAACTGCGATGCGGACAGCGGACCGAGATAATAATGCAAATATAAACATCGCCATTCCTGTATGTAAGGAATTGATTTGTGCTTACTGCGATGCGGACAGCGGACCGAGATAATAATGCAAATATAAACATCGCCATTCCTGTAGGTAAGGAATGGATTTGTGCTAACTGCGATGCGGACAGCGGACCGAGATAATAATGCAAATATAAACATCGCCATTCCTGTATGTAAGGAATTGATTTGTGCTTACTGCGATGCGGACAGCGGACCGAGATAATAATGCAAATATAAACATCGCCATTCCTGTAGGTAAGGAATGGATTTGTGCTAACTGCGATGCGGACAGCGGACCGAGATAATAATGCAAATATAAACATCGCCATTCCTGTATGTAAGGAATGGATTTGTGCTAACTGCGATGCGGACAGCGGACCGAGATAATAATGCAAATATAAACATCGCCATTCCTGTATGTAAGGAATTGATTTGTGCTTACTGCGATGCGGACAGCGGACCGAGATAATAATGCAAATATAAACATCGCCATTCCTGTAGGTAAGGAATGGATTTGTGCTAACTGCGATGCGGACAGCGGACCGAGATAATAATGCAAATATAAACATCGCCATTCCTGTATGTAAGGAATTGATTTGTGCTTACTGCGATGCGGACAAAGGACCGAGATAATAATGCAAATATAAACATCGCCATTCCTGTAGGTAAGGAATGGATTTGTGCTAACTGCGATGCGGACAGCGGACCGAGATAATAATGCAAATATAAACATCGCCATTCCTGTATGTAAGGAATGGATTTGTGCTAACTGCGATGCGGACAGCGGACCGAGATAATAATGCAAATATAAACATCGCCATTCCTGTATGTAAGGAATTGATTTGTGCTTACTGCGATGCGGACAGCGGACCGAGATAATAATGCAAATATAAACATCGCCATTCCTGTAGGTAAGGAATGGATTTGTGCTAACTGCGATGCGGACAGCGGACCGAGATAATAATGCAAATATAAACATCGCCATTCCTGTATGTAAGGAATGGATTTGTGCTAACTGCGATGCGGACAGCGGACCGAGATAATAATGCAAATATAAACATCGCCATTCCTGTATGTAAGGAATGGATTTGTGCTAACTGCGATGCGGACAGCGGACCGAGATAATAATGCAAATATAAACATCGCCATTCCTGTATGTAAGGAATGGATTTGTGCTAACTGCGATGCGGACAGCGGACCGAGATAATAATGCAAATATAAACATCGCCATTCCTGTATGTAAGGAATTGATTTGTGCTTACTGCGATGCGGACAGCGGACCGAGATAATAATGCAAATATAAACATCGCCATTCCTGTAGGTAAGGAATGGATTTGTGCTAACTGCGATGCGGACAGCGGACCGAGATAATAATGCAAATATAAACATCGCCATTCCTGTATGTAAGGAATGGATTTGTGCTAACTGCGATGCGGACAGCGGACCGAGATAATAATGCAAATATAAACATCGCCATTCCTGTATGTAAGGAATTGATTTGTGCTTACTGCGATGCGGACAGCGGACCGAGATAATAATGCAAATATAAACATCGCCATTCCTGTAGGTAAGGAATGGATTTGTGCTAACTGCGATGCGGACAGCGGACCGAGATAATAATGCAAATATAAACATCGCCATTCCTGTATGTAAGGAATGGATTTGTGCTAACTGCGATGCGGACAGCGGACCGAGATAATAATGCAAATATAAACATCGCCATTCCTGTATGTAAGGAATTGATTTGTGCTTACTGCGATGCGGACAGCGGACCGAGATAATAATGCAAATATAAACATCGCCATTCCTGTAGGTAAGGAATGGATTTGTGCTAACTGCGATGCGGACAGCGGACCGAGATAATAATGCAAATATAAACATCGCCATTCCTGTATGTAAGGAATGGATTTGTGCTAACTGCGATGCGGACAGCGGACCGAGATAATAATGCAAATATAAACATCGCCATTCCTGTAGGTAAGGAATGGATTTGTGCTAACTGCGATGCGGACAGCGGACCGAGATAATAATGCAAATATAAACATCGCCATTCCTGTATGTAAGGAATGGATTTGTGCTAACTGCGATGCGGACAGCGGACCGAGATAATAATGCAAATATAAACATCGCCATTCCTGTATGTAAGGAATGGATTTGTGCTAACTGCGATGCGGACAGCGGACCGAGATAATAATGCAAATATAAACATCGCCATTCCTGTATGTAAGGAATGGATTTGTGCTAACTGCGATGCGGACAGCGGACCGAGATAATAATGCAAATATAAACATCGCCATTCCTGTATGTAAGGAATTGATTTGTGCTTACTGCGATGCGGACAGCGGACCGAGATAATAATGCAAATATAAACATCGCCATTCCTGTAGGTAAGGAATGGATTTGTGCTAACTGCGATGCGGACAGCGGACCGAGATAATAATGCAAATATAAACATCGCCATTCCTGTATGTAAGGAATGGATTTGTGCTAACTGCGATGCGGACAGCGGACCGAGATAATAATGCAAATATAAACATCGCCATTCCTGTATGTAAGGAATTGATTTGTGCTTACTGCGATGCGGACAGCGGACCGAGATAATAATGCAAATATAAACATCGCCATTCCTGTAGGTAAGGAATGGATTTGTGCTAACTGCGATGCGGACAGCGGACCGAGATAATAATGCAAATATAAACATCGCCATTCCTGTATGTAAGGAATGGATTTGTGCTAACTGCGATGCGGACAGCGGACCGAGATAATAATGCAAATATAAACATCGCCATTCCTGTATGTAAGGAATTGATTTGTGCTTACTGCGATGCGGACAGCGGACCGAGATAATAATGCAAATATAAACATCGCCATTCCTGTAGGTAAGGAATGGATTTGTGCTAACTGCGATGCGGACAGCGGACCGAGATAATAATGCAAATATAAACATCGCCATTCCTGTATGTAAGGAATGGATTTGTGCTAACTGCGATGCGGACAGCGGACCGAGATAATAATGCAAATATAAACATCGCCATTCCTGTATGTAAGGAATTGATTTGTGCTTACTGCGATGCGGACAGCGGACCGAGATAATAATGCAAATATAAACATCGCCATTCCTGTAGGTAAGGAATGGATTTGTGCTAACTGCGATGCGGACAGCGGACCGAGATAATAATGCAAATATAAACATCGCCATTCCTGTATGTAAGGAATGGATTTGTGCTAACTGCGATGCGGACAGCGGACCGAGATAATAATGCAAATATAAACATCGCCATTCCTGTATGTAAGGAATGGATTTGTGCTAACTGCGATGCGGACAGCGGACCGAGATAATAATGCAAATATAAACATCGCCATTCCTGTATGTAAGGAATTGATTTGTGCTTACTGCGATGCGGACAGCGGACCGAGATAATAATGCAAATATAAACATCGCCATTCCTGTAGGTAAGGAATGGATTTGTGCTAACTGCGATGCGGACAGCGGACCGAGATAATAATGCAAATATAAACATCAGTGCCGGCAACGGCGGAGCACAAGACTCGCAGCAAGAAAATATTACCGAAATGAAGCAAATTCTAAATTAACATTATAAGACATGGAGACACTCGCGCAGTCGACTTATCTAACAAATAGGATGAACTGGTGTCACTACATATAAATTTAGGGAAAAAAAACTAAAAGAAAATAAACTTAACGAAGTAATGAACTAAAATACCTAGAATACCGGATACAAGAGATCGAACAAGCGGAAAAAAATTGTAACATTTGGTCTTGAGTTGAAAAAAGGCGAAAATATTGGAAAAACCGTCAAAATAATGGCATAGAAATTGAACGTAAATAATGAAAACATTGAAAAGGTGTCGAGACTTTACGAAAGAACAAACTCCAAAGCAGCAAACGTAATTATTAAATGGAGACGAATGGAAAACTCCACTGACGAACAATGACAAAATGGAAATAACGGCAGAATATGAAAAGTGATATAAACGAATATATTTAATATAAAAATAAATAACAAAACACGTTTCAAGTCTATTTGATCAGTTATTAAATCCACGCCATGGAAGATTCAACACTATTTTAAACACATATAATTATCAACCAAATGTATTTTTGTTGTTTGTTTTTGGGGTGTTATGCCGTGTTGCGCTAACTCCTTCTTTAGCCGACGTTTCGGACAGCGTTGCAGTGTCCATCATCAGGGCAGATCCGGTAGATCCGAAGATGTGTGATCTACCGGATCTGCCCTGATGATGGACACTGCAACGCTGTCCGAAACGTCGGCTAAAAAAGGAGTTAGCGCAACACGGCATAACACCCCAAAAACAAACAACAAAAATGCTTTTGGCCGTGAGAATCTAAAAACTTACCTAACCAAATGTATTGTTCTATGGTGACATTAACATTAACATATTGGATAGTAAAAAGATTGTAATTACAGAATATCTAAATGTATGACTACCATAACACGGGCATTAGCCTAGTATGACTACCATAACACAAGCATTAGCCTAGTATGGTAGTTAAAAATTGTAATGTTTAAAATAAAATCTGTAAAATATTAGAAAAAAAATATGTTATTCTTCTTCAAATTCGAAATTCGGATATTTTACTTTAAATTCGGATAAATAGTCCTCTATTTGACTTTCTCTAACGGTTGCTCCTTTATTTACTAAAGCCTCCACTATAGACCATCTACCCCACCAAACAGCCTCACTAAGACATTTACCACCATCCGCATTAACATCCACTCCCCTCTCTATCAGCAGCTGCACCGTATCCAGGTTCCCATACCGCGATGCCACAGTTAGTGCGTTCTCTCCCGCACTGTCTACCCTGTGAGGGTTCGCCCCCTGCTGCAGGAGGTATTCTGCTACATCGAAAGATTCCCCTTCTACCGCGACATGTAGTGCAGTCTTACCCCACCTATCTGTATAGTTGATGTCAGCACCCTTTTCAACGAGATACTTTACAGTTGGTAAGTCTCCCCCCCAGGCCGCAAGCATCAAAGCAGACTCGTATTCATCTCCCGTATGAATGTCTGCTCCACGCTCCACTAAGTACTTTACAATATCCAGTTTACCCCACTCAGCAGCTATATGTAAAGGAGTTTTTCCCCAGTCATCCCCCCGTGCCATCCATTCAGTAAAGGGAACAACAGTTTGCTCCTCGAGTAGTTTAACCATATCGAGGCGGCCCTTATCTGCAGCAAGGTGAAGGGCAGTTTCCGTATCTGACCAATTACCGCTTATAGTCAATAGTAAACAATAACGTTCAACATTATTTTCTAATTCCTCTAACAATATCTTTTTAACTAATTCAATATTATTTTTTATAACAGCCTCTCTTAATGGTGCAATTTCAGATTTAACTTTTTTTACTCTATTAAGTGTTCCTGACATACAACTTGAGGTAATAACTTGACAAAATAAATTAATAACAATGCGTTCTATCTCGATTTCTTCATTGAAGTTATAAAAAAATATATTTTTTAAAAATAACTTTACCACAGTTTCATGAGAATTTTCAATATCCGGATTAAATACATCTGTTTTCAGAATTTCAACATTGTTTGCAAAATCTTGGTTTAATAAACTTGCAAAAAAGATCTGTTCCTTATTTTTATCAGAACAATTTTTGGTACAGTGTAATAAAATATTTGTTGTTATTTCGTCCAATACTAACTTATCTCCACTCGTATCACGTAGTTTAGGTTTCTCCAACAAATTCAGTGCTGTATTGCAATTAAAGTCATATTGTAACGGACGTAGTTGACCACATTATTCAATTTTATAAAATTTGTTTTACTTTTATAAAATGTGCCTACCCCACGCCACTGGTGAAATCACCACTCCCCGCCACTGGTCATTTTGTCCAATTTTCGGCCCAGGCGGCTTGAAAACTTTGACCCCGAATGGCATCGATACCGTACCGCCCGCTTACCTGCCGCGTGGATCGATGTTCAACATTTTTTCTATGTAAAAATTACTAGGAAAAATCAATTTTTAAATATTGCAAATGTTTATATTTTACTTGTTCATCCCCTCGGCGGTAGTCAAATAAACACTATTTTCTATATACTACCGCTGAGGAGATATTAAAAAAGCTGTTTTTCACACATATGTATAACCATTTTTTGAACAATATTTTTTACCTTTTTTGCGTGTACAAAAATCCAGGAACCTCGTAGCATAGTGAATCTTATCTCTTTCTGAGCGCTATGTTACGGGGGACCTGGGAAAAATACTAACTTAACATGTTTTACAAATTTGATCGCTTTGAGATCATATTTACACATTTATTTACAAACTTTTCTTATTTTTTGTCGTATCTTGGCAAACAAAAAATCTAGTTGTCAAGATACACATTCTCATAACTACTATGCATTTAAACTATGTAATTGTCATTCATGTAAGCCTTCAAAATCTTTTCTAACTCGCAAATTTAAGCGACCACCTTCGACTGTGCTACCGGCAAAATGAATATGCGACATTTTGCCGGGGCTTATAAACTCATAACTAGCGCGGGTACAATCCCCCACCACTTTTGGGCTCCCAGCCCAATGTCGGGCGCGAGTCATGCTAATTGAATATAAGCAGCCACATAATTGAAAATAAATTAGTTCATCTTTACCACCGAAACCAAGCGGTCCCAAAAATGATGTATCAAACTATCGACCAATTAGTATTTCAACTACACTATCAAAAATATTAGAAAAAGTTATAAAAAAACAAATGCTTACATTTTTGGATTCTAATAAAATATTATCATCTACGCAGTATGGTTTTAGGGTAAACCTGGGTACTGGTGACGCTATAGCTAATGTAACAAATACAATTATTAGAAAATTGGATGAAAGCAAAAAATGCCTAGCAGTTTTCATTGATTTTCAAAAAGCTTTCGATACCATTGACCACGAAATACTGTATTTAAAACTAAAAAAAAATGGAATAACCGAAACAACCCTAAACTTACTTAGAAGTTACTTAACGGGAAGAGAACAATTTGTACAAATTGGTAAAAGAAGGAGCAAAACTCTACCAATTAAGTACGGTGTCCCCCAGGGAAGCGTATTAGGACCTATACTATTTCTAATTTACATAAATGACCTTATGAATCTTCCCATCAAAGGAAACATAATGAGCTTTGCAGATGACACTGTAATTATATTCCATGAACATGATTGGACAAGCACATATAAGGAGGCTGAACATGGCCTAACTGTTCTTCAAAACTGGCTTAAAGCAAACTCCCTTACATTAAATGTGAATAAAACCTAATATTTAATTTTCTCCAAAAACAAAAGAGGACAACCAATGAATGAGCATATACTCAAACTACATGAATGTCAAAAAAAATTTCCTCAATGTTCCTGCTCGATTATAACTCAAACCAAAAGCATAAAATATCTTGGTATTGAAATTGACGATAAACTACATTGAGATTCACACATTGATCGAACTTCAAAAAAGTTAACTAAACTCATTTGTCAGCTAAAGATTTAAAGAGAGTTTACTATGCTTTATGCCACTCCAAATTGGAATATGGAATAATAGGATGGGGCTCAGCAGTATCAAAACATATAAAACAGCTGAAGGTAACTCAGAATTGCATCATAAAGACCATACTAAAGGTTCCCATAAGGACGTCAACAACAGAAATTTTTAAACAATTTGACGTTCCAAGCATACAGAAAATCTATGCCAAAAACATTTTGGTACAAAACCTCAAAAATAATTCTCAGGAAAATACCTCACATACTCATAAAACCAGAGCCAAGCAAACAAAGATACTAACTATACCAAAGTGTAACTCTACCTTTGGACAAAGAAGCTCTGAATTTTTAGCAGTAAAGGTATATAACAAACTCCCACTTAGTATCAAACAAATCAAAACAGAAAACAACTGCATTAAGAACATTCAATCTTGGCTTAAGGAATTACCGGAAAAAGAACTTACTAGCATATTTAAAACATCGTCGTAGAAGTTTCTGGAAACCCTTACCCAAAACATGGAGTCATACCATAGAAGTCGCTGAATAACTTATCCAAAACCTAGTCCCCCTCAGCACAGGATCTCCCAGTGAGGAGGACTATGAATATAATCAACATCTATTTTTTATATATATATTCTTATAAAAAATTTAAAAAAATGTATAATATAGCTACTAAATAAAAAAATAAAAATAAAAAAAATCTACAAGTGACTCCTGCCCAACATCTGCCTCACCTCGCCAAGTCTTCTGCTCCAAGATCTTCTGGTGTTACCTCTTCAAGACCAGCCGGCCCTCCTCTGGAAAACCGCCAACGCCAGAAGCGAGCAGAGACGACAGCACACCCAGTGCCCAACATTCACCAAGCCTGGGTGCGGGAGGCAGATTTCATCATCAAATATACTACTATCATCATCATCGGCCGTAAAGGATCATTCTCATCGGTTGAAGACACGGTTTGGACCCGGCGCCTAAATCTACAGTCTTGTGCGGACTCCCGTCCAGAACAAGTGGTCCTTCGAGCCGGATCCTCACACGCCTTCAACCAAGATGTCTCCAACCTTACGGTCGAGCCGGATCCAAGACGATGGATCCTCAACACCATCTGCAGATGCCCTGGACGCTGGGTCTCAGGCCACGGCTGTGGTTCACGTCACGCCTGACGTAACCCCCATGCCCACGCCCAGCACTACTCCTGACATGGCACCACCTGCACACCATGACTCACCGCCCTCCATATCTCAAGAGGATGCGATGGAGTCATTGCGACAACAGCTTCCCAGTCAAACCGAGCACATTGAGAGACTTAAAGCAGCTCTTCAATCAGCTCCAACAGCAGCAGCCCCTGCCCCTCCTGGACCTTCGAAGCTCCTGGAGAGGTCACCACCATCATGGACGCAGCCCGGCCAATCGAGCCCGGTGCCTCTGATGGACCAGAGGTACGAGGAACCAGCAGCAGCAGCGCCTGCCCGCTCTGGACCCGTACTCCTGCCCAAGGAGGACCCTGGCGCTTCCAAGGGTACAGCCCTGGATGGGTGCAGCCCGGCCAACCGAACCCGGTGCCTCTGGTGGACCAGAGGTACACAGCAGCGGCGCAGCCAAGGCCAGCCGGTCCCCCGCCCTCGTCACCCTGGCCCAATTCATGATGAAAGGCACCCTCAGTAGAGGAAGAAATCCTTTCATCAGAATGGGACCCTCCACTATTCAATTTGCAGACTCTGTCAAATATCTTGGTGTAACACTAGATCGATCGTCTTCCTTTTTAACTCATGTTAAAGAGGTCTCCAGCAAGGCCCAGGCCCTCTTCTTGAAACTGAGAAGAATCTCTACAGCTGAGTGGGGGTTGCGATCCCCAGCGCTGCGACTACTTTATAGGGGTACATACGTGGCGCAAGTCTCGTATGCTGCCTCTGTGTGGGAGCACCGTTTGGGGAATTCGCTTATACTCTCGGCTCTCAAGAGGGGTCAGCGAACCCCCTTGCTGGCGCTCTCCGGTGCTTATAGAACCGTTGCTTCAGACGCTTTGCCCGTGTTGGCCGGTATTTTGCCAATCGATCTAGAAATTAGGGAGGTTTTAACGAAGAAAAAGTTGACCAGGGGACTCCCCGCTACCCATCTCGGCGTAACTCTTACGCCAGGCGGTGTCGGGACTCTTCCTGGACTGCTTAGACAAATGAGTGATTTGTCACTCAACGAGTGGCAATCTCGCTGGGATAGGTCGAATATGGGAAGATGGACTTTCTCCTTCTTCCCATCAGTTAAAATCAGAATGGAAGGAGCCCACATTAAATTGGATCATCACATGACCCAAATTTTGTCAGGACATGGTGATTTCAGGGGGAGACTACATAGACTCTCCCTGTCCCCACATCCAAACTGCGCGTGTGGTAGTTCTGATCAAACCGCTGAGCACATTTTGTGGCACTGTGAGATTATGATGGATGCAAGAGATGAATTATTGGCCGGTTTGGAAGTAACAACGAGACCGGTTTGGAACTCCGATCTCGTCTCGAACAAAGTGAATTTCGAGTGTCTGAGGAAGTATACAAAGATCTGGGTTGAGAGATGGTCTGATCTTAGAGTCGAGTACTAGACTAAAATCGATAGCTTTAACGCCAGGTGTTGCTCCTGGACACAATGGACTACGAGACAATTGTTTTCATGTACATATTTATAACTGTTTTTTTTTCTTTTTCTTTCTGTTTATTTACTGTATTAATTAGCATTCTACAAATTTTCTGTTCCTGATTATACTAATGTTTATTATTTGCATCTAATGTTTACTTTCTATCTCTTATTGCAGGTTATTTTGGATATTTTGTAACAGACTGATTCTGCTTATAATTTTTTTAAGATTTTCTTTTATTTTTATACACTGCTTTGTATCTTGTTCTTTCTTTTCTACTATAGAGTGACCTGCTTGCTGGTAGTAGCACTGAACTTATATTTTTCTTGTGTCAGTCCGGCGTACCCCAACTCTGGGGTGACAGAAGACCTCGTCCGTGCATATCAAACTTCAAGATCAAATCACGATGAGGGATCTGTGTCATCGTCTGCTCGCAGCGCCTCCCCTGAGGTCAGGAACTGGACTGAGGATGGGCCGAACGTGGATTGGCGACCTTCCGCCCTGCCTCCAGGTATTCCGACGCTTTCTCCTCATGGTCTTCGGGATATTCCCAACCCCAACTCACACTTCTCGTCGAGGCACAACCGGTTTCCTGGCTTAGGGGCGCGGAACCTGATTCTCGTGAAGCCAATCCAACGCCCAGCTTTCTCTCCCTAGGTCTGCCTGTTAGTGGGTATCGACACCCCCTTCACCACAGAAAGAGGCGCATACTTTACCATTTTTCTTTTTTGTTCTCTTTGTAGGTGGCTGTGTATTATTTTAATTCTTCTCTACCTATTGTTGACATTTTGTAAATGTGTTTTTATTATATTAACCAAGTAGAATAGAACTTACTAAAATTATTAAAACACAGCACTTGCATACTGCGAATAACATCGTATGCATGGACATTTTGGAGGTCTTGTTTTGAAATTTTAAATGTAGATTCGTTTTTTAAAAAATTAGCGTCCTTGCGAGAGCTCTGAAGGGGTACCATCAGTACCTAAAACAGGGCGGGGAAGTGGTGGGCCTCCTCCAAAATGGCCCAATTCAGGGTGGCCAAACACGATGCAGCCTGGACCCTCTGGCCCCGTACCGCCCGCCCCTCTGATAGAACAGAGGCAAGCCGTACCTGAAGTGCCAGCCGGACCTGTACCTTTGGTGGACCAGAGGTACGCATCACGAGCGCAGCAAGAGCCAGCAGGCCCTGCGCAACCAGCACCCTGGACCGTTCAGGGATGCCCAGTACTGGTGCAGCCTGGACCTCATGACCCTGTGCTGCCCGTACCTCTGCCCCACCCGGGGTACCCAGCGCCGATGCCAGGATCACCTGCCGGACTGCTGGAGCAGTGGGACGTGCCATGGACACAGCCTGGACCACCTGGACCATCTGGACCATCTGGACATGTGCCGCCCGTACCACTGCGCGAACAGGAGTATGGCGTGCCGGCACGGCCAGATGGCCCGCCCACAGCCAGTACCAGCTCCATGCCGAGATTCCCGCCCCAACCTACGGCGGATGAAACGGCCCAACATACCAGAGCCTGGGTTCAGCATGATGGCAGTCCCATGGCTCAGCTGGCCTCCGCCCTGACAGAAGCCATCAGAGCTTCAAGGGCTCAGGACAGCCCCCATCCCACAATCGAGGACGATCCACGAATGGCGGCCCTTATTGCCAGACAATCAATGGCCAAGGACCTGCCTCCATTCTCTGGAGATCCACTGGAGTGGCCCACCTGGAGGGCACAGTTTAACCAGTCTACCTCCACATGTCGGATGACCTCCAGCGAAAACTTGATCGGCCTACAGCGGGCCCTCAAGGGGAAAGCCCGAGAAGCCGTCGGCCCCCTTCTGATGGACCCTGCTCAGGTTCCGGAGATCCTGGCAGTCCTGGAGCAGAGATTTGGAGGGACTACTTCACTCGCTGCTCTGATGCTGGACAAAGTGAAGAAGCTGCCCCACCTCACAATTGAGGCCTCTCTGGAGGACATCGCAGACTTCTCTGGCACAGTTCAAAACCTGGTGGCATCACTCCGCTCCCTCAACAACGATGGCTATCTGACGAATCCAGCGCTGCTCAGTGACATCGCGGGGAAGATGCCGCCCACCTTGCGGTTGGCGTGGCTGATGGAAGTGCGGCACTACGAGGCCTCCGCTACCATTTGCCAGTTTGCCGCCTTCCTGAAAACCGTCGCGAACGCCATCCCAAAGTCCGGTTTGGTTGACCCCGCGAGGTCCCGCCCACGCCGTGAACACATGCTCGCGACAACGGAACAGTTTTCGCGCAAAAACGGTGCTAAAAAACGTGATACCTGTGAAAGTTTCATAAATACGTCTGCCGCGTCAGAAAAGTTTTCGCGAAAAAACAATTCGAACAAAAGTGACACTTGTGACAACAGTTTAAACACGTCTGCCGCGTCAGAACGGTTTTTATCGCGGGAAAACAATATTTATAACAACAATTCTAGTGAAAAACAACAGTTCGCGAAAATTAATCGAAAGCCCCAAATTTTGTCTGGTAATAATCGAATGCCCCAAATTTTGTCTGGTAATAATCGAGAAAATAATCGAAGCGGGGAAAAAGTGCAAAACAGTTACGGTGAAGTTCGCGAGTTCGATAACCGCGCCGGGTGTGTTCAGTGCGGTGAAAATGGCCACCAACTTAGCGAATGTCTCACTTTCGCCGCGAAAGACATAAAATCCCGTTTTGTGACAGTTAAAAGTGCCGGATTGTGCCGAGAATTCCTCAATGGCAAACATTTTACTAAATATTGCAAAGTTAGTGACTGGTGCGGCGTGGGAGAGTGCAGATACCCCCACCACCGACTTCTTCACAACCCGAACTATCGTGAAAATAACAATACAGTGGCAGACGTTCACAATATGTGACGCCACACCAAAAGTGCCGTGTTAAAAGTGGTGGGGGTCATATTGTCGGGCCCCAAGCGACAGATTAAAACCTTTGCGCTTCTGGACGAGGGCTCAACTGTCACCCTTATTGATGCCACCACAGCACAGAAAATCGGCACAACCGGACCTACCCGTGAGCTACGGCTACACGGAGCAAAAAACATGTGCTCATCAGAAATGACGTCCCGCCGCGTGCCAATTACTCTACGCGGCGCCGGAATCTCTGATGAGTACGTCATCAAAGTCAACACCGTCCAGCAGCTCAGCCTCCCTGAACAGAGGGTCCACGGCCGCTACATCACCCCCACACTTCTCATCGGGCAAGACAATGTACACCTTATTGTCTCGAGGGAAGTGCGCGACGTTCGTGACTCTACGCGAATATTGTCACGGACGGCGTTGGGGTGGATCACCCATGGCGGAGGGGCCCCTGAACACGAGGATGAGGCTACAACACTGGCCCTGCGCGAGGAGAGCCACAAAGACGACCTCATGAGTGATCTCATCAAACACTATTTTGCGATTGACTCATTGGGGATCACGTCCGCCTCTCGTGTAACTGCGCACATAGTGCGTGCAAATCAGCTGATGGACAATACAACCCATCATCTGACAACCGGCCGATGGGAAACCGGCCTTTTATGTAAGGAGAATAATATCACACTGCCTGACAATCGGCAATGTGCATTGAAACGACTGTGGTCTCTGGAGAGAAAATTATCGAAGGAAAAGGACTTGGCAACCGCCTATGCAGCTAAAATCAACGGACTTATAACACAAGGCCACGCACGTGAACTTACGGACCGAGAGGTAGAAAAACCCTCTGCCCGCAAATGGTACCTACCGCATTTTGCCGTAGTGAACCAAAACAAACCAAACAAGATCCGTGTGGTGTTTGATGCTGCCAGCCGCTGCCGAGGGACCTCCCTCAATGATCAGTTGCTGACTGGGCCTGACCTGCTGACTTCATTGTTGGGAAACATACTCCGGTTTCGAGAGGGAAAAATAGCTCTCGCCACCGACATCAAGGAGATGTTTTTACAAGTGAAAATCAAAAGTGAAGATCAACAGTCACAGTTGTTTTTATGGAGACCAACACCTCAACAAGAACCACGTACTTACATGATGTCATCAATGATGTTTGGCGCTACCTGTTCACCAAGCAGCGCCCAGTACGTGCGAAACAAAGTGGCCCAGGAGAATTCTGCATTATTCCCTGCTGCCGCAGCCGCCATCCAAACAAAGTTTTATATGGATGACTATTTGGATGCGGTCTATACTAAAACTAAAGCGACAGCACTCATCACTACTGTTGCCAAAGTGCTTTGAAGGTACACCCACCCTGTCCCACCCCGGTATAGGTGACTTATGGTCACCCCTTCGGAGCTCTCGCATGAATCTAATTTTTTTGAATAAACGGCTCTACAATTTATATAAATGAAGCTAGGCCTTCAAAGTCCCCGCATACGGTGTTATGAAGCGGTATGCAAGCGCTTACAAGTACTAAACTAAGGACAACACAGAAAAATAAACAACAAAACAATCAAGTTCAAGTGTCAGGCAGATAGTTGGTGGAGGGGACCCACACTCCAGTACCTGTAAACACATAAAAGTAAAGTAAACAATAGAGTGACGGGGGAGTTTCGCCAAACCACGACTGGCAGTCCTGTTGAGAAATTGGTGGTGGTTGAGGCGACTGGTGCAGGTCAGGACTTCCACACCCCTTAGCCGACCACCCGGTGGTGCCCTGAAGATAAGTATTGGAAAAAGAGGGATAAAACCCTAAAGAACCTAGGGGAAAGAAGCGTCAGGAGGTCGGAGGCAGGGTGGAGGTTACCCCAGCCCGCACAGTCACCCCTTTGACCACCAACGCTCATCAGGGGTGGCGCAGGTGATTGGCGGAGTCCCCCGGTAAGAAAGAATAATAAGAAGCTCCAGTCGTGCATGCGGGGACGAGGCCCGTTATCCAACCCCTAATGGGGAAAATAAACAAAACAAAACAGACAACGGAGTTCAGTTCTCGCCTGTAAACTCGTTGCTGTTACTAAAAAAAAGAAAAGAAAACCGGAAAAAATACATGTAAAAAGAAGAGAAAATAAGAGGAAAAATGAAAAACAATAATCAATCCAAAAAGTGCCACATAAGGGCAACGGTAAATAAGTAAAAACAAAAGTAAAAGTGTAAAAATAAGATCTGCATGGTCTGTAAAGAGGACAGTAAGTATTGAATAAGATAACAAAGTAAAGTAAGAGAGATAATTAGTAAACACAAATATATAAGAGTGCTTACAGTGTCTGTAAAAAGAAAAACAGTGTGTTAACCTTGACAGGGAAAAAGAAACATATGAAGAGAAAACAGAAAATAAGAATTAAAAAGTACAAGACAAGTTAATTAAAAAAACAAAATATAAACGAATGGAAATCATCTGCAACAGCTGGTACAGTAAGAAAAAGAAATAAGATAAGAATAATAAAATAAGAAAAACAGAATAGCATATACAATAATGAAAGAGTTGCAAAAGAATAAGTCATGGCGCAGGAGCAGTACACCGGGAGTTCCCAATTATTACACTAGTCAACGACTCTAAGCACAGGCCATCTCTCAACCCAGATCCTAGTAAACTTCCTCAAACATTCGAAATTCACACTGTTAGAAACAAGATCGGTGTTCCACACCGGTCTAATGGGGACATTCAGACCTTCTATCATTTCGTCTCTGGCATCCTTCAAAATCTCACAGTGCCACAGAATGTGCTCGGCCAACTGGTAATTATTGCCACAAGCGCAATTGGGGTGGGTGGACAGGGCAAAGCTGTGAAGCCTTCCCCTGAATTCCCCATGTCCTGAAAGGAGCTGCGTAACGTGATGGTCCAGTTTGAGGAAGGCCCCTTCCATTCTGAGTTTAACTGAAGGGAAGAAGGAGAAGGTCCATCTTCCCTTGCTCGACCTATCCCAACGGACCTGCCACTCTTTGAGCGACAGGTCCCTCATCGTTCGGAGCAGTCCTGGGAGAGTTCCTGGTCCACCCGGTGTCAGGACGACACCAAGGTGGTTGGCCGGGGATCCACGGATTAATCGCTGCTTCGCTAACACCTCCCTAATTTCTAGATCGATTGGTAATATACCAGCCAAAATTGGCAAAGCGTCCGAAGCAACGGTTCGATATGCCCCGGATAGTGCCAGCAGGGGAGTGCGCTGACCCCCAGTGAGAGCAAGAAGTATCAAGCAGTTATCCAGGCGATGCTCCCAAACAGAGGCGGCATATGCGACTTGCGCAACATATACCCCCTTGTAGAGAGCGTGCAAAGCCGGTCTGCGAAGTCCCCACTCTGCCGTGGAGATTCTTCGAAGCTTCAGAAACAGCGACTGAGCCCTGCAGGATACATCTTTGACATGAGCCAGAAAGGAGGACGATCGATCTAGAGTGACACCTAAATATTTAACGTTATCCACAAATTTGATATTAGTGTCTCCCATACGGATGGTAGGGTTTCTTGTCTTATTTAAAGAACCCTTCATCAGGAGGCCCATAGTCTTCTGGGGAGCGAAGGTCATTTTATTCCTCTCCCCCCATTTAAGGAGGGTGTCCAAACCTTCACCAGCCTTACGTTCGACTTCTCTTCTACTGTCCCCAGAGACAAGATACATTTTATCATCCGCATAGTCGATCATGATACATCCTTCAGGTAAGGGTAACCTAGAGGAGTCATCGAAGGTTATGTTCCAAAATTTAGGACCTAGTGCGGAGCCTTGAGGACACCCCATATCGGTTTCGCGTTCAATAACAGTGTCACCATGAGAAATGATAACAGTTCGGCCCGATAAATAGTTGTCTACTGACTTAAATAGGGTTTTTGGGCAGTTCCTATTTTTAACCTTGATACGTATCATGTCCCACCATGCGAAGTCGAAGGCACCAGTTATATCGAGGAAGATTGCAACTACATACTTCTTTGTACAAACCTTCACCCAGTTAAGCGCAAACGAAATGGCGTGCACGGTGGATCTACCGGAGACGAAGCCAAATTGGAGATCACTAGACGGGGAGAGTGATTGTTCTAGCCTATGCCGGATAAGTTTTTCCAGGATCTTGCCAAGCACTGGAAGTAAGGTGATGGGCCGATAGGCCTTGACATCAGTTAGTGGCTTACCGTTCCCCTTTGGTATGACCCTGAGCACGCCTCTCTTCCATTCAGAAGGGAAAATTCCTCTTTTCAAACACGTTTCCATCACTTGGAAGAGCTCCTCCCTAGCGTGGATCCAGACTTGCTTCGCTATCACGCCATTAAGTCTGTCATGCCCTGGTGCCTTCTTAGGACCCAAACCCTTAATTATTAGGTCGATTTCTGCTCTAGTGACTGGAATGACTCTATCCTCTTGGGCGAGGTCTCTAGGTGGAAGCCGTGCCAGGAGTCTAACCTGTTTATGGTGGTCACTTTCCCCAATTACTGATTCTACAGGAACTAACTTGCCCAAAAGTGTATTGAGAGTAGAGGCCACATCTATCGTCTCAGCGTTCCTACCTTCTGTGATCCCAATGAGACTAGACAAAAACCGATCCGATCCTTTTCCGGATTTTTCAATTGCGCTGTGGATTTCCCACGGGTTGGCGTTTCCCACATTATTAACCCAGTCATGCCAAGCAGCTCGTTTCGCAAGGAGAACCGCCTGTTTGAAAGTTGCCCTGGACCTCCTGAGAGCTGCCTGAAGGGTAGCTGTCTCCTCCTCCGTACAGCATCCCCTCCTGGACAGTCCCAAGGCCCTGTAGGCTCCTTTATAGGCCCCCTTCAGCGAAGTCAGCTCAGGTGACCACCACGGCGTTCTAATTTTCGTCTTTGGGTTTGATCTGCCCAGAGAGGAGTCAGCCGCAGATACAACGGCAGAATTGAAAAAGTTCCCCAAATTGTCCGGATCACTAGCTGCTACGTGGTGAAAATCCCTTAATGTATCTCGTAGCGCCTCCCCAAAGTTATCCCAATTCGCCCTAGAGGTGTTGAAATTCCAGGAGGATCTCGGAGTTTCAGTTTTCTTAACACCTATTGTAAATGTGATTAATCTATGATCCGAAACTATTGCGCATTCATGAACCCTCCATTTAGATATCCTGGCCGCAACTGATCCAGAGCAAAGAGTTAGATCAATGTTGCTCTCTCCCATTGTGTTTGAAAAGGTAAAGAACGAACTCTGTTCGTTAACGATACAAAGGCCTTGCGCAGCAATAAGGTCTTCAACGGCGTCAGTCCGTGATCGTACTGAATGGTTTTTATTATTGTCAAACCAAAGAGGAGAGCGAGCGTTAAAGTCCCCTCCGATAACTACGTTACGACCTTTAAGCGCGTTTAGGGCGCGCGTCAGACTCAGGATATGTGGTCCTACCGGATTCCCCCATTTAAAATAGACTGAGATCAGATAGATCTCAGTATCAGCAAATTTAATACATACACAGGTTTGGTACTCATTAGACAGCCCTGCCAGAAGGAGGGGGCTGATCAATGATGTATTGACCAGAACACCCGCCCCCGGCGATGAGCCGACTTCGAGTACCGCTCCCGGAAATTCAATTGGTGTTTTACCTTCCCAGGTGTATTGCTCCTGTATAAGCATTATGTCAATATTCAGGTCAGACATGACCCGCTGCACATCCAGTGTGGCCAACCGGGATCGCTGCAGATTGATCTGACCTAAGGAGAGAAGATTAACAGGAGCCATAGTCAGTCATTCTGACTTGGGCGTTAATAGCGGCCAGTTGGGCAGGGCAATCCCTATCCCCAGTGGGGTGGTCAGCTGACTTCCTGAAACGGGTACAAGTAGCACAGACAGCGGGAAGTGCCTTCTTGGGGCAATCCTCATGAGAATGACCCACAGCGGCGCAGTGGCGACATGTTTCCTTTTTCTGAGAGCAGGATTTACTAATGTGTCCGTACTGTTGACACTTGAAGCATCTAGTAGCTCCAGTATAATCCCGGGTGCGGCAGGCGTTCCACCCAAGGAAGCACATTCCGCTGTCTAGAAGGACTTTGCGAGCGGCAGGATGACATGTCACCACCATGTTCATGGTGGGGATGTCGCGCTTGCCAAAAAGGGAGACTCGCTGCATGGTACGAAGATGATCTTCCAAAGACAGTGTTGTCTGGCCTGCAAGGTTGTTTGAATAGATCTCAGTAAATAATTCTGGGTCAGCGGATTGTTCATTCTTTGGCACATTGTATATAACTATTTTGGGAAGGCGGCCCAAGGGGTTGATCATCTTTAAACCACCTGCTGCGAGCCTCGCTTCTGCCTTCTTAATGTTGTCCAAACCCTTCACGTCCTTGGCTTGGAAAGCCATACCAGCCCCTTTAATCTTTCTGGATCGGACGATCTGGAAGTCATCCTTCCTGGGATTCAGGATTTTCTCCAGGGCCTTCAGTGTTTGCTCCGAAGTTTTGCCTTCAGGGGCATCTGGGTAGACCAGTACGGTCAGAGGCTTCTTGGGGATCGGGCGTTCAAAGCCGTTAATCAAGATCTTCTTGGAGGCAGGCAGGTTTGCCGCCGCATTAGCGTAGGACATAGACTCTCTGGTGGGAGCAGTACTCGAAGAAGCAGGACGCGTTTTGATGGCTTGGTCGAGTTTGGTGGACAGAGCTGATTGGGCGGACAGCATCTCGTCAATTGTCGTGCTTCTCGTAGACAGGGTGTTTAGTTCCAACATCATCCTAGTGATGTCTGACATTAGATCATCAAGTGTGGTGTTTATCAGGCTTTTATCGGCCTTGTTTAGTTTGTTAAGGCCATCCATACAAACAGACCGGATTTTCTGACATTTAATCAAGGCTGGAATTGCCTTCCACTCCTGGTTGGTCGGCGAGTCGCTATAGCGGACCCGTTTTTTGTTTTCCGCATTCGGGGTGGTAGATGGAGCAATCGAGGGCATCTCACACGCGGATGAGTCGCTGTCGGAGTCAACCGACTGTGGTTCCCTTTGTGTCTTTGGTTTCAGCCTTTTTTTAGTCTGCGACAGTGCAGAGGTGGAAGCAGTGGGGCTCAAGAGGTCTTGGATCTGCTTAACAATTTTTTCCGCGTCCCCTGGTGGTTCCACTGGGTTGCCAGTGGGACCACGCGACTCACCCGACAATTCTGAGTCGAGCGGCATTTTTTTCGAAAAAGTGTGGAAAATGCAAAAAATTACCCCAGATTTTCAATTTTCCCCAAAAATGGGGAAAAAAATGGGGAAAATTTTATACCTAAAAAAAATTCCAAAAAGGGTATCAAAATAACTGTGTTCTCAAGGAGTGGACACGTCCTCCTAAAAGTTCTTTCGTCACTTTACAAGAAATCGACGTGGAATGTTCTAGAATTATTACGCACGTGGCGAGCACTTGAACACTAATAACTAGAAAAGTATTACACCCACAGAAAAAGTAAAACGGACACTAGACGCAGAAAAAATTTCTGCGTCGAGTGGTCTAGGTTTTGTTATCACTAACACTATGGATCACTCAGAATTGGGGCGATCCTCGGGTAACACCGCACAACAAAAACTTAAACTCCCAGTTTTATGCTCACAGAAAGAGTCAATCAAACTGAAAATTCGCACTAAGGGTGCGGAACCACAAACTACGCCCTGTATCAATAGTAGATACAGGGATTTTTCTTTAGCACAGCCAAGATGGCAATTAAACGTAAAAAACACCAATTTGTTTTATAATGGAATGGGTTAACACTTTTAAACACAAAAAACAATACAGGCGGATAGCCCGTAAAAAATGGCACCGACTGGCACTATTTGAGGTTTGAAAACTTTGTTCCGTAACCGGTTTGTAGAGACTTGTTGCGGAGCAAAAATTTCGCTGCGTTCTCACACGGAGGCGAGAACTGAAGTCGTAGGTCCTGTTGTAGCAGGGGCATTCCTAGGGAGCTGGCTATCCGAAGTACCGCTTCAACAGGTGGTTCTCCCGGCCGCAAATCCACGCCCGCCATCTCTAAACTGTCGGAGAGCTTTTCTTGTTCCAGGTCTGCTAGACGGGTTTCCAGAGAAGAGATTCTGATGTTTTTGTTTTCATTCTCTTCGCGTAAAAATTTTGTTTCCTTGTGGAGATCCTGTATCTTTTTGAAGTTTGCGAGCAGATCTTCATATTGATTGCAAATAAAATCGTTGCTTCTCTTCAGGTCATTTATTTCTTCCGCAAACATTTTTTTCATTTCGGTAATTTTTTCGTCGAAATGTTTTGTAAGACGCTCAAATAGAAGGTTAATTTCTTCATTAGGTTTAGATCCGTCACTTGTAGTACTCGTACTCTGTGGGGTGTCCTTGATTTTCTGTTTGGAAGAAGTTTGTGGTTTCTTTGAAGGTGTATCATTTTCATCTGTGTCGCAAGATGTCGTTGTTTTTTTTTGTCTACTCATTTTGTATATTTTAAGTTAGAAATGTGATTTTTGTTTTTAGATTTGAAGATAGATGGCGATATTATTATTCCAAAATTGTATTAAATTATTTATATTAATAATATTAATATTAATAAAATAGGAAAATAACAAAAATTGTCTTGGATTCTCAGGGTTTCGAACTGAGGTTGACAGAAACCAGAGTCCGATGCACTGACCACTACACTAACTGTTGGTGTGCCGGTGTCGCGTATTAATCACAATATAAGCTATACTGAACTGTAAATGTTATTAACAATTTTGTTGCACCGATCGAAATGTCCACGCAATGTATGATTCTTTACTTTATTTTTTGCACAATTAATCTAGATTCACTACACTTAATTAGGAATTCACTCAGTTATTGTTTATGCTTCGAGGTTTTCTCAGCCACAGGTATAATTATGATTTGTTAATAGTTATTTTTTTATTAATCACTGAGTTTGCAATTTTTCAATGGATATCACCAATTATAATTTATGAGTTTATGCAACTGAATCACTTTTTTATTAAAAAATAAATACGCGTAGACATCCACGGTAGTAGGTTTAATATTTTATGCACCCTTTATTACTTCACTACAGCTTTTAATTATGTTTATTTTGATTTTGTTTATCTCTGTTATGAGTTCGCCTGACTGTCACGTAGGTAGATTTTTTGTAGATGTTGTATAATGGCTTTGTAGATGCTTTTTGTAGATGTTGTATAATTTGTATAATGGCTGTTACTGTTTCTGAAACACATAGTATTATCATGCATTAGATACACCATGACAGTAAACTTTTATCTTAAATAAACCTACATTTAATAAAAAGCGACATTGATATTTATGTTACCGTCTATTATTATAAATAAACATAGACGCATAACCATAGCCGGCGCTTCGACCGTATATCACAAAGATGCCTTCACTGCGCTAAAGAACATACAATACATGTACATGCACTGGAGCCTAATGGAGTAAACCACTAGTGCTATTCTACCGTGGTAAGTAAATACACAATGTCTTCCTTGAGACTAAAGACGGTTTAAAGGCCTCGTCTGATGGAGCATCCTTCTTGCCATCTGTAGCTTACAAGTATCTGTACATGGTAGGTACAAACAAACATACCTTCAAGAGACCCCTTCTGATAATCAGAGTAACTAACCTTCCAAGTTCTTGTCCGATCCTCGCGCCTCGTCAGCCAGCCTTGACCACCTTTTTAGGTGTGAGTTTCAGGAATTTGAACATTTCTTTGGCTTTGGTCACTGAAATATAACAAGAAAATAAACTAAAAACTGAAACTTTAGCTTCGAATTCGCACAAGAAAACTCAGTAATGGCTTCCTATAAGTCCTCCGTGGTCGAGGAGTAAGGCTCTAGACTAGCAATCCGGAGGTTGCAGATTCAAATGCTGGCGTGCTCAAGTTAATTTTATTTTATTAATTTGTAATAATTTATGTTACCCATATTTGTGGCACGTTCCAGAATGGCAGATTCGCTGTCTGTCAGTATCGCCCTGGTGTAAGACCACCATACCATTGATACGTTGCTTGAAATGCATGTTCGGTGACTAGATCTGAATAGTCAGGTACTCCCCCACCAACTTCACCATCACAAGTCACTTCAATTGGGGATGTCATAGTCTACCTGGCTCCGGACGGTTGGAAGCAAAACTGACATATGTACTATAATTAGGTACGTTTAACCTTGCACCCTTCAGGCCTCTGGCATATCCTGTCAGAGTGTGTGAGTATTTCGGCTTTGCTATATATATAAATAGAGGATTACATTTTATTATTGTAAATAATCATACAATTTTGGAAACTTTGAAATTTTCAATGCAAATTCGTGAGTAGCATCATACTAACTGGAATAGATAAATTCAAAGGAATACCTTACAATCTGGAAAGAGATAAATTCAAATTTGCACCCATTTCACTGGACTGTGATCAATTCTAAAGAGCATCTTACTTTAAAGAATGCTCTAAATTCGAAGAAGCATTCTACTTACTATCTATTAACTGGAAGGCGATATATTCAAAGTAGCACTTTACTGTTTGAAATGAGACAAGTGGATATTTCTTATAAAAATTAGTTCAATTCGAAGGAGCATCTTACTTTAAAGAATGCTGTAAATTCAAAGTAGCATCCTAATTCCTATCAATTAACTGAAAGGCAATATATTCAAAGTAGCACTTTACTGTTTATAATGTGACAAGTGGAGATTTGTAATAAGAAAAAGTTCAATTCGAAGGAGCATCTTAGTTAATAGAATGCAGTAAATCCTACTTACTGAAATATGACAAGTGGAGATTTGTAATAAGAATAAATTCAATTCGAAGGAGCATCTTAGTTAATAGAATGCAGTAAATCCTACTTACTGAAATGTGACAAGTGGAAATTTGTTATAAGAATATGTTCAATTCGAAGGAGCATCTTAGTTAATAGAATGCAGTAAATTCTACTTACTGAAATGTGACAAGTGGAGATTTGTAATAAGAATAAGTTCAATTCGAAGAAGCATCTTAGTTAATAGAATGCAGTAAATCCTACTTACTGAAATGTGACAAGTGGAGATTTGTAATAAGAATAAGTTCAATTTGATGGAGCATCTGAGTTAATAGAATGCAGTAAATCCTACATACTGAAATGTGACAAGTGAGGATGTGTCATGAGAATAAGTTCGATTCGAAGGAGCATCTTAGTTAATAGAATGCAGTAAATCCTACTTACTGAAATGTGACAAGTGAAGATTTGTAATAAGAATAACTTCAATTCGAAGGAGCTTCTTAGTTAATAGAATGCAGTAAATCCTACTTACTGAAATGTGACAAGTGGAGATTTGTAATAAGAATAAGTTCAATTCGAAGGAGCATCTTAGTTAATAGAATGCAGTAAAACCTACTTTTTGAAATGTGACAAGTGGAGATTTGTAATAAGAATAAGTTCAATTCGATGGAGCATCTTAGTTAATAGAATGCAGTAAGTCCTACATAATGAAATGTGACAAGTGAGGATTTGTCATAAGAATAATTTCATTTCGAAGGAGCATCTAAGTTAATAGAATGCAGTAAATCCTACTAAATGAAATGTGACAAGTGGAGATTTGTAATAAGAATAAGTTCAATTCGAAGGAGCATCTTAGTTAATAGAATGCAGTAAATCCTACTTACTGAAATGTGACAAGTGGAGATTTGTAATAAGAATAAGTTCAATTCGAAGGAGCATCGTAGTTAATAGAATGCAGTAAATCCTACTTACTGAAATGTGACAAGTGAGGATGTGTCATGAGAATAAGTTCAATTTGAAGGAGCATCTAAGTTAATAGAATGCAGTAAATCCTACTTACTGAAATGTGACAAGTGGAGATTTGTTATAAGAATAAGTTCAATTCGAAGGAGCATCTAAGTTAATAGAATGCAGTAAATCATACTTACTAAAATGTGACAAGTGGAGATTTGTAATAAGATTAAGTTCAATTCGAAGGAGCATCTTAGTTAATAGAATGCAGTAAATCCTACTTACTGAAATGTGACAAGTGGAGATTTGTAATAAGAATAAGTTCAATTCGATGGAGCATCTTAGTTAATAGAATGCAGTAAATCCTACATACTGAAATGTGACAAGTGAGGATTTGTCATAAGAATAAGTTCAATTCGAAATAGCATCTTAGTTAATAGAATGCAGTATATCTTACTGACTGAAATGTGAAAAGTGGAGATTTGTAATAAGAATAAGTTCAATTCGAAGGAGCTTCTTTGTTAAAAGAATGCAGTAAATCCTACTTACTGAAATGTGACAAGTGGAGATTTGAAATAAGAATAAGTTCAATTCGAAGGAGCATCTTAGATAATAGAATGCAGTAAATCCTACTAACTGAAATATGACAAGTGGAGATTTGTAATAAAAATAAGTTCAATTCGAAGGAGCATCTTAGTTAATAGAATGCAGTAAATTCTACTTACTAAAATGTGACAAGTGGAGAATTGTAATAAGAATAAGTTCAATTCGAAGGAGCATCGTAGTTTATAGAATGCAGTAAATCCTACTTACTGAAATGTGACAAGTGGAGATTTGTAATAAGAATAAGTTCAATTCGAAGGAGCATCTTAGTTTATAGAATGCAGTAAATCCTACTTACTGAAATGTGACAAGTGGAGATTTGTAATAAGAATAAGTTCAATTCGAAGGAGCATCTGAGTTAATAGAATGCAGTAAATCCTACTTACTGAAATGTGACAAGTGGAGATTTGTTATAAGAATAAGTTCAATTCGAAGGAGCATCTAAGTTAATAGAATGCAGTAAATCCAAAATACTGAAATGTGACAAGTGAGGATTTGTCATAAGAATAAAATCAATTCGAAGGAGCATCTTAGTTAAAAGAATGCAGTAAATCCTACTTACTGAAATGTGACATGTGGAGATTTGTAATAAGAATAATTTCAATTCGAAGGAGCATCTTAGTTAAAAGAATGCAGTAAATCCTACTTACTGAAATGTGACAAGTGGAGATTTGTAATAAGAATAAGTTCAATTCGAAGGAGCATCTAAGTTAATAGAATGCAGTAAATCCAAAATACTGAAATGTGACAAGTGAGGATTTGTCATAAGAATAAAATCAATTCGAAGGAGCATCTTAGTTAAAAGAATGCAGTAAATCCTACTTACTGAAATGTGACATGTGGAGATTTGTAATAAGAATAATTTCAATTCGAAGGAGCATCTTAGTTAAAAGAATGCAGTAAATCCTACTTACTGAAATGTGACAAGAGGAGATTTGTAATAAGAATAAGTTCATTTGATGGAGCATCTTAGTTAATAGAATGCAGTAAATCCTACTTACTGAAATGTGACATGTGGAGATTTGGAATAAGGATAAGTTCAATTCGAAGGAGCATCTTTGTTAATAGAATGCAGTAAATCCTACTTACTGAAATGTGACAAGTGAGGATGTGTCATGAGAATAAGTTCAATTCGAAGGAGCATCTAAGTTAATAGAATGCAGTAAATCCTACTTACTGAAATGTGACAAGTGGAGATTTGTAAAAAGTATATGTTCGATTCGAAGGAGCATTATAGTTGATAGAATGAAGTAAATCCTACTTACTGAAATGTGACAAGTGGAGATTTGTTATAAAAATAAGTTCAATTCGAAGGAGCATTTTAGTTAATAGAATGCAGTAAATTCTACTTACTGAAATGTGACAAGTGGAGATTTGTTATAAGAATAAGTTCAATTCGAAGGAGCATCTTAGTTAATAGAATGCAGTAAATCCTACTTACTGAAATGTGACAAGTGAAAATTTGTAATAAGAATAAATTCAATTTGAAGGAGCATCTTAGTTAATAGAATGCAGTAAATCCTACTTACTGAAATGTGACAAGTGGAGATTTGAAATAAGAATAAGTTCAATTCGAAGGAGCATCTTAGATAATAGAATGCAGTAAATCCTACTTACTGAAATGTGACAAGTGGAGATTTGTTATAATAATAAGTTTAATTCAAAGGAGCATCTTAGTTAATAGAATGCAGTAAATTCTACTTACTGAAATGTGAGAAGTGGAGATTCGTTATAAGAATAAGTTAGATTCGAAGGAGCATCTTAGTTAATAGAATGCAGTTAATCCTACTAACTGAAATGTGACAAGTGGAGAATTGTAATAAGAATAAGTTCAATTCGAAGGAGCATCTTAGTTTATAGAATGCAGTAAATTCTACTTACTGAAATGTGAGAAGTGGAGATTCGTTATAAGAATAAGTTAGATTCGAAGGAGCATCTTAGTTAATAGAATGCAGTTAATCCTACTAACTGAAATGTGACAAGTGGAGAATTGTAATAAGAATAAGTTCAATTCGAAGGAGCATCTTAGTTTATAGAATGCAGTAAATCCTACTTACTGAAATGTGACAAGTGGAGATTTGTAATTAGAATAAGTTCAATTCGAAGGAGCATCTTAGTTAATAGAATGCAGTAAATCCTACTTACTGAAATGTGACAAGTGGAGATTTGTAATAAGAATAAGTTCAATTCGAAGGAGCATCTTAGTTAATAGAATGCAGTAAATCCTACTTACTGAAATGTGACAAGTGGAGATTTGTAATAAGAATAAGTTCAATTCGATGGAGCATCTTAGTTAATAGAATGCAGTAAATCCTACTTACTGAAATGTGACAAGTGGAGATTTGTAATAAGAATAAGTTCAATTCGAAGGAGCATCTTAGTAATTAGAAAGCAGTAAATCCTACTTACTGAAATGTGACAAGTGGAGATTTGAAATAAGAATAAGTTCAATTCGAAGGAGCATCTTAGATAATAGAATGCAGTCAATCCTACTTACTGAAATGTGACAAGTGGAGATTTGTAAAAAGTATATGTTCGATTCGAAGGAGCATCTTAGTTGATAGAATGAAGTAAATCCTACTTACTGAAATGTGACAAGTGGAGATTTGTTATAAAAATAAGTTCAATTCGAAGGAGCATTTTAGTTAATAGAATGCAGTTAATCATACTTACTGAAATGTGACAAGTGGAGATTTGTTTTAAGAATAAAATCAATTCGAAGGAGCATCTTAGTTAATAGAATGCAGTAAATCCTACTTACTGAAATGTGACAAGTGGAGATTTGTAATAAGAATAAGTTCAATTCGAAGGAGCATCTTAGTTTATAGAATGCAGTAAATCCTACTTACTGAAATGTGACAAGTGGAGATTTTTAATAAGAATGAGTTCAATTCGATTTAATGAGAATAAGTTCGATTCGAAGGAGCATCTTAGTTAGAGAATGCAGTAAATCCTACTTACTGAAATGTGACAAGTGGAGATTTGTTAAAAGAATAAGTTCAATTCGAAGGAGCTTCTTAGTTAATAGAATGCAGTAAATCCTACTTACTGAAATGTGACAAGTGGAGATTTGTAATAAGAATAAGTTCAATTCGAAGGAGCATCTTAGTTAATAGAATACAGTAAATTCTACTTACTGAAATGTGACAAGTGCAGATTTGTAATAAGAATTAGTTCAATTCGAAGGAGCATCTTAGTTAATAGAATGCAGTAAATCCTACTTTTTGAAATGTGACAAGTGGAGATTTGTAATAAGAATTAGTTCAATTCGATGGAGCATCTTAGTTAATAGAATGCAGTAAGTCCTACATAATGAAATGTGACAAGTGAGGATTTGTCATAAGAATAATTTAATTTCTAAGGAGCATCTAAGTTAATAGAATGCAGTAAATCCTACTAAATGAAATGTGACAAGTGGAGATTTGTAATAAGAATAAGTTCAATTCGAAGGAGCATCTTAGTTAATAGAATGCAGTAAATCCTACTCACTGAAACGTGACAAGTGCAGATTTGTAATAAGAATAAGTTCAATTCGAAGGAGCATCTTAGTTAATAGAATGCAGTAAATCCTACTTTCTGAAATGTGACAAGTGGAGATTTGTAATAAGAATAAGTTCAATTCGAAGGAGCATCTTAGTTAAAAGAATGCAGTAAATCCTACTTACTGAAATGTGACAAGTGAAGATTCGTTATAAGAATAAGTTCAATTCGAAGGAGCATCTAAGTTAATAGAATGCAGTAAATCATACTTACTGAAATGTGACAAGTGGAGATTTGTTATAAGAATAAAATCAATTCGAAGGAGCATCTTAGTTAATAGAATGCAGTAAATCCTACTTACTGAAATGTGACAAGTGGAGATTTGTAATCAGAATAAGTTTAATTCGATGGAGCATCTTAGTTAATAGAATGCAGTTAATGCTACATACTGAAATAAGACAAGTGAGGATTTGTCATAAGAATAAGTTCAATTCGAAAGAGCATCTTAGTTAATAGAATGCAGTATATATTACTTACTGAAATGTGACAAGTGGAGATTTGTTATAAGAATAAGTTCAATTCGAAGGAGCTTCTTAGTTAATAGAATGCAGTAAATCCTATTTACTGAAATGTGACAAGTGGAGATTTGAAATAAGAATAAGTTCAATTCGAAGGAGCATGTTAGATAATAGAATGCAATAAATCCTACTTACTGAAATGTGACAAGTGGAGATTTGTAATAAGTATATGTTCAATTCGAAGGAGCATCTTAGTTGATAGAATGAAGTAAATCCTACTTACTGAAATGTGACAAGTGGAGATTTGTAATAAAAATAAGTTCAATTCAAAGGAGCATCTAAGTTATTAGAATGCAGTAAATTCTACTTACTGAAATGTGACAAGTGGAGATTTGTTATAAGAATAAGTTCAATTCGAAGGAGCATCTTAGTTAATAGAATGCAGTAAATCCTACTTACTGAAATGTGACAAGTGGAGATTTGTTTTAAGAATAAGTTGAATTCGAAGGAGCATCTTAGTTAATAGAATGCAGTAAATCCTACTTACTGAAATGTGACAAGTGGAGTTTTGTAATAAGAATAAGTTCAATTCGAAGGAGCATCTTAGTTAATAGAATGCAGTAAATCCTACTTACTGAGATGTGACAAGTGGAGATTTGTAATAAGAATAAGTTCTATTCGAAGGAGCATCTTAGTTAATATAATAGAATGCAGTAAATCCTACTTACTGAAATGTGACAAGTGGAGATTTGTTATAAGAATAAGTTCAATTCGAAGGAGCATCTTAGTTAATAGAATGCAGTAAATCCTACTTACTGAAATGTGACAAGTGGAGTTTTGTAATAAGAATAAGTTCAATTCGAAGGAGCATCTTAGTTAATAGAATGCAGTAAATCCTACTTACTGAGATGTGACAAGTGCAGATTTGTAATAAGAATAAGTTCAATTCGAAGGAGCATCTTAGTTAATAGAATGCAGTAAATCCTACTTTCTGAAATGTGACAAGTGGAGATTTGTAATAAGAATAAGTTCAATTCGAAGGAGCATCTTAGTTAAAAGAATGCAGTAAATCCTACTTACTGAAATGTGACAAGTGAAGATTCGTTATAAGAATAAGTTCAATTCGAAGGAGCATCTAAGTTAATAGAATGCAGTTAATCATACTTACTGAAATGTGACAAGTGGAGATTTGTTATAAGAATAAAATCAATTCGAAGGAGCATCTTAGTTAATAGAATGCAGTAAATCCTACTTACTGAAATGTCACAAGTGGAAATTTGTAATAAGAATAAGTTCAATTCGAAGGAGCATCTTAGTTAATAGAATGCAGTAAATCCTACTTACTGAAATGTGACAAGTGGAGATTCGTTATAAGAATAAGTTCAATTCGAAGGAGCATCTAAGTTAATAGAATGCAGTAAATCATACTTACTGAAATGTGACAAGTGGAGATTTGTTATAAGAATAAAATCAATTCGAAGGAGCATCTTAGTTAATAGAATGCAGTAAATCCTACTTACTGAAATGTGACAAGTGGAGATTTGTAATCAGAATAAGTTTAATTCGATGGAGCATCTTAGTTAATAGAATGCAGTTAATGCTACATACTGAAATAAGACAAGTGAGGATTTGTCATAAGAATAAGTTCAATTCGAAAGAGCATCTTAGTTAATAGAATGCAGTATATATTACTTACTGAAATGTGACAAGTGGAGATTTGTTATAAGAATAAGTTCAATTCGAAGGAGCTTCTTAGTTAATAGAATGCAGTAAATCCTATTTACTGAAATGTGACAAGTGGAGATTTGAAATAAGAATAAGTTCAATTCGAAGGAGCATGTTAGATAAAAGAATGCAATAAATCCTACTTACTGAAATGTGACAAGTGGAGATTTGTAATAAGTATATGTTCAATTCGAAGGAGCATCTTAGTTGATAGAATGAAGTAAATCCTACTTACTGAAATGTGACAAGTGGAGATTTGTAATAAAAATAAGTTCAATTCAAAGGAGCATCTTAGTTATTAGAATGCAGTAAATTCTACTTACTGAAATGTGACAAGTGGAGATTTGTTATAAGAATAAGTTCAATTCGAAGGAGCATCTTAGTTAATAGAATGCAGTAAATCCTACTTACTGAAATGTGACAAGTGGAGATTTGTTTTAAGAATAAATTCAATTCGAAGGATCATCTTAGTTAATAGAATGCAGTAAATCAAAAATATGGAAATGTGACAAGTGAGGATTTGTCATAAGAATAAGTTCAATTCGAAGGAGCATCTTAGTTAATAGAATGCAGTAAATCCTACTTACTGAAATGTGACAAGTGGAGATTTGTAATAAGAATAAGTTCAATTCGAAGGAGCATCTTAGTTAATAGAATGCAGTAAATCCTACTTACTGAAATGTCACAAGTGGAAATTTGTAATAAGAATAAGCTCAATTCGAAGGAGCATCTTAGTTAATAGAATGCAGTAAATCCTACTTACTGAAATGTGACAAGTGGAGATTTGTAATAAGAATAAGTTCAATTCGAAGGAGCATCTTAGTTAATAGAATGCAGTAAATCCTGCTTACTGAAATAAGACATGTGGAGATTTGTCATAAGAATAAGTTCAATTCGAAGGAGCATCTTAGTTAATAGAATGCAGTTAATCCTACTTACTGAAATGTGACAAGTGGAGTTTTGTAATAAGAATAAGTTCAATTCGAAGGAGCATCTTAGTTAATAGAATGCAGTAAATCCTACTTACTGAGATGTGACAAGTGGAGATTTGTAATAAGAATAAGTTCTATTCGAAGGAGCATCTTAGTTAATATAATAGAATGCAGTAAATCCTACTTACTGAAATGTGACAAGTGGAGATTTGTAATAAGAATAAGTTGAATTCGAAGGAGCATCTTAGTTAATAGAATGCAGTAAATCCGACTTGGTGAAATGTGACAAGTGGAGATTTGTTATAAGAATAAGTTCAATTCGAAGGAGCATCTAAGTTAATAGAATGCAGTAAATCCTACTTACTGAAATGTGACAAGTGGAGATTTGTAATAAGAATAAGTTCAATTCGAAGGAGCATCTTAGTTAATAGAATGCAGTAAATCCTACTTACTGAAATGTGACAAGTGGAGATTTGTTATAAGAATAAGTTCAATTCGAAGGAGCATCTTAGTTAATAGAATGCAGTAAATCCTACTTACTGAAATGTGACAAGTGGAGATTTGTAATAAGAATAAGTTCAATTCGAAGGAGCATCTTAGTTAATAGAATGCAGTAAATTCTACTTACTGAAATGTGACAAGTGGAGATTTGTTATAAGAATAAGTTCAATTCGAAGGAGCATCTTAGTTAATAGAATGCAGTAAATCCTACTTACTGAAATGTGACAAGTGGAGATTTGTAATAAGAATAAGTTCAATTCGAAGGAGCATCTTAGTTAATAGAATGCAGTAAATCCTACTTACACTTATTATTTTTTAATGTTTTTTTATGAAAGTACTTTGCTGTGGCCGTTGAACTCATCATATATTTGTATTTATTTAAACAGCGACCCTGCTTTGCTACTGGTGCGAGAGGATCGCGTCAAGGCCCTAAAGGCTGTTAGGGCCCTGCCTGCTTCCTTCCGGCTAGAGCTGGAAAGCCGAAAATTCAAGAAGCAGGCGGCGCGCATTTTGCTCCCTACCGCACCTCCAAGAAAAACTAAACAAAAGTAAGTAATCGTATTTAGATGCTTGATACAATATTATTGTTTTTTCCTGACAGCGTTCCACTCTTACAGTGAGAGTTGGTAAGATCAGCGCTCTGTGCATTTGGCACATTCAGTGCATATTTTACAGAGTTCTTATTTTATTGTTTATTTACATACTGTACATACTGTTTCACACGTGAATGAGAACAATTTATATGATTTATGTAAATGTTTTCAGAATTCCATCTCCGGAGAGAACAACGTGTCCCTTTTCACAAGGGACGCCTTCACCGTTGCCACGACCCGTACCACCACCGTGGATGTCCACTCCCGCACAGACCCAATCAACGGCTCCCAATGCACCAATTATGCCTATCCGTGCAGCATCTCCCGAGCCGTTTCCTGGGACATCGCGGAGTGGGGAACTCTTCTCTCCGGAGGCCGGCTATCATAGCGAGCTGTGGGTGGACGTGCCATTCTACGAAGAATTGAATAATCATTTTGAGTGAATGCTGGATCAATGAAAATTACCTTTCCAAAAACATAACAAACTACATCCACTACAATACACAGAACAACATAACCCAACACGATGGAGTTATCATATACATAAAAAATCACATATCTCACACAGTAAACGAAATCATAATCAGTAAAACTAACTGTCTCAAAATTGTTATAGATAATCACGTAACCATATTTTCTATATATCGATCACTTTCTCTCTTCTTGTGTGAGTGATTGTGATAATCTCCTTATTATTGGTGACCTCTATATAAATATAATTAATTCTATGCATTCTCAAGCCAATGATTATATAAATATGCTAACTCTTCATTGCCTCGTCCCAGCCATAACAGCACCCACAAGAATATCTGGCTCGTCTGTAAGTTGTATTGATCATGTTTTTTCAAAATGTAAATTAAAAACTATATCTCTTGTATACCAATGTACTGTCACAGACCACTACGCTACCATAACTTATTTATTTTATTTATTTATTTTTATTTATTTATTTTATTTTATTAATTTCAACGCCCTGGTGGGCTTTTACATAACAAGTTTTTTACATAACAAGCTTTTACATAACATAACATACAGAAACATTTTTAAATGGAAAAAGATAGACTATTAAAATAAAAGTAAGCATAATATGGAAGATAAGTAGGTAAATAGATAAGTTAAGGTAGAGTTAATTCATTGCAATAAAAGAGAAATAATCTAGTAGGTATGTTAACAATTACAAAATTACATGTGAATGGCTAAATGTGATACATGACAAAATTTATTTATTTATTTGTTTGTTCTCGCCTTGACGGCTTTTACATGCAAGGTAAATAATACAGGAGCATTATAACAAGTATATAGCATCATAAGAAGTATAACATAGTAAATAAAATAATAAGCTGAGCATGAAAGACGTAAGTAGGCACAACACAGGTAGGTATTAGTATACGATAAGTAAATTGTATATTGTATTAAAAGGAGTTCAATTTAATTATTATTATCAATTCAACTTATCTTTCTTACAAAGTAGATAAGCCACAGCCGCATGAAATTCCAAAAAATAAAATATCCTATTGTTATGATGCAGGGCTAGACTCCTTTTGTTTTAATATTTTATTCATTAATTTATTCTGCATCATCACATTTATCCTCGCCGATTCTCTAACCTAGTTAGGAACTGGGCGATTGTCGCTGGTATTGGTTTTGGTAAAATTTCGAATCATAATTTAAAATCTGTACCGGGCGGAAACAGAAAAACAAAACACTTCTTGGCTAGACAGTCAACGCGTGGGTTGGTAGACTGTACAGACGATGGTCGCAGTGCTTTTCGTTTTTGAATAATTAATTGTACGGAATGTAATTCCTTATTTTTTGTCGCCGATGAGTGCGATCTTGCTTACGGGCACGGCGGTAAACGTTTTTGTGACCGTAAAATAACCATTCCCGAAGTGGGTAATAGTGATCTCGCTGGACGGAAGTTGTTACGAACGGACCACGCGACCGCCGTTATACAATTGAACGGGGATCCGTAAAGTAACGGTCAATCCTGCGTAGGATTGGATCATACGCTATTTATATTTTGTGCCATGCATGGCTGTCAATCGGGAACTTCGTTCTTTTTGATTTCTGGAGTTTGAATCCCGACATCGCACGTGTTCGACGGGCCGAGAAAGAGCCCTATGTATGGGTTGCACCATCTCCAGGAACGGCTACGCGCTTATAGATAGCTGGAGTTCATGGATGTGGCCAGGAGGAGTATATCCACCTTTCCAGAAGACGGATCACGCTTCTACGGAGTTACGTCCGCCGCCGAATGGGTGTGCGGGACGTTCCGTCGCTTCTCCCATAGTTTAGATACAGATAGCTAAAAAACTGGTCGGTCTTTGGGGTAAGTCAAAATTATATAATTATGTTAATCTGTTGAGCTAGGGCTCATCAACAAAATGTCCAAAAGGTTTCTAATACATGTAATATCTATCCATGCACCGCCTTTTATTTATGTACATTGAGATACCATCCTAAAACAAAAGAAACTATCATGATGCTGACACGCGACCTTGGTTGCGAACTTTCACACCTGAGATTATTGAGTATAAACATTCTAGATGATTAATTCTAACCTAGATTGGCGCGTTCTACCGAACAAAGTTTATACAATTATTATTATTTGTACCCTGGGTCAAAACCTACTTAACACTATACCAAACTTTTTGAGCTGGTCTCACAAGAAAATTGGTCAAATCTTTACAAACAAAATGATCCTAATTTATTTATTTTTTGGAATAACTTTATTGAGTAAAACCTAAAATTGAAATATTTAATTACTGAAGACAATATTAGCGATTTCTAAACGAAAATCTGAAACAGAAAAATCAGAAAAGGATAAAAGCATAAAAGTCACATCTAGGACTAGATGTGACCGTATCCTTTTCTGATTTTTCTGTTTCAGATTTTCGTTTAGAAATCGATAATATTGTTTTCAATAATTAAAGATCCTAATTTAGCCTGCGAATCTCTTGTCGAAACCCTAAATAACCACCTAACCAACGCTACATCCAGCACACCAAACAAAACAAAACATTTTGACACTCAACTCAAACCTTGGATAACTGTAAGTATCCTTCATTCTATACGTAAGCGTGATAAACTCCACGCACTCTGTAAAAATAACCCAACGACCATGAATCCTACATATTTTACAAAAAATACAGAAATGTTTGCAAAAAAATTACCTCTAAGGCCAGAGAAGATTACTATAAAAAACAAATCAAAAACGCCGAAAATGACAAGAAAAAATATGGAGTATTATTAAGGACATATCCCACACTAGACAAACGACTACACCCATCAATAAGATTAAAATTGAAGGCCGATCATTAACAAATACACTTAGTGACTCCGTAAAAGACAGATTGCAGACCATTTCAATGAATTTTTCACCTCAGTCGGATCTTACCTTTCCAATAATATTCTAACTAGAAACAATGTTTTGGAACATGACATTGCAAACGAAATAACCCTGGCTCATCTCAGTTATATTCCATTTATTTTCACACCTACCACAGAATTGGAAATTACAGAAATCATCTCAACATTCAAAAATAGTCACTAAACAGGAATAGATAAAATCTCTACTAAACTCACTAAATATTCAAAAAAAACCCTTATTGCCAGCCCTCTCAAACATGTTATTAACTTAAGCCTCCAATCCGGTTTATTCTCAAAATCACTTAAAAATGCCTCTATCATCCCTATTTTCAAATCAAGTGACAGATCTTCCCTAAATAGTTACAAGCCTATATCGCTATTGAGCACTATATCCAAAATCATTGAGAAAGTAGTAAAAATAAGACTCCTCAAATTCCTCGAGTATAATAAAATCCTTTCCAAAAACCAATACGGTTTTCGCAAAGACTGTAGTACTGCTGATGCAATTGCAACCTTTACCAAAATGATATCAGATAACCTCGATAAAGGCAATAAACCTCTTGCTGTCTTTCTGATCTGTCTAAAGACTTCGACACTATTTCCCACAGCATTCTTCTAAAAAAACTGCAACAGATTGGGATAGAAGGTACTAACCTGAAATGGTTTAAAAACTACCTCACGCAGAGGTCACAAACAACCGTCATCCACTCCAATCGAATACAGGAGTAAATGTTTACCCATTTCCTATGGCGTACCCCAAGGAAGTGTTCTAGGCCCGCTCTTATTTCTCATATATATGAAATCCTTGTTGAATTTGGATATTGAAGGTTATATAATATCTTTCGCTGGTGACACGGTTATCATTTTTACGAGTAAAATGTGGAAAACAACAATTGAGAAGGCAAATTCTGGACTGAACAAAATAAAGAAATGGCTAGACTCCAACCTCCTCACCCTAAATTTAAAAAAACACAATATTTACATTTTTCAATCCGAAAATTAAATCTCTCAGAAAACTTTCCTAAACTAATTTTTCACACTTGCCCACAAAATTTAGACACTCCCCCACTATCTCTTACTACAAGCTGTTCATGCCCAATTACTAAACCGTCAACTGAAATAAAATACCTAGGTGTCATTATAGATAACCATTAACGCTGGGAGGCCCAAATCAACTCCATAACAAAAAGACTCCCTAAGTTATGCTATATTTTTTATTCTCTTCGATCAATCGTTGATATAAAAAAACTCTATTTTGCTCTATTCCAATCTATAGCTACGTACGGCATTATAGGATGGTGAGGTTGTGCTGCATCCATTCTCTACCCTCTAGTGACTGTTAGAAAACTTTTGTTAAGTATCATCTTCAAATGTTCCCGTTCTTACCCATCAGAGCCACTCTTCAAGAAACTAGCAGTCCTGGACATTCGCCAACTATAAATTAAGAAAGTTCTCATCCATATCTGGAAAAATAGTTTGTTAAATTCTACGCAAAAAGATATACATACACGCGCTACTCAACGCATGGAAAATGCACAATCCCCATAACAAAAACCACTTTTTCACAAAGACAATACACATACATCGCACCAAAAATAAACAATGCACTAAATAGCGACACCAAAAGATCGTACACTTACTCACTTTGCAACCGGTGTCCAAAAATGGATTTCCGGAAAGGGTCGAAATTTATTTAAAGAATTTCTTTGGGGTATTTCTTTAAAGAACTTAGGTTATACCACTAATAAAAGTTTTTCTTTGTAAGGAACTATATATAATTACCAAAATATTAATAGCCGAAAGTTTAAAAACTTTTTACATAGATTACTTAAAACTGTTTGGCACCACTGTACGGCATACAAGTTCCATGTACCTACTGTGCCACCTTAGCTACTAGCTGAGTAAACCACCGTAACAATAATAATTTACTCTAGTGTTCAGTGTAATTCGCCGGATTTGAAACATGAATTCTAACTTTGATTTATTTGTACAAAATTGCTGCAAAATAATGTACCTACCAATGTAATCACGCACATATAGGTTTCCATAATAAAAATAATCCTTTCTTATTTGCTTACTATATAGTACTATGTTTGATTTTATATATTTTATAACTACATACTTTTTATATTCTTTTGTATGTATCTATTTTACTTTACGGAAATCAACAGCTTACAATGTGGTTCATTAATACATGTGTAATTTACCTAACTGAGAAACCAATTACAGATTTCCTCAATATAGATACTATTGTATTATGTATCTAAAAATGTAAACACTTTACTTACAAAAACTAAAAAATATTATGCGATTTAACAAACGTTATTTATGTTCTATACTTTCATACTATTTTTATATTCTACTGTATTCTTCCATACTTCCTATAAAGTCATTTACATTATTTTATGTTCTTAGATATTCTTTAATAATATGTTATGTTATATTCTTTTATATTCCCTCACATTCTTTATGTTAATGTATAGAAAATCGACCACCATAACACGGGCATGTGCCTAGCATGGTGGTCGAAAAATCCTCATTGCATATAAAAAACAACTTCAATGAATAAAAAAACTTTAGAAAAAAAATTTGACTCACCCGCGCTGTTTTTATCATGTCGTGTGCTGTGCGTACACAGAAACGGAACGATCGATATGTACGATGTCTTAAAATAATAATATTTCTAATGTAATTAACGCCGTTTTTGAAAAAAAATCACATTGAGGTCGCTGTAGAAATAATAAAATATTTAAATTGCAGTATTGCTGTTTACGGCTAGAACTCCAAATCTTTTGCTCTAAGATGCAAGGGATGCGGAGCATCCACAGCATGTATGAACGGACCGCGCCTGATAAAAAGGTACTTAACAAATATTTCAGTACCTAACCAACTTACAGAATTCATGCGTTTTTAAATACAGGATTTTCCAATGAGAGGTGTTATTTTGATATTCAATCGTAAAAGATCAATAGTTTCGTTGCTTGTGTGGCACGTAGCACCGTTTTGTTGAAAGAAAACGTTGTCCAGATCAATACCATCCAATTCCGGCCATAAAAATCATTAATCATCTCTCGATAGCGCAATCCATTCACCGTAACTGATGCTCCAGCCTGATTTTCGAAAAAGTAAGGTCCAATGACTCCGCCAGACCATAAACCGCACCAAACAGTCACACGTTGAAGATAAAGAGGCTTTTCAACAATAACTCATGGGTTTTCCGAGCCCCAGATGCGACAATTTTGCTTGTTGACGAAGCCACCGAGGTGGAAAGGGGCCTCATCACTCAAGATGATTTGCATTTGATTCACTTAAGTGAATTTTAATAATTTAAATGCGTTGTTGAAGCGTGTATCGTTTCATTTTTATTAATGGCGTAGTTTCTACTTGTCACATGTCAAAAAATGACAGCTTCAAAGGAAACATCTACCGAAATAGCGGGCTATTCAAAATAACACCTCTTATTGGAAAACCCTGTATAACTCACATTTTATTTATGGGACCTGAAAGAAAATATGGCTCTATTTGGATTTCGCTGTCGCTCAAGTGGTTATATTAGGTATATTCATGATCAGATCAATAAATCAATCTGTTAAGTCCTCCATCATGGCACAAATAAGATGCTCCACTATAATAACGGCAATTAACAATATTAGCTTATTCATAACATTTATCTTTCTTTAAAATAAATATATTTTCGAACTTACCACTGCTAGAAGAATTGAAATCCTTCTCATTTGCGTCAGCAACTTTATTGGCAGAAACAACATTGATGAAAAGGCCAACATCCAATATTGACACAAATGGCTTCATGTTAGTTCGCTGTTTCTGTAAAAAATATTATATATTATTTTTCAACGCACTTAGCGATAGTTCGATTTGTTCAAAATCTTAAATCTCCAAAATTTCTTCACAGATTGCTTTGAAATTTTGACACAACTTTGCATTCAAATACGCGTGCGTTTTTATATACCAACTAGCTGTACCCCGCCATGCGTTGCTGTGACTCAGCTTGTCTGTGCAGATATATATATACAATAGCTCGTGTTGCTTTAACGTCCAACAGATGGAGCTGTTTTAAAAAAAAAGCATGTTTGTCCAACAGATAGCGCTGTTTTTAAAAAAGTTTATTTTTACCTCCCATGGGAAGAATAAAAGCATGTGTTTACCTGTAACAGGTGACATCTATATAATAAAGGTTTATAAAAACACACCCATATTTGAATGTAGGGTTGCCATCCGTCCGGGTTTCCCCGGATTTGTCCTAGTTTAGAAGGCGTCCGGGGAGCGTCCGGGCGGGGTTTCATTTGTAGTCCGGGTTTAAAGTCTTGGGCCGGCCAGCATGACCTCTTGACTAAATGTATTGCTTTTGCTGGAGATAATTGCAATGTTACTTCGGTGGAATAGAACGAAATGGAACCAACAATGTTTTCCACAAGATGAAAGAAAATCTAAACCCAAACATGGTTGGTGTGGGATGCTCTGCCCAGTCATTAACAACGCAGTGCACCACGGATGTGATTTACTGCCAGTAGACGTTGAATCCATCATCTTAAAAATTTATAATTTTTTTGCCACTTATACAGTACGAACCGAAGCTCTTAAAGAATTCTGTGAAACAGCTGAGGTCGAATATAAACAGCTTCTGTATCATTCCAAGACGCGTTGGCTAAGCCTGTTTCCGACTGTCGAGCGGCTCTTGAAGCTCTACCGTCCATTAAAAGATTATTTTGAAAGCATAGAAAGGCTACCTATTTTAATTAAACAGCTTTTTGAAAATCCTCTCTCGGAGGCATACTTATTTCAATTATGCACACCGTTCACTCAAAAATACAGAAATTAGAGAAAAGTGATAATTCAGTCCTTGAAACCAGAAGCATATTTGCATCCATAACAAAAAGCTTAGATGACCGAATTAAGGAAAGTTTCGTGCCGTTGAATGTTCAGAGTATTATAAATAAAGATGAAAACACGAAACAAGAGTTTATAAAATGCTCGCATGACTTCTACAAGGAAATCAAAACGTACATTGAAGAATGGATGCAACCGTAAAACAATTTGAGAAATTTGATTGGATGTTTTTGCCAAAAATTAATAACAACACAGAATGGACTCTTATTGAAGACACTATTCTTTATTTTAAAAGACAAAAACATAGATATTGACGACGCAAAAGTATTTGACGAGTGGGTGAATTTAAAGGCTTTTAGTCAAAACCTAACTGAACAAGATAAGCTTTTAAATTCAAAACATTTTTGGGTAAAATTTTTTAAACACCAAATGCGAATTTATATTCCGAATTGCTGAAAATTGCACAATATATTTTTTTTGCATTCCAGCTCATAATGCCAACGTGGAGAGAATATTCTCATTAATTTCACAACAATGGACAAAAGAAATTAATTTACTAAACGTAGAAACAATCTCGTCAGTAATTAAAATTAAATTCAATTTCCAAGAAAACAGCTGCATTGATTTTTACAAATTCCTTTTAAAAGGGGAAGATATTCTAAAAGCTATCGGAAAGAGTGATAAATACAAAAAAACTGAAAAGTAAAAAGGCAAGAAGCTGAGGAAAAATCTTTAATAGCTAGATAATCAAACAATGTACTTACAAGTGCTATAATTTCTATTCATTTTTGTAGTTAAAGTTATGATTGTTTTTATTACGTTAAAGTAAAGTAGAATTTTTATTTTTTATTATTTCATAGATTTCTTGAAATTACAATTGTTATGTTTTTTTACAACCATACTAGGCTAATGCCCGTGTTAAGGTAATATGGCTGGTGATTAAAATTTAAGGTAATATAAATGAGAATAGTTTCGGATATTTTATGTTTTAAAAAATTAATAACGTAACTTACATTCCAGTAAGTCTAAACTTTAAAAAGTGTCAGTTTTGTTGCTTAAGATTTAAGAAGACTGAATTTAGTTCATATTATGTTAAGAGGTATTTTGTTGTGTAAATGGCTGCTGATACAAATTTAAAGAAGATAATTATTATTCAGTTAAAAGAGTCACCTCAAAAATTGTAAGACTGAATACTAAAATGGTCTCACTATTTTTAAGATTTTTTTAAAAAATTTAATTGAATTTTGTTAAGTTTAATATTTTTTTTATTTAGTTTTCATAACAGAGTATATTAATAATTTTTGTTTTATTTTAAGAATGAAAAAATTCTAACTGATTATGAAAACAATGTGTACAAACTGTAATAAGATTCTGTTTTGTTAGGTACATTTAAAATGATGATAAAAGTTAACAAAATTCAATTTTAAGGTCTGAAAATAAATACAAAGGTGATTTATGACATTTTAAACTGTTTTTGTTACACTGACTGTGTTTAAAAAAACCTGTTGACATGTCCGGGTTATGGGCTCTGAAATCCGGGGTTTTCACGCCTCTTGTCCGGGTTGCCAAATTTTAGAGATGGCAACCCTATTTGAATGCAACGTTGTGACGAAATTTCACAGCAATTGGTGAAGAACTTTCCGAGTCAGTTCTACATGTATTTCAGTGGAGCCTGCTCTAAGGAGCTAGCAGCACAGAGCCCGTTGACGTACACGAACGCAACACCAGAATACCATAAGAAAAAATTCCCTCAGGATCTATGTCATTTTTGGAGTTGCTGTGTGGAGGATTTTTATATGGAAAGAAAGTAGAGGAAGTTCTGGGAAGGAAAATAAATAAGGGATGGATATTTTAATATGTCCAGGTGTAACGAACGAATGAATCCATCACTCCCACTGCGGTGCAAGGCGATGGTTCGAGAGAGTCCGGCTGGAGAAGTCAAAAGAGTCTCCCAAAACCCCTATCCCGATCCGTCCCGCCACACAGTAGACGGGCAAACGCATCCGCCGCCAAGACACAAACCTCACCCAACGAACCCGGTCACCCCTGGTAAGTCATCAAAAGTAGCAAACCACTTGGGGTGAACTATGGCAGGGGTTTTGGTTCCAATAAATGGCTTCTGGGGCAGCGGTACCTATACTCGCCTCTCAAATTGAATTACCGCTCACATTTTGAGAAAATCATCGAGTCAACTTTAACGACAGCTATTTCATAAGATAAATATAATGTTAATAGATATATTGTTGTATGGTTTTGAATTTCATAATTATTTTTTACTTTGTAACCAAGTTATATCATTTTTTTCGCAAATGTACACTCCTTTTCCATCCACAAGCAAATACTTTGAATGGAAGTGTAGTATAAAACAGTAGTATATGTGATAATTTATATAAATAAAAAGGTATGTATCAGCACATTTGGCCAACAAATTGCTTTAGAACGCGGTTGAGAAACATTGAACTATTGCATACCTCAGGGCACGGTGCTTAGACCAGTGTTACCTATTCAATTTACGGAAAATACCTGTATTTGTTATTATTACATTACCAGATATTTAAAGGCCAATTTTAAACGTAGAAATAAAAAAAACCATTCACGTTAGAGTATGAAGGTGCATTTTTGTACTTCTATCTGTAGTTTAGATCTATGATTAAAATTAGAAACCATAAAATTGTAGATTAAATTTGGTTGCAGGATTAAGTACCACTACCCTCTAATTTGCCAAGACAATGGATTTCCTAGTAATTCACAGCACACCTCGATTTTATGCTATTTTGAAACTTGAAAAATGCCTCTAGCACACTATTTTTTTGTTAATCGCTTGGAAAGAAAATATTAACATTATTCTGGCTTGTCGTTTTGTTATTTGCAAATATGTTTACGATATAATATAATTTGGCAAAAAACAAAGAAGTTGTAACGAAAATCGTGTCAGCCGCTGTACAACGGGCGATTAGCATTTTACCTCTGCCATTCCAAGGTTTAAGGTAAAGAAAAGTATACCTAATCTGGCCTATAAATACGAAACTTACCCAAAGAAAAATAATGAATGAGTATGGAAGTAACAATTAACACGACTGCGGTCAATGAAAACACAAGCACAATGCGAAACATGTGTTTCGGAAATAAATAGAAAATGAATGGGTAAATACCTATTTGTATACTATTACTTATTGTTGTAACAGACAATGACTTATTATTTTTTGTAATATGAATAATCAATCCGTAAATAGCAAAGTTATTTTTACCATAATATAATTATTTTCAATTTTCTTACTATTTGCGCTCGGGCTGGTTTTGTTTGGTTTCACCGTGGACTGAGCCTTCCTCTCTAGGAACTAGCTGTTTCTTTTATGTCGAGAGAGTGCCCTAAAATAAAGCCAGAATCAACGATGCAAGTGAAGCAGCCGTGCAAAAAAATGCGACGCACGGCCCTGGTGAATTGGACAAACCTGCGAATGATTTTACCCCATAATATCTCTAAAATAAAGTAGAAATATTAAAGACGTAAGTAATGAAGTCGTTTAAAAACAATTTTCGGCTTGCCGCCCGGCGTAATTGACGGACCTACGGTCGACTTTGCCCCAGCTGGCCTAAAAAATCGATATTTCCGTGAGGTTTGTTTTAATTATTACTGATGAACGTATTCCTAAAATTTCAAAGTTTCTAGAGGGATCCCTCGAGTAGTTGTTAATTCATCGTCTAGAAAAATAAATTCTGGTGCTTCCCGCTAATTTTATAGTATAACCGTTTTACATAAAATATTTTAATGGTAATGTTGTATTGAAACAGTTCTTTGGATAATACCTAATATCATTTCCCATCCATATACTATTATATCTACTATCTATTCCCTTCTTTAAAACAGCCTTACCCACATTGGAAAGTATAAGATGATTTATGTTGCACTGTAAATTGTCGCAAGTCAGCAGTCGAATTTGTGTCGTATAACAAGAAGGTGCAATTTTAGTATCATCGTTGTATTATTCACATGCTTTGTGCTAAATATCAAAATTATAAAAAAAGTTTATCTCGTTGTGGAGGAAATTTCACCTGAACAGTGCAAGTGCATCAAGAGCCCTATTGCCCGGATTCATGGGAATTCCAGGTAGGCTGTTTCCTTCATTCCACTTTTCCCGTGATTTATTCTAAACCAATTGAATGAGCTCTTTACTGTCGTATTTTAATGTGGATGTGATTTATGGTTCATTTTTACGTGTAATAGATTACGTTACAGGTAAGGTTGTATGAATCTTAAATATAAATAACTTTCATCCTTAGAGGGACTTGAATGTGTCTCTGTTTATGTAAAACGCACAAAAGTAATTTAATCAGCAGATTAAAGGGATTGGAGATAGGAAAAAGAGATGGGGTCAATCTGAGTCGTTATTGCATCCAGCCAGGGTAAAATACCATACTAAACTCCTGTAAAAAATAACGGGATATTATAATTTAGGGTTTGTGAAGCAGGATAAATAAGAAAGAAATCAGAAATTAACATTTCGAATGAACACCGTAAGTAAATTTGAAAAATTCTGACATATGTCAAAAATTTTATCAAAAGTGCATTTAAAATTGTTAAAAATGTACGAGCTATTAGCTAAGTTCACAACCAGTTATTTTACAGGCTCCTGTCTAGCACCTAGCGGTCAGAAGAAAAACTAGGGCCTATAGATAAGACAGATGTTTTGGCTTTCTTTGACAGTGTTTTGTTTTGATAATTAGCTTGTCAGTGTGTGTTATTTGATTAGGTTATAAAAAGCCTCGCCGAGTGGATTTTTCACCTTTTCTCTCTTAAAAGTAATAACAGTCGGTCATTATGGTCATTAAAATTATTTGACCGTTATTAAAAGTGTTTTGCTCGGGTCGGGAATATTTTTAACTCGTAACATTTAATAAAGTACAAATGCAGTTTTGTGCAACAAAAACTATGCGTCTGTTATTTTGAAGACTTCATCAAGCCCCAAACAATTCTTGACAAAAATAAAGAATTAATTAATTACAGTAAAATAAATCTTGTAAGTACTTACTGTCTGAATCTTTCTGACTATCAATTCCAATTATGAAAATCAAAGCAAATTCCAGTTCTATAGTTCATTGAACCCGATTACACACGGACACACAGACACACCACTGAAATTATATTTTTAATAAAAAAAATAAAATAATAATAATTAAAATAAAATAACTTGACACATCTCCGAAATTGTCGCCGTTAATTGCTGCACTACCCATATTAACTTGCGTTTATTTTTCCTAATAGGAAGGATATAGAATCCTATAATTTCTATACCCGCTATATCCGATTTTTTGACAAAATGATCTGAGTATGACATCTTGTTCACATTTTTGCGAGCAACAAGAGGAGCCTAAAATTGAGTTTCAAAACCCTCCTTATCACCACCAAAAACCATGTTAAAACTGCGAGTGAGAAACCAAATCCGCTATATCATACAGAAAGTCACTATCGAAACCCGCTATATCGGATTCAACGAATCACAAGCAGTTATTTTGCCAAAATACAATATGGCCGCCGCTCTGACGCCACGCTCGTATGTCAAAATGATCTACGCGTGAGTTTCTAAACCCGCCATGTCGCCTCAGTTGACTTTCAAAATCACGAAGTGAGTATCAAAATCCGCTATATCCATTTTATTTATCGAAATTACTTAATTATTGCTAGACATATATAAAAAAATAAATGCTTTTCGAAATTTTATTACTCCAATTCATTATATAAAAAATTTTAATGCATTTACTTATGTACGCTAGAGATGTGACAGTTTTTTGCGGTTTTCTCCAAATCAATGAAAGTTGATATAGCGGGTATAGAAATTACACGACTCACATAATACATAACCCGCATCTTTTTACCAAAACCAACTTAACTAATAACCGATTTGACAAGGAGCAGTAGGTAGTTAGTCACTTATCGCAGAGTAGATACTAAAATAAGAATATTAATGTGAGAAGCGGCGAGGTGATATTTCATACGCTGGCAACACCAGCCAAGCTTGCGTATAGGATTTATAACCTCAAAAGTCTACGCTTTTATTGAATGGGTCTCTGGAATACGTAATAATTCATGATAACTGTCAAGATTGGCAAACAGAAATATATTATCACCTGAAGCTGTAATCGTCAGTATATTTTGAATTACCCGAACATAAGAAAGAGATAAGTTGAAATTCGATTCAAACGCTCTTTCTCCGTGGCAGCGATTCACAAACCGGCCGTGAGTACTAACTACATTAACCTGTAAATACTGATGACGTGTCATTATTTATATTACGAGAGTGTTAGATACTTTTAGTACAAGTTTTTTTTCCTGTTCGCAATACACGAATACGTAAAATAATTCATAAAACACATTATATACTATCTATCAGTATAATTAGGTGGGCTGTGTACGTACATTGTACAATAGAAGTGTGTTCACTTTAATCTCTAAATAGTCACTAACTGCGTCTGTTTGTTTGTGCGCTTAGTTCTCCTAAACTACGCAACGGATTTTGGTAGGGTTTTCACTATCACTTGAGAATTTCTGCCGGAAGGTTTATATATAATAAAATAATAAAGTTAAAGAAGCATATTCGGCACGTTCCAGAATAAAAGATAATCTCAGTGTGGGCCCTGGTGTTAGACCACTATTCAGAATTGTGTTTGGTGACCAGATCTGAATAGCCAAGTAACCTATCTCCTTCCGCTCGCCACTACCTTCAGCCTCACAACATACCCCAATTGGGGATTCCTCTCACTGGCTTCAGACGGTTGGGAGCAATTGGGACTCTTGTGTAGTATTTACATAAAAAAAGGTACATACGTTTCAAAATAAATATGGTCAACGAACCCTTGAACATATAATACTATTTATATTTGACAAGTTGACATGAAATTAAAAGAAAAAATAACAAAAATTCTCTTATGAAATTCTCTCTGATGACTTCTGACATGGATCTTGGCAAGGAACCGTACATTGGATATTATGATGTTTTTTGACTTGGTTAATATGCAGAAAAGTGGGAAACGGTTAGTACGCACTTAAAAAAACTCTTTGTATCATGTCAGGAGTAGGGAACCAGCGGCCCGCGAGGTTTTTTAAAAATAAAAATAAATTTCTTTATTTTTACGGTGTTCCAGATACATTTTAAGGCATTATTACAAAACCCACAGAAAAGTACAAAATTACAGTTGTTCTGCAGGTTTAAAATTCTGATTGCTGATCATGTGCAAACATCGGAGAAAACCATGTTCATGTGCTGAGTGTCGCACAAAGATTCAATCTTAAGTTAAAAGCCGTTTTGTCTTCTGAATGATGTGTTCAAATTCCAAATACGGATTCATCTGCTAACGCATTTCGAAGGAAACCGCTTACATGTTTTTGAGTAGAATTTAAATTATATTTTCACACCATATGGTGCAAAATTCCGAGGAAAATCATTTACTTGTTCCTCGTGTAACGATTATTTCAGATCGTTGACTCTTAGGCAGATTTTTTCTTGAGCTTAAACCAGTTTTGTGTTCTGAACGCAACTTATATTTCGATTTGCAGAATCATTAATTTCTAGTAGTAGACTCATTTGTGAACGTGACTTTTAGTCAAGCATTTTCCGTTTTTTATTCGAAAAGTTAGGTGTTACATACAATAAAAATTTAAAAAAACAGTACTTGGCAAAATGAGGTTATAATAAAATATCGGGGATTCCCTGTCTGTTCTCAAGGTAACAAAACTTTCCTGCTGTTTTTCTGTTACTGTTACTTCCTGCACAACATTCCTCCCTACAACGATTTAAAATACGGTTAAAATTCGCATGTGTATCTTTACTTCTATTTATTATAATACTGCTGTACTAGGACTGCCAGAAGGTTTGCTTAGTGGTGTCTGCCTCACTCCCTGATACTAAACTCATTCCAAGTAAAGACTTTAGACTTATACATTCTCTCAGTTTGCAGGTGAACAGGGCTCTGGAACTCTACACACAATGGAGAATTCTATTCTAGAGAGAGTCACTATCAAGGTGGAACCAGAGATACAAGAAAAGGACGGAGGAGGATTATCGCATGCAGATATAGGAATGAATCACACAGATGTTAAAAAGGAATTCTCGGAGCATTCTGAAAGAATTCACCAAGCGACGGCGGGTAAAACCTATTTTCCTAGATGTGTTTTTTTAATTATGAACTCACGTAACCCGTTTTTTATCGAAAACGTTATTGTAGCTTTAAAATATTAGCGTATTTGGTGTACACAGTCCTAACATGTATCCATTTATTTTAGTAGATATAATATTTTACAAAGCTCTTTCTAACAATACAGTAGCATACCGGCTACAAATTCTCTTCGTATTAAATTAATATTATCTATGTCTGCATTCATTTAAAAAAATGTTGTTTCTCTTCTAGGAGCAGCAAAGCCAATTTATAATATAAATTCAGTTCAACAAAAAAGCAAAGCACAAGGGACAAAAAATTCAAAATCTTTCCCATGCACTGAATGTGACCGAAAACTTACTTCCAAGTCAAACTTAATAACGCACATGCGTACACATACTAAAGAAAAACCATTTTCATGTCCTTACTGTAATTATGCGTGTTCACAGAAGACAAGCTTAATAACACACATGCGTACTCATACTAAAGAAAAACCATTTTCATGTTCCTTCTGTGATTATTCATGTCCAGGGAAGTCAAACTTAATAACACACATTCGAACTCATACAAAAGAAAAACCATTTTCATGTTCTTATTGTAGCTATGTATGTTCACAGAAGTCAAGCTTAATAACACACAATATGTCTACTCATACTAAAGAAAAACCATTTTCATGTTCGTACTGCCCTTATGCTTTTTCACAGAAGTCAAACTTAATAAAACACATGCGTACTCATACAAAGAAAAAATCATTAGTGACTGACTGAAAGTAAATTTAAAGCCGATACTGAATTTTATCTTCTATTCTAGTGTCGACGCAAACTTAAATCAAAACTTGAACCTATAACACTCAATCATTATGTACTCATATTAAAGAAAAAACATTTTCATGTACTTACTGTTTTCTTATTATTATTTTACGTGTTTCCATTTAAGTTAAGTTTGTACAAGATTACGACTTAAATGGTAATTACAGTTATTTAAATATTGTAAAAATATATTATTAAAGAATGCGTAAAAAAATAACGGCACAGTTTTAAATAATAAAACTAAGTTTAACAATAATATTAATGACGAGTTTTGATTTCTTCGTATGCGGCCCTCCTTTTTAAAAGCCTGTGCACTCCTGCTGTACTGCGTTTCTTTGGCAACGGTTGTCGCGCTGCATTCGTTCGTCAAATTACGGAAACTGCCGAAATTGCTCCCCGCGCATCCCTCTGTGTTTAAGTGAAACGTGAATCTAACACAATCACCACGAACAAGATACATGGAGATGAATGATGGACTTGCCGAACGTCTCAGCGGTGCTGCAAAGGTGCCAAGGTCTGTTATCTATGTGAGGATACTGTGTCAACGCGGTGCACTCTCTCGCTGCAGCAGTTAGCTGGAAGCAGGAAGCTGCTGGTCCAGTTTCCTCACCACCTAGGATTCTTGCTGCAGAGTCTTCATCTTCGTGTCACCTGTTTCTGTAATTCATCATCTGTTCCTGTACTTCATTTTATTTAACTTAATTTCACTTTATTTTTGTATCCTGTTTTTTATTCCTGTTCTGAGGCGGCCTGTAGTTTTAAACTTTTTCATTTAGTTTCAAATTGTTCTTAGATCGTCTTCATAATGTTTGTAAGTTGAATATCACTTTGTTCTATCAGCCATGTTTTTACTTTTGTTTTAAGTATGATCATTTCCGTTATTTTTTTGTTAGATTTAGTAGAGTATTATATAATTTCATATCAAATAATTTAATATTTCTCTGTCCAAAAGATGTATTCAAACTGGGAGAAACCAGTATATTTTGGCTTGTTGCTCTGGTTGAGTATTTATGTTGGGCATAGGAGTTTTTAGATATCATTTTTTTTTTCATTTCAAACGAAATATTTTTTGAATAAAGTTCTTGTTCATTGTAGACTTTAAATATTTCTTCTATCGGAGTTCCAACTAGAACTTTTAGAATTATCTTTAGTACTGCTTTTGGGGCTATGTTGAGCCGCTCTTTGTGAGTGCTCAAGGCAGAACCCAACTAGTTATCATTTATTAGGTTTACACATCATTAACGAAGGAGATAAACAGTGTAGGGCCAAGGACAGTTCCTTGGGGAATTCCGAAAATGGTTTGGAGATTAGCGATTAATTTATTCACAGCGTTTCAGGATAATTCATCTATTAAAGGATGGCACAAAGCGTAGTACACTTTTTTTGTCATTTGTGTTGAGGATATTACGGATCATATGTACCTGGCGATTTTATTTGTAATTTCAATGTTTATCTTTACTACCAGTATTTATTCACTTGCTTACTGACAGGGAAAAATCAATTAGATTTGTTCCAAAAATCAAAGTAATGGTTTGAGTTGACCAGTCTGGGTACGTATTCTGGAAAAATATGAATTTATTTTATTTATTTATTATTGTACATTTATGTTATTGGACAAATAATGTGAACACGGGTATTGTATAGATTATGCACATTGATATGTAATAATACAAGTACAAACTACAAGTACAGGTCAAAGTACGTCGAGGATAAGCTGTAATGCAGGCCTGAATACATTATGTCCCAGTCCACAATACTTTCTAACTAGGCAGTGCCTTTTCTAAGAAACTAATCATGACATCAATTTCTTTGGTTATTTAAGTTGTTTCGTAAGTATTAATTATTTCGTATGTAATATTAATTGTACGTAATATCAAATTGTAAAGATTTATAAAAGTAGGTATATTACATAAATTTATTTGGATAAGTAATATTCTAAAGGCCAATTGAAGAAAAACCACGTAAAAAAATATTTTTTGAGTGAGAAGAATTAAAAACAAACATACAACTAAGTACTCGCATTAACTTATTATTTCCAAATCTGTCCTGCTGAAATCTGATAACTATTTTGCTATTTTTGGTAAGGATTACTATTCCCACAGTTTCAGTTGTGAAGGGGTTTTATTATATACTAGCTGTACCCCGCCACGCGTTGCTGTGGCTCAGGCTGTGTGTGCAGATAGAGAAACAATAGCGCGTTTTGGTTTTACGTTCAACAGAAGTCACTGTTTTTTAAAAAAAAGTTTTTTTATACGTTTTACTGGTAACATCTATATAATATAGGTATATATAAAAACGCATGCGTATTCGAATGCAAAGTTGTGACAAAATTTCAAAGCAATCGGTGAAGAACTGTCGGGGATTTAAGATTTTGAACAAACGAACATTTTTATTTATATATATAATTTATATAGATAATAGATCCATAATTATTTTATTATAATATATGTATCCATAATTAGTAGAGTGTTGACTAAGGAAGAGGGAAGAGCAGGTTATTATTTCCTAGTCTACGAGAGGGGATATTCATTGAAAGGCAATCGTAGTAAAGTAGACAAATCAATAATACAATTAATTATTTTGATGAAACATATGAGATTAAATTAGTTCCTACGGTTCTTCCAAAGGAGAAAGAGAAAGTCTCTTCCTTATTCTAGCCTCCCAATAATTATTAGACAAATAATTCAAATGAATACTTACATCGTTTTTAACTGCAAAAGACATATTTTTCTATATTCCGTCTCGATTACCTAACCCAAGTTACAATAAGAAAATAGCAGAGAAAGCAGTCATTTTTTCTAAGATAATATTGAGATTAACAAAGGCTTTTTATTTATTTATCCCTTAGGCACAAATGTTGTTCATTACATATGTCGATAGAAAGGACTATGTTCTGCCAGATATTTAATGTAATTATATAACGATAATAAACAAACTTGGTTTAGCTGCTAGTTTGAACAGAGATTCAACGCCTTTGAAGTCAATTTTAAAGTTTCTCTTGAGATAAATGTGCATGTCCAGAGTCATGTGGCCTATGCTAGTCAGGTGACAGCATTCTGATTACTGGATCGAAGTTTGTGTCCAATTTTGAGTTCCATTATTATCCAAATTTTTCCAAATTGATGATATTTCTGAAATAGAGAGATTGAACTAATTTTAAGTACAGGTCGCTAACGTCAGGTTCTCTGCTATGAGGGGCAATTGGCGCTATGAGATAAGTAATTAAGCATACTATATTCACTAACTCTATTTTATGACTAGATTTTTCTGTTTCAAATTTTCATTTAGGAATCGCTAATATTGTCTTCTTTAATTAAATATTACGGTTTGAGGTTTTAATCTTTAATTTATTAAAAAATAAATAAAACTATTAATATTGTTGAAATTTCTAGTAAACCCAGCTATTAATCCCAACATGATTAACAAATGAAATATTTGATTGAAAAGTGATGCCCAAGTCTTAAAGTTGTAAGTCTCAAGAGCATTGTTATCAATATTGTCAGTAAAGATCATTGGATTTTTATTCGAGAAATCTGACAATTTAAAATTTTGATATATTTAAGTGAAGTCTGTTTAACAGTATCAAATCAACAATTTGTTGGGAGAATATTACAATGATAAATATTTGAAATAATTCTAAAAAGTTGGATGCATTAAAAGAAGTAAGATAAATCCATCATGAAATAATAAGATTTATAATATAATGTATAAACAAGATTGAACCAAGGTATGAACCCTGTGGTACTCCACTAGTTGAATTTTTTTTTTCTGACAGTAAACATTATGCTGTGTAGTAATCAACCTGTCTTTTTCTTTAACAGCATTTATTTTTGTTATAATTTTAAGAACACCTATTGTTTTAAAAATTTCATTTCATAATACAATTCCTCTTGTAATGCCATGCTATGCCAGAACATTTGTTTTGCCATGTGGTATCTTGAACAAGTCGTAGCAACGTTATGTTTGGTTATGTTAGGTTAGTTTGGGTCGAACTTACTTATGGCCACACGATCTTCTCAATCCAGTCTAGATATTGACTGACTCTAGTGTACACGGCGGGAATGGTGGAACCACATCCAATCCCAAAGGAGGTGATTCCAACCTGGTGATGGATACAGTCCTTCAGCCTATTGGTTGGCAGGTTAATAGTGAGAGGTCCACCACTCTCTCCCTGAAAGATAAACAAATTACTTTACGGTAAAACGCTACTATATTAAGGACCTCTTGCACCACAAATACTGAACTCACACCGGCCACAGTAGGTACACCTCTAATGCCATTAGACGAAAAAATCACACTTTGATTAAATATAACACCAATAAATTTGTGTGTTTTCATTTATAAAGTATTCAAAAAGTTAAATCCTTTTCTATCGTAAAAAAACAAAAATAAAAATAAAATTGTAAAAAAAATTTCAATTTTTAAAAATATTAAAAATTTATAAAATTTCAATTTTTATAAAAATATTTTTTTTTGCAATTTTCAAATAGGTAGATAGGTCCCTTAAATAGTCCACAAAATAAATAGTAAGTATGTAAAAATGAAAACAAAATTAGACTAACGCTGCACGTGTCTTTCCCGCCATCAGAATTGCCGGCGCAGAGCTGCTGCGGGATGACACCCTGCTTCATGGTCCTCGTCACTCCGAAGCTCTGACGGCACTGCTGGTTGCTGAAGAAAGACAACTCCACCTCCTGCAAGGTGACCGAGCCACTGCCAGCTGAAATAAGGAAAATCGTTTTCTCCTTTCTACCGACAGTGGCGAAAGCAGCGCTACTGCACTATTTTTATATATTTTTAAATTTTGGGATGCTGAGCGGGAGGAGAGGAAGTTCTGGGAAATAAAACAGTTGGACGTTTTGAAAAGGGGAGCCAAAATATGACTCGCGCCAGTTGCCATTTGGTTCAGGGCCGGATCTGATGTGGACACCCACACTTACATCCTTACCTTCTTTTCCCCAAGCCATCTCCTTTATCCTCACTACGTACACCTATTGGGGTTGCCATAAACCTGGCTACAGACGGTTGGGAGCAGTTGGTACTATTGTGCTTTATTCACATTAAAAAACGTAAACTTAAGGAGTTTTAAATTAAAGAATTTTAGTAAAGTCTATTATTAATACGTGAAGGTTAACTATTCAAAAAACGTGTGTAAATTGTTGTAAAGATTTTAATAAATGTTTCTTTAGTGCACTTCTGTTTAGAGTTGTAAAACATTAACAATATATAATATACCTAGGCTAGTTCTACCCCATCCAATGGCCTTAGCAATTGTCTGCTCCATTGTCTCGTTTTGCCACAAACAGACGGGCCGAACGAAATCTGTCAACCTGTTGAAAAACATACCAAATCAATGTGTGTTGAAAATACTAATCACCAAGGAAGATTGGTGAAAGAAGTTGCATGTTCCATTAAATCAGATGAAAGATAATGAAAAATGCTGACAAAAATCAATATTTATAATGCAATATCAAAATATATAAATAAATTAAAGTCAGTTGTTTCACAGAATTTGAAGATTTCATCAAATTTCAAAGTAAAAATGAAAGTTCTGTGAAAATTCCATCCAAATTCTTATTTTGCCCTAGCCCGGCTGTTTTATACTACATTGATAATAACAACTAGAATTAATGGGACATTCACAGAGCTTGAATATTACATTTGTCATTTAATATATATTGTTAAAATTCTGCGAAACAATCCGTTCGGTCCTAAGAAAGAATAACGTAAATTTAATAATATGAACTACTAACGGTAACATAAGTTATAATCAACGAATATTTAAAAATTGATAATAAACTTCCTTTCGACATAATAAAAACATTAAGCGTCCCAATGAAAATTGGTATGGATTTAATTATTTAAAATCTAATGGAAAATTTCAACAATTCTTCAAATTATAAGTAAATTGTCATGTTCTGTGAAAGATATTTTCAAGTTCTGTTATTATTTCAGTTATGTCAAGCAGCTAGTCTATAATGATATAATAACAGAACTGGAATGGGACTTTCATAGAACCTTAAAATGAACGTTGAAATTTGAAGAATAGTTCAATTTGTCCGAAACAACCCGTATGAAAATGGTAATGAACCCTTACTTGGCTGGTGTGGCTAATCTCAGCAGTGCTATGTCGTGATACTTGCTAGGCGACTTGTACTCAGGGTGAACAATAATGGACTGGATCTGGATATCCTGTAGTTCCGTGTCGTCCTTGGTAAAGTCCAACTCACCGAGGCGGACTATTTCTGGTCTACCGCTGGAAAATATTATAGCAAACAAACTTCTGCAAAGTTATTTTACAATTTATTTAAGAAATAATAAATACTTAAAAAAATGAAACGATCTCGCCTCTTTATGGTGAGAAGAGGCTACTTTAATTTCTATTGTTTTATATCTTGTAAATCCTGTATTTATCTATGTAAAAAAATATTTTTTTTTCAAATATTAAATTTAAAAAAAAAATTTAAAAAAATGAAATAAAAAATATTAAGCCTACTGTGTGGAAAACCAATATAACTGATCACTACGCGTGTCTTATATTACATGATACAAATAGAAAACTAAACACAAAACCCAAATTAAATCTTCCATATTTCCAAATAGACTACAAATTATTAGAAAAATCATTAAAAACTGAAAAATGGGAAGAAATTTAAAAAAATAAATGTCCAACCAAAGTGCCTTACTGTTTGAAAACACTTTAAATAAACACGTTTTAAAAGCAATAAAAATAAGACAGATCGTCCGCAACTCAAAAACAAGGAAAATTAAACCTTGGATTACTCTAGGATTAATAAAAGCCATAAGGCAAAAAAATAAAGTTTATAAAATAACACAAAGGCCACTAGTTAACAGTAAAATTGTATTATACTATAAAAAAGTATAAAAAGTTATTAACTACACTAATAAGAAAAACGAAAAACGACTATTACTCAAAAATTATGACAGAAGCTAAAGACAATAATAAAAAATATGGTCAACAATAAATGAAATAATAAATAAAAAGAAAAAATATAAGCACATACCAGAAATCTCAGATGGGGAAATAATATATAACGTACAAAATGACACAAAAAAATGTTGTAATATTTTAAATAACTATTTTAATAACGTGGGAAAAAATCTAGCAAAATCCATAAATAAGACTAATATATCTAATCCACAACAAATAACACAATGTCAAATTAATAAATTTCACCTAGTCACAGAAATCGATATTGACAGAACTATTTCGGAACTAAAAGGAGATTCTGCCCCCGGCTTTGATAACATAGATACTAAAACAATAAAATCGATGAAAGAATACTTAACTCTTCCCATAACAAATATAATAAACCCAAGTCATACGACCACAAAATTAACGCCTGATTTCACTTCTATCGAATATATCAAAAATACATGAAAAAATTGTAAAAAAACAAATTTGGACATTCTTAGAAGAAAATAAAATAATTAATTAAAACCAATTCGGATTAAAAAAATACAAGTACTCACGACGCGATAGCAAAAATAACCAACTATTTTTATACGGCCCTAGATTCCGATAAAAAATGTCTCGGCATATTTATAGACCTTAAAAAAGCTTTCGACAGCATATCACATAAAAATATAATAAGTAAATTAAAATCAGTAGGGATTAGTGGAAAAGTCTGAGCATGGATAACTAGTTATTTACATAAAAGACCTCAATAAGTAAAATTACTCAATCAAGTCAGCAATTCAAAATATAGCGACTTTTCAATACCCCAAGGCACGGTTTTGGGACCATTGTTATTTATTATATATGTCAATGATATATTCAATATTTCCAAATATGGAGACATTGTCTCTTACGCTGACGATACAGTCCTACTACTAAAAGCAAACACCTGGTCTGAATTAAATAACATGGCAAATACAGATATCAATGAACTAAAATTATGGTTTGATGAAAAACTGTTGAATTTAAATGCTAAAAAAACTTATTATTTACCATTTTTTCATTGAAAAACAAGAAACACCTAAAGAAATAAACATCATTATCCACTCTGTGAAAAATACAGGAAACCACAAATGCAATATGTTATGTACAAACATAGAAAGCAAGACCGATATTACGTACCTTGGCATAACAATAGACCAGCGTTTAAAATGGTCCCCACATATAAATATTCTGAACGACAGAATAAGGAAACTAACTTATATATTTAGATGTTTAAGAGATATTTTATACGAAAAATTACTTAGAACCACATACTACGCTTTCTGTCGATCAATTATACAATACGGCATTATAGGCTGGGGCGGTACATATAAAAATCAAACACAAACAATGTACATATCACAAAAACTAATAATAAAAACCATATTAAAAAAACCCTATTCATATTCGTCTGAACTTTTATTCAAACAATTTAAGGTCAAAAATTAAGTGCATTATACTTCTACCGTGCAACATTACAAATTTATTAAAACAATTTTTTGATGTGTGATTGTTATAGTGTTAGTAGCCTATTCCAAGTACTCAGATAGAGGTGTATATATTGTTTATATGCGTGAGGATGCGTCATATGGGTGTATGTATACATTTGCTGTTATATGTATATAGGTATGTCTGCTGCTATATACACATGTGTGCTTGCATGCACACATATTAAAAATTATATATATAATTATGTACATTTTTACAATCTAATGCTAATTTACTTCTTTCTCCTTTCTAATTTCTATCTTCTACTTTTTATTACAATTTTTCCAAAATTTTAGCTTCATCTATAGTTACTAATTTCATATGTTTACACTAGATTTCATATTTCATACAAATTAATTACACACAATTGGTCACCATGAAACAGGCAGCCGCCTAGTATGGTGATTCATTATATCTACTATATGTAAATTTCATAATAATGTAACATGTATTAAATAAATAATATAAAAAAAAAAAAAAATATCTAAAATAAAATTGCAACCTTTAAAAATAACAGAAATCTTAGACAAACGTCAATACTTCCTACATCTAAATGTAAAAAAACAATAGGACAGTTCAACCATGAATATCTCGGAGTTAAAGTTATTAACTCATTACCAGAAAAAATTAGAAACATGAATGCAAATATAAACGAATTCAAAAGCCACCTTAAAAATATTCCAAACAGTTGAACTGAATCATATCAAATATAAACCAATATAACAACACAAGCCCTGCTTATTTATGGGGGTACATCAAATACTTATATTATATAATATTATGTAATTAATAACTTAATTTATCTAATTGTGTAATATAATTCGTGTATCTTTTTTTACTAATAAATTTTTTTTTAGTCTATTCACCATCTTTCTTCATTGTGGAGAGTTTGCATATTTCGCCGTTCTATCCTAGTCCTAAAGACCATTTTTTGATAAACGGAGAGTTTTATATTTGATAATTGCAGTGTTTAGCGTATAAAACCGTTGTGAAGGATTGAAACACTTTTTACACTATTATTTTTACCAATTGCCATATCTAATCTACGAAAGCAATGTTGGCATACTGAGTGTGTTGCAAGCAGCACTGATTCTCTCCGCACCTGTGAAAGTATGCAAAACTCTATACAAAACTGTTCACAGATGATATTGGCTTCATCAGAACGTTTCTTTCTATGAATCATTTTTGTGTAAGTCGGCTCGCATGGGGAGAAAGCTACCGATATCTTTTTTAATGCCTTCAAATGTGTTTTTACTGCGGTAAAAAAATTGTGTAATAAAATATGTATAGTATCAATTTATAGTGCGTAAAAACAGACATCTCCGCATCTCAGAATCTTTTTATTTCTTTTATTTTATTTTTTTTTATAGTAATAATAAGTAAAATTAATATTCTTAAAAGTGTAAAAGATAGATAAACTCTTAGCAAAATAATTACTATTCACTATGAATTCACATGTATTTCTATAAATCTCTCCCTTTTATGATCATGAATAGTTGCACACGGAATAATTAAACGTTATTCTCCACTGTAAGTTAGCATATACTGCTTCAGCCGCTTTTTTGAGAAAAATAATAGATGTAGAGGGAACATGAAAAAATTATTCTCCTTTGTGAATCAGAATGTGTCTCTTCAAATTTCCTTTTTGGGAAGATGAATAGTGGCACTCAGTACAAGAAAAATATTGTTCTCCAGTGTGAGTCAGAATGTGTCTAATTAAATTGAACTTTTGAGAAAAAGAATGATTGCACTCAGAACATAAAAACAGTTTTTGTCCACTGTGAATCAGCATGTGTCGGTTAAGGTGGCTTATTTTATAACATGCATAGTTGCACAAGGCACATGAAAAAAATTTTCTCCACTGTGAGTCAGAATGTGCATTTTAAGGTGGCTTTTTTGTTACATGCGTGGTTGCACACGGAACATGAAAAAGGTTTTTCTCCACTGTGAATCAGCATGTTTCCGTTTAGGTTGCTTTTTTGATAACATGCATAGTTGCACAAGGAATATGAAAAGGGTTTTTTCCCACTGTGAGTCAGCATGTGGCTCTTTAAAGTGCCCCTTCGAGAAAATGAATAACCGCACTAAGAACATGAAAAACGATTAACTCCAATGTGAGTCAGTATGTGTTTCTTTAAAATGCTCTTTTGAGAAAATGAATGGTTGCACTCAGAACAAGAAAAAGGTTTTTCTCCACTGTGAGTCAGCAGGTGTCTCTTCAGGTCATCCTGATGAAAACTTGCATAGTAGCACTCCAAACATGAAAAAGGTTTTTCTCGACTGTGAGTCTGCATGTGCCTCTTCAGTTGATCCTTTCGACAACACACATAGTTGCACACGGAACATAAAAAAGGTTTTTCTCCACTGTGAGTCAGCATGTGTCGGTTTAGGTTGCTTTTTTTATAACATGCATAGTTGCACAAGGCACATGAAAAAAAAAATTCTCCACTGTGAGTCAGCATGTGGCTCTTTAATTAAAGTGCCTCTTCGAGAAAATGAATAATCGCACTCAGAACATGGAAAACGATTTACTCCAATGTGAGTCAATATGTGTCTCTTTAAAATGCTCTTTTGAGAAAATGAATGGTTGCACTCAGAACAAGAAAAAGGTTTTTCTCCACTGTGAGTCAGCAGGTGTCTCTTCAGGTCATCCTGATGAAAACTTGCATAGTTGCACTCCAAACATGAAATAGGTTTTTCTCGACTGTGAGTCTGCATGTGCCTCTTCAGTTGATCCTTTCGACAACACACATAGTTGCACACGGAACATAAAAAAGGTTTTTCTCCACTGTGAGTCAGCATGTGGTTCGTTAGGGCGCTCTTTTGATAACATGCATAGTTGCACAAGGAACATGAAAAAGGTTTTTCTCCACTGTGAATCCGCATGTGCCTTTTAAGGTGGCTTTTTTTGTTACACGCATGGTTGCATACAGAACATGAAAAAGGTTTTTCTCCACTGTGAATCAGCATGTGTCCGTTTAGGTTGCTTTTTTGATAACATGCATAGTTGCACAAGGAACATGAAAAAGGTTTTTTTCCACTGTGAGTCAGCATGTGGCTCTTAAATTGACCCTTCTGATAAGACGCATAGTTGCAAGCGGAACATGAAAAAGGTTTTTCTCCACTGTGAGTCAGCATGTGGTTCTTCAGTTGACCCTTCTGATTACACGCATAGTTGCAAGCGGAACATGGAAAAAGTTTTTCTCCACTGTGAGTCAGCATGTGTCTCTTTAAATTTCGCTTTTGAGCATTTGAATAGTTGCACTTAGAACAAAAAAAAGGTTTTTCTCCACTGTGAGTCAGCATGTGTCTCTTTAAATTTCGCTTTTGACCATTTGAATAGTTGCACTTAGAACAAGAAAAAGGTTTTTCTTTTTCATGGGGGCTAACGTTCATTTCAAAATTTGACTTAGGAGAGAAGGAGTAGATACGATGTGGAGGAGTGTATCCCTTTTCCACAAAATGCGTCTGAAGATCTGTCGACAAATGTGAAAAATAACATGGATGAAAATGACTCGGTTAAACTTATTTCCTAAACTTAGAGAAAATATGCGAAGTTAGTTCTTAGAAACGTTAAGAAAATAAGAGTGGCCGAATTGTTCAAGTTTACAATCAAAATTGGTTTTACCTGCTGCCTTGGTAATTCTCCCAAAGCGTTCCAAGCATTCCTCTTTAATATCCGGCAGGTCTATGTCAATTTTCATATAAGTAAGCCCCGTTTCAACTTGTCGGGGTCCGAGATCCGCGTTTATGGTAACTGTCTTCACATTAATGCTTCCTGGAATAAAAACGGACAATAAATAGTATGTATCTTTGCATGGCCAGCCCTGAACAAAACGGCGCCTGGCGCGAGTTTAATTTTAACTACCAGGACGCTAACCTAACCTAACAGTTTAAATTAGTACACGCCAAGGCAGGATATCACTGTCATCATTAAAATGATGATTTATTTTTTTTGTAGCGCGGTATTTATCAAAAATAATATAAAGGGCCATGTGTAAGGTGAAATATTCGACGCCCGGAGCAAACAGCTCTAATTGCAGCCACATAGGGCCAGCCCTGGATCTTCGTACCATTGATATAAAACGAAAAAAAAATTAAATTGAAAAAAATTAACATTTTTTTATCAATAAAACCATTGATCAACAATGTAGATGCGGAAATTTGGATGGAAGTTTTAAATGTCAATACAAGAAAAAAATGACCTCAGACGTCCGCTTGAGGGAACTTTTCAAGAAATAAAAACCCTGCTATAGATCACCGTAAGTAGAGAGTTTTAAATCAATGGGATAGTGTTTTCTCAATCAATATTTATAAATTTGTAGCGATCGATACTGCCAGAGTTTTCAAGAAAGCCGAACGGTTTAAAACGAAGGGGCTGAGAATGTACGAGACATTTTACACAACAAATTTCATCGCGTAATGTAAATAGGTACCAGGTACCTGTCTAAGAGCTACCTACGAAAATACTTTGCGAGTTGGACTATGCACATTACGCGCATCCGTTAGAAGGTTCTAACGGCATAATTCCAGCTGCATCGAAACTACCAGAAGAATCTCGCTGAAGCGAGTGACCCGTAGTTTACCAGCGGACTCGCGTACTTAGTACCGCCGCCGGCTGGGCTATATAAGTAGGTCCAACGCAGCGAGTAGTTAGTCACTTTTACCCAGTTTCCGAATTTAAGGTTCTATATTTTACACGTATGCAATGCAACTAACTGACTGTTTGAGTACTCTCCGCATATTGCAAGCATTCCTTCTTTACAGCTGGGAGGACGAAATCTAAATCCGAAAATGCAATTTCATCTCCACCTTCTTCCTGGAGCCCTGGTTCCGTCTTGATGGATATAGTATCTGGATTCAGTAGATCCATGGTCTGCTTTGGTAGAGTTTGGTATTTTGTTTAACCCCATACATATATATCTGAAACAGAACCAAGTTGTAACGGAATTCTAATATAAATCAGTTTATATAATTTGGCTTCTCAAGTCTTAGCAAAAATACACATTAGAAAACCTTGAAGTTTTGACAAAGGCTGAGAGAGACCTCGTTTATCTTGGGTAAATTCTTTATTTATTAACTGTTATGTCTACCGCCATTCCGTTGTAATCCAACTGTAATAAAACATCTGTAATACGTATATATGTTGTAATTTTTAAAAATGCATTTGAAATTGTTATCTAATAATAGGTAGATGTCAAATTGACAGTTTAAACATTCTGCTGTGACAAAACGCCCAATGATTCCCTAACTAAACTGGAAGAACGGCCGCTACCAAAATGAATACGATGAATTAAAGTATTATTACTTACCAATAACCATCACATGCATGGGATAATAAGTTTAACAGGGCGGGATAAACAAAGTTTAGAAACAGGAAGAAAGACTGTCCGAGAAGAAAGCACATGTCAAAAAATATATAGGTTATGCATAGACAAGAATGAAGTCATAGACAATTAATATAATTTCACGAACCTGGCCTTTTAAGAACATTACAATTTCTTTCGACTTGGGTCTTGTAAATATTATAGCGCTAGCAGATCTTTAATCTATTAACTGTGAGAAATCCGCGACCATTAAAAAAAAACAGAACAAGAAAAACGAAATAAAATCGTTTTTAATCGTTTTTAATTTAGGTCAACCGATTCTGATTTTGTCCATTTTACACATGTTATTTTTTTTACACATGTGGGTCAAAATTCCTTAAAAATTCATCATATTACTCACTTCAGGCGAGTTAGAAAAGGGGTTTCCATAAAAGTTTTCTGTGAAAGGTAATTCCCCACAAGAATTTCCGATATTTGCTTTCCAACAGAAATTTGTCAAATCCTTGTAGGGGCAGTTATTAGGAAATTTCTGAAGGAAGTAATTCCCCACAATATTTATTCAACTCCATGGGAAGGGAGATTGTAAAATAACTCATAAGTATTTAATTTTTGGTCCCAGTATAAACTACTTATGAGTTTTGTTTAACAAGGTATTTTGTGGATTTGTCCAAAGTACAAAGTACCACATGAAAATACTCGGTTCTTTTACTGGCTACGATAAAAACGCCTCTCCTAGTAGTAGTTCAATATATATTTATCATTTTCCAAGAAAAAAAGAAGATTAATAAATTTATATTTTATGCAAAACATAAAAGAATCAAGACTCCCTTTTTATCAGGACAAAGAAATTCTCTTATCCGATAATGAATTCATGACCAATTATGATCTTGAATTTAATTTCTTAATATAAAATGTAACTCTAAGTAAAGGAAATAAAAAATTCTGTGTTCTTCAATTTTCTGTTAAAAGCAGAGAAATTACAAAATTCGATTATGTCTTAAAAAGCACGTCTTCATATTTCATATTTCATAATCTAAAATTTAGATTTAATTTAATGACGAGTTGTTTAGAAGAATTCTAATAATTCTACAAATTCAAAATTAATATTCATGTTCAGTAAAAGATTTTTTTCAAGTTCTGTTATTATTTCAGTTCTGTAAAGCTACTAGCCTAATAATACATTCTAACAGAATTTGAATAGGACTTTCACAAAACCCGCAAAATGAACGTTCAAATTCTCCGTAACAACCCTTTCCGATAAATGATTTTAAATCAAATCCTTTATTTAAAGAGTTTCAAATTTCAAGTCATTGTAGATTATTTTTTTAACAGATTAATTGTTTATCTTGGAGCAAGATTTTATATTACTTGCGCTGTCCTGAAAAAATGAGCAGTAAAGAAAGATACTTTAAGCTCGTTTTTGGAGGACAGCACTGTGTCTTAAAAATCTTTCTTGTTGTGATGGAATATTTCGATATTTTAAACTTTATTATTTTTTAAATAATATTTTAGTCCGATGAATGGAGTAGGCTTCGAATAAATATTTTATTGTCTACGGTCGCGCCGTTTTTAGTTTCCTCTATCCTCGTCGATGGTGTATGACGTACTTAAGAGTCGCAATTTTTCGATAGTGTAAATGTGTCCTGCCCATCACCAAAAGGGTAGACACAATCTTCCTTCAAATTTACTTCAGTCCTGCTTTTCTTTATCCTATACCTATACCCCTCATCCCTCCCACACTCCTCAACATATCTTGTAATAAAATGACAACACTAATATTGTCGCACTGGAATAACTAAGAATGTTAACATTTGGCAAAGATTATATTCTTAGTATGGCCCGTACATCAGTCAATCCCTATCATCGCTATGAGAGAATATTCTGTACTCTAATATTCTATATTTCTCCATGGCGGAAGCACTTCTTGCAAGTAGTGATGGGAATGATCGAAATATTTATATATTCGAATGAATCGCTCGGAGTGCGGGAGCAATAGCTACGGACAGGGGCAACAAATTTTCCGTTGGGGGGGGGGGGGGGGGTAGGATTCGAAAATAGAAACTCGAATATCGAGACTATTCCTATAGTAAAAAAATTGTTTGCATATTCCGGTTGTAATTTATTTTCATTAGTATGGCAATATTTTTGGTAAGCAGGTACTAGCGAAATTTCAATCACTAATTTTCATTCCTGGCAAAGATTCCCTTGTTGTCTGCTAGCAACATTAGTATTATTCCTGTTAGCCACGAATTTCAAATATGTATGCATTTAACATTTTTATAAATAATTAATAAGATTCGAATATCTACATAGTACAATTAAAATAAATTATTAAACAAGTTTTTTAAGTACAAAGTTTACTTATAGTATTAGTTACTACAGAAAGCGTTTCATTTTAATTACTAACTAAGAGACACCGATGTTAATTTCATTCATGTTAATTTCAAATAAATTAAATATATTTGTTCGTAGCATAGGTAGCAGATAAATTATGTTTATATGAACGAACACATGTCACTCGATGAATTTAATATATACTGTGTTGCGGCGTGAATGGACTGTAATTTGCAATTTTTGTGATATTGTTTGATTGACTTACCAATATCTCCAACTGTCGGCACCTTCCACTTTGCTCTGCTTTAATCACAGGTGGGGGGTAATTGTTAGTATTGGAGGAGGTCAAGGAAAAGGAATAGTGATATTAGAATTGCGAAATGGTTCAATGCGTTATATATTGCTATTTTTATGCACTCTTCACGGCGTTCTTTGCGGTTTAACATTTGCCGTATACAGCGCGGCGCGGTGGGTTTAATAACTCAATATAGGTTATGCGGAAAGCGGTTGCACTTGCAGCGCGGTTACTTAAACAACTGACTTGATGTAGGTAAACGCGCGGAACGCGGGCGGGAAACAACTCGAACCAAATACTATGCAACAATAACTGGCCCGAGCATGCCCCCCGCCTTGACCAATGGTCAAAGTAACTAATACAACAAAGAAAAAAAAATGAAAAACAAAAACACGTTATGAAAGGATTCAATAAACAATACTGAACCCGCGGTAGAACTAAATTCTAAATTAACTAAATCTAAGATAACGTTAAAGTTATTGTGTAGGCAGGGGACAGAGTTTAACGACTGCCCTGCGATATGTTCCGGAGTTAGTCTTAACGTCCGCAACGCGGATCACCCCATCTACGCCGGGGTGGACGTTTACCACTACGCCAATAGGCCATTGTAGTGGTGCGATATTGTCACTCTTAATTATTACCACGGTGCCTTTCGTTATTGGATTCGAATTTGTATTCCATTTCTGACGCGATTGCAGCGTGTTCAGATACTCCATTCGCCATCGATTCCAGAAAGTCTGGACGAGACGATCGACAAGATGTTTTCGTTGCAGCAAATTTACTGGCGCATCTGACAAATCAGCAGCGGGTAAAGATTGTAATGGAGTGAGCATTAAAAAATGCGCGGGTGTCAAAGGCAATGGAGCCGAAACATCGGTAACGCTGAGCACTGATAATGGGCGTGAATTTAGAATAGCTTCAATCTGATGAAGAACCGTTTGCATCTCTTCGTATGTGAGAAGAGATATTCCCACAACTTTATTTAAGTAACATTTAATGCACTTAATCTTACTCTCCCAGATCCCACCGAAGTGGGGTGCTTGTGGAGGATTCATCTTCCACTCGATACGGTTTTCCAACAAATTTTCTGAGAATTCTTTCTTGTAGTCCGGTGACTAAGGGCGAGTTGTTTCGGAAAAGCTGAACAATTATTCAGATTCCCGAGTTCTATTCAAATGTAAAAAAATCTTCACGTCGATTTTATTCAAATACAAATTGGGTTGTTTCAACTCCGAAAAAGCTTCCGTTATATTTGAATAATCCGTTCCAGTGTTCCCCGCCGAATCGGGCAATTATTGCAGAGAATAATTTTTTTGCGAGACAGGAATTATTTTTACGCTGGCAACACCTCGTATTTTTATCAATCTGTCAAAACTTTTTCCCGCCGCGCCGTCACTTCGTTGGATTGCTTGTTTTGTGTGATTTTTTGTTGTTCATTTAGGCATCTCAATTTTTGACAACTTATAATGGATCCCAACTTACTGTAAGTATTGTAAATTATACCTTATTGCCATAATAAATATGAACCTTATTAATAAATAATACACGTTTGGAACCGTATAGATACGTAAGTGAGCATTTTATTTTCGTAAAACCATTATGTAAAGCTTGATAATATTTTGTGGAATTTCGTCTTCTAAACGAGATAAACGATCATTATGAAAACATTTGCGATACGTGTATATACTTATCGTTAGTAAAATTACTTGAACTTTGTGAGAATGAACTTTCTAAAAGCATTGCGTTTTATTTTTTGAATGTTCTGCCATGGAATGGTGGCAAATCTTTTTGTTTATTTTTATATATTATTTTGAATTCTGCCACACTTTAATAATGCTTTACCGAGGAATATTATAGTGCTTTCATGTGTAATAAAATATCTATAAGAAACTATAAAATATCTATATATATTTTGAACCTAATAAATATAATATTTGCCGTGCATATTTAATTTTATATCAGCAATTCCTTGTACGATCTTGTTACTTATAAATATGAAATGTGTTTTCAGGAAACGATGCCATGTTGGTGAGGAAGTATAGCCATATTCTCACCAATAAAAAGACCGACGCAGTCATCTTCAAACAACGAGAGGCGACATGGCTTACTCTTATATCCGATTTCAATGGCGATGGATTCTGTCAAACAGCTCCGAGCTCGGTTTGAAAATATGAAGCGTCGGGCAAGGCAGGTTGGAATATATTTCTTAATTGGTATTAATCTTAACGCCATAATGCTGTTAAATGAACTGTTATATTTAGTAATTGGTTGCCCTGATGCTTTGTTTAATTCATGCAGGTATATATGTTTATTAATTGACTTTTAATAATGCTTCAAGGACGGTAGCAGAGAAATTCAGGAGAGGACTGGCGGTGGACACAAATTTTATGCGGAACATAGTGGCTACTTCGATTGACGGACTCCCTAGCGTGTTTGACGATGACATCAGCACTTTGGTGCTGCAGGAGCTATCTGGTGGTGGAAGAAGGTGGGAGTTTGGTTAGCGCCACAGCTGAGGTTTATTATGGTGTTGACGGCAGTTTACTAACTACTTGTAAGAACTTGTGTTTCAAACAATGTTTCCTAGTTTTATATCAGTTCTTCATTTAAGATAATCTGGTTAATGTATTCTAATGTTGTTAATGCATCCAAATCCAACCGTTTAGATAGCAGCGCCCCAGAAACCTCAATCCTAAAAGCAATTTCATCTCATTTATTTATTTATTTATTTATTTATTTATTTATTTATATATAATTTGTACATTTATTTATAACAATTACAGGTAATAAAGCCTAAGACGTTATAATTGTACCATTTATGCAGTGTATATGCAATGCCAAAAATCTCGCAAATGCGCTATAGGACACAAAAAAAAAATCTAATTTTTTATCTACCGCATTCAAAAAGTACGTAGCTCTCCCTACAGGTGAGTTCATTAATAAATTAGTGCGGCTTGCTCTACTATATAGAATATTGTGATGACGTCCTCGAGAGTGAGACTCTGGTACAAAAAAATTTAATTGGGCCAGTATCTCATTATTAGATAAGTGACCGTTTATTAGTTGGAAAAAATATTTAAGCAAAGCAATACCTCTACGTGTCTCTAGGGAGTGGTAATTGGTCATGCCTAATATATAAATCGATGGGTAAAGCCAAGGGTAACGTCCATAGAGCCGCGAGAATAAAAACCTTAAAAATTTTTTATGGACTCTTTCAATGCGTAAAGTGTATGTTAATTCATGTGGAGCCCAGATGATCGAGTTTGATTCAAGTACACTTAGGACTAGTGTGTTATATAATAACGTCAGTGTTTTTGTGTTACGAAACGGATATGAGTTTCTAATTACGAAGCCGAGAAGCCTGTATGCTCTGCTTATTAAATCATCGATGTGTTGGTGAAAAGTTAGTTTGCTGTCGTAAATAACTCCTAGGTCTTTGATTTGGTTTAGGTGTTGGAGAATAATTTCATTGATTGTATATTCAAATACATGCGGTTTCTTTGATCTTGTATACGAGACGATATTGCACTTGGGTGTAAACGAATTTGTTGACTGACTTAATACAAGTTTTCAAACAAACTGTTAGTAGATTTGAGTACAAAATATTTGTATTTCACTATCGTTGCTTTACTTAAGATAATAATCTTATTAGTTAATGTATTCTCATGTTGTTGAAGCATCCAAATCCAACCCTTTTGACAGGAGTGCCCCCTATTATACATACCGATTTCCGGTTTAAAAAAAATTGGATTATTGAGACAAGAACGAGTAATATCGGAGTCATGCTAAAACTAAACTGAGATGAAAGCAGTTTATTCCCCTCTGTTCACTATCTACTGGGTGAATTCTTTAATATACTAATATTAATTTTAATAATTTTTCTCTTTTTTATGTACACAATTCTTAAGAAGTATTTTCTGGCTTCACAATTACCTACATTATATTACATGATAATACTAACAAATGTACATTGTGTACTTACGACGGGGTACTCCAGTAAGACCGCATTTTTCTTTTCTTTCCTTTTAAAACTGTAAATTAAAAAAAATGCATTTTATGCAATACTATGCATGGCATGTCCAGGTTTTTATATTATGCATATTTTTAATGCTGTGTGACCTTTACTTTATGGGCCGTATAATCTTTTGTGTTCTTTTTAATGTTTGTCAATTATTGTTAGAACAAGATGAATGAATGCATTCGCACACAATTAACTAGTCCATTATATTATGTTCTTAAATGTTTCTTTCCCATTGTATAAGTATGTATTTTTGCTGTAAATTATTCTTTCTTCCGAGAGAGTATTCTGGTATAATTTTACTTTTTTCAGGGCATTAATAAAAAATAAATAATCACAATCGCTAATCAATCGCTAATCAAGTCGCTACAGCGACCTTGATGTGATTTACTATGTAATACATTTCTAGAATGATCTATGTTATTACTAACTATATATGGAGATAATATACAGTACCATAGTTACCTGGTAGATAAGTATGGTACTGTAGACGGTATGGTACGGTACACTTAAGATTAATACTTAATTAACATTAACTAATTGTTAATACAGGATTTAGGACATAATTGGAAAATACCATAAACATTATTTTAAACCTTTATTTTATTATTTTTAACTGAATTTATATAAACAAATTATTATAATCAATAAATATAAGTCTGAAACACCCATACATATTTAAAAATAAATAAACTCTGAGAAAAAATAAATGCCGCTGATGGAAATTGAACCCGCAACCTTCCGATTTATTCATTTTTTTTCTATTTGTCCATTTATCTTTTTTTTTTCAATTTCTACAGTGTAGGTACCTAGGTGCCTTACTTATTTTCTCTTTTATTTTAATTTGTTATATTATTTTGATATATTTTGTTCCTCACTTATGTAAAATACAAATAAAAGAATATACTACATCTTGGTACTCTATTTATTTTATGAAATTAGGTAGGAGTATGCAGTTACACTTAAGTTATTCACATTCAATAATGATCCAATGCATATTACATAATATATGTATATGTGAGATAGTTGTTCAAAACATTTCTAATAGTATGTATTCTCTATTATTAAACAAAGTAATTTACTAAGTTTATAAACATTAAAGTATAAAATAAATAGAAGATTTATCGTTACATTAATTATTTTGTACATGTTAACTATCTATCTCTGAATATATGTAAATGGTCGTTTGTTGAAAAGTTCTTCACTGATTGCTTTGAAATTTAGACACAATGTTGCATTCAAATATGCGTGTGTTTTTATATACATACCTACATTATTTAGATGACACCTGTGACAGGTAAAACAGACTGAGCCACAGCAACACGTGGCGGGGTACAGCTATTTTTGAATAAAGACATTATTGTTTTGAAATTCAAAAGACTTTTATTATCTTCGCTCATGTACCAAGAGATTGTACACATGTGTTCGAGTCTCCAGGCGGAAGATGTTACAGAAAGTGTTGCCCCATGGGTTGGTAAAGAATCAATATAAACCGAGTTCTGCACAGAGAAGTAAAGTAAGAAAACAGTTTATAAGGCGGTCTACTGTGGAACCTCTCTTGCATTGCAGGGTTTTACAGCACTCGGCTTATGTGGATTCCTTACCGACACGTGGGACGATAGGCCTAATGGTACAGAAGGAGGTAAGATAGGGCTTTTTGTGCTGGGTAGTATTTTACTATCTATTAGTCCATCAATCTGGCAAAATATGAGTTAATGAGGGTTTGACGAACGTGGTCATCTCCCCTGTTAAAGATTGGTGCTTGCACCAGTACATCGTTAACCTCGTCCAAGGGGTCTATGAATACAGGTGGTTGATCTTGTTACAATGATCCCTTGTACCTACCTGCATTTTAATTTATGAAGAAAGGACTGGAAGCCATCTTTTAACAACTCCAAAAGTTCTTTCAACAACATTTCTGGTCCTGATCTGACTTTCTTTATATAAATGTTGTTCTCGAGAAACGAAATTCCTTAAGGGTGTTAGTAAATATGGCTTTATTCCATAACCACCATCTCCAACAATCACTTCATCTCCAAACTCACCGCATTCCAACCTTACTTTGATGCTGCTACTATTAAAAAGATGGGTATCTCCAGGCCACCTGGCTACTATGTTGGTCGACAAAAGAAACAAACTTGTAGTTTTTCAATAGTTTTACCAGTTTTTTCGTCATTTTAAATCACGGAAACCAACGATATAAAAACGAATTTCGACAATGTTTTATGTAGAAAAGGTATCTAAACTTCTTCCCACAAAACCTTCAACTTCATAAATTTTAATCGTTGGGTTTTCTTTGCGTTATTTGCCAAAATAGTGAGGGTCGTTATCACCAGTAATTGGCACATACGATATGTCAGACCGCAATTGTGACGTTCGCGCATGCGTCAATCTTTTTCAAAATGGCGGATCGCGTTAACCGGCCGATTTCGGCTGATCACATTTTCATGAATATTTCGTTGAATTTTCTCTTGACGGACGATGAAACAACCCAATTTATGGAAAATTGAGTGGATTGACGTTGTGATGACTTTCTCACACGTGATTTTTTCCGAAACAACTCGCCCTAAAAGTTCGAATAAAGCCTTCAAATGCGATTTAGCTCCTACGAAATTTGTCCCATTATCAGAATACATTACATTTACAGGCCCTCGACGGGATAGAAAACGTTTGAACGCGTTGAGAAAGACTTCGGTCGAGAGGTCTGAAGCGAGTTCAATGTGAACCGCGCGGGTCACCAGACAGATAAATAAGCAAATGTATGCCTTTTGGCTTCTAACACCCCGACGTCTATGCGGGATTATTTTAAGCGGCCCAGCGTAGTCGACCCCCGTGTGCAGAAAGGCCTTAGCTTCGCGGACGCGGCAAGCGGGTAAATCTCCCATTATTGGGAATTGCGGTTTGGGATTGACTCTAAAGCATGTATTGCACTGATGCACGCGTTTCCGAATCAAATTGCGCGAAGAAAGTATCCAAAACCTTTGCCTCAACAGAGACATAAGTAAGGTGGGTCCCGTATGCAAGTTCTTAGTGTGGTAATAATCTACTATTAAATCAACTATATGATCATGAGCGGGTAATAAAATAGGATGACGACTATCAAATTCGAGTTCGGCGTTTCTCAATCTGCCTCCTACTCTTAGGAGACCGTCCTGAATAAATGGATTTAATTTAGCAAGAACTTGCCGTACTTTCTTGCCATCGTTCACTGACTTCATATCATCGGAAAAATGTACTTGCTGAACTGCCTTTATAATAGCGGTTTCTGCAATGTCAATATGGCTTAACTCAAATTTACGCGGCAATTTCCTAATGAAGCGAAACACGTAAATGACAATTCGAATCAATTTCGACCACGAATGAATGCGAGAAGCCAATGTGCATAATAAAGGTGACACGATTGTCTTGAGGCGATTATCGGTTTTAGGTTTCATTTCGGGTGGATCAGCTACACGAGAGCACAAGCCAAAAGTGGTTGGCTGTTCATACTGATTGGGTTTCAATTCCGGTAACTGTTCTGAATTTGCGTGCTTAAATGGTGAAATAGGCCACTCGAAATGCGGCTGGCAAAGCCATTTTGGACCATTCCACCAAATGTCATTTGCTATCAATTGCGATGGTAGCATACCTCTTGACAGGCAGTCGCTAGGGTTATCAGCACCTGCGACATGATAAAAATGACTACTGTTTAAATTTTCGTGTATTTTTGCTACGCGATTGGCAACAAAGGTTTGCCAGCGGTGAGGTGATGAATGAATCCAACTTAAAGTTACAGTCGAATCAGAAAAGGCAAATGTTGAATGAATAGTAAACCTCGCGGAGTAATTATCAATTACCTTTTTTAACAGGTGCGATAACAATAATGCAGCGCATAATTCTAGGCGTGCTAAGGAGACGATTTTTAGCGGTGCTACCTTTGATTTTGCGCAAACTAATTGAACCTTAATTCGGTTATCAGGAGTGGTCACATGAGCGTATACCACTCCTCCATATGCCTTTTCGCTTGCATCCGCAAATCCAACAAGTATTAACGTGCATCCTTCCGTGACTCCTATATGACGTGGAATACGAATCGACGATATTGACGGCAATTCCGCGTTGAACTGCTGCCACTGTTGTGATATCCTTGCGGGTGGGATTTCGTCCCAATCGATTTTCAAATTCCACAGCTCCTTTATTAGAAGCTTGGCTTGTACAATTATAGGTGCTACCAGACCCATCACGTCAAAGAGTCTAGCGACAGATGATAAAATATTGCGTTTCGTACAAGTTCGATTGTCTGGAGTAACTTCAAATGCGAAAATGTCATCCGAAGGATGCCATCGTAGCCCAAGGATTTTTAGCGATGCATCATTATCGAAAGTTACACTTTGCGACAGGCGAAGTTCCAATGGAACGTTTTCTAAAACTGTGCTGGAATTGGATGCCCACTTAGCGAGTTGAAAACCTCCTGACTGGAAGAGCTCAATCAACTCTTCAGCCGCGCGGATAGCTTCTTGCTCATTTAAAGCAGAGCTAGCGATGTCGTCTACATAAACATCTCTATTAATAATATCCCTTGCAAGAGGGAAGCGAGCGCCTTCATCTAACATTAATTGTTTGATTGCTCGAAGGGCTAAGAACGGACTACATTTAAGACCGAATGTTACGCGATTGTATTGGTAAGCCTGAAGCGGCTTTTGCGGATCGAATCTATATAAAATTCGTTGATAACGACGATCTTCTTTGCGAACATTTATACATAAATACATTTGACGAACGTCTGCGGATATTGCGATAGGAAAAAGGCGTAAATTCAGAAGAATGCAAAATAAATCATTCTGTAGGCTTGGTCCCGTGTGTAAAATATCGTTCAAAGATAAACCAGTTTTTGTCTTTGCGCTTGCGTCCAGAACCACTCTCACCTTTGTTGTCAATTTATCTTCACGCCTAACTGCGTGATGCGGGATGTAGTATGCGTTTTCTGACGGTAAGGCTTCCACCTGGGACAGATAACCTTTATGAATATGTTCTCTTATTACTTCATCATAAAGCGGTTTTAGTTCTGGCAGATGATTAAATTTTCTTTCTAGTGCGTAAAACCGATTTTGCGCAGCTTGCAATGAATCACCTAAGTCACAAGGGTTGCTTTTGAATGGCAAAGCCACTTCATAAGAACCGTCCTCGAGGCGAGTTGTGGTGCCTTTAAAAATGTCTTCAGCTTCTTTTTCTTCGAGGCTGTGAACTGGTTCCGAACCAATATCTTCGATTTCCCAGAATTTTTGCATTAAGTTCTCAATTTCGTGCGTAGCGCAGAAAGTGAATGCGGTGTTTGGTTGAGAATTGACTGGAGCGTCACCTATAAAAACATAACCTAATGTGGTTTGAATCGCGACTGAAAAACCGGGGGTGATTATCTTATTTGGTAGCAACAGTTGAGAGAACAGACTGACGCCAATTAGCAAATCGATTGGGCCTGGCATTGCCAAGGTATCGTCTGCCAGCGGAATATTTATTAATTTATATGACGTCAAGTCCACCTTGCAAGTAGGTAAATGAGCGGTAATTTTTTCTAAAACTATAGCGGTCATGGAGTATTTGAAGTAGGGATCAATCCTAGATTGAATTGTCAATGTGACACTTCCTCTTATTGATTGCGTTTTGCCACCTTAACCCTGGACTGCGAAGCGCGTTCCTGAGCTGACTGCCAGGCCAAATTTTTCACAACATTGTGAAGTTATATAATGCTTTTGTGAGCCTGGGTCTAGAAGACAGCGGACGGTATTGTCTTCACCGTTTCGATCAACAGTGTGAACTTTGGCGGTAGCAAGAACTTCAGTGGTTGCCCATTGTCGTGTGGTTGCTGACAGTACATATCGGCGGTTCTGCATCGTTAGGTTGAGTTTCTCCATTGAATGTGGAGGCGTTTGCTTGACTGGGTTTATCAAAATGAAGGAAAGTATGGTGCTTGCCATGACACTTATGACAAGTGCCTTTTGATTTACATTTTGTAGATGTATGTTGCGGGCTCAAGCAATTAAAACACAAAGATTTTTCCTTTGCGAAGGAAAACCTTTCCTTTGGTGATAATTTTAAAAATTGTGTACAATTGTACAGTTGCGTGTGGCTCTCATTTTGACAATAAAGGCATTTTGATTGCGTACTCGTGTAAGTATGATGTGTGCGGGGTTGAGCTGTGCGTCCAGTTCCACCGGAACTGGTTGAATGTGTGTTGGCGGTGTTAGGTCCACGAGTTGTTGAAGTTCGTTGCAGAATGTTGACCTGATCTTGCACAAACGTCACCAATTGCTTGCAGGTGGGAATCTCAATTTCTCGAACTGAGAGCTCAAATGCTTGTGCAGTTTGCGATTTGCGACTCTAACTTCTGCAAAGCGCATTGTAGTAATATAAAATCTGAAAGGTCTTCTATTCCCAATTCTTTTAGTGCGGCGATAGATGCTGAATATTTTTCTATAAAAACTGTCAGATTGTTTGCGTTGTGAGCTACGGTTTTTGAATGAAATATGTTGTTCAGGTAATAAGTGGCAAGGGATCGCTTATCTTGATATTTATTGACTAGCGTATCCCAGATTATTTTGTATGTGTCTCCAGTTGGCACTTAACCTGACGTAACAATCAAATATTGTACGCGTTGCGAATCAGATAGATGTGAATTTAAATGAACATTTGTTTTGAATGTTTCATAAAATAGGTGCCAATTTTCCATCCGTCCATCAAACGTAGGTAATTATATAGCGGGTAACTTAATAAAATTATTATTATTACTCGTAGCAGCACACGCAGATGTAGATGTTTACGGTTCCGTAGCTAAATTTGGTTTTAAATTATTTCGTGCGCGAATAATACGTGTGTATAATTCTTCAAACTGTTCCCAGCTTGAATAATCTGGTTCAGAATTCGGGTCTGACGTAAGAATATTCTCGTTAATTTGATCAATAATTAATTCAAATTTATTTTTAATTTCTAAAATACTTTCAGATTCGGACATAAACGCTTCACCTGAGCGTGACGCTTCGAAATTGATTGGCAAATTATTTGCAAGCGAAACTAAATTTTGGACCCTTTTTAGAATAATATCTCTTTTACCTTTTAGTAAAACTAATTGTCTTTTTTGTTTGTCTTCCATTTTTAGAATTATTTGCAAACTAAAAGTTTAATTATTTATAAAATAATGCACAAGAACCACAAGTGTACTGGGCGACAATTTGTAGCGACGAATTATAGTGGAGAAGTAATTTATCAAATAATTAAATATATTGGCCGATACCTCAAAGCGATGTTTACGTACGTACTTAGGTTGGCATTAATACACATAGACGAATATATATTACGCTGTAATATCTTTGCGATTTGCACTGAATAAATTTGCTACAACAACATCGATAAATAATTTAATTACCCAAAATATCAAAGAGTACCTATACCTAGGCATGTAATTTCAAATAGCGGACGAGTGTTGCTAACTGAATCCTTGCATAAATGAATGCGATTGAATAGGAACAAAACTACATTTAAATAATGCGGCTCGAAGTGACCAAATGTTGCGGCGTGAATGGACTGTAATTTGCAATTTTTGTGATATTGTTTGATTGACTTACCAATATCTCCAACTGTCGGCACCTTCCACTTTGCTCTGCTTTAATCACAGGTGGGGGGTAATTGTTAGTATTGGAGGAGGTCAAGGAAAAGGAATAGTGATATTAGAATTGCGAAATGGTTCAATGCGTTATATATTGCTATTTTTATGCACTCTTCACGGCGTTCTTTGCGGTTTAACATTTGCCGTATACAGCGCGGCGCGGTGGGTTTAATAACTCAATATAGGTTATGCGGAAAGCGGTTGCACTTGCGGCGCGGTTACTTAAACAACTGACTTGATGTAGGTAAACGCGCGGAACGCGGGCGGGAAACAACTCGAACCAAATACTATGCAACAATAACTGGCCCGAGCATACTGAATATTCTATACTGCCCGAAGAAGCTACGGTTGTAGTGAAACCCGATCAGCATTAAATATAAAAATGGTGTTTGCTAAGTTATTGGTTTATTTTATTTTAAATATACACTACCCGAATGCCCCGAATAGATGATACATAACCTAAAAATAACATAGGTAGGTATTAAACCTTCAATTGTGAAAAACTGTCACCATGAAAATCTTTTACACATAAACTATACCTACTGGAAACGTAAATCGTTACCTAAAAGTATTAATTCATAATTTACAATTCACACACGAGGTTGTTTATAACATCAACATGCTTCAGTAGGCAGCCAACAATGTACTTATAAAATATTTCGTTTGTCAAGCAATCCGAGATATTTTGACATCTCGAAATATAACCTCTTGAATGTGAGAATTGATTTGCGTTTTCGAACGAATTCTGACAGTTTGAAAACGATTGTCTCGGACTGACAATTCGAATGATTTCTGACATTTCAGAGCGATTGTCTCGATTCCACTTTCGATGACATTTGAAAACGATTATTTAGGACCTTGCATTCGAACTAATTCTGACCAATCACAACGCTTGGCTGGCATCGATTATTTCTAACCAATTACAGCGACGACTTTCGATGACGTTTCAAAACGATTGTCTCGGAGTTGCATTCGAATTAATTCTGACAATGAATCGAGATATTTCGAATGGTAAAAAAGATCGAGTAAACCATCGATGATTCATCGATTCCGCCCAGGGGGGGTCGACTCCGACCTAAATTTTGGTCCTAGAATGGTGGTGCTTTTGTGACGTCATAGCAATATTTAAAATGCCAATATCCAATAGGAACACTTTGAACGCCATAGAAGAACTGAGTTGTGTAAAATGGGATATCTGTGGTAACAAAAGTCAAAACACCACATGTTTATGGTTGTTTATTTATGTTCATGGTTCTTCGCCGACGTAAATATTTGTGAAAAGTGAAAGTAGATTTGTTAAAATGCCTCGCTAATTTAAAAACGACTTGTGGCTCGTTGAAAAAAGATGCTTTGCCGACCCTTAATCTTCCAGATATCGGAATAAATCGGGATTTACCTGGTGCACAAGGGACCCGGGATGTTAACCAAAATGCAGGTGCGAATCTCCCTCTGTTTGTTCAATGTTTCTAATGTAACTTATCATTAACTTGAATCACCTTAGAATTGAATCTATTTTCTTTTTTAGACCGTATTCGTGTTCCACGTGTACCCCCAGTGTACTACTGCACAAATTGTGGTGCCCTCCGAGATCACAATGACAGTTTTAAAGGTATAAATCTCTATCGACTTATCTTAATATTATTCATATGATTGTGAGTGTTGGTAGAGAGATAGAATGAAAGAATAGACGTTGATTTGAGTCGTTATTATGATAAAGATATTCATTCAATAGAATTATTATTTCTTCAAACCCAGCAACTGAATTACAGATATAATATTCTATGTTTTGTTTGAGTAATGTGATGATGTGATGTTTATTTATTTCAGATGCTAATGTCTTCCCTGAACCCAGCAGCGGGCCCATTGCTGCCAAAATGGACGTAGAAGCGTATACCTTCATACGCTTCTATGTACAACTGTTTTATTTTTCTCTAAAGGAAATAATATTCTAATATTCTGTTTTGGTGTGTTAACATTTTATTGTCATTTAAAATGTGTTTTGTGTTTGCACAAGCTTGTATGTCCCTTTTTGTGTTATCTGTGTTTGAGTAATAAAATAATTCATGCAATTACGAGTTTTTCATTTTCAAATAATATTTTAGGCTAATAAATTGGGACCGTATTTATATTGTCTATGGTAGTACCGTTTTTTTTTTTTACTTTCCTCTATCTTTGGTCGATGGTTTGTGACGTCGTGACAACATATTCCCTTCTCTTTCTTTTTCTCTTAGTTCCAAAAAAATCCGTCGGACGAAATATGTTCAGTACTAAAAGCACGAAGATGACGATCTAGGTGTAGGTTCATTTATGATTCCGCCCATCGCTACTTGCAAGTGATATTACTACAAAAAAATTCAAAGATACTGGGCTTATATGTTAATTAATTTGAAAGATTTATTGTCAACTTTACGAATAAAAATTGTCTATGACTTCATTACTGTTCATTATTGTTGACACATGCTTTCTCAGCATTTTTCACCTTCAGGCATTTCTTCCTGTTTCCAAACTCCGTTTTACCCACGTTGTTTAATTTGTTATCTCATTCTTGTGATAGTTATTGGTGAGTTCTAATGCTTTAGAAAAGGAATCCATTTGGGGTTTTTAAGAAACATTTAGACAATCAAGACGTCATATTTCCTATTTGTATTATATAATTTTAAAGACATTGATAAAAATTATACCGGATTATAAAATTATGGACTTCTCGACTTATTATTTGGATAAAAACGGAACGATAATACCGATGGATCTTTATATATGGAGTCATCTGATCATTGACAACGATTTTGACAGAATATTCCAAGTGAAACAAAATATTCAAAGCTCATACAAATAAGAATTCCGTAACAACATTGTTCTGTTTCAGGTATATTTGTTTGGGCTTAACTAATAACCAAACGCTACCACAGCAGTGACATGGAATTATTAAAGTCAGATACTGTTTCCATCAATACGGAACCAGGGCCCAAGGAAGAAGGTGGATGTGAAATGCCGCATACTGATATAATTTTTGACCTCCCAGATGTAAAGGAAGAATGTTTGCACAATTTAGAGAGTACTCGGACAGCCAGTTAGTTGCATTGCATATTTTATGAAAAATATTTAGATATTCGGAATACGAATCGGATTTGAATTGTCAGGCAGACGAGACATGTGCTTGTTCACAACGTCCTCTCTTTCCATAAATACGCCTATTTGGTATTTACTGTAAATGAATCTTTGCCGGAAACAGCCAAACTACAACACTCTTTGAACATATTTTTTTCTTCTTAATACCGCGCAAGAGTCCCAACTGCTCCCAGCCTCGTGGAGCAATTGGGTATTTTGTAAGGCTGAAGGTAGTAGGAAGGAGATAGGCAAGTGGAAGGTGGGAAGATCCTGGCTATTCAGATCTTGTCACCAAACCCGGCCCAAACCATTTCAATCGATGTTTTAGGTGTTAATGTAAATATTCTAATAATAAGTTAACTTTTTTTTGTAAATCTTATTTGAAAATCGATGATCTATGTACGTACTGATTTCTAGGTAGCATTAATGTGGAGACAGTTCCCATAAATACGGAACTTGGACCCCGAGAAGTAGATAAAGGGGGATTTCCTCATATAGAAATTGATATAGACCTTCCCGATGTTAATAAGGAATGCTTACAACGCTTTGAAAGAATTACACAGACAGCAGGTAAAATCAGTTTTTTTCTTAAATTAACTAATTTGTGCCATCCTATTTTGTATGCATTTTCGGTACTGTTTAATAAATGTATAATTTTTTAAATTTACCAACAGATCTGAAGACACATCCTGTGGAAAAACGATTCTCTTGTCCCCATTGTAACAATTCTTATTCTCACAAGTCAAATTTCAAAAGGCACTTACGCACTCATACTGGGGAAAAACCCTTTTCATGTTCTGAATGCAACTATTCCTATTCTCGAAAGGAACATCTGATGAACCACATGCTAACTCATAGCGGAGATAAACCTTTTTCATGTTCCGACTGCAATTACTCATGTTCTCGAAAGGAAAATTTGACGAGACACATGCTAACTCACAGTGGAGAAAAACCCTATTCGTGTTCCCATTGCAGCAATTTATATTCTCAAAAGTCTCATCTGACCAGCCATATGCTGACTCACAGTGGAGGAAAACCTTTTTCATGTTCCAACTGTAATTATACATGTTCTCAAAAGGGAAATTTGACGAGACATATTCAGACTCACAGTGCACAAAAACCTTATTCATGTTGATTACAACTACCCATATTCTCAAATGGACATTTTAGGAAACAATTGCCTACCCACAGAGGAGAAAAACCTTCTTCTTGTGCCTGTATGGACCATCTAACGAGCCATATATTGGAGAAAAACCTTTTTCATGTTCTGACTGCAATTATTCGTATTCTCAAATGGAGATTTGAGGAACCACGTTTGGACATAATCTTTTTCATGTGCCGAATGCAATTGTTCACTTCTCATAGAGTAAGGTATCTGGAGGTCAGTTTGTCTACGAGTGACGGATGTTCAATTCAATTCAATTTATTTATTAATTTCAAAAACATTACAAAATTGTTAATTAATTAATTTCAATGCGTTTTTAAAATATTTTTATAATAAGAATTCTTAGATTAATATAAACAGTGTGTATATCAACTATACCAGCGATAATAGAGCTTGCCTTTAAAATGAAGCTTCATTGATGCAAAAAATGACGATATCCGAATTGATTCTGTTCAACAGCAAGATTGTTCTCCCCACAGGCATGACCATTGGCAAGTTAGTTCTGCAGGCCGGGAGATAAAATAGTCTATGTTGTCGGTGACGTAGATAACCATCGGGCACATAGAAATGAATGCTCTCCATGATGACCGAGTTTGCAAACCATCCACGAATCAGTCTAAAGAAATGTGTAGCAATGAGCACATCTCTCCTGACCCGTAGACAGTTCATTCCGAGCATACCCAAAAGAAAGTCAGTGGGATAGAGCCACAGGTAGTAGGCATACTCCCTCGTGTAGAGAAATCTCAAGAATTTCTTCTGAACTCTCTCCAACACGAGAGAATACTTTACCTGGTGTGGACTCCAAATCACCGACCCACTTTTCAGTCTACTCCTTACTAAGGAATTAAATAAAACTATAAGCACCCGGTTATCTCTAAAATTCCTTGCAGTGCGTAAAACAAAGTCCAGAATTCTAAGTGAAGTGCTACATGCCACCTCAATATGAGCATGAAATGTCAGCCTACTATCAAACATGATTCCAAGATCCTTCATTGTCGAGACACGTTTTAAACTTCGGGCGTCCATTTTATACCGGTAATACCAGATATTACTCGCCCTATTGAATAACAAAATTAAACATTTAGAAACATTAAACTCAATCCGATTTATTTTACTCCATTCAACAATTCTATCAATGTCTGACTGGAGTTGATTGCAGTCTTCTAAAGTTAGTATTTCTAAGAAAAGTTTTAATTCATCAGCAAAGAGAAGAAACCTAGAATGCAGAATTACTTCTGAAATATCGTTTATAAATATGGAAAAGAGGAGTGGGCCTAAATTACTGCCTTGGGGTACCCCCGATCGTACAAAGAAATGATTAGATTGGAATAGTCCGTGAGACACAAACTGTTTCCTGTCAAAATGTAAGTAGTCTTATGGAGAATCCTATTGTAGCCAGTTTACTGAGTAAAACGTCGTGATTTACAGTATCGAAGGCCTTTGAAAAATCATTGTATGAACAATCTACTTGATGGCCTTTGTCTAATGATTTAGATACGAAATCCGTAAACACCAATAGGTTGGCTTCTGTTGATCGACCTTTTCTAAACCCATGCTGTTCAGAAATTAGAAACGGTTCAACTTGTGGTAGTGTAAATTTATGAAGAATCGATTCTAAAAATTTAGAGGGTGCAGATAGTATTGCCACCGGTCTGAAATTTTCCCCAGAAATCTTTATGCCACTTTTATAAATCGGACAAATTTTTGATATTTTCCACAAAGCAGGAAATACACCAGTTTTTAGGGAAAGGATAAATAAGAAGCTAAGTGGCAGTTTTAAAAACTCGGCACAACCTTTTAAGAAGAATACCGTAAGAAAATCTGGACCAAGTGAACGTGTATTTTTCAGTTTCCGAATGGAAGATTCTATATCCGATTCATCAATTTGACCAATATCGATATTTTGGGCTCCCTTTACATTCGACTTTGCAGCAGTATTAATATTTAGAATTGGAGACTCATTACTATACACGGATCGGAAGTGTGTTGCAAATGCGTTAGCTACATCCACTCCTCGAACTTCCCGATCACGATGCATCATGGTGTCTTGAATACCACCATCTTTACTTGGCGATTTGACGTAGTCCCAGAACATCTTAGGATCATGTTTGATATCGTGTTCAATGGAATTTATATATGATTAGAAAGCAGTGCGAATGTTGCGTCTGACCACGGCTCTATGCGCACTGAACAGATCATAGTCACCTCGACAGCCAGAAGCCTTCCATTTCTTATGGAGAGCATGTTTCACCCTAATGCTCGCGATGGTATCTCGACAGAACCATTTCAGACCACTTCTACTGGGAGCTTTTCTGGGAAAACAGGCATCAAAAATACTACAAATACTAGCATAAAATGGTGCACCGCCTCATTTATAGTGCAATAATTATAAAGTTCTTGCCAATCTAATTAGCTAATCATATTATATAACTTATCAACATCACCCTGCTCAAAATTCAGAATTCTTGTAGCCTTGATGTTTTTTTTGCATGAAAAAATAAATTCTAATCGGGATGATGTTGATCTTCGGTTAAAAGAGAAGTGCTATGAATAACATGCATGGCTGTATTGCAATAAATTTCATCTTACACTCTTGAATTTATATTAAGAATGTTATTGAATTGGGAGAGACCGAAAACGGCGCATAAAAAAATCAGGTCGTTTTCAATATCCCCGCTACCTCTTGATGAGTGTAGGTTGAAATCTCCGAGCACAATTACATTTTTTCCACCAATAACATCTACATTTTGATGTATTTTGTTGAAAAACAACTGATATGTGTCAAAGTTTGACGCAGGTGGAAAGTACACAATACATACATAAGTTACACACGAATTAAATGTAATATTAACCCATAATTCCTCGTTGACAGTTTCTAGAGCAGGTAAGTGCTCTGCCTTAATAAGGCCATTCACGGCTAATAGACAGCCTCCTCCCTGCCTATGGCCACTACCAGAGTCTCTATCTTTTCTAAATACTACGAAACTGTCATCGAAGAGCTCTGGGTTGAACACACTTGAGTTTAGCCACGTCTCAGTGAGTCCAATTACGTCAGAATTGTTTGCCAAAACAAGAGAAAAAAAGCCCATTTACTCTTCATACCTCGAACGTTTCGGTAAAAGTAATGTAAATTATTTGTATGTCAACTGGGTTTGAAACCAGGAAGCCGCGGGGTATTCACATTATTTTCCCATTCTTTCAAATAGGAATATTTGGGCCAATTTTCCGGTTTGAGTACCTCACTTTTAATGGAAATAGGAATGCCTATCTTAAATGAGGCGTATTCTCCTTTAGATTTTTATTTTATTCACTTTAACCCATATTTCGCTGACGTTGCAAAAACGCAACAGTTTGGTTGCTGGGTCATATTTTGCGAACTTGATAAGGATTCACCATTATTCTTTCAGTTACTTATAGAAAAAGTTTGACTTTACCATTTTAAATTAAACAAATTAAAACTGAATGTCAACAAAACAAAATATATGGAAATAGGCAACAAAACGCATAACACAGAGTTAAAATTGACAATTAATGACGAAAAAATTGAAAAAGTAAATGAAATTAAGTACCTGGGTGTGATACTAGATTCAAAACTAACTTTCGCAGCAAATTTTGAATATGTGCTAAAGAAGGTATCTAAAAAAGTCAATTTTCTTAGAAGATTAAGTAATAAACTAAGTGGAAACACTACAGAGCTGATTTATAAAACTATAGTTGCTCCACATTTAGATTATTGCTCTACTATGTTGAAGGAAACTTGAACAAGCTAGATGTTATACAGAATAGAGCTATGAGATGTATACTAGGAAAAGGAAAATACGCAAGCATAGATCAAATGAGAGAACAGCTAAATTGGATTTCTATAAAAAAGAGACTATTATTTAATGTGTTAATTTTTGTACATAAAGTCATGAACAACCAAATGCCAAAATATTTTAAGGATGAAATTGTTTTTAATAGAGATGTTCATAATTACGAAACCCGAAATGTTAATAGGATTAGATTGCCACATATGAAAAAAACAAAATCACAGAACTGCCTAATGTACAAAGGACTAAAAATGTATGATGAAATGTCTGAAAGTCTGAAGAATGAAGGAAGAATGAATGTATTTAAAAAGAAATGTTATATTTATTGTAAAAATATGTAAAATTACAAAATGAAATATGATCTTGTTTATATTAGTTTATATTCAAATGTATAAACTAACTCAATAAATAAAAAATTAGAATTCAATAGATAGAAACATATTTGCTTCAGTGACTAAGTAGACGCCCCCAAAGTCGGACGAAATACGACACTCAGATAAGCAATTTTTAAATAATTATTACCGTTGACATATGATCAAAATTCTTAATATATTTTAGCCTTTTTTAATACAGAATCGATTCCTATTTAATAATATGTACACTTAAAAAAAAAAATTCCATAGGTACTCATTTTACACAGTTTATTTAAGTGATGCGTTAACGCAACGTCAGCGAAATACGGGGGTAAAAACTTGAGAATTATTTTTTTCATAATAACCAGCAAAAATCGCTATTATTGTATTTTTTTTAATAAGATGAATCCAAAGGACTTTTTTACCACACAATAGGCTGCCGACTTTATCGCAAAGAATTGGAATATCGATGATGAAGATGACGAAGAAGATATTCCAGATGTGGTGGTTTTACCCCCTAAAGTCGCCGAAGTTACTGATAAAGAGGATTTTGATGACAATGACTTACACGAAGACGCTGCATTTAGCCATACGCTCGGGGATACGGCAGGAACTTTGGAAGTCCACTCCAAGAGGCTAATGAGTGAACCTTCAACAACACCATCCCAACCCCAACCATCAACAACTTCGTCGTCAGTGCCAAGGGAAATGCGTTGGAAGTAATCGAAACCTAGTTATTCGCGAGTGCCAAATAACGTTGAGAACAGAAGAGTTGAATATGTGAGAAAAAAAAATTGTGGGTTAATCTTATACCGAGTTCTTTGAAATATTTTTAATGGTGATCTCATTAACTTAATTGTACAACAATCAGCCTTCGTTCTCTCCCTACTCGGATGATTGGCATCCTGGTGATGATGGCTCACCAGGAGTCGTGTATAGGTGTGATCACCGTCCACTATAATGGGTGTCCACACTTCTTGGGGCACTTTACTGAGGGCTCGTAAACGTGAGTCCATCCTCAGTAGGCCGTCGGGTCCAAGGAAGGGGTTCAATGCTTTGAGCCGACTGTCACTTGGTAATTTAGCTCCTTTCTGGAGCTTATTTATCTCGATGGCTAATATTATACATCGGTCCTCTTCTTCTTATCTCATCGTTTCTTATATGCTTATCAGGTTGTTCATGGGTTTGGCCACGACACCTTTTGATAAAACGATGAACCCAGCTGCTGGTAGTCCGGGTTGGGCGGCGCCATGACGAAAATCGTTTGATTTCGGGCAGTGTCTCTGCCATAGTTGTAGTGAGACCAACGTGTTGGGGCCTTATTTCTGATGTGCTGTCATCAGGCTTTATTCATTAAAAAACAATATGAACACACCATTGACTATCAATAATATAAATAAAATTTACAGGATTTTTATTGTATACTGGATATCTAAGGTTACCTCGTAAGGAAATGTAATGGTCTCTAGATGAGGACATTACAAATCTTTTTGTAAGGTCATGCATGACCGGACAAACTATCGTGATGTCAAGAGCAATTTACATTTGGATGACAATTAAAATATTGATTCTACCGACAAACTTTATAAAGTTAGACCATGACCACATTGTTATAACATTTTTAAACAGCTCTGAATTATACGGCATGCGCTGTCAATAGACGAACCAATGATCCCTTATAGAGGAAAGCATTCGTGTAAAATGTATATTCATGGCAAGCCTATCAAATTTGGATATAAGTCTTGGATTAGTCGTAGATTTGCGACAGCATCGACGTCAAGTAAAACAGGGAGTAGTTATTTTTAAAATAAAGGAGAAAATAGAAATAGATGTCGTATATATCATTCACAAACATATTATATGTGTTCAGAGTGTAATGTGGCATTGCGCCATAAATGTAACGAAATTTACCATACCGGAAAATAATGTTTATTGTAATTTTTATGTATGCTAATTTCTTATTATGTCTTTTGGAAAGGTGCACTTTCCTACTTATTCCTACAATATTTTAAATTTTTGTTACTGTTAGTAATATGATTTATAAATTAATACAATTAAATCCACTTTAAAAAAAACTTATTTTGTTACATATATTTACTTTTTACCCCCCTATTTCGCTGACGTTGCGAAAACGCAACATCTCATATTTTTGTTAGTATAAGTATTTATATTTTTTTAATTTTCTTAATTGGGTGTTTATATGCAACATATCCAAATTTAATCAAAATCTGACTACTAAGTGATAGCGGCGAAATATGGGTTAAACCGCAGTAAGCAGTATTATATGTTAAAATATTAGTTTTTCTTATACATTATTAATTATTTTTTAAATAATATGGTAAATGTACCTATATATTTCACAAATCACTCGAATATTAATTTAATGCAACGGTAAAAAACTGTTTTTACGCATTCAACCAGAAATATGTAAAAAATAATCATTCATTCGACATTAAAATATTATGTTTAACTAGCTGTACCCCGCCACGCGTAGCTGTGGCTCAATCTGTCTGTGCAGATAGAGAAACAATAGCGTGTGTTGCTTTTACGTCCAACAGATGGCATACATGTTTTTGTGGAATGCTAATGCTTTTAATTTTGCAATCAGATTTCATTGTTATAACAAGAGAAGCATTGAAAATTGAAAAGATACAAAAATACGTAATACTTTCAATACTGTAATTAAAACTCAAACCACGATAAAAATTATCGGAATAATAAATATATTATACTTTTTAATTAAAGCAAATTATACCCCATGAACCCGGGCATCCCTGCTAAGTCTCCAAACGTAGCGATCCACGTAAGGTGGTAAGGGTTATCCCATAAATTAATCCCGGGGCGGCGATAACAGTACCCGCCTCCGAAATTAAATAATTACAGTACACAATGCCTATCAGAAAATCAAAAATGTTGCTTTGAAATTCACTCCAATCAACAATAAAGAGAAAAAAATAAAATCAACTTGCCTGGATTAGCAATATAACCACGAATTATTCAGGCTTTTAAATAAAAATCATTTCTCCCTAATCCTTTTATAATAAGTATTGCAATAAAAACGTTTTCACAGATAACCATATAGCACTAACATGTGAGCAAACCCGGGCTGATGAATCCAAAAAATGGCACTAATAAATATAATATATTACACAAGAAAGTGTACAATGTGCGTGGGGCCAAAAGTCAGAACGAGTCCCGGTACGATCAAGGTAGTTATATGATGTGGTAACTCTCTATCCCCCATCCATGAAGAAAGTTCCCGTATTACCTGAAGGGCGGGCTTTTAAATATATAAGGGCTGGAAGTTTCGCCCTGTAGATATATCTATAACAGTCCAGAACAGTATTCGAGAGCATTCCACAACATTTCAAAACATTCCAGAATGTTCTGGAATGATATGTCCCAGATCATAAAGAACTGAAAACGGGATTACAGGCCGTTTCCTGATAAAGATTTAGTAAATTTATAATCGTGACAACACATTGGTATCTCTGGTTCCATGATAAATAGTCAAATGACAATTCAACATAATAAGTGATGAAACAAAAACTAGATTAAAAAGTTAATAGAAATATTCAGTGTGTGATGAATATTTCTATAGCGGAATAACTTAATTAGGAAACTGTATACAGGGTGCGTGACGCTGAAGACGAAAGACGTTCTCGAACGGTCGGAGCGCGTCGCGACGGGTGAGCTAGTTCTTCTTAACAGACTGAGTTTGCTAGACTGACTGTATTTAAGAACTAGATTGCGTGGTGCGGCAAGTGCATTTTTTATGTTTGAGAATGTTTTTTCGGACGAGCGTTCTCGTACCACGATAGCAGAAACAGTAGCAGTTGGAACAATAAACAGATTTTTCATCAAATGTACCCTTTGAGAACACGAATTGTAATATTCGCATAATGAAAAAGCTTTTTATCCACTATGGATCAGCTTGCGTATCGTCTACTGTCATTTTCGAGAAAATAAATATTTGAAGTGGGAACATTGAAAAGGTTTCCACAATAATTCAACGTCTCTTGTCGTATGTCGAACAAAAGAAGGTTTTTCTCCACTGGGAGTCAACGTGGTTCTTTAAATATCTTTTTGGAAAAAATGAATAGGTGCAGTCGGAAAATGAAAAAGGTTTTTCGTCAAATTGCCCTTATGAAAACTTAAAAACTACAATCGGTAAATGAAAAAGGTTTTTCTCTACAGTAAATAATCATATATCGGTTCAAATGAATCTTTTGAGAACATGAATAGTTGCAGTAGGGACATGAAAAAAGGTTTTTCCACAAAAAGTCGTCAGCAAACGTCTTCTCATACGTCCCCTTTGAGAACTTGAATAGTTGCAGTACGAACATAAAAAGGTTTTCGTCTATGTGTGTTTCTTCAAATCTCCGTTTCCATAGCATAAATAGTTGCGTGCGGACAATGAACAAGTCCTTACTCCACTGTGAGTCAACATATGTGTCGTCAAAGATCTTTTTCGAGAACATGAATAGTTACAATCGGAGCATACTACAGGTTTTCTCCACAATGCGTTAGCATGTGTGAGGTTAAAGCTCTTTGGTGAGAAAATGAAAATTTACAGACCGAACATGATAAAGGTTTTGCTCCACTGTGAGTCATCGTGTGTTTCGTCAAATTGCTCTTAAGAGAACATGAATAACTGCAGTCAGTACATGAAAAAGGTTTTTCTCCACTGTGAGTCATCATGTGTTCCTTCAAATGACCCTTTTGAAAACATGAATAGTTGCAGTCGGGACATGAAAAAGGTTTTTTTCCACCATGCCTCAGCATGTGTATAGTCAAGTGTCCTTTTCGAGTACATGAATAATTACAGTTGGAACATGAAAAAGGTTTTATTCCACTATGAGTCAACATGTGTGTCGTCAACTGTCCTTTTCGAGAGCATGAATAGTGGCAGTCGGAACATGAAAAAGGTTTTTCTCCACAATGAGTCAGCATGTGGGACGTCAAAGAACTCTTTTGAGAACATGAATAGTCACAGTCAGAACATGAAAAAGGTTTTTCACCACTGTGAGTCATCATGTGTTTCGACAAATTGCCCTTATGAGAACATGAATAACTGCAGTCGGTACATGAAAAAGGTTTTTCTCCCCTGTGAGTCATCATGTGTGTCTTCAAATCTACCTTTCGATAACATGAATAGTTACAGTCGGTACATGAAAAAGTTTTAGTTCCACTATGTTTCAGCATGTGTATCGTCAACTGTCTTTTTCGTGAACATGAATAGTTACAGACGGAACACGAAAAAGGTTTTACTCCACTGTGAGTCACCATATGTTTCGTGAAATCACCCTTATGAGAACATGAATAACTGCAGTCGGTGCATGAAAACGGTTTTGTTCGCTTGTGAGTCATCACGTGTGTCTTCAAATATACCTGCCGAGAACACGAATAGTTGCAATCTGGACATGAAAAAAGTTTTTCTCCACTGTGCTTCAGCATGTGCATCGTCAACTGTCCTTTTCGAGAACATGAATAATTACAGTCAGAAAATGAAAAATGTTTTTCTTCAGCGTGGGTGCGCAAGTGAAGTTCTAGCCGTGACTTACAAGAGCACGGGTAATTGCAAGGTGGACAAGAAGGTTTTTCCAAAGTGCGCTTCTTCAGATCTGTCAATACTGAAAATGAAAACGGAAAAAGCTGAGCACAGTTATTTTAAGAAAAAATAAAGAAAGATTAGGTTTTTATGAATCGTTAAATAAAATAAAGTAAATCAGTTTAACCTGCTGTCCGGGTAATTCTTTCCAGGCGTTCAAAGCACTCCCTTTTAACAGCCGGCACTTCTACGTCAATTTCCATACCAGGAATTCCCCTTTCATACATTTCTCGGGTTCCTGGTTTCTCCTTGATGGTATCAGTCTCCACATTAGTACTACCTGGAAAAACAAAACAACAAAAGGAACATTGATCAATCATATGCCAACACGAAAAGCAAAATTCATTTCAAATTACGATCACCCCTTTCTAAGAGTTCTCAGTTTCAGTACCGGCAACCCGGAAGTTTATTTTATTTAGATTTTTTATTATAAGGTTTACTATCCGCCTGACTAGACAAGTCCGTTCGAAGGCATAAATCCTGCTAAGATCGTATTAACGTCAAACAAATTCATTTCATAGACTCATGTCATACATACATCATGTCGAATCACAATAATACCACTGGACTCAGCCTAAAAAAGCCCCCAACCTCCACAAAATAAATTCGTTTTTAAAATAAACTACTGTGGCTTAAATATGATTTAAGATTTTCACGGCCAAAAGTATTTTTGTTATTTGTTTTTGGGGTGTTATGCCGTGTTGCGCTAACTCCTTCTTTAGCCAACGTTTCGAACAGGATTGCAGTGTCCATCATCAGGGCAGATGGGTTATTGTGTGTTACTGTGGCTTACTCGAAGACTTGCGTTCAGAAAATTGGCAAAATGTACTATATCAGATTGACATTGACCAAGCAATGAACGAATATGTATTGGAAGTACAAAACTACATTTCTAATCACACTTTTAACAAGTGTGTACTAAACAAACAATCCAAACTCATGCCATGGATCTCTCCTGGCTTTGTCAAATCAATTCATAAGAGAAATCAGTACCATATAAAGGATGAAATGCACCCAGAAAATATATTACTACAAAATAATTACAAAGACTATATCTGGTGGTAGTAGAAGATTTTAAAATATTGTCAGGATATTCGTTAAACGGGAAGTCGTCTTTCTTTAATTAATATTGAGACAAACCACTGCTGCCTCTTCGAAATCCATTGCCGGAATGAAGGGGACAGGAGACAGTTGCTCACCGTCTGCGTGCTAATACGAAGACAGCGAGGCAACTGTTGCCCGTAACTAAAGTAGCTCGTGTGCGCCTTGAGATACAAGAATGTAGTTCCAGCGCCTTTAACCCTGTCACACAAATTTGTAATTGAAACGGGACGATTTTAACAGTCAATTGGTTATCTTTTTTAGCAAGCCTAAACCTAAGACTGGATATGCAAGTATATAAAAATATAATCAGGGAAATTTGGTTTACCCGTTGGTTGGTGAATTTTTTTAGAAGGTTCAAAGTTTTCTTTTTTAATACCAGGAACCTCGAGATCAGTATATGAAATTCCACTTGCTTTGCTGGTGACCCCCTCTAGATTTGAAGGTTCCGTTAAAGTCATTTCACCTGTTAATTAAAAAATACTAATAAAATGGAACAGATGATAGATACAGGTCAGTATACCGGTCAGTTTTAACAGTCCGGTTGATTATCCTTTCAATTAAGCCGTTACCTTGTACTGGATATGGAAGTATATAAAAATTTTATCAAGGAAAGTTGGCTTACCCGTCGGTTGGTGAATTCTTTCAGAAGGTTCAAAATTTTCCTTTTTAATACCAGGAACCTCGACATCAATTTCATTATATGAAATTCCACTTGCTTCGCTGGTGACTCCCTCTAAATTGGAAGGTTCCGTAAAACCATACGTCAAACTCATTTCACCTGTAAAGAGATAATTCTAACATTATAAAATGGAACAGATTATAAATACAGTCGCAAAATATTATCTTAACTAAACGTTTTTTGCCTTGTCACTATTGCATTGTGTATGTCAATTTTATGCCCTGTGGGCTATAAGGCGCGGGGTTTAAGCGCGTGGTTGTTGTTCTTCAGTTTTTATTTTTACTATTTATACCGGCCATAAATTCAAAATTCAATTTTGAAAATATCGACGAATAATTTACCAACATCCATAGAACAGGACGTTTCACCGAATCGCATTTAAAAAAAACGGCTCGGATGTGTAACACCTACCGACATTTACCTTTTCTACAACATTTAATACAGACCTTTTCAAGGACCGAATTACAGATGTCCCTGTCAATGCCCTCGTCCCAGATTACCCTTACAACGTTGCCCAACCCAGAGGTGATATTATAGTTCCCACATCTTCAGGTGTAACCCTCTCCTGAGGTGTCAGGTATCTCATAAGAATATCCAAGTAGAATAGCGTAAGTAGGATCGATATATTTAGGTATGTATGAGCATGTTGATATAGCCTAGCAAAAAACCTGCAGTTTTGTTTTCGATTGTATTTTGCGTCTATATAACAGTTATGCACCAATAACAGGCAACAAAATACCTGAATTAATTTCAGAAATGGATTCCGAACTTTCTTTTTTGACAAAAGGATATTCCATATCGATTTCCGTAAAAATCACCGCAACACTCTCTTCCGCACTTGTGCCTGGTTCTAACTTGATAGCGGCGGAATCTATGCTTTTACGTAAGGATCTGATAGTTCTGACTGACTACAACTTTATAACAAGGATTTCCTGAGAGAAGTTTTCGTCCAATGTGTGCAATTAAAAGAATTAGTATAACCAAATAATATAACAAACAAAAAAGTGACAGCAAGCATTTGTGTGAAGTATATACGTAGATACCATAGTAGATACTACAGAAAAGAAAATTATTTACGAGTTTATGATGAAATCTAAGTGTTGCCATTTTAAATCTAACGTTTGTATAAAGTACCTAATTATGTTCATTTCTTATTTGTCCTGAAAATTTATTACTTAGAAGTATCTACATTACAAAAGAAGCATGATAATTAATTTTATTGTTACAAATGATTTTTTTAAACTGATCTATTTTATTTTGTAACCATCAGAATAATAAGTATTTTAAAATTATTGACGATTTCAATAGACGTTTCCCGCAACGTGGTAAAAATATTTTTTTTTTACCAAGATATAGATAATGATGTGGACTCAGCAGCTCGCTATCAAGAAAAGTCAACACTTAGGAACCGTAAGTTAAAAAACTAAATAACTAACCACCAAATCCACCATACCATTTCCCCGCAGGGGTAGGCAGAAATTATGGACCCCTACACAACTCCGTTTTGGCAGACATACTCTTGGCTTTATTCACATGCATACATCGTCTCATACATACACTAATGTTATTCTAAACCTTGACATTGCCCGCCTTAAGTATTTGATTCGTTTGATCGTGCTATTAGTTTATTTTTTAAACGTCGTACCAGAGGCGGTCCGTAATTGAAATACAGACCCATTAAATTAATTTGTGATTTCTGTTGTTTCAGAAACGGACATGGTGAATAGCCGCACAAGCGACGTGGACGATGAAGCGAGCGACGTCGACCACGGAGTGAGCAACGAGGATACTTTATGCATGTTACCAGAACCATCTCAACTTTTTAGCAATACACTTCACCCCGCTTTGGCCATAGAACTTAAGAGACAAGACCAGGATGATAGGCAGGCAATGCGATCGATTCTGCCGCCTGAGGTTTTTTTTGTGTGATAGCATCCCCAATTGGGGTAATGTTGTGAGACTGAAGTTATGGAAGGAGATGGGGAAGAGGAAGGTGGTGAAGTACTTGGCTATTCACTTGTGTTTGGTGACCAGAACATTCCGCATTCTTTCCAGGTTCTTTCCGCGTATTTACATCTCATTAAAATGTTGTTACGACAAAGCTCTCAAAGGTTCGATTTTGGGGTCCTTTTGGAGAAGGTTTGGTGGACGTTTAATATGTATATTTCAATTCTGATCATTGAAATATGCATATTTCAATGATGGTATTTTCAGGTATAATTTCAGGTATTTTCGTTTTTCCCTGTATATCGTACACATTACTTGTTTTGTTTTTGTCTTTTTATATATGTTTTTTCAATTTATCTATATCTACTAAAGTGGCTATTTTAGATCTAGTCACTATACATAATGAAACCATTTCAAGCAATGTTCAATTTTGAATGGCAGTCTGTCACCAGGGCGATACTAAGAGTATAACTCTGGAACGAGGCATAATGATACCATATATTGATTTGTTTAAATTATATGACACCAATAAAAAATTTAATTATTTTTATTGTAAGTAATAAATAAATAAATTGTTTGTTCTATAATTTATTTCCCTCCCAACTATTTTTTTTTCAAAACCCAACTTTAAAGTATAAAAATCATAAAGATTTTAATAAAATAAAATACTTTTTTGTTTTAAATAATTTTTACAAACGACCGGTTTCGCTTTACTCAAGCATCTTCAGGGTATAAATTATTACTACTTGTTGATTTAAAACTAAAAGTATTTTATTAAATATGTCAAACCAAATAGTGATTACTTTCTACAATAATATAAAGATTTTAATTACCGTTCTAAGCTCCTACAAGTTTGACATGAAAGGTTTCATCACCACCATCAACTTTGCAAGGTGGTGTGTATTGAGCTTAAACGCTGTCAGATCACGTATTCTTGAGGAAAAAATGTCAAAATAACACGGAATTTAAGCAATTCACAAAGTATTTTCTGAAAGATTAGTAATATGTATTGCTTTGATATATATCTTTTTAAAAACCTTGTTTCTTGTTTTACTATCCAAATTAAAAACATGGTCATAAATATCCAGTATTAGATCTCAATTATATAAAAAAACGGCGCTTCGATTTTGACATTGTAAAATAGACTGTCTGTATTATACTTTCCAATTAGTTAAAAAAGGCAAAAATTATAATAATTGTTATTGGTAATTGTAGACAATGAAATTATCTTTCTAATTTAATACAATTTCAGTGTGTTAAATGTACTAAACATAGTAATTTAGTTCTTGACATTTGGACAGTCCGTGATCAAATTCTTTAAAATATTTTTTCACCCACGATCTCTGAAAGGTTGTTTACGGTTAAAATCAAGTCTTTTTTCCATAGACATGTATCATTTTTTATCAAGTAATCCACACTGTGGATATTGTACATTAAATATAATCTTAAATACTCAGATGTTGTAACGTTAAAAACTTACAATTTGGCGTGAAATAAAGTGATTGGTGATGTTATGGTTGTTAATTTTTTAAATATAATTTGATCTTTTTTTAAATGATACCAAATCTGTTATTTTTTTTTATTTTTTCGGTAAGACTATATAATCATTTTATGCCTTTGTAAAAATAATTATTGTGCATTTGTTGTATTGAAAATAGAGGAATTTGGATGAAATGCTTATGCCTTAATGATGAGTTAAGTTTAATGTTTTTTATTACATTTTCATTGAAAATTTGTAATATTGAATCTTTTTTATAAAGGTTTTCAATTTTTATAAATATTGAACAATGTTGGTTGTTTTTTCAAAATTACTTTAATAACACAGGCCTGCGACCAAATTGCTTTCTTTAAAATAATGGGTGATTCTTATGTATTTTAGTGCGCTGAGTTCAGAAATGCCCCCAGTTTTTTTCCAGCACGTAAGCATTTTCCGCAAAATGCATTTTTCTGCGGGATTGCCTACCTTAAGGCGTATATTTATGAATATGCCGAAAAAAGTTATTTTTCCTATTTGGCTTTATAGTTTTATATCAGAAACTATGAAATATGATAAAAAATTAGTATATTTAACAGTATTAGTTGAGATTTGGAACTTCATTCTCTTGGTATAGAAGCAGAGAAAAACAATTTGAGCCAAATTTTTCTCAAAATGAGGAACTTGTATATTGTTCTGATGTTCCCAAGTTGATGTCAATGTTTAACATTCAACATGTATCAGATGATTGGAGGCTTTTTATTGACTCATCAAAAAGAAGTTTAAAAGCAGTTTTGCTACACAACGGCAATAAATACTCTTCTGTACCCGTGGGGCACTCTGTGCATCTAAAAGAAAAGTATGACAACATGGCTTTTATACTTGATAGATTGAAATATAAGGAGTTTGGATGGCCTATCTGTGGTGATCTCAAAGTCATCTCTATGGTGCTTGGACAACAAGGTGGCTATACGAAATTCCCCTGTTTCCTATGTGAGTGGAATAGCCGGGCAAAAGCACAGCACTGGAGCCAAAAAGTGTGGCCAACGAGAACTTTGAAGGTTGGAGAAAAAAATGTTCACATTGAGTCTTTGGTTGATTCCAAAAAAGTGCTTTTACCCCCACTTCACATCAAGCTTGGACTGATGAAGCAGTTTGTCAAGGCATTGCCAAAAGATGGCCAAACGTTCAAGTATCTTGAAAAGAAATTCCCGGGACTGTCTGAGGCAAAGTTAAAGGAGGGTGTTTTTGTTGGTCCGGACATTCGGAAACTAATGAAAGACAATCAGTTTGAAAAGGTTATGAAAAAATCTGAGAAAGAGGCGTGGATATCATTTAAAGAAGTTGTGACTAAGTTTTTGGGGAACAATAAGGACCCGGATTATGAATAAATTGTAAATAAAATGTTGAAATGTTTTAAAACCTTGGAGTGCTCCATGAGCTTGAAACTTCACTTTTTGAACTCCCATATGAATTATTTCCCAGAAAACCTTGGTGCCGTAAGTGAAGAACAGGGCGAGAGGTTCCACCAAGACATCAAGGAAATGGAACGGAGGTACCAAGGACGATGGGATGTAAATATGATGGGAAACTACTGTTGGATGCTCCATAGAGAACTTCCAGACATCCCACACAAACGGAAAAGCTCAAAACCGAGTTTTGAGGGAAAAAGATGTAGGTATTATAAAGAATTATAAAACCTTATTGTATATACATATTATTTTTATCAAATTGTATTTTAAAATGTTAATAAACTACTAGTAATATATATTTATTTTTCATTTCAAAATGCATTTTTACTTATATGTACTGCGGGTTTTGCATAACTTTCATATTCATTTTGCGGAAAATCTCTACGTGCTGGAGAAAAACTGAGGTCGTATTTGGACTCAGCGCACCAAAATACATACGATTCACCCATTACGGTGAAAAAAACTTTCAAAAAGTGTCAATTTGCAGGCCTGTGTAATTAGTTTTTGTACCACCTTTACAGGACATACAATTTTTTCATATGCACCTCCCCATCCAATGATTCCATACTGAATTAATGATTGGACTAGTGCATAATAGACTTTTTTTAGATTATTTAACTTGAGGATATTTCTTAATCTAATAAATATATAGATACATATCCTTATGAGCTTAAAAATTTCACAAATGTGTATGTTCCATTTCATATAGTCCAAGCGATGACCGTAAAAATCCCATCCCATTGGCCACATGAACCAAATTAGTACTGGGCTTTAACCCCATATAAGATTAGTTAAAAAAGCGTATTCATCCAGATTTCGGCCCGGGAGGAGTCCTGGAAAGCGACGACTTCCGGTGACATTTTTGGGATGAAAATATCCGACGTGCCACACGAATGAAATTGATGTCAGAATTTAGATAAAAATTCCCTGTTTACGAATATGTCGTTCGGCCGAATGTCGGCCGATTAGAACCTTGTGGTCTACGCGATTATTCAATCGAAAAATACCTTTCTTCTAGCGACATTTTTAAATTACCCGCGTAAGGATCACCAGCAGATGGCCGCGACCGTCCCTTGTCAGCACCAGCACTCACCGCTTACCAAGCTGATTTTGTTGGGAAGTTGAACAATGATAACCAAAAAATTTTCGACTTGAATCATGAATGTAAATTGATGGAATATTGATTCTGCTACTCACTCAGAATTTTTAGGCGTTTGCAGGACATGAGGTATGAGGGGACTGAGGGCGGGTGTTTCAAACTAGTTCGAAAAACTTTTCAAAATATGGGAGTGCACAAATCATTATTTTAAAACCACTTGCTTGTAGATCTCTCAGTTTCGCCCCGTTGAAAGACTACCACCCATAATCGAAATATTGTTTAAAAGTGCTCTAGCTATGTTTAGTGACCAGGTTTGAATAGAGAACCACCTCCCAATCGTAGTTTTTTCCCATTTCCTTCGCTACCTTAATTTTTTTAACCTTTCAATAACAGTAAAACATAATACAAAAAATATGTTTTATTTTATTCCAGCTGGTTGGGACTCTTGGGCAGTAATCTCATAAAAAAATTTTCAGTGCAATTTATTTTATAATGCTATTTTTACGAAAAATATTAAAAGCCGAATAATGGGTGCAGTAGATTCTAATTTACGATTTTGCTTATCCATCACTATTGAAACATTTTTGTATGTATTGCAATGATATATAACACCCATAGTGGACTAGATCGCCAACCTGGCGGCCATTGCCGTAGGAATTTGAAGCCATCTTGAAAGAGTCAGATTACGGCGGGAATCCAAATTCATGCATTCTATCGTACATTAAGAACATATTTTTATGTAGTATATTATCAGTTATAATATACTACATTATATTATTATTACTATATTATTATATTAATGTAGTATATTATCAGTTATAATATACTACATGAATAATATTAAATAATATTAAATTAATACCAGTATCACATATTCGTGACTTGGGTGTAATATTCGATGAAAACTTGTCATTCATTGAACACATCAACTATACCTATATCTAATAAGACTTTAAAGATGCTTGGCTTCCTTTGCAGAACTTTAACTAATATTAACTTAATTTTAAGTCCATAGAATGTATGAGAACCCTCTATATTTCATTAGTCAGAAGTCAATTGGAGTATAATTCACCTATTTGGTCCCCTTTATATAAAGTTCACTCCAATAATGTAGAAAGAGTTCAGCACAAATTTCTTAAGTACGTAAATTTTAAGCTCGGAATTCCTATTGATTACATTAATTATGTCAGTTTGATGAATCAATTGAATCTAATAACACTGTCTGACAGGAGAATTATTTCAGACCTGGTTGTGTTACACAGAGTCATTAACAGCTTAATTGATAGTCCTGCCATCCTTGCCACTATTAAACTACATGTGCCGACTAGGAATACAAGACAAAATATAACATTTTTCTGTAATACATACTCGACCAACTATCAGACACACTCACTGACCAATAGGATGCATGATCTGGGCAACAAGTATGGGGGCGCTATTGATTTATTTATTGACTCCATATATAGAACTAAGCATAATCTACAGTATCTACACCAACACTTTGTTGAATCCTACAAATTAGAGTAGCGTTGGTAAATTAGTTTTAATGTTTTGTCTTATATGTAGTGTTGTTGTAATTTCTTTTTTTTACTTTATGTTACTCTTACGTTTTACTAATATTGCTTTATATTTTCTTATTATACTTGTAATCACAATTTTACAAGTGTGTATTTTGTACCTTCTTTAAAATGGATTATATCTATTTACTGTCAATATCTCCGGTATAATACATATTCTCCTATGTACACTGCATCATGTATCACTATCTATGTAAAAGCCTTTTTAGGCGTATATATATATAAATAAATAATTATTTTTATAAGCAATAATTTTTCGCCTGAAACACTCATCCACATTGAAAAAATTTCCTGATAAAAAATACATGACGCCAACGGGACTCGAACCCGTGTTTTTTTTTGTGTTTTTGTGTTTTTTTTTTTTTTTAATTTTTTCAATGTGGATGAGTGTTTCAGGCGAACAATTATTGCTTATAAAAATAATTGTTATCCTTTGTGCTATGCATAAATAAAATCTTGTCTTAAAAACATTAATTTATCAATAAATAATAATAAATAAATAAATAAATATTTGTTTAAACATCTTTTTATGAAATGTATACTATATTTCTAATTAAATTCTAATTTTCTCTTCTTGTCGCGTCTGTTGGTGCAACCCCATGCTGCACACGCCACAACCATGGTTCAAACAATCTAAAATATTTAATTAAACTTGATAAACTTGCAATCAATTCTCCACTGTACACAAGCAGGCAAATCACGGCTGACCTTTTCAAGATGGCGGATCGGCTCTTCAAATCACTACGGGCACTGCTATACGAGAGGAAGGGTGATTGGCGATCTAGTCTACTATGGGTGTTATATATCTATGATGTATTGCAACTTTCTATGGTTATGTTATTGACAGTAGTGATGGGAATGATCGAAATATTTATATAATCGATTTTTTTTAACCGAAACATCATAGATGGATTGATAATGGGAGACCGCACAATGGTCCCATCGCGGACGATAGAAGGACAAAGCGTGCCGCCTTCAAAACAGCTCTAAAACAATGCCAAAAGAATTCGACACAACTCCAGATGGATAAAATAGCAGCGGACTTAGATAATCGGGACTTCAAATCATTTTGGAATAAGTCTAATAAAATGTTGAACATGCGTTCCAAAGTCTCGTGTAACATAAACGGAGAAACAAATCCTGAAGTAATTGCCACTATTTTCAAAAAACATTTCGCGACTACCACGCCGACCATCTCCTCAAACGTAACGCATTTGAACGCCTATGATGACATTGACCCCATAGTTACTGCAAACATGGTGAAAATCGCCATCAAAAACATGAAATCCGGAACATCAGCAGGACATGACGGCTTAAGCACCGAACACGTCAAACATGCAGGGGTAGCGATTCTAAAACTACTGGCAACATTATTCACCGACATCATAAAGAGTGGTTATCTACCCAAAGACATGACAAAGACAATCATAATACCGATAGTAAAATCTAAACTGACAGACATAACTTTACAGGAAAATTACAGACCGATATCCATCGCCACCGTCACCGCCAGAATATTTGAACGAGTTCTCTTAGATCAAGTCGGACCCCAATTGAAAACGAAAGATAATCAGATGGGTTTCAAAACTGAATGCTCCACAGACTCAGCCATATTCTGCGTAAAACGGACGCTGGAATACTACAGGAAGAGAAAAACTACAACTTACGCATGCTTTCTGGACCTTAGTAAGGCCTTCGACAGAGTCTACCATCCATTATTATGGACCAAACTAAAAGAAAGAGGCCTACCATGGAAAGTAGTACGAATTCTCGACACATGGCACCGTCAACAAGAAAACCTAGTTAAATGGAAAGATGGTTTCTCAGAACCCTTTTTCTTAAAGAGTGGGGTCAGACAAGGAGGTTGTTTGTCCCCAGTACTGTTCAACATATATATGGATGAATTAACTCACAGGTTAAATAACGCTGGAGTAGGCTGCCATATTGGAGGACAATTCATCAACAACGTGAGCTACGCAGACGATATGGTGCTGATGGCACCGTCAATAAGGGGACTCAGAATTCTCTTGAAGATCTGCGAAGAATATGCACTCGAAACAAACATGTTATATAACGCGAAAAAAACAGCACTGCTGGTCGTCAAATACAGAGAAGGACCAAAAAATATTCCCACAGCATTTTTGAATGGAGAACCTCTCATAATAGTAGAAACAACGAAATATTTAGGGCATATCATCACCAACAACTTAACGGATGACGACGACATCGACAGGCAGAGGCGAGCACTGAGCATAAAAAGTAACATGCTTAGTAGAAGATTGAGACTCTGCAGCCCGAAGGTGAAAAGGACGCTATTATTAGCTTTCTGCACTACCTTGTATACGTGCGAGCTGTGGGCCAATTTCACAAATCGTACCATGGAAAGGCTTCGGATTCAATATAATAATGCTTACCGCATAATGTTCGGACTTCCAAGGTACTTCAGTGCCTCCTCGATGTTCATGGAGGGGAGAGTTCCCGGCTTTGCAGCCCTAATGAGAACCAGGATAGCAGGAACGAGAGGAAGGATCAACAACTCCAGAAACGTCCTCATCATCGAAACCCGCCAGACCTCAGGATCGAGCATCGAAAAACATTGGAGAAAAATATTGGCCCCCATAATTATCGCTCCGATATACCAATAAGCTTCCAAGAAATATAAATGTTTTATGTTACCACTCTCCACTCTATATATTTCCTTTTACTTTTTATTATGTTTTATTTGTTTTATCATACTTACATTTCATATTTTATTTTATTTGTACCTACTTATCTCTGTATATAACATTGTAGTTATATTTTATGGAATGTGTGGGATTGCACTCACCTCCCCACATTCTGGAATAAACAATTATTATTTTTTTTTATGCTTCCGATTTTGTTGTCCGGGTTAAATCTTCCCCACAGGAAAAACTAAACCCTTCCACTCACTTTTCCACAAATGATCAGCTAGTCAATCAACACTATGCAAGTGCATTATATAAGTAAAATAAATACAAAACAATACAAGAACAACAACACGTCAACTCACCAGAGATCAAATGGGAAAAAAAAATTCACCGACTCCAGATATTTTCATATCAGAGGGTTCGGCTCGGTAGTACTTCTAACAGGGCCTATAAATCCTACTGATCCCTCAACATAAATATTTAAAAAATCTTTCGTTATCCTACATGTATTCAAAATGACCGACTTTTGCATCTTTATATATAAATTTTTTGATAGATCTAATACGCCTAAATTTTTAATGAGAGAGCTAGGTATAATGCCAGTAGCCGAAATAACGAATGGTAATATTTTTATTATTATTATAACTCTTTTTCTGATTTTCTCTACTAACTAATATTTTACTCTTTACTTTATCCGACAAATACCTCTCCCCCCTCCTTTCCGCAATCGCTGGAGAAATGAAATCAAACACGGACCTTAATCGTCGTCCTAACATAGCCACCGCTGGCTCTACACCAGTCGTGATATTTGGGGTATTCCTATAATCCATTAGGAATTTGGCTAACCTATCATCGACGTCTCTCGGTAACGCCCCATTATGTAAAATCTTTTTAAAAACATTTTTACACGTTTTAACTCCGTTTTCAGCTAACCCATTACTTTGCGGATGATTCACAGGAGAAGAGATGTGCTGGATTTTTCTATCTTTACAAAAACGCTTAAATTCTTCTGAACAGAAAACAGACCCGTTATCCGATACAATAGTTTCTACAGTACCAAATTGAGCAAATATCCTTTTTAATTCCCTTAAAGTATTATCCGTTTTAGCTTGTTTTAAATTATTGCATTCTATCCACTTGGTACTTGCATCTAATATAATTTTAAAAAATGGTATTAGCCATGGGACCAAAAAAATCAATATGTATTCTTGTCCACGGCTTTTCCTCAATCGGCCAATGTTGTAAAGGTGTTTTTGGTGGATTCGCCTGATTTTCCAGACACTCTTTACACGATCTAACTAAATTTTCTATATCTTTGCTCATTTTTGGCCACCAGAAATACCCTCTTGCTAACCCTTTAGTTTTAGCTATACCTAAATGTGAACGATGTAACAAATTTAACAAATCCCCTCTCATAGCATTTGGAATGATTGCTTTATGTCCCCAAAAATCACAATCTTCTACTAAAGACAACGAAGCTCTAATTTTCCAAAAAGCCCATAACTCTTTTGGAATTTTCCTTGGCCAACCCTGCCGTAAATATTGTTTTACCAATAATAATACGTCATCTTTAATAGTGGTTTCCTTTAAATTATCAACATTTAATGGAACCTGAGAGTTATCACCAACATGAAATAACAACTCTTTTTCAACATCCTGAAAATTAATAGAACTCAGCTTCTCAATATATAAATCCTCCGATTTATTTGTCTCTTCTATTGGTAATCTTGATAAAAAAATCTGAACAATTTTTTTCTGATGTTACGTATTCAATTTCATAGTTAAACCCCGCCAAAATTCAACTGTAACGTTGCAATCTATTAGCACTCAACACAGGAATGCCCATCTTTTCTGACAAAATTCGTACTAAAGCTTGATTGTCGCATTCTAATTTGAGTTTCCTACCGTATACAAAGAATTTTTTAATGCAAACACTATCGCTGTTGCTTCTAAATCTAAAATGCTATATTTACTCTCTGTGTCTGTCGATTTCCTTGATGCAAACGCTATAGGTCTACTACTACCATTTGAATAAGTATGTAAAATTGTCGCACCCAATCCCTCTAAGGATGCATCCGTTACTAATTTTACTGGTATAGGTGGATCAAAATGTACTAACACGCAATCAGAAGAAATTTCTTTAAGTTCTAAAACTGCATTTTCACAGTCCTTTGACCAAATCCACTCCGAATCGTTTTTTAATAATTTATATAGAGGTCCTAACAAACTAGATATATTTGGAATAAAATTTCTATAATAGTTAACTAAACCTAAGAAACTTCTCAACTGTTTAACTCTTAAACCCTACCACTCTGGGAATGTAATTATTCCTATCACGGGGTACTGAAGTACCCCGCGCAAAAAAATTGAATAAAATAAACCTTTGATATTTTTAAAAAATATTATTTTATTATGGCAAAGTAATAAGTAAAGACAATAAAATTTATTAATAAAAAGTAATACAAATTTTTGTCGTTACATTGAGGACAAATTTTGAATTGATGGTCAACACAAATATGGTGGCGACAATTGTTACAGACAGATCGAGATTTTCTGTCCTTTGTGCGCGGACAAAGGCAGCAGCGACCAGGTTTGGGATTATCAGGAACCGGCCTATGATCTTCACTATGAATATTCAAGACTGCACGTATAGTTTCTCTGATATCCCGGGGTAAACTTGGTTATTGTAATTTTGCTCTCATATGAGGCTTTATGAGTGCCATTGACAAACTCTTAAGAAATTCACGCCGCTTGGTTATTTTCTCTTTATCAATGTTAGTTGGCAACTTGAATAAGACCCAAGAGTTGACACCAACGGCATTTAGCAACCCGTAGAAGAGACACATGGGCCACCTTTTGATCTTCCTGGACGTCGAGTACTTCTTACAAAGTTGGTCGAACACATCCACCCCACATTTGGTTTTATTATAGAAATGTATTATTTCTGGAAGGTACACTTCATTATCCTTATCAGGGCTGTCATGCATGGTGGACAGCATGGCAACAACTTTATTCTTAGCTGACTTAGAGGACAATACGACAAAAGTGTGATGTGCATCTCTCTCGATTTTTAGTGTCCATGAAAACATGAGGAATTTGTCGTTTATTCTTCTTTACAGTTCCAACTAATGTTATACACTTTTCCAGTAACTTCTTGGCTGTGGGTATAGACGTGAACCAATTGTCACATTTCAGGTTTCTGTTAAAACGTTACCAGTTGGGTGCAACAAAATATTGCGGCGAGGCATTCTTGAGCGAGAAGGCTTAACACCAGTCCACTTATGTCGATTATTATGACCTTTTCCGTACAGAACTAATGGAGAATCTAGCACACGAACCAAGCACCTACCTAAATACTCTTCATCTCCTTTCACACTATCTTGATCGCCGTCTTCGTGAGATGCGACTTCAGAATGGTCCCGGAAATCCTCGATTTCACACTAACACTATTCCTACCACGGGGTACTGGGGTACCCCGGAACACCTGTGGACGCGACTGCACTTGCCGGGCGGTCACGGCCATAAATATACCACTCTCTAGATCGATACCTTCGGGCTTTTTGTATGTAACGGAATTATACAGTACTTAACCACAGATATACAAGCAGCATACAAGCAGTACCTACCGTGCGGAGCAGAGCAGTAGACAAGGTAGAGGAAACTCAAGGCCATTTAAAAAAAGATGCGACCATAGACAACATAATTGCTCTCAGCCTACTCTGTTCATTCAATAACCCAAAAAAACTATTATAAAAATAAAAATGTCCTTGAAGCAGAAAAATGTCGAAATGTTTTCCAAGGGCAAGGTTCATCTGACTAAGAAAATAAACTTTTACAGTGCATTTCCTTAAGATGAAACTTGTTAATCTGAGAAGAAGAAACCCAAAATGACAAGAAATTTGCAAAAACACTGAAGAAAATTTCCAAAACATGATTGTCCGACAGTAGGACGAAGAATTCCGACATTTTTCAGCCTCATGAACTCATGGTTACATATGTTTAAAAATCTTTAATTTCACCAAAACAATAAGATAATACAGGATAACACTAATCAATAACATGAATAAGTTTATCGATATAATAAATAACATTTATACGTTGTGGAGGAAGACATATGCCAAGTATGAAGCATTGTTCAAAAAACCGAACGAATAACCTAAAAATTGTCAATTCACTTTAACTTACGTAAGTAGGTTGAATATATGTTTGTAACTCGCTAACACTATACTGGTTTATATTGTATTTTTATCACGAACAACTTTAACACGCAATATTTTCGACGGAAATGATAGTATTTCGGCAGCAAATGACAACCCGCGTATATAAATAAACCACACTAATTTTGTTTGAATGATTTGAAACTGTCAAACGGCAAAATTCCGTCATCTCTTTCTGTTACACGAGTCATTATGGTAGAGAGCGAGAGATCAAACCAATCCTTCTTTTCCTCACCAATGAGATCTGAGCTTTTAGCCATATTATTCGTTTTCTATAAGAATTTTGAGGTGGGCGTGGCGGTTTGAAATGAGTTTCAAGGCCAAAGCTTAGTTAAATGCCCCTGGTCACGGCTTACTGATGTACTTACGCGCCAAATATCGAGAGTAGATTAGCTAGAGCAATTTTTGCAACAGTGCAATATTGTTAAACTTGTTGATATTTTAAACACCAGGGGGGTACTCCAGTACCCCAGGTAGGGTTTAAGAGTTTATATCACAAGGACTACTAGACTCCATTATTGCTTTAACTTTACTTTCTAATGGTCTAAGGCTCAGTTGCATCGAAAATAGTTAAAGTTACTTTTTAGTTAAGGTTAAATAAAAGTAACTTTTTTATCATTTCTTGCTTAAATGGGTTGTTTCAACTTCGTTTAAATAAAAGTTAACTAAATTGTTACAAAATAGTTACTTTTGTTTAACCCAGCGATGTTGAGAGTTTAAAGTTAGATTTTGGTCAATTTTAGTTCAGCTGTCATCCGTCACCATCTTTCAAGGAACGAAATATTGTTTGAAGAGAAAATAGTTGAAAAAATGTCCGACAATCCGGGTTTTGATAATCGATTGATTTTAGAATATGTGGGAAAGAGAAAAAAGAAACAATTTAAACCACGAACCGATCATTTTCTGTGGGAAGAGTTGGATTTTATCGCCAGATTTCGGATGTCGAAAAGTATGGTTAGGCAATTAACATCACTCATTGCTAATGACATCACAACGTCTACAAACAAGTAGGTTTATTTAAACTAATGTATCTAATAAGTTCTATTGATAATATACTAGCATAGTTATATTGTTTGTAACTGACAAAATACATTTTTTTGTCATTTCAGAAATCATGCTGTTTGTGCTGTGGACCAGGTTCTAATAACATTGCATTTTTATGCAACAGGAACGATGCAAAGATGCACAGGAGACATCTCTGGGGTGCATAAAAGTACTGTCTCGCGTGTAGTAGACAGGGTTAGCAGAGCAATAGCCCGCCTTCGGTCACAATATATTGTATTTCCTCAAACAGAGAATGAAATTCAGCAGTGTGCCAATGAGTTCTACAGCATTGCTCGATTTCCCAACACAATTGGTGCCATCGACTGCACCCATATAGGAATTCTCTCTCCTGGAGGGAACAATGCTGAGTATTACCGTAATCGAAAAGATTACTTTTCATACAACGTGCAAGCAATAGTGGATGCCAACTGCAAAATAACCAACATTGTGGCAAGATGGCCAGGTTCTACACATGACAGCACCATTTTTAACAATTCCAGAATTAAAGGAAAACTGGAAGATGGGCTCTATGGAGCCAGACACCTAGTTGGCGATCGTGGTTATGCGGTAAAACCGTATTTATTAACCCCACTGGCAAATCCTGTTTCTGACGCTGAACTTTTGTACAATGAAAGCCAAATCAGGACAAGAAATGTTGTAGAAAGGACTTTCGGGATATGGAAAAGGCGTTTTCCTGCAGTAGGAATGAAATTGAGAATCGATGCCACAAGAGTGGAAGCCGTGATTGTAGCCACAGCGGTGTTGCACAACATATGCACTAACAACAATGTCACAGAGCCACCAGACTTTGTCACCATTCTCCAAGAAATTGACGGAGGACATTTTCCTGAAAATGTTGGACAGGGTAATAATGACATACGACAAAATCTTGTCAACAGTTATTTTGCTCATTTATTGTAATTTTTTGTATAAATGTATTAATTAACTTAAAAATAAAAAAGATTTACAAATAATAATAGAAAGAAAGAAAATAAATGTTTTAAATTATAACGAGGAAATCATTCTCCTTTCGGTTTTCCTCTTTGAATTTTTTTACTTCTAACTCGTGTATATGTTTCATGTGTTTAATTTTTAATTCAAAAATAGCTTCACGATGCCTGTATTCCTGTTCGTGAAGAATTTTTTTGTGCTCGAGGTCTAAATCTGTAGACAAATCTACAGATTTTTTTTGTGCATCCGCCAACTCCATGAAATTTCTGCGGACATCGTTTGGCGTGGATAATTTTCTTTTTCTTGATAGGCCTAAAAAAATATTACATTACATTAAAAACGTTAGATAGTAAGTACCTACTACCTTTCTAAATTATGGTAGACTAGGTAGTTTAGACAAATTTACTGAAACATTTAGTGAGATGCTGTTAAGATAATAAGATTCTATAATACTTAAGGCACAACTAAACTCACTTTTCAGGGATGGTGTTATTGGTAAGCGTTTAGTCGCTACACCTTGATACTCCGATGCACAAGGGAGTGGGGGATCTTCCACTGCCACCTATAAAGACATCATTATTCCATGTTATTGTGGGAAGAATAATTGGCTAACAGTTGGGGGACAAGTTCCATACTCATAGCGGGTAAATGAGTTCTCCCTTTTCAACACGTATTGTGCTTATGGAAAAGTTTTACCAGACGAGAGATCTGGGTTCGAGTCCCAGTTGCAACCGCTATCTTTTATTTTTTCTGTGTCATGTACATTTTCATATTTTAATTTAGATTATTATTATTATCTTCTTCAATGATATATTACATTGATGAGAATAACCTTCAAAAATTAAAAAGAGAGTTTTCTTATAAAAAAAGTAGAATCAATTTTATTTGTACTTTTGTATGTAATTGTGGTGTCATTTCTCAATCAAATGCCACAATTAACTGTTATACTCTATTTTTTTTTATTATTTCTTAATTAACAATGATTTTATGATATTTAATCAGTGTTTAGGGTATATTTATACCGTTGATATTAAATAAATAAATAAATTGTAAAAAATATTAACGTCTTTCTTACAAATTCCATCAAAAATGGTGTCTGAACATCCGCTTCTTCCACAGTTGGGTCTTCCGGTGTCTTGGGTCTTATGTGCAGGATCGGGGCGCACGGCAGAATTTCAGCAGCTTAAAACAGAATGTTGGATTTGGTTTTATAACATATTTTGTCATAAATAAATGATTATTCGCAATCCATAACTGTGAATGAAAGTAAAGATGTTTGGAATGCTAATCATACAGTGGATAGTATATAGAACTTACTTATAGAAGCATCGTCATCAAATTCAGAGTTGATCCCTTCCATGGATATTTGCATGGCACCTTGCATCCACGTTGCATTATCGCTGAGCTTGGATGGTGGTGGACCACCCCCAGTCTTTCGGCGTTCTTTTGTGAATTGTGAAGATTCCTGGAAAAAACATTAACTCATCATTTCAATTTTGAAACAATCCATGACTTCAGAAAACAATGTGTGACAATCTACAAACCTTTCTGGCAGACTTTTTCAAGTTTTCAAACTTGTTTCTAAGCTGTTTAGTGGATCTATAACGGTTTGCGGGACAGGAGGCATTATATTTGGTTGTCAATAGTTCCCATGTCTGGTCCTTCTCTTTGACATGCACAGCATCGCTTTTTTTATTCAAAAGAATATTCTTGTGGGCCTCCACGAGCTCTCTCAGCAAAATGACATCTTCGGCGCTAAAGTTTGAAGATCTCTCTCTGAAAGTAAAGTTCGTCGTATTGAGAAGAAAATAATATAACAAGTCAAATAAAATACACATACGACAATAATAAAACCTACTTACTTTGTGATTGTTTCCATTTTTATTATGTTTAACTGAGCTGCGAAATAACCTCAAAACTTCGTAAACGTCAAAGATGCGTCAAAGACAATGATAAAGCGCGTTGAACTGCAGTGTTGACATGCATAAAAATAATTATGTGTTTATTTTTATTAACAAACATCAAATACAAGGAAAATTCGAAGCCATTTCGATGGCAACACTGGTAACTTTAAACTAACTATTTTAATGTTGGTGCAACTCAATTTTGTTGAATTTTAGCTTAACTTTAGTTAGGGCTTAAACTCAGTTTAAATATTTAACTTTAAACCTTACTTTAATTATTTTCGATGCAATTGGCCCTAAAACAGTCATACTCAACCTGCGGCCCGCCAAGTTATTTTGTGCGGCCCTCAATACATTTATTATCAGGAACATGGTTTACAAAATCTGGCATTCTATATCACGTTAATTTGAGATTAATTGCGATTTTGACGTACAGACATTGAAACCGAAGAGGATAGTCGTTGTCGTGTCAACATCAGATCTGGTATAAGAGTGTTGCTATTGCATACGCTAGATCTATCTCCAAAATCAAAGATATGACAGACAAACATGCGCGCAAATAATTTTGCTCGTGGCAACACATACATTTTTGACAGCTTCAAAGTTAAATGCGTCACATTCACAGTGTTTCCAAAAAAACGGGGGTGGTGGGTTTCATGATATTTGTTGTCACCATTATTAGTGTTGCCAATGAAAAAATCTAAAATCGAAATGTAATTCCGTAACTACCCCCCCCCCATGGATTTCGAAAAATTGGGAAATCACATATGATGTTTTTGACTGTGCGGATTTTTTTTCAGCGAAGTTCTGTAACAACCCCCCCCCCTTTAGGCCGTTGGTAACAATGACCAGTATAGTGTTGCGGCCCGCGTAGCTTTACAAACATATGAATGTGGCCCGCAGAAGAAAAAGGTTGAGTATCATTGGTCTAAAACCTTCCTTCGAAATAAAGTACCCCAAGTATTCAATACTTGTTTTGAAAAATTCACATTTTTCTTCATTTACCGTGAGACCATCTATATAAACCTATGTTTGTAGCTATGGTAGTTATATCTCTACTACCCTCACTTAACTGTTATTGTGAATATGCCATTTTTAAATCTTATATAAAACCTTACCGCTCCACTGATTTGTGTCAATAAATCCGTAATTACGGGTACTGGAAATTTATTTACAACCAAACCTGGATTAACTGTTAATTTATAATCTCCACAGATCCGAACTGATCCATCTTTCTTAATTATTGGAACAATGGGAGATGCATATCTACTCGTTTCTGCTGCTTGTAATATTCCCTCTGAAACAAGTCTATTAATTTCATGTTCGACTTTATCTTTAACAGCTAAAGGTATTTGCCTTGCATTTAGGGTTGCCAGACGTCCTTTATTTTAAAGGAGTCCTCTATTTCAGACCAAAAAATTGATCTTGTCCTCTAATTTAAAATCTCCAATAGACGACAATACTTTGTCGTTTAATTTGGAAAAAATAAATGAATCAGCGAGATTTCGCGCGATGTGCTGCGAGGCGGCGGGCGGCGGCGCGGCGCGGTCATCAAAAAACATCCTTTCCTTTAAGACATATTTTGGTATTTTATCACCTCAAAAAAGGAAAGTTATTTATTTAACATTAACTTTTCATTGCAATGGCGATGCCATCAGTGAACGGCAAACAACGCCAAATGCGGTTGGTAAAGTTAGACGAAAAGTAACGAAGTGTATGATTGCATGAAGGCATTTCGACAACAAGTTTCAATAAGTAAAAAAATATAAAACGTAAATTTTGTCGGTTCTGTTGTGTACGGAGAAAATAGTTAAATTTTAAAATATCTGAGAGACAAATCGTCATCAGTCAAATCAATGGAAGTTTTTCCTGTCTACCCAGGTAGTACGTTCTCGAGCGGTTGAAGTACCTAGCGGCTGTGTTTACCAAATAATTCTCTTAGGTACAAGGTGCGATCTCCGCAAGGTAAACAAAAGAGAAAATTTTCTAGAACGCACTAGTAGCTGCTGCTACAATTCTATAGTTTTGACAGTCAATTTAGAAGTGTAATTATATTATTTGAATAAATAATTAAATTCATTACTGTACACATATTCACACATATTTTGATATTCGTGTTAGTAGTATGACATAATTATCTTTTTTACATTTAAGTTTAAAAGAAATCAAATCTTTTACGATGCGATTCAGAACAAATTTAAAGAAATCGAAAGGTAATAAATATTTTGACCATAACAAATGATACATCTTTTATTTACTGGAAACTCTCTGGTGAAACATCATGTCTATAACTAAAATTTATTTTGTAAATAGTTTTAGTGAAGAATGTTAACACAAGGAACAAAGAAAGTATCCAGTCTAAGAGTAAGTGTTTTTTCAAATCTCTCTTTTGAGAACATGAATAATTGCAGCCAGAAAACGAAAAAGTTTTTTCTTAGCTGTAAGTAAGCAAGTATCTCTTCAAGGTACACTGTTGATAACTTGCATAGTTGCACTCGGAACAATAAAAAATATTTTTCTCCCCTGTGGGTCAGCATGTGATCCATCAAATGTCCAATATTTCCAATAAGAGGTGTTATTTTTAATAGCCCGCTATTTCGGTAGATCTTACTTTTGAAGCTGTCATTTTTTGACATTTGACAGGTAGAAACTAAGCCATTAATAAAAATGGAATGACACACGCTTCAACAACGGGTCCTTGAAATGCGTGAAAATGATCCGGAATTCCATCGAAAAATCATCTTGAGTGATGAGGCCCGATTCCACCTCGGTGGCTTCGTCAACAAGCAAAATTGTCGCATCTGGGGCTCGGAAAATCCAAGAGTATTTTTTGAAAAGGCTTTCTATCTCTATCCTCAACGTGTGACTGTTTGATGCGGTTAATGGTCCGGAGGAGTCAGTGGACCTTACTTTTTGAAAATGAGGCTGGAGCAACAGTTACGGTGAATGGATGCGCTATCGAAAGATGATTAATGTTTTTTTATGGCCGGAATCGGATGGTATTGAACTGGACAACGTTTACTTTCAACAAGACGGCGCTACGTGCCACACAAGCAACGAAACCATTGATCTTTTACGATTAAATATCAAAATAACAACTTTTATTGGAAAACCCGTTATATCTTACACAGGGGTAAGATTTCCTTTCCTAGAAACTGAATATGTGCACTTGGAACATTAAAAAGGTGTGTCGCCACAGTGAGTCAGCAAGTGGGCCTTAAGATGGGCGTTTTGAGCATGAAAAATGTTTTCCTCCACTGTGAGTCAGCATGTGGCTCGTTAGGTCGCACTTTCGATAACATGCATAGTTGCACACGGAACACGAAAAAGGTTTTTCTCCACTGTGAGTCAGCATGTGTGTCTTCAGGTTACCATGATGATAACTTGTAAAGTCGCACTCCAAACATGAAAGAGGTTTTGTTCCACTGTGAGTCAGCATGTGCCTCTTTAGCTGACCCTTACGACAGCACGCATATTTGCACACGGAACATGAAAAAGGTTTTTCTTCACTGTGAGTCAGCATGTGGCTCAATAGGTTGCACTTTTGATAACATGCATAGTTGCACACGGAACATGAAAAAGGTTTTTCTTCACTGTGAGTCAGCATGTGCCTCTTTAGCTGACCCTTACGACAGCACGCATATTTGCACACGGAACATGAAAAAGGTTTTTCTTCACTGTGAGTCAGCATGTGGCTCAATAGGTTGCACTTTTGATAACATGCATAGTTGCACACGGAACATGAAAAAGGTTTTTCTTCACTGTGAGTCAGCATGTGGCGCGTTAGGTTGCACTTTTGATAACATGCATAGTTGCACACGGAACATGAAAAAGGTTTTTCTCCACTGTGAGTCAGCATGTGGCTCGTTAGGTCGCTCTTTCGATAACATGCATATTTACACACGGGACATGAAAAAAGTTTTTCTCCACTGTGAATCAGCATGTGGCTCGTTAGGTCGCTCTTTCGATAACATGCATAGTTGCACACGGAACATGAAAAAGGTTTTTCTCCACTGTGAGTGAGCATGTGAATCTTTAGTTGATCCTTTCGACAGCACGCATATTTGCACCAGGAACATGAAAAAGGTTTTTCTTCACTGTGAGTCAGCATGTGTCCCGTTAATTTGCTTTTTTGATAACATGCATAGTTGCACACGGAACATGAAAAAGGTTTTTCTCCACTGTGTGTCAGCATGTGGCTCGTTAGGTTGCTCTTTCGATAACATGCATATTTACACACGGGACATGAAAAAGGTTTTTCTCCACTGTGAATCAGCATGTGGCTCGTTAGGTCACTCTTTCGATAACATGCATAGTTGCACACGGAACATGAAAAAGGTTTTTCTCCACTGTGAGTGAGCATGTGAATCTTTAGTTGATCCTTTCGACAGCACGCATATTTGCACACGGAACATGAAAAAGGTTTTTCTTCACTGTGAGTCAGCATGTGGCTCAATAGGTTGCACTTTTGATAACATGCATAGTTGCACAAGGAACATAAAAAAGGTTTTACTCCACTGTGAGTCAGCATGTGGCTCGTTAGGTTGCACTTTTGATAACATGCATAGTTGCACACGGAACATGAAAAAGGTTTTTCTCCACTGTGAGTCAGCATGTGGCTCGTTAGGTCGCTCTTTCGATAACATGCATAGTTACACACGGGACATGAAAAAGGTTTTTCTCCACTGTGAATCAGCATGTGGCTCGTTAGGTCGCTCTTTCGATAACATGCATAGTTGCACACGGAACATGAAAAAGGTTTTTCTCCACTGTGAGTGAGCATGTGAATCTTTAGTTGATCCTTTCGACAGCACGCATATTTGCACAAGGAACATGAAAAAGGTTTTACTCCACTGTGAGTCAGCATGTGGTTCTTCAGATGACCCTTTCGACGACACGCATAGTTGCACACGGAACAAGAAAAAGGTTTTTCTCCACTGTGAATCAGCATGTGTCTCTTTAGTTTATCCTGTTGATTACATGCATAGTCACACTCCAAACATGAAAGTGCTTTTTCTCCACTGTGAGTCAGCGTATGCCTCTTCAGCTGACCCTTTTGACGACACGCATAGTTGCACACGGAACATGAAAAAGGTTTTTCTCAACTGTGAATCTGCATGTGTACGTTTGAATTTCGCTTTTGAAAATTCATGGCAAAATTTGACTTAGGAGAGAAGGAGTAGTTGCGGTTGAGAGGAGTGAATCCTTTTTCCACAAAATGCGTCCGAAGATCTGTCAACAAATTTGAAAAATAACATGGATGAAAATGATTCAGTTAAACTTAGAGTAAATAAGCGAAGTAAGTTCGTAGAAACGTTAAAAAATAGGAAATGCCCAATTTTTCAAGTTTACGATGAATATTGGTTTTACCTGCTTCCTTGGTAATTCTTCCAAAGCGTTCCAAGCATTCCTCTTTAACATCCGGCAGGTCTATGTCAATTTTCATATAAGTAAGCCCCGCTTCATCTTGTGGCGATCCAAGATCCGCGTTTATGGTAACTGATTCCACATTAGTGCTTCCTGGAATAAAAAAGGAGAATAAATAGAATGTATCTTTGAATGGCCAGCCCTGAACCAAACGGCGCCAGGCGCGAGTTTAATTTTGGCTGCCCTTAAAGTCTTAATTAGTATACACGGGTCATTCCGCCGTTTCGTTCAAATCGCATGTTCTTGCAAAAAAGTCATATGAAAAATAATGTTTTTCAAGAAAGTTATATTGGAAAATGTAGTTATTTAAAAAAGGAAAAAGTAGTATTTACCGGATTAGGCATTTGTTACTTAATAACTTTATGGTATACAAAAAACATGCTAAAATCTCATTACCTTCCCCGTGTAAATGAGGGACCGGTAAATTGATCAATAAATAAGAACATTTTACACTAGTAAAATCACTACATTCATTAATCGACCTGAATGTACAACTAATTTTGCATATTTATTGGTGTTTAATTTATTTTTAAAGTTACTGTATCATAGAAAGAATTGAGATTTTGTTTTTGTCCAGAAACAATCGCTGTCGTCTTCCGCCAAAGCGGTAATTAAAATTGTGACCGTGTTTGTCACTGTTCGTCAGCTGTACCCCACCCCGCGCCTCCGTTACTAATCAGTGTACCGCTATATCTGGACGGGGGAGGATGTGCGTCGCTGAATAAAGAAATATCTGCGATCTCCGTGCTCGAAAACGACTTTGTCACCGACCAGGCATCATTACCTTCCAGCAGTTTTTAAAGTAAGTACATGTTTTAAAAATTCGAATCATGAACCTATAAACTATAATAAAGATTTGTAATATCATTATTAAGCGAGTTATTAAGGAAAGATTGTCAAAACCTCATTACCCTCCGTCTCATTACCTTCCGTATCGTAAAATTTTTTGCCGGATGGTAATTTAGAGGTGTGGAGGGTAATGATAAATTTGTAAGGGTTATTTTTACGTGCATCTGGGACCATGTTTGGGGGTTCATAAAAGTTAATATTATCAATAAAAGCAGTTTCTTGCGTTCTAGCGTCGGACAATTTCAGTTTTGGTGAAATACATATAAATATGAAATACGGATTTGGTTCCATCGCTTGCAACGATTCACTTCTTATCTGATTCGCCATCTAGTCAATATAGGAACCGCTACATTTTCTATATGATAACGAAGTTAATAGATCAAGTTCCTAATATCGAGAGGGTCACATGGAACTACCAAGAGGCGGGACATGGTAAGAGGGCCCCAGATGGCATCGGAGCGGTTGTGAAGAGATCTGCAGACAACTACGTGAAATTTGGCGGAGACATCGGTTCCTTTGAAGAGTTTGCTGAAGTTGTCCGTCAAAATGTTCAAAACGTCGAATTGACTGTCATTGCAGAAGACGAAATATATCGGAATAAATTTCCAGAAAAACTTCCCGGATTTAAAGGAACAATCAAAGTACATCAGGTGATTTGGTCTTCGTCGTTGCCATACAGTGTTGTTTTAAGAAGCCTCAGCTGTTTCAGTTGCCAACACAGCAATCTGTTATGTAAGCACAGCAAACATCTGGGAGTACTGAATGTAGAAAATGACGAAGCCTGTATAGATGTCACAGTTGACATGAATATTGAAAACTTAAGCCTACAAATTGACTCGCCTACTATTTTCAATAATATTGATGACAATATGCTATTGAGCGAATTCGACGGCTCCATGTTTTTGGACGATACTATTGCTTCAACGCCAGAGCCTGCTAAAACTATAGAAAAGAAATTTAAAGTGAAAATACTCTCAAACGTCCCGTTCGACTATCAGCATTATTCCCTTTATAGAAATAGTACGCAAGAATTCAATCCTTTCGATCAATGTGAGTTCGAGAAGTTCATCTGATCCCTAAGAGTAGAATATCCTGATTTCGATGAATCAAAACAGCAGTCCCCCAAAACTGTGGAACTCCCACACATGGACATTGACGAGGAAACCAACAAAGAGGATAAGGAGGCGCCATTCAAATACTACTTAGATGACTGGATAATGGTTCAATATAAAATAACTAACACGACACATCATTTCATTGGGAAAATTATTGGAAAACATGAGTACACACTAGAGTACAAAGTAATTTTTTTGAAAAAAGCTCAAGGGAATTCCAAAAAATTTGTCTCGCCAACAATTAGTGACGACGATTTCATTTTGGAATCACAAATTCTTCAGCGCTTGCAAGATCCCGATGAGAATGAAAGAGGACAATTCACTTTCAAAAATTTGCCGAACTTTGATTTGAAATAGTTTTCCAGCAAAAACTTTCACAAGAATGATCTCAAGTTCCTTAAATATTATGTTCCTATTTAGATGTAAGACCTTTATCTTGTACTTATTAGTTACATATGTTGTGTTTGTTTTAAGTATCTCTGATTTTATTTTAAACTGCATTTCAATTGACTTCTGATTTTTTCTTATTTTTAATTATTATTTTTATTATTTCTATTTTTCAAATATTACAATGTTTGCTTAGGAATGTGAAAATTTTGTATTTCTTGTGTACAAACCTACTTATAAAACGTAATTATAAAGAATTTGACTATTCCTTATAATTTCTGGGTAAGTAGTATAATAGGAAAATTTTAGTTGTGTTGGGTTTGATGTTCCAGCTGCCTTTTCTTAATTTGTATTTTGATATTTTTTTCCATTATTTTTTAACAATTCATACAGATATTGCAAAAGCATAAGTAAGCAGAACTGATTACGTATGAAAAAATGTATTTCTTGTCTCCAATGTTCAAAAGTCTGAATAAAGCATTTAGTTTTTCACTATAACAGGTTTTTCTTCTTTTTCCTAATCCGCTCACCACGTCAAATGATACTTAGCATGATTTGAAATCTATTTTATTATTCAATTTCTATTCAAATTTCATTATTCACAGACATTTTAAGAACCTTAAACATGTTCACTACCATCTATTAATATTTCATTACCAAACTTCATTACCATCCAAATGTTTAAATGACCATCCAACAGTTTTTCATTACCATCCACACCTTCATTACCTTCCATCAATTTTCTTCGAATCCAAGTGTCGCACAAAGGTGCCCTTTTCACTTTTATACATCTGATAGGTACGGGAACCCATTTCTATAAAAATATATAGTAAAAAGGCAAAAAAAAAAAAAATCCGCGGAAACAGGCAAATTTGAACGAAACGGCGGAATGACCCTTATATGTACACGATTTTTATTTCTTATATTATGGCTTACGTATTATGATTTAAATTACACCATGTAAAAGTCAAAAGGCGTTACTGTTACTTGACATAATGAATATCTTTCAACACGTTGAATATGTATTTTGTGTATATATTCTTGTATTTTTGTGCAAGGTCAAATTAAATCCTATTAAGTTGTTGCAGTAAAACTGGGTTCGATTCCTAGTTGAGACCGTTACTTTTTATTTTTCTGTGTCTTGTTCTGTTTCATTTTTTGTATAGATATATTAGTATTATCTTCTACTTCAATAATAAATCAATGCTCAATACATCGGTTGTACTGACCCTGTTTTGTATTACTGTCCATTGTCTTTTTGAAAATAAAAAAAAATATTTTGATGTGTGCATAGCTGTGGGTTTTTTTTTATTTTCCGTTTCCTGCATTCCAATATTTTTATTTTTGAAATATTTTTTTTTTGGGCTAGTGAATGAATGATGTTAGATGGGTGCAGTTATATTGTCTATGTTTGCACTTTTTTCAAATGGCCTTGAGATTTCCTCATGGTCCACGATATTTTTACCTGTCTGGACCAAACGACCGTTTTATCTGTGGTCGTCTGTGGTTAAGGGGTGACAAAATGGGACCATACAAAAAGTCCGAAGATATCGATCTAGAGAGTGGTTTATTTATGAATGACACTCCCGTTCTATGCTCGTTCTCTTGTGGTCCTGTCGGCATGAGTGAGTTATTGCGTCGTGAGTGGTACCTATATCTATCCGTGCGTCACCTGCCAATCGTTTCATCCTCTTCACAAACTCTAATTCTACATAACATCCCTTACATTGTTAAAACACGCAGTTAAATATATTATCCGATGCTTTGATAGTTATTGGTAAGTTCTAATACTGATATTTTCTACACGCGTATTTTGTAGACTCAAATACAGAACTGCGCTGCTTAACTTTTTCAAGTTAGTGAATACTTATCAATTTTAATTGATCAACTCAACGCTTGAAAGCATATTGACAATTGTCGCAATAGGAATTTATTTATCAATTCCAACCTGTATATTTTCTGGCCCACCAAACGGTTTAGGTAGGATACCTCTGATATAGAGTCAGATAACTGTAGTCTAACTATTGATGACGATTCTGTCAACCGTTTTTAATTGTCTCTTAAAGGCCTATTAAATCAACATTATATTCCTGTTCTCAAATATTTGTTTTGCATACACTTCATTGTTTTACAGACTATTCCAACCCATTTAAAAAATTCTAAGCTCATCGAAATTAGAGTTGCCTTGTTGATACACTATGCAGTTTCAGGTATATTTAATTGGATTGAACCTATTCTAAAACCCTACTACAATCTTGCCATGGATCCTTTAAATCCAGAGAATGTTTCCATCAAGATGGAACCAGGGCCACAGGAAGAATGTGGAGGTAAAACGCAATATGTGGATATGGACTTTGATCTCCCAGATGTAAAGAAGGAATGTTTGCAGTATGCGGAGAATACCAGAAAAGCCAGTAAGTGACATTGCAAATGTAAAAAATTTAGAATGTAAACTTTGAATGTTTCTGACTCCATGTCCGTTTTGAATTGTTACTGAATCATGAAGTGTTCCCAACGTCCGTACTTTTGTATTGACCTTATTATGGCATTTACAGGAGACGATCAAACCACAGCAACACCTTTTTTCAGTCTTATTTTGGGATATAATATAAGTTGCACTAAAAATAATATTGATTATTTGACAAAAACTTTACTTAAAAAACTCTGTACGGAATATGCTCAAGAGTAAATAGTATTTCCTCCTTGAAGCATCGTTCATGTGGCGGACATTTGGTGATTTCCAAAATAAACCTTAAATCCAGTTATTTAAATACCCGTGTCTACGTGGTTAATAAGCGATATCTTCATTCGTACATTTTTTAATTAAACATTTTTGTAGGTACATAAAAAAAAGTATTTTGAAGCATTCTCTCGGAGAAAGACAACTGTAATTTTAAATGTAAAATTCTCTACATCTGGGCATATCAATGTGTTGTTTGGTTTTTGTAGGTAGCATTGAAGTGGAGACTGTTAGCTTCAAGATAGAACCAGGACCCCGAGAAGAAGACGGAGGGGGAATTCCTTATACGGAAATTGACGTAGAGCTGTCGGATGTTAAAAAGGAATGCCTAAAACGTTTTCATTTGACGAGACACATGCGTATACACAGTGAAGAAAAAACTTTTTCATGTTCCTACTGCAACTATTCATTTTCTCGAAGTGGAGATTTGAAGAAACACATGCTGAACCACAGTGGAGAAAAACCTTTTTCCTGCTCCGAGTGCAACTATTCATGTTTTCAAAAGGGTAATCTGTCGAGCCACATGCGAACCCACAGTGGAGAAAAACCTTTTTCATGTCCCAAGTGTAAATATTCATGTTCTCACAAGGGTAATCTGTCGAGCCACATGCTAACCCACAGTGGAGAAAAACCTTTTTCCTGTTCCGACTGCAACTATTCATTTTCTCGAAGTGGAGATTTGAAGAAACACATGCTGACCCACAGTGGAGAAAAACCTTTTTCCTGCTCCGAGTGCAAATATTCATGTTCTCGCAAGGGTAATCTGTCGAGCCACATGCTAACCCACAGTGGAGAAAAACCTTTTTCATGTTCCGAGTGTAAATATTCATGTTCTCAAAAGGGAGCTTTAAAGAGACACACGATGACCCACAGTGGAGAAAAACCTTTTTCATGTTCACACTGCAACTATTCATGTTCACGAAAGGCATATTTGACGACTCACATGGTGTCTCACGGTGCAGAAAAACTTTTTTCGTGTTCTGAGTGCAACTATTCATGTTATCGAAAGAGAGCTTTGACAAGTCACATGCTGACCCACAGTGGAGAAAAACCTTTATCATGTTCCCAGTGTAACTATTCATGTTCTTTTGAGAGTAATTTTATAACACACATGCTTATCCACAGTGGAGAAAAACCTTTTTCATGTTCCGTCTGCAATTATTCATGTACTGAAAGGGGACATTTGACGGTACACATGCTGATTCACAGTGGAGAAAAACGTTTTTCCTGTTCCAAGTGCAACTATTCATGTTCTAACAAGGGTAATCTGTCGAGCCACATGCTAACCCACAGTGGGGAAAAATCTTTTTCATGTTCCGAGTGTAAATATTCATGTTCTCAAAAGGGAGCTTTAAAGAGTCACATGATGACCCACAGTGGAGAAAAACCTTTTTCCTGCTCCGAGTGCAACTATTCATGTTCTCGCAAGAGTAATCTGTCGAGCCACATGCTTACCCACAGTGGAGAAAAATCTTTTTCATGTTCCGAGTGTAAATATTCATGCTCTCGAAAGGCAGCTTTAAAGAGTCACATGATGACCCACAGTGGAGAAAAACCTTTTTCCTGCTCCGAGTGCAACTATTCATGTTCTCGCAAGGGTAATCTGTCGAGCCACATGCTAACCCACACTGGAGAAAAACCTTTTTCATGTTCCGAGTGTAAATATTCATGTTCTCAAAAGGAAGCTTTAAAGAGTCACATGATGACCCACAGTGGAGAAAAACCTTTTTCATGTTCACACTGCAACTATTCATGTTCACGAAAGGCATATTTGACGACTCACATGGTGTCTCACGGTGCAGAAAAACTTTTTTCATGTACTGAGTGCAACTATTCATTTTCTCAAAGGGGCACTTTAAAGAGCCACTTGCTGACTCACACGGGAGTAAAACCTATTTCATGTTCTGAGTGCAACTATTCATGTTATCGAAAGAGAGCTTTGACATGTCACATGCTGACCCACAGTGGAGAAAAACCTTTTTCATGTTCCCAGTGCAACTATTCATGTTCTCTAAAGAGTAATTTGATAAGACACATGCTTATCCACAGTGGAGAAAAACCTTTTTCATGTTCCGTCTGCAATTATTCATGTTCTCAAAAGGGATCCTTAAGTAGACACATGCTTATACACAGTAGAGAAAAACCTTTTTCATGTTCCGTCTGCAATTATTCATGTTCTCAAAAGGGACTTTTAAGGAGTCACATGATGACCCACAGTAAAGAAAAACCTTTCTCATGTTCCGAGTGCAACTATTCATGTTATCGAAAGAGAGCTTTGACAAGTCACATGCTAACCCACAGTGAAGAAAAACCTTTTTAAAATGAATTAAAATACTTTTTGTTTGTAAACCACGAGTTTTTAATAATTTTTTGAGCCGACCGGTTTCGCTTTACTCAAGCATCTTTAGGGTACTTATTACTACAGTAGGTAATAATTTGTACCCTGAAGATGCTCGAGTAAATCGAAACCGGTCGGCTCAAAAAATTATTAAAAACTCGTGGTTTTAAAACAAGAAGTATTTTATTTTATTTTAAATATGTCAAACCACAAATTGATTGCTTTCTACAATCATAAAAACCTTTTTCATGTTCCTAGTGCAACTATTCATGTTTTATAAGAATAATTTGACCAGACACATGCTTATCCACAGTGGAGAAAAACCTTTTCCATGTTCCGAGTGCAACTATTCTAGTTCTCGAAAGCAAAATTTGACAAGACACATGCGGACTCACAGTGGAGAAAAATCTTTTTCATGTTCCTGCTGCAGTTTTTCAAGTTTTAAAAGGGGACATTTAACGGTACACATGCCGACTCACAGTGGAGAAAAACCTTTTTCTTGTTCCAATTGCAACTAATCTAGTTCTCTAAAGCAACATTTGACAAAACATATGCGGCATCACAGTGCAGAAAAACCCTTTTCATGTTCCGACTGCAACTTTTCTTGTTCTCAAAAGCAACATTTGACGAGACACATGCGGACTCACAGTGGAGAAAACCTTTTTTATGTTCCTGTTGCAGTTATTCATGTACTAAAAGGGGACATTGGACAAGGAAAAATATTTGATTTGTTTTCCTTGAAAACTAAAGAAAAGATTTTAATAAATTATTTTTAACAACAGAATTGTTTGAGTCCAGGGGCTAAAATAATCATATGTGAAAAACTGTGAAAGAAACCGTTCTCGCATTTTGTGCAGAAAGTTCTCGCGGGCTGCAGGATCACCACCCCTAATCTAAGGACGGGATATTTCATAGAATTCGAACAATTCATCAAATTTCAACGTTAATTTAGTTGTACTTAAGCATACACCTGTATTAATTTCAACCAAAGATACTCTTGGAAAATTGGAAAATTCTTTTCTTAAACTTGCTGACCAATATGAGCATTTTTTCCTCTCAATAACCTTTTCCTTGCCGCGATAAAAATTCTTCATCATGTCGTCTTGTAACGCTGCAATACTGTATGAGTTTTGAATGTTATTATGCATTTTTTGTTGAAAAATAGTTGTGAAATTTTTCACGGGTAATTCTATAAATATGGGACATTTGAAGATTGCATAATTATTTGAGGATTGAATACTTGTCTTATACTTTTCTGAAAGTACCTGTATGAACTAGCACTGACGAAATCCTTAACATACTTAATATCATGTCACTTAAACAACTCTTTTCTAAAACAATACTTCCTTACATTCATAAATACAAAACACAATAAATAGCAACTAACACATGTTTATAAACCACTAGATCTCAAGGTCCAAATATATCCAACAAGCAACTAACAACATACAACATTTGGGCAAAAAACCTTCCTATATTATGTTACTAAACCTTACAGTAAAATCGCACTCGCATTTAAAACTCACAACAATATTTTAACATTTAAATATCAAATAAAAAGCTGAATAAAAAACATAGGGAGATCAGAAATAGATAAATACAGACTGAAACTGAAACCACTCAACTGAACATAAAAAACCATAATAATAATAATTAGATGATTTGTATAACACTGTTTTTATGCAAAAACACCTCAATCACCAAGTAATATATCTGTAATATATCTGTAATATATCTATAATATATCTGTAATATTGCTATGGTGGAATTTTGCTACACAATCTTTACTATTGTGGGGTAGGTAATATACCCGTTGTAGGTAATATAGATGGAATCAATTTGCACAGTGAACAGCTTCATTTCCTTTGACGGAAACTTGGACGCCAAACTATGCCAGTAAGGACAAAGTATGCTGAACAGTGTGGTAGAGTCTGAGAATCATCATCAGGGATGGGCACTGTTTTTTTTTAATTAATTAGAGCTTTGGAATCATACTAAATAAAATAGATGTGGATTGATATTAAAGATTTATTAATTAATATACCTGGGTTTAAACACATACCTGTGGACCAATTGTACACCTGAGCTATCTATCTAGAACCTAAGATCACTCGATGCGACGATTCGGGTTCCTAGAACGGGATGGAGACTCCACGGGCCTGAGGAGCCCTCCAACTCCCTCCTCATGGCATCAGCGTCTGGTCTTTCCTCCCTTTGGCTGGTGTGCACGTGGACCCTCGACATGAGGTCGGTGGAATCCCCAAATTCCACAAATAAGCGGACACGAAGATACGGTAGTGCGATATGTCGTCTATTCAGCCGCTGTGCAGCTCGAACGTAGTCGGATGATTTAAATATCCAGCGGATATGAATGTTACATGGACGGTATCACCGCCCGTCATTATAACCGGAGTTCCTAACTTGAGTTTCCCGATAAGACAATTCAATCAGCGCGGTCGCTCTTCGACCGGCTGTAAACTTAACGATCACATGATACTGTTAAATAGCACACCGATCCGTTACAATTTATTAATGAATAATCCACATTTTGGTGACCAGTCGGTAACGTGCCGTGGCCTGTCGGCGCGTTCCAAAAAAGTGACCCGAACGACCAATAACCCTCTGTAGTTCAAATCTTAAAGTATTCCCGGAGAAAAGATGAAACTGTAGATAGCCAATCGATTATAATGAACTGACTGCAATTTACCCGGGGTAATATGAAACATTAATAATTTTAGTTAGGAAAATAATTATTTTTAAACAAAAGTTATAATTATTATTTTCATAACAATATATCTGTAATATATATGTAATACATCTTTAATTATTTCGAAAAAAACGTATTCATAATAAGATTAATTTATAATGTCCATACAACTAAATTTTAATCATATTTAAATGAAATCCTCAGCACGGGAGATCCCAGTGAGAATAGCATTAAATATTTGTCACAAAAAAGTAGATAATAAAAACATATATTACCTATTTATGATTTTCACGACCAAAAAAGTATTATTATTGCGTTTTTAGGGTGTTATGGCGTGTTGCGCTTACCTTTTATTTAGCCAACGTTTCGGACAACGTTACAGTGTCCATCATCAGGGCAGAATATGTCACTCATCTGCGAGTGCCCTTGTATAGAGCGCACTCCACAGATGAAGTACCTCGGCCACACCATTGACCCGTACCTCAAATGGAATATACATACTCAGATCATTGCAAATAAAATTAGGAAAACAAAACATTTCTTCAGATCCGTAAGGAACTTCCTTAACTTACAAATTCTTAAAACGATTTATTTTGCAATAACCCAATCGTATTGAGTATGGTATCATTGCGTGGGGAGGAGGTACTTCATCTGCTCTAGATCCTGTTGAAAAGGCGCAGAAAACAATTATGAAAATTATCCTCAAACTGCAAACAGTATCTTAATTTTCAACATAATGAGGGTATTTGATGTTCGACAGATCTATGTAAAAACTATCCTCGTGCATCTCTTTAAAAACAAACACGTGCTTTACGAAAAAAAAACTAACTTAAGATTTACTCGTAATTCGAACAAAGACATATTGCAAGTTCCAGCACTTTCTTACACCTTCGGTCAACGTAGCTTTAGATACTTTGCCACAAAAATATTCAACATGCTCCCAGAAAATATTAAACTGAGTCAAACACAGAAAGAGTTTAAAAAAAATGTAAAAATTTGGATTTATTCAAATGATCGAGCATATACTGGTGCCCTCACCCAAACGCCTTTTCACTGACAGTTATTGTAGTACCTATGTATGGTGATAAAACTTGATGTATTTGTATTGTGTAAATGCAAACAATAATGAAAACTAACCAAATGCTTTGTCACTTTAAGTTATTATAGTATGTATTGTGCTTAAACTTGATGTATTTGTATTTTCTATATGTAAACAATAATGTAACCCAAAATAATGGATTGCTCTATTGGAACCCATATTAAACATTTATAAGCAAACCATAGACAAAATTCGAGAAAAAATTAACTAAAAATTCTGCAACAATACAGGTTCGCCTAGTGAGGCAGGTTATGCACAACCTAAAATATAGTATATTATGCTATTTCTATATAACACTCTTACATTAATATTTACTTTTTTCTTATATTAGAAACTGCTGTATTAATGTAACATTATTCTTTCAACAATTTCATTGTTTCTAACTGAAATATAATTATACAACTTACTAATGACAAATTATATATTCTGTAATTTTTTGATGAAATAAATAAATAAAAAAAATAAAACAAAAAATAAATAGAAAGATTTGTGTAAAAATTTTCGATCATTTTAGCAAAAAAAAAATTGTTTTCGCAGGCGTACCACAAGGGTCCATACTAGGCCCTACCTTCTAAATAATATATTTTAGGGAAATGAAATTTATTTTTTCTCATGTAAAACATTACGTTTATGCTGACGACACTACATTAGTTATTTCACATGAGGATTTATTAATGGCGAGTACTTTACTGCAAATTGACTTTGTCACTCTTCAAAAATGGTCACATGATGTAGGTTTAATAATCAATGCTAAAAAAACGATGCTTATGCACATCAGATCTCCTCATAATAACATCACCATAACTCCTAAAATTATTTCTCGTTATTTTATCTGCATGTAAAACTTTGTAATACAACCATGCTTATGTAAAAATATTGAACTCGTTTAAAAATACGTAGAAATAGTGAGTGGATATTGGCACTCGAAAAATGCTGTAAATGTGACTTAAAAACAAAAAAAAAACATGTTTTTTAGCTTCATTAATGCGCAATAGGCTAATTAACATATTGGCATTCATATCTCAGTTTTGCAAATAAAGGTCTATTGAACATACAAGAACTAGGACAGCGTAAGGTATTATAAAATATAGATTAAAGGCTTACAGTAGACAGTGCAGTAGTCTATGGTAGACAGTAGGTATGATAAAATATAGAGGCTTTCAGTAGACAGTGTAGTAGTTTATAGTGGACTGGCGTCCTTCATTTGAGAAATATTTTAAGATTTGGAAATGGGAAGTGAAAGAGATCGTACAGAAGCGACATAGTTTGAGTTTGAAGAACTTCCTAACGTAATTGTTTTACAGATCAGGTTGGAACTTTACTCTAGCTCTTTGCTGAGTCACTCCTGCTCTGATGACGGATGATGTAGAACTCAGGTTTGTCGTCCCAGGTGGAACTGTGTTACCAAATTATTATTAGGAATTTCAGGATGAGAATTTGGAACAATACAACAAAATCAGCACAAACATAAATAAAACTAAACCCGAAAAAACACAGCAATAATGTTATAATTTTTATTTACTAAATCTTGCCATTTCAATAACAGAAATATGTACTGAAATATAGGTTTCAACAAATAATGAGTATGTTTACTCTATCAATTTTTTTGACGATAATGGGGAAAATATCGTTTTTAAATTTCCAAAAGGTAGTTTCAAACATGCTGTACCTATGCAATCAGCGCATCTGTTTGAGTGGCTACTATATTATACAAGTAATATTCAAGGTTATTTAACATATTATTTAGTAGCTGGTGGCCTTTTTAGGACAATTCTTGCGGGCCACACAGCTGGCATCCGCAGCACTCTTCTTCAGGAAGCCGGCCTTGCAGCGGCACCCCTTTGCTGGCACCTTGTCCTTGCATTGGGCCACCGTGGGGCACTCACACGTGCCACTGTCGCAGGGACTCGGAGAGGCCACCAGTTCGGAGTTGGGGTCAGTGCAGCCTGGAATCAGAGTGTTTATTTGTTACAATGTTGAACATGTGGGCTTGGGTGCGAAAATGAACAATCTGAATTGATATTGTTTATTCAATATGCGGTGCTAACAGTATGGAAGATTGACACCATCTACAGTTTCTTGTGTTTAGAATGAACAAATGCTTGTGTAGTTAGATACAATGCAGAATGAGTTAATGATACGTATCAATAATTCCACAGTTATGTTTTTACAAAAGAGAGTATGAAAGCAGTACGAATTCTTGTCGTGAATAATGAACACTTGTAACTGGTGGACGAGTTTGTGTATTGAGAGATGGAAATGTTGAAAGAAGGATAAATGTAGTACTGACAGCGGTAGTGGCTAATGAAAAGTTGTCAAGAGAAGCAAGGCTAACAGTCCACAATGGAGTGTTGGTACGCACCCTGGTGTATGGCAGTGAGGCATGAGACTGGTACAGGAATGATGTAATCGGAATGCTTATTGGAAAGATTGTATCAGTTGATGCCGCTATGCCATCAAATCGATTCCTTTTAGTCACAATCAGACACTAAAAATGAGGTTCGTACCAAAAGAAAACCCTTTTGATATAACTGTGCATTCTCTGGGTCAACGCCCTCTGAACCTTTGAAGTTTCTGTGCCTTTTGGTGGTGCAACAAATAAAAAACTATTATTTAAATATTGAAGACAATATTAGTGATTTCTAAACGAAAATCTGAAACAGAAAAATCAGAAAAGGAAACGGTCACATCTGGGACTCGAACCCAGGACCCTTGTCTTTCCGGGACAGTGCTCTACCGACTGAGCTAATGGGACCCTATTCCCCTCGGTCACTTTTTAACTGTATCATACTTCGAATAAGAACTACTAACATTGTCTTCATTTTTTCACCGCACATTTTTATTGGCAACTATCTTTATGTATGATCGCAAGATTCAACCCGAACTAAATGCAATCCAGACAGCGTCTTTTTAGATAAACCTATCTTATTTTTTTTTATTTTTAATGTGCGACATCTGTTGACTTTTCTACAAGTCTAGAATGAATATTAATTTTTCGGAATAACTTAATTGAGTAAAACCTCAAATTGTAATATTTAAATATTGAAGACAATATTAGTGATTTCTAAACGAAAATCTGAAACAGAAAAATCAGAAAAGGAAACGGTCACATCTGGGACTCGAACCCAGGACCCTTGTCTTTCCGGGACAGTGCTCTACCGACTGAGCTAATGGGACCCTATTCCCCTCGGTCACTTTTTAACTGTATCATACTTCGAATAAGAAGTTAAAAAGTGACCGAGGGGAATAGGGTCCCATTAGCTCAGTCGGTAGAGCACTGTCCCGGAAAGACAAGGGTCCTGGGTTCGAGTCCCAGATGTGACCGTTTCCTTTTCTGATTTTTCTGTTTCAGATTTTCGTTTAGAAATCACTAATATTGTCTTCAATATTTAAATATTACAATTTGAGGTTTTACTCAATTAAGTTATTCCGAAAAATTAAAAAACTATTACTTCTATAGGAAACACACAAGAGGTACTGCAAGGATTAGTATTGGGTCCAACATTGTTTGTAATTTTCATAAAAGTTACCGGCCGTAGCTTGCCACTGGGTTGACCTATAGCACAGGTTATTCGTTGAATTGTTCTCGGGGCGGTGGTATCCAAAATGAGAATATTTGTAATTCATCAATCAATGTGTTCTTACATTTTTCTGGTTTGACGCACTGATTGGCCAGGCCTCTCACGAATCCAGGTAGACAGCGACACGCGACAGGGCAACCGGGCGGCTTGGTATATTTGGCTGCTTCACCTGAAAACACCATTGCGGAAGTCCGGTCCGCGCACAGCGCGCAGGTGTCCACTATTTCATTCGCACCACATTGGGGGGCTGGAAATATTAATAAATTCGTAATAATATGCAAATTCAAATCAGAAGGGGCTGCAATGCATGAGATATGTGTCCACGTTCAATAGTAAAACACCATAAAAATAGCATTTGAAAAAAAAGTAATTTTTCAATTCTTAAGTGAATAATGGGAATTTCTCGCTTTTCAATGAAATAAGACGACATTGTGATATTTTAAAATAATATATTTGGTAATAATATTGATATTTGAATTGTGAGTATTAGTTTGATGAAAATAATAGTAATTACTTATTGGTGTAAATTGTGTAATTATGTATGTATCAAAGGACCATTGATTGTATATAATGTTAAATATGTTGAGTGATCTCATTTGATTCAGAGTTATTGAAAATATAGTAAACATTATCTCACTCGACCTTGGAGGATATTATTCCTCCAAGCCCTTGATCTAGTTTATAAACATTTATTTAAGAAGAAAGTCATCTAAAAGAACTAACTTGGCCGCGCAATACACTTCCCGCCCTTGTCCTTGACAAATCCACTCTTGCATTTGCAGCCATCGGATGGGTTTGCGTTCAAGTCTCCCTGGCATGGTTTAGCTGCAAAAAGAGCAAAGGCATCGATAAGAAATTTTTACATACCTATGTAAAAATGTATGACGCTTAAAATACAATGTAATCGAATGGCGTTTTTTGTTGGGTAAAAGAGAAATATTTGACGGCCTCTGTTGTCGAGGGGTAAGACTGTCAATTAAGAATCTGTAGTTCGCTGGTTCGCATTTTATCCTATTCCGCAAAAGTAAAGATAATTTGAAATTTTTACAATTATTTCATCAAATAAAATGTATATTTGCGGTACGTACCAGAGTGTAAGATACTCTCAATATCGCCCTGGTGTAGGACCAACATTCAGAATGGAAATGTTGCTTGAAATGAATTTATATGGTGTGCGGTGACAAGATCTGAATACTCAAGTATTCCTCCACCTTCCTCTTACCTATCTCCTTAACGACCCCACTATATCCAGCTTCACAACACATCTCACTGGCTCTAGGCTGTTGAAATTCTTGTGTGGTAATCCAATTATGCGACTGTCATGATACCGGGAGGAACCTAATATGGTGGTAGCTAGTCGCTAGTACCCAAAAAGCTATGTAACAAGTGCAAAAAATTAAATGAGCAATGAAAACTTTTTAAAAATCACAAAAAGTGCAGAAAATCTGATGATGGTTGGTGGTTTTTAGGAATGAACTGTATACTGCTGGCCCTAACGCCTTGCAGAAGCATTTATTGTTGCAGATCTTGTTGATGATGGTGAGACACTAGCAAGTGATCACACAGTAAGACACTTAGGTTTGGTAGTTGTTTGGATGTTGTTTGGACTGGTCTAAACACTGCTCGACTGAAATGCAGACATTGTTGCCGTCCCTGGAGAAGCCCACCTTGCAGTAACACGTCTTGTCGAAAGTCTTGTTGATGATAGTGGAACCCTTGTAAGGATATTACAGTAAGGCACACAGATCTGATAGTTGATGGTTGTTGTTTAGACTAACCTGGACACTGCTTGACTGGAATGCAGACGTTCTTGGCGTTTCTGGCGAAGCCTGCTTTGCAGTAGCAATTTTTGCTGCAGTTCTTGTTGATAGTAGTACAAGGATCCCCAGGGGTGGCGCAAGTTGTGTCGCAAGCGGAGCAGCAGGCGAAGAACTCGTTTTCACTCCGAATTTCTCTGGAGGCAAATACAAAATGGGCGGTGAATTTCCAAGAGTGATAATTCCTAAACTAACACACCACCCGTAAGATTATCTTTCATAAAAACCACGCTACTCATACATACAAATCATCAAAATATAATTGATTACCTACAGTGATCGCCTATCTTTTTCCTAGGGCCTAGGCATCTATTGGTTTTGACAAGGAGCGCTAAAATTTTACTTGCGCCATGCGCCATTTGGCTCAGGACCAGCCCTGACTAGACAAACAACAATAGTAACGCCTTTTGACTTTTACATGGTATAATTTAAATCATAATACATAAACCATAATATAAGAAATAAAAATCGTGTACATAATAAAAGCTTGTAAAGAAATATAGCTTGTAAAACAACAAAATATATTATGAAATAGAAGTTAAGAACATGTAATTAAATGCAATCTTCAAATAGATGCCAAAATTGTAAGTTTCGCTGATGATACGATTCTCTTCAAATCAAGAAATTGGAATGATGTATACATAAAAGCTAACAGGGGCATAACTGTGGTTAAAGATGGTTAAACAATAATACACTAACAATGAATGTGACCAAAACTAAATACATTGAATTTAGTATTAATCCTTCCTTGAAACCCAGAAAATCAAATTAAAATATGTGCTTGCAACCTGACAAATACGATAATATGTGATTGCCCTTATTTAGAACAGGTAACTAAAATTAAATATAGGTATTAGGTATTATTTTTGACAGCAATTTAAAGTGGAAACAACATATAACCTCTACAGCAAACAAACTTAGAAAATTCATTTACTTTTTTAGACAAACTCGCAACTTTCTCAACCTAAGCCAGCTCAAAACAATCTACTCTGCACTTTGTCAATGTTTAATAGAGTATGGTATCATAGCATGGGGAGGAGCAAAAGCTGCCTCCATTGATCCAATATCTAAAGCTCAGAAACTTATAATAAAGATTATCCTCAAACTACCAATCACAAGCAGTTCGGATGAAATCTTTAGGAAAATCTGTGTTATGGACATAAGGCAACTTTATGCCAAAAACATACTAACATACCTCTTCAAACACAAAAATATTTTGACAATATCTAAACTGTTCGTGATACTAGAACCAAAGGACATAATTTCTTACAAATCCCTTTTGCTAAAACAACTTTTGGCCAGAGAAATTTTAGATATTTTGCAACAAGGCTATATAATGCTCTCCCACTAGCCATTAGACTGAACGAATTTTTTCTGAAATATAAAACAGACATCAAGTCTTGGATCATCAGCCAAGACAGATCCATGATCAAAAATTTTATAAAAATCCCTACATAAGTATGTACTCCAACTAGATGCTGATTAACAAATTTATCATTTATTATTATTATTATTTATTATTTTTTATATTTTTCACAATGTTTAATGTAATGAAATATTTTATGTATCAAAAAAAAATATGTAAAAATTAATTCATGTATCAAATACGTCTGTCTCGACACAGGGTTATCCTAGTGAGGCAGACATCGAAAAAAAACCTGAAAAAAAACATTATATTGATAATAAAAAATTTAAAAAAGTAAAATAATAATTTTTCTGTTTTGGATACTGACAATTCGTGGTGGAATCCATTATCTATAAATAGTATAAAATAAAGTGACATTCGCGTCTGTCTGTTTGTGCGCTTAGTTTTTCTTAACTATGCGAATGATTTCGATAAGTTTTTCAGCATCATTTAGAGAATTTCTTCCGGAAGGTTTAGATAAAATAAATAACACATGCATTGACACATATTGATAAAAAGCAGAGAAAAGTCGATAAAAATATTATTTTTGGCCGCTTACATTGCTAACGCTGGCGAGACCTTATGAGAATATCTAAATAATGTACTACGGAATTGTATACCTTAAAAAGGCCTACAGAAAAGTCTGTTATATATATATATATATATATACAAATGTTACACATATCGTAGTTGCCGTCTGGTACCCAAAACCTCCAAGTGCGTCTTCTGTTTCCTGGGAGAAAGGGCTGCCGGCGCAGCGGACCAATGCAGCTCAAAATGCCCTTCGTCTCTTATCTAGAAAAAGACAAAATTTGAGACCAATGACTACACTGTTCTAGTATTGTAAACATATTTAATAAATTTCATGGATAAAATTAATAAAAAATATTTTAAGAAAAAGGGGACATTAATGGTGATGGATTAATTCACTGTTGAACTTTTTGTATGGGAAAAAATCGCGTTTTATGCAGTTTCTGCAGAATTTGTAGGGAGCGAAAACAAAACTACTTGAGCGAGTTTCACTGCAATATAAATTAGGTGTATACCTTCAGAATATTCCTTCAAATGAGGATTCCACATATTTATTGTAGGTGACTTACATTTTATAAATATTAGTTAAAGAGTATTATTATTTTTTATTATTCTTTATTTTGGCTTTCACCCATTAGGGGTGATCTTGGCCTTACAATTAACATTTTTCTTATTAACAATATCATCATAAACATAACATAATGTAACATAAATAAACCAACTACAACATAAACATAACATACTTAACAGAGAGTAACAAATCGGCCCCTTAGGGTAAAAAAAACGTATCTCATTTTTCTCTACTTTACAGGAGAGCAAGAAAACATAGTTCTCAATTAATCAATGTTGTACACTTTTAAACAAACGAAACATACTAATAATTTCTTCTCATTTAGTTAAAGGATGGTATTTTGTGCTTCTGAACCATCTTTTAAATATAAAATAGTAATTTATTTTCATGTGTTTTTTTTTACTTTTAGTTCAGCTATATCTCAGTTACGTAAAAATTGCAAACACTGAACTCAAGTTACGAAAAACTTGCATCGGTATTTGACATTCTTTTACGTCCGAACGTTAGTATAGATGATGAATAGGAGTTATGATAGTGGTGGAACAGTAATACAAATAATTCATTTCTAGAAATATTTATTTAAAACAGAAAAAACATAGAAAATATTTAGGTAACTATTACCAACTGATACTATCGTCAAAATAAAACTTAATATGCTAAAAAATATTTGTTACTTGCTTAAAAACTGGAATCTTGTACCTAAATTATGAATATCGAATACCTGCCTCGTTATAAATACTTAACTCGTACCAAAACACTTCGGTTATTTAGGCAAATCTTATAAATGAATCATATAATATAATAATCACATTTGAAAGTGAATTTTTATACAAAATGAATATAAAAGGATTAAGTACCTTTTTTAAAATCATTGGAGATTACAATGATAATATTATAATTTAAAAACAGATGCGGCAAAAAATTACAACATTGTGTGAGTTAGAAGCCTCGATAATATACATGATATTAAATCATATATTCATTTTATAATCATTCATCAACAAACTGTTCAATGATGTCTTCCTCAACTCGATTATCAGTAATGATAATTCCTTCTTTTAAAGAGTTGTAAAATGTGTGATATTGAGAGGGTATAATACCTTTATTACACAAATCTTGTAAGTCTTGCAACTTTTCAGTAGCAATTTTCATTGGGGCGTTGTAAGCTCTTTGTAATTTTGGAAGTCCAGCTGATAGCCTTGTTTTAGGAACTTGTCGAATTACTTTGAGTTTACGATATTCTTGTTCATCTTTGTTATATTTGAAATAAATATGGTCAGGATCTTCTTTTTGATATTGCATCAATGTGATTTTTAACCAGTTTACATCCCCGCCATTTGTATCTGTCTTTTTGTTTTTTATTAATTGTTTCCTCAAATTGATGAAACTGAAGAAATACTCTTGTCCCATCTCAATGACATCATATTTGGATTTTCTGGAAGCTAATCTAACTGCCGTGTACCACGATGAACGGTCAAATACATTTCTTTTCTTCGTAGACGTTTCAATATGGGCGTGAACCGAGTTGCATTTTATCATAGAATGCCCAGGTTCAAAAAAAGCATGCTCTATGTACGGAATATCCAAAGACTGAACGGCATACAGAAGCATGGCAGAGAAATTTACATATCTATTTTGACCACCACAAGTATCATTCATCAAAATGAACTTCTTTCCGTTAGCATTAGCTGCCAAATACTTGTACATACATGAAGCGATTTTGTCTGAGCCACGACCAGCTACTCCTTCATGCCACATGTAATTTCCAGCTTCATTGTTTCGAACATTAAAAATAGTTAAATTGTAAACTGCCAGGCGTCGTTTATAAAAAATTACTTTTCGAGTGGACTTTTGGACAATATCGAACGGCTTCTAAATCAAACTCGATGAAGTTTACAGTGGATTCTGAAGAAAGGGTTTTCGATTGGATTTTATAATTCTGTGCAGCAATTTTGCGTTTTATATGGAGATCATACTATTCCGAAAGAGATATTTTGTCTTGCGTATTAGCATTATCGTATTTAACACACGAGTCGCACATATTTTTGCGTGGTTGATGGAACTTAAGGTTACATGTGTTAAATATGTTTCCATACAACCACATTTTTTCAGGTGATTATTTTTTTTCCTTACACAAGTCAACATACAAAGTGTACATTAGGTGTAATGTTAAATCGGCTGCTAAATATTTAAATGAAGTCTTCGCCCTACAGTAGTGTGACGGTACTGTGGGAAAAGACATAATATGATCCCTGATTATTTTTTTGGACTCTTCTGGTCTTTTGACTCCAGGTGGGTGTTTTCCCATTTTGCTTTGGACAACGATTCGATTTTCCAATCTATTATTAATTATATTTCTAACAAAAGTTTCAGTAACATCCAATGTAGCCAAGAAAAATCCTTGGCATACTTAGATTTTCGAATCGCCCTTGTAGAAGAAGAACTGTCTTGATTTTGGCGTCGTGACTCTTGATTTTCTTGATGGAAACTAAAGATGCGTTTCTTTGACTCACAAGCAAATATCTTTTTATTAAAGTATAAAAAACGCAAGTAAAGATACATCCTACTGATATTAACAACAAATGATTTTCTGCAGATACGTATCGATGTATATTTTTATCCGTTCAACCTATTGATACGTGTCTTTGTCAATTAACGTAATGTGTTATTTTGTGACTAGTACCATCCATAACTCAAAATCGATAAAAATTAAGTTACGTTTTTTTGACTCTAAGAGGCCGAAATTTAAGTGTTAATTATTATTGCCACAGCACTAGAAGTTATTCAAATTCTCCTGCAAGGGTTTCATATAATTTCCACAGCTTTGTCGTCAGCAAACATTATGGAAAATTCTGGTTAAATCTGAATAAGGTACTTACATGATGCAATTCTGGAGAGGTTTAAATGACCTTGTTTGATGTAATCGTGGCTTTGTTTAGCAGTTTTAGCATCCTAATACGTGGTATAGTATCACGTCGGAATACGGATAGGTCTGAAAAGGAAAATTATATTAAATTATTAGCCGATGAAGTACATTCAGGAATCAGGAACATTGTATCAAAGAACGAGAGGTTAGTACCTGTATTTAACGGGTTCGGGTCCTTCTTTCAAATGGTGGAGATAGACAGGATTACATACTTTAACACAACACGACATTAATTTATCACCTTGAAGAATTCTAGCACGCAACATTATTTTTAGATGGGTGAAAGAAAATTCAAAATATTTACGCAAAAAACTTCAACTGACTTCAACTTCCGAAATGGCGTCTTGGAAATTACCGTTAATTTTTATCGCAGCATAACCCATGCTTAGCTTCTCTTTCTGTTACACAAGTCGCTATGGTAGAGAGCGAGAGATCAAACTACAATTTTTGCTCTGAGCCAATGAGATCTGAGCTTTCAGCCACAACAGCTTTGTCTATAAGAATTTGGGTTGGGAATAACTCCTCCCATCAGGATTACAAGGTCAGACGGGAGTTGTACGCCCCTGCTTCTGACTAATGAAATATAGAGGGTTCTCATACAATCTATGGACTTAAAATCAGTTAAAGTTCTGCAAAGGAAGCCAAGCATCTTTAAAGCCTTATTAGTTATATAGTTGATGTGTTCAATGAATGACAAGTTTTCATAGAATATTACACCCAAGTCACGAATATGTGATACTGGTATTAATTTAATATTATTTAATGTATATTCATGAAATATTATAACGAGTTTTGGAAAATCGTATTACTTGACATTTCTGAATGTTCAAAACTAAAGCATTTTGTTCACATCATTGATGATGTGATGATGAACATAATCGATTAGCCATGAATATTCATATTTTTCCGATATGAAATCGCTAATTTTGAGATGTGTATTGACTACACATCACAGTTTACACAGCAGGGTTAAAAAAAACAGTGTGGAAAACCGACCCATATCTTTTTTATGACACTAGCGACTCGTTCACTATAAAATTGATCCATGGTACAAAACATAATAAATCTTATTTATTTTCATTTAAGTTCAAGATCCTTGAAAATATATTTAGATATACTAAATTTTATTACTTTAATTCCTTGAAGCACTTCGAAACTCCAACTTTAGTACTATGCGATACATCTATTCATTTATTATTTGGAGATATAATTCTAAATGGGCTTATTCATCAAAATAATATCAAAATATCATATGAAAAGCTGGTAAGTATAGGGTTTTCCAATAAGAGTTGTTATTTTGAATAGCCCGCTATTTCGGTAGATGTTACTTTTGAAGCTGTCCTTTTTTAACATTTGACAAGTAGAAACTACGGCGTTGATAAAAAATTATCGCATCTGGGGATCGGAAAACCCAAGAGTTAGTGTTGAAAAGCTTCTCTATCCTCAACGTGTGACTGTATGGTGCGGTTTATGGTCCGGCGGAGTCATTGGACCTTACTTTTTCGAAAATGAGGCTTATCGCTAGAGATGATTAATATTTTTTATGGCCGGAATTGGATGGTATTGATCTGCACAACGTTTACTTTCAACAAGCCGGTGCTACGTGCCACACAAGCAACGAAACCATTGATCTTTGATTGAATATCAAAATAACACCTCTTATTGGATAATCCTGTAGTAGACAGTAATGAAGTCATAGGCAATATTTTTTTTCGTAAAGTTGACAGTAACTCTTTCAAATTAATTTACAAATAGTATGTTAGTATTTTTTTGTAATCATATCACTTGCAAGGGCTCCCGCCATGGAGTAACTTGATGGAAGTATAAAGTATCTCTCATAGCGATGATAGGGACTGACTGATTTACGGGTCATATCAAGAAGAATATAATCATTAGAAAATATTAACATTCTGCTAATATTAATTATGCAAATGCGACAATATAAGTGATGTCAGTTTATTACAAGATACCTATGTTGAGGGGTGTGGGAGGGATGGGAGATATAGGTATAGGATAAAGAGGCGTAGGACGGGAGTAGATGGGAAGTAAGATTGTGTGGTCCCTTTTGATGATGGGCAGGACACATTTACACTATCGAAAAATTGCTACTTATTCGTTAAAACGAATAATAAATTATTATTTTTTTTTATTTAAAATGAACAGTTACTGATTTGAGTCGCCTGAACTAGTATCGCTGATAAATTATCATGTTCCTAGTCGACCAACTAGAATCATATTATACTCATATTATTGTATTAATACTGCCACTAATCCAAATCAAAATTTTCTAATATATCGCCTGCGTAGATAAAAAATAGTTATTTTGAAATCAATGATGAATTTAGTCTGTTATCATATAAAAGATGCATAAAAAATATGTTTTACGTAGGCAAGAATCAAAAAATAATGATTAAGCATACTTTATTCTTTATATGAATTTTATAATATTGTTGATAAAATCACCGTTACCTTTTTAATTTGAAAAACAACAGCTTATAATATTAATTTATATGTGTAATTTACTTGAGAAATTGATGATTTCTTACATTACTACACTAACACATTACATATTTAATAATTATGCAGAACAGCTACTACATTTTATTTAAAATTACAACAAGAATTACCCCATTATGCATGTACACTGGTTTATTTAGAAAAATAATAAATTTGAACACATTTTTAATTTATTTAAAGGTGAACTTACGTAGGTAGTACATCAAGTTGATTATATGTTTGTAACTCACTAACACTACACTGGCTATATATTTTTATCACAAAGAAGTTTGACAAGCAATATTTTAGACACGAAATTATATGATTTCTAATTTTGGCGACCGTGACATTTTCCGTGGCCTCGAGCGAAATGTCAAACTCTAAGCCAATGAGATTTGTTATTTTTTCTAAAAGAAAACGGAGTTTAGCGCATCGGTTTCAGATGGGTTTCAAAGCGAGACCCATAAATAAACCACTCACTAGATCGAAATCTTCGGGCTTTTTGTAAGTAGCAAATTGGTCCTCTATTTAATCATAAATATGTGAAGAAAAAAATTTGAGTGAAAAAAATAAAAAAGGGCCACTATAGACAATATAATTCTCATTCGTAGCCTACCCCATTCATTAGCCTTAAACATTATAAAAAAAAAAAAAAAAATTAAAATATTCTATCACAACAAGAAAGATCCATAGGACAAAATGTTGTCCTGCAAAAATGAGCTAAAGTGTCTTTTAATTTGAATAATTTGAAATCCTTTAAATAAAGGATTAGAATTGAAATAAAATTATAAGGAAGGATTATTATGGAGAATTCGAATAATTGATCAAATGTCAACGTTCATTTTAAGGTTCTGTGAAAGTCCTATTCAAATTCTGTTATTATATCTTTATAGGCTAGTAGCTTGATAGAACTGAAAAATAACAGAAATTGAAAATATCTTTCTCAGAACAAGAAATTTAACTTTCACTTTTTAAGAATTATTAAAATTCTTTGAAACAACCCATTCTTAGATTATGAAGATGGGCTTTTTACGACAATATCGAATTTTGAAATTTCTTTGCTTTTAACAAGAAAATGGAACACTCAGTATTTTTATTTTGTTTAATAAGAGTTAAATGTATACATATATGTTAATATATTAAATTTAAGATCATTATTGGTGATGTATTCTTTATCACGAAAAAAGTTTTTTTGGTCCAGATAAGAAGGGAGCCACGATTCTTCTATGTTTTGCACAAAATATAATTTTATTAACGCATTTTTTGTTAGAAAATGATTAATATATACTGTACTTCTACTAGGAGAGGCATATTTATCGTACCCAGAAAAATTAAAGTAGAAATTATCATGTTCAAAATGCCAGGTTCAAGAAAATTATATTAATTGTCTATGACTTCATTCTTGTCTATGCATAACCTATATATTTTTTGACAAGTGCTTTCTTCTCCGACAATCTTTCTTCCTGTTTCCACACTCTGTTTATCCCGCCCTGTTAAACTTATTATACAATGCATGTGATGGTTATTGGTAAGAAATAATACTTAAATTCTTTGCTATTAATTTTCGTAGAAGCTGTTCTTCCAGTTTAGTTAGTGTATCATCGGGTGTTTTGTCACATCAGAATGTTTTAAACTGTCAATATGACATTAACCTATTAAAATATTAGTATTTCAAATTCATTTATTAAAATTATAACAAATATACGGATAACAGTTGTTTAATCACAGGTGGATTAAAACGGAATGGCGGAAGGCGGAAGACATAGACAGTAAATAAATAAATAGTTTTCCCAAGATAAACGACGTTTCTCTCAACCTTTCTCAAGGTTTTATATTGTCTATTTTTGCTACGACTTGAGAAGCCAAATTTTAAAAACTGAGTTCCGTTACAACTTTGTTCTGTTTCAGGATTAAACTAATTACCAAACCCTACCAAAGCAGACCATGGATCTACTGAAGCCAAATACTATATCCATCAAGACGGAACCAGGGCTCCAGGAAGAACGTGGAGGTGAAATTGCATTTTCCGATTTAGATTTCGACCTCCCAGCTGTAACGAAGGAATTCTTGCAATACGCGGAGAGTACTCATACAGCCAGTTGCATTGCATACGTGTAAAATATAGAAATTTAAAAACGGATGTCCGGAATCATATCTGTTTTCAAATGTCGTGCAAACAGGACATAAACTTGTTTCATCCTCTCTTATAATGAGATTTTTTGGGTATTTACCCTCAAATGCGTCCTTGCCGGAAACTTCCAAAATACAGCACTATTTTAACATAATTATACTGTTCACAATAAGTTGTCGGTTCATCTATTTTCCACTAATTTTATTGGAACATGATGTAAATTACACGTATTTTTAATACGTTAAAAAATCATAAATATTGATTGCGAAAAAACTATCCCATTGACTTACAACTTCATACTTAAGGTGTTTGTTGGTACCTATTATTGTTGCCCATCGACCCAACTCCTACTTCTCCTATGCCGACTTAGTGAACTTTAGTTGAGTTGAAAAAATCGTCCTGTCAACAACGTTTGATTACGGAGCCCCCTTTATCGACCGTGTCGAAACTTAAACCCTATCGTGAGCTCGCGCATTTTTGGGAAATTTAGTGATTTGTGTATGAACCAGCGCAAAAGATAGAAAACGTGGAAGAATAGAAAAGATTAGTCGGCATATCCGAACGTTCCATTCCTATTCTAATCCGTACCCAACATTGGTCATTCGAGCCTGAATAATTTTTATTAATTGAAAAAATTGTTGTTAATTTAATTATTTCAATTTTAAATTTTTCATTAAAGTTGATCTATGTGTGAAATTCGCGTCAGCCGTGCTGTTAGCAAAAATTGCCTGTAGGTAGTAAAAAATAGTTAACTGGTTACAAATTTGTTAATGTTTAAAATAAATTGTTGTATTCACTCGGCATTGTTTGTGCAAATTAATTTCTCAATACAATGGCTGAGAAAAAAGTACTTTTGTTGCAAGCCCGACGTGAGCGAATAGTATCACGTACTCGTATCACGCAAGAGCTTATAGCGAGCATTTATGATGATAGTAAGAAAAAATATACGTTTCTTGCTAGACGTGAAAAGATAAAAGATTGGGTACAATAATTTTTAACAGTTCATAACGAGATTGAGGAACAATTAATGTCGTAAGACAAGATTACAGAAATGTCAGAACTAGGAATCATTGCGAATAATGTTGATTCAATGTATTTCGAGATCATTCAAATGAAAAGCGTTATCACTAATAATAATGAAAATTCAATTCCTAAAACGACAAGTAATTCGGTGATTCGTGCACCAGTGATAAAGCCACCCACTTTTGATAGTGACATTAAAAGTTGATGCTCATTTCATTCCTTATTTAAAAGTCTTATACATGACAGCAATGCATATATACTAATGTAGAAAAATACCACTATCTTTTATCATTTATTACAGGGTCGGCACTGGCACTTATAAAATCATTGCCTCTTATTGAAGAAAATTATGACATTGCATGGAATATTCTGGTAAATCAATACCAAAATTCTAGAATTCTTTTCACGCATTATGTTGATGAAATTCTTAATTTAAAAATTTTACAAAACGAGTCAGCGTCAGGTATAGCGCGGTTACTCAGTACGTTTCAAGAGAATTGCGCCGCTATAAAGGCGATGAAGATAGAAAATATCTTTGATAAATTTGTTGGTCATATTATGATACGATCGATGGATCTGACAATTTGAATCCAAATTGCCCGGTGAAGAGATTCCAGGGTTGGATTCAATTTTCGAGTTTTCTAAGAAATCAAACGCGTATTTTAGAAATGTTATCTCCACATACTACAAAAGAGAAAAAATGTTCGATAATAACCTTCATTGTCCATTATGTAAAGGTGCACATTTTCTTTCCAAATCTCCATCTTTTACATCTTTAAGTTCCCATCAAAGGAGGGACGAAATTAAAACTTTAAACCGTTGTTTCAATTGTTTGAAACAGCACCATGTAAAAGATTGTGTATCAAAATTAACATTTCCAGGCTTGTAATAAAAAACACCATTCAATGTTGCACATTACCGCCGAACCATCGGGCGAAAATGAACCTTGTAATTCAAGTGCAACCAACCCTGGCCGCAACAACGATTCCGAGCGTTTCTACCGTTTTGTTAGGAACTGTACAACTTGAGGTCCGAAATCCATATAATGATTTTATTCCTATTCGCGCCGTCATGGATTGTGGGAGTCAAGTCTCTTTGATTACGGAAAGATGTGCTAAGCTCTTGGGTTTGTCTAAAGGCACATCGTATTTCACTGAATGGCTTAGGCAATTCTAGTATAAATTCTTGTCATGGAAAAACAAAATGTTTTATAAAACCTCGAATTAAAAAAGGGCTTATTCTTCAATATTAAACTATCGTGATTACGGAAATCACTTCTACTCATCCGTCATATGATTTACCATTGAGTGTGACGTCACAATTAAAAAATTTAAAATTAGCTGATTAATCATATTACATGTCGGGCAAAATAGACCTTTTGTTAGGAGCTGACGTGTACTTGGATATATTTAATAGTGGCCATGAAATAATTCACGGCTATCCATGTGCTGTAAATAGTGTATTCGGTTACATTATAATGGGGAAGATGGAAAATTTGTCATTGCAAACGCCTTCGTCTTTGTTGAAACAAATTCGTTAAGAAATACTCTTAGAAAATTTTGGGAAATTGAAGAAACACCTTCAATTATGACGAGTAATCCGGACGACGAATTAGCCGAAAGAATCTACGCTTTGAATCACTATCGAGAATGTGATGGTAGATATAATGTGCCATTATTAACAAAATCTGAAATTATGCCTTCTCAAAATTCGTTCAAACTTGCGGAATCGCGATTGATCAAACTAGAAATTCGTTTTAAAAGGGATCCCATGTTAGCAATTAATTACGGAAATTTTATTTAAGAATATGAGTGTCTGGGACACATGACACGGGTACTTCGGAATTAAAATGCATTTTTCATGTATTTACCTCATCATTGTGTTTTGAATTCTGACAGTAAAACTACAAAACTACGTGTGGTCTTTGATGGGACGGCAAAAACCCAACCAAATTACTTATCTCTAAATTACCTAGTAATGAACGGTCCAAAATTGCAAACTGAAATTCCACGTATGATTTTAAATTTTCATAAATATGTATTTACAGCTGATATTCGTAAGATGTATAGGCAACTATTAATTATTCCATCTCAGCGTAAATTCCAAAATATTTTGTGGAGAGAATCTCAGAGTGAACCGTTAATTGATTTCGAGTTACAAACTGTAATGTACGGGTTGTCTAGTTCACCATTCTTGGCCATTCGTACCCTTCGCCAGATAGCACAAGATGAAGGATCAAAGTATCCTGACGTTGCCAAGGTTCTATGCGATGATTTTTGTGTAGATGATATGGTAACGAGGACAGAAACGATTAGCACAGCCCTAGAAATCAAACAATATATCATTGGATTGATAAATCTTGGGAAATTAAAACTTAGTAAATGACAATCTAATACACCTTCACTTTTGGATCATGTTTCACAAGAGCACCAGCAGGATGGTCATTCTTTTGATAACTGATCAAATTCTTAAAATATTAGGCATTCAGTGGAATCCAACGACTGATAATTTTACCTACAAGGTCGATCTACCTTCAAATGAGATATACACAAAAAGAACAATTTTACCAACGGTAGCTCGTTTATTCGACCCACTTGGGATCATCACCCCAGTGACATTTTTTGCAAAATGTCTATTACAGGAACAATGGAAATTAAGTGTCGATTGAGACGATCGTGATGTTCCACCACATATTCATAATACGTGGAGTAAATTTGTGAGTCAGCTTTCATTACTTCGAACATTGAATATCCCTAGATATTATTACACGGTGATCACAAGTCTTCTTTTCCTCGTAGGATTCTGTGACGTTTCACAATTAGGTTATGCTGAAGAAGTATATTTATTAGAGCGTAATAGCAATACCACTCACATTTTAATGGGGAAATCGAAGGTCGCTCCTTTGAAAACCCTGTCAATTCCACGACTAGAATTATGTGGGGCCGTTCTCCTCAAGAAACTTGTAAAGTATATTATGTCATCTGTAAAATTTTCCGAACAAATAGAAAACGTTTTTTATTTACAGATTCGACTATTGTACTAGCGTGGTTAAAAAAACGCCGCCATATTTATTGAAAACATTTGTCGCTAATAGGGTTGTACAAATACTGGAAAATACACCAAATGCTGTTTGGAAGCAAGTTGTCTCGGAGGAAAATTGTGCCGATTCCGGTTCAAAAGGGCTTTTCCTAGCTCACATTATATCACACCCTTTGTGGTTTACGGGACCAAAATGGCTTCATCAACCAATAGCACTCTGGCCTTGTTCAGCTGTGTACAACAATCTGACGGAGAAATACCAGAAATCAAAACATGCAACCTTAAAACGTTTTTATCATCTCAAATAGTACCTAATTCGACTATTAGTAAATATTCTTCATTTTATAAACTACAACGCGTTGTCGCTTGGATAATGCGTTTCGTAAATAATTGTCAGAAACGTCCTGGTAGTGGAAATTCAAACTCGACTTATCTTAGTTCTCGTGAATTAGATCACGATTCGCTTATGAAAATCGTACGCATCGAACAGGAAACTTATTTTTCTGTTGAAATACGTAATATGCGAAATGGCAGTCCATGTTCAACGCAAATTCAAAACCTGAAACCGTTTCTTGATAATCACGGTATTATCAGGGTGTGAGGTCGACTCAAGTATTCAAATTTTTAATACGAAAATAAATTTCCGATCTTACTTCCGAAAATCGGTCATTTAGCTTATTTAATTATAGATTATTATCATAAAACATATCTTCATGTTAAGCCACGAAGCCTTGAATTCACTATTCAGCGTAAATTTTGGAAAGTGGCTGCACGGAATAAAATTCGCTCACAACTGTCGAAATGCATTGTCTGCCATAAAATGAAATCTTCGGCGCTTCCTCCCCTAATGGGTGATTTACCTCCCTCTCGAGTGCAGGAAAGCCGTGCTATCGTGCTATCTCGAGTCGGTGTTGATTTCGGAGGTCCTTACACTTTAAAAGATCACAAACGTAGGGGAGCAAAAACGTCAAAGGGTTATTTATGTCTATTTGTATGTATGGCGACGAAAGCAGTTCATTTAGAGATCGTGTCCGATTTATCTTCTGAAGCATTTATTGCAGCCCTAAGCCGGTTTACAGATCGTCGAGGGTTATGTTCTGAAATCATAAGCGGAACCAATTTCGTCGGTGCAAATTGGTACCTACTCGGTATAAATAAATTCTTGGCATCACAGCGTGATGTTATATCTAATCATCTAACCCTCCAGCAAGTCCTTATTTCGGAGGGTTATTTGAGGCAGGGATAAAATCTGTAAAATACCATTTAAAACGGGTGATATGTGAGACCATTCTAACTCATGAAGAATTTGCGACAGTTCTCACTAGAATTGAGGCCATCCTCAACTCCCGCCCTTTGTTTTCAATGAGCTCAGACCCCGAGGATGTGAATGGACTCACCCCAGGCCACTTAAACAAAATGTTTGTTATGGTCCAGGAACCATTCTTCGAAATGTTATACTTAATTTAGTAAAAAGTTTTTTTCAAATGGTTTTCTGCCAAGCCTCAGGGATTCAACTTGAATGAACAATTTACCTATGTATTTTGAAATTTAGCTATTATTAAATTTTGTATCATAATTTTTAATTGGGCGGAAATCTTGGTACCTAGCATCGTGTTACCTACACCTTTCCTTTTTATCTCCTTTATGAATATTGTTGTTGCCCATCGACCCAACTCCTACCTCTCCTATGCCGACTAAGTGAATTTGGTTCAAGGCTGGCCATGCAAAGATCCATTCTATTTTTACCCCTTTTTATTTCAGGAAGCACTAATGTGGAAACAGTTACCATAAACGCTGATCTTGGACTCCGACAAGATGAAGCGGGGCTTACTTATATGAAAATTGACATAGACCTGCCGGATGTTAAAGAGGAATGCTTGGAACGCTTTGGAAGAATTACTAAGGCAGCAGGTAAAACCAATTTTCATTGTAAACTTGAAAACTTCGGCCCCTCCTATATTTTATAACGTTTCTACGAACTTACTTCGATTATTTTCTCAAAGTTTAACTGAATAATTTTCATCCATGTTATTTTTCAAATTTGTTGACAGATCTTCGGACGCATTTTGTGGAAAAGGGGTTCACTCCTCCCCATCGCAACTACTCCTTCTCTCCTAAGTCAAATTTCGCAACGAACTTTCTCACCCATGTAAGAGAAAAACCTTTTTCTTGTTCCAAGTGCAACTATTCAAATGCTCAAAAGCGAAATTTAAAGAGACACATGCTGACTCACAGTGGAAAAAAACCTTTTTCATGTTCCGTATGCATCTATGCGTGTTGTCGAAAGGGTCAGCTAAAAAGGCACATGCTGACTCACAGTGGAGAAAAAGCTTTTTCATGTTCCGTGTGCAAATATGCGTGTTGTAAAAAGGGTCAGCTGGAGAGACACATGCTGATTCACAGTGGAGAAAAACCTCTTTCATGTTTGGAGTGCGATTATACAAGTTATAACCAGGGTAACCTGAAGAGACACTTGCTGACTCACAGTGGAGAAAAACCTTTTTCATGTTCCCTGTGCAACTATGCGTGCTATCAAAAGGGTCAACTTATGATCCACATGCTGACTCACAGTGGAGAAAAACCTTTTTCATGTTCCGTATGCAACTATGCATGTTATCGAAAGAACAACCTAACGAACCACATGCTGACTCACAATGCAGAAAAACCTTTTTCATGTTCCGTGTGCAAATATGCGTGTTGTCAAAAGGGTCAACTGAAGAGCCACATACTGACTCACAGTGGAGAAAAACCCTTTTCATGTTCCGTGTGCAGCTATGCATGTTATCGAACGAGCGACCTAACGAGCCACATGCTGACTCACAGTGGAGAAAAACCTTTTTCATGTTCCGTGTGCAAATATACGTGTTGTAAAAAGGGTCAGCTGAAGAGACACATGCTGATTCACAGTGGAGAAAAATCTCTTTCATGTTCGGAGTGCGATTATACAAGTTATAACCAGGGTAACCTGAAGGCACACATGCTGAATCACAGTGGAGAAAAACCTTTTTCATGTTCCCTGTGCAACTATGCGTGCTATCGAAAGGGTCAACTAAAGATCCACATGTTGACTCACAGTGGAGAAAAACCTTTTTCATGTTCCGTATGCAACTATGCATGTTATCGAAAGAGCAACCTAACGAACCACATGCTGACTCAAAATGCAGAAAAACCTTTTTCATGTTCCGTGTGCAAATATGCGTGTTGTCAAAAGGGTCAACTGAAAAGCCACATGCTGACTCACAGTGGAGAAAAACCTTTTTCATGTTCCGTGTGCAGCTATGCATGTTATCGAAAGAGCGACCTAACGAGCCACATGCTGACTCACAGTGGAGAAAAACCTTTTTCATGTTCCGTATGCAACTATGCATGTTATCGAAAGAACAACCTAACGAACCACATGCTGACTCACAATGCAGAAAAACCTTTTTCATGTTCCGTGTGCAAATATGCGTGTTGTCAAAAGGGTCAACTGAAGAGCCACATGCTGACTCACAGTGGAGAAAAACCTTTTTCATGTTCCGTGTGCAGCTATGCATGTTATCGAAAGAGCGACCTAACGAGCCACATGCTGACTCACAGTGGAGAAAAACCTTTTTCATGTTCCGTGTGCAAATATACGTGTTGTAAAAAGGGTCAGCTGAAGAGACACATGCTGATTCACAGTGGAGAAAAATCTCTTTCATGTTTGGAGTGCGATTATACAAGTTATAACCAGGGTAACCTGAAGGCACACATGCTGAATCACAGTGGAGAAAAACCTTTTTCATGTTCCTTGTGAAACTATGCATTTTATGAAAAAACCGACCTTCACGGAGACATGCGGATTCACAGTGGAGAAATACCTTCTTCATGTTCCAAAAGTCACATATTAATGTTTTTTATTTATGTATTCATTTTTGGGAAATCGACAGTTTACATTTAATCAGTTTGTACATAAGTGTAATTTAGTAAAATAAAATCAATTATGGATTTCCTCCTCGTGACTTTAACTGAGACAACATAATTTAAATTTGTGAGAAAGGAACCTGAATTTAAAAATTATACAAATTTAATATTTAAATTTGTATAATTTTAATTACAAATTTAATATTTACCAAAAGATTACATAAAGCGAGGACTTCTGCCTGTCAGAACGCTCCAATAAAGAGAGCGACTCAACTGCTTAACGATTCTGCATTAGCCATCGCCATTTTCAATGTCACTTACAGACAATTCAGTAACTATCTTATAACATATGTCACAAAATAGTAAAACTGCCTGTGTAAACCTTTAATTTGTATTCTTCTCCTTAATATATTGGTGTATAACCGTTTTAAGGAGAACATGAAAAAATAAATAAATAAAAAAAACGAAAAATTTACGAAACAATACATTTATAGCCATGGAGATTGTAGATATAAATCAAATCAAAATAGAGATATAAACAATAAAGACATAAACACTATGCACAAACCATCAGAGAAATATTTTTTTATGGACCTCTTGTATTTGGTTAGTTCGCAACTGAATATATCAACCTTGGTTAATACGCTATTATAATTATTGCATAGTCTGTTCAGGCAAGAATTCTGCTTAGAGTTGGTTTTGCTATGATCAACCTGAATAGGATACAAGAGCGTGTTGAACGCGCAGGTTCATTGAATGGAATCTTGTTTAGCACCTCTGGGCATTAAATATTATTGTTAACTACTTTATACAGGAATAGTGCCTAACAATTATGATGCCTCCGTACACACAGTGAATCAATTTAAAGTATGAAGCTGCTTCTGCATAATTATTAAATCTTACAAATGACTTGTAACAAATATATTTAAGGAATTTGTTTTGGATTGCTTCGATGTTGTTTATTTGGTTTTTGTAAATTGGAGACCAAACAACTGAGGCACACTTAGGGCTGCCACCTTTCAAAAACAGGTTTCTTCAAAAACTTCAAAAAATTTTGGCAATTCATATTGTAATTAATCTTCAAAATTATCTCTGCCTTCACCATGTCCACTGACAAGTAATTTTGCTCGTCTGTCTACAAATTTCCCATCAAAGAAATCACGCGTTCAACAAAAGCATTGTTTATAGGGATTGAATAAAATATCCAATTATTTTTTGCAGTTCGGTGAAGGTTCAGGTGACTTTGAATAACTGAACCCATCGTTAATCAACAGGCAATAAATATTGAATCACTAGATTGTACGAACTGAGGAAATACTTGATTTAATTTTCGGGTCTCGTCATAAAGTTTATCTTCGTCGACATTTTTCAAACCAAGTGATTCGACAGCTTCCACAGTATCTTTGTAACTTACTGCACTTGTTAGATCGAATTTGGAAAAGATTTTGAATACAGAATCCTCAAAATTACAATATTTCTGTAAACCTCATTGGCTTCTTTTTTTTAATTGATCCTGATCAGAAGGCCTTAAAAACTCTCATTATTTTGGCACCGTAAAATTCATCATGCAGTCGGCTTTCAACCTTGTCTTTTATGTTTCTCATAATTGGGTGCAACTCAGCAGCTGTCACGGAGCAATAGTATAGCTTCTGTCAGCATATTCATGTAATGATGAATGAAATATAAATAACATTCCTGTAGTGTGATCCTTATAGATAAACTTCCAGCGTCATTGGATTCGCCTTCGCCACACTCTTTTGCAAATTCCCGTATTATTTTATGGCATGCTGCTTCACCACGTCTTTTAAAATACGCTGATACAGCAGGCCACGACAATATCAATCGGTCAACAGCTCTCCCCAAACTTAACCCTTAGAAGACTAGCAGATTTTGCATGAATTGCCCGCCTGAAACGGCTAGATTTTCGTAAATTACATTTTATACTCACTCCAGGTTTGAAATATTATTTAGCTGTGCCTAAAGATTTTACAATGTTTTTATTTATTTTACGGTATTCTTTAATATTGTAAAATTAGTTTGGTTCACTTAATATTATATTTTTACTGGGTTATTTTGTGTTAGATGGAATGTAAATAAAAAATATTACCTTCAAATGACAAAATCCCGGAATGGAACACTCACAGATTGTTTATTTATTGTCAAGTCGTAAAAATTCATTTTTTCACACAAAAAATGAACCTTTGGCAATCAAGTTATTAAATTTTATGATGAGTTTTATATACACAGTAATTATAATAAATGTTTTCGTACAATGCAGAAAAATATTTGGCCAACACACATACACTTGCGCAAGGCCACTTGTCGGCATTAGAAAGGGTGGCCACAAGATTGTACAGTGCGACGGGCTCTTTTAATTATTAAAACTTTTCTACAGTGTGATATATACGAAAACATGTAGTGGGGCACAAGGCAACTTGACAACAGTAACACCAATAACGTGTCTGAACACGACGTTTAGGATTTAGCGACGAATTTTTGCATACGTGACACTCCCGATAAACTGATTTTCTCTTAGAATTTGAAGATGGTGGAACGTCCGAAGGAAAATGTCTGGCAGTTAGCCTCAGCGGATAATCGCCTACTCGATTTACCTTTTTTACTGACCCAGGAGCATGGTGTTTAGTAATAAGTTGCCTAATTACTTCCAAATGAAAATCAGTTAAGCTTACTTCTTTTTTTGTCTGTAACTTGTACATTGCGTGAGCATTTATTAAAATTACGTCAATTGCCCGAAAAGCAATTTTTTTGTACCACTTGATAGTTTTTCGAACACTTTGCACAAAAGTAATTAACATGTCCGACCTGTCAACACCTCCCATATTCTTATTATAATTTATTATACAATTGGGTTTCATTATCGGAACTTTGGTTTTCCAGCTGTTTTTGCCTGTTTCTTTCATTGACGCATTGTGCGATGTAGTCAGCATATGCACTTCCCTCTTGTCGTGCCATTTGATTGCCAGTAAGCACCCAGTTGTTTTGCATTCTACGTCGCCTTTTTTTACATTTCCAAATGTCGGCATATTTTTTCGGGTCTTTTTAACAGTACCACAGGCATTAGTTTTTTTGCTGTGCAAATAGCTGAATAGATAGGGGCTTGAATACCAGTTGTCTGTGTAAACTGTATGACCTTTCTGTAAGTAATCCGCTAGTAAAGAAACAACCACTTTCCCAGAAGTCAGTAGTTGCCGGGATATTTGTTCGTCTATATTCGGTATTTCAATGTAAGTTTTAGCACCACAATAAATAACAAATTGTAAAACAAACCCAGTTTTACAATCACAAATAACAAAAAGTTTTATGCCGAATTTGTGCCTTTTCGCCGGAAGGTACTGCTTAATGCACAATCTGCCTTTGAATAAAACCAAGGACACATCAATGCACAAATTCTCATACGGATAAAAATATTTTTTGAATTGAATGCATATCAAATCCACAAAATCTCTAACTTTATGGGTAGTATCACCTTTCTGTTGCTTTTTATTGTCTGAAAAATGGAGCATGCTTAGGATAGATAAATATCCATCTCTTGGCATTGTTTCTCCAAATATCGGTGATGAAATTAACCTGTCTACCGACCAATATTGATGGATTTTGCCTTTTTTACTTCTCGCCATAAGCATGGTCAAGGCAATGAAAACGTACATTTCATCAACATCAACATTTTTCCATCTGTGCAACTTAGAATTTGGAGCAAATGTTTTTTGAGATTTCACAGTATCAAAATATCGGTTTGTTTCGATTACAACACTGCTCACGACATCTGAATTAAAAAAATAGCTCAAAATAATCAGCCTCACAACTCTCTTGGTTAAGTTCACAATCTCTTAATCCTGATTGTTGATTAAAACTATGCACATCTGTCTGAAAGTTAATGTCACATCCCCACGTTGGAGAGAAATTTGTAAAATTTATATTATTGGAGGGATCTTCATCTAAGCGTTCAAAATCTCCAACTTCACTATCTCCATTTTGTTCTGAAGCTTCCTCTAAGCTCTCCAAATGTTCAGGAATATAATCTTCATCATCACTCATCGAAAAATCAGAATCGCAATCTATCACAAAGTTTTCAATGACGTCTGTCGTAGTTACAACAAACACTCAAATATACAAAACAATAAAATGATCTTATATTCACAAATAATACGCACAATATAATAATAAATACGAACGAAACACTTCATAAAAGTAAATATTAACACAGAAACACTCCAAGAGTTATAAAAAACGGTCACCCTAATATAACAATAAACAGTGTCCAGCAGAACGGCCAGAAACGCGACACTCACACGGCGAAAGGACAATTAAGACTGTATGCGTGCGCTGAAGATAAGAATCAAGTGAAGAGGGATACAACGTACTTAAAAGTTCTGTTAAAAAAAAACTATACGTAAAAAGGAGAATCTGTTAAAAGGATGTGGTAGAAAATAAACAACTCAATGCAAAACATTTTTTACCTCAAAGTTTTACTGTTAAATTTACTAAATATTTAGCGATGAACATGACAAATGCTCAAAACTACACTTGTAGTGAGCCGTTCTCTAGGAGAACTTTTCTTCCACTACGATTGTAGTTGGCCGTCTCCTTGGGGTTAACCATCTAGTTGGCCCATGTCGTAAAACTTTTCTGTATTTAATTTCAAAAAATTATTGTAATTCTCTCGTCCGTTTTGCACTGTTCGAAAATTCCGCATACACTTTGATAAAGCTTTGATGGCGTTTCTTCCAGCTTTGTGAAGATGGTGACAATTACAATTTGCTTTAACGACTTTGGTGTCAGAATATTTGTCATTCATTTTTTGGTACACCGAATTGTTAGCACCATAATTCACAGATGAATTGTCTGCAGCGAATGCAGACAACAAAGTTGTGTCTAAGCCGTGTTGAAGCATGACATTTTCAATGTTCTCAAAAATCTTTTGAAATGTTTCGTTGATAAAAATAATTTTAATTAATTATTTTTAATTAATTTTAATAATTTTAATTTAATTAATTTTCCTGATAAAAATCCATTATTTATTTTGAATACCTTTTTCTTGGTCAAAGTAAATTTCACGTTCCAAAATACACATTTCGCGTTTTTTTCATCTAATTTTCTCACCCATTTTCTTTACGTCTCATTTTCTGGCCACGATTGTTGTAAATTAGATTCGTACTTTTTTTCTTCGATTTTGATTCTCCGTCTTCTATTATGCTAATTATAAATCAAAACACTTCAAAACTAGGGACTTTTAATAGAAAAACGATCGAAAATAATCTATGATTGAAATTTAAAAAAAGAAAGCATAAAACACTGCTGTTTGTGCTGACTGAGCTGTGCTATTGTTTCCATTCTAATGTTTGTCCCGCAGATGTTCCCCGCCCCGCCCCTGCCCCTGCCGACCGGGGCGCGATGCACTCAGTCAGACAGTCACGGGTATAACTCCGCTTAAAAACGTCAACACAAACTGAAGCCATTTTGAAAATCTATGTTTGTTACGTCAACGATGTTTTTTTTGTTTCTCGCTCACTTTACCATAAGACTCGTGTGCCAGAAAGAGAGTTCGCAAACCGTGTAATGCGTGTTCTCGCCGCTAGGTGGCCGACTCATGCTTCCCGCCATTTCACTTCCTCGAAAAAACTGTAAACAAAGTTTGACGGACGCCATTGTTTGTCATCATAACATTGCTAAACATTTTTTAATATCTGGTTGTGTGAAACAGTAAAGTTGATTTATGTGTGAAAATGCCTACCGATAAAGTCCTTAAAACGTGTTGTGTGAAAGGATGTACGGACAGAGACTATTCGACACAAGTTTCCAACCATAACCTCTGAGAGTCCATTTCGAGAATGGTGTTCAGCACGTATCATGACTACATCCTAAAAGGTATTCTATACTGCATCAGCCTATAATAATAATAATATGTTTTGTTAATTCGGTTTATGTAATAATTATATTTATTTCAGAGCGTAAAATCTCAACCAGCAGCGTACCCGTTGCTGCACAGGGGATGCTAGTAAAAAATGAAGGTACATATCTGTTTTATATTACTTAAAAGGGAATAGTTTTGTTCCTATAATATTTCAATCTTTTCTTCAATAACTATGATATATTTTTTTCCAGAAATAAGTGCAGGACCCAGTCATGTCTTCTCTGCAACCAGCAGCGTTGCTCTTGCTGCACAGGGGATGGCAGAACATAGATGTAAAATATCTTGTATAGGTGACCCATATGATCCCATAAATTCATCAATCCTAGCAAGCGAGTACCGTCCCACAGAGAGGTTTTGCTTAAATTATCCCACTAAGAAATTTGCTATCAACGCTCTTGAAATTCATTATGTCGTCGAGTATGTACTAAATCATAATTGCGAAAATTTATATATTGTGCCCATTATTAAAGAAACCATTGCCAAATATATATGTTTTGATTGGCTTAATTGTAACGAACATAAAAAAATTTGATTTAATTCATTATCTTAATGACTGTACCATTTATAATCAATGCATGCTGTACCGATGTCAATAGAAAATGAATTGGCAAAGATACACGACCATACAATGGACCTGACTCCATAAAGAAAATGGCGGTACTGCGACATTTAAAATATGCTAAATATAGGAAGAAATGGTTGTCATAACTAATTTCTTTATAAGTTAAAACCAATTAGGACCACAATTTTTTCCTATAAGCGTCTTTTAAATATCGTAGTACTGCCATGCTCCTCATTAAATTAGGTCCATTGTATGGTTGTGGTGTATCCTTGCCAATTCATTTTCTATTGACATCGGTACAGCATGCATTGATTATAAATGGTACAGTCATTAAGATAATGAATTAAATCAAATTTTTTTATGTTCGTTACAATTAAGCCAATCAAAACATATATATTTGGCAATGGTTTCTTTAATTATGGGTAGTATCACCTTTCTGTTGCTTTTTATTGTCTGAAAAATGGAGCATGCTTAGGATAGATAAATATCCATCTCTTGGCATTGTTTCTCCAAATATCGGTGATGAAATTAACCTGTCTACCGACCAATATTGATGGATTTTGCCTTTTTTACTTCTCGCCATAAGCATGGTCAAGGCAATGAAAACGTACATTTCATCAACATCAACATTTTTCCATCTGTGCAACTTAGAATTTGGAGCAAATGTTTTTTGAGATTTCACAGTATCAAAATATCGGTTTGTTTCGATTACAACACTGCTCACGACATCTGAATTAAAAAAATAGCTCAAAATAATCAGCCTCACAACTCTCTTGGTTAAGTTCACAATCTCTTAATCCTGATTGTTGATTAAAACTATGCACATCTGTCTGAAAGTTAATGTCACATCCCCACGTTGGAGAGAAATTTGTAAAATTTATATTATTGGAGGGATCTTCATCTAAGCGTTCAAAATCTCCAACTTCACTATCTCCATTTTGTTCTGAAGCTTCCTCTAAGCTCTCCAAATGTTCAGGAATATAATCTTCATCATCACTCATCGAAAAATCAGAATCGCAATCTATCACAAAGTTTTCAATGACGTCTGTCGTAGTTACAACAAACACTCAAATATACAAAACAATAAAATGATCTTATATTCACAAATAATACGCACAATATAATAATAAATACGAACGAAACACTTCATAAAAGTAAATATTAACACAGAAACACTCCAAGAGTTATAAAAAACGGTCACCCTAATATAACAATAAACAGTGTCCAGCAGAACGGCCAGAAACGCGACACTCACACGGCGAAAGGACAATTAAGACTGTATGCGTGCGCTGAAGATAAGAATCAAGTGAAGAGGGATACAACGTACTTAAAAGTTCTGTTAAAAAAAAACTATACGTAAAAAGGAGAATCTGTTAAAAGGATGTGGTAGAAAATAAACAACTCAATGCAAAACATTTTTTACCTCAAAGTTTTACTGTTAAATTTACTAAATATTTAGCGATGAACATGACAAATGCTCAAAACTACACTTGTAGTGAGCCGTTCTCTAGGAGAACTTTTCTTCCACTACGATTGTAGTTGGCCGTCTCCTTGGGGTTAACCATCTAGTTGGCCCATGTCGTAAAACTTTTCTGTATTTAATTTCAAAAAATTATTGTAATTCTCTCGTCCGTTTTGCACTGTTCGAAAATTCCGCATACACTTTGATAAAGCTTTGATGGCGTTTCTTCCAGCTTTGTGAAGATGGTGACAATTACAATTTGCTTTAACGACTTTGGTGTCAGAATATTTGTCATTCATTTTTTGGTACACCGAATTGTTAGCACCATAATTCACAGATGAATTGTCTGCAGCGAATGCAGACAACAAAGTTGTGTCTAAGCCGTGTTGAAGCATGACATTTTCAATGTTCTCAAAAATCTTTTGAAATGTTTCGTTGATAAAAATAATTTTAATTAATTATTTTTAATTAATTTTAATAATTTTAATTTAATTAATTTTCCTGATAAAAATCCATTATTTATTTTGAATACCTTTTTCTTGGTCAAAGTAAATTTCACGTTCCAAAATACACATTTCGCGTTTTTTTCATCTAATTTTCTCACCCATTTTCTTTACGTCTCATTTTCTGGCCACGATTGTTGTAAATTAGATTCGTACTTTTTTTCTTCGATTTTGATTCTCCGTCTTCTATTATGCTAATTATAAATCAAAACACTTCAAAACTAGGGACTTTTAATAGAAAAACGATCGAAAATAATCTATGATTGAAATTTAAAAAAAGAAAGCATAAAACACTGCTGTTTGTGCTGACTGAGCTGTGCTATTGTTTCCATTCTAATGTTTGTCCCGCAGATGTTCCCCGCCCCGCCCCTGCCCCTGCCGACCGGGGCGCGATGCACTCAGTCAGACAGTCACGGGTATAACTCCGCTTAAAAACGTCAACACAAACTGAAGCCATTTTGAAAATCTATGTTTGTTACGTCAACGATGTTTTTTTTGTTTCTCGCTCACTTTACCATAAGACTCGTGTGCCAGAAAGAGAGTTCGCAAACCGTGTAATGCGTGTTCTCGCCGCTAGGTGGCCGACTCATGCTTCCCGCCATTTCACTTCCTCGAAAAAACTGTAAACAAAGTTTGACGGACGCCATTGTTTGTCATCATAACATTGCTAAACATTTTTTAATATCTGGTTGTGTGAAACAGTAAAGTTGATTTATGTGTGAAAATGCCTACCGATAAAGTCCTTAAAACGTGTTGTGTGAAAGGATGTACGGACAGAGACTATTCGACACAAGTTTCCAACCATAACCTCTGAGAGTCCATTTCGAGAATGGTGTTCAGCACGTATCATGACTACATCCTAAAAGGTATTCTATACTGCATCAGCCTATAATAATAATAATATGTTTTGTTAATTCGGTTTATGTAATAATTATATTTATTTCAGAGCGTAAAATCTCAACCAGCAGCGTACCCGTTGCTGCACAGGGGATGCTAGTAAAAAATGAAGGTACATATCTGTTTTATATTACTTAAAAGGGAATAGTTTTGTTCCTATAATATTTCAATCTTTTCTTCAATAACTATGATATATTTTTTTCCAGAAATAAGTGCAGGACCCAGTCATGTCTTCTCTGCAACCAGCAGCGTTGCTCTTGCTGCACAGGGGATGGCAGAACATAGATGTAAAATATCTTGTATAGGTGACCCATATGATCCCATAAATTCATCAATCCTAGCAAGCGAGTACCGTCCCACAGAGAGGTTTTGCTTAAATTATCCCACTAAGAAATTTGCTATCAACGCTCTTGAAATTCATTATGTCGTCGAGTATGTACTAAATCATAATTGCGAAAATTTATATCTTGTGCCCATTATTAAAGAAACCATTGCCAAATATATATGTTTTGATTGGCTTAATTGTAACGAACATAAAAAAATTTGATTTAATTCATTATCTTAATGACTGTACCATTTATAATCAATGCATGCTGTACCGATGTCAATAGAAAATGAATTGGCAAAGATACACGACCATACAATGGACCTGACTCCATAAAGAAAATGGCGGTACTGCGACATTTAAAATATGCTAAATATAGGAAGAAATGGTTGTCATAACTAATTTCTTTATAAGTTAAAACCAATTAGGACCACAATTTTTTCCTATAAGCGTCTTTTAAATATCGTAGTACTGCCATGCTCCTCATTAAATTAGGTCCATTGTATGGTTGTGGTGTATCCTTGCCAATTCATTTTCTATTGACATCTCTATAGGTATGAGTAGTAGAATAATAACGAAAAAATAAATATATAAGTCAAATATTGTTATCGTTTGTAATGTTAAGCCAAATATTCTCTGATGCGGCGTTTACATTTTTCAGTTTGGCCGTATTAGTCTGCAGCCCAATTTCAGTCTACGACTAGTGTTAATATAAAAATAGTCAAATTAGTGCAGTGCAGCACTGCAATGCTGTCCACCACAACAACAAAACATAAAAAAACTTTTGTTCTGCATAAATATTTGAATTCATATTCCTTTCTTACAAAATTTAATTTACTTACGGCCGTTGTGGCCAATCTAATCTGAGCCGAATACTCGACTCAACCCTGCTGAAATGCCCAAATCCGTTTTGCCCAAAGCATTTGATCGCCACACCACTCAAATTTAAGGAAGCTAACCTCGTGGATTAAAGACGCTTAAGGAAGACCTACTTACAAAAACCGACAACAGAGCGAAATACGCGAAAGCAATCGATCTGTCATCGCTGTCATCTGTCATCAGTTCACGCTCTTGTCGGTTTTTTAATTCGAATTATGAACATTTTGAATATAGTAGATGCGGTGGAATGGGCCGATATGCTTGATAATAATATTGGATTATATAGGCGGCGACAAGACGGCGATATAAATTTTATACATATATTAAAAACGTGTTTTTTATACATTTTGAGCCAAATAGAGGATAACTTGACTTACGCAAGCGAAAGGGAAAATTTTGACTTAGGTATTCGAGTGTCATTGAATATATTTAGCACTTATCAGGTCTGAAAACCTTTTATCTAATGTTATCATGCTTTGTTTATTTCTTTTTTAGAAACTGCCCAGTTTTACCATGCAATCAATTGCTTGTTGCTTTGCGTTTCTACGCAACTGGAAGTTTCCACATAACAAATGGAGACTTTTTTAAAATTTCCCCATCTACGACCAGCAAAATCGTAAAAAATGTTTCTCGTGCCTTGGCAAGTTTAAGGCCTGTCCACATTAAATTACCAATAGGGGAAGAGGTGGAAGTAGTAAAAAGGGAGTTCCACGAAATAGCCGGATTCCCCAACGTAATAGGTGCAATTGATTGCACTCATGTCAAAATTCAATCCGTGGGTAAGTGCCAGACAAGCATGTGTTTTAGTTTTGTCTGCATGTTTTTCTGTACGGTACCAATTAAGTATTGTGTTGACCATCTGATTTCTCCGAAAGGTGGACCAGAAGCTGAAACGTTCAGAAATAGGAAGGGCTACTTTTCCATTAACGTGCAGACCATTTCAGATGCCAGAATGAGAATAAGAGACATTGTAGCAAGATGGCCAGGATCTACACATGACTCTTTCAAGGCTGCCGAGCCAGAGCAATGTTCGAGACAGGGCAGTACCCAAATGGAGCACTCGTAGGAGATAGTGGATATCCATTCAAAGTATATTTATTGTTTAAATATTCAAATACCTTTTTTATAACTTAACTTTAAAATGAATGTGTATGATTAATGGGTACTTTATATTTAATAGGTAAATGAGAGTGTATTTGGGAAGCATGTTTATGAGAATTGACAAGGTTGTAGAGATATTGAAAGAAGGGATAAATGCAGATAACTCGATTAATGGTGGACTGACATGCTTCGCTCTAAGTCTCTTAACGTTCCAAACTCTTCTCCCATTAGCTTATTCGGAGAGTCATTTGTCATGTTTTCAGTTGGTTGTTGGTCATTCACTGACCCATAAGGGTTGGGAAATGGAAGGTTAGGTACATTTATAAATTAAACAATCTCTTCTTGCTATACAAATGTCTCATATATTGCAATAAATGAATCCACGCTACTAGAAAAAGCTTTATTCTCTTTGTGGATGGATTTGGCAGTTAATTTACTGATTTTAAATCTATTTTTGCTGTCATGTCTCTCTAAACTGTCGGCCAATGAAAATACATGCAGTTTTGTTAGGTTTTGATGAGCAAATATTAAATATTCAGCACTCGACGTAAAATGTGTTACGAGGTTGAACTTTCAGGAAATTAAAAAAAAAAAACAAAGAAAAAACTGTTTTGTTAATGAAGGTTTTTTTAATCTAAACTCTTAACTGTAACCTTTGATAAAACTACAGAAAAAACATCATCCACATAAAGATTCAGCATTAAAAAACTAGGCAGAAAGTTACAAGTTTTACATAAATAATAGAATAGTTTACAGTTTATAGGAACATAGTATGTATAATTGATCATAACAGTAAGTAGCAACACCAATAAACCGGAGTGACCAATCACAGGCATCCGGAACGTTGGTGTTGGCAGCTCTCTATGCCGTGAAGGAGCGCATTTAGTGGAGTATCCTTGTTCATCAGAGCGTTTGGAGTGGGAGTCGTAACCCTCGGCAACAGAGACTCGAAGATGTGGGCAACATGAAAGCAAACCAAAGAAAGATTAAAAAGTACACATAAAAGGCATTATTATTGATATTGGTCTGCGAAGCTAATGAACGATGACCAATAAACAAGAATCATAAATCATAAAGAAAATAGTTCCCACAGAGCAAAACTAGCAATTAACAGAATATAGGGAGAATTTAATATTGTTTACTGTGACATACATATATATGCACATTATGAGAATATTGGAAACAACTGAAAATAACTTAAGAAAATTGTGACATACATATATACGCACATTATGAAAATATAGGAAATAATAAAAAAAACAAGAAAAAAATCCTTTAGTGCGGGAATACTTAGCGCGTGCACCATTCTCGAGTGCTCCAGCCGAACGTGGATTTACTTGATTTTAAGGACATTCTGCAAAAGAAAACAGTATAACATTATTACAAATGTATGTTTTATTTCATATTTTAGACATATCTGCTGACACCATATCGAAATCCGGAAACACCCAACCAGAACAACTACAACACAAAACATATAAAAACAAGGAACGTGGTAGAAAGACAATATGGATTGTGGAAAAGACGATTTCCGGTCTTATCCAATGGCCTACGACTAAACATCGACACCACGATGGCAGTTATAGTTGCATGTGGAGTTCTTCACAACATATGCATCAATCGTGGGGAGGAATATCCACAAGATTGGATCCACGGTGTTGGTGATGAACCCAACAATGTGGCATTCAGGAACAATGCAGGGAACAACATCGCCCATTTAAATAGAGACGTTATTGCAAATAATATGTATGTACAAGCATTATAATATTAACAATTACCACTTTCTAATTTCTTTGTAATTGCCTCCTGAGCTCTCCTCTCCAACTTCAATATATCCAGTTGGATTTCCCATCGGATTTCTGCTCGGGCTGCCTCTGCGACCTTCTGCTTCCTGGCATCACTAAGGATTTGCAGTTGTATATCCGATTGGGCTTCTTTTGAGACCCTCGCCGCATCGAGCATTTCCAGTTGGACTTTCAAGTGGGCAGTCTGCATACTCAGGAGGTCGCATTGCAAAAGAGACTGGACCTGTTTATTGTTATTAGTTAATTTTGTAGAACTCCATTTCAATTTTTATTTATTTTATATATTCAATAATTTGTTATCTAATGTATAAAAACAGTTTGATAATGCCTTCAGAGGGCGAAACAGCTGTAACGCATAATAATAATTACAAAGCAGAACTTGTTTATAATAAACTGTTTTTATACATTAGACTGGACCTTTTGCATTTGAAAGTTTTCAGTCTGGGTCTCAAAATAGAATACAAATATGTATGTCACGTTAAATTATATTAAATTCTCTCTATATTCTGTTAATTGCTAGTTTTGCACTGTGGGAACTATTTTCTTTATGATTTATGATTCTTGTTTATTGGTCATCGTTCATTAGCTTCGCAGACCAATATAAATAATAATGCCTTTTATGTGTACTTTTTAATCTTTCTTTGGTTTGCTTTCATGTTGCCCACATCTTCGAGTCTCTGTTGCCGAGGGTTACGACTCCCACTCCAAACGCTCTGATGAACAAGGATACTCCACTAGATGCGCTCCTTCACGGCATAGAGAGCTGCCAACACCAACGTTCCGGATGCCTGTGATTGGTCACTCCGGTTTATTGGTGTTGCTACTTACTGTTATGATCAATTATACATACTATGTTCCTATAAACTGTAAACTATTCTATTATTTATGTAAAACTTGTAACTTTCTGCCTAGTTTTTTAATGCTGAATCTTTATGTGGATGATGTTTTTTTCTGTAGTTTTATCAAAGGTTACAGTTAAGAGTTTAGATTCAAAAAAACCTTCATTAACAAAACAGTTTTTTCTTTGTATTTTTTTTTTAATTTCCTGAAAATTCAACCTCGTAAGACATTTTACGTCGAGTACTGAATATTTAATATTTGCTCATCAAAACCTAACAAAACTGCATGTATTTTCATTGGTCGATAGTTTAGAGAGACATGACAGCAAAAATAGATTTAAAATCAGTAAATTAACTGCCAAATCCATCCACAAAGAGAATAAAGCTTTTTCTAGTAGCGTGGATTCATTTATTGCAATATATGAGACATTTGTATAGCAAGAAGAGATTGTTTAATTTATAAATGTACCTAACCTTCCATTTCCCAACCCTTATGGGTCAGTGAATGACCAACAACCAACTGAAAACATGAACAAGTCATAAGTAATGTGCGCTTTCCAGCTATTGTTGAACTACAATGACAATGCATTGACAAGCTTTTGGATTCCACTACGTAATGGTAGTACTAAAAGTGAGGGTTTATTTGAGTGCGCCAATTCTGGGTCTACTGCCATATACCGTAAACATAATGTATTCCTAATTGCTCCGGGTACTAATGCTGACTCAGTGGACATGTTCAGTCATCACCAAATACCAATTTAATTAAAAACAAGATATTTTAACTTACGAATTTACCATCCCGGAGGAACTTAATCCAATTGCTGCCTCAACCTTCAGCAGCACTGGATCTTCTATGTCTTGACTGGGCCCTCCACCAATTCCAAATATTTGGCAACGAACACTTGCCCTCTGTGTTCGGGCATCTCGTTTCAAGTTGTCCCACGCCTTTTTTAGAGCTGCTAGGGGTCTGCAATCATATATAAAATATTACGAGAAATCAATTGGGATGTATACAAATTCTAATTAACCAAACATTGCACCCTTCCTAGAAAGGTTACGCAGAGAGGACAGTCTGTCAAACCACTTGCCTCGCCCACAATCACACCATATATCATACATACTCTTCTGTTATTCGGACTATTAACATAGCCCTACTCAAATATCAGTTTTTTTTTTATCTTGCCGTGTCTTCCTCGGGCGTCCCCGACTTCTTCCACCATCCAAATTCGCGTAATAATATACTCTCCTTACACTCCTTAGTTCGTTCATTCTACGTGCCCAAACCATATTTCTTAATCGAGCTTTTAATCTTTCTTTGGTTTGCTTTCATGTTGCCCACATCTTCGAGTCTCTGTTGCCGAGGGTTACGACTCCCACTCCAAACGCTCTGATGAACAAGGATACTCCACTAAATGCGCTCCTTCACGGCATAGAGAGCTGCCAACACCAACGTTCCGGATGCCTGTGATTGGTCACTCCGGTTTATTGGTGTTGCTTCCATACTATGTTCCTATAACATTCCATACTAACACATTCCATACTATGTTCCTATAAACTGTAAACTATTCTATTATTTATGTAAAACTTGTAACTTTCTGCCTAGTTTTTTAATGCTGAATCTTTATGTGGATGATGTTTTTTTCTGTAGTTTTATCAAAGGTTACAGTTAAGAGTTTAGATTCAAAAAAACCTTCATTAACAAAACAGTTTTTTCTTTGTTTTTTTTTTTTAATTTCCTGAAAATTCAACCTCGTAAGACATTTTACGTCGAGTACTGAATATTTAATATTTGCTCATCAAAACCTAACAAAACTGCATGTATTTTCATTGGTCGATAGTTTAGAGAGACATGACAGCAAAAATAGATTTAAAATCAGTAAATTAACTGCCAAATCCATCCACAAAGAGAATAAAGCTTTTTCTAGTAGCGTGGATTCATTTATTGCAATATATGAGACATTTGTATAGCAAGAAGAGATTGTTTAATTTATAAATGTACCTAACCTTCCATTTCCCAACCCTTATGGGTCAGTGAATGACCAACAACCAACTGAAAACATGAACAAGTCATAAGTAATGTGCGCTTTCCAGCTATTGTTGAACTACAATGACAATGCATTGACAAGCTTTTGGATTCCACTACGTAATGGTAGTACTAAAAGTGAGGGTTTATTTGAGTGCGCCAATTCTGGGTCTACTGCCATATACCGTAAACATAATGTATTCCTAATTGCTCCGGGTACTAATGCTGACTCAGTGGACATGTTCAGTCATCACCAAATACCAATTTAATTAAAAACAAGATATTTTAACTTACGAATTTACCATCCCGGAGGAACTTAATCCAATTGCTGCCTCAACCTTCAGCAGCACTGGATCTTCTATGTCTTGACTGGGCCCTCCACCAATTCCAAATATTTGGCAACGAACACTTGCCCTCTGTGTTCGGGCATCTCGTTTCAAGTTGTCCCACGCCTTTTTTAGAGCTGCTAGGGGTCTGCAATCATATATAAAATATTACGAGAAATCAATTGGGATGTATACAAATTCTAATTAACCAAACATTGCACCCTTCCTAGAAAGGTTACGCAGAGAGGACAGTCTGTCAAACCACTTGCCTCGCCCACAATCACACCATATATCATACATACTCTTCTGTTATTCGGACTATTAACATAGCCCTACTCAAATATCAGTTTTTTTTTATCTTGCCGTGTCTTCCTCGGGCGTCCCCGACTTCTTCCACCATCCAAATTCGCGTAATAATATACTCTCCTTACACTCCTTAGTTCGTTCATTCTACGTGCCCAAACCATATTTCTTAATCGAGCTTCAATGGCATTTGAAGAACACATTATTATATGAGATAATCAGTATGTAACTTACCGGTTAATTGAGTTGCTGCTATTAAAACCGAGAACCACTTCGTTCCAAGCAGTTTCTTTAGATTTCAAAAGTGTGGCGTAATTTGGGCCGCCTGTAGACCTAGACAAAATGACCCGCGACGAGGTAACTAAATCGACAAGTCGCATTTTCTCATTTGGGGTGAAATTTTTTGAGCGTTTTGCTTTGTCCATTTTGTATATTTATGATTTTGAATCTAAAGTTTCAACTGCATAAAACGTCAAACTTGACGTAAACAAAAAAGTTAAGTCAATTAACACCTTATTTTTTACATATTAAATACGTTTGTTTTAAAAATATGAAATGTCGGTTTATGTATTACACTATTTAAAGTAAATTATCTGTATAAATAATAAATACAATTAATTAATGCTTCGGTATTAATTTGAAATGTAAAGTTTCTAATTTGACGTCATTTTTTTGTCTATGTAAATAAACAGTGCTACACACGAGGTGTTATGATCAAAATGTTAGCCTCAGGCGAAATGGAGCAAATCACTACGATCACTTAACTGAGCAGCGCCTGGCTCAGGCTCAGAATTCCTTTGATAATCCATCGAAATTGTAGGCCACAACGGCCGTAAGTGTCGATAAGGTAAGTGTCACCTGTTTTGAAATATAACGAACGCGTGAGTCAAAATTACGCATGATTATCTATTACGTTACTTTGATGATATGTGCCAAAGCTGTTTGTAACTGATTTTTATATAACCATATACATAATATGTTTCTAATATAAATAAGATATCATGCTAATTGTTGCTTTTGTACTAAAAAGGCTGATTATTGTAGTAAAAAATAAGTTTCGTATGAATGAGTAAGTGTTCAAAAATTTCGTTGATTTATAGAAGTATAAAGTTTTTTTTTTCTTTTTTAATAAATAAAGGAGTATAAGTAAACTATATTTAATATAAATATTCTTAAATATGTGTTAATAAATAATCACATAAAATTTATTGAAATAAATAAATAAACCTCGACCTGCAGCTGCATAAAACATATGCGTCAATTTTACGCATGAGTTTCTTTTCCGTACTACACAATATGATTATCTTTTTAGGGTTAAAACAAAGTGCTGTCCTGCAAAAACGAGCTTAAAGTATCTTTCTTTAGTGCTTATTTTTTCAGGACAGCGCAAGTAATGTAAAATCTTGCTCCAAGATGAACAATCAATCTGTCTAAAAAAATAATTTTTTTTTTTTTTTTTTTAAATAATCTACGATGACTTGAAATTTGAAACTCTTTAAATAAAGGATTTGATTTATCATTCATCGGAAAGGGTTGTTATTGAGAAATCATTTTCAGCGTTCATGTTCGGGTTCTGTGAAAGTCCTATTCAAATTCTGTAAGTATATATTAATAGTTTAGTATCTTGACAGAACTGAAATAATAACAGAACTTGAAAAAAATCTTTCATAGAACATGAAAATTAATTTTGAAATTTGTAGAATACTAAAAATTCTTCTAAGCAACCCGTCATTTAGATTATCAAATATGAAATATGAAGACGTGCTTTTTACGACGTAATCGAATTATGTAATTTCTTTACTTTTAACAGAAAATTGAAGAACACAAAATTTTTTATTTCGTTTACTTAGAATTACATTTATACATTTATATTAAGAAATTAAATTCAAGATAAGTCATGAATTCTTTATCGGAAAATAGAATTTCTTTGTCCTGCTAAAAAGGAAGTCACGATTCTTTTATGTTTTGATTAAAATATAATTTTATTCATTCATTTTTTTTCTTGGAAAATGATTAACATATATTGAACTACTACTAGGAGAGGAGTTTTTATCGTAGCCAGTAAAAGAACCGGGCATTTTCATGTGGTACTTTGTACTTTGGACAAATCAACATAATACCTTGTTCCAAAAAACTCAAAAGTTGTTTATACTGGGACCAAGAATTAAATACTTATGAGCTATTTACAACCCCCCCATGGAGTCGAATAAATATTGGCGTAAATTACTTCCTTCAGAATTTTTTTTTTCTAAATAACTGCCCCTACATGGATTTGAAAAATTACTGTGGGGAAGCAAATATCGGAAATTTTTGTGGGGAATTACTTTTCACAGAAAACTTCTATGGAAACCCCTTATCTAACTTGACTCAATTGAGTGTTTTGATGAATTTTAAAGGAATTTTGACCCATATGTGTAAAAGAAATGTACAATGGACAAAATCAGAATTGCTTGACCTAAATACCTATTCGATTAGAAACGATTTGATTTCGTTTTTCTTGTTGTGTTTTGTTTTAGGGTCACGGATTTCTCACTGTTAATAGATTGAAGATATGCTAGCGCTATAATATTTACAAGACGCAAGTCGAAAGAAGTTGTAATGTTCTTAAAAGGCCAGGTTCATGAAAATTATATTAATTGTCTATGACTTCATTCTTGTCTATGCATAACCTATATATTTTTTGACATGTGGTTTCTTCTCCGACAGTCTTTCTTCCTGTTTCTAAACTTTGTTTATCCCGCCCTGTTAAACTTATTATCCCATGCATGTGATTGTTATTGGTAAGTAATAATACTTTAATTCATTGTATTAATTTTGGTAGCGGCTGTTCTTCCAGTTTAGTTAGGGAATCATTGGGCGTTTTGTCACAGCAGAATGTTTAAACTGTCAATTTGACATCTACATATTATTAGATTAGGGTTGCCATCTCTAAAATTTGGCAACCAGGACAAGAGGCGTGAAAACCCCGGATTTTAGAGCCCATAACCCGGACATGTCAACAGATTTTTTTAAACACAATCAGTGTAATAAAAACAGTTTAAAATGTCATAAATCACCTTTTTATTTATTTTCAGACCTTAAAATTGAATTTTGTCATCTTTTATCATCATTTTAAATGTACCTAACAAAACAGAATCTTATTACAGTTTGTTACACATTGTTTTCATAATCAGTTAGATTTTTTTCATTCTTAAAATAAAACAAAAATTATTAATATACTGTTATGAAAACTAAGCCTTATTAAAATATTAAACTTAACAAAATTCAATTAAATTTTTAAACAAAAATCATAAAAATACTGAAACCATTTTAGTATTCAGTCTTACAATTTTTGAGGTAACTCTTTTAAATGAATAATAATTATCTTCTTTAAATTTGTATCAGCAGCCATTTACACAACAAAATACCTCTTAACATAATATGAACTAAATTCAGTCTTCTTAAATCTTAAAGTAAAAAACTGACCCTTTTTAAAGTTTAGACTTACTGGAATGTAAGTTACATTATTAATTTTTAAAACATATAATATCCAAAACTATTCTCATTTATATCACCTTAAATTTTAATCAACAGCCATATTACCTTAACACGGGCATTAGCCTAGTATGGTTGTAAAAAAACATAACAATTGTAATTTCAAGAAATCTATGAAATAATAAAAAAATAAAATTAAAATTCTACATTTCTTTTACGGAATAAAAACAATCATTACTTTAACTACAAAAATGAATAGAAATTATAGCACTTGTAAGTACATTATTTGATTATCTAGCTATTAAAGATTTTTCCTCAGCCTCTTGTCTTTTTGTATTTATCTTTCCGAGAGCTTTTAGAATATCTTCCTTTTTTAAAAGGAATTTGTAAAAATCAATGCAGCTGTATTCTTGGAAATTGAATTTAATTTTAATTACTGACGAGATTGTTTCTAAGTTTAGTAAATTTCTTTCTTTTGTCCATTGTTGTGAAATCAATGAGAATATTCTCTCCACGTTGGCGAACCATTGACAAACCCGGACTACAAATGAAACCCCGCCCGGACGCTCCCCGGACGCCTTCTAAACTAGGACAAATCCGGGGAAACCCGGACGGATGGCAACCCTATATTAGATTATAATAACAAATGCATTTTTTTAAAATTACAACAAATATACGTATTACAGATGTTTTATTACAGATGGATTACAACGGAATGGCGGTAGACATAACAGTTAATAAATAAAAGATTTACCAAAATAAAACGACGTCTTTCTCAACCATTGTCAAAACTTCAAGGTTTTTTAATGTGTACTTTTGCTAAGACTTAAGAAGCCAAATTTTAAAAACTGATTTATATTAGAATTCCGTTACAACTTTTATCTGTTTCAGATATATTTGTTTGGGGTTAAACAAAATACCAAACTCTACCAAAGCAGACCATGGATCTACTGAAGCCAGATACTATATCCATCAAGACGGAACCAGGGCTCCAGGAAGAAGGTGGAGGTGAAATTCCATTTTCGAATTTAGATTTCGACCTCCCAGCTGTAAAGAAGGAATGCTTGCAATATGCTGATAGTTCTCAAACAGCCAGTTAGTTGTATTGCATAGTGTAAAATATAGAACCTTAATTTCGGGAACTAGGTAAAAATGACTAACTACTCGCTGCGTTGGGCCTACTTATATAGCCCAGCCGGCGGCGGTACTAAATACACGAGACCGCTGGTAAACTACGGGTCACTCGCTTCAGCGAGATTCTTCTGGTAGTTTCGATGGCGCTGGAATTATGCCTAGGCAATAGGCTAGAACCTTCTAGAGAATGCGCGAAATATACATAGTCCAACTCGCAAATTATTGTCGTAGGTAGCTCGCTTGGACGTCGCGAATAGGTAGCTCTTAGACAGGTAGTTGGAACCTATTACGCGATGAAATTTGTTGCATAAAAAGTCTCGTACATTCTCATCCCATGCGTTTTAAGCCGGTCGGCTTTCTCGAATACTCTAGCAGTATCGATCGCTACAAATTCATAAATATTGATTGAGAAAACACTATCTCATTGACTTAAAACTCTCTACTTACGGTGCTCTAGAGCAAGGTTTTTATTTCTTGAAGAAGTTCCCTCAAGCGGACGTCTGAGGTCATTTTTATCTGATATTGGCCTTTAAAACTTCCATCCAAATTCCCATTTCTACATTGTTGATCAATGGTATCTTTATTCGTGAAAAATTAGTTTATTTTTTTTCAATTAAAAAAAATGTTTCGTTTAATATCAATGGTACGAAGATACATGGCTGCCCCCATGTGGGTACAATTGGAGCAGTTTGATCCAGGCGTCTAATATTTTACCTAACACATGGCCCTTTATATTATTTTTTTAGCGTTACAAAAAAACACAAATCATCATTTTACCGATTACAGTGATATCCTGCCTTCGCGTGTGCTAATTTAGACTGTTAGGGCAGCCAAAATAAACTCGCGCCAAGCGCCGTTTGGATCGGGGCTGGCCATGCAAAGATATATTCTATTAATTGTCCTTTTTTATTCCAGGAAGCATAAATGTGGAGACAGTTACCATAAACGCGGATCTCGGACCCCGACAAGTTGAAACGGGGCTTACTTATATGAAAATTGACATAGATCTGCCGGATGTTAAAGAGGAATGCTTAGAACGCTTTGGGAGAATTACCAAGGCAGCAGGTAAAACCAATTTTCATTGTAAACTTGAACGATTCGGCCACTCCTATTTTTTTTAACGTTTCTAGGAACTTACTTCGCTTATTTACTCTAAGTTTAGGTAATAAGTTTAACCGAGTCATTTTCATCCATGTTATTTATCAAATTTGTCGACAGATCTTCAGACGCATTTTGTGGAAAAAGGATACATTCCTCCCGTTCGCAACGACTCCTTCTCTCCTAAGTCAAATTTTGCTATGAACGTACGCACCCATGTAACAGAAAATCCTTTTTCTTGTTCCAAGTGCAACTATTCATATGCTCAAAAGCGAAATTTAAAGAGACACATACTGACTCACAGTGGAGAAAAACCTTTTTCATGTTCCATTTGCAATTATGCATGTTATCAAAAGGATCAACTGAAGAGCCACATGCTGACTCACAGTGGAGAAAAACTTTTTTCATGTTCCGCTTGCAACTATGCGTGTTATCAGAAGGGTCAACTGAAGAGCCACAAGCTGACTCACAGTGGAAAAAAACATTTTTCATGTTCCCTGTGCAACTATGCAGGTTATCGAAAGCATCATCTGAAGAGCCACATGCTGACTCACAGTGGAGAAAAACCTTTTTCATGTTCCGTGTGCAGCTATGCGTGTTGTCATAAGGGTCAGCTGAATAGGCACATGCAGACTCACAGTGGAGAAAAACCTCTTTCATGTTCGGAGTGCAACTTTGCGTGTTATCAGAGGGGTCAACTGAAGAGCCACATGCTGACTCACAGCGGAGAAAAACCTTTTTCATGTTCCTTGTGCATTTATGCATGTTATAGAAAGTATTGTCTAAAGAACCACATGCTGACTCACAGTGGCAAAAAACCTTTTTCATGTTCCGCTTGAAACTATACGTGTAATCAGAAGGGTCAACTGAAGAGCCACATGCTGACTCACAGTGGAGAAAAACCTTTTTCATGTTCCTTGTGCAACTATGCATTTTATTCAAAAAGCAACCTAAACGGACACATGTTGATTCACAGTGGAGAAAAACCTTTTTCATGTTCCGTGTGCAACTATGCATCGAACCAAAAAAGCCACCTTAACAGACACATTCGGATTCACAGTGGAGAAAAACCTTTTTCATGTTCTGTGTGCAACTATGCATGTTATCATAAGAGTAATTTAAAGAGCCACATGCTGACTCACAGTGGAGAAAAACCTTTTTCATGTTCCGTGTGCAAATATGCGTGTTGTCGAAAGTGTCAGCTGAAGAGGCACACGTTGACTCACAGTGGAGAAAAACCTCTGTGATGGTCGGAATGCAACTATGCAAGTTATCAACAGGGTATCCTGAAGAGACACTTGCTGACTCGCTGTGGAGAAAAACCTTTTTCATGTTTTTTGTGCAACTATGCTTGTTATCAAAAGGGCCAACTGAAGAGCCATATGCTCTCTCACTTCGTAGGAAAACCTCTTTAATGTTCCTTGTGCAACTATACATGTTATCTGAAGTGTAACATGCTTACTCACGGTGGGGAAAACCATTTTTCATGTTCCGTTTAAACATTTCATTTTATCAAAACGCCCATCTAAAGACCCACGTGCTGACTTATAGTGGCGGAAAACCTGTCTTATGTTCCAAGTGCACATATTAATATTATTTTAAAGGCAATCTGAAGCGCATGTTGACTCACTACGAAAAAAACTTTTCTTGTTCCTTGTTCATCTATGGATATTCTCAAAACGCATATCTAAAAAACCACATGTTGACCCACAGTGGCGAAAAACCTTTTTCATTTTCCAAGTGCACATATTCAGTTTCTAGGAGAGGCCACCTTACCCCCCATATAGGACATTTGTTCGAACGTATGCCGAATCAGAGCGGAGAAAAACCCCCTTTTCTTGTTCCGAGTGCAACTATGCAAGTTATCAACAGTGTACCTTGAAGAAAAAAAACTAACTGACAGCTGAGAAAAAACTTCTTCGTTTTCTGGCTGAAGAGAGATTTTAAAAAACGCGTGCGCACTCGCAGTTTTTTTCATATGCGTTTTCTCGAAAAGACTCTTTGCCTGGACACTTTTCCTGTTCCTTGCGTTAACATTCACTTTCACGAAAACTATTTACAGAATAAATTTTAGTAAAAGATATTATATGTTTCACCAGAGAGTTTCCATTAAATAAAATTAGTATAATTTTATTATGGTCAAAATATATATAACCTTGCAATTTCTTTGAAATTGTTCTGAATCGCTTTGTGTTATGTCTGTATGAATGTGTGTAAGTGCGAGCGAGATAGCATGCTTGCGAGAGCTATATAAAGCGATGCATACAAGGATTGTCCTGTTTTGTTGCAAGCAGCTCCCTAATAAATATCAGTACATAGATCAAGTATCATTATTGAGTACGACCTTCACCTGCTTCAATACACCATACATTACACATTGTAAAAGATTTGATTTTTTTTAAACTTAAATTTATGGATAAAAAAATTATTATGTCATACTACTAACACGAATATCAAAATATATATATGATTATGTGTACAGTAATGTATTTAATTATTTCTTCAAATAATATTTTTACACTTCTAAATTCACTCTCAAAACAGTAGAACTGTAGCAGCAGCTACTAGTGCGTTCTAGAATATTTTCTTTTCTGTTTACCCTGTGGAGATCGCACCTTGTACCTACTAGAATTATTTAGTTAACACATGTGCTAGGTACTTCAACCGCTCGAGAACGTACTACCTAGGCAGACAGAAAAAAGTTTTATTGATTTGACTGATTTGACGATTTTCCTATCAGATATATCAAAATGTAATTATTTTTCTCTGTACAAAACAGAACCGACAAATTTTAACCTTAATTTTTTTTTTTTTTTAAGTGGGGTTTGTAAAGGCTCCAATGCCAATATAATATATTTTTTATTCGAAAAATACGGAAACTCTTTCATTAAAAAAAAAGTTGAAATGTTCTTGTTTTTGAAATTATTAGTAGTAAATTCAGATAACTACTTATTGGCTACAATTTTTCATTAAAATCTGACTTTACCAAACGCATTTAGCGTTGTTTACCGTAGTTAACATTTCAATTCTGATATTACTGAATATTTAAAAACATATCTTAATGCTATTTTTTTCAAGACCTCTTTTAGACCCACAATCCTTATAACACGGTCTAACTATTAAATTATTTTTTATTGAATATACAAACACATTACAATAATTTACAAATGTAGATATTTTGAGGCTGATTGCGAAAAAATTAGAAATTTTTAACAAAAAATTGCCCAACTCAATTGAGAAATTATTTCTCGTGTTTGAGTTGAGGAGTGTTGTGAGTCATTATGGTTTATAGGTTGTAAAATTTCACTAGTTGATGTAGCTGAAAATTAAAAAAATAGCTATAAAACTAGATGATAAATTTGATAACACTATATAATTAAGAAAATAAGAAATTTAATTACAAACTAAAAAATAAAAAATATAATAGTTATTAAACTTAGAAAAAATAAGATATAAAAATAATAATGTACTTATTAGGTACGAAATAATAGTAGGTAGGTACAGCACTGGTAGTAAATTGTTCAAAGACCGAGCTGGCAATCTTGTATGAAATGGGTACTTAATAAAATGCAACAACATTTGTGTATACATGTATGCATGTAGGTGCATACATGTACATTATTCTTTACTTATAGTTTTGTGTTCATCAATGTTGTGTTTGTCTGTAATTAGTGATAGTATCAACCAAGTTTAATTAGTGTAATTGAATTTCGAGAGCTTTGATATGAATCAAAAAAAAAAAAACAACAACAATAAACGCATATTAGCACATACCTATTAGGAAGCGGATAATATAACTTTAGAGGATATGTATTTTTTTTAAATATAAAATTTTGTTTATATATATTTTTTTTTATTAATCATTAATCAATTTTCCTAAATTCATAACGTGAATTTTGGAAAATTTAATCAATAAAAATTACAAATGAGTTCATATAAACAATTATTTGAAAAATGTATCCAATGAAATTAAAACTTGTGATTACCGTTGGGTTTATCTAAAAGTTGTTTGATTTGTGATTTGAAAGTTTTGTAATTTTTTTCAGTTTTAATTTTATCCGGAAGGGCATTAAACAATTTTATACCTTGATAAGTATAATGGTGTTGACCAGCACTAGTTTTACATTTATGAATTTCTAAGTTACCACGTGATCTAGATCGGTTACTTATTTTTGTAGAAATTGTTGAATTGAAATGGTCTTTATGAATTTGTAACAGTGCATTCTTTTTAAAATTTTTGTTTAAGCTAAGAACCCTAAACGAGTCAAACAGTTCCGTGGTTGGAAATATCGATGGTTTTCTTAGGATGACTTTTAAAATTAACCTCTGAACCTTTTCTACCGGTGAAAGGTTAGTTTTGAAAGTCCCTCCCCAACCGATTATACCATATTGTAATATGGATTGGGCAAGAGAAAAATATATAATTTTAATCATATTATATGAAAGGATGTTTCTCAATCTAATGAATAAGTAAATAAGTTTTCTTAATCTGGTTGCCGTATTTTGGACTTGTTCGTTCCATTTTAAGTGTCCATCTACTATGATACCCAGATACTTTATACTATTTTTGCATGTTATTGGTAAACAATTTACATAACCGCATTCTTTTTTATTTTCACATTGTGATGAATGGATTTTAATGGTTATATTGTTTTCAAAAAATTTATCCTGCAAAGAGAATGGGATGAAATATGTTTTCTCGGTATTTAGTGAGAGACAATTTAGGTCGAACCATGTTTTGAATGTGTATTTATTGATATTGGCTATACTCATTGTTTCCTCCCATGATTTTCCTTTTGTGATAACTACAGTGTCGTCTGCGTAAGATATGATATCTCCAACAATGGGAAGAGTGAACAATTCATTTACATATATAATAAAAAGGATTGGACCGATGACAGTTCCTTGCGGTATGCCAAAAGATGAGGTTTTGGGTTCACTAAGGGTATTATTGATTTTGACATATTGGAATCTCTCTTTTAGGTAACTTTGGAACCATGATAGTACTATTCCGTCCAATCTAATTTGTTTTAGTTTCTCAGTGAGTTTTGAGTGTGATATGCTATCAAATGCTTTGCGGAGATCAATGAAGATTCCAAGACACTTTTCTCCATTATCTAATTTTTTCATTATTGTTGATGTCAATTTAGCAATCGCATCCTGTGTACTGAGATTGTCCCTAAATCAGAACTGGTTGGGGCTCATTATCTTCTTATCTTTTATGTAGTTGTTGAGTTGTTTTTTAACAATTTTTTCATAGATTTTATCTATATTTGATGTGAGTGCTATGGGACGGTAGTTAGAAGTGTTTTTTTCGTCACCAGTTTTAAAAACAGGGGTCACAATAGTCTTCTTATAGTTGTTCGGGAATATGCCCTTCTTCAGACTAACATTTATTATATGAGCAATTGGTTTGCTGATTATCTCACGTACAGTTTTTAATGTTTTTACAGTTTATTTTTATTTTTTTATTATCAATATAAAGTTTTTTTTTACAGGTTTTTTTTCGATGTCTGTCTCACTAGGATAAACCTGAGTCGAGACAGACTTATTTGTTACATGAATTATTTTTTACTTTTTTTTGATACATAAAATATTTCAATACATTGAATGACATTGTGAAAAAGATAAAAAAAAAAAGTTATGTTGTCGTAGCCAGGGCTCGCTGATCCTCGTAGACTTATTATAGCGTTTTCAACTTCTTTATCAGTTACTGAAGCCTATGTGTGGAAACCTTCTTCAAAAGTTGGGTTTAGCTCTGGTTGTTGAGTTTGTTTTTTGTCTAGGATAATATTACTAGCAAGATTAGCGCCGACATTAACAAAATAATCGTTAAAGATATCACCACAAAGTTTTGGGTTTTTTTCTGTGTCAGTATTGATTCCTTGATGAGTAACTTCTTTTGGAAATTTTTGTTTTGTGCTTTTGTTGGTTATTGTTTTGATAATTTTCCAGAATTTTTCATTTTTGATATCCTTGCCTCGTTTAGGGTTAGCAAATAATAGGATAGTTATGTGTTTGCCCTTAGTTTTGAAAGAGATTTTAAGCCTTATGTATACAGAAACTGTATAAAGGTCAGTTTCCAAATAGCTTGCAATAAATTTTATTTTAGAAACAATGTTTTTTAATTTTGTAAACATATTTTATTGTGATTTGTGTTCAAGGTTCCGGATTTCCCACAGCCAACAGGTTGAAGATCTGTTGGCCCGAATATTTATAAATAAAGAACGTTAAATTATATGATTCCCAGTTGTTATTTCCTGCTGAAATTAAAAACTGTGCCCAAAACAAACAATTGGTGAACTTATTGAAGACTTTGCTTACTGAAAATATTCGCATACAATGATATATTATTCTAAAGACTTTTAAAATTTCATATTTATGTTTTTCATAATTTTACTTTTGCTATATTTCTGTATTTTTTTGTTTTATACATATAATGTTAAAAATGTAACTGTAAATTCAATATAAAAAGATTTTATTTTTATTAATGTATATTTTATTTAGTTATAAAATTTTACATCTTTTACCTAATATATTATTTACTATGACTACTAAAATATTATTTACTACTTACATACTAAAATTTGGACTTCACAACATTGATACATAATCCACAAAAAACTACAAGACTTTTAGCTTCCTTAACAATTACCGGGAGTTCATTAAACATTTTAAAACCTTTATAATAAATATTGTTTCGTGTTCCGGATAAATGTGTTTTACGAAGCCTAAAATCGTTGCAGTTTCTCTTAGGATATAAATGAACTGTACTATTAATTCTAACATTCTTTTACATATAGTCAGGTAACATTTTATTTTGTTAACTTATAAATAAACACTAAGGTATTATAAACTAATCGTTCCCACACACAAGAATGAGTTGAAGTTGCATGGTTTTTATTCTGGTGTACCTGCTACAACACAGTATTGACCTCATGCCTCTGTTCTGGATTACTTCCATTCTCTTAATTTGGGTTTTGTTACTTAGAAATATTACACTTGTAAAATAATTCAGATGGGATGCTACAGTGGTATTGTTCGAAAAACGAACAAGGGTTGGGATAGCCGTACTTTAAAGGGCTATTCCATACAGGACATGTGTTTTGTATTTATGTTACAGGTGTTTGGAGGGAAATCTATCATGCCGCGAAGCAAAGAAGGAAAGAAAAGAGCTCCGGTAGATGAAGTTTATTTAAAAAAGGCTATTCAGGCTGTAATCTCAAATGACCCAGAAAAGAAAATGTCCTACAGGTAGGCTACAAAAGTGTTTGGAATAAGTAAAACTACCCTACTGAGATATGTAACTAAATTTAAAAGTGCGGATAATCCCAATGAATCAGCGTACTGTTCACCTAAGTACGCGGTAAAGCAGGTATTTACAGAAGAAGAAGAAAATGGCCTAGTGACCTATATTAAAAATGTCGCCCGCATGCAGTAAGGAATGACGATAAAGGGTGTGAGACTCTTAGCTTTTGAATATGCTAGGGCTAATAAGAAAAAAATGCCTGACAATTGGAGTGAGGAAGAAATTGCCGGTGAAAAATGGATGAGGGGGTTTTTAAAGAGGCACACAGACTTGTCAGTTCGAAAACCAGAGGCGACAAGCTTGAGTCGCATGACAAGCTTCAACAGAACCAATGTCGAGCTTTTTTTAAACAATATAAAATACGTCCATAGAAAGTATGGACCTATTACACATGACAAAATTTGGAATTTGGACGAAACGGGCCTCAGCACAGTCCAACAGCAATCTAAAATAATTGCCCCAAAGGGGGTAAAACAGATAGGCAGTGCTACGTCGGCAGAACGAGGGTCCAGTTGTATTTAAAGATACACTGTGATTTTTTTATGCATATAACATATTAAATAACAGAACAAAACGTGTTTTTTAATAATTTCGGAGCTCTCTTTGCGAATTTTTTATATCGAGCGAATTTCATATAGTTAACGTTTCGGCATAACTAAGGTAAATATATTATCTTGAAAACTTAAAAGAGTTAAAGAGAAACTTGTTATAAATGAATTTACTATGGGCACCATCGAAGCCGGAGTCAAATAATTAGCAGAAGCTGGGCGTATTATACAGGGCCCGCTTATACTGCAGATAGTAGACAATTGTTCATCCTGAACAGATCGCAAGCTCTCACCACTGGTCTGGTGCCTCAGAAACTGGCGGTCTGTCTTACTTACTATGGGCACCATCGAAGCCGGAGACAAATAATTAGCAGAAGCTGGGCGTATTATACAGGGCCCGCTTATACTGCAGATAGTAGACAATTGTTCATCCTGAACAGATCGCAAGCTCTCACCACTGGTCTGGAGCCTCAGAAACAGGCGGTCTGTCTTATTTACTATTGGCACCATCGAAGCCGGAGTCAAATTAGCAGAAGCTGGGCGTATTATACAGGGCCCGCTTATACTGCAGATAGTAGACAATTGTTCATCCTGAACAGATCGCAAGCTCTCACCACTGGTCTGGAGCCTGAGAAACAGGCGGTCTGTCTTATTTACTATTGGCACCATCGAAGCCGGAGTCAAATTAGCAGAAGCTGGGCGTATTATACAGGGCCCGCTTATACTGCAGATAGTAGACAATTGTTCATCCTGAACAGATCGCAAGCTCTCACCACTGGTCTGGAGCCTCAGAAACAGGCGGTCTGTCTTATTTACTATTGGCACCATCGAAGCCGGAGTCAAATTAGCAGAAGCTGGGCGTATTATACAGGGCCCGCTTATACTGCAGATAGTAGACAATTGTTCATCTTGAACAGATCGCAAGCTCTCACCACTGGTCTGGAGCCTCACAAACAGGCGGTCTGTCGATAAGATGTACCTTGACAAACAGATTGCATTATTTGGATCACAGACGTCACTCCTTCCTTTCCTCAAAGCCAGACCCTCCACACAGCATAGCCAAAGTTGACTCAGGAAAATGGAGTTATTTATTTTAAACGATTGGTAAGTATACAATATTTCAGACTAGAAACAAAGGACAAATGATAAAAATACATGAAAATGTAGCATGTTCAAAATGGAGAACTGCAGCTAACAGAGCACTGAACGCGCTACACCACGCTGGGAACCAGTAGATATGGACAATTCGGCCACCAACCCATGAATGGTAAACATCATAAAATGACTGTGAAATAAAATCCCAGTACACTTTTATAATAATAGTTGTATAACATAGTTCATAAACATAAATCAATATTGACATATATCTCATTTGGGCCTCTGAAGGTAACTAAACGTGAATTTTTAAGCCTTCGGGCCTTGGACAGATCTGACCGGGGCGTCAATACATTATTAAAGTATTTTTACTTTTTTTTCTATAATGCGTAGATATGTGATATGTTCGTCATTAGGAAGATAAATAATTATTCTTCACAGTTTGGAATTCCAAAAATTTCTTGACTTGTTGGTAAAAATATTTAAAAACTTGAAGGGAAAATAGATTTAATTTTCACAAATACCTTTTTACTTATACCATGTAGAATCAACTCTCGAAGTTAGTGCACTTTACCCCCGGACACATATAGGCTATTAAAAAGGGTATTTTAAGTAAGAAATCTTTCGTTTAGTAAAAATATGGGCTATAATATTTTTATATAATTTGGGATTTCATAATGTTTTGCTCTTACCTATCTAGTATACAATTTCTCCTTGTTGGACTTAATTATTTATGTATTCATGCCTTGAAAGCTTTTACATGTGTACATTGTTGTTTAAATGTATACATTGTACATGGTAAGTTGTTCAGGAGGACATAACTAACTAACTAACCATCACGCCGTTTTCCCGCAGGGGTAGGCAGAGAGGACGGACCGCCAAACAACTCGGTCTTGGCACACACTTCTTGCCTCATTCACATTCATACATCGTCTCATATATACTCTTCTATTGTTCTGACTTCTGACATGGCCCGACTCAAGTATCTGATTCACTTGGTTGTGTAATAATAATATTTAGGTTTTTTTCATGAAAATGTATATGTTTTTTTAATTATTGTAATAACTGCTATAGAAGGATTAGGGAGATATAATTTTACTTAAGGCGACATTAGGCTCTAATAACAGAGGTTTGCTCGAAGATAACATTTTAATTATTTTTGATGAACGTATTACTAAAATCTCAAATGCTTCTAGAGGGATCCTTATGTTATATTAGTTATTTATATTTAAGATTAATAAAACAGTACCATGCCACTAAATAATTTGATATATACCGCTTTAAACATTTTATAAAACCCTTTTCAGCTGTAAAATTAGCGGTGAGCACCAGATTTTATTTTTCTAGACGATGAATTAGTAACTTCCCGAGGGATCCCTCTAGAAAAAATGAGATTTTAGTAATACGTTCATCAGAAATAATTGAAATAAACCCTGACGGAACGATCGATTTTCCAGCACTGCTAGGGCAAAGTCGACCGTAGGTCCGTCAATAACGCCGGGCCGAGCGCCGGATATTGTTTTTACACGACTTCATCACTTATGAGAATCATACTTAATTTTAGAGATTTGATAGGGCAAATTCGCCCTATCAATTCGAATTTTGTTTCATCACTTTCCATGACTTTATATCACTTTTAAAATGTTTGTTGAATAGTCAAAGTGTTGATTTATCCGGTCACCTCTGCTGCCATAGGTAGGAGAGGGGGTCACATAATTTTCAAATACAGACCACAGCGTATTTTTAAGTGTCACGGGTTTGTATGGCGAGCAATATAGAGTTACACAAAACTTATAGCATAATCTGTCACCCCCTTAAAAATAATATGATGTTATTCTTTGTAATTTACATAAAAAAATCTTGTCTTTTAAACACCATTAATCATTAAAAATAACTTAGCATAAGATTATTTTATCTTTTAAATCTGGTATTGCATAAGATTAGCATTCGGTAATTTTGTAATGTTTATGCTGCTCTTGATGTAATAATGAAATCTGCACATTAGTGCATCAATAATAATTATAAAAATGTAAGTTTTGTCTACTAAAAAGAAATGTTTTTATAATTTTTTCAAAATTTTCAATAATTTTCAAGATTACAAAATAATAAAGATAATTTTTTTTTTTACAATTAAGACTTTTGTTAAAAACATGCATTTAAAAAATTGGGTTCCATGATAACTCAACACAGTGACAATTCAACACACCTTTAAAAAGTGATATTAAGTCATTAGAAACGATGAAATTTTTTTTAACATAACCTAACCTAACCTACTTAACCCAGTTAATAAAGATTTTGTTTCATCACTTTCCATGACTTTATATAACTTTTTAAGATGTGATGAATTATCCGGTCACCAAAAAATTGTGTTACCGAAGTTGAAGATTTAAAATGGCAATACTTGGATTTCATCATAAACTTTCTAAAATTATCTTCTTTTCTGAAGTCTCTATGGATAAACTGTTAGCTGTCACTTTTGTTGGTTATGTTATTTTGCTTTACCCTTTTTGTCAATTTCTACACCTTGGACGAAAGAAATCCTTCAACCTCATTATAAAGTTGTAGTTTAACAGAACTACCAAATCCTTACGTAAAAGCATGGATTCCGCCGCTATCAAGTTAGAACCAGGCACAAGTGCGGAAGAGAGTGTTGCGGTGATATTTACGGAAATCCATATGGAATATCCTTTTGTCAAAAAAGAAAGTCCGGAATCCATTTCCGAAGATAATTCAGGTATTTTGTTGTCTGTTATTGGTGCATATCTGTTATACAGATGCAAAATACAATCGAAAATGTAACTGCAGATTTCTTGCTTGGCTATATCAACATGCTCATTCATACCTATATATCGATCTTACATACGCTATTCTGCTTGGTTATTCTTATGAGGTACCTAACACCTCAGGAGAGGGTTACACATGAAGATGTAGGTACTATAATATCACCTCTAGGTCGGGCAACGTTGTAAGAGTGATCTGGGACAAGAGCATTGGCAGGGACATCTGTAATTGGTTCCTAGAAGAGGCCTTTATTAAATGTTTTAATTTTTTTATTGGTAGGGCATTCCACATCCGTGCCATTTTTACAAACACCATCCGGTGAAACGATCAAATCGACAAACAGTAACTAAAAAAATAATAACAAAGAACAATGACCTCGAGCTATAAAACCTTTAGTTATATTTTCGATTATATTTTTCGACTGTATCTATCATCTGTTCCATTTTATTAGTATTTTTTAATTAACAGGTGAAATGACTTTAACGGAACCTTCATATCTATAGGGGGTCAACAGCAAAGCAAGTGGAATTTCATATACTGAAATTGATCTCGAGGTTCCTGATATTAAAAAAGAAAACTTTGAACCTTTTGAAAAAATTCACCAACCAACGGGTAAACCAAATTTCCCTCATTATATTTTTATATACTCGCATATCCAGTATTAGGTTTAGGCTTGCTAAAAAAGATAACCAATTGACTGTTAAAATCGTCCCGTAAAGGCGCTGGAACTACATTCTTGTATCTCACGGTTCGGTAATATTTCTGATTTGAAACTTAAATTACAAATGAACCCAATCGGATTTTCTACAACTAAATTCAGTAATTTCAGCAGATTAGCCGAAACAGTATCTGGCCCACAAGTATTTGATGTCTTGAGGTCATCCATCATTTTTGTGGCTTCTTTAGGCATTGTATCTTGTCAATTTGATGTTTTTCCAGGTAGCATTAATGTGGAGACTGTTACCGTCAAGTCAGAAGCAGGACCCCGAGATGAAGATGAAGGTGGCATTCCTTATATGGAAATTAATATAGACCTGCCGAATGTTAAAGAGAAACGCTTAGAAAGCTTTGAAATAATTACTCAGAAAACAGGTAAAACCGATATCTTTTCTTCGTGCCATCCTAATTTTTACCTCTTAGAATTAGCTGTACTTGCTTATAAACTTTCGTTATCCGTAATTATTTCAGAATTGTTTACAGATCTGAAGAACTATCCTCCGGAAAAACGATTCTCGTGCCCCCATTGCAATTTCTCTTTCTCTAATACGACATTGTTAAACATACACTTGCGCACTCATACTGGAGAAAATCCTTTTTCATGTTCCAACTGCAACTATTCATGTTCTCGAAAGGAACAATTTACGATACATATGCTTACTCACAAGGAAGAAAAACCTTTCTCATGTTCCGACTGCATCTATTCGTGTTATCATAAGGGAGATTTAAATAAACACATGCGGACCCATAGTGGAGAAAAACCTTTTTCATGTCCCGACTGCAACTATTCGTGTTCTCAAAATGGACATTTGAAGAAACACATGCGGATTCATGGTGGAGATAAACTGTTTTCATGTTCTGACTGTAAGTTTTCTTGTCGCCAAAGGGGAGATTTGAAGACGCACATGTGGACTCACATTGGAGAAAAACCTTTTTCATGTTCCGAATGCAGCTATTCTTGTTCTCGAAAGGGAAAATTAACGAGACACATGACGACCCATGGTGGAGAAAAACCCTTCTCATGTTCCGACTGTCAGTTTTCATGTTATCAAAAGGAATATTTGACGAAACACATGCTTACTCACAGTGGAGAAAAACCTTTTTCGTGTTCCGACTGCAACTATGTGTGTTACAGAAAGGGAAATTTGACGAGACACGTGCTGACTCACAGTGGAAAAAAACCCTTTACATGTTCCTACTGTAACTATTCATGTTCTCGAAAGGGAAATTTGACGAGACACATGCTGATTCACAGTCGATAAAAACCTTTTTTTTTTAATTTGTGTTTAGATAATTATTTTTAACAATGTCTTCCACACTGGGATTTCCCGTGCTAGGAAATACATTTTGTTGTATTTTATTCAATTAACCTTTTTATATAATACAATTCCTACTACACTGGTTAAAATGTGTGCTTCCTTTTTTGAAATATTTTAATTTCTTAAAACTTAGAGTTTACAATGTAGATCTTTAATATTAGTCCAGTCAGTGGGGGATAAAAAAGGGCTCCACCTTGCAAAAGGTTAGGTAGTAGCGATTTTCACATATGTTGTTATGATTGGGACTCTAAAGAAAAAAAAGTTTTCGACCTTGGGGGGGTCGAGCTCGACCCGCCATCTTGGATTGAAGGTGCCAAAATTTGGTTTTTTCAAAATAATTATGAAGTGGTCATTTTTACAACCAAATTGTTGGAAGCAAACTTAAAGACAACTAAATTACCTACATTTTTTGTAGAAAGTTTTTTTTTGTACGTCTAATAGGTAACGAGTTACAGCGGTTAAAAGAAGAAAATTTTGACAAAAAATTGTAAAACTCCAATTTTCTTGATAAATTTTGTTGATAAAAAGCTGTTGGATTGGTTTTCTCAGCATTGTCCCTTCCCCAAAACCAATTCACTTCTTTCTATCAGTACTGGAATTGTCGGGGATGAAAAGATTAATTGTCATTTATCCAGAGAAATAGGTACCGAGAGGATGTCGAACATGGTTACCACGTCTGAAAATTTTGAATCTATAAAATTTAAACGTAAGGACAAAGTTATTCTTTTAGTAGCAGTCAACAGCAGCAAAGGTCGGCGAAACAACTATTCCCATCAACCCGCAAATGTTGTTACAGAGAATGCGTATTGTGAAGAAATCCGACGAAGAATTGAAGGATTTCCTTAAATTCGAACTCGCCCCATTTCCTTTGTCGCTGAAAAAGGAATGCACAAAGGTACGAAATCATCATTTTATGGTGTTTTCGAACAACTTCCAGAAGGCGTGCAACTTGAAGGTAGCAAAAATAATGTTGTGGATGGAGGATATCTTTTACATAAAGTTGTATGGAATCGGAATGATTATTTTGGGTCAATTTGCGACAAGTACGTTCACTATGTAAGAAATCACTATGGATCACATACAGTCATTGTTTTCGATGGATATCCGCTTGATGATGGTGAAAAAAATACGAAAACCGCAAAAAGACTTCGCCGATTGAAGAAGCACGTGCCTGCAGATGTTTTTTTCGATGAAACAATGCCAGTTAAAGTTTCAAAAGAACGATTTTTAGCCAATGAAAATAACAAAGTCCGTCTGATTTCGATGCTTACAAAGCAATTTATACAGGATGATTTTACAGCTAAGCAGGCTGAAGAAGACGCTGATGAGTTGATTGTCAATACTGGGATTTCCTTGTGTTCATCATATGACGCTGTTTTCATTATTGGCGAAGATGTTGATCTCCTAGTTCTGCTGACAGCATTATCACCACCCAAAAGTAGTATATATCTTCGCAAACCCGGGAGAGGCAAAACTTTTGAAATACTGTATTCCGCGAATAGTGTGAAATACAAAGAGGCGGCTGAGAATATTCTGTTTCTTCATGCCTTTAGCGGCTGCGATACAACATCGTCCTTCTTCAACCAAGGAAATACAAAATTTTGTTCAAATATTGAAGACAATATTAGTGATTTCTGAACGAAAATCTGAAACAGAAAAATCAGAATCAGTCCCAGATGTGACCGTTTTCTTTTCTGATTTTTCTGTTTCAGATTTTCGTTTAGAAATCACTAATATTTTCTTCAATATTTAAATATTACAATTTGAGGTTTTACTCAATAAAGTTATTCCGAAAAATAAAAATTTTGTTCGCTTGTGCAAAACGACACAAGACTCAATGCCATGATAGGAATCTTCAAACAACATGATGCAACACCAGAAGACATAGCAGTTGCAGGAACACGCTTTCTTGTTGCTTTGTACGGGGGTGTCATGGATAAGGAAACCTTGGAAGAAGTCCGCTACAAACGTTTCGCAAAGTCGACACCAAAAAGCAAATTCAATCTTGCCTCTTTGCCACCAACGAACGACGCTGCATGGTACCATGCATTTAGAACGTACTATCAAGTCCAAAAATGGTATGGAATCCAAAAAAATCCAGAAAACTGGGGCTGGAAACGTGACACCAACGGGCTTGTTTCAGTAAGAATGACAAATAAACCAGCACCCGAGACTTATTTTTTTCATGCAATTGTAAAAAAGGATGCGGCGTTGCATGTAGCTGCAGGAAAGCTGGATTGAAGTGTTCTATTGTATGTGGGTGCTGTAATGGTCAAACATGCCGAAATTCGCCAGAGGTTCACATCGATGTCGAGGACGAAGAAGAAGAGATTTTGTCAATGGAAGCCCAGAATCTCAGTATCACAGGCAATGAGTTAGATCAGTGTTCCGCAAAGTGTGCTCCGCGGCACACTAGTGTGCCGTGGCCATTTGTAAGTGTGCCGCGAGTCCCGCGTCACTTCTCACAAAGTGCTCTGTAAATCGGTCTTTACTTTTCTGTGCGGCGCGGCGGCCGGAGGTGGCGTGGGTGGGACTCGATCGCTGCGAAGTGGCCGTGTGCTACGCCGCTACGCTACATTATCACGTGTGCTACACTACATAAGTGGGGTGCTATTGCTACATTATCACGTGATTGCGCACGAGCTATCGGGGTGCATGCGCGTGACAACATAACATTACGAATTACGACGGCAACGTTGCGCCCGCTTGTTTAGTTTAGTTAAGTTGACTTTTTTAATTGCAAAAAAATACCCCATATTACGTGTATATAATGGATAAATTCGTTAAACGTACCGCAAGTTTGTCAAGTGAAACTAATGATTCCCAAGAAGAAGCAGAGTCAACAAAGAAAAAAACCTAAGCTTTTTGATCGGAAATATGATGAGAGCTATGTGCGTTATGGCTTTATATATTGCGGTGACGAATCGTGCCCAATCCCAAAATGTCTTGTTTGTGGAGAAACTTTGGCTAATAATTCGATGGTGCCCAGTAAACTTTCACGACATTTAACAACTAAACACCCATCGGTGTCTCAAAAAGATAAAGCCTTCCTTCAACGTATGAAAGACCAGTCTAAGAAACAGGTAACTCTCATGAGTTCGTCTTTCAATACATCAAGCAAAGCGCAAAAAGCAAGCTACGTGATCGTTAATATGCTGGTTAAATCGAAGAAACCTCATTCTCTGATGATGTTGGGGATTCTCTTGGATGTTTTTTTAAATTATGATGACATGCAGCTTTTGTAGTTTAACCTCAAAGTTCGCAGTTATTCGTAATAAGCCTAGTCAATCCTATCCAAAATTTACCTTGTTTTTTTTTCTTTGGTGTACCGTTAAAATTTCTTGATTAGTTAGGTGTACCGTGAACATAAAAAGTTTGCGGAACACTGAGTTAGATGATGACATTGATGACGAAGACTGTTAGTAACATAATTTATAGTAACATAATTCATAGTAATGTAACATAATTTCGAAATCTACCATCGCTGGTATATCTGTGGAGTAGATCTACTGGGGATACCACAATAAAAAATGCGCCATGTTCTCTACCTCATGGTGGTGTGGAAATGAGTTCAAAATTATTATAATTATGCAATGAATAACCCGAAAAAATTACAAAGTTGGGAATTTCATCATTTTTTAGAAAAATATTCACATTTTTGCCACTGTAACTCGTTACCTATTAGACTTACAAAAAAAAACTTTTTCCGAAAAATGTAGGTAATATAGTTGTCGTTAAGTTTGTTTTGAACAATTTGGTTGTAAAAACGACCACTTCACAATTATTTTGAAAAAAACAAATTTTGGCACCTTCAATCCAAGATGGCGGGTCGAGCTCGACCCTCCCAAGGTCGAAAGATTTTTTTTTCCTTAGAGACCCAATCTTAATAACATATATCAAAATCGCTACTACCTAACCTTTTGTAAGGTAAAACTCCCCACTGACTGGACTATATAGCTAATATAGATATTTTAAATTAAACTTTTATCACTTGGATATTACACAGGTTGTTTCACTTCAATCAGTCTGTGTTTAGATTAAATGTTCTATAAATTTCGTGTCTACCTGTTTCCCTGATCCATTGTTTTATGAATATTTGAATATTTATTGACATTTGTAAATTGTGTAGGAGATTAGTAATCTGTTGTAAAGTTTTATGCTGTAGGTTAAAGAATTTCCTGTCTTCGTTTTTGCTTGTTGGATGTATTTTTGATTGAAATATCTTGTGATTTTGAAAGGTACCTATGTTCGTTAGTAGGTCAAGTGTGTCATTTTGTGAATACAAATAAATATGCTTTTGGCATAGAGTTGTATAAGTGACGTGATGTTTAGATTATTAAAAGTCACAAGTTCCGATAATTACTTTGAGAAGTATTGTCAAGATGGCTTTTTGCATTACAATTAAGGGATTTAATGTGGCATTATTTGAACTTCCCCATCCAATTATTCCTTATTCTAATTAAGTTTGACAATTGGCCATGTAAATTCTATTTAGTTCTCTTTTGTCAAGAATGTTTTTGATTTTTTTGTAAAGTATATAAGTATTTTAATTTTATAGTTGTTTTCTATTCATTTCAGATTTTTATCGATTTCTATGCCCAGATACCTTATGTAGTTGACCTTTTGTAATGACGGACAGTCGCATAGACGTTTTATATCTTGGCAATTATGGATTTTTATATTTCAGTTCGATAATTCATCTTCCGTGTTGCTTATTTTGAAAGCAATTTATTTGTGTGTGTTTAAGTTTATCCATTCCTTGATATTGTATAAATCAGCTACAGCTTTGTTAAATGTTTTCTTCATTTGTGAGGATAACGGTGTCACCGGCAAAACTTATAATTTCACCATCTGTTTCTATATTGCAAAGTAATCAATGTAAATTAAAAACAAGATCGGACCCAAAACACTACCCTGAGGCAAACAAAATTTATTTTCAAGTGGTTGGCTAGTGATATTACCAATTGTTATAATTTGTTTTCTATTTGTCATATAACTCTGGAATAATCGTAATTTTTTATATGTGATTCTTACGATGTCAAGTTTTTTTAAAAGGGTACTTGTAGTTTGGTGTCAGAGGCTTTTGAAAGGTCGATGAATGTTCCAATGAATTTTCTACCTGTATCTAGATTTTTTTTAATGTTATGATAACTAGTACAATGGTGTTAGATGTACCTCGAGTTTTCCTAAAACCAAATTGATTTAGTGATAGTAAGTAATTTTTTTCAGGGTAAATTCATTAGTTTACAATGATTGTTTCTAAAACTTTTGATAGGGTATTCAGAAGTGTGATTGGTCTGTTGTTACTAATATTCCTTTGATTACCTGATTTATACACTGGTATTTCTCTGCCTTGTTTAAGTAATGATGGGAATAAACTTTCAATAATGGATCTATTTATTAGGAATTGAATGGGAACTATGTTAGCTCTGTAGTAATTTTGTTTAGCCGATTTAATAAGATAATAGCAAATGTTTCTATAGTTTTTGTAGAATAGTTTTAGGGAAAGGTAATAAGGCATTTTTTTACTTGTTGATGGAGTTTGTCCCTTTTTCTTATACACTTAACCGAATAAAACTTATTATTATATTACCTATTTAACTTAGTTTTTATTTCATCACTTTTCATGACTTAATATCACTTTTTAGGCGTATTGAAAAGTCATTGTGTCGAGTCATTCCATTGAAATTGTTTTAAAGTATTTTATACTAAGAAGTTGAACATTGGTCAGTCTTATGGGTGTGATTTTTTTTTTCAATATAATACACTTATGACGAAAATTTTCCTTTGTTATGATAGTTCTCAAAGAACCCACAACGCATTAAACTTTTCGGGTCCAACACCACTCGCGATTTAGAAATATCACAACGCCGATTGCTAACAATAATTCATTCGTAAATATTGGGAAAAACGTTTTATTGCCAACACTTCGAAATGGATTCTTCATAATCTATAGAACCATTGGCATTTAAAATTTCAAACGCATTTGTCACTTGCGTCCGTTTCTCGTTTTTAAGAAAAAATATTTGAATATAAGGTAAACCTTAATATATGACTTAATGCCCATTTTGATAAAACAAATTGTAGATTAATGTATTGGGTCACATACCTTGATAACGGGGATTTGCCCCGCAGCTCACATGGGACCCTTCGGTCATATTTAAATGTATCATACTTCGAATAAGAACTACCGAAATTGCATTCATTTTTATCACCGCACATTTTTATTGGCTGCTATCTTTATGTATGATCGCAAGATTCAACCCGAACTAAATGCAATCTAGACAGTTAGATAGAAGCTACATAAAAATACATAGTTGTTTTTAATGTGCGACATGTATTGACATTATCTGCAAATCTGTAATGATTTTTTTTAAACTTTATTTGTTCTCATTTCTTTACACATATAATACATAAAAACAAATAGTATAAACGAGAAATGAAAACCCACTAAGGCACTGCCTGAGTGTGGGTTATATAAAAACGATTACTATATTCCCAAGTACCTACCTAAAGTATTAATTAAATAAGTACGAAAAGGTTTTTTTTTAGTTATTATAAAAAGTAAATAGAAAGCAATATGTACTACAGTTTAGAAAGTTACAGAAAGTTAAACTCCAATTTGTAATATTTAATTATTGAAGACAGTATTAGCAATTTCCAAACGAATATTTGAAATAGAAAAATCAGAAAAATGTGCGGTGATTAAATAATAATAAGAATTTATTCCAGAATGAAGGCAATGTTTGTAGTTTTTTTTTCGATATTAGTTTTTTATTTAGATAGGGTCCCATTAGCTCAGTTAATAGAGCAGTGCTCCTGCAAGTGAAGGGTCCTGTGTTTGAATCATAGATGTGACTTATCTTTTTCTGATTATTCTTTTTCAAATATTCGTTTAGAAATTGCTATTGCAATATTGTCTTCAATAATTAAATATTATATGTAATCAAATGAACCAATGTAGCAATATGTATAAATATATATATATAGTTTTTTTACTTGCTGTAACCCTGTCTGTATCATTCTGTCTGTGATAGAGAAACAATGGTGCGTTATACTTTTACGTCCCACATATGGCACTGTTTTAAACAATGATATTTAACACCCATAGTGGACTAGATAGCCGACCTAGCGGCCATTGCCGTAGGAATTTGAAGCCATCTTGAAAGAGTCAGATCACGGCGGGAATTCAAAATACATGCATTCTATCGTACATTAAGAACATATTTGTTTAAACACCTCTTTATGAAATGTATACTTTATTTCTAATTAAATATTGAGTAAATGATTAGTAAATAAATAAACGGATTATTAACCGACTCACGGAATGTGTGACAAAAGGCTTTTCTAATTATGGTTTTAATACATACCGCACCATCATTTTAGGACTCAAACTTTGCCAAATATATTCAAATAAGTTATTGTGAAAGAAAAAGGACTGGATTTGACAAAAGTTTGATTGGGAATTGGGAAAAGAGAAAAAATGACGTATTATATACTAACAGGATAAGCTCCTGGGTTTTTATTAGAAACTAGAATATGTACACTCATTTTTAAAAGCAACACAACTAAGCATAGCAAACACTGTTTTGAATGGTAACAATTATTTTATAAGCAATAATAATTAGCCTGAAACACTCATCCACATTGAAAAATCTCCTGATAAAAGATACATGACGCCAACGGGACTTGAACCCGTGTCCTTTCGATTTCCGGTCGATAGCTCTGACCACTGAGCTATGGCGGCTTATTTTTTATCCGCGAAATAATTCAACATATTATACTAGTGCTTCATTCAACAATTACTGCTTGTTATATTTTTTCACCTGAAAACAGCCAACTTTATTTTATTTGTTGCGTTGGCGTCATGTATCTTTTATCAGGAGATTTTTCAATGTGGATGAGTGTTTCAGGCTAATAATTATTGCTTATTAAATAATTGTTACCCTTTATGCAATCCATAAAAAATCTTGTGTTAAACATTAGTTTACCAAAAAAAAATACTGTTTTTAATGATTTCTGCTTTTACGTTGTACTTAGAAAGTTTACAGTGGGATAAGACAATATGCTGCAATAACGTATATAGTCACATAAGACATAGGCCTAGCCATAGTCATATAGTTACAGGTTTAAGACTGGTAACGTAAATAAATCAGGATTTACAGATGTATTGTAATAATTGATAGGGAGTGACTTTCTTAGGCAAACATAAGTTACCGCTCAGATTAAATATTGGAATACCGGTAGGCCTATATCAGTCTTTGCCTAAAATTAATGTAAATAAAACATTATACAGTACATATATATCTTATAAATATAAACAAATCAATGTAGATAAAAAAAATTGAAGGCAATATTACCTAAGCAATTGGAACCTGATTATATTAAAAAAGTGAATTTGCACATAGACCTACATTTGCTTCATAAAGACTTGTTCAGAGCAGACAATTTTCAAAATGAAATCCTTTGAATAAAATCAAAGGCGGCTTTGCGGCCAGCACCTAGGCACTGGGCGCTTCTTTACCGACACCGATGTTTGCGGCTACATCTGGTCCAGCTTTGCCGGCAACATGGTGGTCCGCTTGACAACAGGTCTCCAATCCTAAATATTTCATTTAACCTGATAAACCAATTCTCCACTGTACACAAGCAGGCAAATCACGGCTGACCTTTACAAGATGGCGGATCGGCTCTTCAAATCACTACGGGCGCTGCTATACGGGAGGTAGGGTGATTGGCGATCTAGTCCACTATGGGTGTTATATATCATTGGTTTTAAAAAAACATGTTTTTTCCTGTCACAGGTGACATCTTTATAATATAAGTATATAAAACACAAGAGTATTCAATAAAACATTAAATAACGAATTAAATTCGGCTATTTTGTTAAAAATAGATAAATGTTATTTTAGCTAAGTTCCAAATAATTGCATGACATTAAAAAATTGGTGTAAATTGGGCAAACTTAGTGTCGTACAACCTTCAGTATCACAGCAACCATGCAACCATCTACGTTTAAAGTTTTTCTGCAATGAATAATGTTTTGTATACATATGGCGATGTACGAAATAAGGAAAAGACTGTCACGAAAGAAAAAAAAATGGGTGTGTCAAGCCTACGCAAGACAGAAGTGAAACTTCTAGTATTCTTCTCTCTCTCTCTTTTCATTTCATTCTCTCTTTTTTTCTGTCTATTGACATATTTATAAGTAGCATGTGATAAAAAAAATTAAAAGTTATAAAAAAAGAAAAAAAAAATTAGTTAAAGCGGGGATCGAACCTCGGTTCTTCACGACCACAGTCGTGCGCTCTGCCTGTAGACAGCGAAGATGAGTTAGGAGAGTGAGTTAAACTAGGTATATAATATTTACACCTTGCTAATGTTTTCAGTATTATTAGGGCTTTTTTATACTAATTTTCATATATTTATTGGCAGGTAGAGTAGAAATTAATATTGTTTAGCGTTTGCCAACGACCATACCATGTTGAACACACCGGTTCTCGTCCGATCACCGAAGTTAAGCAACATTGGGCGCGGTCAGTACTTGGATGGGTGACCGCTTGGGAACACCGCGTGCCGTTGGCCTATTTTTTATTTTAATTTCATGTTTTTTTTATTTTTTTATCATTACTATAATTAATAATATCATAAAATTCTTTAACTTTTCAAGTATGCTACAGGCCTAAAATATTACTTAGTGGATTGATATTATGGTCAACCATTGAAAAAAAAAATTCCTACAAACTTATTAATGTAATTACGATCTTTTTCAAGCGCGTATGTAATGATTATTTTTATCAACCTCGCACACACCTTGCTAATTTTTTCAATATTATTAGGGCTTTTTTATACTAATTTTCATATATTTATTGGCAGGTAGAATAGAAATTAATATTGTTTAACTTTTGCCAACGACCATACCATTTTGAACACACCGGTTCTCGTCCGATCACCGAAGTTAAGCAACATTGGGCGCGGTCAGTACTTGGATGGGTGACCGCTTGGGAACACCGCGTGCCGTTGGCCCATTTTTTATTTTAATTTTATGTTTTTTTTCATTTTTTTATCGTTAACATCATAAAAAATTTTATATCATTCTTTAACTTTTCAATTATGCTACAGGCCTAAAATATTACTTAGTGGATTGATATTATGGTCAACCATTAAAAAAAAAAAATTCCTTAAAAACAAAAAAATAATATTCCATGGCCGAGAATCGAACTCGGATCAACTGCTTCGAAAGCAACTATGCTGACCATTACACCACCAACGCCAGTTGTCGAGATGAGCTAAGAAGCATTTATATTTTACTTCAAAACTTTTACTACATCAAATGAACTTTAATCGGTCCCGCATTTTCGTTTCGGTCATGAGTTGGTTTTACTCCTCGAAATTGCATGACGCGCGTAAAGAAGTTTCACTTCAATACGGTGTTGGATTCTCGGATGGTAATGAAAAAAGCGTCTGGATTAAGCTTTGAATAAGCATATGAAGATCCTGAAAGCTATAAAATCTAAGTTCGTGTTAACTTCTTTTTATAATTTAACTGAACAAATTTTCCGACAACATATTGGACAGGATAAAAAATGTCGGGAAGCATTGCTACAAAAATTGAAACTCTAAATTACGCTAAGATATTTAACAACTGGAAATAGTTAGTGTTGACGTAATATGTAGTGATTCAATATTTTTGCATGAGGTGCTCTGGAATATTATTTCACTAAATAAATGTTATTTTTCAAATAACATCTTTTACAGTTTCCATTTCCACGGCTCTAATAATTTCCTTGAAGGGCGCTTCAAGGGAATCTCTGTTTTTGTTCTGAGGCTGCTTTAAATCCCAGAGACACTCGTTTTGCTGGTATTCATTGATAAACTATAAATTTTAAACAGCACCACAGCGTTGATTTGTTATTTTCGATGGTAAAATGGTGGTAAAGCTCTAAGGTAATTACAAGGAACCCATACGTCCGCTTAGCTGAAATGCTTTCACGGCACTAGTTGTCATAAATAAACCACTTTCCTAGTTGCATCACATTTTTACACTACATAATTAGTTGCATTAGTGTGTGATGCCATAATTTCGCGGTGGCGCGATTCTTATTTTGTTGCTTTTAACTATGTTAATACGTGATACCAGAAGTGCAACTAATGTCATGAAATAACTTGAGCGCAACTAGTTACGTAGCGCGGTTCTGCATTTCAGCATGCAAAATACTTGACTAAAAAATATCTGTATCAAAACTTATCAACAAAAATTTCACAAGCATTGTAGGTATTTGCTTTTGAAATGACAATATGCATAGTTCTAACCAGATTGTCATTTATCCAATTCGCAGCTCCGTCTCCAAACTCCACCTTGCTGAATAAGGATTTGCAATGAAGAACAAGGACAAGAACACTTTGAAAATTTCGAGTGCATTTGTTTGGGCTAGACCAGAAGAAGAATTGTAAGCAAGTCGTTGATGTTTATCGTGTGTATAATATTTACCTATATTGAAAGTACTTGTACATTCGTTGTGGCCACAATTATTACCCCGAGCTATTGCGGTGGAACTCATGTGATTGTGTTGTGCTTGCACTAACTTTATTATGATGTGTGCTTCTTTGCGGTCAGTGATTGGCCTCCCTTTTTTTCTGCTTTCATAACTTATTTCGGATGCGACATATGGAATGATTAATTTAACTGCTGACTAACTAACTGGGTTAAACAATGTAAGGAATATTATGTAAAATAAGCCCTTAGAAACAGGATGAAACGATTGAAAGATGACGAAAGCATGCTTGTCCACAATGTTAGGTTGTGTAAATAACATAGACATAATAAGTCATAGTATATAATTATTTTTTAATTAATTCATTCGAGTAGGTACTGAACATAAAGATCTGAAAATACTTCTTCACTTTACTAAGAGGCCGCGCTTAAGAACAGATTTTTGAAAATTTTTAGAAAATAAGGACTCACTTAATACGCATATTTATTTAAAAAATACTTTTTATCAGGTAGACAATAAAGAGCAGTAAGTATTTCTGTTTCTGGAAAAGGAAAATAATGTATTTTATAGCTATTTAGCTAAACATACGATAATTTTACTTTTTTCTCCACGTCTGGTTTTGACATTAAAATATAACAATATTCAATTTTTTAAAACACACTTTGTGACGAATCAGTTGTATTAATTGAATACATTATTTTTTATTGTACAAAGTTAAACAAATAAAAAAAATCACTTTGTAAATGAATAAATATAACTATGAAATGCACTGGGAATCTTTTTCTCAGCTGTGAGTCAGCTTGTGTCTCGTCAAATTATTCTTTCTAAAACACGAGTAGTTGCACTTGGAACATGAAAAAGGTTTTTCTCTACTGTGAGTCAGCATGTGTCTTGTCAATGTTTCCTCTTGACAACATGAATAATTGCAGTCAGAACACGAAAAAGGTTTTTCTCCACCGTGAGTCAGCATGTGTCTTTTCAAATTTTTATTTCGTGAACATGAAAAGTTGCACTCGGAACATGAAAAAAGTTTTTGTGCACCGTGAGACACCATGTGACTCGTCAAATATGTCTTTCGTGAACATGAATAGTTGCAGTGTGAACATGAAAAAGGTTTTTCTCCACTGTGAGTCAGCATGTGTATCTTCAAATGACCCCTACGAGAACATGAGAACTTGCACTCGGAACATGAAAAAGGTTTTTCTCTACTGTGTGTCAGCATGTGGCTCGACAGATAAGCCTTTTGAGAACATGAATAGTTGCACTTGGAACATGAAAAAGGTTTTTCTTCACTGTGCTTCAGCATGTGTCTTTTCAAACCTCCTTTTTGACTACATGAATAGTTGCAGTCAGAACACGAAAATGGCTTTTCTTTACTGTGAGTAGGCATGTGTCTTGACAAATTTGATTTATGAGAGCATGAGTAGTTACAATGAGGACATGATAATCGCTTTTCAACAGCATGCGTCTTCAGATCTGTCGATAAATTTGAAAAAAAAATTCGAATTAAGGCTCAATCGAACACAAAGCTTAGATAAGCGCAGTTAATTCGTCAAAACGTAAACGTAAGTTAAATAGGAGAGCACGAATTGATAAATCATACAATGAAAATCGGTGTTACCTGCTGTCTTGTCAATTCTTTCAAAACGTTCTAAGCATTCCTTCTTAACATCCGGCAGGTTTATGTCAATTTCCATATTAGGACATCCCCTTTCATCTTCTTCTCGGGTTCCTGGTTCCGCCTTGATGGTAACAGTCCCCGCATTAAAGCTACCTGGAAAAACAAAATAATAATTTGTACATTGATAATTTATACGAAACGAAACATAGTTTTTAATTAAAAAGGCAATAACCGTAAAAATAACGAATAAAGATACCATTGATTAACCACGTAGATGCAGATTTTGTATAAAAGTCTTTAAGGTCAATTGACGATAACATAAGAACACAGACACACTCACTGACAAATAGGGTGCATCATCTGGGTAACAAGTAAGGGGGTACTATTGAAATATTTATTGATTCCATTAATTAAATAAACCATAATGTATATTAGCACTTTTATTATTATTTTTAAATATACTATAATAATAATAATAATATTGGACAATTTTTATAGCGCCGCTTTTGTGAGTTATCACTTCAGGGGCGCTTATTATACTTGTCATCACAATTTTACTAATATAATTTTATTAAAAAAAAAAATTTTGTACCTACTTTATAATCCATTACATCTATATCCTGTTAGTTTTTCCTATATAATACAGATATTCCACAAGGTACACTGCATCTTATTTTATTTTGTTTATTAATCTTAAGTTAGCTCACATCTTCGTGTGTGCTAATAGTTTTATAAACATATAAACATGTACATTGTTTGGCAAACATAATCTTTCTTTAAATATTTCAATAAAGTCACAAAAAAGAAACATTAATAATTGAGATAGACATATTTTCTTAATTCATTTTTTAACTTATTAATATTTTCTATCACAGCAATTTCCTTCGGGATTTTGTTATAGAGTTGAACGGCCTTGAATCAATTTTATGTAAAAACCTTTTTAGGCGTATAAATAAGTTAATAAGAAAGCCCCCAGATCTCCCCAGGGAACGATGTTTCAAGACGGTTTTTTTAAGTCGATGGAATCTAGCATCAATAAACGTAATTTAAAGTACAAATACAAGTGCGTTTAAAGTATTCTACTTCCTTATTTCATACTTATTTTCGTATGAAAGAAGAAAGTTCCCGCACCTAACCCAGTAAAATAACACTTGAAACTTACATCATGTCCCAAATAAAACGAGAAGACATTTCAAAATGGACTTGGATTCCGAACATCGAAATTAAACATCCTACATTTTTAATATATTCAATGAAACTAACTGGCTGACCGAGTACCATATGCATATTGCAAACATTCCTTCTTTACATCTGGGAGGTCGAAATCCATATCCGTATGCGACATTTCACCTCCGCCTTCTTCTTGGGGACCTGGTTCCGTCTTGATAGATATAGTCTCTGGATTTAGTAGATCCATTGCACTGCTGTGGTAACGTTTGGTAATTGGTTTAACTTCAAACAAATATACCTGAAACAGAACATAGTTGTAACGGAACTGTAATTTGAATGAGTTTTTAATATTTTTTACGGTTGGAATATTCTGTCAAAACAATGAAGTCGTAGCTAAGACACTTATTTGGAAAAAAAAATGATACAAATTGTGACATTGAAGTAAAGACAACGGTTTAGAGAATCGTTGACAATATTCTGGTAACTCAGTATTTATATAATATATCTACTCGTATATCTAAAGATAATTGGTTATTCCGCTTTTAACAAAATATCGGTAATCCGTATATTTGTGATTATTTTGATAAATGCCTTGGAAATACTTATCTTAAAATAGGTCGACGTAAAATCGTTAGTTTAAACGTTCGGCTGTTAAATGATTGCTTAACTAAATTGGAATAACGACCGCTACAGAATTTAAAAGGAATGAATATAAACAATCGTACTTACCAATAACTATCACTAGTTGAGATTATAAGTTTAACGCGTCGGTTGAACCGGTACCCCCGAGACAGTAGGAGGATCCAGGGTGTATTGGTTAAACAGAGTTTAGATACAGGAAGTAACGACACTGTCGGTGTAGAAAGCATGGCTCAACAAATTTTCAAGCTATGCATAGACAATAATGGAATCAGAGACAATGATTATAATTTTCATTAATCTGGCATTTCAGATTCATAATAATATTATATAAATTGCGTCTTATTTAAAAATGGATCGTAGATCGTCCACCTGTTGAATTTAAACTAAGGCAATCTTGAAGTTAAATTCGTTGTCCATAACTAGATACCACTAACTAGACACTAGACTAGTGTTTCCTTTTGTCTTCCATTACCTGGTAAATTTATATTTTTTCTTCAAGTGATATCAAAAAGAGTTTGTATGAGATAATGAATTTCTGTAATGAGGTGCGGTGTCACAATATTTTTGTATCCGTGAACAAGGGCTGAAGAATTTCAGAGAAAAAAGCTACTATGACTGCACTTATTACCGTTATTTGAGTAGTGCTGAGTCAACCGCTTTGCACTGCCACCATCCCGCGACCCACAGTGGTGTGTATCCCCCCACGTGGTTCATTTATCTCCGCACAATGTGAATATGTACCTATATCATGTATATTCAGGTTAAGTACTCGAATGAGATGTCACGAATTGCCGCCCTTTAGTCTTACTTTCGGTATCTTCAGTATTTTTATCTTATATTTCGGTCTAGTAGGTACCTAAGTATAATTCTTTTAACGGTAAACTTTCTACTCTTTCTCACGTCTAAAAAAAATGAGAAAATTTAGCTTTTTGTTATATTTTTCTCGTAGGAATATTAAGAAAATTTTACTGGTTTATTTTTGCCGGGCACGTTTTATAAGCAAGTTTTTTTTATCAGCTATCTGAATGTATTAAGCACGTTTGCAAAAATCATTATGTTGGGTTGCCAAATCTACATTGCCACAGCGAAATGTACAACTTACTTCATTTTTACACAAAATTTGTTTCAATAATTCTGTGAATGTATCCGATGTATTTTTAATTTCAGTTGTTTTTTCATTATGGAAATTGCATTCATTTCGTGGTTTTATGACAGAACTTTGAATTTTATGATTACCAATATAAATTTGAATTAAACAGAACAACTTTATTCGTCTTAAGCATTAGTTTTCCACATAAATATGATGATTTTTTTATGAAAAAAATGGATTTTAGAAACATCACACAAAGTGCGGCACGCGCCCCGTCGTGTGATTCGCCAAGGAGCGCCCGCCGGTAGTACATCAGTAATGCATATGAATGAGGTGGTTGAGGTTGAGGTCCCTCATTCATACTCTCAAATGTACACTCAAAGTTATTGTTGAATTTGTAGGTAAAATTGTAATTTTATATTTCGCATTAGTCCCAGCGCCCTTGAGGTGATTTCTCACGAAAACGGCGCTATATAAATTAGCCAAATATTATTAATATTATTAGTCAGAAGTACACTGGAATATGCATCGCCTATTTGGAATCCACAAAACAAACTTTACATAGATAATATAGAACGCGAAATATAAAATTACAATTTTACGTGGATTACTGAATATTTTACTTACACGTAGCACGAATTTATAGTAATAGTACATTTGAATGACAACGAATTTGTAAGCGTTTCATATGACGTTAAATTTATAAAATCTACATTTAAACTGAGTAAAAAATACAAATAAGTTTCGTACCTTCTTCAAATTATAAAGAAATACTCAATAGTTGAATATTCCTAATGGAGATTTGAAATCTCATAATATTTTCCCTTATTCCGTGAAGTCATTCTTCAATAGAATGAAAAATTAAAATAATCCATCCCCGCGGATATCAAAACCTGGACACTAAACCAATAAACCAAAATAATAAATTTTAATCACATTTTTAATTCACTTTAAAGGTGAACTTACGTAGGTAGTACATCAAGTTGAATATATGTTTGTAACTCACTTACACTACACAGGCTTTATATTGTTATCACAAAGAACTTTAACAAGCAATATTTTAGACGCGAAATGATATAATTTAACAAATTTGGGGTGTCGCGGTGGACAAAAAACAAAATATTTATGTAGGGTGAAACAATACGTTCTAAAAATTATTAATAATAACAATAGTAATGAAAATAATAATAAATCTCCGTCAGTACAGGGTGTTCAAGTAGTCGAACCGATCGACAAACAGAATTACCTACCATCTATAGCCCTCCGCGATTCCGATGAATTCCACAATAACTTAAATGAAATGAGATTAGAACGACATGCCAACTATAGGAGCAGAAGCTTGCGATTGGTTCCTGGAATGCGCGATCCCTTAACAACAAACTAAAGGTGGTGGACGATATTTTCATATGAGACCAAAAACTCCATATCCCTACTGTCACAGAAACTTGGCACAAGAACAGTGATTCGTACTCAACTAAGAGACTCCGAGCTTTAGGGTATGTGGTTCTTGAAGAAGCCCGACCTAGTGGGGACCTACCATCAAACAATATCTCACATGTGAATCACGGGGGTGTCGCGATAATAGCCCACCAGGATTACGACTAAACAAAGTAGCTATCGGTACATTTAACACGTTTGAGTATATTGGATGCAGGGTTTCTTCTTCAGGAAGGTCGTTCATGTTGTGCACCCTTTATAGGCCCGGATCGAAACCAATGTCTGTCAAATTTTATAACGAGTTTTCACAGTTTTTGGAACTTTCAGTCGGACTCTCCGACGCACTCATTATTACAGGCGACATCAATATTCGTCTTGAGCGCGTGACATCACCAAACACTGTTAAATTCTTAGAACTATTAGCCAGCTTTGGATGCCACCAATAGGTCGACGTCCCAACTCATGATGCTGGTGGTACATTAGATGTACTAATTTAAAAAAACAGTGATCCACCGCTTTCAGCAGATATTCGTGATATAGGACTGTCAGACCATCGGCTTGTTTGCACTGATATTTATTTTAACCCGCCTATAGTACCATACACAACAATTGTATCAAAGGAATGGCGTAAATTTAGCCTTAGTGATTTTCTGGAAGAGTTACAGACCTCTCTCTTATGTACACCCAATGTTTGGAAGAGTTACAGACCTCTCTCTTATGTACACCCAATGTTTGGAAGAGTTACAGACCTCTCTCTTATGTACACCCAATGTTTGGGAAACAAAGAATGTTTGGGAGACAAAGGAAAGATAATGTTAAATAAGTGTTAATCTCGAGTGACCTACCAGGTAAGTATTGTACTGTTTATTTTTTCCATAAATAGTTAAATAATAACATAAATCACTGTAGAAATGTATTATAAGTTTGTACAGCGCCCTTAAGGTGATTTTGCACAAAAACGACGCTATACAAGTCGTCCAATTTATTATTTTTTTTTTTACTCTTTTCCGATTTTATGTCCGGGTTAAATCTTCCTCACGGGAAAAACTAAACCCTTCCACACACTTTTCCACAAATGATCATCTAGTCAATCAACATTATGCAAGTGCATTATATAAGCAAAATAAATACAAGAACAACACGTCAACTCATGAGAGATCAAATGGAAAAATAATTCACCGAATCCAGATATTTTCATATCAGAGGGTTCGGCTCGGTAGAACTCCTAACAGGGCCTATAAATCCTACTGATCCCTCAGCATAAATATTTAAAAAAATCTTTCGTTATCCTACATGTATTCAAAATGACCGACTTTTGCATCTTTATATATAAATTTTTTGATAGATCTAATACCTACGCCTAAATTTGTAATGAGAGAGCTAGGTATATTGCCAGTAGTACATTATTATTATTAATTTCGGCGACCATGACGTTTCCCGCGTGGCCGTGAGCGAAATGTCAAACTCTAAGCCAATGAGATCTGTTATTTTTTTCTAAAAGAAAACGGAGTTGGGCGTGTCGGTTTCAAATGGGTTTCAAGGCCAGACCCATAAATAAACCACTCACTATCATCGACATCTTCGGGCTTTTTGTACGTAGCATATTGGTCTTCAATTTAACCATAAATATGTGAAGAAAAAAAATTGCGCGCAACAAAAATACGTCACACACCATCGACGAGAATAAAGGAAACTAAAAAAAGGCGCGACGATAGACAATATAATTTTTATTCGTAGCCTACCCCATTCATTATCCTAAAATATTATTTAAAAAATGTTTAAAATGATGAAATATTCCATCACAACATAAAAAATCTATATGAAAAAGTGCTGTCCTGCAAAAATGAGCTTAAAGTATCATTCTTTGCTGCTCATTTTCACAGAACAGCGCAAGTCAGGTAAAATCTTGTTCCAAGATGAACAATCAATCTGTCTTAAAAATAATTTAGGATGATTTGAAATTTGAAATCTTCTAAATAAAGGATTTGATTTAATATCATTTATAAGAAAGGGTTGTTACAAAGAATTCGAACAATCGATCAAATTTCAACGTTCATTTGAAGGTTCTGTGAAAGTCCTATTCAAATTATGTTATTTTATTATTATAGGCTAGTAGCTTGACAGACAACATGAAAATTAACTTTCAAATTTGAAGAATTATTAAAATTCTCTGAAACAACCCGTCATTTAGATATTTAGATTATCAAATATGAAATATGAAGTTGTGCTTTTTACGACTATATCGAATTTTGACATTTCTCTGATTTTAACATAAAAATGAAACACACCGTATTTTTTATTTCGTTTAATAAGAGTTAAATTTATAGGTACCTACATTAAAAATTATTTTATTAATATATTTTTTTGTTGGTAAATGATTAATATATACTGTACTACTACTAGGAGAGGCATACTTATCGTACCCAGAAAAATTAAAGTAGAAATTATAATGTTCTTAAAAGACAAGGTTCATGAAAATTATAATAATTGTCTATGACATCATTATTGTCTATGCATAACCTATATATTTTCTGACAAGTGCTTTCTTCTCCGACAGTCTTTCTTTCTGTTTCCAAACTCTGTTTATCCCGCCCTGTTAAACTTATTATACCATGCATGTGAGGGTTATTGGTAAGAAATAATACTTTTAAATCCATTGCTATTCATTTTGGTAGCGGCCGTTCCCTCCAGTTTAGTTAGTGAATCATCGGGCGTTTTGTCACAGCAGAATGTTTTAAACTGTCAATATGACATCAACCTATTAAATGATAAGTATTTCAAATGCATTTTATTAAAATGATAACAAATATACGGATAACAGTTGTTTAATCACAGGTGGATTACAACGGAATGGCGCTAGAAATAGACAGTAAATAAATAAAGAGTTTTCCCACGATAAACCACGTTTCGCTCAACCTTTGTCATAACTTCAAGGTTTTCTATTGTGAATTTTTGTTACGACTTGAGAAGCCAAATTTTAAAAACTGAATTCCGTTACAAATTTGTTCTGTTTCAGGGTTAAAGTAATTACCAAAGCAGACCATGGATCTACTGAAGCCAGATACTATATCCATCAAGACGGAACCAGGGCTCCAGGAAGAAGGTGGAGGTGAAATTGCATTTTCGGATTTAGATTTCGACCTCCCAGCTGTAACGATGGAATTCTTGCAATATGCGGAGAGTAGTTGCATTGCATACATGTAAAATATAGAACTTTAAATACGGATGTCCGAAATCCATGTCTGTTTTGAAATGTCGTGCAAACAGGACATATACTTGTTTCATTCTCTCTTTTAATGAGGTTTTTTGGGTATTTACCCTCAAAGGCGTCTTTGCCGAAAACTTCCAAAATACAGCACTATTTTAAAATAACTATACAGTTCACAATAAGTTGTCGGTTGCTCTATTTTCCACTAATTTTATTGGAACATGATGTAAATAACACGTATTTTTTAAACGTTAAAAATTCATAAATATTGATTTAGAAAACACTATCCCATTGACTTACAACTCCCTACTTAAGGTTCTCTAGAGCAGGGTTTTTCTTTCTTGTTGAATCTGTCCCTCAAGTGGACGTCAGTGGTCGTTTTTATCTGATATTGACCTATAAAACTTTCATCCGAATTCCAGCTTTTAGGTATCTTTATTTGTTATAAAATAGTTTATAGTTTTTTAATTTAAAAAAAAATTTTCGTTTTACATCAATGGTACGAAGATACATGGCTGTCCTTATGTGGACGCAATTGGACCTGTTCTCTTTGGGCGTCGAATACTCAACTTAACACATCGCCCTTGATATTATTTTTGATAAATACCGTGCTACAAAAAACCAAAAATCATAATTTTATTGATTACATTGATATCCACCCTTGGTGTATACTAATTAAGACTGTAAGGGCAGCCAAAATTAAACTCTCACCTGGCGCCGTTTGGTTCAGGGCTGGCCATTCAAAGATACATTCTATTATTCTCCTTTTTTATTCCAGGAAGCATTAATGTGGAAACAGTTACCATAAACGCGGATCTTGGATCTCCACAAGATGAAGCCGGCCTTACTTATATGAAAATTGACATAGACCTGCCGGATGTTAAAGAGGAATGCTTGGAACGCTTTGGAAGAATTACCAAGGAAGCAGGTAAAACCAATATTCATCGTAAACTTGAAAAATTGGGCATTTCCTATTTTTTTAACGTTTCTACGAACTTACTTCGCTTATTTACTCTATGTTTAACTGAATCATTTTCATCCATGTTATTTTTCAAATTTGTTGACAGATCTTCGGACGAATTTTGTGGAAAAAGGATTCACTCCTCTCAACCGCAACTACTCCATCTCTCCTAAGTCAAATTTTGCCATGAATTTTCAAAAGCGAAATTCAAACGTACACATGCAGATTCACAGTGGAGATAAACCTTTTTCATGTTCCGTGTGCAACTATGCGTGTCGTCAAAAGGGTCAGCTGAAGAGGCATAAGCTGACTCACAGTGGAGAAAAAGCACTTTCATGTTCGGAGTGTGACTATGCATGTAATCAACAGGATAAACTAAAGAGACACATGCTGATTCACAGTGGAGAAAAACCTTTTTCTTGTTCCGTGTGCAACTATGCGTGTCGTCGAAAGGGTCAGCTGAAGAACCACATGCTGACTCACAGTGGAGTTAAACCTTTTTCATGTTCCTTGTGCAACTATGCATGTTATCAAAAAAGCAAATTAACGGGACACATGCTGACTCACAGTGAAGAAAAACCTTTTTCATGTTCCGTGTGCAAATATGCGTGCTGTCGAAAGGATCAACTAAAGATTCACATGCACACTCACAGTGGAGAAAAACCTTTTTCATGTTCCGTGTGCAACTATGCATGTTATCGAAAGAGCGACCTAACGAGCCACATGCTGACTCACAGTGGAGAAAAACCTTTTTCATGTCCCGTGTGTAACTATGCATGCTATCGAAAGAGTGACCTAACGAGCCACATGCTGACTCACAGTGGAGAAAAACCTTTTTCATGTTCCGTGTGCAACTATGCATGTTATCAAAAGTGCAACCTAACGAGCCACATGCTGACTCACAGTGAAGAAAAACCTTTTTCATGTTGCGCGTGCAACTATGCATGTTATCAAAAGTGCAACCTAACGAGCCACATGCTGACTCACAATGAAGAAAAACCTTTTTCATGTTCCGTGTGCAAATATGCGAGCTGTCGAAAGGGTCAGCTGATGAGGCACATGCTGACTCACAGTGGAGAAAAAGTACTTTCATGTTTGGAGTGTGACTATGCATGTATTCGACAGGATAAACTAAAGATACACATGCTGATTCACAGTGGAAAAAAACCTTTTTCATGTTCCGTGTGCAACTATGCTTGTTATCAAAAGTGCCACCTAACGAGCCACATGCTGACTCACAGTGTAGAAAAACCTTTTTCATGTTCCGTGTGCAAATATGCGTGCTGTCGAAAGGGTCAGCTGAAGAGGCACATGCTGACTCACAGTCGAGAAAAAGTACTTTCACGTTCGGAGTGTGATTGTGCATGTAATCAAGAGGATTAACTAAAGAGACACATTCTGATTCACAGTGGAGAAAAACCTTTTTCATGTTCCGTATGCAACTATGCATGTTATCAAAAGTGCCACCTAACGAGCCACATGCTGACTCACAGTGAAGAAAAACCTTTTTCATGTCCCGTGTGTAACTATGCGTTTCGTCAAAAGGGTCAGCTGAAGAAGCACATGCTGACTCACAGTGGAGAAAAAGCACTTTCGTGTTCGGAGTTTAACTATGCAAGTAATCGACACGGTAACCTGAAGACACACATGCAGAATCACAGTAGAGAAAAAGTACTTTCATGTTCGGAGTGTGACTATTCATGTAATCAACAGGATAAACTAAAGAGACATATGCTGATTCACAGTGGAGAAAAACCTTTTTCATGTTCCGAGTGCAACTATGCATGTTATCGAAAGTGCGACCTAACGAGCCACATGCTGACTCACAGTGTAGAAAAACCTTTTTCATGTTCCGTGTGCAAATATGCGTGCTGTCGTAAGGGTCATCTGAGGAGGCACATGCTGACTCACAGTGGAAAAAACATCTGCGACTTTACAAGTTATCATCATGGTAACCTGAAGACACACATGCTGACTCACAGTGGAGAAAAACCTTTTTCACGTTCCGTGTGCAACTATGCATGTTATCGAAAGTGCGACCTTACGAGCCACATGCTGACTCACAGTGGAGGAAAACATTTTTCATGTTCAAAACGCCCATCTTTAAGGCCCACTTGCTGACTCACTGTGGCGAAAAACCTGTTTTATGTTCCATAAGTCCACATATTAATGTTTTAAAAGGCAATCTGAAGCGCAAGCTGATTCAGTGCGGAGAAAAACCTTTTCTTTTTCCTTGTTCATCTATGGATGTTCTCAAAAAGCCACATGCTGACTCACAGTAGCGACATACCTTTTTAATGTTCCAAGTGCACATATTCAGTTTCTAGGAAAGGCTATCTTACCCCTGTGTAAGATATAACGGGTTTTCCAATAAAAGTTGTTATTTTGACATTTAATCGTAAAAGATCAATGGTTTCGTTGCTTGTGTGGCACGTAGCGCCGTCTTGTTGAAAGTAAACGTTGTCCAGTTCAATACCATCCCATTCCGGCCATTAAAAAACATTAATCATCTCTCGATAGCGCAATCCATTCACCGAAACTGTTGCTCCAGCCTCATTTTCGAAAAGGTCCACTGACTCCTCTGGACCATAAACCGCACCAAACAGTCACACGTTGAGGATAGAGATAGAAAGCCTTTTCAAAAATTACTCTTGGATTTTACGAGCCCCAGATGCGACAATTTTGCTTGTTGACGAAGCCACCGAAGTGGAATCGGGCCTCATCACTCAAGATGATTTTTCGATGGAATTCCGGATCATTTTCACGCATTTCAAGGACCCGTTGTTGAAGCGTGTATCATTCCATTTTTATTAATGGCTTAGTTTCTACCTGTCAAATGTCTAAAAAAGACAGCTTCAAAAGTAATATCTACCGAAATAGCGGGTTATTAAAAATAACACCTCTTATTGGAAATATTGGACATTTGATGGATCACATGCTGACCCACAGAGGAGAAAAACATTTTTTCTTGTTCCGAGTGCAACTATGCAAGTTATCAATAGTGTACCTTGAAGAGAAACTTGCTTACTTACAGCTAAGAAAAAACTTTTTCGTTTTCTGGCTGCAATTATTCATGTTCTCAAAAGAGAGATTTGAACAAACACCTGCACACCATCAGTGAAGACTCGTTTGTTTCATATGCATTTATGCATTTTCTCGAAGAGACTCTTAGACTGGATACTTTCTTTGTTCCTTGTGTTAACATTCTTCACGAAAACTATTTACAAAATAAATTTTAGTTATAGACATGATGTTTCACCAGAGAGTTTCCAGTAAATAAAAGATGTATCATTTGTTATGGTCAAAATATTTATTACCTTTCGATTTCTGTAAATTTGTTCTGAATCGCATTGTAAAAGATTTGATTTATTTTAAACTTAAATGTACGAATTATGTGAAAAAAAAGATAATTATGTCATACTACTTACACGAATTTCAAAATATATGTGAATATGTGTAAAATAATGAATTTTATTATTTATTCAAATCATATAATTACACTTCTAAATTGACTGCCAAACTATAGAATTGTAGCAGCAGCTACTAGTGCGTTCTAGAAAATTGTCTCTTTTGTTTACCTTGCGGATATCGCACCTTGTACCTAAGAGAATTATTTGGTAAACACAGCCGCTAGGTACTTCAACCGCTCGAGAACGTACTACCTGGGTAGACAGGAAAAAGTTCCATTGATTTGACTGATTACGATTTGTCTCTCAGATATTTTAAAATGTAACTATTTTCTCCTTACACAACAGAACCGACAAAATTTACCTTTTATAATTTTTTTCAATTTTTTACTTATTGAAAATTGTTGTCGAAATGCCTTCATGCAATCATAAATTTCGTTACTTTTCGTCTAACTTTACCAACCGCATTTGGCGTTGTTCGCCGTTCACTGATGGCATCGCCATTGCAATGAAAAGTTAATGTTAAATAAATTACTTTCCTTTGTTTGAGGTGATAAAATACCATAATATGTCTTAAAGGAAAGGGTGTTTTCTGCTTCAACGATGAACGGATAACTCATAAAAATGACAACTCAACAAACATATAAAAATGGTTAGTTATGAAAAGTGATGAAACAAAAACTAGGTTAAATAAGTTACATAATATGTACCTAACTATATATAGGTTGCACGTGTAACTATTAAACCGTGTTATTATTTAAAGTTTATTATAGTTATTAAAGTGTGTTGAATAGTTATTTAAGGAGTATTTACTAAAAATTTCTTACCAATCATTATATTGTAAGAAATAATCAATTTATAAAGACTTGACCTTTTCAATTTACCTTCATTTCCATGATTGATTTATTGCATGATCACTAATTTTTATATTATAAAATTCAATTAATATGTTATTTTGAAATAATAATACCTAGTTGTTTAAAATATGTTATAATAATGCCATTAATCATTAATCAAAGGATCTCTATCTTTAAACAAAACAACGAAATAATATGTTCCTATATGATTTAAGATTTTCACGGCCACTAGTATTTTATTTTACTTTAGGCTAAAGAAGGAGTTATGCGCGACACGGCATAACACCCCGAAAACAAATAACAAAAATAATATGTTCCTCTACATCATTGAATGGATTTAAACTTATGACACAAATAGTTCAATTTTAAGAAATCTTTTTGAAAATAATGTATATTGCTTACCTACTTACATTACAGAAAATAGGAATAAATGTAACACCCGTTTGTACATGGGATTTTATCAACATATTTAAAATTTTAAATATTACAGTTTTAACTACAAATCAAATATCTAATAAATCATCTTATTCTTAATTCATCTTTATGCTGTATACTTACATTGTTCTTTTAACTATATTTTTATTTCATGTTAATGGCACATGTCGTGCCGTTAGGATTTAAACAAAATAATTTTAACCTTTCCTTATCTGTGGTGTGTATTTACTACACATTGCTTCGAATAACTTTAATAACTCTATAAATAAAATAAACTCTGGGTTCAGATCTTAGGTATTCCTCCGTTATACATTTATGCACGTTACATAGTTTTCAAATTCAATTGAAAATCAGAGAATTTTGTTAAAAACTGGGAACAAATACACCAATGCAATCAACCGTGTGACACTGCTACGCGAAGAGTGTGCGAGGAAATGACACGCTATCGATGTCCCGCTTTAATTCGCTATGCGGATATATATGACATCCACACGTCTGCAGTTTTTTTTTGATTTAGACAAATCGATACCTACGACCGCACAGCTGTGTTTGTGCCAGCCGCCAGCCGCTAGCCAGTTGGCCGCGAACCGAATATTTGATATAAAATATAATGAGAAAATTCTATGAAAACCGTTGAAAGATTTATAAAACAACTTGACATTCCGATTGAACCAGGTAGAATCAATAAAGTTACTCAATATCCTGATAAATCTATCAATAAACCTGGAGCTCAGAGGATGATAATTCATTTCAAAGATGACTAGTCCCAATCTGAATTTCTTAACGCACGCAAAAAAATAAAGCAATTGAAGGACTGTAAAGTATTCATTGGTGAAGTTTTATCCTCTTATTTAAAAAAAACTTCTCTGGAAAACCAAACAAAAAGCTAAAGAAGCTAAGTTTCAATTTGTACGGTTTCATAACAATAAAATTTGTATGAAAAAGAACCCGGAACAATCCTCAAGAGTTCTAATCATTAAACACGCGGATGACTTGAATCAATTGTCTTAATCATCACTCAGAGACTGTCACTTTTATCTAAAAAAATAAATTAAATGGATGATATTTACAACATAATTGATTTGGCTGACAATAATGAACCTGATATAACATTAGAAGATTTACATTCTTACAAAAAAATTTTGAGGGATTCAAAATTCAATTTTTTTACTGTGCATGAATATTAGAAGTTTAAGCAAAACTTTTGATGAAACTGTTACTATGCTTGATTGCAAATCATCGTCTAGAAGTACTAGTCTTCACAGAAGCTTGGCTGGGCAGTTTGATGAATATGCCTATCATTCCTGAGTATGTATTCTACAAAACAAAGATGAAGTATTTGCAAAATGATGGAGTAGCTATCTATATAAAGCAAAACATTCAGGTAACTGTTGAGGAAATTTCTCTCCCCAATGCAAACTCGCTGCCTTAGTTCTTGTATGTTCAATAGACAATTTAGCAAATTTTACAGGAGACGTTTTTTTGTTTGTTTTTACGGGCAAATTCTAAAAAATTCTCGATTTTGGTCATTTCGTTTAGTACATATGTGTAACAGGAAATTATTAAAGATCATTTTTCGAAGATTGAAGCTATAATAAGCCCATATAATGACTTTGAACGTTGGACGTTGAACATGGCTTGAAAATGATTATTTTGGATATTGAACATATCGTCTGGAGAGTGAACAATTCGGCTCCCATAAGTTTGAGGTATTTTTTGTTCAATTAGCCAATTAGTGGTAAATTGTATATACAGGTTGATTTACAGATTTTAAATACTTTACTTTTATCTAAGTTAGTAGTTAACTTAAAAGTATTACTTTAAAATATACAAACAGAGACCTTGAGTTGATTTTTTACAAAAACTCTTCTATATAAATCATCCAATATTTTGGATGTTTGAAAACAATGCACAAGTACAAAGGTACCTACCGCTAATATACTACTATCGGCTGTCGGTGCATGCGTGATGTGAAATATTCTTACATCGTACGTATTACGGCCTCCGTGGTCTAGGGGTACTCTTGACTAGAAATCCGGAGGTCGCGGATTCAAATCCCGGCGTGCGCAAGTAAATTTTATTTGACCCATTTATGTTATTTCACAATTTTTTTATTTTATTTTTTTTATTTTAGCGACTATATAAAATAATTGTTACATACAAAATATAATGGTGAAATTAAGTATAAAATATTGTATTTCTTAGTCCTCCTCACTAAGGGGACCTGTGCCGAGGCGGACTAAAGTTATTTAAATATGGTTTATTTGTCTTCTATGTCGTTTTTAGTGTCTTCTATGTCGTTTTTAGTGTCTTCTATATCGTTTTTAGTGTTTTCATTAGGGTTTTTTTATTGACCTCTTTCAGCCATATTTTTATTAATGATTTGTATTCATTAGGATTTTTTATTAGTTTTATGTCTTGGGGAAGGATGTTATGGAGTTTTGTTGCAAAGTATGTATAGTTTCTTTGCCCGAATGTGGTTTTATAACTTGGAATATTTTTTATCATTTTTGTTCGATCTAGTGTTATGCATACACAGTCTAGTAGAGGATTTGTTATTTTTGAAGAGTTTCAATAATATATTTTTGGCATATATTTGCTGTACATTTGGTACGTCAAAGGAATTGAATATTTCAATTGAAGGCGTTCTAATTGGTACTTTCAATATGGTCTTTATGATTCCTTTTTGAATCGTATTCAGGTTGTGTAGGTACGTATGTGTAGCAGATCCCCATCCTATGATTCCATAATCAATTCGAGAATGACATAATGCGTAGTAGACCTTTTTCATATCCTTTTTATTTAATACGTTTCTTAGATTTTTAAAGAAATATATAAGGCTTGTGAGTTTTTCCGTAATACCTTTGATGTGTAGGTCCCATCTAAGATTTTCGTCGATTATTACTCCGAGATATTTTATGTTTTGTGTTTTTTCGATGACGGGGCAGTAACATTGTATATTATTTCCATGGCATTCGTGTAGTTTTAGTTCTAGTGATTTTATTGGTTGGCTCCTTGCGTTTATTGAAAATGTTATATATTTTGTTTTGCTTATATTAAGGGTAAGCGAGTTGATTTTAAGCCAATTTTGAAGTGCACTAAGCCCCTTTTCAGCCTCATTAAATGTATCCGTCCAATTTTCTTCTTGAAATAATAAAACAGTATCATCAGCAAAACTGATTATGTTTCCTTTAATGGTAAGGTTAGTTAAATCGTTGATATAGATAATGAATAGGATCGGTCCCAGTACACTTCCTTGAGGGACGCCATAGTTTAAAGATAGTAGTTTGCTCTTTTGTTTGCCAATTTGTACTTGTTGTTCTCGCCCTGTTATATATGACTCCAATAAGTTCATTGTTGTTTCGGCCATTCCTATTTTTTTTAGCTTAGTTAGTAATATTTTATGGCCTATTGTGTCAAAAGCTTTTTGAAGATCTATGAATAAAGCCAAACACTTTTTCCCTTCATCTATGTTTTTTATGGCTATGCTTGTTAGATTTTCTATGGCATCATTGGTGCTTAGATTTTCCCTAAAGCCATATTGGGATGGTGATAATAATTTGTTTTGTTCAAGAAAATGAACAATTTGCTTCTTCATTACAGTTTCCAAGATTTTTGAAAAGGAGCTTAAGAGACTTATGGGTCGGTAGTTATATATATCCTTTTTGTTACCACTTTTATGTATAGGTATAACTGTTTCTTTTTTAAGGCATGAGGGGAATACATTTGTAGATATAGACAGATTGACCAAGTATGTCAAAGGGAAGGTCAGTTCATTTTGGAGTTGTTTTATTGTTTCATTTGAGATTATATCATTTCCCGATGATTTATTAACATTGAGGGATACAATTGCGTTTCTGATTTCAGTATTGGTTACATTAGTTAACTTTAATTTATCTATCTGGTTCATACTTTCCTTTTCTTCTGGTAAAATGCTAGTTTTTGGATGTCTGATTTGCTTTGCCAATTTTGACCCTATATTTGTAAAAAATTCGTTTACGTATTCGAGAATTTTGTCCGGATGTTTTTCGAAAGAGATTTGGGTATTTTCAATTGTTAGTTCATCTATGCTTTTGTTATGGGATGATTTTGCACTTGTAATTTCATTAATGATCTTCCATAATTTGCGTGGGTCATTGTTACATTCGTCTATTTTTTTCTTATAATAATTTTCTTTGACATTGCGTACAACATTTTTGCAAATATTTCTGTATCTTTTATAATATCGTTGTATAAAAATATCACAAGGATTTAAACTAACTTTCCTGTGTAGTTCATCTCTTTTTCTAATGCAATTTATAACGCTTTGGGTTATCCATGGTTTAAGATGTTGATTTTTATGTGAAATCTTTTTTTCTATTGATTTGGTATTTGACATGATGGTATGAGTTATATATTCAATGAATTTACTCCAGGCACTATTTGTATCAAGGTTCTCCAGTAGGTTTATCCAGTTTGTAATTAGTAATTGTTGTTTTACTTCATTCCATATGGTTTCTGTCTTCTGCACGATAATTGGGTAGGGCTGCGATCTTTGTATTTTCTTTTTTGTAATAGATAAAATTGTTGTATAGTGGTCGGTTATAGTAGAGGTGAATATGATAGAGTTGGTTGGTTTAACAGTCTTACTGAATATGTGGTCGATGCAAGATTTGCTGTCATTTGTAACACGCGTAGGTTTATTTATCAAACTTTCAAGTCCGTGGGCGGCCAGTGTGTGCAGATTATCAGTTCTATTTGGATGACCGTTTTCTAGTATGTCAATATTTATATCTCCGATGAGGAAGACATTTTTTTTGTTTTTTAGAAGATTGAGTTCATTAGAAAGCGTTTCAAGAAACTGATTAATATTAGTTGTAGCTGGTGATCGATACAGAGCTAATATAGTGGTTTCATCACCCACTTTGATTTTCAAACAGTTTGCATTTGGGAATTTTATTTCATCGACTTCAGTTTTAGTGTCATCTTTAATGTACACTATCACACCATCATTTTTTGTGTAATTCAAATTGGTTGCATATGAGGTGTAATTATTAATATGTAAGGGTGAATATTTATCCTTTATCCAGCACTTAGTGAGGATAATTATATCAAGATTAATTTTTAAATTATTAATTAGTATTTGAAGTTCATCGAAGTTTTTGTTGATATTTCGTATATTTTTATTTAATATATTAAAATTGTTTTTAAGAGTTAGCAGTTCATCTGGTTTGTTTGTAGTTATTGTTTCCTTATCCATGTTCTCAGTAGGTATTTCAGTTTGGTGTGTTCAAGTAAGTGATTTGTTATATTAATTTATCGAGGTCGTCCAGATGATTTACGTACAAAATTTTTTGATCATGACCTTTACGAACCATTATTTTCCCATTTTTGATCCAAACAAATTCATAATTTTTTTCTTTGGGTAGTTGCTTTGCTTTCCAAAGCAACTCTTTTTTGTAGGGACTTATTACTTCACCTATGTACACTTTTTCGTTTGTCAAATCCTTTAGTAAATTAAGGTCCATTTCTCTTTTTTTAGATAGAAGGATTTCTTTTAGTTTAATTTCTGTAAATTTTACTAGGATTTTTGGCGGAGCATTAAGTCTTCGGTCTGTAGTTCTGGTCACATTGTTTATATCAGCGTGTTTGATTTGAACTCCAGCTGCAGATGCGACTTTTTTTATAATTTCCTCCAGTTGTTCACCATTTTTTTGTGGAATTCCTGCAATTTCTAGGTAGTGCAGATTTGATGTATATTCAATTTCATCTAGTCTTAGTTCCATTTTTTTTATTGTAGCGTTTTTTCCCACTTGCTCTTTTTTTATATTTTCAAGTTCGTTTTGGATTGATTTATTTTGGTTATTATTTGTATCCAATTTTTTAATAATTTCATCATATTGAGCACTTATGTACTCAATACTTTTTATAGATTCCGTATTCTGACATTCAATTTTTTGAATTATATCCTTTTTTAAAGAATCAAACTTTTTGTCGATATAATGTATGTATGTATGTAACGTGTTTGGGTATTAGACATTTTGTTCACAGTTTACAAGAAAGTTGGGTTCAAAAATGCCCCCACTTCAATTCAAATTCAAAATATTGTCTCTGGTTTCAGTGACAGCCAGAACAATATTTCATTAGGTTTAAGTCTATGGCTTTAAATGTCACTTGTCACGCAAATAAGATTTTGTTTTTAGAATCACTGTTATAGTAGATGTGTTCACACTTTGATTATTTAATAATCGGAAAACGATCCACTTTTTGAATGTGATACAATTAGTTTTTGTATGAAAATCACAATGTAGATAACGATTTTTAAAACTTTTTGTAGGACGAAAAATTTGCTTGCTTAATTGAAAACTTCATAGAAGAATTATGATTTATTATAAATTATTCATTTAAAATAACAAATAGTCTATTTGCGGCATGTTCCAGAGAGGAAGATATGGTGTAAAGACCACCATAAGAATTGAAATGGCTTTAGCCGAGTTTGGTGATCAAATCTGAATAGATAATACCAGACATCATTTTTTTGTTTACCTAATTTGTAGAGAAATATTCTCGGGTCAAACTGGGCAGCTAGTCTATGTGCTTATATACTATATATAGATAATAATATGTATAGTTACAAAAATGGAAAAGAATATTTATAAAAATACTGTAAAATACTACAAAATATTGTACAATAAGAAAATTACATTTAATTATAGAAACAGAATATCAACAAAAATCAACGAAAAATCAACAAAAATAAAAGCAACAGGAATAAGCCACAGAATAAGCAACAGAATATATCTGAAAACTTACTTTATGAAGATTTTTTTTTCTTTCGGAAGGTCTTATTTGCCGTGAGCTTATTATTTATGTTGATTATCGTGACTAAAATATTATTTTTTTAAATACTTTCAGTTCTTAAAATCCTAAAATTATAATATCCCGCGATTTTTGTTATGGGTGTGCTCTATTTAACATAACATTTATTGTTGTTAGTCGTTTGCCTAGTTGGTTTTATTGTAGTTCCTTCATAAGAATATGTTTATTGTTTTTTATTTGACTAAAAAAAACAAAAAAAATCAGAAACTTTTAATTGAATGAATTCAAAAATGAAATATTTGGACTTCGTTTTCATCAGCGATCTCAGCAGTGATAACGGACTTAATATGTGTCGTAGACGTCTTTCAATCAGACTATGAGGACAGTCGACTTTTTGCACATTTCCATGTCCTAGCTGTTTGTTATATTTCTTGAATAAAAATAAGTTTTAATGCACTAATATAATTTATTAATACACATTTCAGGTAAAAGTCCTAAGTTTTTAAATAAATAATTGAAAAAAAAAAAAAAAATGAAGCACCCTGTATATTTGCTTGGAAATTCAAGAAGTACATGTAAAATATGGTGAAAAAGCCTATAAATGACTTAATTTTAAGACTTACCTTTCTATTTGAGCTACTGTTCTAAGGTTTATTGATTCTGGAGTCGGTGAAGTCATTTTTTAGTTCAATAACAGTATATATTCGCAATTAAACGTATTTTGAGTGGAACAATTTAGTTGTTAGAATACAACTAAAAATCAACATGGCCGCACATTGTAACTAGCCGGCTCCTGATTGGTTGACAGTGGAGATTGAACATTCAAGACCTCAACGTTCGGCGGGATGTTGAACAAATATCTATGAACTTTAAAAAAATATTATATTCATAACTTTGAGTGTTTGATTGTTCAATATCCAGGAGATTGAACAAATACGAACTGAAACATTATTCCGTGAGTGGATATTGGCACTTGAAAAATGCTTAAAATGTCACTTAACACGTAATACCCGGAGGTTCAAAATAAAACACATGGTGCGATGGTGGGTCCAGATTGACCCGGCTGAAATGATGAAATAAAAAGACTTTTTATGCATTTTTCGTTCATATCCTTACTTTTATATGATATTATGTAATTCCTCATTAACTCATAACATATCCCTTGTGTTTCTTGTATGAAGATGCAAGTTTTAGAAATTAGAATTCCGTAAATTTTGCGGTTCGTCGATATACAGCAGCGCGGACATCCCGCGCAACAGCTAATCAACGACTGAATCGAAGACGGCCGCGAGCCCCGATGCTGGTGCCGGGTGATTGTCAGGGGAATGAGGAGGGCAGTGCGGGAGGGGGGGGGGGGGACAGGAAGCGTTCGTCAGCGGAAACAAACATTTTTATTTCTATAATTATTAAAATTTTCGATGGTGTGCATTTACAAGAATATCGTGTATTATTTAAAATACCAGAAATAAAATCACTTATTTGATAACTTCCTTGTGGCTGTACCTCTAATAGAAAGATGTGTAAAGAGAAAATAATTCAATTTATAGCCATATTAAACGATGATTGCTTATGCAAATATTAGAAAATATTATATAATGGCATTCTTATTCAAGTTGAGTATTTACTTTCCTCACATATTTATTTGTCACAGTTAAAACCATTGAATGACACACATTAAAAATACTCAAACTTTTATTTTTCAACAAAACATATTTAAATTAACAATTTTCATTTAAAAAAACGGAATAAAAGCAATATTCTAAATACGAAAATACAAAAATGATTCGACGATTAATAAAATTTATATACATACACAAAACACCAAATGGATTTTTTATTACAAATTCTGGATCTAATGTTTCGAATTCCATGTCGCCATCATCACTGATCTCACTGTTTGAACTGTTAAGTAACTTTTCGATCTCATTATCAGATAAATAATTCATTGCCTTCGTACGGTACGAAAAAAAAATATCAAAACAAAGTCACAAACAAAAATCACAATACTAAAAATGTGCCCGAATGGTTGACAACATCTGCGCGGGACTGTGAGAGACAAAGACGGAAGGACAGAGCAAGAGATATGCTGTTTCGTCGGCTGCTCGAATTCAACTGAGAAGAAATGGAGTTTTTGCGTGTTTTTATTCACAATTATTCTAATAACTTTTTTAAAACGTGTCCGATTTTAATCATTTTTGAGTCGAAATGTGGGTAAATATTTGATGAAAGAATAGACAAAAGGAAATTAGCCTAAACGAGATATTTGCGGCAAAATCTTTTATTTAAAAAACACTGGGTCAAACCAGACCCATCACCGGAGTCGAGGTGTTAAAAATCAAAAAATATGTTTTTTTTAGCTTCATTAATGCGCAATAGGCTAATGAACATATTGGCATTCATAACTCAGTTTTGCAAAAAAAGGTCTATTGAACATACAAGAACTAGGACAGCGTACTGTTTAAGAATGCAATTTTCCAATACAATATGTTTAATAGCTATATATCGGTCTCCATCTCAGACTAATATAAATAACTTTCTCGATTCATTGGATGAATTACTTGACTCTGTATCATTGCAATATAAGGAGATTATATTATGTGGGGACTTATGAATATGGATACCCTAGATTTAAAGAACATAAAAACAAAAAAATATTTATCACTTCTAGCATTTCATGGTATTAAGCCCATAATAAACTTACCAACAAGAGTAACTCCTAACAAATCAAGCTGGATTGATCATATTATAGCGAAATCAAAATTAAAAGCACATGTAGCAGCTTTTACTACAGGCATAACGGACCATTTTTCAACTAAGTTTGATGAAGTTTATGAGCTTAACTCTTAAAAATATTTCAAATAGTAATGGGAAACCAAAACTTATTGTTGACAACAACCTTTTGAATACCAAATTAAAGGAGAAATCCTGGGATACAGTACTATCAACAGATAATTTCATTAAATGTTTGAAAACTCTTTTGCAAAGTTGTACGTAAGTACAAATTGAGAAACATTACAGAAAATATCTAAAACCATGGATAAATGTTGGAATAATCAAATGCCTCAGAACACTTGATAAATCGCACAATAAATGTAGAAGAGAAATCTATAACAAAGAACTGTTGGAATACTACAAAAGATATCGGAATTGGTGTACAAAGATAATACGAACAACAAAACAAGCATACTACAGAAGAAAATTGGATGAAGTCAATGATAACATTAAACAACAGTGGAAGATTATAAAGGAAGCTATCAACCTACAAAAGGAACAAACTACCATAAAAAAATTGAAAATTAATAATATTATTACTTTAATGGAAGAGAGTCCAAATACAATTACTAATCATATAAATAACTTCTTCGGTGACATTGACGAAATCTAAACATCACATTACAGGGCACGAGGGACAATTTTTATTTTAAACCACCTAGCATTTCTGTATACACAAATGTGATAAATGATTTAAAAATGTCTTCCTCGTGCGGTATTGATTTTTTAAGTGTTATGGTGTATAAAATGCATGTATCCGAATTAGCTAGTCCCATATCTCACTTTGTAAATATTAGCTTCGAGAGCGGGATGTTCCCTTCTTATTGTAAGAAAGCTAAAGTGATTCCTACACATGTTAATTTAATTTTTAGATTTTTAGTATTATACTGCCCTGATGAGGCTACGGTTGTAGCGAAACCCGGTCGGCATTAAGTATTTACCCATAAGTGATGTTTACAAAGTTACTGTTTAATTTTAAATTAAAGTGATTCCCCTTTTTAAAGGTGGAGATCGTTTAGATGTCAATAATTGCAGACCTATATTCTTACTCAATACTCTTTCAAAACTAATAGAGAGATTGGCTAAGTCGAGATTGGTATCATTCTTAGATACAAATAATATTATCTCTAGCAATCAGTTTGGTTTCAGAGAGAATATAGGAACAAGTGATGCAGTGTTGAGGGTATTGTCCAAAGTCACTATTGCGTTAGACTATGGAAACAAAGCTTTGGCTGTGTTCTTAGATCTATCAAAGGCATTTGATACGGTGTCCCATAGATTACTCCTTAAATCTTCTCTTGGCATTCATAGTACAGCATTAGGCTGGTTCACATCCTATCTAAGTGACAGAACGCAACAAGTAGAGATAAATAATCGTTTAAGCAATAGCAAACCAATCTCTTTTGGGGTTCCGCAAGGTAGCATGCTTGGACCAACATTGTTTTTAATCTATATTAATGATTTGTATAATTTAGATATTCCAGGTAACATTGTTTGTTTTACAGACGATACTGCTTTAATATTTGAGGGTTAAACTTGGAGAGGTGCTTTTAACAAATGTGACTTAGGATTAAAAGCAGTAAAGAGTTGGCTGAATAATAACATCTTAACTTTGAATACAATAAAAACTAAATTTGTGACATTTAGTATTTCATCAAAAAGTCAGCCTTCTGACACTCATAATCTAATTATACATAATTGTCTGCTAAATTGTAATTGCCACCCCTTAGAAAGTGTAGATTGTATCATGTATCTAGGTGTAAGGATTGATAAATTTTTAAGATGGAATGACCATATCGATATGTTAACAAAAAATATCAGGAGACTTACATTTATTTTTAAAGAACTGCGACACATATTGGACAAAGAGAAATTAAAAACTGTCTTTTTTGCCTTATTCCAATCTCGACTTTCTTATAACATAGTATGCTGGGGATCATGTCTAAAGTCCAATGTTGAACCACTTAATATTACTCAAAAATTGATCCTTAACCCTAGATTCATAACCTTATTTAAGAGGAACATTATTCATAAACATTCGTCTCACAGGCGACTAAATTTAAGTGACGAGTTTTGGGGTACTTGTAAATAAAATAAATAAATTAAGTATGGCACTCTTTAATATGTTTAATTAGGTAACAAAAAATAATAATAAACGAGTTAAAATTAAATTTCCTTGCTACATTCCACACACATGAGGCCGCGATGGTCCATGCACATATACTTTTTGCATTGCTTGCACTCGAACCTTGTCATATGCCGTTTTTTATAATCACAATAACCACAAACCTTTTTTTAAGTACCACTTGAACCAGGTGTGGCAATGGTAGGCATTTCATCTAAAACTTCGGCGATTTTCCTTTTTAGGCATCTCTTCAAAGTTGGCATTTCGTGTCTTTTACGTAACCATGTCGTTATAGGCCAATCAATAAAGAGTTTGAGGTATGCAAAAATTCCCCCGTCGATGAAATTTTTGCAGTCACGTGGAGTATCATTTAGGGATGACGAATGACAAGAGATCCAACAAAATATTTAACGGGAAGTTAGTTATTTTTAGCAAAAACTGAAAAAAAATTATAACTCTCGCTGGAAAAGTACTTCTTTCGAGAACTCTTCACATATTGTTAGTATTAATTAATATCCACCTGATTAAATAGAAATCCATCAATATTTTTGTAGGGAAAGTGTTTTTTTAAAGAGATTTGTTTTTTGATTCTATTGTTGCCGGGAAAATTCCTCCCTCCAATTTTTGATCACGGAGTGTCTTTATATTGGTGTTTGCTTTATTTAATCAAAAGATCCAACATTTTTTTCTTTTGGAACATGCTTTTTTGATATCAGTCAAAAATATCGCTCCGGAAAAATACTCCGTCCAATTTTTTTACGCCAAGTTGATGGGATAGCTATGTAAAAACGATTTCTGCAAAGATCCAACAAAATTTTGAACGGCAACCTATTTTTTTTAATTAAATTCGAACGCACGCTCATTTCGCGTGATTTTTGGATGAACGGGAGCCCGCGGGGTAAGGGGAGGGGTGGGGCTAGTCGCACGGGGGGCAAGCGAGCCGTTCGGCGTGGAATATAGCTGACCGCTGCCCGCGGAGTAAGCCGCGGTGGGGACTTGGGGAGGGGTGGGAAGCCGACTTGATGTTTTTTGTGTTTTATGGTTGTCCGAAAATGTGAAAAATGCATTGAATATTATACCTCAATGGAAGAATGAATGTTTTAAACAAAAATTACAAAAACTGTTTCTATTACTGTAAAAGTGTTTTATAGTAACCAGAGAATTATATTAAATTTTACTAATGGTTTATATGCGAAGTGCAATATAAACAAACTCAATATATATCTTTAAATTATTGTGGCATTGTAAATGAGGTTGTTTCATAATTCTCAAATTCTCAATAAAAAGCAACACAAACAGGCATTTCCGAAAGCGTTGTTAAAATCAATGAAAGAGACGTAAAGCTTCAATAATATCAATTTTAATTTTAAAATACTTGCATAATATAATGTTATTTTAACCTATTCATTATTTTGACAACTGCCTATTTATGTGACCGAAAATTAAATGGGTGTAGTTAGAGTGGAATAATAATATTAATTATAAGACATTATAGGTAACTACAATACAATGACAACAATTGGGATCAGTTCTTATTTTTAACGTTTTATTGTTGAATCAAAATCTATTATAATATGAAAAAAAGTTTTACACTTTAAAAACATTACTCTGCGAAACTAAAATTAGAGATCATTTACTAACCGACCAAAAAAATAAAACAAAAATACAATAAAATAAGGTACAAAGATTGATATTATTTTTGTTATTATAGAAACAGAAGATAGAAAAAATATAGAAATAGGACTACATTTTAAAATACACATTTTGTTCACAATAAGATCATAAGAAATATTTTTATACTATCTAGAATCTAAATAAAACAAATAACATGCCCCACATAAAATGTGTTAATTGCGAGGAAAAAAAATTAAATTAGCTGTTAATATAAAAAAAATCTGTGTTTCAAAAAAGGTTTGTTGAATTAATTCGGATGAAATAATTACGCTGCAAACTTGGATTTTTTTGAAGAAGATGGTTGTTCACTTTGAAAATCATTTTCACTACTATTGTCATAATTTAAAATATTGATGCCAATGTATTTAAGAAAACATATGGGAGGAGATCGAATAATAGGCTTGACTATGGGAAACGGCGGACTAATGACCGAGCCTTTCCACGCGGTGGCTTCGGTTAGTACTAGACATGGGCAGATTCATTCACAATAATGAATCAATCTAGTCTTATTCACCTGGTCAAGTGAACAAATTCATTGAATTCATTCATTTAATTCCTTGATTCGACACTTCATTTTGGTTTTGTACCTAGATTTCTCACATTTAGGAAACTTAAAGAAAGCAATAATGTACCATTTTTTCGCATTCACATAAATTTGTTCGTTTTGAAAAAAACATTTTAAATAAACACACAAAAAAATATCAAATATAGGGATTTATTTTGTACATTGCAGAAGTACATTTATAACTTTACTTAGCACATAGCTCTTTAGGGTAAATTGCCTAATACAAAAAAAAAACTATACTCAGAAAACCTGTATTTGTAAGCTTTACACTTTATAGCACAGAGTTCTTAAAGCGAGGAGAGCTTTGGAGTAACTTTAGTAAAAAACAATATGTCGTTCCACAAAATAAACATGTTTCAAACTTTTTAATAAATATGTTATTTTACGAACAAAAATAAAAAGTAATTTTACAAGTCACTAATAAAATCGTTGAAAAGGGTGCCGCAAAGGACACGGAAGGCGCAGGGCGCTGGACCTGGAGAGGAATAGTCGGATGTTTATTTTTTAACTCCCATTTCTAAATTGAGGAGCAATGCATCCCTCCATCTAATTCAGAAAAGTAACACCAAAGTTCGATCCTTTTTCTGGAAGACATCTTGGCTAATCAATATGTTGCTTTTTCCTATAAAAAACGACAAACATCACTAAACAATACCAAAAATAAAAAGTCCCACTCGATTTTTCTTTTTTTTGCATAGAAATTTTTTGCTGGCAAACTGAATCCCAGAATAAAAATTATTATTATCTTTCTTCGTAAAACTATCTATATACTTACTACAAAAAGTAGGTAAAATATATTATTTTAGGGGCAATGAGATACGTTCTTAAAGCAATTATAAGAACTACATTATTATTATCCCACTTTTGTATATCCGACCCGTTCACCTGGAATAAGCTTGAAATAAATATATATTATATTTATTTAATAAAATAAATATAATATATATTTATATTATATTTATTTTAATAAATATAATATAAATATATATTATAATATATATTTATATTATAATAACATTTTATATTATAATATATATTTATTTCAATGTTTGCAGGTACTTACCTCAATGGTAATTTTAAATCCATGCGCCAAATAAAAACTGATTGAAAGTCTGAAATTGAGTGGCATACAATTCAGTACAAAAATACAGAAATCAAAACATATTACTTGTTATCATCACACACAATTCGACAGTCAACTGATCTCGTTTTACGTCTACAAGTAGGCAGGTACATAAAAAACATACTTATAGGAACAATAACGTTTTGTTTCTAGGCGTATTGCAATAATTGGAAGGGAGAAGAATATAGGAGATACTTTCGCTTTTTTACTAGGATTCAGATTTATTTTGTTTGGTTGGTATTTCCAGCAAATGACATATTACTTTGTAGTTGCTTTGAAATCTCGCGAACAAATGTAATATGGCGTTATGATTTTGGTTGACGACCGGTGTATTATCGTATATGTGAAATAATTAAAACGAAATAAAAATTTGAAGTGTATATTTTTTTAGGTTTTCCTTAACATTAAGAGTCACTTTTAGTAATAATATAACTAAATTCAAGTATCAATTCAAATAAACATTCCATATTTACCGTGAAGCGGAATTCCAAATTTACCAAATTTTACCAAATCAAATCAAATTTACCAAAGTGTGTTATGTTTTGTTATGAATTAAATTATTAATAAAAATGTATTTTAATTATCGTTGAATGTGCCAACCCTTATCATAAAGCAACATTTTTTTTATGGTTTTTACCCGGTTTCAGAGCAAATATCAATTCGTTTCAGAATTGTGTTATTAATTATTAACTTATTAACTGCCAACTTTATTTTCGATTTTAATAGAAGTATTGTCATGTTTTTTTTCTTTTCAATGTAACTATGTAAAAAAAGTTTTTTGAAAAGTGTAATCAATTTATTGATAAAATTGATGAGTTCAAATTTTTTTTCGAATAAAAATGGAATTTACAAAAAGCCCATATTGGATTTATTAATCCATAAGGAATTGTGGTTTTAAAAGCTCGAATCGAAAGCAGATATACGAAGCGTTGTCAATAAACCATGCAATTTGCCCTTTGTTAATTTTACACAGACTCAAGAAGCGGCCGTCAAACGCGTAGCGTAGTCCCGAATGGAACTAGCCCTACCCCTCCCCTTACCCCGCGGGCAGCGGTCAGCTATATCCCGCGCCGAACGGCTCGCTATCCCCCCGTGCGACTAGCCCCACCCCTCCCCTTACCCCGCGGGCTCCCGTTCATCCAAAAATCACGCGAAATGAGCGTGCGTTCGAAATTAATTTAAAAAAATAGGTTGCCGTTCAAAATTTTGTTGGATCTTTGCAGAAATCGTTTTTACATAGCTATCCCATCAACTTGGCGTAAAAAAATTGGACGGATGATTTTTCCGGAGCGATATTTTTGACTGATATCAAAAAAGCATGTTCCAAAAGAAAAAAATGTTGGATCTCTTGATTAAATAAAGCAAACACCAATATAAAGACACTCCGTGATCAAAAATTGGAGGGAGTAATTTTCCCGGTAACAATAGAATTAAAAAACAAATCTCTTAAAAAACACTTTCCCTACAAAAATATTGTTGGATTTCTATTTAATCAGGTGGATATTAATTAATACTAACAATATGTGAAGAGTTCTCGAAAGAAATACTTTTCCAGCGAGAGTAATAATTTTTTTTCAGTTTTTGCTAAAAATAACTAACTTCCCGTTAAATATTTTGTTGGATCTTTTGTCATTCGTCATCTCTAAATGATACTCCACGTGACTGCAAAAATTTCATCGACGGGGGAATTAATGCTTGGGTTAGCCTCATTTTGAACCTTTATTGACTGGCCTAATAGACCTAAATCTGCGGACTAATAGATATATTCCTTGGTTGGCTTTCTAATTTTTATGACGGTTGCTGGCCAATCTATACAACTATTTTCGTCTAGCATTAGTCTAACAATACGAACTGCCGCCTCCATCTGCGTGTAAAATTACGAAGAACATAAGCGAGCTTATGTGTTCAATTTGGTCGTTCTGTGAATTCAAGTCACGTTCCTACATACTTAGGGACATATCAAGTGTGTGTACAAAATGGCATTTTGTCTAATAATAAGAATGGAAGGTTATTGATAAACTAAAATTCATCATTTTTATAGTAGGTACTGAAAAAGCACCCCGAGGGCGCTTTATAAAGAATCTTAAGGTTATGTATGTATTTTATTTATAGTATTTCCTTATAATTTGAAGAAGGTACGAAACTTATTGGTATTATTTATTTAGTATAAATGTAGATATTGTAATTTAACGTCATATGAAATTCTAATAATTTGTTGTCATTCACATCATTATTATAATATTAGATCATTGCTATCTGCAAGTAACCAATAAGCATTATCATAAATAAACCACTCACAGCATCATTGTCAGAATGAATACCCCATAAATAAACCACTCTCTAGATCGATATCTTCGGGCTTTTTGTATGGCGCCATTTTGTCACCCCCTTAACCACAGACGACCACAGATAAAACGGTCGTTTGGTCCGGACAGGTAAATATATGGTGGACCATACAGAAATCTCAAGGTCATTTAAAAAAAGAGCAAACATAGACAATATACCTGCACCCAGCTAACATCGCTCATTCACTAGCTCAAAAAAATTATATAATAAAAAATACTGGAATGCAGGAAAAGGAAAATAAAAAAACCCACAGCTATGCACACATCAAAATATTTTTTATTTTCAAAAAGACAATGGACAGTAATACAAAACAGGGTCAGTACAACCGATGTATTGAGCATTGATTTATCATTGAAGTAGAAGATAATACTAATATATATAAACAAAACATGAAACAGAACAAGACACAAAAAAATAAAAAGTAACAGTCTCAACTAGGAATCGAACCCAGGATTTTTGTCTTACTGCAACAACTTGAAAGGATTTAATTTGACCTTGCACAAAACTACAAGAATATATACACAAAATAGCACTAGAAGTTATTCAAGTTCTCCTGCAAGGGTTTCATATAATTTTCACAGCTTTGTCGTCAGCAAACATCATTGAAAATACTGGTACTTACATGATGTAATTCTGGAGAGGTTAAAATGAACTTGTTTGATGTAATCGTGGCTTTGTTTAGCAATTTTAGTCTCCTAATACGTGGTATAAGATCGCGTCGGAATACGGATAGGTCTGAAAAGGAAAATTAATCAAATTATTAGCCAATGAAGTACATTCAGGAATCATGAACATTGTATCAAAGAACGAGAGGTAAGTACCTGTATTTAACAACGGGATCGGGTCCTTCTTTCAATTGGTGGAGATAGACCGGATATTTTATGATGATTGGAAGATTAAGCGTTGGCAACGCATTATTTTTTAATCTCAAAAGTACCGTATTTTTGATTTCAATCGCGAAATGGCACACACAAACAAACGTATTTCTTGCTGCTTCTTCCTAGCACCGGATTATCGAATCCGTTTGAGCAACCTTTAACACAACACGGCATTAATTTATCACTTTGAAGAATTCTAGCACGCAACATTATTTTTAGATGGGTGAAAGAAAATTCAAAATATTTACGCTAAAACCTTCAACTGACTTCAATCTGCGAAATGGCACCTTGGAAATTACCGTTATTTTTTTATCGGAGCATAACACATGCTTAGCTTCTCTTTCTGTTACACGAGTCGCTACGGTAGAGAGCGAGAGATCAAGATACAATTTTTGCTCTGAGCCAATGAGATCTGAGCTTTCAGCCACAACAGCTTTGTCTACAAGAATTTGGGTTGAGGATAACTCCTCCCATCAGGGTTACAAGGTTATGCGAGAGTTATACGCCCCTGGAATACCCAACTACCAAAATGTTGCCATACCTATGTACCATGCTTTGCCTATGTGCCCCCCCCCTCACTCCGCCCCATCTAAATCTGGCTCTGTCCACAGCTAGTACTCCCGATGAAGTCAGAGCAATTAAATCGATTAATCACTCGATTCTTTTGATCTTGCGATCATGTAAATGTTTCGATCCATTCCATAACTACGAACGATGAACTACTAAATCTACTGATATCCAGTGCAGATGCATTTATGACAACATAATGCATTTAGTTCATTGAAATCGTTTTTTTTCATGGTTAGTAATTCTGATATTTTATTTTATTTATTTTTATAGTGGGAACCAGACGACCCAATTTTTTTTCTCTGAAATTCAATGAATCCCTCCTGACGTATAGGAAAAATATTGTGACACCTCACCTCATTTGAGGTTGGATACTTCAACACCTCATTTTGGAAATTGATAACCTTATTCAAACTCATTTTGATATTGTGTTTTACTCAACACTAGAAGTAAAGAATTCTCGGATTATCGATTTTTTTTTGAAACACTAGTATAGTTACGGAAATTATTTATCTATGGACGATTGAACGGATTGAATGTCATTTTTCATAAATCGCCTTAAATTGAAGATCTGCAGTCCCTGCATTAAATAAAACGCAAATTGAATGAAATTACTATGAACCTTATACCAGATTCATGGAATTATAATCATTGTCTTTGACTTCATTATTGTCTATGCATAACCTGCAAATTTTGTTTACGCATGTTTTCTAAACCGACAGTGGTTACTTCCTGTAACTAAACTCTGTTTAACTTAATCCCAAATTGTGATAGTTATTAGTAAGAAGGATTGTTTATATTCCAAACCATTCTCTCAACCTTTGTAATAACTTAAAAGTCACAATTTGCATCATTTTTTTCTAAATAAGTGTCTTGGCTACGACTTCATTTTTTTGACAGAATATTCCAATCGAAACCAAATTTTAAAAACTCTTTTAATTAGTGTGCCGTTAACACTGTGTTCTGTTTCAGGTATGTTTGTTTGAGGTCAAACCGATTACCAAACGCTACCACAGCAGTGCAATGGATCTACTAAATCCAGAGACTATATCTATCAAGACGGAACCAGGTCCCCAAGAAGAAGGCGGAGGTGAAATATCGTATACGGATATGGATTTCGACCTCCCAGATCTAAAAAAGGAATGTTCGCAATATGCGGATTGTAGTCGGTCAGCCAGTTAGTTTCATTGAATATATTGAAAATGTAGGATGTTTAATTTGGATATTCGGAAACCTAGTTCATTTTGAAATGTCGTGAGAACAGGACAGACTATGCTTGTGCACAATACCCTCTCTTGTCATACATGAGTATATTTGGTTTTTATCTTAAAATTCGTCCTTGCTGGAATTTGCCAAATTAGAGTACTCTTTTAACTTAATTATATTGCCTCAAATAAGTTGTTGACTCCTCAAGTCTTCACCTCGTTTTATTTGGGGTATGATGTAAGTTTCAAGTGTTATTTTACGTGGTGCAGTTTGGGAACTTCCTTATTTCATACGAAAATTAGTGTGAAATAAGGAAGTAGAATACTTTAAACACACGTGTGTTTGTACTTTACATTTATTGATGCTAGATTTCATCGACTTTTTAAGTCGATGAAATCTAGCATCCGTATTGAAAGCGCTCAAGAGCATCGCTTTTCTTTCTTGACACATCGTTCTCTGTGGACATCTGGAGTCATACGCCTAAAAAGGCTTTTACATAAATTGATTCAAGAAGCAATGTGCATTTGAGAATATATATATTATATTGGAAATCCTAAGAGTATATAGATGTAATCCATCATTAAGCACGTACAACGTATATTTATGAATTCACAAATATAAATTTGTGATTAAAAGAATAATAGAATATTTTGAAAAATAATCTTTAAAAAAAATAATATTTAACAATTTAAGAAAAATGTAAGAGCAAAAAAAAAATAAAATTAAAAGCACACTACATATAAGACAATACACTAAAACTACACTAACAACGCCACTCTAATTTGTAGTATTCAGTAGTCAATAAATATTTCAGTAGTACCTCCATACTTGTTGCCCAGATCATTCACCTTATTGGTCAGTGAGTGTGTTTGTGTTCTTATTTTACCGTCAATTGACCTTAAATACTTTTTTACAAAATTCCGCTTCTTCGCGTTTGATCGATGGTATCTTTAGTCGTTGTATTTAAAAATACGTTTCTCTTCGTATCAATGATCAATGTACGAATTGTAATTTTGTTTTTCTAGGTAGCTTTAATGCGGGAACTGTTCCCATCAAGCTGGAACCAGGACCCCGAGAAGAAGATGAAAGAGGTCCAAATGTGGAAATTGATATAGACCTGCCTGATATTAATGAAATGCATAGAACGGAATGCATAGAACGTTTTGAAAGAATTTCCCAGACAGCAAGTAAAACTGATTTTCATTGTATGATTTATCAATTCGTGCTATCCTATTTTATTAACGTTTTTAGGAATTTACTGTGCTTATCTACACTTTTTATAGGTAATAAAACTTATAGAGTATTTAACCTTTTTTTCTTTTTTTATTGCCAGTTTCGAAGACACATCCTGTGGAAAAACGATCATCTCGTCCTCATTGTAACTACTCCTGCTCTCATAAGTCACATTTGACAAGACACGTGCTGACCCTCAGTGGAGAAAAACCTTTTTCATGTCACTAGTGCAACTATTCATGTTCTCTTAAGGTAAATTTAAAGAGACAAATGCTGACTCACAGTGGAGAAAAACTGTTTTCATGTTCCGAGTGCATTTATTCATTTTCTCAAAGGAGTCGTTTGACGACACACATGCTGACCCACAGTGGAGAAAAACCTTTTTCATGTCATGAGTGCAACTATGCATGTTCACGAAAGGCAAATTTGACGAGCCACATGGTGACACACAGTGGCGAATAACCTTTTTCTTGTTCCGTGTGCAACTATTCATGTTCTCGAAGTAAGTATTTGACTAGACACATAGTAACTCACAGTTTAGAAAAACTTTTTTCATGACACGAGTGCAACTATTCATGTTCTCGAAAGAGTAATTTGACAAGACACATGCTGTCCCACAGTGTAGAAAAACTGTTTTCTTGTTCAGAGTGCAACTTTTCATTTTCTCAAAGGGGTCAATCGATGAGACATATGCTTACTCACAGTGGAAAAAAAATCTTTTTCATGTTCCGAGTGCAACTATTCATGTTCTCGAAAGAATCATTTGATGAGACACTTGCTGAATCACAGTTAAGAAAAACCTTCTTCATATTCCGATTGCGGTTAATCATTTTCACGAAAGTCAATTTTGACGTGCCACAGTGTAGAAAAACTTTTCTCACGTATCGAGTGTAATTATTCATGTTCTCAAAGGGGTCTTCTTGCGAGCCCCATGCTAACATACATAGAAGAAAAACCCCTTTCGTGTTCCAAGTGCAACTATTCGTGTTCTCGAAAGGAAGATTGGAAGAAACACGTGATTACTCACTGATGAGAAAAAGTGCTTCATTTTCCCAGAGCAAAATATAGTATTTAGCTAAGCAGCTATGAAATAAATTATTTTATATTTCCAGAAACTGAAATCCTTACTTCTTATTACTGTCCATCTGACAAAAAGTATTTGTTTAAATCGTAGATACGTAAAAATACGAGCGTTGAAATAAAATGTCCGTATTAAGTGAGTCCTTATTTTCTATATATTTACAAAAATCAAGTGAAGAAGTGACATTTTTCAGATCTTTGTTTTTTTTACCCACTCGAATGAATTTACTAAAATATATTCATAAACTCTGACTTATTATTATCTTTGTTATTTACACAACCTTACATTGTGGACAAACTTTCTTTCGTCATCTGCCAATCGTTTCATCCTGTTTCTAAGCGCAAATTTTACACAATATCCCTTACACGGTTTAACCCACACAGTTAAATTTATCATCCCATATGTTGCATCCAAACGCGTTTCCGAATTACAGCTTCAGGTAAACATGTATAATGAACTAAAAATGAATTGAAATGAACTGAATGATGTCTGTTTGAATTGAGTGATCATAAGTGTAAGAAGAAAACAAGGTAGGCCAATCACTGACCACGAAGAAGCACACATTATAATGTAGTTAGTTCAAGCACAACACAATCACGCGAGTTCCACCGCGACACCTCGGGGTAATAATTGTAGCCACAACACAACGAATGTATAAGCGCTTTCAATCTAGGTAAATGTTTTTGAGCATTGGTATAATCGAAAAACTACTTTATCCTTTACATATTATTACATTCAATGTAACAATTAGCTCCGTAATAACTTACGTACTTAGCTCCGAAAAAAAATTAATAAATCGTAGTCAAAAGTAAACAAACTACAGTATAAAAATGATCAAACGGTACAGACTTTAAATATCAACAACCTGCTAGATTAATAATAGCCAAATTCTGCATTACATTCCATTAAAAGTGTATATAATAAAAATAATCAGAAGCTGTGAAAGCTAACTGTGCCAAGTGCCTAAACTATATCAAAAGTTATTAGTGACTTTATGTTTAATGTAACAGATCGCCAAATTACTTAACAATCATACTCGTTATTTAATAATTATAAAAGTTAAAACAATCAGTAACTTGACAGTGAGTTAAGTGCAGTAAAAACAAAGTTATTTTCAAAATAGCCTTACCACTGTCACAAACTGAAATACATACATTATAAAGATCTAAATTGACACTATCACTGTATTTCAGTTTGTGACATTGATAAGGCTACGGCCTGGTTGAGAGATATCACTGTCACAAACTGAAATACATACATTTTAAAGATCTAAATTGACACTATCTCTCAACCAGGCCGTAGCCTTATCACTGTCACAAACTGAAATACATAGGTACATTATAAAGATCTAAATTGACACTATCTCCCAACCAGGCCGTAGCCTTATCACTGTCACAAACTGAAATACATACATTATAAAGATCTAAATTGACACTAGCTCTCAACCAGGCCGTAGCCTTATCACTGTCACAAACTGAAATACATTTTTTTTTTTTTTTAAAAGAAAGACAAACATTCCCTTTAAAAAAAAAAAAAAATATATGTACATACATTATAAAGACCTAAATTGACACTATCTCTCAACCAGGCCGTAGCTCAGTTTGTTAAGCGGTCGATTTTCTATTCAGTTCGTTATATTGACGGCGGCAGTTCGATTCTCAAACCAACCAACAGATTTTTGTTGTATTTATTCTCCCTCTGTGCATCAGTCGCGATACTGTGAGATTACAGCTACATTCAAATTCAAAATAAATATTTAAATTCCTCTAAACATGAGTCGACAGAGGAATGCACAAAAGAAATCAACGTCATCTAGTGACGCCGAGGAAAATGACAGTAAAATCATTACTTATATCGACAAAAACTTTCGAGAAATGTACGAAACAATTAATACCAAACTAAATATTCTGCCAGATATAAAAGACTCCATCGGCTTCATTTCCACCGAGTACGAAAACCTAAAAAAAATGTTATCTGATTCATTGGGCACAATAAAAAGTCTACGAGCTGAGAATGTTAAGTTGACCACAGAAGTGCGCGATCTTAACGCGCGCATGTCCCACATGGAACAGACAGCCAGGGAAACCAACGTCGAGATCCAGTGCGTACCTGAGCAGAAATCTGAGAACCTGATATCGATAGTAAAACAACTTGGAACCGTGATTTCCCGCCCCATTGATCCATCATCGAGTCTCCAAGATCAAACCAGATTCCAGAAGGCCCAAGTCAATCGTCGTGAAGCTCCCGAGCGTGAGGGCAACGGATGAAGTCCTGGCTGCAGTCGTCAGCTACAACAAGAAAAACATGTACTCCAAGCTAAACTCAACGCATCTAGGCATCGACGGCATCAAATCACCGGTATACGTCAGCGAACACCTCACACCAGCAAACAAGGTCCTGCATGCAGCCACGAGGATTAAAGCGAAAAAAGCTAATTATAAATTCGTGTGGTTCCGTAATGGTAAAATTCTTGTTCGTAAAGATGAACACTCTGCGCATGTAGTGGTGATCCGCAACCCGAACTCGTTAGCTTCGCTTGCCTGATTCCTACCGTATTGTCTAAATTTCAATTGGTATATTATCTGTGAATTATGTAGACTGAATTACTGTTATGAAATGTATATGTAAGTTTATTGTTTATTGTGGTATTTTAAGTAGGTACATAGTTATAGGTACATATAATTATAGTAACACATTTAAAATGAATCAATCACATATTTTCTTATTTTAATTTTAAATGTTTTTATGTTTTCTTCTGGTAGCTCTCCAAATATCTTCAACGCCCCAGGCATCAATAACTTTTGACTCTGTGTTTTTTTCCTGAAGGAGAGTCTCAATTCATTTCTTTTCCTCGTCTCATGTGTGTGTTTGTTCTGTAGTTTATCAATTTTTCTTAGGAATTCACTAGACGTATGGCCATTGATTATCTTGTAGATTAAAAATATGGTATCAAAGTAAATAATTTGTTTAAATGACAAGATATTTAACTCCTTCAACATGTTCTTAATTTTTGTGTATCTATTTTTCTTCAATATGGTTCTCATTGCTCTATTTTGTAGAATTGTCATTTGTTTCATTAAACCGTCGTTGGATAAGAATAGGATGTTGCTACAGTAATTTATGTGTGGTACAATAATAGCGTTGTACACATTTTTACTGGAAACTGTGTTAAGGAATCTTCTTATTCTTCCCAACAGTGAGATTTTTTTGGCGATCTTTTTAATAATTTGTTTTTTTATTTTGAGCAAAAGTTAATTTGGAGTCAATTATTACCCCCAAATATTTCATTTCAAATACTTCTTTCGATACTTAACCGTCTATCAATATGTCTTTTTTTTGCGTTACTCGTTTTCCAATGTTCATGTATTTAGTTTTGTTTTCATTCAATTTAAGTTTATTTTTCTTCAGCCATATTGATATATTATGTAGGTCTTCATTTATATGGTTCATTATGAGTTCATAATCTTCTCCTGTTATATATATCAGTGCGTCGTCTGCAAATAATCTTATTTTACAATGTTTCAATACTTTTACCATATCATTAATGTACATTATAAAAAAATAATAGGTCCGAGAACCGACCCTTGTGGTACTCCCAATGTAATCTTTACAGGTTCGGATATTGTCTCACCCACTTTTGTGGTTTGATATCTATTACTTAAATAATCCTTGAACCATTTCAATGCCTTTCCTTTTATTCCATTTTAGATAGTTTTTTAATAATTATGTCTCTATCTATCGTTTCAAAAGCTCTCTGAAAGTCCAGGAAAACCGCGATCACATATTTATTTTTATCTGAGTCTTGTTTCCAGTCCTCCAGAACTAGATTGAGAGCCATTTCACAAAATTGGTTATTTCTAAATCCACACTGTTCTTCACATAATATATTCCATTTTTCTATAAAATCAACAAGTTGTTTTTTTATTATATGTTCAAGTATTTGTTCATACTTAGGGAGCGTGTTCACTGGTCTATATTCTTCAAATTTTTTTGTATTTTTTATTTTCGTTATTGGGATGACTCTTGATATTTTCCATGATTGAGGGAACTTTCCTAAGGTGATAGATTGATTTATAAAATTAAGTAAGTAATTCTAAAAGATAGGTAATGATTGAATTATTAATTGTATTGTTATTTCATCAGGACTGGGTTTTGATTTCATTTGTTTCAGAATAACTTTTAATTCCTCCTTTGTTATTTTTTTTAAATTCCAATTCTATATATTTCTTTCTTCATTTTCATCATGAACATTATAGACAATTTTTGGAATTCTCTCGTTAATATTTTCAATATACTCTCGTTAATATTTTCAATACTTTTTATAAAATAATTGTTAAATTTATTGGCTATATTTAACCCATCTGTTCCAGGGGGGAATATTATGTCTTCATATGCAATACTGTTATTTTCATTTTTCAGTAACGATTTTATTGTTTTCCACATTTTCTTCTGATCTCCCCTTTCTTCCTCTATTTTAGTTCTGTAGTATTCATTTTTTATGCTTTTTAATTGAGTGGTATACCTGTTTCTATAGATTTTGAAGTTTTCCCAGCTGTCCCAGCTCCTCGTTATTTTTGCTATTTTATAGAATCTGTCTCTTTCCTTTTGCATGCTTCTAAGTTTATTGTTGTACCATTTATTTTTTGATTGGTTCTTAGTTTGTTTTTCTGGTACAATTTTATCAATTGAATATTTTATATTTATATGCAAATATTCCTGGGATTAGACCATTTAATTCCGAGCATTAGTTTTAACATAATAGTTAGTATAATATTACCAACGCATTATAAATAAATCATTGCAAATGGATTCTGTCACTTTTATTACAGTAAATTCAATTCACCCAGTGGAAAATGGGCTTCCATCTAGGTCACCATTACCCCCACGATGAGCTTACCTTGTTAATTACATTTTCTACGAACCTTGGATTTTAGCCAAAAAAATATACCTGAAACAGAACGTAGTTGTAACAGAACTCTAATTTGAACGGGATGTATTTGATTTCGCTTCGAAAATCAAGCAAAAGTAACGTAGCCAAAACACATATTTTATTTTTATTTTTATTTTATTTTATTTTTATTTTAAATACATAAACGGCTATACTGCCTTTTATAAGTAAACATATAATAGAGTACAAAGTAAGAAAAATAATATTATTACATTATGGTAGTTTTAAACTTAAAAATAACATACAATTATTTTGTGTATCACAACAAAAATAACAAAAAAAGAACAATGAGAAATATCATCATTTCATTTCAACATGTCCATATTGCGTATATAAAATTACATTTTGGAAAAATAATTTTTGAGTGCATGTTTATATTGCGCTAATTTTAAAAAATAAATGTCGCCGATGTTGGCATGTGCATTTCCCAAAATGTGTAATCGACTGATTGGTGAGTAATAATGTGATAATGTGTGTGTGTTATTATAGTAGAACGGTAGAGTCAGTCTATTGTTAGCGCAACCAGGGCAATGAAATCGTATTAGTTCTATTAAATCAGGGGTATCCAGGACCGAGTGAATTATTTTATATAATATTAATAGATCACAGATTTTTCTGCGATCTGATAAATTTACGAGATTAGTCCAGTTTAATAACAAATTATAGTCCACGGATTCTCTTGGAATACCTAATTTAAAATTAATATACCTAAGGAATCTATGCTGGACCTTTTCAATCGCTTGAATATGGATATTGTAATGTGGAGCCCAAATCGTAGAGTTATATTCCAAAATGCTTCTCACTAACGTTATGTATAAAATGCGAATAGTATCAATGTTACAAAATTGTTTGGTTATTCTAATAATAAATCCTAAAAACTTCATTGATCTATTAATAATATTAGTTATATGGCTAATAAATGTAAGTTTTGAGTTAAAAATAATACCTAGATCATTTATTGTTTCTACTGAGTTTAATATATTATTTTGTCAAGATTGTATTCATAAATTGTCGGTTTCTTTATTTTATAAAATCTTATTATTTGACAATTACTAATGTTAAGTGCCAGTTTATTGCATATACACCAATTAAACAAGTTGTTTAAATTTTTTTTGTAAAATTATGTCATCAGAAATATTTTTAATTTTTTTATATAATTTTAAATCATCAGCAAATAACAGGATATCAACATCAGAAAAAACGTCTACTATGTCATTAATAAATAAAATAAACAGTATTGGTCCTAAATGGGAGCCCTAGTGGCAGAAAAGGCATCCGATATTACGTCATTTAACTTTACAAACAGTTAAACTAACTATTTGTTAAATAACTCTCTACCCATTTAAGAAAGTTCCCGGTTATACCCATACTCCTTAATTTATTTATTAATATTTTATGACAAACTTTATCGAACGCCTTGCTGAAGTCAGTATATATCGAATCTACTTGACATTTATCTGCAAAGGCGTTCGCTATAAAGTTTTCATATATTAGTAGATTTGTCAGAGTTGATCTATTCTTAATTTTATGGAATAATGTGATTAACTTTATGTATTTGTATGAGGGTTATTATATTTTTGATTGTTTTATAGGTTATATTCGCGATCCCTTAAGGTTTAGGTAGTTTAGTTATTATGAGCTAATTTAATATTTGTTGAAAGTTTTTTGTACTGATATCAAAAAAACCACTAGTTTTTTTCTCATCTCGGCGGTGGCAATATGTTAAAAATGTACGAGCTATTAGCTAAGTTCACCACCAGTTATTTTACAGGGTCCTGCCCAGCACCTAGCGGTCATGAGTAAAACTAGGGCCTATAGATAAAAAAGATGTTTTGATTACCAATTGGCTTCTTTGACAGTATTTGTTTTGATAATTAGCTTGTCAGTGTGTGTTATTTGATTAGGTTATAAAAAGCCTCGCCGAGTGGATTTTTGACTTCTTCTCTCTTAAAAGTAGTAACAAACAGTCATTATGGTCAACTGACCGTTATTAAAAGTGTTTTGCCCGGGTCGGGAATATTTTTAAACTCGTAACATTAAATAAAGTACAAATGCAGTTTTGTGCAACAAAAACGAAAACTATGCGTCTGTTATTTTGAAGACTTCATCAAGCCCCAAACAATTCTCATCACAGATACTAACGACATATTGTTAATGGAATAATGAAAAAATATTGGATTAAAACATCATAATATGACATTTGCTTATGTTAAGTTGCAAGCGGTTATCACGACACCATATAATTAATCTCGACAAGTTATTTGACAATATATGGCAATCGTTAATGTTTCTTTAATATCAGGTCGTCTGCAAACATTAATAATTGAACATCATTGAAAATATATAACACATCATTAACAAATAATAAAAACAGGATTGGACATAAGAGTGACACCTGGGGAATACCACTCGTAGCAGTGAATTTGTATGAAAATGTACCATCGATTTTAACATCCAGTAACCTGTTGATCAAGTAACTATTAAACCACTTATATAGTGAACTACCTAATACACTGGGAACATAAAAACTTTTTTCTCAGCTGTGAGTAATCATGTGTTTCTTCCAATCTTCATTTCAAGAACAAGGATAGGTGCACTTTATAGGAGCATAAGAGCATTAAAAAGGTTTTCTCCACTGTGGGTCAGCATGGGGCTCGACAGAAGACGCAACAAAAGAACAAGAACAAAAAAAGTTTTACACAGAACACGAAAAAAGGTTTTTACACTGTAAGACACCGTGTGGCTCATGAAATTTAACTTTCGTGTACATGAATAGTTGCAGTCGGAAAATATTTTTTTCTAATGTGAGTCAGGATGTGTCTTCTCAAAAATCCACTTTGAGAACATGAACAACGGAAATCAAAAAATGAAAAAGGCTTTTTTCAACTGTGAGTCAGGGTGTGTCTTGTGAAAGATCCCTTTTGAGAACATGAATAACCGCAATCGGAACATGAAAAAAGCTTTTCTCTACTGTGAGTCAGCATGTGTCTCGTCAAATGTACCCTTTGAGAAAATGAATAGTTGGACTCGGAACATGAAAAAGATTTTTCTCCAGCGTGAGTCAGCATGTGACTTGTCAATGCTCCCCTTCGTGAACATGAATAATTGCAGTCGGTACATACAAAAGGTTTTTCTCCACTGTGGGTAAGCATGTGTCTTGTCAAATTACTCTTTTGAGAACAGGAAAAGTTGCACTGGGTACATGAAAAAGGTTTTTCTCCACTGTGGGTCAGTATGTGGCTCGAAAGACTAGCCTTATGAGAACATGAATAGTTGCACTCGGAACAGGAAAAAGGTTTTTCTCCACTGTGGGTCAGCATGTGACTTTTCAAAGCTGCCTTCTGAGAAGATGAATAGTTGCACTCGAAACAGGAAAGTGGTTTTTCTCCACTGTGGGTCAGCATGTGTCTCGTCAAAGATCCCTTTCGAGAACATGAATAATTGCAGTCAGAACATATTAAAGGTTTTTCTCCACTGTGGGTCAGTATGTGGCTCGACAGACTACCCTTTTGTCTGCATGAATAGTTGCACTCGGAACATGAAAAAGGTTTTTCTCCACTGTGGGTCAGCATGTGACTTGTCAAAGTTCCCTTTCGAGAACATGAATAATTGCAGTCGGTACATACAAAAGGTTTTTCTCCACTGTGGGTAAGCATGTGTCTTGTCAAATTACTCTTTTGAGAACAGGAAAAGTTGCACTGGGAACATGAAAAAGGTTTTTCTCCACTGTGGGTAAGCACGTGACTTGTCAAAGTTCCCTTTCGAGAACATGAATAATTGCAGTCGGAACATTTAAAAGGTTTTTTTCCACTGTGGATAAGCATGTGTCTTGTCAAACTACTTTTTCGAGAACATGAATAGTTGCACTGGGTACATAAAAAAGGTTTTTCTCCACTGTGGGTCAGTATGTGGCTCGCCAGACTACCCTTTTGAGTACATGAATAGTTGCATTCGGAACATGTAAAAGGTTTTTCTCCACTGTGGGTAAGCATGTGAATTATCAAAGCTCCCTTTAGAGAACATGAATAATTGCAGTCGGTACATACAAAAGGTTTTTCTCCACTGTGGGTAAGCATGTGTCTTGTCAAATTACTCTTTTGAGAACAGGAAAAGTTGCACTGGGAACATGAAAAAGGTTTTTCTCCACTGTGGGTAAGCACGTGACTTGTCAAAGTTCCCTTTCGAGAACATGAATAATTGCAGTCGGAACATTTAAAAGGTTTTTTTCCACTGTGGATAAGCATGTGTCTTGTCAAACTACTTTTTCGAGAACATGAATAGTTGCACTGGGTACATAAAAAAGGTTTTTCTCCACTGTGGGTCAGTATGTGGCTCGCCAGACTACCCTTTTGAGTACATGAATAGTTGCATTCGGAACATGTAAAAGGTTTTTCTCCACTGTGGGTAAGCATGTGAATTATCAAAGCTCCCTTTAGAGAACATGAATAATTGCAGTCGGAACATATAAAAGGTTTTTCTCCAATGTGGGTAAGCATGTGTCTTGTCAAATTACTCTTAAAAGAACATGAATAGTTGCACTGGTAACATGAAAAAGGTTTTTCTCCACTGTGGGTCAGTTTGTGTTTTGTCAAAGCTCCCTTTAGAGAACATGAATAGTTGCACTCAGAACATGAAAAAGGTTTTTCTCCACTGTGGGTCAGCATGTGACTTGTCAAAGCTCCCTTTTGAGAACATGAATGATTGCAGTAGGAACATATAAAAGGTTTTTCTCCACTGTGCGTAAGCATGTGTCTTGTCAAATTACTCTTTTGAGAACATGAATGGTTGCACAGGGAACATGAAAAAGGTTTTTCTCCATTGTGGGTCAGCATGTGTTTTGTCAAAGTTTCCTTTTGAGAACATGAATAGTTGCAGTCGGAACATAAAAATCGTTTTTCTACGCTGTGAGTAAGCATGTGTCTTGTCAAAGCTCCCTTTTGTGAATATGGATAACTGCACTCAGAACACGAAAAAGGTTTATTTCTACTGTGAGTCAGCATGTGTCTTGTGAAATTTGACTTATGAGAGCAGGAGTAGTAACACCGAGGACAAGATAATCGTTTTTCCACAGTATTTGTCTTCAGATCTGTCAAGAATTTGAAAAAAAAACGGATAAAGGCTCAACAAGTCTTATATTATTTGCTATTACGAAGAAAATTCGTAAAAACGTTATTAAAATGGGATAAGCACGAATTGATAAATCTTACAATGAAAATCGGTATTACCTTCTGTCTGGGCAATTCTTTCAAAACGTTCTAAGCATTCCTTTTTAACATTAGGCAGGTCTATGTCAATTTCCATATTTGGACATCCCCTTTCATCTTCTTCTCGGAGTCCAGGTTCCGCCTTGATGGTAACAGGCTCCAAATTAAATCTACCTGTAAAAAATACAACAATTCGTGAAATGATCATTGATACAAAACAAAATACATATTCTTAAAATAATAAAAAGTAACGAATAAAGATACCATTAGAAGCAGGATTTCGTTTAAAGTGTTTAAGGTCAATGAAGATAATATAAGAATGACCCCCGATGTCTCTTAGGGACCGATGCTTTAGGAATAAAAAGCGCTGCTCTTGAGCTCTTTCAATACGGTTGTTTTAAGTTGATGGAATCTAGCATCAATTATTGTAAATCAAAGTACAAATACACGTGTTTAAGGGTGCAAGTTGCGGAGCGGGAACTTCCTTATTCCGCACTACACCCTGTAAAATATCACTTGATACTTACATCATGTCCCAAATAAAACGGGGTGAAAACTTGAGGAATCGACAGCTTATTTGGAGAAATATAATTAAGTTAAAAGAGTACCGTAATTTGGTAGTTTCCGGTAAGGACTAATTTTAAGGTAAATGAGTTTCGCCAAGAGAGGGTGTTGTGAATAAGCATAATCTGTTCTGTTCGCACGACATTTCAAAACGGACATGGATTCCGAGCATCCAAATTAAACATCCTACAATTTTAATAAATTCAATGGAACTAACTGGCTGTCAGAGTACTCTTTGCATATTGTAAACATTCCATCTTTACATCTGGGTGGTCGAAATCTATATCCGCATACGACAATTCACCTTCGCCTTCTTCTTGGAGCCCTGGTTCCGTCTTGGTAGATATAGTATCTGGATTTGGTAGATCCATGGCACTGCTGTGGTAGTTAGGCAATTGGTTTAACTTCGAACAAACATACCTGAAACAGAACATAGTTGTAACGGAACTCTAATTTGAATAAGTTTTTAATATTTGGTTACGGTTGGAATATTCTTTCAAAACAATAAAGTCATAGCCAAAACACAAATTTGGAAAAAATGATACAAATTGTGACCTTGAAATTAGGACAACGGTTGAGATAATCGTTCTCAATCATCGGATAACTCTGCATTTGGTATTTATATAATAAATCTTCTCGTATATCTAAAAAATAAATCGCTATTCTGCTTTTCACAAAATACCGGTAATCCATATATTTGAGATTATTTTAATAAATGCCTTCAAAATACTAATCTAAACATAGGTAGACGTAATATCAACAGTTTAAACGTTCGACTATTTACCAACAAAACGCCAAATGATTCCGTAACTGAACTGGAATAACGGCCGCTACAGAAATGAATAGCGATGAATATAAGCAATCTTACTTGCAAATACCTGCCTCAGGTTCGATGAAAAAATGACGTTAATTTCGCGAAATTATCCATAGATAAAAACCACTCACTAGACACAAGACCAGTGTTTCCTACTCCCGCGAATCTAACCATCCCCATGTCCCACCTCAAATGCGTCACAATATTTTCGTATGCGGCAGGAGGGTGTGTCGCTATCGAATTTCAGAGAAAAAAATGTTAAGCGTCATCTGCGTCATACGACTGCACGCATAAATAAACCACTCTCTAGATCGATATCTTCGGGCTTTTTGTATGGCGCCATTTTGTCACCCCCTTAACCACAGACGACCACAGATAAAACGGTCGTATGGTCCAGACAGGTAAATATATTGTGGACCATAAATAAATCTCAAGGCCATTTAAAAAAGTGCAAACATAGATAATATGACTGCACCCAGCTCACATCGTTCATTCACTAGCCCAAAAAATTATATTTTAAAAATAAAAATGTTGGAATGCAGTTAAAGGAAAATAAAAAAACCCACAGCTATGCACACATAAAAATACTTTTTATTTTCAAAAAGACAATGGACAGTAATACAAAACAGGGTCAGTACAACCGATGTATTGAGCATTGATTTATCATTGAATTAGAAGATAATACTAATATATCTAAACAAAACATGAAACAGAAAAAAAAAGACACAGAAAAATAAAAAGTAACGGTCTCAACTAGGAATCGAACCCAGTCTTACTGCAACAACTTAATAGGATTTAATTTGACCTTGCACAAAAATACAAGAATATATACACAAAATACATATTCAACAAATTTAAGTGTTCATTATTATTGCCACAGCACTAGAAGTTATTCAAATTCTCCTGCAAGGGTTTCATATAATTTCCACAGCTTTGTCGTCAGCAAACATCATGGAAAATGCTGGTTAAATCTGAATACTTACATGATGCAATTCTGGAGAGGTTTAAATGACCTTGTTTGATGTAATCGTGGCTTTTTTTAGCAGTTTTAGCATCCTAATACGTGGTATAGTATCGCGTCGGAATACGGATAGGTCTGAAAAGAAAAATTAATTAAATTATTAGCCAATGAAGTACATTCAGGAATTAGGAACATTGTATCAAAGAACGAGAGGTTAGTACCTGTATTTGACAACGGGTTCGGGTCCTTCTTTCAGTTAGTGGAGATAGACAGGATATTATATGATGACTGGAAGATTAAGCGTTGCCAAGCATTCTTTTTTAATCCCAAAAGTACCGTATTTTTGCTTTCAATTGTGAAATGACACACACAAACAAACGTATTTCTTGTTGCTTCTTGCTAGCACCGGATTATCGAATCCGTCTGAGCAACCTTTAACACAACACGGCATTAATTAATCACCTTGAAGAATTCTAGCAGACAACATTATTTTTAGATGGGTTAGACGATTTTCAAAATTCAAAATATTTACGCTAAACACTTCAACTGACTTCAACTTCCAAAATGGCATCTAAGAAATTACCGTTGATTTTTATCGCAGCATAACACATACTTAGCTTCTCTTTCTGTTACACAAGTCGCTATGGTAGAGAGCGAGAGATCAAACTACAATTTTTGCTCTGAGCCAATGAGATCTGAGCTTTCAGCCACAACAGCGTTGTCTATAAGAATTTGGGTATTGAATAACTCCTCCCATCAGGGTTACAAGGTCATGCGAGAGTTATACGCCCCTGACTGCACGTATTACTGTAGTATTTTAAAAAACATGCAAACCTACCGCCCCCTCCCGATTTTACCTCCCGTCCCCCCCTCCCATACTCACAATCCCTCAACCCCCCGGGGAGAGTACCCCCCACCAACTTGAATGAGAGGTCGCGAATCGTCACACTGAAAATCCCGATGAATTCATTCTCATTATTTTCTTCTTGCATGATAATTTTTTCGGTTCATAGAGGATTTCTAAGGAACAGATTTTCAAAAATTTTCATCACAAAAAGAACCTTTTTAAATTGAGCTTATAGTCAGTAAAATGTAAAACTATTAAAATAAAAACGAGATTTATTACAAATTACTATGCGAATTGGTTAAAAAATGCGCCAATCAAAAATATTCGCAAAAAAAATTAATTTACAATAGTAGAATATGAATCTAAAAAAATGTCAATTTGTCCTGCGAAGCTGTAAGTCTTATGCGCGCTCTACACTCGCGGCGCGAACGGCCGCGAAGGCCGCGAAACGCGAGTGTGGATCTTGTTCACGCCTTCGCAATCTTCGCATTCGCGCTTCGCGCCATTCCCCGATTTTTGTCGGTTTTTTGGCCCGCGACAAAGGGTTTGCGGCGAACAAGACTGAAACTTTGCGAGTGTGGATGGACACAGTTCACGCGCGGATCGCGGCGTATATTCACGGCGTGAATTCACGGCGCGACTTCGCGCGCGAGTGTAGAGCCAGCTTTAAGCGCCCAAGTTACCGATCGCATAAAAACGCTACCACAATATAATTGATTTCAGCAGTCTTTGGTAAAAAGTAGCTTTAAACCTCATAAAGGTTGAGAACCCTTAACTTTGATTTTCGATTGAATACAAGATTGCGCAGTACATTCTGTCACATTTTGACTGGAAATTTCTTAAAAGTTGATTTTGCGGTAGAGTATTTTTATGATGTTTTAACAAGTGTTTTTGATTTATGTGTACCAATTAAGAAGTCAATAAATGTAAGTGCAACCAACCCGGTATGGTTCACAAAATCAATAATTGACAGAATAAAAATCAAGGAAGTCATCGCAGAAAGTATAGAATGCACAAAAAGCAATCAGACTACCTACCTATTGTTTTTTGCGATGCGATCCGAGCTCAAATGCTTCTTGGATTTTATAAAATCACAGAAAGCTAACTCCAGGTTATACAACGGCCTGAGATGAACGAGCAGTTCCTTATAAAATTGAAATTGACGTAGACCTGCCGGGTGTGAATAATGAATGCTTAAAACGCTCTGAAAGAATTACACAGTCAGCAGGTAAAAGTGACTTACTTTGTTTCATTTCATTCATGCCATTTTTTCCTTTTTTTAACTAATTCTTCTTACACTTGTTAAGCTTTATTTGTAATAATTTTCTGACTAATTGAAAGTTCTGAAGAAGCATTCTGCTGGAAAACGATTATCTTATCCCCATCGTAACCACTCGTGCAAAAGTCAGATTTAGAACGTCGCACCCATACTGGAGAAAAACATTTTTCGTTTTCTTACTGCAATTATTGATGTTCCGATTGCAAATATTCATGTTTTTAAATGAGACATTTGACGATACACATGCTGACTCAAAGTGGAGAAAAACCTTTTCCATGTTGCGATTGTAATTAGTCATGTTCTCGAAAGGGAGATTTGATGAAACACATGCTGACTCACAGTGGAGAAAAACCTTTTTCATGTTCCGATTACTAACTATTCAACTCTCAAAAGGGACATAGGTATGTCAAGACAGTCATAGAACAGACATGTACACAGTTACATCAGAGAGTGTCCAGTATACAATATCAATGTCAATAATAAGTGGTAGAAATAGCGAAATCCAAATTCTCTAAAAATTATGTTGAATCGCGTTGTATATTAATTTGTTTTATCTTTAAACTATGTGTAACTTTATTTGTTAATCTTAAGTTATCATTACAATTATCATAGTAAAATCGTTATACATATTCATGATGCGGATTTGAATGGTAGAAAAAGTTGATGACTCCCAAGGAAGACATACCAAAATCAAGTAAACCAAATACTTAAATCGGGTCATGTCATATCAAAAGTCACAATAATAGAAGATTATGTATGAGGTGATATTTGAATGTGACAAGACATAGTGTGTTCTGTTGAGGTCCATTTTCACTGCCTATCTCTGTGGAAATACGGTGTCATGGTTAATTAGTTAAACTCTGTGGTCAACTTTTAGGATCGCTGGCCATGCTTAACCTTTAACTATGGACGTCGGGTCTCAGAGGCCCAACCCCTTCTTCAATTTCTCGGAATAAACACCTTCCCCGCGCGTGCCATCCCCGCGCGTCTCAGTAGCTTCAGTTTTAGTTGTGTTATGACCAAGGAGGCAGAAGGTCGCGTCATCCGGCACTTATTACGTGAGTAATAATCATTTAAAATTTGATCAGGGCCTGGGAGACCCGTTGACTATAATTTCCATACAAATATACTCGGGCCTATGTGACCCGTCTACTATAATTTTCTTACATTTTAGTATTATAATCTTTTTTAATTTGTTCTAGATTTAAAAACAAAATGGCGGACAGTAGTGAGCCAACTACATCAGCTGTGAAACGTGGTGCCCACCCAACAAATGAACATTGCAGGCATAAAGTAATGTTTGTAAATGATCCTTTTGTTTGCCAGTTTGTCTTCAGTGTTCCAAGCCTCTATGTTCTGAGTGCCAGTAATTTTACATAAGTTTGATCCTTGTGAGAATTTTTATTTTATTTCTTTCAGAAGTTTTTTTTATGACTTTTTGTTACTGTTTCTTTTATTAGCTAGGAAAAATTATTGGTTTTGATTTTTGTAATACCTACTGTAATTAAGGAGCCTTAATATGATCTCAAGTCAATTAAGACTGAAAACTGACTAGGTTTGTTAAATTTGGAGATAATTATTAAAATATGAATAAAAATTGATTATTTTTATTACTCGATCTTTTATTTATAAATACTTTATACATATAAACTCCTTCCTAAAGTCAGATTGGTCCAGGTTTGAAAATTAGAAGAATTTTATGAAGGGGTCTGTGTGACCCGACGTCCATGGGAGTGTGATTTTTTTTTCAAATAGTTACATTTCACGTCCATAGTTAAGGGTTAATGCAAATATTTTCTTTGGTAAAAAACCCTTTGACTCAACTTAATAACTATAAAAAACAACTATTTGCACAATCTTCTTGAAAAATTGGTCCCTGAAGCGGAAATCTGGGCCCATTTTATTTATTTTAGTCTCTTATCCAATTTTACTCGTCTACGTAGTTATTCAGTTGTATCTTTAGGCGTAATTATTATAACAAAAAATATGTATAGGTATTTCAGATCTCTCGGAGAGGGGCGATCGTATTCTTAAATGCATTATGTGTAGTTATTGATGTTCGTCTTGGCATGATTAATATGATCATTTGATCAATGTAGGTATTGTTGTTTTGTTTTTCCAGGTAGCTTTAATATGGAGTCTGTAACCATCAAGCCGGAACCAGAAGCCCGAGAAGAAGATGAAGCGAGAGTTCCTTATAAAGTTGAAATTGACATAGACCTGCCGCGTTTCAATTATAAATGCTTAAAACGCTATAAAAAAATTACACAGTCAGCAGGTAAAACCAACTAGCTTTGTTTTATTCAACAATTCTTGGTATTTGTTTGTTTTTTTTACACTTGTTATATTTTATCCGTAATCATTTTTTGACTTTTTGACAGATCTGAAGAAGCATACTGCAGGAAAACGACTATCGTGTCCCCATTGTAACTACTCGTGCACTTATAAGTCAGAGTTATTATTTTTTTATTTTTTTTATGTGACACCTCACAAGAGTGTCCCTGCCTGTGCAGTGCACAGACAGGGGAACTATGTCACCACCCGGTTGGGCGGCATTGTGAGGCGGAGTAAGGTAGGGGCTGTAGGAAGGGATTTGTTAATGCGGGCCTTGAAGAGGCTCGGATTATAGGACGGAGGAAAAACAGATGCCGGTAGCTCGTTCCACATACGAGCCGACTTACACAAAAACGAGTCGTAAAAACGGCCCGTTCTCATGAAGCCAACGTCAACCGTGAACGGGTGTTCAGTTCGGGTCCGTCGAGTTTCGCGCACGTGCACCGGTGCATCAGGAATCAATGCTGCTAGCTCCTTGGAGCAGGCTCCATTGAAATACCTGTAGAACAGACACAGCATGCCTACATTGCGTCTATGCATCAGAGAAGGCAATCGGTCTGTTAACAACGGATTGTCAATCAGACGGATCGCTCTCCTTTGCACAGTCTCAAGCAGGTTTATCAAGTATTTTGGGGCACCAGCCCAAAGGTGGCTCCCAAATTCAATAGTTGGGCGGACTTGAGACTTGTACAGGGTCAGCAGCTGGTCACTGTTGAAGAATCTCCTAGCCCTGTACAAGACGCCCAACTTTTTGGAGGCCTGATTTACTCGGGCTTCTATGGATCCCCGATACTTGAGCTGGTCTGATATAGTAACTCCAAGCATTTCAATGGAGTTTTTATTGGGGAGAGTGCTCCCATCAAATTGCACCAGACAGTCATTGATCTCCTTCTTTGCCGAAATCAGACACGCTTGGGTTTTTGAGACGTTGAAACTGACCAAGTTGGCCTTACCCCAGGCACGAACCATCTCTAGGTGGTGGTCAATTTTTCGCTTCAAAACTTCCCGAGCTGTTCGGACATCATAGGTGGAAGGGGGCCTGTCAAAAAGATAACCCTCGTGAACGGTGCTGTCATCAGCGTAGCAGTGAATTGGTGCACATTCAACGAGATCGTTGATGTGCAATAAAAACAGCGTCGGAGACAGCACAGATCCTTGTGGCACCCCCGCATTGATTTGGTGCGGTGAGGGAGAAGAGCCGTCAACCACGGTTTGAATTGTTCTTCCCCTCAGAAAGTCCGCAATCCAACTATGCAGGGTTGGGTGGATCCCATACGATGGTAATTTCCCGATAAGCGCCCGGTGCCAGACTCTGTCAAAGGCTTTGGAGATATCCAACCCAACGGTTTGGGTTTCACCAAAACGTTCCATGTACCGCCCCCAAATATGCGTTACATATCCGAGTAGATCGCCACACGATCGGTTTCGACGAAATCCATATTGCCGATCGCTTAGGATATTGTTATTCTCGAGATATGTGAGCAATTTGTTGTTAACCACCCTTTCTAATACCTTCGAGAGTATGGAAGTGATGGCTATGGGGCGGTAGTTAGAAGGGTCGGAACGGTCCCCCTTTTTTGGGATTGGGTGAACGATTGCCTTTTTCCAAAGATCTGGCACCTTTCCACCTTTGAGAGAGAGCCTAAATAATTTCGCGAGCACTGGAGTCATTTCTGCAGAACACCTCTTGAGGACCAAGGCAGGTATTCCGTCCGGCCCACTGGCTTTGTCGACTTTCAGCTCGTTCAAGACTCGGAGAACCTCTCTGTTCTGGATCTTCGGTTCCTCCATTTGAAAACCGCAGTGCGGAATGGAAGGGGGAGTCTCTCCGTTATCTTGAAGAGTTGAGTTTTCCGCGAAAATTTTGCCTAATAATTCAGCTTTCTCGCGGGCCGAGTTAGCCAGCCGACCATCAGGCTTGGTCAGAGGTGGGAAAGTGGTTCTGCAGAAATTTCTTCCGATCGAGCTAGCGAGTGACCAGAAAGCACGGCTACCAGTGGGGCAGTCAGCCAGCTTTTTCGCAATTCTCTGGTCGTGATCGCTCTTAGCTCTATTTAGAACTCTCTTACAATCCCTTGCCCGTTTTCGGTATTCCGAAAGGTTATTCATGGAGCTAATCTTCCGGAGTTACAAACTCGGATTACAAACTCGGCCGATGGGTAACGGGGCAAGAGAATATCTACAGTGTCACTCAAGTATTTAAACAACTCAACAGTGTCTGATTCGGCAAGGTTTGGTGAGCGATATAGGCACGCATAAATTCTCATTATACCGGTGAGATCCACACGTACCCATAACACTTCGTGTTTTGCGCTCTCGATATTTGCGAGACGAGCGCAGCTGATGTCAGCACGGCTGTAAAGGCAGACACCTCCTTTGGGCCTGAAAAGGCTTTCCAGATGATATCCTGGGCAGTTCAGATAGGAGGTATCTGGGGGCTCGGCAATCTGTGTTTCCGTAAGGAAGAGGAGATGGGGATTTTGTGAGAGAAGGTGGTGGTGGATGGGAGTTAGGTTGGTGTGCAGACCGCGAATGTTAGCGAAATTCACCTTCATCCTCGGTCCACACTGAGGACTCCTACTGTTCGCTGTCGCTGAGTTTATATTAATTTGTTGTGAGTTCATAGGTTTTAAGTTTGTTTTATTTGTTTGTGGGATTTAGGATGGGTTGGGAAGGATTAGGTTAAAAAGGTTGGGTGGGGAGTTGGAGAGTGGAGCAACTGGATACACCAAATGTAAGGTATGTTCTTCTGACTGCGGTTCTAGGCAATGGGCAGGAGAGTCCGGCTGTGGAGGTCGCCCAGTGCGCCCCAAACGCTAGATGCTGGGTCCTCACCGGTCACGAACCGGCACAACATCAGCGGCAGGGTTTTTTCGCTGGCTGATGGAGCAGCCCACCCTTGGTCGTGAGCCCAAGGGTCGGGCCCCTGTACTATCCAGCGGCCCGGACAGCGATAACCGGTTTACTGGATCTCCCTCAACCGGCCTCTCCCAGCCCGGCCCGCCCCGCAGTGAGTAGGCCGACCCATTCATCAGTGTGATCCAGAACGCACAACCCTCCATGAGCCCGGGCACCCCTGCTAAGTCACCAAACGTAGCGAACCACTTCAGGTGACCTGTGGCAGAGGTGTTGGTAACCCAGAGTATGGTTCCCGGGGCGGCGGTACCCATTGACCACCTCCCAAATTAAAAGCAGAGAACAGAAGAACAGCACTTGCGCACACATACTGGAGAAAAACCTTTTTCGTGTTCTAATTGCAACTATTCATGTTCTCGAAAAGTTTATTTGTCCACACACATGCTGACTCACAGTAGAGATAAACCTTTTCGTGTTCCGATTGTAACTATTCATGTTCTCGAAAGGGACAATTGAAGACACATATGAAAACTCACAGTAGAGGAAAAGCTTTTCTATGTTCCGATTGTAACTTTACATGTTCACGAAAGGGTGATTTGTCGAAACACATCCTGGAGCACAATGGAGAAAAGCCATTTTCATGTGGTGAATGTAACCATTCTTGTTCTCAAAAGGGAGATTTGAAGAGACACATGGTAACTCTCAGGGGAGAAAAACCTTTTTCGTGTTCCGGTTGTAACTACACATGTTCTCGAAAGGAACAATTGACGAGACACATGCTGACTCACAGTGGAGAAAAACCATTTTCATGTTCCGATTGTAAATATTTATGTTCTCGAAAGGGAGATTTGAAGAGACACATGCTGACTCACAGTCAAGAAAAGCCCTTTTCGTGTTCAGATTGTAACTATTCATGTTCTCAATTGGGACAATTGACGAGACACATGCTGACCCACGGTGGAGAAAAACCTTTTCCATGTTGCAATTGTAACTATTCATGTTCTCGAAGGGCAGATTTAAAGAGACACATGCTGACTCACAGTCGAAACAAGCCTTCGTAATGTTCCGATTGTAACTATTCATGTTCTCAAAGGGGACAATTGATATAACACCTGCTGACTCAGAGCCGAGAAAAACCTTTTTTGTATTCCAACTGCAGTTATCCATGTTATTTAATGGGCAAATTGACGAAACACACGATGATTCACGGTGGAGAAAAACCTTTTACTTCTTCCAACTGTAACTATTAATAATATTGGAAGAGAGATTTGACAAGACGTATTCTGACACAGCGATACAACCCTTTTCATGATTCGAATGTATCTATGTATGATCTCAAAAGGGACAATTGACGAGACACATTCTGAAATATGTGGAATACTGACATACAAATATGTCAATATGGCCGTTGTCCCTTACAAAAGAAAATTTTCGTAGGCAAAATGTCGTCAAAATACTGGCGACTATTTTTTATTTTACATCAATAATTTATATAATACTCATTATAAATACATACATATATATTTGTAGTTACCCTACAAACATATTTTATATTTGTTTTAAAGAGAGACAAACATTACTGTGTTACGAATAACTTGACAATATTTAAAAATCTCTTACTGCCTTCACCTTGAGCGGAAAATATTGTCTACAAAGCCTGGGTGGGACCCAAACATGATGCCAACTCAGCCGCTGACCGGGTATATGTGTGTATGTATGTATGTATGTATATATGTGTCTTCTATTTTCAGCTATCTATTACAAGCAATAAAATATATAAATTTGTTTTAGACCACTTTAATTTTAACTGTACTCTACCGGTTTCGGAAGCACTCTTCCTTCGTCAGGAGAATATTAAATAGAATATTAAATAGAATTAGAATATTATTGTAAATTATGACGAGCCACAAAGTAAATGCTTATTACAAATATATATTACAAGTTTAACAATTCTCAGCAACATGTTTATGCAAACATATTTAATTCACATTTTTTACACTGGACTTCATACTAGTTGTAGTGTGGTGATTTAATAATTTAGTGAAACAGAAATCAAAAGTAAAATGATATAAAAGGAGTGCAGAAGAGATGTATTATGCTAACCTTAATTTTTATTATTACCGAGGTGTGTTATTATTTCTTTGTGTATATTTTAATATTCATAAATGTTTTATTTTCATTTATATCAGTCTATTTATTATTCTCATATGTCTAAATGCTATTTATGTTATCCCTATTTTTCCTTTCCTTTGTATAGTTTATCTATTATGTTCTTTTCATCTTTAAATTACATCTATCTTTAAACTGAGTTGTTATTTAATTGTTTTCGCTCACGTGTGAAATATCCGAATAAACCCAGTACGCTGCCTTAGTGCTTGTATGTTCAATAGACCATTTAGCAACTTTTACAGGATACTTTTTTTTGTTTTTACAGGCAAATTCTGAAATATTCTCGATTTTGGTAATTTCGTTTTATGCATATGAGTAGCAGGAAATGTTTAAAGATCATTTTTCGAAGATTGAAGCTATAATATGGCCATATTATGACTTTAAAGGTGGACGTTGAACATGGCTTGAAAATTATGAATGATTATTTTGGATATTGAACACATCGTCTGGAGATTGAACAATTCGGCTCCCATAAGTTTTAGGTATTTTTTTGTTAAATTAGCCAATTAGTGATAAATTGTATATGGGTACAGGGTGATTTTCAGATTTCAACACTTTACTTTTATCTTGGGTAGTAGTTGACTTAAAGTATTACTTTAAAATATACAATCAGCGTCCTTGAATCATCCAAATATTATGTAAGTTTGAAAACAACGTACAAGTACAAAAGTACCTACCGCTAATATACTACTATCGGTTGTCGGTGCATGCGTGATGTGAAATATTCTAACATAGTACGTATTACGGCCTCCGTGTCCATGGGGTAAAGCTTTTGACTAGAGATCCGGTAAATAAATGTTGGTTATAAATGACATAATTTTAAGACTTACCTTTCTATTTGAGCTACTGGTCTAAGGTTTATTGATTCTTGAGTAGTGAAATTGAAGTTTCAGTTCAATAACAGTATATATTCGCAATTAAATGTATTTTTAGTGAAACAATTTAGTTGTTAGAAAACAGCTAAAAATCAACATGGCCGCTCATTTGAACTAACCGACTCCTGATTGGTTGAAAGTGGAGATTGAACATTCAAGCCCTCAACGTTTGGCGGGATGTTGAACAAATAACTATTAACTTTTAAAAATATTTTATATTCATAACGTTGAGTATTTGAATGTTCAATATCCGGGAGTTTGAACAAATAAGTGCTAAAACATTGTTCCGTGAGTGGATATTGGCACACGAAAAATTCTGAAAATGTCACTTAAAAACCAAAAAAATATGTTATTTTTAGCTTCATTAATGCGCAATAGGCTAATGAACATATTGGCTTTCATAACTCAGTTTTGCAAAAAAAGGTCTATTGAACATACAAGAACTGGGACAGTGAGTAGGTACGATAAAAAATAGATTACAGGCTTTCAGTAGACAGTGCAGTAGTCTATAGTAGACATTAGGTATGAGAAAATATAGATTAAAGGCTTGCAGTAGACAGTGCTTAGTCTATAGGAGAAAGTAGGTATGATAAAATATAGATTACAGGCTTACAGTAGACAGTGCAGTAGTCTATAGTAGACATTAGGTATGAGAAAATATAGATTAAAGGCTTGCAGTAGACAGTGCTTAGTCTATAGGAGAAAGTAGGTATGATAAAATATAGATTACAGGCTTTCAGTAGACAGTGCAGTAGTCTATAGTAGACATTAGGTATGAGAAAATATAGATTAAAGGCTTGCAGTAGACAGTGCTGTAGTCTATAGTAGAAAGTAGGTATGATAAAATATAGATTACAGGCTTACGGTAGGCAGTGTAGTAGTTTATAGTAGACTGGCGTCCTTCATTTGAGAAATATTTTAAGATTTGGAAATGGGAAGTGAAAAAGATCGTACAGAAGCGACATAGTTTGAGTTAGAAGAACTTCCTTACGTTATTGTTTTACAGATCAGGTTGGAACTTTACTCTAGCTCTTTGCTGAGTTACTCCTGCTCTGATGACGGATGATGTAGAACTCAGGTTTGTGGTCCCAGGTGGAACTGTGTTGGCAAATTATTAGTAGGAATTTCAGGATGAGAATTTGGAACAATACAACAGAATCAGCCCAAACTGAATCCGAAAAAACACAGCAATAATGTATTAATTTTTATTTGCTAAATCTCGCAATTTTAATAACAGAAATATGTACTTAAATACAGGTTTGCGCAAAGAATTTATGTTTACTCATTAATATTTTTTTTTACAATAGGGGAAAAAATATTATTTTTAATATTTCCAAAAGGTAGTTTGAAACATGCTGTATAGAATCAGCGCATCTGTTTGAGTGGTTAATATGTTCATTGTTATTCAAGATTATGTTATTCAACATTTTATGTTATTCAAGATTATTTAAAATATTATTTAGTAGTTGGTGGCCTTTTTAGGACAATTCTTGAGGGCCACACAGGTGGCATCCGCAGCACTCTTCTTCAGGAAGAAGATCTTGCAGCGGCACCCCTTTGCTGGTACCTTGTCCTTGCATTGGGCCACCGTGGGGCACTCACACGTGCCACTGGCGCAGGGACTCGGAGAGGCCACCAGTTCGGAGTTAGGGTCAGTGCAGCCTGGAATCAGAGTGTTTATTTGCTACAATGTTGAACATGTGGGCTTGGGTGCGAAAATGAACAATCTGAATTGATATTGCTTATTCAATATGCGGTGCTAACAGTATGGAAGATTGACACCATCTACAGTTTCTTGTGTTTAGAATGAACCAAATGCTTATGTAGTTAGATACAATGCAGAATGAGTTAATGATGAATATCAATAACTCCACAGTTATATTTTTACAAAAGAGAGTACGAAAGCAGTACGAATTCTCGTCGTGAATAATGAACACTTGTAGCTAGTGGACGAGTTTGTGTATTGAGAGATGGAAATGTTGAAAGAAGGATAAATGTAGGACTGACAGCGATTGTGGCTAGTGAAAAGTTGTCAAGAGAAGCAAGGCTAACAGTCCACAATGGAGTGTTGGTACACACCCTGGTGTATGGCAGTGAGGCATGACACTGGTACAGGAATGATGTAATCGGAATGCTTATTGCAAAGATTGTATCAGTTGATGCCGCTATACCATCAAATCGATTCCTTTTAGTCATAATCAGACACTAAAAATGAGGTTCGTACCCAAAGAAAAACCTTTGATGTAACTGTGCATTCTCTGGGTCAACGCCATCTGAGCCTTTGAAGTTTCTGTGCCTTTTGGTGGCCTAACAAATAAAATGTATAGCTTCTATAGGAAACACACAAGAGGTACTGCAAGGATTAGTATTGGGTCCAACATTGTTTGTAACTTTCTTAAAAGTTACCAGCCGTAGGTCGCCACTGGGGTGACTTATGGCACAATAGTTCCAGGGGCGGTGGTATCCATAACCGCCTCACATAATGAGAGTATTTGTAATTTATCAATTTGTTCTTACATTGTTCTGGTTTGACGCACTGATTGGACAGGCCTCTCACGAATCCAGGCAGACAGCGACACGCGATAGGGCAACCGGGCGGCTTGGTACATTTGGCTTCTTCACCTGAAAACACCATTGCGCAAGTCCGGTCGGCGCACAGCGCGCAGGTGTCAACTATTTCATTCGCACCACATTGAGGGGCTGGAAATATTAGGAAATTTGTAATAATATGCAAATTCAAATGAAAATGGGCATTGAATTTGCGTCCCCCTCAATAGTAATAGACCACAAAAATTGCATTTGAAAAAAAAGTGAACAAGAAGACATTGGGGTGTTTTAAAATAAGATAGTTGATAATAATATTATTATTTAATTAGTTTGATGAAATTAATAATAATGACTAATTGGTGTGTAAATTGTGTGATTATGTATGTAATCAAAGGACCATTGATTTTATACAAGTGACCACTGCACAGAGTGGAAAATATGTTGTGTTCTCATTTGATTCTGCGCTATTAAAAACAAAGTAAACATTATCTCACTCGACCTTGGAGGATATTATTCCTCCAAGCCCTTGATCTAGTTTATAAACATTTATTTAAGAAGAAAGTCATCTAAAAGAACTAACTTGGCCGCGCAATACACTTCCCGCCCTTGTCCTTGACAAATCCACTCTTGCATTTGCAACCATCGGCTCGGTTTGCGTTCAAGTCTCCCTGGCATGGTTTAGCTGCAAAAAGAGTTATGCAAAGGCATCGATAAGAAATTTTTACATACTTATGTAAAAATGTATGACACTTATAATACAATGTACTCGTTTGGCGTTTTTGGTTGGGTAAAAGAGAAATATTTGACGGCCTCTGTTGTCGAGGGGTAAGACTAAGAATCTGTAGTTCGCTGGTTCGAATTTGATCCCATCCCGCACAAGTAAAGATAATTTGAAATTTTGACAATTATTTCATCAAATGTATATTTGCGGTACGTTACAGAGTGTAAGATACTCTCAATATCACCCTGGTGTAGGACCAACATTCAGAATGGAAATGTTGCTTGAAATGAATTTATATGGTATGCGGTGACAAGATCTGAATACTCAAGTATTCCTCCACCTTCCTCTTACCTATCTCCTTAACGTTCCCACTATATCCAGCTTCACAACACATCTGCTCGAGTGGAACGCATTGCAGAAGCACTTATTGTTGCAGGTCTTGTTGATGATGGTGCAATACTAGCAAATGATATCACAGTAAGGCACGGGTATCGTAGTTGTTTGGACTGAGCTGGACATTGCTTGACTGTAATGCAGATGTTCTTGGCATCCCTGGCGAAGCCCATCTCACAATAGCATTTATTGTTGCTTGATTTTGATGGTGCAACACTAGCAAGTAATAACGCAGTTACTTAGGTTGATGGTGCAACACTAGCAAGTAATAACGCAGTTACATAGGTTACTTAAGTAATAACGCAGTTACTTAGTTACTTAGGATACTTAGGTTTGGTAGTTGTTTTGATGTTGATTGGACTGGTCTAAACACTGCTCGACTGAAATGCAGACATTGTTCGCGTCCCTGGAGAAGCCCACCTTGCAGTAACAAGTCTTTTCGAAAGCCTTGTTGATGATAGTGCAACACTAGTTAGTGATATCACAGAAAGGCACACAGATCTGATAGTTGATGATTGTTGTTGAGACTAACCTGGACACTGCTTGACTGGAATGCAGACGTTCTTGGCGTTTCTGGCGAAGCCTGCTTTGAAGTAGCAATTTTTGCTGCAGTTCTTGTTGATACTAGTACAAGGATCCCCAAGGGTGGCGCAAGTTGTGTCGCAAGCGGAGAAGCAGGCGAAGAACTCGTTTTCACTCCGAATTTCTCTGGAGGCAAATACAAAATGGGCGGTGAATTTCCAAGAGTGATAATTCCTAAACTAACACACCACCAGTAAGATTATCTTTCATAAAAACCACGCTACTCATACATACAAATCATCAAAATATAATTGATTACCTACAGTGATCGCCTATCTTTTTCCTAGGGCCTAGGCATCTATTGGTTTTGACAAGAGCGCTAAAATTTTACTTGCGCCATGCGCCATTTGGCTCAGGACCAGCCCTGACTAGACGAACAACAATAGTAACGCCTTTTGACTTTTACATGGTATAATTTAAATCATAATACATAAACCATAATATAATAAATAAAAATCGTGTACATAATAAAAGCTTGTAAAGAAATATAGCTTGTAAAACAACAAAAGATATTATGAAATAGAAGTTAAGAACATGTAATTAAATGCAATCTTCAAATAGATGCCAAAATTGTAAGTTTCGCTGATAATACGATTCTCCTCTTCAAATCAAGAAATTGGAATGATGTATACATAAAAGCTAACAGGGGCATAACTGTGGTTAAAAGATGGTTAAACAATAATACACTAACAATGAATGTGACCAAAACTAAATACATTGATTTTAGTATTAATCCTTCCTTAAGAAACCCAGAAAATCAAATTAAAATATGTGCTTGCAACCTGACAAATACGATAATATGTGATTGCCCTTATTTAGAACAGGTAACTAAAATTAAATACTTAGGTATTATTTTTGACAGCAATTTAAAGTGGAAACAACATATAACCTCTACAGCAAACAAACTTAGAAAATTCATTTACTTTTTTAGACAAACTCGCAACTTTCTCAACCTAAGCCAGCTCAAAACAATCTACTCTGCACCGTGTCAATGTTTAATAGAGTATGGTATCATAGCATGGGGAGGAGCAAAAGCTGCCTCCATTGATCCAATATCTAAAGCTCAGAAACTTATAATAATGATTATCCTCAAACTACCAATCACAAGCAGTTCGGAAGAAATCTTTGGGAAAATCTGTGTTATGGACATAAGGCAACTTTATGCCAAAAACATACTAACATATCTCTTCAAACACAAAACTATTTTGACAATATCTAAACTGCTCGTGATACTAGAACCAAAGGACATAATTTCTTAGAAATCCCTTTCGCTAAAACAACTTTTGGCCAGAGAAATTTTAGATATTTTGCAACAAGGCTATATAATGCTCTCCCACTAGCCATTAGACTGAACGATTTTTTTTCTGAAATATAAAACAGACATCAAGTCTTGGATCATCAGCCAAGACAGATCCATGATCAAAAATTTTATAAAAATCCCTACATAAGTATGTACTCCAACTAGATGCTGTTTAACAAATTTATCATTTATTATTATTATTATTTATTATTTTTTATCTTTTTCACAATGTTTAACTCTTAAACCCTACCACTCTGGGAATGTAATTATTCCTACCACGGGGTACTGAAGTACCCCGGGCAGAAAAAAATTAATAAAATAAAAGTATTTGATATTTTTTAAAATATTATTTGTATTATGGCAAAGTAATAAAAAAAGACAATAAAATTTATTAATAAAAACTAAAAGACATTTTTGTCGTCACATGAAGGACAGATTTTGTATTGATGGTCAGCACAAATATGGCGGCGACAAGTGTTACAGACAGATCGAGATTTTCTGTCCTTTGTGCGCGGACAAAAACAGCAGCGACCAGGTTTGAGATTATCAGGGACCGGTCTATGATCTTCACTATGAATATTCAAGACTGCACTTATAGTTTCTCTGATATCCCGGAGTAAACTTGGCCATTGAAATTTTGCTCTCATATGAGAATATATGAGTGCCATTGACAAACTCTAAAGAAATTCACGCCGTTTGGTTATTTTCTCTTTATCAATGTTAGTTGACAGTTTGAATAAGACCCAAGAGTTGACACCAACGGCATTTAGCAACCCGTAGAAGAGACACATGGGACACCTTTTGGTCTTCCTGGACGTCGAGTACTTCTTACAAAGTTGGTCGAACACATCCACCCCGCATTTGGTTTTACTATAGAAATGTATTATTTCTGGGAGGTACACTTCATTATCCTTGTCAGGGCTGTCATGCATGGTGGACAGCATGATTACAGCTTTTTTCTTAGCTGACTTCAGAGGACAATACGACAAAAGTGTGAGAGGTCCGTCGTAGGCAAACATTGAGGTGCATCTTTCTCAATTTTTAGTGTCCAAGTATACACGAGGAATTTCTCGTTTATTCTTCTTTACTGTTCCAACTAATGTTATCCCTTTTTCCAGTAACTTCTTGGCCGTGGGTATAGACGTGAACCAATTGTTACATGTCAGGTTTCTGTTAAGACCTTGTACGGGAGCAGTCAGTTCCATAACATTATTATGACATTTTCTGTACAGAACTGATGGAGAATCTAGCACACGAACCAAGCGCCTATCTTCTTCATTTATACCAGCCCCATCATTGTCAGGCACTAAATACTCTTCATCTCCTTCCACTTGATCACCGTCTTCATGAGATGGGACTTCAGAATGGTCCCAGAAATCCTCGATAACACTGTCGGGCTCATCTTCTAAATCTTCTCCTAGGTTTAGCTCTTCGTCGTCAGAAACCAACAAAGCAGCTGCAATTTTACCCCCCCCAAGATTTCGAGTCTGGGATTCCATATCTGAAAACAATACAACACCTCATTACACTGCACACACTGTCATTACATTCATAACACATTATTAGTCCATGAATGTCTCGTTACTGGGCGCAGGCCCTCTCTATCAACACTGTACTGTAGTCATTATCACAAAGTAAAGTAAATCATAAATAATCTGTAAACTTACCAGAGAGGTGTCAAAAAACAACTTCAGTAATTCAAGTATAACTGGAAGGAAGAACTAACACTATTCTTACCACGGGGTACTGGGGTACCCCGGAACACCTGTGGACGCGACTGCACTTGCCGGTTGCACTTGGAGGTCACGGCTTACCGACGTACTTACACGCCATTTATCGAGAGTAGATTAGCTAGAGCGATTTTTGCAACAGTGCAATATTGTCAAAATTGTTGATATTTTAAACACCAGGGGGGTACTCCAGTACCCCAGGTAGGGTTTAAGAGTTAATGTAATGAAATATTTTATGTATCAAAAAAAATATGTAAAAATTAATTCATGTATCAAATACGTCTGTCTCGACACAGGGTTATCCTAGTGAGGCAGACATCGAAAAAAAAACCTGAAAAAAAACATTAGATTGATAATAAAAAATAAAAAAAAAGTAAAATAATAATTTTTCTATTTTGGATACTGACAATTCGCGGTGGAATCAATTATCTATAAATAGTATAAAATAAAGTGACATTCGCGTCTGTCTGTGCGCTTAGTTCGTCTTAACTATGCGACTGATTTCGATAAGGTTTTCAGCATCATTTAGAGAATTTCTTCCGGAAGTTTTAGATAAATAACACATGCATTGACACATATTGATAAAAAGCAGAGAAAAGTCGATATAAAGATTATTTTTGGCCGCTTACATTGTTAACGCTGGCGAGACCTTATGAGAATATCAAAATAATGTACTACGGAATTGTATACCTTAAAAATGCCCACAGAAAAGTCTGTTATATATATACAATCGTTATACATATCGCAGTTGCCGTCTGGTCCCCAAAATCTCCAAGTGCGTCTTCTGTTTCCTGAGAGAAAGGGCTGCCGTCGGACCAATGAAGCTCAAAATGCCCTTCGTCTTACCTAGAAAAAGACAAAATTTGAGACCAATGATTTCACTATTCTAGTATTGTACACATATTTAATAAATTTCATAGATAAAATTAATTAAACATATTTTAACCTTTCCCTTACTGTCCTAAAAAAATACACCCGTTACGGTGCTGTGTAGTCAATACACATCTTAAAATAAGCGATTTTAAATCGGAAAAATATGAATATTCATAGCCAATCGCTTATGTTTATTATATTTTATGTCAAAAGTAATAATAATTGTAATTTAATAGCTGAAAACATGAAAAAACCATCGGCAGATGCTAAAAAAACGTGCGAGAAGTCCTTATCTAACGACGGTCCGTGACCGAATGGCGGCTGATGGGCGCTGGACTCACGCACACAGCTTTGCGTGTTTACGCTGCCAGTCTTGCAGGGGTTTCAAACTTTTTTTTTTTAAATGAAATAAACAAATTTGTAAAAAGAAATATTATATTGAGAAACTAAACATTAAAAATTCTATATTCATTATATTTAAATATAACAGCAAAATTATGTAAGAACAAAACAATACAGCGAAATTAAAAATAATAAAAATTTTAAACCAAATATATTAAATTGTTAATCTAAATTGCATTGCAATTGTGGGAGGAAATATTTTTTTTTCTTTTCTGTGGCTTGTGCATACAGATTTTTGACAAATATGACAAACTATGGTGCTTCTTTTTTTTGTGTTGTATGGACAAAATCTGCAAGTTTTCGACGGTGCTCGGGACACTAGTACATTTCTTGAATCACTCGTAATATCATTCGTAACAGCAGTTGCGGGTGGTGTTTCTTGATAATATGACAAAACTGTCTCGAAAGCATCTTGTTGTTGTTTGTGAAATTTGACCGTGCTGTTTTTTCTTTTCATTACATTGGGCTTAGCCAACTCTAAACCTAGCTGTCTTATGAATAATTTCCTTTTACTTCTATTATTTTTTTTCCACTCCGGATACTTTTGAATCCATAATAAATATGTGTTCAGTGCAGCAATGTCTAACATTTCCATGAACAAGCGAAACGGCCATCTTCTTGTCGACCTTACACACGAATACTCGGAGGTCATTTTGTCCCCTGTGTCAACAGCACCTTTGGTTTTATTGTAATGTAAAATAATATCTGGTTTTTTTGTATCGGTTTGGCTTATTTCATTTCCAAGGAATTGAGTTGATAAGAGCAAAACTGCTTTATTTTGCTGAGGCACATATGATACAAGTGTTTTATTTGATATAAACCAAACTGGCTACTATGCAATGGCCTTTCTTTTGATGGCAAAAACTCTTTAGGGATTTCTCTCTTATTTTTGCGAAGAGTGCCAGTTATAGTCAGATTTTTAGACAAAAGATTGTCCGCCAGTGGTACTGACGTAAAAAAATTATCCGTGGTTATGCCTCTATTGGTGCCATATTGAGGTTCCACCAATTCCATAACGACACGATTGCCTTGATTTATTTCTCTTTTATTATTTATCATACCGGTGTATATTTGCATGTTACATATATATGCGGTTTTAGCATCTGCAGCGATCCATATTTTGATGCCATACCTGGCTGGCTTTGACTTAATATATACCCGAAATGGACATTTACCTCTAAACGCCGCCAAACGCTCATCCACGGTTATATCAAGCGATGGAGAGTAATTTGATTTACACGCATCTACCAATTTACTGAAAATCGACTTAATTGGCTCTAGCTTGTCTGAAGAAGCTTCAAATCTCTCTCGTCTTGTATCTCTATTATCAAAACGGATCTGACTATAAATTTTTATGAACCTGTCTCGAGACATAGCTGCCGTGAAAAACGGCTGACAAAATGGACTTTCACTTGTCCACAACTCATTCAAACTTAGTTTTCGGGTGCGATTTCTGCCGGAAGCAAGCATTATACCGATGAAAGCATATAGTTCATCTTCGGATAATTGCTCAATCATATTCCCGGGTAAACGCCTCAATTGACGATTCGTTTCTTGGCATATTTCTGTCACCATATCTGCGCTTATAAATAAAGCAAACATTTCTCTTATTGTGTTAGATAATAAACTACCATTTTTCAGGCCGGAAGTTTCATTGACAATATTGCATTGCCGACGTCTCGATGATGATGGTGGTAATACACTCCATTCGAATCCGTGTTTTGAAACTAGTATTTCTCCCTCGTCTTCATTTTCACTAGTCGATTCCGAGTCCGATTCTTCTAAATGTTCAACCAAATCTTCAGTATCAATATCACTATCATAATCAAGTTCTTGCGCTATCTCTTCTTCTGTTAAATTTCTGTCAGTCATTATTCTTCCTGAAAATGGAAGGGTTTTTGTAAATAATGTAAAACGCAGTATTGCTTAACTGAATATTATAACGAATAAGAAAAAAAATGTGAAATAAATATTCAAAAATAAATCTTAGATCAATGATTAAATGACGAAAGCGCACGAATAAATAGTTACGTAATACACACTTTTCAATACTATAATATAAGGTATAACACAGTATTCGGAAATAAATGAAAAAGTACTTACAAAAAATTATTAATTTAATTATCGAACGGAAATAATGATTCACTTTAGTACCCCTGCACAAGTTGGTCACGAGACGAAGCTACACAATGCGGTCGTAGGTATCGATGGTCTAAATAGAAAAATAGAACTGGGGACAAGTGGATTTCTCATGTGCACGCATAGCGAAGTAAAGCGGGATATCAATAGCGTGTCATTTCCTCGCACACTCTTCGCGTAGCAATGGCACACGGTTGAGTGTATTGGTATATTTGCTCCCGATTTCTTAAAAAAACTCTGATTTTTAATTGAATTTGAAAACTATGATAAATATTATTTTTTAATTAAGAGGATTGTCTATGGACACACATCGAAAAGTACAGTTGAAGTTCTATCCTCAATTTTTTTATTGATAACAGTGCCAAAACCTAAACCGAACTAAAAAAATACCTTACAAGTGATCCGTTATTCAAATGGTAGCACGAAACCAGAGTGATCTGTGAGTTTATAGTGTCCTAACAGTTCATGCTGACATTCCAAAACAAACGTCACTCAGCCACAATAACAACACAGATAACGCAGCGAATCCACATAGAGTAGTAAAGCCAGTTTCCAACCTTTCCTACTACAAAGAGCACAACAACAAGAAATGTCTGCCGACAAAAACCTTCGAAGCAAAGGACAAATGCCCGCGACAACGAGCTTGGCTACAGATGTATCTTCACAAATTGACATACTTATGGAGAAAATGGAAAAAAAAATGGTAACAAAATTGGAAGCTTTTAAATCGGCAATTATAAAAAAAATTGACGATGAAAACTTAGAGAGTAAACACTCGAGAGATTTCATCAGCCGTCAATATGACGATCTAATTGCTAAAATGGAAACCATCACTAAATTGGTTTCCGAAGTAGAGTCACTAAGGAATACACTCATCGAAAAGGACAAACAAATAAAGTGTCTGGAAGTCAGATTGGCGGAAGTTGATCAAAGATCACTAGAAGATTCACTGGAGTTTGCCGGCCTCATTCCAAAAAATGACGAGCAGCCCTCTGATGCTATAAAACGGGTGGCTTCAATTGCAGGAGTGGATATAAAAGGAGAAGATATAGTGGAAGTGAGGAGGATACCTGATAAACGACCAGGAGTCCCCCCAAAAATACATATTAAACTAAACAATAGACAAAAGAGATACCAACTTCTTACAAACAGGAAACTTTTAAGCTCAGCCACCGCGCAAGATCCAGAAAGTCAACGAATCTACATCAGCGAAATTCTCAGTCCTCATTACAAAGACCTTCTATGGAGAACAAAATCAAAGGCGAAAGAAAGGGGATATAATTATGTGTGGTACAAAGATTCAAAAATTATGATTAGAAAAAAAGAAGGAGAAAAAATCATCTATATTAAACACGCTGATGATCTGTTAAAAATGGTTTAGATGCTTCTGGAGAGCTCCAACGTCGGTTAGTTATTGGCCCGATCACCCTTCATAATCAAACGGTAAGGAGAAACTTCACATTTATTGTTTCGAACTACAACAATAATTATCCACTTCGGTAATTCTCTATCTGCAACTAGGGTGAAACTCCCGGTAACTGCCACGGACAGTGGAGCTCCCATAAACATATAAACTATTTTTTTTAATTTTCGTATAATTATTATATCAACATGCCTATCTCAATGGAATTTTTTGATGAGGAATTACACAACCAAAACCTTTCTTACGCAACTTCAGATACTAATATGTGTAAACGCCTGATTGGAAACTCTGCCAATACAAAAATTATGCACCAAAACATAAGATCTATAAATAAAAACTTTGACGAACTCTTAATTCAACTTCACCACATAGATATTGTTTTCGACATAATCATTCTGACCGAGTGCTGGTTGTCAAACACATATACACCTAAAATCATAAAAAATTACACATCACACAATTCAACTACGTTTGATAATCAGAACGATGGGATTGTTGTTTACACAAAAAATAATCAAAACTTCACAGTAACCGAACTAAAAATTCAGGATGCAAGTTGCACACAAATAGAATACAACAATGATACAGTTATCCTCGCTATATACCGCTCGCCATCGACTTGTAACATCACGCCATTTCTAAACAGTCTTAGTTGCACACTTTCAAATCTTTCCAATACCAAAAATATCATAATAATGGGCGATCTAAATATTAACATACTACCGAGCAACCAACACCACCAAAGCCAAGACTATATCAACATGCTAGAATTTCATGGATTAGTGAGTACCGTTAACTCACCAACAAGAACGACAAATGGATCTATATCATGCATTGACCACATTATGGTAAAGTCAAAAAAACCATCTAAAAGTATCATCTACAAATCAACTATCACGGACCATTATTCAACTATCTTTGCACTACAAACAGCTATCCAAATAAATAAATGTAGCCTGCCTTTAGCATACAATAAAATCAACTTTCAAAATATAATAAACAATTTAAAGAACAAATCATGGCAAGAACTCTTCCAAAATAAACAATCGGAGGACGCATGGATATACTTTATTAACTATTTGAAAAACGAATTACACCACAATACCCTGACGATGACCAAAAATATAAGTAACAAATTGAAACCCTTGAAACCATGGATTAACCACTCCATTATAAATTGCATTCACAAAAGAAACACGCTACACAAAAAAACCAAAGAAAATCCGTATGACCAACTAAAATTCAACTATTATAAAAAATATAGAAACATGTGCTGTAACGTCATCAGAAAAGCAAAAGAAATTTACTACTCAGAAAGAATTAAAGAAAGTAACTATAATCCCAAAAAAATATGGGAAATACTTAGAGAAGCCACAAACTCGCAAACTACAAAAGAGAAACAGAGCATAAATAAACTTTCTATTGATGGACATATTGTTGAAACCACAAAAAATCCTAAGCTCGTTGCTGATCATGTAAACAATTTTTTTATTAATATCGGTCCAAATCTTGCTTCTCAAATTGCCCAGAGCGGAATCACCCAATCTACCGATACAGTGGTTCAAACAAATAACATAAATACAAAATTTCTATTCCAAACTGTGTCACAGGAAGAAATTCTCAAAACAATTAATTCTCTAAAAAACACTTCTTCTTCTGGACCAGACGAAATTTCAACCAAAATCCTTAAAACGCTGTCTTCGGAGATAACATTGCCACTAGAATACCTTATAAACCTAAGTATTACACAGGGCTACTTCCCCTCTAACCTAAAACAAAGTATCGTAATTCCCATCTACAAATCTGGAAACAAGTCAGATATCAATAACTATAGACCAATTACTTTACTGAATAGCTTGTCTAAAGTTTTTGAAAACCTTATTAATACACAACTTTTAAAATTCATCGAGAGCCATAAAATACTTTCAAAAAATCAATATGGTTTTCAAAAAAACAAAAGTACCTCAGATGCCATTGCCAGGGTGACAGACTTCATTGTAAAAAGCCTTGATAAAGGAAATAAATGTATTTCAATCTTTTTAGACCTCTCAAAGGCTTTTGATACAATATCACACTTTAAACTAATTAAAAAACTTGAAAAAATCGGCATCACGGACAAAGAGCTAAACTTCTTTAAAAGCTACCTAAATGGACGCAAACAACAGGTTAAAATACATAATACCCTCAGTAACCAGCGCTCAACTGACTATGGAATTCCACAAGGAAGCGTATTGGGACCAACTCTGTTCTTACTGTATATAAACAACTTTTGCAACCTTGAAATTGAGGGAAGCATTGTTAGCTTTGCCGACGATACTGTCTTACTGTTTGAAGACAACAATTGGTCAGCTGTATTTAAAAAAGCTGAAAAAAATATTAACTTAGTTAAAAAATGGTTAGATATAAACACGCTTACCCTTAACACGAAAAAAACAAAATATATCACTTCAAGCATCAATACTGCAGGCCAACCTAATGATGATTACTCCATAAAAATACATAACTGTACGAATTCCAATGTATGCAATGAGTGCCCCTGTATAGAGCGAACTCCAGAGATGAAGTACCTCGGCCTCACCATTGACCCATACCTCAAATGGAATATACATACTCAGATCATTGCGAATAAAATTAGGAAAACAATACATTTCTTCAGATCCGTAAGGAACTTCCTTAACTTACAAATTCTAAAAACAATATATTTTGCATTAACCCAATCTATCATTGAGTATGGTATCATTGCATGGGGAGGGGGTACTTCATCAGCTCTAGATCCTGTTGTAAAGGCGCAGAAAACAATTATGAAAATTATTCTCAAACTTCCTCAAACTGCAAACAGTAACTTAATTTTCAACATAATGAGAGTATTTGATGTTCGACAGATCTATGTAAAAACTATCCTCATGCATCTCTTTAAAAACAAACACGTGCTTTACGAAAAAAAAACTAACTTTAGATTTACGCGTAATTCGAACAAAGACATGTTGCAAGTTCCAGCACTTTCTTCCACCTTTGGTCAACGTAGCTTTGGCTACTTTGCCACAAAGATCTTCAACATGCTCCCGGAAAATATTAAAGAGAGTCAAACACGGAAAGAGTTTAAAAAAAATGTTAAAATTTGGATTTATTCAAATGATCGAGCCTACACCGGTGCCCTCACCCAAACGCCTTGTCATTGACAGTTATTGCAGTATGTACGGTGCTAAAACTTACTATATACGTATTGTGTAAATGCAAACAATAATGAAAAGTAACCAAATGCCTTGTCACAGTGAGTTATTATAGTATGTATTGTGTTTAAACTTATTCTATCTGTATCTTCAATATGTAAACAATAATGTAACCTAGAATAATGGATTGCTGTATGGGAACCCATACATTTACATATTAGCAAACCATAGACAAAATGGAGAAATAATTAACTAAAAATTCTGCCTCAATACAGGTTCGCCTAGTGAGGCAGGTTATGCACAACCTAAAATATAGTATATTATGCCATTCCTATATAACACTCTTACATTGATAAATATTTTTTCTTATATTAGAAACTGCCGTATTATTGTAACACTATTATTTCAACAATTTCATTGTTTCTAACTGACATATAATTATACAACTTACTAATGATATATTATATATATTCTGTAATTTTTTGATGAAATAAATAAATTAAAAAAAAAAAAAAAAAAAAAAATTCAGTGCATAAATGTATAACGGAGGAATACCTAAAAACTGAACTCAGAATTTATTATATTTATAGAGTTATTAAAGATATTAGAAGCAATGTGTAGTTATTATCATTATTCGCTCCAAATAAAAGTAAAAAAAATCATAGCTAAAAACCTGTGGAAGCAACAAAAAGTTATATCGGTGTTTTACCGTTGATCTATATAGTGAAACATCCTATTTACTAATCAAATTTATCAATTAAACAAGTGATAAAAAGAACAATATAAAATCAAGTGACAGTTCAATGCCATTGTCTCAATGGTAACAAGTGAATTTAAATAACTTTCTTTAATTTCCCTGTTTATAAATTCCCTGGCGAGAGATAATTAAATAATCACAAAGTGTTTCACAATTGGGATCTGTGTGATAGTTTAAAATAAACATTATTAAAAGTGATCTCATAATAACTGGAAACAATAATATAATATTTATCTAAATCACTCGAAGACTTGTTTCCTAATATATTAAGCTAACTCCACGGGTACATGCAAGCCTGTCGTAGTGTTGTGGTCACCGTGCTTGACTTGTTTGCTAACTGCAGCTGTAGACGACCTGAGATCGAATCCTACATAATCCAAACATTTTTATTTTTATAAAATTAATACCCAATATTCGAACCATTTAAAAATGAACAGACAGAAGAAAACACAAAAGAAAGTGACATCTGGCGACTCTGAGGAAGATGAGATGATGTCTCATTTAGACCGTAAGTGGCTAGACGAAATGTTGAAGAATCTTAAAAGTGAGCTATTTGTGTACCTCAACTCACAAATAGTAGAACAATTGGGGGACATCAAGACCAAGCTGGGGGATTTTGATGAACTCAAAACTTCACTCCAATTCTTTTCTGCGGAGTATGATAGACTAAATAAAATATGCAACATAAATGAGGCAGAAATCAAAAAACTTAATGCTGCGAATGCTCATCTTCAGCAGAGCCAACAGGAACTTCTCACTAAACTGAATGATATAGAGCAGTCAAACAGGAATTGCAATGTTGAGATTCAGATGGTTCCTGAAAAGAGGGATGAAGTAATCAAGGCTACAGTGTTAAAACTGTGTACCGCTGTCAATTACACACTAAAGGAAGATGACATTAGGTCCTGCCATCGAACACCTCATCATCCAAACGCCGTTTCAGGTTCACGACCAAAGAATATTATTCTGGCTCTTCCCAGCCCTCGTATGCGTGACGAACTTCTATCAGCAGTGAAGGCGTTCAATCGCAGGAATGCTGATAACAAATTGAATCGTCAGCATCTTGGATTCCCGGACTCCTCTCCAATTTATGTGTGTGAGCACTTATCTCCACACAACAAGGATGTACACGCGGCTGCCAGGCGCGCCGCTAAAGACCTTCGCTTCAAGTACGTGTGGGTCAAGAGTGGGCGCATATTCTTGAGAAAGGATGATACGTCTGCTTCTGTGCTTGTAAAAACCAAAGATTCTCTCCTCAAACTATCATCCAAAATGCAATCGGCAAACAACTCATCCTCAACGCATTAGTTAATGATGCAATAATATAATTCTCTTCTTTGCTTTCTACACTTAATAATGTTAAACGTTTATTATCAAAATGTAACAGGACTGCGCTCTAAAACGAATACATTTTACATAAATATTACCAATAATGATTATGATATTATTATGATAACTGAATCTTGGCTTGTGAAAAGCATCGCCAGTGAGGAACTATTTGATAATCGTTACATAGTATTTAGACGCGATCGTAGTGAGAATAAAAGAGGAGGGGGAGTGATTCTTGCGTTAAAGAAACACCTTACAGTTGTAGAGCGGAAGGATTGGGAATCGAATGCTGAAGACTTATGGGTGACAGTTATTACTAAAAATCTCAAAAGGATCAATTTGTGTTGCGTTTATATTCCACCTGGAGCCAATCACTCCCGTAACACTTATGACTTTATGGATAAATTATGTGAACTGCGAGCGCTTCATCGTGATGATAATTTTCTTATAGCGGGTGACTTCAATTTACCTTTAATAAACTGGTCAATAAGTAATGATAATAATATGAAAATTACAAATAGTCATCAATCTGAAATTATTTCTAAAATCTCTGACACTCTTAGTTTTAATGAGCTTTCACAATATTGTACTTTTCCGAACAACAATCACAAATTCTTAGACCTAGTTTTTAGCTCTTTCCCTGTAATCGTGTCACATACCTCCCAACATCTTATACCTGAATGTAAATATCATAAATCAATCATTATTGATATCAGTACAGAGATAGAAATCCCCATGGTAAGTAAGAAAAGAACAATAAATCTCTTTAAACAGGCGAATTATGAAAATATAAACAATGTCCTCAACAATGTTGATTGGGATGCTGAATTTTCTAATCTAACAACCGATATAGCTATTAACCGTTTTTACGATATATTGGATGAAATCATTCACTGTAACGTTCCATCAAAAAAAGTTCAGGATAACAGCACATATCCATATTGGTATAACCCGGCTTTAATAAAATTAACAAAAGAAAAATACAGAATATTTAAAAAGTGGAAAAAATGGTCAAATCCTTTAGATTATCATGAATTCTGTGTTCTGCGAACGAGACAAAAAAAAGTTTCGAACGAATGTCATAGACAATTCATAATAAATGCAGAAGTCAAAATATCGCATGACCCAAAGAATTTCTGGTCCTATGTTAAAAGTAAAAGAAATAGTACGGGGTTACCCAACACTATGAAACTAATGAATGTAACTGCTAACGATCCTTTAGCTATATGTAATATGTTTTCAAATCATTTTGCATCCACTTATAATCATAATGTTACTCCAAAGGCTTTCGCTAATAATCCCCAAACTGATAATCCTATAAATATTTCTACTATTTCAATTTCCAAGGAACAGATAGAAAAAATAATTAATGATATCTCATGGTCGTTGGGAGAAGGATATGACAAAATACCATCTTACTTTATAAAAATGTGCAGCAAGCAATTATCTAAGCCTCTCCTACTGCTTTTTCAATCATCACTGAAAGAAGGCATCTTCCCAGACCGATGGAAATGTGCTCTCATTACACCAGTATTCAAATCCGGCTCTAAAAACGACGTCCAGAACTATCGGCCAATTTCAAAACTACCTATCTTCAGTAAGATTCTTGAAAAGATTGTTCATGAGCAACTCTATGACTGTGTTAAGTCTGTTATAACTGATAATCAACACGCCTTTATGAAAAAAAGATCAACTGTATCCAATCTTGCAGTATTCACCGAATATATTTCAAAATCAATGGATAAACGAATCCAAGTGGATGCTATATATACAGATTTCTCAAAAGCATTCGATAAAATCAACCACAGCCTATTATTGTCTAAACTTTTAGCTTTAGGAATACACGGTAATTTGTACCGATGGCTAGTTTCATACCTAAATGGACGCTCCCAGATAATAGCAGTAAACGGTTTCAATTCTGAGATTGTCAATGTACCTTCAGGTGTCCCTCAAGGATCTCACCTGGGACCGTTGCTTTTTACTATATTTATCAATGACATTGTAAAATGCTTTAAGCATGCTAAAGTTTTACTTTTTGCTGATGACATGAAAATATTTCTTTCTATTAACTCTATTATTGAATGTTATAAACTGCAACAAGATCTTAATAGGCTTAATGATTATTGTACTGTCAACTATCTCCACATTAATACTGCCAAATGTTATGTAATAACCTTTACAAAAAATAAAAATAAAATTGAATATAATTACCATATTACAAACAGTCAACCACTCAAAAAAGTCAATCAAATTCGAGATCTCGGTGTACTGATTGACGACAAACTTTCATTCAAGGCACATGTGGATAAGATTGTCAAGAAATCATTGAGCATGTTAGGATTTTTATTCCGTATTGGAAAGGAATTCAACAATATCCATACACTCAAAATTTTGTATTACTCCTACGTCCGTAGTCATCTTGAGTACGCTTCTGCCATATGGAATCCTTTTTATAACATTCATACAAAACGCATTGAAGCTGTTCAAAGAAAGTTTGTACATCACTTGAACTTCAGGAGACAATTACGTTATTACGATATGGAAAGCTCTATCAAGCACTACGGACTTAAAACATTAAAAAGCAGGAGAGACACTGCGGACATGATTTACTTACACAAAGTCTTGAGTGGTCATATTGACCGTCCAGCCCTTTTGTCATCAATCAATATTAGAGTCCCAAGTAAGAAAACTAGAGACAAATCATTGTTTCATATCGAAATTGCTTCAACGAGTCTCAGGCAAAATTCTTTCTTACTAAGAACTTGCAATCATTATAATAAAACTTATTTTGATGCTGATATCCTGTCGTGTACCTTAGGAGCTTTCAAAAAAATTGTTAACAGAGTATTGTAATAATTAACCCTTTTCTAAATTTAATACATTACATTAATCATTTATTCATTATCACTCTTGCATATTATTTGTATTTAATATCAAATGTACGTGTGTATATGTATGTATGTATGCATGTATGTATGCGTATGTATGTATGCAACTATGTATATGTTTGTGTGTACGTATGTATTTATATGTGTATATGCATTTGTATGTATATATATGTATGTATGTGTTTATACGTGTATATATATATATACATTTTCTCTTATTATTTCCTTGTTTTTAACATTTCTTTGTTTTTAACCTTTCTTTGTTTTCTTTGTTTGTTTATTGCTTTTTAAACTTCTTTATCTTTTTTGCATGATGTGAACATTGGTTATTGGGTTGTAACCTAATTCTTTTACTTATTTTTTCTCTCTCTCTATGCATGTTATGTTATAAACCTGTTAATGTTCCTAATAAAATAAAATAAAATAAAATAAAAAATAAATACACACCACAGATGAGGAAAGGTTAAGAATCATTATTCTTAGTTACGATCATTCTTAATAAAAACCGTTCTTATTAATTACCGTGATTAATTATCATATGATTAATATGTATGTTATCAATATGTATGTGTTCAAAAGTCACATGATGAAAATGTTTTTTTCTTGAGTTATCTGGTCGCCATGAAAATTATAATAATTGTCTTTGACTTCATTCTTGTCTATGCATAACCTATAAATATTTTTGACAAGTGCTAACTAGTGCTTTCTTCTCCGACAGCCGTTTCTTCGTGTTTCCCAACTCTGTTTATCCCGCGTTGTTAAACATACTATCCCACGCCTGTGATGGTTATTGGTAAAGTAAGAACTAATACTTATATTCATCGCTATTTATTTGGTAGCTGCCGTTATTCCAGTTTAGTTAGGGAATCATTGGGCGTTTTGTCACAGTAGAATATTTAAACTGTCAATTTGACGTCTACCGATTATTAGATTAGTATTTAGAAGGCATTTATTACAATTACACAACAAAAAACATATGATTAACAGATATTTTGTTAAAAGCGTAATGGCGGTAAACATTGTAAATATATAAATACAGATATTATATATATAAGATAATTTACACGATAAACAACGTTTCTCTTAACCGTCGTCATATCGTCAAGGTTTTCAAATATGTGTTTTGGCTACGACTTCGTTTTTTTGACAGGATATTCCAAGCGAAACCACATTTTATTTTTTTAATGTTTTTTTTTTATTCTAGAAAAAAGAAAATTACATTTTCACGTATTTAACTAGAAAAAACTAATACATTATATATTAATATATTACATTACGATTTTATTCACTATCATTGTTTTGTTGACTGAGCATAAAATTGAACAACTTTTTTTTAAATTTACCTACACTTTTTTTCATTTTTAATTTCGTCTGGGAGGCAATTATATATGTTGCTCCCCTCGTAACTTATGGATTGCTTGCCGTAATGAGTATGGATGGTGTTTAAATGTATTTTATAAAAAATATGCAGATTTCAATCAAGTAGTTTAAATGTGAATGTATGAGGCTATAATTTAGACCTTTTTAAATTTTATTTGGTAACAGATCTGATATCCGGCTAAATAGGCTAATTAAAGGGTTGATTTTATCTTTAATATCTTGAATATGCTGTTTAAAAGTTAGGTGTTTATCAATGTATCAGGATTTGCAGGTTGTTATATTCAATTTTTAATGGTACAAATTATTATTATTTAACGAGTTTAGCTTAAAATCATGTATCCTGTTTTAATTTTACTTTTGGAATTTTATCATTTTATTTTAACAACGTTCTGTTTCAGATATATTTTTGTTGTTAAACCAATTACCAAACTCTACCAAAGCAGACCATGGATCTCCTGAAGTCAGATACTTTATCTATCAAGACGGAACCAGGTCTCCGGGAAGAAGATGGAGGTGAAATTGCATTTTCAGATTTAGATTTCGACCACCCAGCTGTAACGAAGGAATGCTCGCAATGTGCGGAGAGTACTCAGACAGCCAGTTTGTTGCATTGCATACGTGTAAAATATAGAACTTCAAATTCGGATGTCCGGAATCAATGTCTCTTTTGAAATGTCGTGCAAACAGGACACATACTTGTTCACAACATCCTTTCTCATAATACATGAGGTTGATTGGGTATTTACCTTAATATGCGTCCTTGCCGGAAAATACCAAAATACAGCACTCATTAAACTTTATTATATTATTGACAAAAAGTTCTCGGTTCCTCGATTCTCACCTAATTTCATTTGGGACATGATTTTAACAACACGTTTTTATTATACGTTAAAAATACATAAATATCGATTGGAAAAACAATATCCCATTGACTGAAAACAATAAAACTCTCTACTACGGGTGCTCTAGAGGAAGTTTTTGTTTTTTTGAAGAATCGGTCACTGAAGCTGACATCTGAGGTCATTTTTTTTATCTCTCATTGACCTCGTTGATCAATGGTATCTGTATTCGTAAAAAAATAGTTTATTATTTTCCAATTTAAAAAAATTCTCGTTTACATCAATTTTACGAAGATAGGCTGGCCCTATCCTGGCGCAATTGGAGCAGTTCGCTCCGGGGGTCGAATACTTAACCTAACACATCGCCCTTGATATTATTTTTGATAAATACCGCGCTACAAAAAAACACAAATCATCATTTTATTGATTACAGTAATATCCTGCCTTGTCGTGTACTAATTGAGACTGTTAGGGCAGTCAAAATTTAACTCGCGCCTGGCGACGTTTGGTTCAGGGCTGGCCATGCAAAGATACATTCTATTTATTGTCCTTTTTATTACAGGAAGCATTTATGTGGAGACAGTTACCGTAAACGCGGATCTTGTACCCCGACAAGATGAAGCGGGGCTTACTTATATGAAAATTGACATAGATCTGCCTGATGTAAAAGAGGAATGCTTAGAACGCTTTGGAAGAATTACCAAGGCAGCAGGTAAAACCAATTTTTCACTGTAAACTTGAACGATTCGGACTCTCCTATTTTTTTTAACCTTTCTACGAACTTACTTCGCTTATTTACTCTAAGTTTTAAAGTTTTAAAAATGTGGTTAACTGAGTCATTTTCACCCATGTTATTTCTCAAATTTGTCCACAGATCTTCAGATGCATTTTGTCGAAAAAGGATTCACTCCTCCACATCGCAACTACTCCTCCTCTCCTAAGTCAAATTTTGCAATAAACGTACGCACCCATGAAAGAAAAAAATATTTGTATTGTACCGATTGCCACTATTCATCTTCTCGAAAGGGAGATTTAAAGAGCCACATGCTTACTCACACGGGAGAAAAACCTTTTTCATGTTCCGTGTGCAACTATGCATGTAATCATAGGGGTAATTTAAAGAGCCACATGCTGACTCACAGTAGAGAAAAACTTTTTTCATGTTCCGCTTGCAACTATGCATGTAATCAAAAGGGTCAACTGAAGCGTCATATGCTGACTCACAGTGAAGAAATACCTTTTTCATGTTCCTTGTGCAACTATGCATGTTATCAAAAGGTTCAACTGAAGCGTCATATCCTGACTCACAGTGGAGAAAAACCTTTTTTATGTTCCGTTTGCAACTATGCATGTAATCATAAGAGTAATTTAAAGAGGCACATGCTGACTCACAGTGGAGAAAAACCTTTTTCATGTTCCTTGTGCAACTATGCATGTTATCAAAATGTTCAACTGAAGAATCATATCCTGACTCACAGTGGAGAAAAACCTTTTTCATGTTCCGTGTGCAACTATGCATGTAATAATAAGGGTAATTTAAAGAGCCACATGCTGACTCACAGTGGAGAAAAACTTTTTTCATGTTCCGCTTGCAACTATGCATGTTATCAAAAGGGTCAACTGAAGCGTCATATGCTGACTCACAGTGAAGAAATACCTTTTTCATGTTCCTTGTGCAACTATGCATGTTATCAAAAGGTTCAACTGAAGCGTCATATCCTGACTCACAGTGGAGAAAAACCTTTTTTATGTTCCGTTTGCAACTATGCGTGTAATCATAAGAGTAATTTAAAGAGGCACATGCTGACTCAAAGTGGAGAAAAACCTTTTTTATGTTCCGTTTGCAACTATGCGTGTAATCATAAGAGTAATTTAAAGAGGCACATGCTGACTCACAGTGGAGAAAAACCTTTTTCATGTTCCTTGTGCAACTATGCATGTTATCAAAATGTTCAACTGAAGAATCATATCCTGACTCACAGTGGAGAAAAACCATTTTCATGTTCCGTGTGCATCTATGAATGTTATGGAAAGGGTCAACTGAAGATCCATATGCTGACTCACGGTGGAGAAAAACCTTTTTCATGTCCCGTGTGCAACTATGCATGCTGTCGAAAATGTCAGCTGAATAAGCACATGCTAATTCACAGTGGAGAAAAAGTTTTTTCATGTTTAGAGTGCAACTATGCAAGTTATCAACAGGGTAACCTGAAGAGCCACATGCTGATTCACAGTTGAGAAAAACCTTTTTCATGTTCCGCTTGCAATTATGCATGTTATCGAAAGGGTCAACTGAAGAGCCATATGCTGACTCACAGTGGAGAAAAACCTTTTTCATGTTCCTTGTGCAACTATGCATGTTATCAAAAAAGCGAACTAAACAGACACATGCGGATTCACAGTGGATAAAAACATATAAAACATTTGTTAGAACACATGCTGACTCAGAGCGGATAAAAACCCCCTTTTCTTGTTCCGAGTGCAACAATGCAAATTATCAACAGTGTACCTTGAAGAGAAAAAACTGACTGACAGCTAAGAAATTTTTTTTTTCATTTTATGGCTGAAGGGAGATTCGAAAAAACGCGTGCGCACTCACATTTTTTTTTTTCATATGCAATTATGCGTTTTCTCGGAAAGACTGACTGGACACTTTTTTTCTTCCTTGCGTTAACATTCACCTTCACGAAAACTATTTACAAAATAAATTCTAGTAATTGATATGATATGTTTCACCAGAGAGTTTCCAGTGTATTATTTATTTTTTAAATTTAATAGCTTTTCACCCCAAAGGAGTGTTCTAGCCAGTGTCAAGTAATGTTCAATGTGAATTTGTAAGTAGTGTCTTATATTGTTTTTGTCTTTGTTTAGTTTTTTTTTCCATGTAAGTAAGTGAAATATTTACAGATTTAGAAATAAGAACTAGAACACTACATTGCATAATTATTTAATACAAAAAATACCTTAGGCATTAACTATACAAGACGTCCATTTTTGGGGAAGCAAAATAATTAATTAATAACTTGCAAATTTGTATCCAATCACGAACGCGATTAGATACACATTTACAAGTTGAAAAAATTGATAATAAATGAATAAACTAGTATAATTTATAGTATTTAAAAATAAACAAAGCAAACTACATAAATATATGAAATTAAACATACCAGCAAGAGGAAAAATGAGTATGTACAATTTAGATTACAAATTGATAAAATTAGTATAATTTTATAGTGGTCAAAATATTAATAATCTTGAGATTTCTTTGAATTTGTTGTAAATCGCTTTGTAAATGATTTGATATTTTTTAACTTAAATGTACGTGTAACTTGAATGTCAATGTATGTGTAAAAAAGATAATTATGTCATACTACTAACACGAATATCAAAATATATATGAATATGTGTACAGTAATGTATTTAATTATTTCTTCAAATAATATTTGTACACTTCTAAATTCACTCTCAAAACTGTAGAACTGTAGCAGCAGCTACTAGTGCGTTCTAGAATATATTTTTTTTTCTATTTTCCTGCGGAGATCGCACCTTGTACCTACGAGAATTATTTGGTAAACAAAACTGCTAGGTACTTTAACCGCTCGAGAACGTACTACCTGGGCAGACAGAAAAAAGTTCCGTTGATTTGACTGATGACCATTTTCCTTTTAGATATTTTAAAATGTAAGTATTTTTCTCCGTACATAATAGAACAAATTTTAACCCTAGATTTTTTTTAAAATTTTTAAGTGAGGTTTGTAAAGGCTGCAATGTCACAATATAATCTAAGATTTTATTCGAAAAAAACGAAAACTCTTTCATTTAAAAAAAAGTTGAAATATTCTTGTTTTTGTAATTATTAGTAGTAAATACAGATAACTACTTATTGGCTACAATTTTTCATTTAAATCTAACTTTACCAACCGCATTTAGCGTTGTTCACCGTAGTTAAAATTTGAACTCAGATATTACTAGTCTTACGTTCATTCAAAACAAGGCAGACACTCTGGATGAGATTGCAATTGCACAATTATGCATCTCTACTTACTCCGAAGAGGAAATAAAGGAGGCGAAAACTATCCTGTTTGAAAAGCTTCCGGATAAACGTACTTTGCGGAAAGGAGATGGCAGAATCAGCCGAGACCTCCAGGACATCCTGAGAGCATTGAAGGAGACCGATCCTGATAAGCTACCAGTGTTCGCTGCTAAATAATTACATAAATTGCCTCCCATCAACTTCGACAGCATAGATGTGTCCAAACTCCTTAAGGAACTCAATGCACTGAAAACGGAAATAACGCATATAAAAACCGAACTAAAAGATTCATCGACCACAAAAAATGAAGACATAAAACAAGAACTGGCACTAATAAGAGAGCAAATTGCAAATATTCAGGTCCCAAACAAACAAACTGACTTAACTGGGAATTCGGAAGTAATTATTAACCACTTGACTGTGGGTAAGCCACGATTTCCAGATAGTAAACAAATACCGACGGGCGGCGCATCCTGCTTATCGACTGGTTCTAGCAATGCACTTTCAACCACACACACAAAGACAATGAACGAACACACTCCATATAGTCCAGTGCAGCCGGGAATGAACTTCGCACATGCTTTAAAACAAAATAATAAACAGGTATCGCGTGACCACTGCCCGCGGCCCCGGCCTCCTGCGGAAGATGAGAGAGGATTTACATTAGTAACTAGAAAACCCAAATGTAACTTGAGAGGAAAAGCAACCTCAACGACACTGAAGTCGGCAGATTTAATTACGTCAATTTATATTTCAAGGTTTACCTTGGAAACTACCGAGGACGACGTAAAGACTTACCTTGTAGATAATGGTCTCGAAAATACTAAGATCGAAAAAATTAAGCCTTACCGTCCCACGCCATTTAACACCTTCAAATTTTCTGTAAAAGCAACTGAAGGGCCGAAATACCTGGTGGAAGAACTATGGCCGGAAGGAATTGTATTCCGTAAATATATAGAATCGCGTGCATCAACCAAATATCAAAATGACAACCGATAAATTAAGAATTATTTCGATTAATTGCAGATCGGTCCGTAGCTCCGAAAAATTTATTCACGATCTCTGCGAATCATATGACATTATACTAGTCCAAGAAACGTGGCTACTGCCAACCGAGATTGAATTTTTGTCCAATATTCACCCGCATTTCAATAGCTTTGGCACCTCTGCCGTCAATATAGCTAACGGTCCCCTACTAGGTAGGCCGCACGGCGGAGTAGAGATAATTTAAAAGCAAAATTAAAGGGTTACCACAATCCCGATGGACAATTGTCGTATGGCCGGAATCAAGGTGAGTCTGAGTACTAAAAACTTAACCATCTTCACGATCTATATGCCGACTTGCTTAACTGACAACTTTGTGGAGTTTACCAACTGCCTGGCCTCCTTTCAAACGATCATTGACGAAAAAGATAATATCAATTAAATTATTATCGGACACTTCAACGCTAATCCCGACTCACTCTTTGGAATAGAGCTAAATTCTTTTTGTCGAGAATTCGAATACATTTGTGCCGACGCCGAAATTTTACCTGAGAATCCTTACACATACGTCAGTGACGCGCATAGTACTACCAGGTGGTTAGACCACTGACTAGTTACGAAAAATATTTACAAACAAATTATCGAGATGAAAATACATTACGATGTTCATTGGACTGACCACCGACCCCTCGAACTAACTTTAAATACGAATGGAATAGTAACATCGGAAGTATTTTCATCTATATTAAGGGATCCAGCATTATGGAATCCGAAAAATATACGTGATATCGGAATTTATAACTCATGTTCGCAAACTTATCTAGCTAAAATCAAGCCAAAAAAATCATCTCGTGAGGACAGTGGCAACCCTGAACGTGCCAAAATAAAACACCTCTACGGATGTATACTACAAGCATTACGATACAGTGCCGCTTGTATATTTAGAAATACTACTTCACCAAAATATAAGCAAGTTTGTGGATGGAATGAATTTGTCGCAGATAAATACGAAAAATCAAGACAAGCGATGCTCACCTGGATTGATAATGGGAGACCGCACAATGGTCCCATCGCGGAGGATAGAAGGACAAAGCGTGCCGCCTTCAAAACAGCTCTAAAACAATGCCAAAAGAATTCGACACAACTCCAGATGGATAAAATAACAGCGGACTTAGATAATCGGGAATGCAAATCATTTTGGAATAAGTCTAACAAAATATTGAACATGCGTTTCAAAGTCTCGTGCAACATAAACGGAGAAACAAATCCTGAAGTAATTGCCAATATTTTCAAAAAATATTTCGCTAATTCCACGCCGACCATCTCCTCAAACGAAACGCATTTGAACGCCTATGATGACATTGACCCCATAGTCACTGCAAACATGGTGAAAACCGCCATTAAAAACATGAAATCCGGAAAATCAGCAGGATATGACGGCTTAAGTACCGAACACTTCAAACATGCAGGAGGGGTAGCGATTCTGAAACTACTGGCAACATTGTTCACCGATATCATAAAGAGTGGTTATCTACCCAAAGACATGACAAAGACAATCATAATACCGATAGTAAAATCTAAACTGACAGACATAACTTTACAGGAAAATTACAGACCGATATCCATCGCCACCGCCACCGCCAGAATATTTGAACGAGTTCTCTAAGATCAAGTCGGACCCCAATCGAAAACGAAAGACAGTCAGATGGGTTTTCCAAAGGACGCTCTTCTTAGCCTTTTGCGCCACACATGCGAGCTCTGGGCTAATTTCAAGAAAAGAACAATTGAAAGGCTTCGGGTGCAATATAACAATGCTTACCGATTGATGTTTGGACTCCCCAGGCACTGCAGTGCCTCCTCAATGTTTACAGAAGGGCGAGTTCCAGGATTTACAGCTCTGTTAAGAACCAGGATTGCAGGACTGAGGGAAATGATAAACCATTCCAGAAACATTCTTATCATAGAATCCCGTCTGACTTCAGGATCGAGCATTGAAGACCATTGGAAAAAGATACTTGCTCCCATAATCTTAGATCCGATGGATTCCCGTGCTTCTCTGCTTTAATTTAATTTAATTTTCAAATTAATTTATAATTTTTTAATCTCTTTTTATTTATTTTACTAAATGTAAATACTATCTGTATCCTCTATGGGATGTGTGGTATTGAACTAACCTCCCCACATCCTGGAATAAAGAATTTGTTTATTATTTATTATTTAAACAGCTTTATTTCAAAAATACAATACATGCAAATCTGACATTGTTTTTCGGGACTGTCTATTTGTTAGGTTTGTTATTGAATATACTCTCATTTAAACAAAAGGTTTGAAAAACAATGTCAATGGACGAAAAAGTAATGGGACAGTAAGTTGTAGACAAGTGCGCAGTACTGTAACTTGGATTGGTCTCATCGAAAGAGAATCACAAAAAAATGGCTCTCTGCAAGTGTCGATACCTGCAAATAAATGCACAAAAAAAATATTTACATAAAAGCGTCAAAAAGAAATCTACTTGCAAATATCACAAACACATTAAAGCTCAAAAATTATTTAGTTGCAAACAACATTATTTATTGTTTTTGTGTTTAATTGGTAGAACTCCATTTAATTTTTTAAAAATTTAATTAAAATCAAATTTAATAATATAATTATTAAGTTCTGCAAGTATTTATTGGTTTTTGTTATTGTTACAGCTGTTTCGGCTTTCAAGGCCATTTTCAAACTGTGGTTAAGCCACGTTTTGACGACTTATTAATATGATTCTATTTTACCCCCTCCCAAGTTCAAATGATTTATTAGCGGTTAAACCAATTTACTGATAAAAATAATTGTGACAATAGATTTCATATTCAACATATAAGATGTTATAATAATAAAAGCACATTTTCAAAATTCGCAGAACATCTCTTAGTAAATAATCACGTCCCGCTTGACAACAACGAACTTAAACCCTTGCACATCGAAAGAAAGGGCCTTAGATTAAATTTACTTTAAATTTAAATTCGTTGTTGTCAAGCGGGACGTGATTATTTACTAAGAGATGTTCTGCGAATTTTGAAAATGTGCTTTTATTATTATAACATCTTATATGTTGAATATGAAATCTATTGTCACAATTATTTTTATCAGTAAATTGGTTTAACCGCTAATAAATCATTTGAACTTGGGAGGGGGTAAAATAGAATCATATTAATAAGTCGTCAAAACGTGGCTTAACCACAGTTTGAAAATGGCCTTGAAAGCCGAAACAGCTGTAACAATAACAAAAACCAATAAATACTTGCAGAACTTAATAATTATATTATTAAATTTGATTTTAAGCAAACAACATTGTTAATTTTTTCTATTGAAACTAGGAAAACAAATAAAAATATAATTAAAATTAATTATAACCCTTATCGAATCAATAATTAACCAGGTAAAATAATGGAACTGTTTTGTTGAGACTTTGAGGCAGAACTTACCCACAACACGGGGGTGATTTGACAAGGTTTATAATTGACAACGATTATATTTTGATAATCAATTATTAAGAAATCGAAAAATTATCAGTTAGGTTTTGTAACGATATTTTGAATGAATTAATGAAAATATGTCAAAGTTGTGGAGTTTATTTAGGTACTTTATGCATCAATCTTAGTGTTATTGGTATGAAATTATGATATACCGTGTTATTTAAGTGGATATCTAATCTGTCCACAACAGATCTAAATGTCTTGTACATTTCGGTACGTCATTAGGGTAAATGACAATATTTACAGGTTACTGACTTGATTTATGTGAATTCCTTAATAACACAGGTACCTCACCTGTGCTATTAACGAATTCACAATATATGGAACGATATTCAAATTGTTTTTCTCACTGGAAATGTTCACTACCTTTGTTTTATTCATTTTTAAATACAGCTGTAATAACATCTTGAATTTGAAGTGAAAAATGTTGACATAGCCCTTCGAATCGTCCCAATTAAGCATTTTATTAAACAAATTAGAAAATTGAAGAACACATTTTATGGAAAAAGCTTTAATCGGACGTAGTCGGAGGCATGACGGTGACCATAAACAAGGTGACAGTTGATTTAGTGTTGTTTGGAATATTTTTTATATATATTTTTTTTATTGTGCAACAGAATATTTTTTCCAATTACAGTACAATTTTACATATGTCAGCATTTAGCTAGGTGACTATTCAATAATTGTTTTAAGTCATTTAGAGAACAGTCACTTACATCCAAATTCTTTGCAAGTTTGTTTAACAGCACACCTCCCCACGTCGTGCTATGCTTTGCCAGGACGTCGGTTTTGCCTTTTGGTACTCTGAATAGGTCATGGTATCGACTTCGGCTCTAGTGGTCTGGTACATATAAATCATAGCATCCCAAGAGGAATGGGATATCGATAAAATTGTTCCTGATTTTGAAAGACATAATAGCTAAACTTGCTTTCCGCCTTTATATTGGTAGTTGGTACCACTAGCGTGGAATGACTCGCGAATTGTGCTGAATATGAAATGTTCTTAAAAATCATTATTCTTAGTTACGATCATTCTTAATAATAACCGTTCTTATTAATTATCATATGATGAATATGCATGTTAACAATATGTATGTGTTCTAAAGTCACATGTTGAAAATGATTTTTTCTTTGAGTTATTTGGTCGCCATGAAAATTATAATAATTGTCTATGACTTCATTCTTGTCTATGCATAACCTATAAATATTTTTGACAAGTGCTAACTAGTGCTTTCTTCTCCGAGAGCCGTTTCTTCCTGTTTCCCAACTCTGTTTATCCCGCGTTGTTAAACTTACTATCCCACGCCTGTGATGGTTATTGTTAAAGTAAGTACTCATTCTTATATTCATCGCTATTTATTTGGTAGCTGCCGTTATTCCAGTTTAGTTAGGGAATCATTGGGCGTTTTGTCACAGTAGAATGTTTAAACTGTCAATTTGACGTCTACCTATTATTAGATTAGTATTTAGAAGGCATTTATTACAATTACACAACAAAAAACATATGGTTAACAGATATTTTGTTAAAAGCGGAATGGCGGTAAACATTGTAAATATATAAATACAGTTTTTCCACGATAAACAACGTTTCTCTTAACCGTCGTCATATCTTCAAGGTTTTCTAATATGTGTTTTGGCTACGACTTCGTTTTTTTGACAGGATATTCCAAGCGAAACCACATTTTATTTTTTTAATGTTTTTTTTTATTCTAGAAAAAAGAAAATTACATTTTCACGTATTTAACTAGAAAAAACTAATACATTATATATATATATATATATATATATATATATATATATATATATTTTTTTTTTTTTTTTTTAAATGCCGGAAACCCGGGCGTTTATTGCAATAATATGATCAATATAACAAATATGAAAGTAACCCGCCTCACTAGAAGATTTCTGTTCTGAGGCGGGTACATATATTTGCTTACACATACATTTATACAAATTCCATCTATAGTTATATACATATATAGTTACATAAAAACAAGAATTTCATAGGAACTTTAAATTTACAAAATGGTAGTGTCTAAATCACATAATAATAACATTTCAAAAAATAGTTTAAACAAGAGCATTAGGTATTGATAAACTAGGCATGCGTAAAACATAAGCAGTTTTAATAAGAAAGAGTAAATAAATGTAAATAACACATGTTTGTAGATAAGGAATGAGTATATTACATATTAATATATTACATTACGATTTTATTCACTATCATTGTTTTGTTGACAGAGCATAAAATTGAACAACTTTTTTTTAAAATTTACCTACACTTTTTTTTCATTTTTAATTTCGTCTGGGAGGCAATTATATATATTGCTCCCCTCGTAACTAATGGATTGCTTGCCGTAATGAGTATGTATGGTGTTTAAATGTATTTTATCGTTTTGCCGTGTAAAGTGTGTCTGTAATTGGTACGTTTTTATGATTTCTGTATTTAGATGTATGAGTTTATTATTTATTTTGCATTTAAGGAGACATGTATAATATTCATAAAAAGTTTCTTAATGTTAATAGTTTTGTTTCCATGCATAATTTTTCTGTTAAAGTTTCTAGGTTTAAAGTGAAATAGCTTTATGATTACTTTGTTTTGTTTTACGTGAAGTTCATTTATATATTTTTCATATGCATTTCCCCAGATTTCAATCAAGTAGTTTAAATGTGAATGTATGAGGCTATAATATAGACCTTTTTAAATTTTATTTGGTAACAGATCTGATATCCGGCTAAATAGGTTAATTAACGGGTTGATTTTATCTTTAATATCTTGAATATGCTGTTTAAAAGTTAGGTGTTTATCAATGTATCAGGATTTGCAGGTTGTTATATTCAATTTTTAATGGTACAAATTATTATTATTTAACGAGCTTAGCTTAAAATCATGTATCCTGTTTTAATTTTACTTTTGGATTTTTATCATTTTATTTTAACAACGTTCTGTTTCAGATATATTTTTGGTGTTGAACCAATAACCAAACTCTACCAAAGCAGACCATGGATCTCCTGAAGTCAGATACTATATCCATCAAGACGGAACCAGGTCTCCGGGAAGAAGATGGAGGTGAAATTGCATTTTCAGATTTAGATTTCGATCACCCAGCTGTAACGAAGGAATTCTCGCAATGTGCGGAGAGTACTCAGACAGCCAGTTTGTTGCATTGCATACGTGGAAAATATAGAACTTTAAATTCGGATGTCCGGAATCAATATCTCTTTTGAAATGTCGTCCAAACAGGACACATACTTGTTCACAACATCCTTTCTCATAATACATGAGGTTGATTGGGTATTTACCTTAATATGCGTCCTTGCCGGAAAATACCAAAATACAGCACTCATTAAACTTTATTATATTATTGACAAAAATTTCTCGGTTCCTCGATTCTCACCTAATTTCATTTGGGACATGATTTTAACAACACGTTTTTATTATACGTTAAAAATACATAAATATCGTAGGAAAAACAATATCCCATTGACTGAAAACAATCAAACTCTCTACTACGGGTGCTCTAGAGAAAGTTTTTGTTTTTTTGAAGAATCAGTCACTGAAGCGGAAATCTGAGGTCATTTTCTTTATCTGACAATGACCTCGTCGATTAATGGTATCTGTATTCGTAAAAAAATAGTTTATTATTTACCAATTTAAATAATTCTCGTTTTCATCAATTTTACGAAGATAGGCTGGCCCTATCCTGGCGCAATTGGAGCAGTTCGCTCCGGGCGTCGAGTGCTCAACCTAACACATCCTCGATATTATTTTTGATAAATACCGCGCTACAAAAAAACACAAATCATCCTTTTATTGATTACAGTGATATCCTGCCTTGGCGTGTACTAATTAAGACTGTTAGGGCAGTCAAAATTTAACTCGTGGCTGGCGCCGTCTGGTTCAGGGCTGGCCATGCAAAGATACATTCTATTTATTGTCCTTTTTATTACAGGAAGCATTTATGTGGAGACAGTTACCGTAAACGCGGATCTTGTACCCCGACAAGATGAAGCGGGGCTTACTTCTATGAAAATTGACATAGATCTGCCGGATGTAAAAGAGGAATGCTTAGAACGCTTTGGAAGAATTACCAAGGAAGCAGGTAAAACCGATTTTCACTTTAAACTTGAACGATTCGGACACTCCTATTTTTTTAACCATTCTACGAACTTATTTCACTTATTTACTCTAAGTTTAGGAAATAAGTTTATCTGAATCATTTTCACCCATGTTATTTTTCCAATTTGTCGACAGATCTTCAGACGCATTTTGTGGAAAAAGGATTCGCTCTTCCCCATCACAACTACTCCTCCTATCCTAATTCAAATTTTGCAATAAATGTGCGCACCCATGTAACAGAAAAAACTTTTTCTTGTTCCAAGTGCAACTATTCAAATGCTCAAAATAAAAATGTAAAGAGTCATATGCTGACTCACAGTGGAGAAAAACCTTTTTTATGTTCCGTGTGCAACTATGCGTGTTATCAAAAGAGTAATTTAAAGTTGCACATGCTGACTCACAATGGAGAAAAACCTTTTTCATGTTCCTTGTGCAACTACGCATGTTATAAAAAGAGCCGCCTAACGGGCCACATGCGGATTCACAGTGGAGAAAAACCTTTTTCATGTTCCGTGTGCCACTATGCATGTAAATCTAAGGGTAATTTAAAGAACCACATGCTGACTCACAGTGAAGAAAAACCATTTTCATGTTCCGTGTGCATCTATGCATGTTATGGAAAGGGTCAACTGAAGAGCCATATGCTGACTCACAGTGGAGAAAAACCTTTTTCATGTTCCGTGTGCAACTATGCGTGTTGTCGAAAGGGTCAGCTGAAGCAGCACATGCTGACTCACAGTGGAGAAAAACCTTTTCCATGTTCCGTGTGCAACTATGCGTGTTGTCGAAAGGGTCAGCTGAAGCAGCACATGCTGACTCACAGTGGAGAAAAACCTTTTTCATGTTCGGAGTGCAACTATGCAAGTTATCAACCGAGTAAACTGAAGATACACATGCTGACTCACAGTGGAGAAAAAATATTTTCATGTTTGGAGTGCAACTATTCAAGTTTTCAACAGAGTACCCTGAAGAGACACTTGCTGACTCATAGTGGAGAAAAACCTTTTTCATGTTCCGACTGCAGTTATTCATGTAATCGTAAGGCTCATTTGACTAATCACATGCTGATTCACAGTGGAGAAAAACCTTTTATATGTTCCGATTGCAATTTTTCTTGTTCTCAAAAACAATATTTGACAAAACACATGCGGATTCACAGTGGAGAAAAACCTTTTTCATGTTCCGTGTGCAACTATGCATGTAAACATAACAGTAATTTAAGGAGCCACATGCTGAATCACAGTGGAGAAAAACCTTTTTCATGTTCCGCTTGCAACTATGAATGTTATCGGAAGAGTCAACTAAAGAGCCATATGCTGACTCACAGTGGAGAAAAACAATTTTCATGTTCTTTGTGCAAGTATGCATGTTATCAAAAAAGCGAACTAAACAGACACATGCGGATTCACAGTGGAGAAAAACCTTTTCCATGTTCCGTGTGCAACTATGCGTGTTGTCGAAAGGGTCAGCTGAAGCACCACATGCTGACTCACAGTGGAGAAAAACCTTTTTCATGTTCGGAGTGCAACTATGCAAGTTATCAAAAAGGTAAACTGAAGATACACATGCTGACTCACAGTGGAGAAAAACCATTTTCATGTTTGGAGTGCAACTATGCAAGTTTTCAACAGAGTACCCTGAAGAGACACTTGCTGACTCATGGTGGAGAAAAACCTTTTTCATGTTCTGACTGCAGTTATTCGTGTATTCGTAAGGCTCATTTGACGAATCACATGCTGATTCACAGTGGAGAAAAACCTTTTATATGTTCCGTTTGCAATTTTCTTGTTCTCAAAAACAATATTTGACAAAACACATGCGGATTCACAGTGGAGAAAAGCCCTTTTCATGTTCCGTGTGCAACTATGCATGTAAACATAAGAGTAATTTAAGGAGCCATATGCAGATTCACAGTGGAGAAAAACGATTTTCATGTTCATTGTGCAAGTATGCATGTCATAAAAAAAGCGAACTAAACAGACACATGTGGATTCACAGTGGAGAAAAACCTTTTTCATGTTCCGTGTGCAAGTATGCGTGTTGTCAAAAGGGTCAGCTGAAGAGGCACATGCTGATTCACAGTGGAGAAAAACCTTTTTCATGTTCCTTGTGCAACTATGCATGTTATCAAAAAAGGGAACTAAACGGACACATGCGGATTCACAGTGGAGAAAAACATATAGGACATTTGTTGGAACATATGCTGACTCAGAGCGGAGAAAAACCCCGTTGTCTTTTTCCGAGTGCAACTATGCAAGTTATCACTACTGTACCTTGAAGAGAAAAAAACTGACTGACAGCTGAGAAAAAACTTTTTCGTTTTCTGGCTGAAGAGAGATTTGAAAAAACGCGTGTGCACTCACAATTTTTTTTTCATATGCAATTATGCATTTTCTCGAAAGACTCTTTGACTGGACACTTTTCTTGTTCCTTGCGTTAACATTCACCTTCACGAAAACTATTTACAGAATAAATTCTAGTAATAGATATGATATGTTTCACCGGAGAGTTTCCAGTATGTAAAATTAGTATAAATTTATAGTGGTCAAAATATTTATAACCATGAGATTTCTTTGAATTTGTTCTGAAACGCATTGTAAAAGATTTGTTTTTTTTAAACTTAAATGTACGTGTAACTTGTCAATGTATGTGTAAAAATGAAACTTATGTCATACTACTAACACGAATATCAAAATATATATATGAATATGTGTACAGTAATGTATCTAATTATTTCTTCAAATAATATTTTTACACTTCTAAATTCACTGTCAAAACTGTAGAACTGTAGCAGCAGCTACTAGTGCGTTCTAGAACATTTTCTTTTCTATTTCCCGGCGGAGATCGCACCTTGTACCTACTAGAATTATTTGGTAAACACAACTGCTAGGTACTTTAACCGCTCGAGAACTTCCTACCTGGGCAGACAGGAAAAGTTCCATTGATTTCACTGATGACCATTTTCCTCTCAGATATTTGAAAATGTTAGTATTTTTCTCCGTACATAACAGAACAAATTTTAACCATGGATTTTTTTTTAAATTTTAAAAGTCGGGTTTGTAAAGGCTGCAATGCCAATATAATTTTAGAATTACTTATTTTGTAGGTGAAAACGGGTTCTAACATGACTCTAAATATCAGAAGGTTGTTTGAATAAAAATAAGATTGAAGTTCACTGAGTTTATTTATAACACATCGTTACCAGTTATACGCGACAATAAATTTAAATGGAAGTTTCTAGAATGTAGACGGTCTGAACCAAAAGACACCACCAGGCGAGGCAAATGGGAGATCAAGAATCTTTGGGCCAGCGGACTTACGTCCGCTGCCCGCTGTGGGTACCATTTACACGGTACCTGTCCAGAATGTTGCCATAATAGGGAAATAATCTTTTATGTTATTCGCTGGTAGGTACCGTCTACATACTTCGCCCGCAGTTGTTAAACGATATGAAGGAGAAAAAAAGAAATATATAGTAGTATACATAGAAAAAATTAGTTTAAAAAAAATCACTTATGTTATGTAGGGCACACACCACATAAACATAAACGCTCACTGAGTTGCAGTCTACTTATATTTACAGAAAGCAGTAAAATTTCAAATTAAATAGTTTATTAATACAATATCGCTGTATGTCGCAAGAATAAAAAATAAAAAAAACATTTTTTTATAAAGTTTAGAATTTGTAAGTGATTGAACAATGTATATAAAGTTATGAAAATAGATTTCAATGTGGCAAACGAGAAGACTTTTTACTATAAATATTAAGATTAAGTTATAAAAATAAAGTTATATCTAGGAGTATGCTTTGACTAGATGTTTAACCCTCCGTCAGGCGCACCTATAGGCGAACCGAAATTGGGCGCACCCGGCCTGAGAGGCCACCCATATATTTTTAGCCCCCATCTTTCACTATATTAATTCTAATACAAAATACTTGTCGGGTAGTCTTTACTAGGGTCTATTGAAAGGAATTAAAACAAATATAAAACAGAATAACCAGTTTATTAAAGATAAACCATAAACTAAAATAATCAAACTAAACAATTTTTCGAAAACAGTGTTCAAAATAATTTGTCAAACCGAGCTCCATAAAAGTAATAAAAATTTTAAAGTAATAAAAATTTAAAGGTAAGGTAGTTGGTAGTCTCTACTGACTGCAGCCGTAGCCAAATACGGACGATGAGGTTCCCAAATCAGCAGCCGAAAAACAAGTTTGGCCAATCGCGTTTACGTAGAGTAAACAAATCGGTTGATGACAACCTAAACATTCGTAATTCGTCATCCTCCTAAATCCTAATTCAAACACGCATATTACACACTTTCGCCTAAGGAAAAAAGTAAAAAACCTTTTCAAGCGAATTTTCAACTGAATCGGCATTCCACTTGTATTCAGACTTCGCCGAGCTAGTTGTACGATATCGCTCTCATCACCTAAATCTTCAACCAAAGCTGGATCTTCATAAGCATCATCATCGAGAAGAAACTTCACCATATCATCAACCTCATTGCGTTGAGAGAGATCATATTTTCTAGCCATTTCGGCAGAAACATATGTAGGTATATAAAATGCCAGAAAACAGAAAAACTGAAATTATAATTCAATCGAGCGCACCCTGCCTGAAAGGCCAGGGTCCAATACAGCACTTATTTCTCGAGATACTGATAAATTTCATACAGAACAGGCATAATTGAGTATAATGAACAACTGCACATAAAAATATCCTTAAAAAACTCAAAATTCAAATCCTTCAAAATTGTGACGGAATCGGGCGCAGGCGGCCTGTGAAGCCAGGGAAGGTGTAAGTGAGTTGCGTAAAGACCGACGACTGACTAAAGACAGGCGCCGTGTGAGGTTCCTAAAGTTAGGCGAGTAAAATGAGGGAAGAGGCGGGGGGCCGCCTTTGAGAATTGGGGAGGGAAAAAATGTCTTCCGGTGGCCTCTGAGGCCGGCTGCGCCCGACGGAGGGTTAAGCTACCTATACTTAAAATTTTTGCATTCAGAAACATTTTGGTTTGGTGCAAGTGCTGAAAACAGTTGTGACTATAACACAAAATTGTATATTTCATAATATCAGAGTTCGATATAAACTTATTGTACATTAAGATTACTTAAGACTAAGATACATGTTTGCATAATGTTATAAAATTAACAATGTTATTAAATACAGTTTTGAAACATGTTAAGAAATATTACATGAATGTGATTTAAAAATGACGTTATTTGTACTACTATGTTAGCATATCATGTTTCAACACTATATTAAATATCTTATATTACAGAATGACGGAAAATACTTCACATCATTCAGAATGTGGAAAAGTTACATTATGAAGCTGAATATTATTTTGTAGTAAATGTTAGATAATTGTAAAAACTACTCTTTATGGAGTGTGTTAAATATTTTTAAATTTGATATAACAAGACAATAAGGAAGTTGAGTGAAAAATATTCCTTAGGAGCTTTTAAAAAATTGTTAACAGAGTATTGTAATAATTAACCCTTTTCTAAATTGAATACATTACATTCATCATTTATTCATTATCACTCTTACATATTATTTGTATTTAATATCAAATGTACGTGTGTGTATGTATGTATGTATGCATGTATGTATGCGTACGTATGTATGCAACTATGTATATGTATGTGTGTACGTATGTATTTATATGTGTATATGCATGTGTATGTATATATATGTATGTATGTGTTTATACGTGTATATATATATATATATATATATACATTTTCTCTTATTATTTCCTTGTTTTTATATATATATATACATTTTCTCTTATTATTTCCTTGTTTTTAACATTTCTTTGTTTTTAACCTTTCTTTGTTTTCTTTGTTTGTTTATTGCTTTTTAACCTTCTTTATCTTTATTGCATGATGTGAACATTGGTTATTGGGTTGTAACCTAATTCTTTTACTTATTTTTTCTTTCTCTCTATGCATGTTATGTTATAAACCTGTTAATGTTCCTAATATAATCTGACGGCCGGCATAGTCCAGTGGTAACGCATTGGACTGCCATTCTGAAGGTCGCGGGTTCGAACCCGGCGTGCGCAAATAAATTTTATTTGATTAATTTGTGTTATTTCACAATTAATTAATTAAAATAATAGATAGTATATTTGCGGCACGTTCCAGAGTGGAAGATACTACCAGTATCGCCCTGGTGTAAGACCACCATTCAGAATTGAAACGCTGCTCCAAATGGCTTTAGCCGTGTTTAGTGACTAGATCTGAATAGCCAGGTACTTCCCCACCTTCCTCTTTCTCTTCCCCACTTACCTTCAGCCTCACAACATCCCCCAATTGGGGATGCCATAGTCTCACTGGCTTCAGACGGGAGCAGTTGGGACTCTTGTGAGGTATTCACTATAAAAAAAAATAAAAAATAAAAATAAATAAAAATAAAAAATAAAAAAATCATTCTGCAGATTGCGATGAAATTTTAACATGCATATTGAATAACTCCGCTTTACGCGTTGAACCCTTTGTATAATTTTAAGCATTTTTAGGTTTTTTTAATATCAAACTCCCATGTATCTTTCAAATTCACATATGATAAAAATGTTTAATGTTAGTAAAGTTTAACCATGATCACTCAGACGTTCAACGACATACACATCTGACTGAACATGACGTTGAAACTTCATACCTTTATGTGATAATTCTATCCAAATGTTTATAGAAACTGTTATTTGGCATTTTATAAGTAATAACAATAGTTTACAACGAAAATAAAAATGGAATATGCCAGACTGGATGAGAAAACTGCCCAGTCTCATTTTCGTTTAATATCACTATCTCCATTAGTATGTAGAGATAATAAATAAGACGTTTCGATAAACAGTTGAAGATAATTTAAAATACTTTTAAAAAACAATTCTTGTTTGTGTATGGAAGTTTATTGTATCTTAACATAAAACATACAATCAATACAAATCGATCAGCTCCTATACACATATGACAATAAGGAAGTTGAGTCCATTTTTGTTATTTTTTTATCAATGTTCGCATTCAAACTTAAATACGAGTATTTTTTTTTTAAAGTTTGTTTTCATAGTTAAATTAATTCTCAAAGTTTGAATTTTATTAAGCCCGCCAAAACGAGCGGTAAGAGGCGGGGTGTGGGTGTGACGTCATTCAAACTGTAAGAACCACGTCACTTTAACATTTTGTATGGAAAAAAAATAATTCTTCAATAAGGAATTCCAGTAATTTTTTTACCAAAGTTAACCGTCTATTAGAATTGATGTTATTAAAAAAAAAGAAAATTGATTAAGATTTCATAGTTAAATTAATATTTTAAGTTAGAATATTTGCTTTTCCCGCCCGGTACAGTATTCCGTCGCTATTTGTTGACGTGCCCCGTGCGAATTCAGGACCACCGCGCAGAAAAGTAAAGACCAAAAGTAAAATAACGGTTTACAGCCCAGTTCACTGTGAGACTTTTCTGGGCGGCCGGCGGCCTGAAGTGTATCACATGTTATGTGAATCCTATAATTTCTATACCCGCTATATCCGATTTTTTGACAAAATGATCTGAGTATGACATCTTGTTCACATTTTTGCGAGCAACAAGAGGAGCCTAAAATTGAGTTTCAAAACCCTCCTTATCACGACCAAAAACCATGTTAAAACTGCGAGTGAGAAACCAAATCCGCTATATCATACAGAAAGTTACTATCAAAACGCGCTATATCGGATTCAACCAATCACAAGCAGTTATTTTGCCAAAATACAATATGGCTGCCGCTCTGACGCCACGCTCGTATGTCAAAATGATCTACTAATATTATATTATATTATATTGTATACTTTTATAATAGTTTCTAAACCCGCCATGTCGCCTCAGTTGACTTTCAAAATCACGAAGTGAGTATCAAAATCCGCTATATCCATTTTATTTATCGAAATTACTTAATTATTGCTAGACATATATAGAAAAATAAATGCTTTTCGAAATTTTATTACTCCAATTCATTATATAAAAAATTTTAATGCATTTACTTATGTACGCTAGAGATGTGACAGTTTTTTGCGGTTTTCTCCAAATCAATGAAAGTTGATATAGCGGGTATAGAAATTACACGACTCATGTGACATGTATAATAGTAAAAACCTCTAAGTTATGCAATAAACAACATATTATTATAAAGCCATATACGAATATGTATCTTTAGAAATCCATTTCATATGATAATAACAACAAATACGTACATATATTTGACAAACCCAAATAAACGTTTGGCCTATACACCTCTCTCATCTAAACCGACCATCTCTCATGTAATAGAAAGAGATGCACCATAGGTGATCCGTTGTACGTACAAGTCACGACACATGTGACGTCAGAATTCTTTCGAACAATCGTGGAGCGTATACAGTCTATTGCTATTGAATGCTTTTTCAAGAACGTTTAACTAATTCTAAGAATAATAATATAGAAATATATTTATATATTTAGAATCGATATTTTTTGATCTACATGAACATATTTTTTATAAGTCAAAATATTTTTCACTCAACTTCCTTATTCAGTAAAAATGTGCGGTGAAAAAAATGAAGACAATGTTAGTAGTTCTTATTCGAAGTATGATACAGTTAAAAATGACCGAGGGGAATAGGGTCCCATTAGCTCAGTTGGTAGAGCACTGTCGCGGAAAGACAAGGGTCCTGGGTTCGAGTCCCAGATGTGACCGTTTCCTTTTCTGATTTTTCTGTTTCAGATTTTCGTTTAGAAATCACTAATATTGTCTTCAATATTTAAATATTACAATTTGAGGTTTTACTCAATAAAGTCATTCCGAAAAATAAATATTCATTCTAGACTTGCAGAAAAGTCAACAAATGTCGCACATTAAAAATAAAAAAATAAGATAGGTTTATCTAAATGACGCTGTCTGGATTGCATTTAGTTCGGGTTGAATCTTGCGATCATACATAAAGATAGTTGCCAATAAAAATGTGCGGTGAAAAAAAAAATGAAGACAATGTTAGTAGTTCTTATTCGAAGTATGATACAGTTAAAAATGACCGAGGGGAATAGGGTCCCTGGAATAAACAATTATTTATTTATTTATTTATTATTTATTAGCTCAGTTAGTAGAGCACTGTCACGGAAAGACAAGGGTTCTGGGTTCGAGTCCCAGATGTGACCGTTTCCTTTTCTGATTTTTCTGTTTCAGATTTTCGTTTAGAAATCACTTATATTGTCTTCAATATTTAAATATTACAATTTGAGGTTTTACTCAATAAAGTCATTCCGAAAAAAAAAAAAATAATATTCAGCTTCATAATGTAACTTTTCCACATTCCGAATGATGTGAAGTATTTCTGTAATATAAGATATTTGATATAGTGTTGAAACATGATATGCTAACATAGTAGTACAAATAACGTCATTTTTAGATCACATTCATGTAATATTTCTTAATAGCTCCTAATGCATGTTAAATTTTTTTTCTAAAAATACCTAAAATTATATAAAGAATTCAAAGCGTAAAGCGTACTTACTTTAAATGCAAGTTGCAATTTCATCGCTATTTGCGGAATGGTTAAAAGTATAAAAAAACGTAAAAACTATTATCGCTTAAGAGCGTTGTTTTCGCGGACGAAATTTCGACTCCCGCAAAAATAATTATTGTCCTGTGTCCCTCTCTAACGGAGCGTGCAGCGGGGAACGGAGAGGAAGTACCTGGCTTTTAGTACGGCTGACGTTGCAAGCGATCAAAAAAAGTTAGATAATATGAGATTAAATAAAAAAGAAATTAAGTTCAATGCTTGAATATTTGCACGAAGTCGGTGAAATGTCCCTTTCGTTTAGTTCATTCCTTTAGCAGACACAGACATACAAGGGCTTCCGACCTATTCTTTAATAGTATTGGTATTTGCGTATGTAGACGTTAGGCACTGACAATATCACGCACTGAAGGCCAGTAAAAGAGAAATGCTTTTTTTCTTTTGTGCGTGAATATATTTGCATCAAAACGGGGAATCACCCTTTTGTTTAGTTCATTTAAATTAGCAGATACGTGTATTACTGTAGGAGATACGGAAATTGTACACGTGCATTGTACATGTGGCAGCTGGCCACAGACAAAATTATAATAATAGTAATAATAGGTGTATAAATTTATAAATTAGATAAGTACATACAATTAACTGCAGTAAATAATATATGAACAGTAAGTAATATAATTGTAGAGAATAGAAATATACACTTTCTTAAAATTTGTGTGAGTGCATCGGTAAAGGCCTTACCGTTACTTTTGACATAATCTTTTATTTTTTTAATTTTTACATTACCTTTGAAATTTTTTTGTGAATCACATTTTTTTTATTTTATCTGGAAGAATGTTATAAAGTCGTGTCGCTGTGTATATTATTCCGAACACGCCCTGACTTTATCACTGGGATTTTGGTTGAGATTATTTTTAAGTGTTGTGTAAGAAGAATATTATGTGAACAACAAAATTAAGTAATACAACTATAAATAAAAATAACCATAAAAATAGTAAAAGCACAATAATAAAACAATAACAGCAAGAATAATAGCATCAAGCATATTTTATTAAAAATGTTCAATGAATCGATATAATTATTTCCGTCCATTCTAGGCAGTGAGGAATACATTTATGGTAGTTAGTCCCAGATTTTTTATACTGAAAAAAATCCTATTTTATAATCTACACAATACATGTGCACAGGGAGAAAAATAAAAAAAAGTCGGACAGGTAGTAGTTGCATAGTAAGAACAGACTCCAATATAAATAAGCAAATAAATAATTACATAAAAATCAGAAAATTATCACACAATCAAAGAGGACCATCGTATGTGTTTAAAAGAAATTGCATTTTCGAAGACACAAACTGTTGAAGCAAAATAATACAAGTTTCTTTAAAATATCTTTAAAACATCACGGAATTAAAGTGGATATTAATCACAGGTAGATAATAATACAATTATAATTAGGACGTATTTCACTACCAATCTCTCAATAAGTTGTCAACAAGCTGTATAGTAGTGAAGTACCCTAATACCCCGTCAGATAGACTAATTATTACAAAATGTATACTGTGTAGAATCTAACAAAACTAACACTAATATCTAAACAAAACTATGACTTTAGCTGTTTCTCGAAATATGAACATCTTTCGCGAAGTGGCATCTTCCGATGATATCTTGGATCGACCTATTCTGGCAAAATACATTCCATATAAAATTTCTCCAGTGGCTTATCCATTTTATTACAGACACCACAGAAAAGGACCTTTCTGGTTCGGAAGCCAATAATGCATGCTGCACCAGAATGCGAATTATAGTTGGTTTTGTACGATCGCTTTGCCCATGAACCATCTGCAACCACGGTGATTTGTGGCACACCGTCATCATCGACTTCATTGCTCTCCACAGCTAATCGGTTTTCTTCCTTTCCTGCTTCAATCATTTTTTCGAGTGCCAAATTTTCCAAGTGTCCCCCCAACTGAATCAGATGTTTATAGAATAAGGAGGACGACATACAAGGCATATTTATAGTGCTGCATATTTCCCGTAATTGGGAATAACCGTTGCCAGTACATACGATACCTTCAACCATCGCATTATTGATAGGCATACCACCAACTTGCTTAGGCATGTCAGATTTTATAATTTCTATTTTTCCACAAAGCTTACATAAAAAAATGAAATTCGCTGTATAATCCATTCCTGATTTCCCTTTGAAAACAAAAATGTGAAAAATTGCAATCAAATGGAGAATGATCAATTTTGGACAAAGAGTCAAATAAAAATTCTATGTTGACAATTCTTCTGCCAACTAAATTCGATGTAACGATGTGGTTCGGATCATCTTCTTCCTCAACCTCTAACTCAAAAGAGTCACTGGAATCGGATGAACAGTTGAATTCAATGTCGGGTGATACGTCGGACATTTTCTGCGACGATATTTCGGGTTCAATCACATCGGTACTAAAAGATTAAAAAAAAAAATCAGGCATCAAACCGTGAAAACAAAAGACCGCATATTATACTGTCAAGGTATGATCAATATGTGTAGTGATTATACTTACAAATTCGACAAAATAGTACAAGCAATTATAGGCAAAAATGGAGGACGGTTTTTATTCTTAAATTTAATCACTTTTAATTAAAGATCGTCGGTGTAATATTGAATTGTACCAATGTGTAAAAATACTGTCATCAAAACTAAAAGCTGAACGGCAATAAAATTAAACTCTCACTACTAACCAAAAGATGGTATCTTGATGTTATTGTGTACATTCTGGAGAGTTTGTTCTTGTGAAAATAAAATTATTTGCTTACCGTTTGCTCAAAATCCCACAATTCACATCGATGTTAGCATCGAAAAAATCCTTGTTGGCAAATTTAGCCTGACAATCTTCAACATCATTTACGGAACTGAAAACAACAAAAAAACATTACATTTTTACCGTAAAAAATAAATACTTATAATAAATATTGATTTAAATATTGCATTTAATTTTCACCTGTTCCGAGTTCTTTCTGTCTTTTTGACATTGCACTTCCCCTTTTTCCGGTGCATACTGGGTGGCTTACCATGTATCCACTTTCGACCTAAAACACAAATAACATTTTATAAAAATCAATAACGTAAGTACCCTAATTCATAACCTAATTATCATTGTTAAAAATGCTCAAATAATGATTACTTACCCATGTTGAATGAAATAAATTATTTGGGGATGCTTCGGTTAAAAACTGTGGAGTTTAAAAATAATATTATTCGTAAACAAAGTAACAAATTCGTCAATTATATGTCCGCGCGGGCTGACTGCGAGCGAATGTCCGACTAACACATATACATACACTAGCAATAATAATAAAAAATAAAGGACGATTGACGTATGCATGTATTTGTTAGGCGGGCGATCTCACTCGAGCCCCTGCCCCCCGGCCTCCCTACCTACTCTAGCCAGGCCGACTCAAGAAAGTGCGAATGAGACAATAACAAAAAGCTAGTTAAATATACGTTGAATTTGTGGCCACCAAATTCGGCTTTTGAAGCAAATAAAACTTTTTTCAGTGAGGATTCAAATTTTATTGTATAGTTCATTATATGCCTGAGACGGGATATGTGAGATTTTTTCAAAAAATATCTTTCATTTGGTCACAAAAAATTGCCAAAGATGCCTCGTAAAATCAAGTAAAATCGTCATCTTCTGGGGCCTATATTCTATAATTTAAGGCAAAAATCGAAAATCTGATCCATATGCGTACTTTATATATACCATGTCTTTTAACTAAAAAAAAAACCGTTTACTCTAGTATTTTAGCCGTAAATCCAAATTTAAATTTTGTACTAAACAGGCACCGCAGCCGTTCCTCTTAATGCGGAATATTTTAAAATTATTAAAAAACATGTTTTGTACATTACGGCAATATGTGATACATTGTTTGCATGAACAATATAAGACATATAGCTCGTATATATTTAAGACATTAGTAGTGTGAAATGTTTAAGTATAGGTATATAAGGTTGGCTTATATCTAAGTATATAGAGTAGATAATTTTTATATTTTAGGAAAAGAAATGCCTTTTTATGCTTTAAACTGTCCTAATCTGTCTGGGAAATAAACTTTTCGACCAGATTTTGTGGTTGTGATTATTTCTGGAGGTAATACTGGAACAGATGTAGGAACAGATACATTTTCTTCTACTGGAACAAAAGCAGGTTTTAGGCGGTCTATTGTGACACGCTTAGGTTTTCCTTTCACAATAATTACGAATGTTTTTTCATAACGTTCTTCCACTTTGTATGGGCAGTGGTCTTCTTCCACCATCAGTTCTGAGGAACACATGTGTCGCAATAGGTGGATATTTATGAACAAAAAACATTCCTGTACCATGAACACTGACATGAGTTGGTTTAATGGCTTCGAACGTACTTTGTAGACGTCCGATATACATGTCTGGTTCCTCGCGTGGTGTTGCAGTGAAGAAATCACAAGGTAATTTTAGGGTTCTACCGTAAGTTCATTCAGCTGGTGAACACTTCAGATCTTCACGTACCGTTGCTCTCAAACCAAGTTGAACTAGTGGGAGGCTTTCGACCAAACTTCGATTGCCACAAGCCATGAGAGAAGCTTTTAAAGTGCGGTGCCATCTCTCGATCATACCATTAGCTTGTGGGTGGTACGCGGTGGTCCTAGAATACTTTATTCCTTTTCGGTTAGTTTTTTGAAGAGGCAGGACTCGAATTGTCTGCCCTGATCCGAACTGATGGTATCCGGGGTCCCGTGACAGGCAATCCAATGTGTCGTCAGTGCAGTAGCGACGGTTTCTGCAGTCATATCTTTCAGAGGGATTGCTTCGGGCCATCGCGTGTACCTGTCAATCATTGTTAGTATATACTGGTACTCATTACACGCTGGGAGAGGTCCAACCAGGTCGATATGAATATTACGGAATCGATCCTCTGGTAGTAAATACGTTGCTAATGGTGCAGCCGTATGTCAAAAGGTGATTGGCTTTTGATCTGTGTAGATAGTAAAATTTCGACCTACAATATGACTTCTAAAATATTTCACCGCTTCGAAAACACCAGTAAGTTCTCGATCTAAGGTACTGTATTTTCGTTGCGCTGGTGAAAATTTCTTGGAAAAGAATCCTTAAGGTTCCCAGGAATCGCCATTCGACTGTTGTAATGATGCACCCATAGCTATGTCACTAGCATCAACCATTATAGCTATTTTTGCATTGGTATTTGGGTGTGCGAGTAATGCTGCGTCAGCTAGGTGTGGTTTGCATTCCTTGAATGCTTCCGTCAGTTCTTGATTCCAAGTTATTTCCCTCTTGTCATTTTTCTTATAACCGGCAATGCAATCAAATAATTTAGTTTGAGTGTTAATAGCCTTAGGGAGGAATCTTCTATAGTAATTCAACATGCCTAAAAAACGTCGCAAGTCTTTTACTGTTTTAGGTCATGGCAAATTTATGACGGCATTCACTTTTTCGTTGATAGGCGACATTCCTTTTTGAGTAATTGTGTGACCCAGGAAGTTGACTGTAGGTATGCCAAATTGGCATACGTTAATGTTGATTACAAGATCATATTCAGCAAGGCGTTTGAGTAGTATTTCCAAGTGTTTTCTATGTTTTTCTTCATTTTTAGAAGCAATCAATCAGGGTGTCGTCTAGGTACACAAAACAAAAATCCAAATCCCTTGTCACAGAATGCATGAAACGCTGAAAACTTTGTGCTGCGTTTGATAAACCAAATTGCATGGATGTGAATTCGAATAATCCAATTGGTGTGATGATGGCAGTCTTCGGAATGTCTTCAGGTTCCACTGGTATCTGATGATAAGCCCTGGTCATGTCAATAGTGCTGAATATGTTTGCATCGGCAAGTTTATGTGCAAAATCATGAAGTTGAGGTATTGGATATTTATCTGGGATCGTTTTAGCGTTAAGGCGACAATAATCACCACAAGGACACCACTCGCCGTTGGGTTTTTAACCATATGTAAAGGGCTGGCCCAATTGCTTTTAGAAGGCCTGCAGAATCCTTGTTTCATCAGATATTTTAACTTTTTCTTCGCCGCTTCCAGTAGGGCTGGTGCTAGCCTGCGGGCTTGTTCGGTAACGGGTGGTCCTCTGGTTTCAATGCAGTGGGTCACAGAGTGTTTTTTGGCATCTGATATCTTCATGATAGGTGTTGTTAAGTTTGGGAATTTGGTTAGTATATCACGGTATTTTTGTGATGAAGAAATTGTAGAAATACCGGATGTAGGTCCCTTATGAGTTATTCCTTTTATGACTAATCCTGTTGACTAGTCTGCGATTGTTGACTTTTTAAATTCACCGTCAGGTTGAAGTGATGAAGAAAGTCTGCAATTTGGATTGGTCTTGATACGTCAGCCACAATAAAACGCCATTTCAGTGCTCGACGTAGGCCAAAATCGCGTTCTACTGTTCTTGTGCCGTATGTCTTGATGGGATTTCCGTTTGCGCCATATAGTGTAACTGGACAATTGTCAGAAGTGATGTTATTTTTGTTGTATGACGGGTTTCTAGGAATGACAGAAACGTCCGCCCCAGTGTCCACTAGGAATTTTCTTCTAGTAAATCGTAAACAAAGAGACGACATGTGTTACTCGGAATCTCGCACGTCCCTACTGAGAGGTTCCGTTGTCGTTTCCCGAATTTTTGTTTTTGAACGTACATGGTTGGTAACATCTGAAGGAATTTTCACCATAACGTCTATGGAAATGACATAATCCATCAGGATTCCTCTTGGGCGATCTGCCGCGAGACCTGGACTTTGGCTTTCCAGCGGAATTCTGTTGTGGTGAATTGTTGTAAGAATAATTTCGACGTGGGCTCTGACTTCGTCGTTCACGGAAGTTTGTAAAGTTGTTATTTTGGGACATTTTTAAACGTGACACTTCAAGTGTAAGATCCGAAATTTGCTGTTGAAGTTGTAATAATATAGAATTTTCCGTATTTTCCTTTCTTGAGATACCCGGTTTATTTTTATGGTCTACAGCACTGCATTCGAATGACTGGTAGACGTCTATTATTTTATCAGCCGCCAACGCGTGTTTTGAAGCGGTGTTAAGTCTTATTTAAAAGTTATTATTTAAAACACCTCTTCAGAACAAGTGCCATTGTTAGTATTAATTTTGATTAAAATTATAGAGAGCACGGTCTGGCAACACATAGACCGCCGGGGAGTCTATGGTTTTTTTTCCGTTTCCTTTTTTTTACTCTGGAATTGTTACACGAGCGAGGGCGGCCGCGTAATGGCACAGTCAATTAGAATATAATTCATTTTACCCTGGATGGGCGATTGTAATAGAAATGTGTACATCAGTATTCCTGACGCGGGTCGTTATTCGTTTTTTTTTACAAAAACCAAGTCGGGTGTGCAAGTTCTTTTAAATAAACGACCGTATAAAGGTTCACCGTGTGTGTTCGTGAAAATCACAAATATTCTACCAAAGATTATAGACGCGATCCCTCGCAAATCGGTACTCCGCGGACTCCGCGAATTGAAGCATAAACCTCAGGTGGCGCTATAAAAGCCATATTTTTCTAAACGAGAAATAGATAGTAAAATTACACACCCGGACTGCGCCCGCTTAAGTAATCTGCCCGATCAGCTCCACAATTGATGGATTCTCTCCATAAACGCTAGACCCGTTACGCTTCATAATCGCTTATCAGTCACCTTGTCGGAGACGCTGGACCCGTCTCCTGGACACGTTACTCTTGGACCAAAGCCCTGATGGTGCTAGCTGGATCCGTCTGGGACAGATCACCGCCGGCCGGATAGTAGCTCCCCGCTCACTTCCCGTTATTCAGTGGTTAGTCAATTCAGATAGAATTAAAAACCAATTTTTGATCCCTGGGGTTAATTCCCTACTCATTATTATTATTATTATTATTATTATTGATACATTTTTTTTACAATATTTCATATTTCAATTTAGTAATGTTGGCCTCACTGGGTTGTTTACCCGTGCTGAGGCCCCCATTTTATAATTTAAGAATTTATACATTTAAAAAAATAAAAGAAAAACAACATTAAAATAAAGATAAATTTAAAATAAAAAATAAAGATTAAAATATAATTATAACACTAAAAGAAAAATATCAAAAGAGAATGTAAAACGGCATTTATAATGATATATGTGTTTGTGCGTGTTGCGTGTTTTATATATTTTTTTTTGTGTTGCGTGTATATGTTTTATTCTTTTATGTTATAGTATTTTGGTAATATTGTCTTTTTGTTCTTTAATCCATTTTTTTATTTTGTGTTTGAATTTATTTTTATTTTCCTCAATTTTTGTTTCAAGTGGAAGACTGTTGAATGCTTTAATAGCGTGGTATTTATGGTGTCTTTGTCCAAAGGTAGTGTTTACCGTCGGAGTTTTTATGTTTTCTTTGTACGCTTGTCTGACCGGTCTATTAGTGATATTTTGTGTTTGTTGGGGTTTGTTTTTTTGGTCGAAAATGTAGTTAAAATGTAACATGTTAACACAAATATATATTCCATGATTTATACTTTGCAAAAACTATCATCTTTCATTTCACAATTAGTAGAACCTGTAGTCTTTTGTGTGCCCATGCCTTGGTGACAGTTTTCATGCTCTGCCCATTGCGAACATTACTCGAGGACCGAGTATTGGCGCGCAGAATATTTGCAAAGTTCTGGATGGCATTAATTTAAAATTAAACCGGTAACAATTTGACGCCTCAACGTGTTTTGGCTCGTGGTGATTGCATGTTGTGCTGATTTTGGTGAAATTTTTAATGATTAATTGACATAATATTGTATCACATATGTCTAGTGATTTAAATATTGTTTCATAACCTCAAATATACTCAGTATTCTTGTAACGATAACTCATAATTTGCGTTATTCTATGGTAAAATCTTGCGTAAACTTTCATCTTTCATGAAATTTATGATTTATCTATGCTTTGGTAGCTGTCAAATTTTATGTCAACACTAATTGGCAGGGGCGTATTACTCCCGCATGACCTTGTAACCCTGATGGGAGGAGTTATTCCATACTCAAATTCTTATAGACAAAGCTGTTGTGGCTGAAAGCTCATATCTCATTGGCTCAGAGCAAAAATTGTAGTTTGATCTCTCGCTCTCTACAATAGCGACTTGTGTAACAAAAAGAGAAGCTAAGTATGTTTAATGCTGCGATAAAAATTAACGGTAATTTCCAAGACGCCATTTCGGAAGTCGAAGTCAGTTGAAGTTTTTAGCGTAAATATTTTGAATTTTGAAAATCGTCTAACCCATCTAAAAATAATGTTGCGTGCTAAGATTCTTCAAGGTGATGGCGTGTTGTGTTAAAGGTTGCTCAGACGGATTCAATAATCCGGTGCTAGCAAGAAGCAGCAAGAAATACGTTTGTTTGTGGGTGTCATTTCGCAATTCAAAGCAAAAATACGGTACTTTTGGGATTAAAAAAGAATGCTTGGCAACGCTTAATCTTCCAGTCATCATATAATATCCTGTCTATCTCCACCAACTGAAAGAAGGACCCGAACCCGTTGTTAAATACAGGTACTAACCTCTCGTTCTTTGATACAATGTTCCCGATTCCTGAATGTACTTCATTGGCTAATAATTTAATTAATTTTCCTTTTCAGATCTATCCGTATTCCGACGCGATACTATACCACGTATTAGGATGCTAAAACTGCTAAAAAAAGCCACGATTACATCAAACAAGGTCATTTAACCCATTACCTCCATGAATTTATTTTTATTTTTATAAACTTGAATCATCATTATAATCCGATAGTATAGGTTTAAAGAAGAGCCTAAATCAGTTTTAGAATTTTCCACCCGCCCACCCTCTCACCAGAGCGTCTAGAAAATTGATGCCTAAACGCAACACTTGGAGGTAACCCCCCCTAAGCAAAATTTATGTCAACTATGGAAAAAATGCATTCAACTGTGTGATTTATATTGATAATATAACATAGATAATAGCCTTTGTTTATAATTCAATGAAAAAAATATATTAATGGAAAATACGCAAAATAAAAAAAAATCAGTATCAAAAAAAACATTGTAGAATGATGAAAAATAACCAAATCTAATCAAATTATTCTAAGTGATACCGCTCGAAAAAGTCAAAATGAAGGGCGCGGTTTTAGGCCCGGCACCGATAGAAAGTTGGATTTTTTTGCAGAGAACACAACGAATACGAGATTCGCCACGATATGGCAAATTAAATTCTTTCATTCGAGGCACACGATTCCCATGTTCTGCGTCATGATCTTCTTCCTTCACCCGAGATTCTCCGAATTCGGCATTGACCTGATTTGGAAAAGACAATAAAAGAGTACGGGTAACCCCCACACGGAATGCTTTCTGGGAAGGTTTTCTCTGTGGCCTAGTCATCTGGTTTCCCATATCATGCTCGTACTTCCTCCAGAAGCATTGCAACTTCCATCCATTTATAAGAGCACTGCTGAGGCAAGATACAAATAAAGGCCAGTAACACTTCTTTGACCAAACGTTGACCCGATAATTTTGTATACCATTATCATGAAGGTCTACTCCACCCATTCCCAAATTATAATTTCTTATTGGCGCCTGGTTATCGATTTTTGTTGCATGCGTCCTTCAAAACTTTCCCTTTTTTGTCTTTTCGATTTCTGCCAACCCTGCACTTGACTTACAGGCTCCATTCGATCACAGTTCATGGCCACTGTTACTTCACAGTTGTCCTGCCAACGGCATACGAGGATTTGGTTTTCTACGTCTACCACCGCATCAAATTCACCTGTTATTATAAGACCGGTGAGAATTACACTTTGGCTAGGTAAATGAACGCTATGCACAAGGGAAATATAAAAGAAAATGTTGACTGAAAAACTTGCCTAAAGCTTCAAGGTTAGGGAAGCGAACTGGCTTACATGTGCCAGTAGCGCACATTCTCTTATCCTTCAGGATACACATCAAACGGTGAGATGTGAAGAAGGTGTCCATAAATAGCTCATGGTGTGCAGGGAACTCTATATATTCCATCATAGACAGTACGACGGATGATCCCTAACCTAAATAGGGGTCATATGTATCAGATGCTCCGGAATACGGCACTGCTTGGAACAGGTATCCTTCGGAAGAAGCAAAACACCAAATCTCGTAGCCAACTTTGATTGGCGTATTCTTAATGTACATCTTGCAATAATGTCGACCGAAATATGGCACCATTTGCTCGTCAATGGAAAGTTTGTGTGCAAAAACACCAAAGTGAAGATATTTCACGTTTAGCATGTTGAACAATGGACGAACCTACAAATAAAGATGGAACGTTAGTCGAAGAATACTAAATATAAAAATTTTATGTTATGGCCACTATACCTTAGCAATTCTGTCGGTTATATCTAGATTGTTGTTATCGCAAAAATGTATATAGCGCTTTATAAGCTCAAAATGTGGACGTTGGTTCCTTTTTTGATGACGCTTACACCCAAGGTCGAGTCAGACGAATAATAATCTGTGGTAGATGGCAATTTATTGTAGCCGGTCAACACAGAAACCAAGAAAACGCTTCAATTCGTATATATCTTACTGGAATTCGGTATTGGTTTTAAATCGAGCGTATTTTATCATACTCTCAAGAATAAACTGAATCATTTCGTCATCAAAGAATAATGAAAACACTTGGAAAGCATTATAAGACTTCAGCTTTTCGTACATATCTTTATGCACCACATTCAGCGGTTCAGAAACGCAACAGTTTACTGTAGTTTTAATTTTTTGGCTGGTGGTGCATTTGAAATAGATATTCGCAAGGTATTACGACTCGCACAAGAGGATGTCAAAGGCTGATTCCAGTCAAGTCGTGATATGCCATCAAATCATCGTCAATCAGCTCTTCGTCCGCCTGTTCATCGACATTCTCTGTTTAAAGATTTCCGAAAACTGCAGACTAACTTTTATTTTTAATAAAAATCATCCATAAAAACACAACAAAACCGTATTATTTGAAGGCAAGCTAACAAAAAACATATGAAAACACTGTCACAGCTAACCTCCAAACGTTGCGCGCAGGCATCACCTGATTTCAGTGACATCCAGCGGTCATCTTATGCATATAATACTATGTTGAAACAGTGTTGTCGACTATTTCATCTTTTGATAAAAATATGTGATTCACACACGTTTTATTTTTTTTTCCGTTTTAAATTTTTTTTTTCAAAATGTGTCTATTTTCGGGGCTTTAGTAAAAAAATTATGAAAAATAGAATAATTAATAAAATTTATTAAATTATGTTAATTATTGAAAGCTAACATACCAATCTGTAAATGCTGTAAAACAACTTGGTGGGATTTAGCTTTATTCAAAGTGAAAAAAATCATACTTTTCATCTATTTTTTGATGCCTATAGACATCGTCACGGAGGTAATGGGTTAAACCTTTCCAGAATTGCATCATGTAAGTATTCAGATTTAACCAGCATTTTCCATGATGTTTGCTGACGACAAAGCTGTGGAAATTATATGAAACCCTTGCAGGAGAATTTAAATAACTTCTAGTGCTGTGGCAATAATAATTAACACTTAAATTTGTTACTCTTCTAATATTTATAAGATGTAAGTCACCTACAGTACGGTGTGGAATCCTCATTTGAAGGAATATTCTGAAGGTATACACCTAATTTATATTGCAGTGAAACTCGCTCAAGAAGTTTTGTTTCGGCTCCCTTTTGTTATTACTTGACATAATGAATATCTTTCAACACGTTGAATATTATTTTGTGTATATATTCTTGTATTTTTGTGCAAGGTCAAATTAAATCCTATTAAGTTGTTGCAGTAAGACAGAAATCCTGGGTTCGATTCCTAGTTGAGACCGTTACTTTTTATTTTTCTGTGTCTTGTTCTGTTTCATGTTTTGTTTAGATATATTAGTATTATCTTCTACTTCAATGATAAATCAATGCTCACTATGTTATCACTATACTCAAGGGAAGTTAATAATTAATATTATTCATGTAAAAGAAAAGGAGGAACGAGTAAAAAAAGAATTTACTTAGTTACAAAACACTCTTAAAATTTATTTAATGAAATGTATAAAGAAGGGTTAGTCTTAATCTAGGCTTAATGATAGTTCTTAAATTGTAATTCTTAAAATTAATTGTCCTTTTTCTTAATCCTAAATTATTGTTTATTCAATGTCTTAAAAGTTGGGTCACGTTACGAGATAAATATGCAAAAATTGTTCAGGCACTTCCCTTTACGATGATTCTGGAACCGCGGATCTCCACGTTCGCACTTATCACTGATACACAAAAGCGGCAACTTGGGCTGGTTCCGAAGGGCGGAATCAGTTCAGCCTGGGCCAAGGCTCCGAAGGACGGAGTCGGCAGGCAGCGACTTCTAAGAGGGCAGCTTCCTGAGCGGAAGTCTGGCGACCACTCTGGCTTCCTGGGCGGAAGTTCGCGGGGTTACGGGGAGAGCCTCGGTGACCGTTCCAAGGGGGAGGGCAAGAGGTTTCTCGGCGGACGCGAGATGGTGACTCCTGAGAGGTGAGAGCGTGACTGTCGAGCTGAATCAGTTGTATTCACCCGCGCAATCCGGCGACCGTAGCGCACCTGTGGTGGTGTGCTGGAACTATAGTGGTTCCGCTTTACACCACTTCGGTGCGTTGTCCGAGTCCGTGGCGCTGGCATCGCTATTCTCACCGCTAGATTGCGCTGTCTGGCTAATTCGGATTAACTTACGGTTCAAAAATCTTAATATATATTTAAGTATCTTAACATTATGCATGCATACACTTAATTAATATCTGGTTGCAATTAAATTTCTAATCTAAGTTGACAATTACTCTTACATCTAGATTTATACTTAATGTTAAATATTTTAAAAATTACGTTTTTAAATATGACCTTCAAACAATTACAATTTAGCCTAGCCTTGGGTGAAGGTATTTTTTTATTGCCGGGTCGCTGGCTTAACGATACACCCATTTCAGAATTACTACTTGATGAGGGTCTAGAGCTATATCTGCCGACTAATGGGTGTATTTCTATGTTGGCTTTCTAAATTTTTATTGCGATTTTCGGCCAGGCTATTTACTAAATACTTAATGTCTAATAATTCGAACTGCCGCCTCCATCTGCGTGTAAAATCACAGAGACAGGGAGCACGTGTTCGCTTTGGTCTTTCTGTGAATTCAAGTCACGTAGATACCTAGGGACATATTAACTACATCGGTTGTACTGACCCTGTTTTGTATTACTGTCCATTGTCTTTTTGAAAATAAAAAGTATTTTTATGTGTGCATAGCTGTGGGTTTTTTTTATTTTCCTTTTCCTGCATTCCAATATTTTTTTATAATTTTTTGGGCTAGTGAATGAACGATGTTAGCTGGGTGCAGTTATATTGTCTATGTTTGCACTTTTTTAAATGGCCTTGAGATTTATTTATGGTCCACAATATATTTACCTGTCTGGACCAAACGACCGTTTTATCCGTGGTCGTCTGTGGTTAAGGGGGTGACAAAATGGGACCATACAAAAAGCCCGAAGATATCGATCTAGAGAGTGGTTTATTTATGATTTTGCGACACGTGCTTTCTTCACCGAAAGCCGTTTCTTCCTGTTTCCAAACTCTGTGTAACTTGCGTACCGCAATCATCACTTGTGATAGTTATTGGTAAGTATAATTGCTTATATTTAACGCTATTCATTTTGGTAGCGGCCAGTATTACAGTTTAGTTAGGAAATCACTGGGTTTATTTTTGTCAACTGCGTAACATTTGACCTGTCAATTTGACGTTTGTCTAGATTAGTTTGTCTATTAGATTAGTATTTTTAAGACATTACTTAAAATATCTGCAAAAACAAATATACGCATTACGCGGATGCAGAATGGCGGCAGACACAGTAAATAAATACCCGACGATAAACGACCATTCTCTCAACCGTTCTCATAACTCCAAGGGTTTTTTTTATTATATTTGATTTCACTTCTAACTATGTATGTGTATAATAACTTCTATATATGTTTAATAACTATGTTCTTTTTCAGGTAAATTCGTTCTCGTCTAAACCAATTTTGAAACGTTATAACAGCAGTGCCATGTATTTATAAAATTCACACATTGTTTCCATCAAGGCCGAACCAGGGCCCCAGGAAGAAGGCGGAGGTGAAATGTCGTATACGGATATTGATAACGACTTCCCAGATGCCCAGAAGGAATGCTTGCAATATGCGGAGAGTACTCGGACCGTTAGTAAGTTGCATGGCATACGTATAAAATCTTGAATTTTAAATTCGGATTTTCGGAATCCATGTCCGTTTCGAAATATCGTGTTTGACAGGACATAATCTTATGTGCGACCGTTCTGGTCGTACATAAGGTCGTATATTTGCTGAAAACTGTTAATTTACTACACTCTAATAACTTATATATCGCTTACGGCCATGATGAAGGTTACAAATGTTTCATTGGCTGAAAACAACCAAACTCAGTACTGAAGATGCCTAAGATTAAATGGTTTTTCCTTCTTGAAGCATGCATCTGACGATCTGAAGCGGACATCTGGAGTCATTATTTTTCTCAAATTAATCAGTCTCCTCCCCAAATTCAAGCTTTTCATTGTTTATAAAGACGTGCTCAATCGTTGAAGAGTAATTTTAAGCTTTTAAATAAAAATGCATTTAATCGTGTATCTTGTACGTATTTTTTATTTGGTTGTTCAGGTAGCGTTAATGTGGAGGCTGATACCATCAAGGCGGAATTTTCGCCACGAGAAGAAGATGAGGGGGGCTTTCCTTATATGGAAATTGACATAGACCTGCCTGATGTTAAAAACGAATGCTTAAAACGCATTGAAACTATTACCCAGACCGCAGGTAAAACTGATTTTCCATGAAATGTTTAAAAAATTAATGCTTTCCTATTTTTGGATGTCTTTTTATGAATTTACTGCGCTTATCTACACGTAGTGTAAGTAATTACTCTTATTAAGATTTATTTATCCGTATAATTTTTCAAATTTGTCTGCAGAGCTGAAGATGCATCCCGTGGAAAAGCTATTTGCATGTCCCTATTGTAACTACTCTTGCTTTCGGAAGTCGAAATTCGGAAGACACTTTTGCACCCATGCTGAAGAAAAAACTTTCTCATGTTCCGACTGCAACTATTCATGTTCTCGAAAAGGCCATCTTATTAGCCATATGCTGACTCACAGTAAAGAGAAACATTTTTCATGTACTGATTGCCACTATTCAACTTCTCGAAAAGGAGATTTGCAGAAACACATTCTGATTCACGCCGGAGAAAAACGTTTTTCATGTTCCGAGTGTAACTATTTCTGTTCTCAAAAACGCTATCTGACTGCCCACATGCTGACTCACCGTGGAGAAAAACATTTTTCATGTTCCCAGTGCAACTATTTATTTTCTCAAAAGGGCAGTTTAAAGAACCACATGCTGACTCACAGTAGGGAAAAACCTTTTTCATGTTCTGAGTGCAATTATTCATTTTCTCAAAAGGGCAATTTAAAGAGCCATATGCTGACTCACAATGGAAAAAAACCTTTCTCATGTTCCGAGTGCACACATTTATGTTCAAAACGGGAACATCTTACGCGCCACATGCTAACTCACAGTGGAGAAAAAGCCTTTTCATGTTATGAGTGCAATTATTCATGTACTCAAAGAAGCAATTTAAAGAACCACATGCTGACTCACAGTGGAAAGAAACCTTTCTCATGTTCCGAGTGCACATATTTATGTACACAAAAGGCACATCTTACGCGGCACATGTTGATTCACAGTGGAGAAAAACCTTTTTCATGTTCTGAATGCAACTATTCATGTACTCAAAAAAGGCAACTGTCGCCCCACATGCTGATTCATAGTATAGATAAACAGTTTTCTTGTACCGAGTGCAACTTTTCAACTTCTCTAAAACGAGATTTGAAGAAACACATGCTGATTCACGGTGGAGATAAACCTTTTTCATGTTCCGAGTGTAACTATTTATGTTCTCAAAAATGCCATCTGACTTCCCACATGCTGACTCACAATAGAGGAAAACATTTTGCATGTACCGAGTGCAATTATTGATCTTATCGAAAACGAGATTTTAATAAACACATGTTGATTCACCGTGGAGAAAAACCTTTTTCATGTTCCAAGTGTAACTATTTATGTTTTAAAAAAAGCCATTTGATTAACCACATGCTTACTCACAGTGGAGAAAAACAATTTTCTTGTTCTGAGTGCAACTATTCATTTTTTCAAAAGGGCAATTTAAGGACCCACATGCTGACTCACAGTGGAAAAAAAATTCTCGTGTTCCGAGTGCACATATTTATGTTCAATAAAGTGCAATCTGACGCGCCCCGTGCTAACTCACAGCGGAGAAAAAACACTTTAATGTTCTTAATGCAACTATTCATATTCTTAAAAAAGCCATATAATGACGAACATGCTGACCCACAGTGGAGAAAACCATTTCTTTTGTACCGAATGCAACCGGTTTGAAGAAACGCACACTAATTCTAGGTGGAGAAAAACAGATATTCAATAATTAAAATATTTTTTAAAGATTTTTTTTAAAATCATAAGTGTTGAAATTCACTCAAATAAACAATAAACAGAAAGCAAATACATTTGCCTAGGTCAGAAATATATGTAAAGAAAACCACTTAGGAGTGCTTTCTTTAAGTTTGAATTTGCCGCGTTACCGACAAGTTAGTTGGTGGCCCACTAGATGTCACTGCTGACAGCTTTGACATTTGAAAATTAAAGCGAGATATTAAAGTAAAAGGGTCATCATTATTTCATTAAATACACCGAATACACCTGAATATAATATCTCACATTATTAAGAAACCTGAAATAAGGGCTTTAAATGTTTTTTTACAGGTGATTGAATCTTTTGTTTACAGATAATGTGATGGTTAAGAGTTGTAAATACACATTGTTAATAAATCTTTTGTTTGTACAGAGAAACGCAATTACGCCTTTGATTTAAAATTATATTTTTAGATTTAAAAAAAAACTATTATATATATATATATATACAATTTAGTCAAGCTTTTAAGTAAAATTATGTCTCCCTTATCCTTTTATAGCAGTAATTACAATAAGTCTTATTCATAAATAAACGAAATAATTTTTATATTTCACTAACACAAGTAAATCATTTATTTACTGTAAGAAACAAACAGCAATTTTATAAAGGATGAGTTATACAAGAGGTTAAATATGAGGTAAGCCAAAATAGTTTCTTATGCTAATGTTGGTTAATATGATATAATACAAAATTTTAATTGGTTATTACCATTAACTGAAAATGAAATTAACAAAAAAGGAAAAAAAATCATATAAATATATAAGAAAGAAGAAGAAATAGGAAAGGGCAAGAGGCAGAGGAAGATGGGATGGGGACAGGAGATGCTCATGTTGTACCTTTTCTATAACTGTGCATTAACTTAATTAACATTTGTGGTCGTACGCTTGACTTCGTTTCGGTATTTCACAAGAGTATTATTAATAATATCGATATTGTTAAATTGCGTGTTATATTGCGCGCATATACGGGGGATTGGAGAATTTTTTCTTAGGTTGGTTCTGCACGCGGGCAAATGAAAAAAATGGTTTTGTCTGGTTGGCCTTGTAGGTATGTGAATTCTTAAATAATTTACGAATTCAGGAGAGTCCAGGCCGTTATTCAGAATTTTGTATAAAAATATTTGATCAGATATTAATCTACGTGTTTGAAGCGGAGTAAAGTTGTGAAATTTTAAGGATTCGGTTTTATTTGCAAAGAGTAATTTTAATTTATAATTTATGTGTTTAAAAAATTTGTTTTGCACACTTTCGATTCTGTCAATATGGCATTGGTAAAATGGTGCCCAAATTAGTGGGCAGTATTCTAAGTGGGAGCGGATATACGTCCTGTAAAGGGAATACATAGTTTTAATATTGCGAAAAGGTTTAGATATGCGAATTATAAATCCCAACTTTTTATTGGCTTTGTTGATTATTTCGTTAATGTGTTTGATAAAATTTAATTTTACATCCAGTACTACCCCAAGGTCACGGATTGATTCTATTTCATTGATATGTGTATCATGAAAGTTATAATTAAAATAAATTTTATTTTTGTTACGCGTAAAAGATAATTTGTTGCACTTGGAAATGTTTATGATTAATTTATTTAATTTACAGTATGCAAAAAGACGATTTAGGTCTTCTTGAAGTTTTACGCAGTCATTGATAGATTTGATTACTAAGTATATTTTTTTGTCATCTGCATATGCAAGGTAGTTAGCATGTAAAAAACATTTATAAATATCAAATATATATACATTAAACAATAATGGTCCCAGATTAGTACCTTGCGGTACGCCAGAGGGCACACTAAAAAAACTAGACTTAGTTCCCTCAACTGATACGCACTGTAGTCTTTTCTGCAGATATGAAGTTAGCCACCTAAGTAAGTCGCCATGGATTCCTAATTGGTGTAATTTTTTAATGAGGATAGAGTGGTTAACTTTATCGAAAGCTTTCGAGTAATCTGTGTAGATAACATCTACTTGGTGTCCATTATCCATATTGCTTGTTAAGTATTCAGTAAAGTCGACTAAGTTTGTTATTACTAACCTTTTTTGTAAAAAACCATGTTGTCGATTTTGTATGCTGCGGACAATAGTTTTATAAATTTGATCGTACGCAATACGCTCAAAGAGTTTACTAAATACTGTGAGTATTGAGATTGGGCGATAGTTTGATAGTTTTTTCATATACAATGATGACAGTATGATCTAAGTTCCAATTGTTAATTTTTTACTGATTTAAAAAAAATAAACTATGATAATAACTAGACATCGGATTATATGCATTTGCATATTTGCATATGCAAATGCATATAACTCTCTAATTACGACGTTAATGCATATTTCAGCCTTTTTTCCCAAATCGTGCATATTTCGTTTAATAGCGGGAGGTATCATCTACGTATAGGGAGCTAGGTGACTTGGTTGCCTGTAAAATAAAAAAAAAACAAATCATTCAACTGTTGCTCGTTTCATAAATGATTCCATAAGATCTTATTTTCCAGATTGTTCTGTGGATGAACAAATCTGCATGTTTTTTCTGATGCTGCGCCATACATGGTGAAAGCTGGCCAAGCCTTGCAAACTTTTTATCCAAATTTACTAAACATTACCTGCTTAGCTCACGGGTTTCATCGCCTTGCAGAAGAGATACGGCAAGAGTATGGGAATGTTAATAAATTGATTTCCTCTACAAAAAAAGTGTTTTTAAAAGCACCGTCGCGTGTGCAGTCTTATAAAGAGCAATTGCCAAATCTAGCGTTGCCGCCAGAACCCATAATTACTCGATGGGGTACTTGGCTAAAGGCAGTATTATTCTATGCTGAAAATTTTGAGGCCGTAAAACAAGTAGTTGGGCAATTTGACAGTTCTGAGGCCATTGCAATTCATTCAAGCAAGCTAGCATTTGAAGACGCATCCATTAAACAGAATACCGCCCTCATCTCAACACATTTCCACAAGTTACCAGATACCATAAAAAAATTTGAAACAAAAACCTTCCTCTAATTAAAGCAATAGGGAAACAATGATCGAACTCGCCAACGCCCTTCCTAATTCAATATCAGAAAAGATTCGTAAAAAGTTAGACTCTATTTTGCTTAAAAGCCCGAGTCTTGAAGATATATTAACGGCACAGGTCATACCCTGCCTAAACAGATATCTCCAGAAATGGCGCCAAATTTTAAATTTTGTCCAATGACGTCAGTTGACGTAGAGAGGTCGTTTTCGGCGTACAAATTAATACTGGGTGACAAACGTCACAAATTTGAGCTCGAAAATTTGGAAAAATACAGTTGTATATTGTCACAAAAACTATGCATAATTTTAAGAATATTTCGCTGTTTTTGTACGGTCTTTAATTAAAATATATAAAAATATAAATGGTTTTTTGATTTTGCATTGTGCATATTTTGGGCAAATCAAGAGTTTTTAGTGCATATTTCGGCCTTTTTCAGTGCATATTTGCATGCATATTTTGGCACTTTGTTAGTGCATATAATCCGATGTCTAATAATAACATAATACAAATATTTTTTAATTTCGAACTAATTTAAAGTCTGTATAGAAATATTTATATAATATGTGACTATTGTGTTTGGTCTTGGGTCGTAGGTACCCATTAAACAACCAACACGTGTTGGTAGATCACTGCATGTGTTCCAGTATGCACACAAAGAGACTTATTTTTTTTATATTTTCATCAAATTGAAGTAAAAATGCGGAAACGAATACAAAAAATGGCATTGGCATGGAAAGGACAATCGGACGATCCAGCTATTCGAAATGGTCCTTTCGGCTCGTGTAATAAAATTGGATATTTCCTTTTTTGCAGTAAGATAAAGATAGTTGACATCTTTATCTTTGGAAAGACAAACTTAATGAGCTCGCTTGAAAGAGAAGACTACACACATATTGTGTCAACTTAGTAAAGTAAGCTATGAAGACAAGGAATAAATTTCAAAGTTTGAAGTATTATCTCGATTTGTGACTAAAATGAGACGTCATGATGAATGTAAGTTAACCACTTTGAAATCATAATTATTGTGTTTTTTTCTCTCCATCCCAAAGAAATTTATTTATTCACGTCGAAATGGGTTGATATTTAAGAAAATATTTTTTATAATTTTACCTAGAATCGCCACATTTGTTGAAACGTTTTTAATGGTTGTAAAAACATATGTTTTGCGGAATACCTAAAGTACTGATTTATTGTAAAATTTACTTACGAAGATATGGAAGATTTAAGGAGCAATGTAGACCATCGTTACATTACGCTGTCTTAGTTCTTGTATGTTCAATTGACCTTTTTTTGCAAAACTGAGTTATGAATGCCAATATGTTCATTAGCCTATTGCGCATTAATAAAAAAAACATATTTTTTGGTTCATAAATTTGTCGAAATTGATCCTCTAAAAATAGGTTTAATTGCGAATATATACTGTTATTGAACTAAAAAATGACTTCACCGACTCCAGAATCAATAAACCTAAGAACAGTAGCCAAAATAGAAAGGTAAGTCTTAAAATTATGTCATTTATAGGCTTTTTCACCATATTTTACATGTAGTTCTTGAATTTGCTAAGCAAATATACATAATGCTTCATTTATTATTTATTTATTCAATTATTTATTTACAAACTTAGGACTTTTACTTAAAATGAGTATTAGTAAATTATATTAGTGCATTAAAACTTATTTTTATTCAAGAAATACAACAAAAGAGCCAGGACATGGAAATGTGCAAAAAGTCGACTGTCCTTATAGTCTGATTGAAAGACATCTACGACACATATTTTGTCCGTTATAACTGCTGAGGTCGCTGATGAAAACGAAGTCCAAATATTTCAATTTTCAATTCATTCAATTAAAAGTTTCTAATTTTTTGTTTTTTTTAGTCACATAAAAAACAATAAACATATTCTTATGTAGGAACTACAATAAAACCAACTGGGCAAACGACTAACAACAAGAAATGTAATGTTAAATAGCGCACACCCATAACCCAAATCGCGGGATATTATAATTTTAGGATTTTAAGAGCAGAAAGTATTTAAAAATAATAATATTTTACTCACGATAATCAACATAAATAATAAGCTCACGGCAAATAAGACCTTCCGAAAGAAAAAAAAATCTTTCTCAAGTAAGTAAGCTTTAAAAATTACATTTATCAAATGTAGGTAACGAAACAATAAAAAAAAAACAAATTTTCAACTGAAAATTGAACTTCAATAATTTTACTCATCACTCGGGATTTTTTTTATGGAATACCGCATACAGTCTCAACTGTTCCCAACCATCTGGAGCCAGTGAGACTATGGAATCCCCAATTGGGGTATATTAGTATATTGTGAGGCTGAAGGTAGTGTGGAGGGAAAGGAGATGGAGAGGAGAAAGAGAGGAAGGAGGATGAAGGAGAAGAGAGATGGTATGTGAGTATCTATTCAGATCTGATCACCAAACACGGCTAAAGCCATTTCAATTCTTATGATGATCTTTACACCATATCTTCCTCTCTGGAACATGCATGCACCGACAGCCGATAGTAGTAGGTATGTTAGCGGTAGATACCTTTGTACTTGTGCATTGTTTTCAAACTTCCAAAATAATGGATGATTTACATAGAGCAGTTTTTGTGAAAAATCAACTCAAGGACTCTGTATATTTTAAAGTAATACTTTAAGTCAACTACAAACTAAGATAAAAGTAAAGTATTTGAAATCCGAAAATCACCCTGTATATACAATTTACCACTAATTGGCTAATTGAACAAAAAATACCTCAAACTTATGGGAGCCGAATTGTTCAATCTCCAGACGATATGTTCAATATCCAAAATAATCATTCATAATTTTCAAGCCATGTTCAACGTCCACCTTTAAAGTCATAATATGGGCTTAATATAGCTTCAATCTTCGAAAAATTATCTTTAATAATTTACTGTTACACATGACCAAAACGAAAATGACCAAAATCGAGAATTTTTTAGAATTTGCCTGTAAAAACAAAAAAAACGTCTCCTGTAAAATTTGCTAAATGGTCTATTGAACATACAAGAACTAAGACAGCGTTATGGACAAGGGTGGGTTAAAATGGAAGATTTAAAGAGCAATGTAGACCATCGTTACATTATGGACAAGGGCGGGTTAATGTGGAAGATTTAAAGAGCAAGTAGACCATCGTTACATTATGGATACGGCTGAGTTAATTAATAAGCAGTATTTAATTTTGCTTTGTTATTTACACATGTTCTTTCATTCTGTTTACGATGCTTTGCTGTTATACATGCTCATAAGGGATCTTTATTACTTACGTAATTTTAATTGCATATTACAGTGTGTATCAGATAGGGTGAAATACACAAGACTGTAAAGGACCGGAGATACCGATCCACGGCGTGGCATGTGAAAGGAGAACGTGCATTCTTTGTAGCCGCTGTAAAGCTGGTCCGATTGCTTGCAAGGTTCTTTATGTTAACGTTTCCGGGTCTGATCTAAAGAAGTAGGGAAGTCCGTGGTCCAGGATAAGGCGAGATTCAGAAGTGAAAGAAGGCGAGGAGAGGCAGAAGTCTGACGAAGGTTGCTGGTGATCGACGAATGAAGACTGACTTAAAAAGGGTTTGTAACCCGTTTTTTTTTATTTGGCTTTGACAGTAGTTGAACGCTACCACTGCCACTGTCTCGGGCACAATTCGTGGAAGTGGATGCGCCCGAGCTGTACGACCAGTTCGCTTTCTATCTAAAACCTCTCTGTCTGATGACCTCGTGGTCGCGCTGAGCCCTGCTTTGGGTTCGCTTTCCTTTACGTGACCATGCCATTACATGCCGACATGGTCCTGTAGTCAGTACGTCCGTTACACAGTTCGTGACTTATAACCATCACATATTTCTACAAAGGGGTTAATCGTATTAATAAATATCGGTATGATTATTATTACATTGCACTCCTGAAATAACTCTTCAAACGCAATTTATATGACATAAGACCTGTTTTGATAGTTTCAAGTAAATTCGGAAGAGAGAAATGCTCCCACAATATTTATATTTATTTTAAATGGATCTATAAAACTCTAAAGGAATAATCATGAAATACATGTTAATGATTCAGAAGAAACATATTTACGACCGAAAGTACAAAACGTGGTAACAACAAATAAATAATTTGTGAATGTGATGACGTTTGTCTGTAGTGTGCACTAAATTTAAAAAAAAAACGCTTCGGTAATGAGTGAGAACGGATACAAAGAATAACAATAACAGTGCTTACCTGAATTATATATTCGAAAATGATTTTCAGATTAAATGTAAAAGGCAGTTTATCATTGTAAGTTTTAGATATTTATTTTTAAAATAAGTCTTAAATTATGATTGTATCCAAGATAAGGAAAGGAAAGTGTTGAATAATCAATATCTCTAAATAGTATAAAACAAAGCCGCTATCAGCGTCTGTCTGTTTGTGCGCTCAGTTCTTATAAACTACTCAACGGATTTTGGTAGGTTTTTTCATTACCATTTAGAGAATTTCTTCCGGAAGGTTTACATATATAATGCACGAATATTACTTTTACAGAAAGTAGAGAAAAGTCTATGTTTACATTGTTAACTCTGGCCAAACCTTATGAGATATATCGAAATAATGTACTCTGGAATTGTTCATCTTAAAAAGGCCTAAAACAGGCCGGGTACGCGTCAATTCACAAACGAGTCCCAGTACGATAAAGGGAGTTATATGGTGTGGTAGCCCTCTATCCCCCATCCATGAAGAAGGTTCCCGTTTTAAGAGGAAGCTACAAGCCAAAAATGTGTATATTCTCGGTATACATTATATAGTAGGTAATAGGTATTAAAATCGCTTGACAAACGGGGTCTAGAAACGTTTGATTTAATCAAAAATCAAAAGATTCCGGTATTTCAACAAATAATTAATTTTGAGAATTGGAGGCTCGCTGTAGCTACGAAATATCCAAGTTCGCTAGTTTCGAAGAAGTCTATTCTGTAAATGTATCTGCATATGTCTTATTAAGGCAGACTTTTGTGAAGATGAATAGTTACACACAGAACATGAAAATGGTTTTTCTCCACTGTGAGTCATCATGTGTGTCTTTAAATGTCCCTTTCGTGAACATGAATAGTTACACACGGAACAAGAAAAAGGTTTTTCTCCACTGTGAGTCATCATGTGTGTCGTCAATTGTCCCTTTTGAGAACATATATAGATGCAGTTAGAACAAGAAAAAGGTTTTTCTCCACTGTGAGTCATCATGTGATTTCTTAAATTTTCCTTTCGAGAGCAAGAAAAGTTGCAGTTGGGACATGAAAAAGGTTTTTCTCCACTGTGAGTCTTCATGTGTTTCATCAAATTGCCCTTATGAGAACATGAATAACTGCAATCGGAACATGAAAAGGGTTTTTCTCCACTGTGAGTCAACATGCGATTCTTCAAATTCGAATAGTTGGAGTCGGAGCATGAAAAAGGTTTTCCTCTACTGTGTGTCAACATGTGTTTTGTCAACTGTCCTTTTTGAGAACTTGAATAGTTACAGTCGGAACATGAAAATGGTTTTCCTCCACCGTGGGTCAGCATGTGCCTTGCATATTGTCCTTTTCGAGAGCATGAATAGTTGCAGTTTGAACATGAAAAGGGTTTTGCTTCACTGTGAGTCAATTTGTGTCTCTTCAAATCTGCTTTTCGAGAACAAGAATAGTTACAGTCGGAACATGAAAATGGTTTTTCTCCAGCATGGGTGCGCGAGTGCTGTTCTAACCGAGACTTATAAGTGCAGGAGTAGTTACAATGGGGACAAGATAATAGTTTTTTCATATCATATTTCTTCGGATCTGTCAATAAGTCTGAAAATGATTACAGATAAAAGATGAACACGTATAACACAGTTTAGTTATTTTTTAAAATATATTAAAAATTTGCATTAAACGAAATGTCAAATCTAATAAAGTAAATTGGTTTTACCTGTTTTCTGGATATCAAGGCTTTCTAAGCATTGTTTTTTAACATTTGGAACATCTATGTCAATTTCCATACAAGAGTTTCCCCTTTCATCCTCTTCTCGGTGTCCTGGTTTCGCTTTGATGGTACCTGGAAAAATAGAGCAACGATACGCATTGATGATTCATGTGTCAAGACGAACACCGTAGTACATTGGAAATTACAATCGCCTCTCTCCGAGAGACCCACAACAATATGTTTTAATGTTTTAAATTAAAACAACATTGTCGATGGGGAATTCGTTTAACAGACTTTTAAGAAATAAGAAGGACCCCCAGATGTCCTTCTAAGGGACCAATGTTTCAAGAAGGAAAAACTATTTGCTCTTGAGCACCTTCACTATGAGGAGTTGTTATTTATAGGCAATGAAATAAAGTTTTTTGCAGTGTGATTTTAATGTATAACATATGTAATTTATATCTTATCTCAAATAAGGTCAGGTATTTTTTGTGTAGCTTGTCAGTTTTCTGCAATGAAAAATGGTGAGGAAAACACCAAAATAACTTATTTTTGGCAAAATAGGACGTTTTGAATAAGCATACCTATGTCCTATCTGCGAGACGTTTCAAAACGGACATGGAATCAGAAAACATTAGTTTAACATTTAACTTACTGGCTGTGTGAGTACTCTCCGCGTACTGTGAAGATTCCATCTTTACATTTGGGAGTTCAAAATCTATATATGTGTACTGTATTTCATCTCCGACTGCTTCCTGGGGCCCTGGTTCTGTCTTGATAGAAACAGTATCTGAATGTAATAGATTCATGGCACTGCTGGGTTAACGTTTGGTAATTGGTTCAAGCCAAAAGAAATGCACCTGAAACATTACATTGTTATAGCGGGACTTTAATTTGTAAGTGATTAGAATATTTTGTTTCTGTTGGAATATTCTGTCAAACAATGAAGTGGTATGCATTACGCATATTCAACCTTGTAATTGTGACCTTGAATTTAAGTAACTTTAAAACAGTTGAGAGATTCGATGTCAATCGTAGAAATATCTCTGTGTGAACCGGTGTTACTGTATATTTAATCCGCCATACCACTTATAACAGACTATCGGTAATTCATGTTTTTTTAATCATTTGAATCAACGCCTTCGGAATACTAATGTTAAAATAGGTAGACGTTAAATTGATAGTTTAAATGTTCCCTAAACAAAATGAATTATAATATGTAATATTAAATAACAACTATTAACCAATTATGTATACAATACTGCCGCCATGAAACAAAGGTATATACGTGTGACGGCATAGTAAAATTTTCATAAAAAATGCGAACACCTCAGCAAAGATCACCAAAAACATTCCCACTCACCCTAATAGATGCTGACTTATAAAATCCTTATTGAACTGGTACTTAGTGTGTAAACTGAATGTTAACGATTCGAGATAAATAAATAAAATTCCCTTTCTTATCGATTGGTGCAACTTATGCTAGTTCGCGTTACACACAGCGCAGTTGTGCATTTCTGAATGCCGTCGACCAAATTAAAGAACAGTGGTCCCTCATTTTGATTTGGAATAACGGCCCCGATTAAAATGACTAGCGAAATTGATACTTCTGTAGAAAATATCAGTTACCGGTAATTATCACAAGCATGTGATGATAAACTGCCAGAGTTAAACAGTGTAAGTTGTATAATGTCGAAATAAATTTGGAAACAGGATGAAATTACTGGCGGTGAAGGTACCATTGGGTACCATGCTCCAACAATTTTACTATTATTAGTAAAGTTATTCATAGAGATGTCATAGACAAAGATGTTTAAAAGTTTTCCTTTTACATTTTCAATTTTTTTTAAATATATAAAAAAAGTTCTGTTGAGTAAATATTATTACTTGGGACAGCTTTTTCCCTTTCCGAAGGCAGTGTCAAACCGTTTCGGGCTTTTGAATTATAGCCTACATATATTAGTCAAATTGTAAATGGTATGTTACATTTTATTTTTTGAAATAATCAATGAGTAAAACCTCAAATTATAGTATTTTATTATTGAAGACAATATTAGTGATTCCTAAACGAACATTTGAAACAGAAAAGATACGGTCACAAATATGACTCGAACACAGTACCCTTGCCTTGCCGGGGAACCACAAGGGTGTATGAAAAAAATACCCATACCGATAGTATTTTTTTACATTAACCCCAAACGGGAAACCCTGAGAGAAATTATTTTCCTCAGGGGCTATGTCATCTTTTGGAATGCTGTGTAGGGGGTCTTTTTTAAGGAAATGATGGAGAGGAAGTTCTGGTAAGGTAAACATATGAGGGTTGGGTAGGAATCTAGCGATCAGTATATCCAGAAGTGCCAGACATATTAACGTTTCCTCATCTGTGGTGTGTATTTACTATACATTGCGTCTAATAACTTTAATACCTCTATAAATATGATAAATTCTGGGTTCAGATCTTAGGTATTCCTCCGTTATACATTTATACACTGAATTAAAAAATAATATTTTACATAGTTTTCAAATTCAATTAAAAATCAGAGATTTTTGTTAAAAATCGGGAACAAATAGGTACACCAATACAATCAACCGTGCGATACTGATTTTATTTAGTTTTTTTTCATGTCTTTAGTTCGCTACGCGGGAACATGATAAATCCACACTTCTGCAGTAGTAGTTTTTGATTTATACCATCGATACCTACGACCGCACAGCTGTGTGTGTGCCAGCCGCCAGCCCTTCCGGTAGCGGACCGTCGTTAGATGTGGACCCCTCGCACGTTTTTAAGCATCTGCCGATGTTTTTTCATGTTTTCAGCAATTAAATTACAATTATTATCACTTTTGATATAAAATATAATTAACATAAGCGATTAGCTATGAATATTCATATTTTTCCGATATTAAATCGCTTATTTTAAGATGTGTATTGACTACACAGCACCGGAACGCTCGGATTTTTTTAGCACAATAAGGGAAAGATAAATGTATCCCTCCCACTGTGGCGCAAGGCGATGGGTCGAGTGGGAGAGATCAAATGGTTTCCCCAAACCAGCCTCTCACGATCTGGTACCCCACGCAGCGGTTGGAAGGTTCATCCTGAAAACACTTCACTCGATGAACTCGGGCGCCCCTGCTATATCATCAAACGTAGCGAACCACTTGGATGACTAATGGAAGAGTTGTTGGTTATAGTATCCAAATAGAAAAATAAACGATAGCAGAGGAGGCGTTTTCGTATTTTTATCGAATACCATCACGGATTAGTGGTGGGAATGATCGAAATATTTATATAATCGATTTTTTTTAACCGAAACATCAAAAGAATCGAATGATCCATTCAAATGAATCGCTCGGAGTGCGGGAGCAATAGCTACGGACAAATTTTTCCGTCGGGGGGGGGTAGGATTCGAAAATAGAAACTCGAATATCAAGACTATTCCTATCGTAAAAAAAATTGTTTGCATATTCCGGTTGTAATTTATTTTCATTAGTATGGCAATATTTTTGGTAAGCAGGTACTAGCGAAATTTCAATCACTAATTTTCATTCCTGGCAATGATACCCTTGTTGTCTGCTAGCAACATTAGTATTATTCCTGTTAGCCACGAATTTCAAATATGTATGCATATGCAATTAACATTTTTATAAATAATTAATAAGATTCGAATATCTACATACGTACAATTAAAATAAATTATTATACAAGTTTTTTAAGTACAAAGAAAAATATTTTCTGAATTTCTTTACGCTAAGCAGATATATTATGTTTATATGAACGAACACATGTCACTTGATGAGTTTAATATATACTGAATATTGTATACTGCCCGAAGAAGCTACGGTTGTAGTGAAACCCGATCAGCATTAAATATAAAAATGGTGTTTGCTAAGTTATTGGTTTATTTTATTTTAAATATACACTACCCGAATGTCCCGAATAGATAATACATAACCTAAAAATAACATAGGTAGGTATTAAACCTTCAATGTGAAAAACTATCACCATGAAAATCTTTTACACATAAACTATACCTACTGGAAACGTAAATCGTCACCTAAAAGTATTAATTCATAATTTACAATTCACACACGAGGTTGATTATAACATCAACATGCTTTAGTAGGCAGCCAACAATGTACTTATAAAATATTTCGTTTGTCAAGCAATCTGAGATATTTTGACATCTCGAAATATAATCTCTCGAATGTGAGAATCGATTTGCGTTTTCGAACGAATTCTGACAGTTTGAAAACGATTGTCTCGGACTGAACATTCGAATGATTTCTGACATTTCAGAGCGATTGTCTCGATTCCACTTTCGATGACATTTGAAAACGATTATTTCGGACCGTGCATTCGAATTAATTCTGACCAATCACAACGCTTGGCTGGCATCGATTATTTCTGACCAATCACAGCGACGACTTTCGATGACGTTTCAAAACGATTGTCTCGGAGTTGCATTCGAATTAATTCTGACCAATCACAACGCTTGGCTGGCATCGATTATTTCTGACCAATCACAGCGACGACTTTCGATGACGTTTCAAAACGATTGTCTCGGAGTTGCATTCGAAATAATTCTGACAATGAATCGAGATATTTCGAATGGTAAAAAAGATCGAGTAAACCATCGATGATTCATCGATTCCGCCCATCGCTATCACGGATATGGCTGAGATTTGATTCTTCAAACATTTTCTATGGATTCTATCTGTCACTTTAGTAAGACTTTCCATGGAAAACGATCAATTAACTTTTTGCTTTATTTGACATTAGCCTGACAAATACTCTTCGTTAAAAAGTTTTATATCAATTGTTTCAATGAATTATTACTATATTTAGTGAACCGCCGAATAGATAAAATCGAAGTTAGCTCAGTTCTATCCCACTGCGGGTGAAATTTGCAATGAAATTCCTCAAAAATTTTAAAATAACGACTTCATTTTTTGAGCGGTATTCACTAATTTCATTAGCAATCAGAATTAAAAGGTCTTATGTTAATTGGAAATAGTTTTAATAGTGACGATAATGTCAACTAACAATATTGAATCTCATACTAAGAAATACGAAGATAAAGTAATAACTAACACAAAGTTACGCACCGTTTTTGCAGACACAAAGATCGATTATTTGGACAAATCTCAGAGTATTTATTTAGACAAAACTTCTTTGAACAAGATCACCTCGAGCATTTCTTCTGATATGTTGAAACCGGGTTACAGCAATGATGTTACTATCAATAATACTAATGCAGATGTAGAAAATTCTAATGTCATTAAGAATGAGAAGATAAGTTTGGATATTTGCAATGAATCAGGTAAAAATGTCTTTAAATGTTTACTTGTCTGTGTTGGTAGCTAACTTCTCATAGAAAGAGGCAATATAAGAAGCAAGTCATAAATAATACAACACGCAATTAGAGTTGATCCAAGCCGCTCACTTATGATATTTTATATTGGCGCATATGATGAAAAACAGCATTTCGTTTTGCTTACGCCTAAGTACTGTACTATTAAGGAACTACAAATAGTGTAGGTATCCAAAACAATAGAATTTTATTATTCCAGAAATTGTGCAGTGTTCTTTGTTAAGTACTTAAAAGTTATATATTTCCATTTTTACTGGAATTTTGTTATCCAAGAATAACAAGTTAAAAACATTTTGTATGCAAGCAATGCACCGGTGTACCTAATGTAGTGTTAGGTATTTGTTATGTTAATCGTGTTAGAAGTAGAGAGGCACAGAATCGAAGTTTTTACCAAGAGATTATCAAATAATAATTTCATTATCGTTTAATGTTCCAGATTCTCAAAACAATGACAATTCTGCAAAGATATCACCGCAAAAAGAAGACTCAATACAGCAACGAAAAGTGCAAAAACCGATTTCATGTTTTAAGTGCACCTTCAAATGTTCGAACGAAGGATTATTGAAGACACATCTGCGTTTCCACACGGAAAAAACTTTTCTTTGTCAAATTTGCACTTTCTCCAGCGCGCGGAAAACACACTTAAAAGATCACATGCTTAGACACTCGAGTGAAAAAAATTTCAAGTGTACACTTTGCAACTATTCCGGAACACGAAAAAAAGCTTTAACAATGCACCTTTTAACTCACAGTGCAAAGAAACCCTTTTCTTGTGAACAATGCTCTTATACCTGTTCACAGAGCAATAATTTAAAGATGCATTTGCTCACACACATTCAAAAGTTGCAGTGTTCATGCACTGTTTGCACTTATTCTGGATCTCGCAAGCAGTATTTAAGAAATCATATGTGATTCCACTCGGGTCAGACGTGTTTTACGTGCGATAAATGTAGTTATGTCTCTTCACATAAAATGAATTTGAAACTGCACTCCCGTTCTAACAGTGGTGAGAAACCATTTTGTTGTGAACAATGCAACTTTGCTACTTCATACAAACAGCGTTTGGACAGCCACCTCTTGATTCACAAGGGTCTCAAACCCTTTTCATGTGAACAGTGTAAGTTTTCTAGTGCTTACAAACACAATTTGACAGCTCACACGCGTACCCACACGAAAGAAAAACCCTTTTCTTGTGATGAATGTAGTTATTTGTGCGCTCTTGCTCACCATTTAAAGACTCACAAATTGACGCACATTAAAGACAAAGATGGGACTTAGAAACTGTAAAAATGTAACAAAAAACTATAAATCAAAATATGGTATAAGAATAAGCTTATATCATATCCAAAATAACGCATGCCCTTGTAAGGGAACATGTTCTGTTGCTTCTTCTTTTAAATTCTTAGCAAACTACTTCATTAAGTTGAATCTTTTAAATTCTTAGCAAACTACTTCATTAAAAGTGATTAGTGAAACAATCAAACGTGCTAGTTAATGTAAAATGTTAGGAATTTGGGTCAAGGACAGATGTGATTAAGATTCTCAAGAAAGAAGGTTCCATATTGAAATGGTCAATACCGCTTTAATTAACATCTGGTTTGCCAGCGAATCCACGGTAAATTTGTTGGTAGATTTCCACACTTGCCTCGATTTTATAATATTTTCAATATCAAAAACGTTCTTAGTATATTAAAATATATTTTATTCGCTTGGCAGGAAAATAATATATCTTAATATTCTTTTAGCTTGTCATTTCGTCATTCGCCCAAACGGGTGGTGACAAAGTTCCCCTATCTTTACACTGACAGACAGAAGCACTCTTGTGGGGTGTCGCATAAAAAATAAAAATAAAAACATTGCAGAACTTTGTTTCATTATCATTATAGATTTTTCATTTTGATAAAATTAGATGGTCATATACTATATATAAGGCAAGTATAAGAGACAGAGCGCTTGCTAAATGGGCTATAACCAAAAGGCACTAAGTCAGTGTTGACATTTGGTTTCCATTCAAACTTACATGGAAGAAATTTCTAATGTGTATTAACTATTCAGTATATAAATTCAAATAATAATATTGATTAATTTATGCATTAAAAATTTATCACAATAAATAAAGCGAGTTAAAATAGAGCTTACTTGGGCACCCGGACCCGGCCACAATACACTTCTCTCCGTTTATCTCTTCAGTTCCTAAAACATTGTTATATGAACATTGTTATTTCTGCACTGTCTAGTTTTTTTTTAAAGAAACATTTCCGAGACCTGACAATCTTTCAATTCCTCATAATACCTACATATTCAAAAGCGGAAGATTTTGCTGGTACAATGTTGGACTGATGTAGGAGTACAATTTGGCCCAAAGCGCTGCAGAGGGAACCAGACGTTTTTGTGAACTCAGCCACTAACAGAACCTGTTCAAACATGCATGCGTTGATTCACAAAGGTCTAAAAACCTTTTAGTGTGAACACTGCAACTTCTCTTTTTTATACGTTTGGGTCACCACCGTAGGAGTCAGACTACCGTCATGACTTCGCTACTAAGCTGATGAGGTTGGCCTCTAATTAACTCCAAGATTTTGAAAGCAAGAATGGAATTTATTTCCAAGTTACATCACCATCTGTTGCACTCGACCGCGGTTAAATAAATTACATCAGTAAAAATTACAAATGAACTTTATTAAAAACATATCATTGAATTCATCACATCATCTTTATCTTTGGAACAAAGTTTTCTTAAATATAAAATACACACATCATATAAATAGTTGATCTTAAAATTTTAAAACAACTTCTACAAGCACATTCATTGTTATAATATAATACTTCTTCATTTAATAATAGACTTGAATTACAATTCAGAAGGTATTTCCTAGATTGCAGACGCAAGCAAATTCAGAAACATTTCCTACACTCCTGATGCCACCGAATTGTGAATTATTTCCTAAATTGCTGATGTCAGTGAATTCGGAAACATTTCCTAGATTACTGACGCCAACAATATCAGAAACATTTTCTAAATTGCTGACCTCACCGATTTCAGAACCATTTCTTAGATAGGTGACCCCACTAATTCAAGAAACATTTCTTATTAGATTGCTGTCCCCACCGATTTCAGAAACATTTCATTGATTGTTGACCCCACAGATATCAGAAACATTTCCTAGATTGCCGATGCCAACAATATGAGAAACATCCCTAGATTGCTGACCTCACCGATTTCAGAAACATTTCCTAGATTAGTGACCCCACTAATTTCAGAAACATTTTTTAGATGGCTGGTCTCACCGATTTCAGAAACATTTCCTAGTTTGGTGACCCCACTAATTTCAGAAACATTTCTTAGATTGGTGACTCCACTAATTTCAGAAACATTTCTTAGATTGGTGACTCCACTAATTTCAGAAACATTTCTTAGATAGCTGGTCTCACCAATTTCAGAAACATTTCCTAGTTTGGTGACCCCACTAATTTCAGAAACATTTCTTAGATTGGTGACTCCACTAATTTCAAAAACATTTCTTAGATTGGTGCCCCACTAATTTCAGAAACATTTCTTAGATAGCTGGTCTCACCGATTTCAGAAACATTTCCTAGATTGGTGACCCCACTAATTTCAGAAACAATTCTTAGATTGGTGACCCCACCAAATTCAGAAACATTTCCTGGATTGCTGATGTCTTTGAACCCCACAGATTTAATCTAAAATATTGACTTATAATTATGCACGCTAAATATTTGAAAATAATAAAAAAATCACAGTAAAATAATTCACAATATTTTTAAAACATTTTTTCCTAATCTTACAAAATGTAATGAGAAAAATACTTGTTTCAATATAAATGCTATTTATAGATGACTTCCTTTTTGAGTTTGCTGTCACCAATCAAACTGTTCACTAAGTATCACGACCAATATTTGTATTATTTTACGCTGACTCTTGACCCATTTCAGCATTTCATCAAATAGTGATCTGTCAACAAGCATAACAGTTACCCTTGACAGCTGATTACAATTTGTTCAAAAGCTTAAACGAGCCGAGAATCCGTTCAAAATTCAAAAATTCAAAATGGTGATCATTACGTATTTGACTGACTTGAAGGAGTTTGAAACAACTCGACACCAGTTAGCTAAGTGGTCTCTCAGTTTGTTCGGTGACAACGGCCCTAAGATAAGTTAATATTCTAGTTTAAAAATTATTTTGCATAAGTACTTACATATTTTTTATTTTATTTTAATATTACATAAATCTTACTGCCTAAATCCATTGGAATTATCAAACTCCGAATTGGGAATGTTGTGGGGCAAAAGGAAATTGGGGAAGGGAATGAGAAGCAGGAATAACAAGGAGAAGAACTACCGGTCAGTTCAAATCTAGTCACTAACATAGATAAAGCCATTTCAAGCTGAATTTCATTCTGAACTGCGGTCATCGAGGTGATACCAGAAGTATTTATGACTTTGTATATGGATATTATGATTTATTTTATATGATCAGGTACAGCACAAGAATCCCAAATGCAGGGAACCAGTAGAAATATGGCTGAAGAATGTGGAGAAGGAGATGGGGAAGAGGTGGGTTGGTAAAAACCTGGGTATTCGATGGTGTTAGGCTGGATTAAGTTGAGAAGTAAGAAAATAATTAAAGGAAACTCTGTTGGACTTTCTCCAATTAATCTCAAGTGAGAGAACACTTCCACCAATCAATACTAATGTTAATTGAGAGAACTTTGCAGTTCATTTGCTTTCTTCTTGACTTACCTACGTTTTCTGCTTCCATTCCCCTTACTGCCTCACACTACTTTCTGCTGTCTTTCTCCTTACAATCTGCTAACCTTATGTTGGCCTTCCCCTCAGTTTCAACTAATTTTCCCCTTACTGGTTTTCCCCTTAGTTACTATGTATTGGTTTCTCTTTACAATCTGCTGTCTTTCCCCTTACAATCTGCTAACCTTATGTTGGCCTTCCCCTTAGTTTCAACTAATTTTCCCCTTGCTGGTTTTCCCCTTAGTTACTATGTATTGGTTTCTCTTTACAATCTGCTGTCTTTCTCCTTACAATCTGCTAACCTTATGTTGGCCTTCCCCTTAGTTTCAACTAATTTTCCCCTTAGTTACTATGTATTGGTTTCTCTTTACAATCTGCTGTCTTTCTCCTTACAATCTGCTTACCTTCTGTTGGCCTTCCCCTCAGTTTCAACTAATTTTCCCCTTACTGGTTTTCCCCTTAGTTACTATGTATTGGTTTCTCTTTACAATCTGCTGTCTTTCTCCTTACAATCTGCTAACCTTATGTTGGCCTTCCCCTTAGTTTCAACTATTTTTCCCCTTACTGGTTTTCCCCTTAGTTACTATGTATTGGTTTCTCTTTACAATCTGCAGTCTTTCCCCTTACAATCTTCTAACCTTCTGCTGGCCTTCCCCTTAGTTTCAACTAATTTTCCCCTTACTTTCTGCTGGTTTTCCCCTTAGTTACTATGTATTGGCTTTCTCTTTACAATCTGCTGTCTTTCCCCTTACAATCTCCTAACCTTCTGTTGGCCTTCCCCTTAGTTTCAGCTAGTTTTCCCCTTACTTTCTGCTGGTTTTCCCCTTAGTTTCTATGTACTGGCTGTTCCTTTACAATCTGCTGACTTTCCTCGTACTTTCTGCTTGTCTTCCCATTATATCATAATGGGTCTCCCCTTATTTTCTTAGTTACAACTGGCTTTCCCTTTAAAAACGGTTGACTTTCCTGTTACATTCTGCTGGCTTAACCTTAGTTACTGCAGACTTTCTCCTTGTTTCTGCTGGCTCTCTACTTACTTTCTGCCGGCCCTCCCCTTGGGCGAACTGAGGTGACGCAGGGCACACTTTGCCGCCGTGCACTTGGCGATGCGGTAGTTACGACCTACTCCCTTGAAGGCCCCCGCGCCAAGAACTTCCACTGTCACGCGAACCCGTCTGCCATCCGCCAACTTCTCGGGTTTACTGCAAACAAACAAACATAAAAACGTATTAAAACATAAAAATACTGGCGTTCATTCGCTTTCCTCATATGTATTTTTACTAAACATTCAATCCCAAAACCTGGCAGGGCTCTAATAAAATAAAAACCTCCATATTACACTATTTACGTTTCCACTGTCTTTGTAAAATGAACCTAGTAGCGCCATCTAAACTAATCTTTGGAACTATACCTGATCCACCTATATTGAATTTTGAATTTATATCTGTCTACCAAGTATACTTGTGGGAGATCCCTTGCACTTTTTCTCACTCCGAAAGCGGGGACTTCTGCCTAACAGAACTCGCCCATCAATAGAGCGACTCAACTGCTTAAGGATTCTGCATTGACCATCAACAGTTTAGCATCTATCTTTTGACTATGTCACAAAATAGTAAAACTGCCCCCATGACCTTTCATACTTACATGCAGAGATGTGCTTTATTTTAAATAAATACATTTCAAATGGAAATGCAAAAAGCAAAATGGGTATTTTCCATTTTGCATTTTAAATACTTTTTTGCAACATTCTTCCTACTATATCCACTAATTTTTTTTATAAGCCATAAATATCAGTCGGTCCTCAACTTCGCTATGAGAGATAATTTACATTTGTCACGTTGCTCCCTGGTAGGAGCCCTGGCAATTGAGTGATGCCATTGCAAAAAATACTGAACATGGAGCCATGACGCTGTAATATTATATATTAGATGGCAGTTTCTATGTTTTTACGTTGGCAACATTAGTCCCGCGCAAATTTTTTGTGGTTTCATAATCTGTAGTCGTGGTGTTTTTGGATTTACCATCATGTAATATGTTTGTTCTACATTGATGTCCATTATTAAATGACAAAATTTATAATCTATCTATAATTATTTTGATTGTTTAACCTGAGAAACCATTTTGCATTTTCAATGCATTTTGAAAATAGGTATTTTGCATTTTGCATTTGAAATGCTTTTCTAAAAACCATTTTGCATTTTGCATTTTCAAATGGAAAAGTTTTGACCCATTTCCATTTTGCATTTCAAATGGTTTTGGGTGCCCATTTTGCACATCTCTGCTTACATGTACCTCAAATTTGTGATCTCCTCCATAATATATTGTTAATTTAATATGGCGGCAAACTTTGTAAAAGAGTGGTTGTTTTATTGTCAAATCCTTTATAAATCTGGCCAGGAGTGAATCTGGGAGTGAATTTGGCCATGCCAGTTGTTGGTGTCATAAACAGCTTTTTTATAACTCCTTGGGTATGTTTGTGGCTTGACATACTGATCCCTAGATTCCTACCAACACAGCATCCCAAAATGCTGGAATGCAAAATGCAATAATTTTCCTCGGGGCCTCCTGTGTAGTGTAACACCACGCTTTGTATTTGCATTTAAAAGTTTACCATAGACACTTTCTAATAATTATAATATATTTCAAAACTTGCATGTTAGGGTAAGATTTGTCAAAGTAAGTGAATATTCATTAATTATTTTTGATTTATTAACTCTTTCTTAATTGCGGCTGGAAACTTTGGTTTCATAAAGTTCTACAAAGTCCATTCTCAAGCCTTAGAAAAGGTACAAAATAAATTTCTTCGGTACACCAATTTTAAAATGAATATTTCCATCGAATTTATAAATTATAATAACTTACGTACCGAAACCAGACTTCTCAAACTATCGGATAGAAGAGTTCTAACTGATATATTATTTTTATTCAAAATTATCAAATCTCTCATTGACAGCCCTGAATTATTGGAATTAACCTCTCAGACAAGGACTTTTATCTACTATGTGTTCCTTTGAGAACTGTCAAAACGTGATAATTTTTGTGTTATTTACGAGTTTTGCTAAAAGCTTCATAACTCACGTTTTGGGAAACGTAGCCTCATTCTAAAAAATGTTTTGGAAATATTGTGAAATCCACTATGGCATTGTGTTGTAATACGTAAATATTTGCGTTTCTAAATATACATTTTATGAAAACGTCAAAAATATGTAAAAATCGCTTACAATTATTTCAAAGCTTTGAAAAATGTACTTTTTTCTGAGTATCATAAAGAAATAACACTTTATATATTGAAGAAATATAATTAAAAACTATTAGTCACCTCAAAATATTAACCGTTCAAACTAAAATATTTTTAATAAATTATTTAGAAACGCAATAAATTATGAACGAACAAGATGACAGATTCAATCGGCTTAGATAATGCAACTCTACGTTCCATAGATATTTTTGAATACAGACGCGTAGCGTTATTCATTATCGATACTCTGTTTTTTAAATCATGGCAATCCGTATACTAGTGATGGAAATAAATCGATTTTTGTAAAATCTCGCGCGTTTACATGAAAAGACGTTCTAATGTCTTGACCGCTATTATCATATTTACGTCTTTTGACATTCTAATGTTCTGAGTGGTTAATTTGTATGAATGTACCTGCCAGACAAACTCAAAGCAAAGACACTTTTAAATGTAACAATAACCTCAATACTAACTACTCTATGTATTCACCAATTCCAAGAATTCATCACCTTGCAAACAAATATTGTAAACTTATCGATATATTTGGTGTTAATAACTTTGAGAGTTTCAAAAGGCAACTAATTTTAGACCTATTTGCTAGTTATTAACTTGTAATATTTATTAGCTTTAAAAAAGGTCTTGCCTTCATACTTTGATTTACTTTACCATATTATAGCCTGTCGAGTAGAAAATCAATGAAGTTTTCATTTTTCTATTGGTACTTACTTACCTTAACCTTTCCTCATCTGTGGTGTGTATTTACTACACATTGCTTCTAATAACTTTAATAACTCTATAAATATAATAAATTCTGGGTTCAGATTTTAGGTATTCCTCCGTTATACATTTATGCACTGAATTAAAAAAATAATATTTTAAATAGTTTTCAAATTTAATTAAAAATCAGAGATTTTTGTTGAAAATCGGGAACAAATACACCAATGCAATCAACCGTGTGACACTGTTACGCAAAAAGTGTGCGAGGAAATAACATGTTATTGATGTCCCGCTTTAGTTGGCTATGCGGAAACATGAGAAATCCACATGTCTGCAGTTGTATTTTGATTTAGACCATCGATAGCTACGACCGCATAGCTGTGTGTGTGTGCGTCTAGCGCCCATCCAGCACCTGTTGTGCCAGCTGGCAGCTAGTCGGTCGCGATATGGACTCCTCGTACGTTTTTTTAGCATTTGCCAATGGTTTTTTCATGTTTTCAGCAATTAAATTACAATTAGTATCACTTTTGATATAAAATATAATAAACATAATCGATTAGCTATGAATATTCATATTTTTCCGACATTAAATCGCTTATTTTGAGATGTGTATTGACTACACAGCACCGGAACGCGTGGATTTTTTTAGCACAGTAAGGGAAAGGTTAACTTACCGTACGTATTTTTTACCAGGAAAGGTTTAAAGTATAAATCAATGTAACAACTTTAAAGGGCACTCAATCTTATTGTACCGGACAGCAGGTGGATGAACATAATTATTAAAATAATTAAGGAAATGACTATTTACTGTTATCACCATAGACATATGAATATTAGTAGACCTGCCCTAAGTGATTAAAAGCGTATTATCCCCACTCCCCATACCGGTTCCATTGGAGCCGGCTGGGCTCGCGTATGGCCTCAAGTGAAATTTGAAAACGTGACGTCATCATTCTTGTGCGAACTATGGTCGAGGCATCATCGGTTCATTTTACGAAATAACACGGCAAAATGTTGACTTGTACTGTGAAAACTTGTAAAAATAGATGTGAAAAAGAGAATAAACCCAATTGTCGTATTACATTCCATATATAAGCATTATTTTACTTTATTTTAAGCATATACACATCGTATAATATAGATCAGTTTTAGAAACATATACTATCACATCGAGAAACGTCTGGACGCGAAACACAAAGCTGGTTGGTTGCTGGGAAGTAAATTATGAACATTTATAAAAGTGTCTTAACTAAATACTTAAACGAAATATTCGACTCTGAAAATAGAACCGAATTTTTTTGCCGAATTTGGACTTCGCAAATTTGTTCATAACGTGGCGAGTAATTTGCGCTCCCATGTAAAAATGTCTATTCATTCAAAAGCAGGTTTTACTTTTGAGAAGTAAATGGTGATATTATAATGCGAGATGCCTATTTACTGTCAGATTGATTTATTGACGAATCACAGTCAGCTTTACTCCCTTCGTTCTTCAACAGTTGATTTTACCCCTCGCCATTATCTTCTCGTCTATTAATTCCTATGTCTGTGGTTATCACGCATTTAACGACGCCGAATCCCTTTTAAAGCTTATCACCGGATACGTATCATGTGTCAAATGGGATTTAACCGTAGTAATTAAAATTTGGTTATTTTTCTTGGTTCCTTAATGCTCTCATGCATCCTGTTTAGGGATAAGAATTACATTAACACGTGTTGGATTTGAACTCAATAAATATGCAAACAACTGGCACAACAAGTCAGTTGTCCGACGACATTTGCAAGTTGTGTTTATTTGAAAATCCTTACCCAAGGTACCCCCAGAGGAAACCAGCATTTACAGTCGATGTCACTGGCGTAGATGTCCAGTACACTTATAATAAATAAATATAATGCTCACCCAAATTTGGCAGTCTCCGGTTCCATCTCCAGCAGTTCTCTGACGGGACTCTTGGGAACGGACTCGCTGAAGAGATCCATCTCTCGCTGCATGAGGGCGCGGTACACTCGCCACACGGCATCCAGAGACATGCCTGCAATGTCACATCACGCCAGCGTTATGGAATGCCAGGTTAACGGTGCTTGGCCTTTCTTTCACAAGGATACGCAAGTAACTATAAGTGACCAGCTCAGGTACGGGGGCTCCATCGAAGCCAGAGTAAAGTTGGCCTCTCAGAAGCTGGGCGTACTGTACAGGGCCCGCAGATACTTTAATAGTACACAACTGCTGACCCTGTACAAATCGCAAGTGCGCCCTACTGTCGAATTTGGCAGCCATCTCTGGTCCGGAGCCCCTAAATACCTGAAAAAAACCCTTGACTCTGTGCAAAAACGGGCGGTCCGTTTGATAGATTTCTTAATCTTAACAAACAGACTGCAATCTTTAGAGCACAGGCGTCAGGTAGGTATGCTGTCCTTGTTCTATCGGTATTACAATGGAAGATGCTCTGAGGAACTAGCGTCATTGATCCCTTCGGCACCGGTGCGTAGTCGGGATACACGCCAAACGCGCGCCCAACATTTGTACACAGTTGACATTTGTCACATGAGAACGGGTCGCTTCTACGATTCGTTCTTAAGTTCAACAGCTCGGCTGTGGAACGAACTGCCGGCCTCTGTGTTTCCTCCCTCCTACAACATGGGACTCTTCAAGACCCATGTTCACTCCTTCCTCTCCACAAAAAGACCCTCCACACAGTATCCCCAAAGATGACATAGACCCTGAGGGAAATTATTTTCTTCAGGGCCTCCTGTGTGGAGTTAATATAAAAAAAAAAAATTTAAAAAATCTGATACCCCTGTTGTGTACTCACGTAGCAAACAACTTGTCGCGCACAATCCACACATGTCACTACTGAAATTACGAGCATGTATCAAAACAACAACACTAGAATACTTTCATATCCTTACTCGCAACCGAACAGTTACTATAGCAGTCAATTTTTTATCCTGTCATGTTTTGTTCATAGCTTTGATATAATGACTCAAACATGGCAATCCAAATTTGGAAAGATGATTTTAATGAACTACAAATTACAATTTTTTAAATTTTATACAGGGTGTATCGGCAAGTACCCGACAAACTTTAACCAGCTATTCCTCAGCACATTTGGAGTAAAACATGTTATGGGCGCTTTGCTGTCCGGTAACATTTTTTTTCCATTAAAAACAAAAAATAAATAAAAAAATTCACACTCCGTCACTGTCATTTGCGTTGTTTCTCGTGTTCAACAGCTGTTATTAGCAAGCATGTCAAAAAGTGTCCTCGCTCTTTCGTACACACTAAATAATAATAGTTAAAAATGAGACGAATGGTGCCGCGCCATTTCGTTGTGATTGTAAAAGCGCGCCAACGTAGGTACGTACGTACATTATTCAACGAAACTCGAACAAAATATTGCCAAATGGGTTTTCAAACTTTGACAAAGGATAAAACATTGGTGACATGTGGTGAAAATATGAATAGTAAATTTTTTATTAAAAAAAAATGTTACCGGACAGCAAAGTGCCAATAACATTTTTTACTCCAAATGTGCTAAGGAATAGCTGGTTAAAGTTTGTCAGGTACGTGCCGATACACCCTGTATAACCTAAAAATGTGGGATAGGCCCCGTTCTTACTTCCGTTTTCAAATTGGAGGCGAGTCCCGTTTTAAAAACGGATGCCCTAGCGGCTATAGTGGATGTATGGAACTGTTCACACTTGTCCGACACGATTTGAAAATGTATCCGGCATTTTTTGTCGGATGGATCGCCAGAGATAGGCAGTGAAGTCTAGGTGGATCCATTGGCTTTAAACCGAAGTAATCAGTTCATATGTTTCCGTAATAATACTTGGAGGTATTATATTAATTGAATTGAACCGAATAAAAAAACCTGGAAATCTCCATCGCTCGATTGGATAAAGCATATATATATATATATTTTATTTTTTTTTGTGTATTACAGACTGTGTGTCAATTTACAATACACATGTAACATTAACATGCCTCTTGAATTCTTCAAGGCTACTATTAAAAATATCGATAGTCTTGGAGGCGTTGTTTAACAGCGCCATACCTCGTGTCATGCTATGCCGAGCCAGTACGTCCGTTCTGCCACGTGGGATACACAGCAGATCATGGTGCCGTCCCTGGCTGTAGTTGTAGTTGTTTGGTACGAACAACTTATAGCATTCCAGAAGGTATGGGCTATCTATTAAATTATTAAGAATTTTGTACGCCGTTACTGCAAGGGCCCCACTCCTCCTCGAGTGGAGACTTTGGTAGCGCGTTTCGGCAAGCAAATCTTATTGTTACAAAATGTCTGAAATAAGTGACGCCGTGCTTAAAGTTTCAACGAGATGAGTGGGAACAACTTTGAATGGCTGGTCGCGGGAGACTGGCATCGTAGACGAGTTTACAAAATGTGGCAACGTCTGCCTGTGTATGTTTGGTTGTAGTCACCAAGCTACTTGAATCGTCGCAAATCGGATACACGCGTATCCCTTTGGAAGAAGGCCGTCAAACATCAAATAAACTAACCTGAATCCAGGAAAATTGCTCCTGCTACAGATTCAAAGAGGTCTCCAAGCGCTTTGGGGACCTCAACGTCTTCTGCTTGTTCACACTCATCTTCCTGCAACAGGTAAAGCTGAAAACAAAACAAAAATTGAAGAAAATGCAAATTATAATGAGACTAGAGGCTTTTGAGATGTGGTCCTACAGAACACTGTTAGGAATTTCCTGGAGAGACCATATTACAAATGAGGAGGTTCTCCGAAGAATCGAAGGAGGAAGGCACCTGCTCAGGACCTTGTCCGAAAGGCGTGCAAGATAAATCGGCCATGTTATACGACAAGAAGGCCTCTTGCATGTCATAATGGAGGGTATGACCGAGGGGACCAACTCTAGGTAGTACGAGAGTACCTGGAGGACCTGCTGGTGGACGTGCGCTGCTCATCATATGCACAAGTCAAAAGAGCCGCACAAGACAGGGAAGAATGGAAGAGGAGATTAGATGAAATTGCTGCAAACCAATCCCAGGATTGAAACCAGAGAGAGAATGTTACATAAAGAATCCTTTTACATGTACTTTTATCTATGGTTTCGGTGTGTGGCACATTCATCATTGTGTATTATGCTGGCCATATTGCCAACCCTGGAGTTTTGAGTCCCTGCGGTTGTCAAACATGCGAACCAACCAGCGAACGTGGGGCAGTTTGAAACTGAGCAACAACCCATTATTTTTGACTGGAGACTTTATCCTTGGATATTTAAAATCGGAAGACATCAGCTCATCCTGCTTCCTAAAAGGTAATTCTCATGAAAAAAACTCAAACAAGGATTATTTTTAGGACATCCTGACTTCCGCCGCTAAATCCTTCACGCCACGGAGTCGACTTCAACGTCACCAAGAAAATGTACGGTATCGCACAATAATTAAACTACTATGAAGCAAGACTTTTTTTGCCTGACTGAATCAGCTTTAGCATGTCTTCTTTTTAATTTAATATAAATTTTATTCCGACTGCAAAAAAAAACAACCTTTACAGATTTAAATTTAACAATTTTTTATTTATTTCATGCCAACAACAATTTGTACGGTAGAAATACATTTTTAGAATTATTTTACCCGCCATGCTAGGGATGCATTAAAAACATTAGCTTGTTATTTCAGTAAAAAAATATTGTAGCCAATGTTTCGGACGGCGTTACACGTTAAACGTTGGTTAAACGAGGAAGTGCGACGCGGCAAAATAACCCAAAAATTTGTCACAATCCCGACTCAATAAGAAGGTAAGGTAAGGTTAGGTTACATTAGGTTAGGTTGGGTAGGTTCAGTAGCGTACAGAATTTTTGGGCAGGGTAGGCAATATGAAAAACAGCTAATTTTCGCTGAGAATGCACACGTTTCTTAAATCGTCGTAAAACGTGAAAACTATCTGAAAAGTGTTAAATTGACGTTAAACATGAAAATATATCTTAAACGTGGTAAATCGTCATAAAACACTGAAAATTATAGAAAAACCATGCAAAATGTGTTAAATCGTCGTAAAACGTGAAAAACCATGCAAAACGTGGTAAATTGACGTTGAACATGAAAAACTATCTTAAACGTAATAAATCGTCATAAAACACTGAAAATTATTAAAAAACCATGCAAAACGTGGTAAATTGACGTTAAACATGAAAAACTTTCTAAAACGTGATAAATCGTCATAAAACACGAAAATTATTGAAATAAGAAAGCCAATATAATATTCTTTTTTTTAATGTGGATAACGCAAGAGTCCCAACTACTCCTAACCGTCTGGAGCCAGTGAGACTATGGCATCCCGAAGAGGAAGGTGGGGGAATACCTGGCTATTCAGTTCTGGTCACCAAACGTGGCTAAAGCCATTTCAAACGTTTCATTTCTGAATGGAGGTGGTCTTACACCAGGGCGATACTGAGAGTATCTTCCACTCTGGAATGTGCCGCAAATACACTGCATATTATTTTTAATTAGAAAATTGTGAAATAACACAAATTAATCCAATAAAATATACTTGCGCACGCCGGGATATGAACCTGCGACGTAATATTAATCAATAGAGATAAGGCACATGTACATAAGATTCTACGTTGAACATTGAATGATATACCCGAATGGTAACCTTAGTTAATGCTTTTGTCGCGTTTTCATATTGCGTTCAGTGGGGCACGTGAATAGCTGCAATTCGCAGCGGAACTTCGCGCATATTTTTAAAAGGCAGGAATTGATTTTTAGGAATATTGAATGAATTTAAATATTATTAATGCAATGCGAATACGGTACAGTAGGCATCGCTTATTGGCCTGTATGGAAAGCACGCCCCTGGATACGTTAGCTTAGGTTAGGTTGGAAAGGTTTGAGAGTTACAGTTCTCAGCAATGAGGGGAAGAGGTTTTGACTTACCTCCTCGCTGATGCTATGACCGTTCTCCTCCTGAATCTTGACAAATCTCATTAGTACCTCTTCCAGACCGGGCGAGAGATGCCGGAAGTATCTGCAAAGACAAACAAAACTTAGTACACAATTTAAAATACTTAAGCCTGTGTAAGTAACATAATATTACGTATTTATGTATTTATTTATTCGAGACACAAACAGGATATCTATAAAAACATTAATTATGGATTACAAAATAAAAAAGTACAATTATAAATATCCCTAGACTAGTGTGTCTGCAGCAATCACATTTGCACATTCACATAAGCAAACATGTAAAACAATGACAGTATTTATATACAAAACTTAAAACTTAATTACAAAGATTGAAGCACATAATAAGTAGAAAAATTTAAAGAGTACATATTAAAAAAAATTCTAAACCACTAAACAAGTACAGAAATCGTGGAGATATTTCTTGAAACACGTTATATTATTTGCAAAAATATCAATGACAGTGTGTATTTTAGCAAGATCATTGTATGATCGAGACATTCTAGACATAGGATTAAAATATCCAGTGTTATTGGCAAAAATTTCGGTCCAAAATATGTTGAATCTGTTCAACATCGGTTCTTAAGAGGGATTGCTAGGAGGCTAGGTTAAGAAAAAGGCAAATACTCATATGATGAAATTGAACTAACTCTAAACCTCTCTCCTTTGGAAGTCCGTCGGGAAAGAAATGACCTCATTTGCTTCTTCAAAATTATAAATGGTATTATTGATTCACCTACTCTACTGCAACTCATTCCCTTCAATATCCCCTCGCAAAGACTCAGAAATAATGAACTGCTCTTCCTCACCCATCATTCAACAAATTATGGATATTATTCACCATTGTCCAGAATGTGTAGACTGGTCAACTCAAGTCAAAACCTTAATTTTTTTGGGATAAGTCTGAATGATTTTTGCCGGTCGCTAAACAAGTGACGGAATATTATAAGTGTCCTGTGGTCCTGACCCACGGCGTATTCTTGACTTGATTCGACTTGTCACTTTATTTTCTTATATTATATCTACCATATGTCTTTGCTTTCATGTACCTTTGTCTACTCCTATATTTTTCATTTTACTTTATTCGTGTTATTATTTTGTAATTTGGACGATGTCCATTAATAAATAAATAAATAAATAATGAGGCTGGTACGCTACATGTGTCAACACTGATGGCTTCCCGTTTGGGGGGAGGCAGGCCAACGCTGATGCACCTTCAGTGCAAGTTTGAACTTGCTAGTCACTTATGTGGCAATTGTTTCCAATATGTGGCTGAAGACCTTGGAGGGAACACTGGTCTGGGGCGTAGAATTCGGAAGGTCTTATGAAAATTGGGGACGTCGGCTCAAATCAGCAACAGCCGCAGATCTCAACCCTATTCCGATATTCAGTAAAAATAATGAAATGAATCTAACTTGTGCATGCCATGCCTCACGGCCAAAGAGGCGAAGATGGTGTTGTTGACTAGGGCCGAACGGAGGTCTGTCAGTGCCCCCGGGGAGTGTCTCCTCGGGTCCTCGTATAGCTGCCGGGTTATCAGGTAATCTGGAAGTGAGGTTATATGAGCGAGAGGAGTCTAGATTGGCAATACTTTCGCAGAAATTGTAGATTTTTTTTTTTTTTTTTTTTACAGTATTACCGCACAAGAGTCCCAACTGCTCCCGTCTGGAGCCAGTGAGACTATGGCATCCCCAATTGGGGTATGTTGTGAGGCTGAGGGTATTGGGGAGGGGAGGGAGATGGGGAAGAGGAAGGTAGGGAAGTACCTGGCTATTCAGATCTGGTCACCAAACACGGCTAAAGCCATTTCAAGCAACGTTTCAATTCTGAATGGTGGTCTTACACCAGGGCGATACTGAGAGTATCTTCCACTCTGGAACGTGCCGCAAATATACTATATATTATTTTAAATTAATTAATTGTGAAATAACACAAATTAATCAAATAAAATTTATTTGCGCACGCCGGGTTCGAACCCGCGACCGTCGGATCTGTAGTCAAAAGCGTATACCACTAGACCACGCCGGCCGTCCGTCTTGTAACTGTATTCCGATACACGGAATACAGTTACAAGAAGGCTATAATAACATACCTCAGTAATAATCACAATTAAGGCTAGCATAATGCTTTCTTCTGCACGGGTTCTATATAATTATAAAAGATAATTTTACTTTTGATTAGTGTTCCACAAAATTATTATGTACCTATATATTATCATAAGTTTGTAAAAGTCCATATGAGCGTATAATGTAATAATGTGTATATTTATGATATTCACAAATGTTTTTTACACGCCAATTACCTAGCATATGCAGACGATAAAAAAATCTACTTAGTTATCAAATCAATCGAAGATTGCATTAAACTTCAAGAGGATCTCAATCGTCTTTTTATCTACTGTGAATCAAATAAACTTGTAGTAAATACCTCTAAGTGCAATAAATTATCATTTACACGTAACAAAAATAAAATTTCCTTTGATTATACATTAAACGGGACACATATCAAAGAAGTAGAATCTATCAGAGACCTTGGGGTAGTACTGGATGTGAAATTAAACTTCATTCAACACACTGATGCAATCATCAACAAAGCCAACAAAATGCTAGGATTTATAATACGTTTAACGAAACCTTTCCGCAACCTTAAGACTCTATATTCCCTTTACACAGCGTTCATCCGTCCCCACCTAGAACACTGCACACCGATCTGGACTCCTTTTTACCAAGTTCACATTGAAAGAATCGAAAGAATTTAAAAAAAAATTTTTAAACACATTAATTATAAACAAAACTTACATTTCTCAAATTACGCCGATTCTATTAATTATCACAACTTCAACTCACTTCATACACGACGTTTGATTTTTGACCAAATCTTATTATTTAAAATTCTTAACAATGGCCTCGGCTTACCAGAGCTAATGAATTTAATAAATATTCATATTCCAACAAGATTAACACGGCAATCCCATTTGTTTCATTTACCTACATATAGAACTAACTTTAGAAAAAATTCACCAATTCCACGTATATGTGCCCAATATTAAATTTCAAAACCTAGACATTTTTAGCAATACACTTCACAAATATCGATTAGAAGTAACTCGTACGATCGAAAATTAATACAATAGTATGGAATGTATCCAGAACATCTCCTATCCTCATCCTAAATTCCTATCCCTCCCCTCCTCACCTAAAATATATATATGTTTTTTTTTATGCAATAAAACTCCATCTCCAATCAATTTTAATATAGGAGACTTTTTTGGCTTGACTGTATGTATTTAACATGTATATATTTATATTTTATGCATAAGCTGTTTGTCTCTTACCTTTACCAATAAATAAATAAATAAGCAGGTAGATGCTGGAGTTGTGAACATGAGATTTGACAGATATGCTGATGATACAATAATATACTAATACCCTTTCCCCTTTTCATTTCATTCCATTTTTTCTGCCGTGGTGTCAGTGGTAAGGTATAAAATATTAAATAGTTTACGCATAGTAAATGATTATTACATTAAAGTGGGTAGTCAAGGAGAAAAATCCCCTGGACTGAGCAATGAAATACTATTGAGAAGAAAAAAACGGTAATTATTCTGGATACGACAAGTTGAAAAGGTGAGTCTTTAGTTTTGCTCTGAACTCAGATGAGCTGTCGATCATTCGCAAATGTGAAGGAAGTTTGTTCCAAGCTGTTGGGCCTGCTACTGCAAAAGCACGGTCTCCAAAATTGGTAGCGGGATTGCGCATGAGGTACTGACTGTCTACCTGTGGCTGTTGAAGATGCTGATCGAAGCATTGCTTGCCTAGCATTAACATTTTTTGAAAACTTTGTCAATCTTTAATAGAATATGGTATCATAGCATGGGGAGGAGCAAACGCTGCCGCCATTGATCCAATATCTAAAGCTCAGAAACTTATAATAAAGATTATCCTCTAACTCACCAACAAGAACGACAAATGGATCTATATCATGCATTGACCACATTATGGTAAAGTCAAAAAAACCATCTAAAAGTATCGTCTACAAATCAACTATCACGGACCATTATTCAACTATCTTTGCACTACAAACAGCTATCCAAATAAATAAATGTAGCCTGCCTTTAGCATACAATAAAATCAACTTTCAAAATATAATAACCAATTTAAAGAACAAATCATGGCAAGAACTCTTCCAAATTAAACAATCGGAGGACGCATGGATATACTTTATTAACTATTTGAAAAACGAATTACACCACAATACCCTGACGATGACCAAAAATATAAGTAACAAATTGAAACCCTTGAAACCATGGATTAACCACTCCATTATAAATTGCATTCACAAAAGAAACACGCTACACAAAAAAACCAAAGAAAATCCGTATGACCAACTAACATTCAACTATTATAAAAAATATAGAAACATGTGCTGTAACGTCATCAGAAAAGCAAAAGAAATTTACTACTCAGAAAGAATTAAAGAAAGTAACAATAATCCCAAAAAATTATGGGAAATACTTAGAGAAGCCACAAACTCGCAAACTACAAAAGAGAAACAGAGCATAAATAAACTTTCTATTGATGGACATATTGTTGAAACCACAAAAAATCCTAAGCTCGTTGCTGATCATGTAAACAATTTTTTTATTAATATCGGTCCAAATCTTGCTTCTCAAATTGCCCAGAGCGGAATCACCCAATCTACCGATACAGTGGTTCAAACAAATAACATAAATACAAAATTTCTATTCCAAACTGTGTCACAGGAAGAAATTCTCAAAACAATTAATTCTCTAAAAAACACTTCTTCTGCTGGACCAGACGAAATTTCAACCAAAATCCTTAAAACGCTGTCTTTGGAGATAACATTGCCACTAGAATACCTTATTAACCTAAGTATTACACAGGGCTACTTCCCCTCTAACCTAAAACAAAGTATCGTAATTCCCATCTACAAATCTGGAAACAAGTCAGATATCAATAACTATAGACCAATTACTTTACTGAATAGCTTGTCTAAAGTTTTTGAAAACCTTATTAATACACAACTTTTAAAATTCATCGAGAGCCATAAAATACTTTCAAAAAATCAATATGGTTTTCAAAAAAACAAAAGTACCTCAGATGCCATTGCCAGGGTGACAGACTTCATTGTAAAAAGCCTTGATAAAGGAAATAAATGTATTTCAATCTTTTTAGACCTCTCTAAGGCTTTTGATACAATATCACACTTTAAACTAATTAAAAAACTTCAAAAAATCGGCATCACGGACAAAGAGCTAAACTTCTTTAAAAGCTACCTAAATGGACGCAAACAACAGGTTAAAATACATAATACCCTCAGTAACCAGCGCTCAACTGACTATGGAATTCCACAAGGAAGCGTATTGGGACCAACTCTGTTCTTACTGTATATAAACAACTTTTGCAACCTTGAAATTGAGGGAAGCATTGTTAGCTTTGCCGACGATACTGTCTTACTGTTTGAAGACAACAATTGGTCAGCTGTATTTAAAAAAGCTGAAAAAAATATTAACTTAGTTAAAAAATGGTTAGATATAAACACGCTTACCCTTAACACGAAAAAAACAAAATATATCACTTCAAGCATCAATACTGCAGGCCAACCTAATGATGATTACTCCATAAAAATACATAACTGTACGAATTCCAATGTATGCAATGAGTGCCCCTGTATAGAGCGAACTCCACAGATGAAGTACCTCGGCCTCACCATTGACCCATACCTCAAATGGAATATACATACTCAGATCATTGCGAATAAAATTAGGAAAACAATACATTTCTTCAGATCCGTAAGGAACTTCCTTAACTTACAAATTCTAAAAACGATTTATTTTGCATTAACCCAATCTATCATTGAGTATGGTATCATTGCATGGGGAGGGGGTACTTCATCAGCTCTAGGTCCTGTTGAAAAGGCGCAGAAAACAATTATGAAAATTATTCTCAAACTTCCTCAAACTGCAAACAGTAACTTAATTTTTAACATAATGAGAGTATTTGATGTTCGACAGATCTATGTAAAAACTATCCTCATGCATCTCTTTAAAAACAAACACGTGCTTTACGAAAAAAAAACTAACTTTAGATTTACGCGTAATTCGAACAAAGACATGTTGCAAGTTCCAGCACTTTCTTCCACCTTTGGTCAACGTAGCTTTGGCTACTTTGCCACAAAGATCTTCAACATGCTCCCGGAAAATATTAAAGAGAGTCAAACACGGAAAGAGTTTAAAAAAAATGTTAAAATTTGGATTTATTCAAATGATCGAGCCTACACCGGTGCCCTCACCCAAACGCCTTGTCATTGACAGTTATTGCAGTATGTACGGTGCTAAAACTTACTATATACGTATTGTGTAAATGCAAACAATAATGAAAAGTAACCAAATGCCTTGTCACAGTGAGTTATTATAGTATGTATTGTGTTTAAACTTATTCTATCTGTATCTTCAATATGTAAACAATAATGTAACCTAAAATAATGGATTGCTGTATGGGAACCCATACATTTACATATTAGCAAACCATAGACAAAATGGAGAAATAATTAACCAAAAATTCTGCCTCAATACAGGTTCGCCTAGTGAGGCAGGTTATGCACAACCTAAAATATAGTATATTAAGCCATTTCTATATAACACTCTTACATTGATAAATATTTTTTCTTATATTAGAAACTGCCGTATTATTGTAACATTATTATTGCAACAATTTCATTGTTTCTAACTGACATATAATTATACAACTTACTAATGATATATTATATATATTCTGTAATTTTTTGATGAAATAAATAAATTTAAAAAAAAAAAAAAAAAAAAACTACCAATCACAAGCAGTTCGGATGAAATCTTTAGGAAAATCTGTGTTATGGACATTAGGCAACTTTATGCCAAAAATATACTAGCATACCTCTTCAAACACTAAACTACTTTTGACAATGTTCAAACTGCTCGTGATACTAGAACCAAAGGACATAATTTCTTACAAATCCCTTTCGCTAAAACAACTTTTGGCCAGAGAAATTTTAGATATTTTGCAACAAGGCTATATAATGCTCTCCCACTAGCCATTAGACTGAACGAATTTTTTTTGAAATATAAAACAGACATCAAGTCTTGGATCATCAGCCAAGACAGATCCAATTTTTGTTGTTTGTTTTTGGGGTGTTATGCCGTGTTGCGCTAACTCCTTCTTTACCCGACGTTTCGGACAGTGTTGCAGTGTCCATCATCAGGGCAGATCCGGTAGATCCGAAGATGTGTAAATTTTGGTTGTCGAGTTTGTGCTGAGTTTGTGCCACAAGATGTCGCCACTTCCGTTGGCATTTCGCACTTGGACGGGCCCAGGCCACAAATAAATAAGCACAAACTCGACAACCAAAATTTACACATCTTCGGATCTACCGGATCTGCCCTGATGATGGACACTGCAACGCTGTCCGAAACGTCGGCTAAAGAAGGAGTTAGCGCAACACGGCATAACACCCCAAAAACAAACAACAAAAATGCTTTTGGCCGTGAGAATCTAAAAACTTACAAGACAGATCCAAGATTAAAATTTTTATAAAAATCCCTTCATAAGTATGTACTCCAACTAGATGCTGATAAACAAATTTATGATTTATTATTATTATTTTTTTCACAATGTCATTTAATGTAATGAAATATTTTATGTATCAAAAAATATGTAAACATTAATTTATGTATCAAAAACGTCTGTCTCGACACAGGTTTATCCTAGTGAGACAGACATCGAAAAAAAAACCTGTAAAAAAACTTTATATTGATAATAAAATAAAAAAAATTAAAAAAATGCACAGTTGCAACAAGTAGGGGGGCGCCATGTCATGTACGGCTTTGAAAACCATCTAGCAGAGTTTGAATTGGATTCTCTCAGAGCACTTAAGCCAATGAAGGTTGCACAGATGTTGTGAGATGTGGGAACATTTGGAAACACCGGTTATCAGCTTTGCTGCAGCATTGAAAACTGACTGAAGTCGCAAATTCCTTTTAACCTTCTCCTACCTAGCACGGCGTCTCCAAGGAACTCGAGGCGCTGGTAGCAGTCGGTCAGACGGTTGGAGCTGTGAGAAGCGTGGGTCATGGCTTGCAGCAGGTAACACCTGTCTCTGAAGCGATACTTCAAGGTCCTCTCTAAAGAATCATAACCTAAAAAATTCAAAACAAAACATTGACGATAATTAAAAATTTGGTTATTTATTGGAAAAAATATGGAACAATATAAAGAAGGGTAAATGCAGGTAACTCCGTTAATGGAGGACTGAACACAGTTGGCGCTAACAACAAATTGTCCAAAGAAGCGAAGATAGCAGTCCACAATGGAGTGCTGGTACCTACCCTGATGTATGGAAGTGAGGCATGGAACTGACAGAGAAAGGATGAAAGTAAATTGAATGCTGTTGAAATGAGATCCCTGAGGCATATGTGTGGTAAAACCATATAGGTATGATCGTGTGAGAAATGTTGAGATCCGCAAAGACTGCAAGGCTGATGTAAGCGTAATGAGTAAGGTTAATAAAGGGACGCTTAGATGGTTTGGGCATGTAGAGCGAACGAGCGAAGAAAGAAGTTTAAGGAGGATATATGATGCAAATGCTAACGGTAGCAGAAGTCGGGGACGCCCGAGGAAGACATGGCACGATCAAGTGAATCAGATTCTCGAGTCGGGCCATGTCAAGAGTCAGAATAATAAAAGATTATGTATGAGACGATGTATGAGACAATGAGGCAAGAATTGTGTGCCAAGACCGAGTTGTTTGGCAGTCCGTCCTCTCTGCCTACCCCTGCAGAGAGACGGCATTATGGTTAGTTAGTTAGTTATATAAATGAACAATTTCTAGAAATACTTGTGTGTATGCATTATCCCAACTAGCGGATATAATTTAAGGTTGAAGGTAGTGGGAAGGGGAAGGATATGGGGAAGCATTTATAACTTTATGTTACCTGATAGCATTTGCATCAATTCTCCCTCCGGATGCGGCACATTCCTCAGCAAAGGAGATGGCGGTGGCTCTAGCTCTCCGAACACAACCTAAACAGTGAAACAATCCATCAAAATATGCAATGAACAAGTTAAAGAGAGGGACACTTTGGTTTGGACATGTGATGCAGATGGACGGTGAAATCTGGGACACCCCTACAAAGACAATATACCACCAAATCAAACACTTGCAGTCAAATGGCGTGATGGTCAGTGTAATATCCTTGCCCCTTGTGTTGGGTTGGCGGAATAATAGTTACGAGATTGTAATTAACACATTTCACACACAACCATGCACACTACATACCATCGCCTTCATGGTGTCTCTCTCATACAAGGCTGCAGTCGCAAATTCATTACAGTAAATAAAAATGGTACTAAATGAGATTCTTGAGGAACCCTGCTAAAACATCACTGGAGATAAAAAAAAAACCTGCAGGATGGAGTGTTGAGAGGCCGAAGATAACTATCCTAAAAACATGAATAAATGTGTTGATGGATATTGTTAAACATGTGCACTAACCTGTATCCATCTTCCGTCCTTGTCTTTTTGTGGCTTCAAACTTCCTGGAACTCTGTCATCCCAATTCCAATCATCTTCCAGTTCGCTCTCGTCATCTTCACTATCGTACGGATCCTTTTCTTCCGGTGCTTTACAAACTTCTGGGCCTTCTACAGGTTCTTCTTCATCAGAGCACGAGTCTTCGTCTGTAACCTCATCGCCACACCAAATGTCCATTTCGTCGACGAACTTTGGCAAAACATTAGACTTTTTTACGCACATTTTGAAGATGCATTGATCTTTTTCGCTTTCCATACATTCTTCAGCTGTTTGTTCAGCTTTCTCGGATTCTTCAAGTGTTTTACTACATTCCCCGACAGTTTTCAGACTTTCTCTAACCGTTTTATCTGATTCTTTGAATGTTTTACCACATTCCCCAACAGTTTTCAGACTTTCTTTCACTGTTTTATCACATTCTTTAACTGTTTTACCACATTCCTCAACATACATTTTTCTTTCTTCCACTGTTTTGTCAGATTTTTTAGGTGATACATCAATTTCTTCGAATCCAACTGTTTCCTCACATTCTTCACTTGATTTCTTAACAGCTTCATCATGTTGTACATTCCCTTTACGTTTTTTCCTGTTTTTACGTTTTCTTCTTGTCTTCAGTGCATCACAATCCCCTTCGAACATAGCTGCAATTTTTACTTGGCTATTTTCAACATCTTCCGTAATTTTTAACTTATCACTCAATGTATCAGCATTTAGACCAGTGAGATCCTCAATTAAAACAGACGAATCTAATGTTTTCGCATTTTTCTTTTTCCTTTTCTTTTTGGCTTTCTTTTCACCGGACAATTGTTTTGCTTCTTCCAAATTTGCATCTATTACTTTGCCCGACAAACCTATTAATTCACCTGACATACCAGAAGTATCTTTTACTTTAACACACATATCTTTCTTCTGATCAGTTGCTTCCTTAACTTTTCCAGTTGTATCTTTTTTTGGAGCATCTGCTTTCATTGCTCCATCTTTCATATCTTCATTTTGACCAGTTGTTTTAACAGCTTCATGGTTAAATTTTAGAATATCAGCTACTTTTGACTCATCTTTTGTTCTATCAACTGCATTATTTGACATATTTTTTACTGTACCTGCTACATTTGAGATATTTTTTGTTGTATCAGCTGATTCTTCTGTATCCTTTACTCCTGGAGCTTTGTATCTGGTTTCAACAGTCTGGTCTTCGGCAGCGTCCTTTTTACCTTTGCCAACAGTGGCCTGCTCCATTATCCTGAGGAATGGGTGGTCCGGAGACAGGACCACTTCTTCCTTGGGCAGGACACGTATACCCAACCAAGCCATGAATAGAAGAGCCCCTCGAGGGCCACATTCTATCAAATAGGCACCAATGAGAGCTTCAACACAATCAGCCACGGATTTATCTAGAAGTTTATTCAAATTTTACTAAAAACGGTTTAAGGAAAAGTACATTTTTAACATGAATATCACACTAGAGTCCCAATTTTCTCGGAATCAGTGGGACTATGGCATCCTCAATTGGGGTATGTGGTGAAGCTGAAGGTGGTGGGGAGAGGAAGAAGATGAAGTGAGGAAGGCGGGATGTAGGCTATTTAGTATGGCCAACTATGGATTCTTAATGGTTGTCTTTCCCGGGGCAACACTGAGAGTATCTACAGATCTATAGATTATTTTATATCAATCACATGTGAGATAACACAAATTAATTTAATAAATGGGGAAGATAACGGTTTGAAATAAATATCTTACCCGGAATGCTGTGCTGAGTGATCAAATTGTACGGCACGAACCCGGGCACTGCTTCGTACACGTCACCCTCGCCGATCTTGGCGGTGTTTCTAACAGCAGCCACCGGATTCTTAGCCGTGCACGTACAAGGCCTGCCCATGTATCCACCACTGCCCGCTATGGAGGACATGATAGCACCAACTTTATCAGGAGAAAGCTCATCATCCGTGTCACTATCGCTGCATTCGGCCGCCATTTTGTTTTCGACAGCCATTTTCCTGTCGGTGGCCAATTTGTTTTCAGCAATTGTTTTGCTCTCGTCGGCCATCTTGTTTTCCATATTTTGTTTTTTATCAGATTCATCAGAAACTAAACGATTAGATGGAATTCTATTGTCATCAACTGCTCCTTTTGTATTGTCTTTCAATTCATGTTCCACATCCTTGGTTACATCAGATTTATCTTTAGCATCTGCAACAACTTTACCATCACTGAATTTTGCTATTCCTCCAATTTCAACTGGTATTTCTTTGCTGGAATCAGATTTTTTATCAACTTTAGGTGTGGAATCAACTCTTAGATCATTTAAAGAGTTCCTGTCTTTATCGGAGTCAGATTTTTCAACAGTTTTAGGTGTGGAATCAACTTTAACATCATAGAAGGAGGTCTTGTCTTGAATTCCATGCACCGGACAGCTAGTATTGAGTCGTTTCTTGAAGTCTTCAATGCTGTCTTCGTGCTTACTATTGGATCTTAGATCTTGGTGGACCGTAGGCTTGGTCTGTTGCAAGGCCACATTTTCTTTTACCAGTTTCTCTATCTGTTCCCTAGTCATATTTTCCAATGAAGGCATATCGGCGACATTCCAAAGAGTTGATGGTATCTGAAAGAAAAAAAATCTACAATATTAGAGAAAATAGTGACGAAATGTGGTCAGGTTAGTTACGGAGTGATGGATACTGTCGCTAGTTATAAGTCTCGGTAGTTATAGTCAATTGCTAACTATCATAAGTCATTAGTTATAAAACTGAGTTATAGATCAATATTAATAAATCTTTGCTGAAAGTTATCTACATAAATAAAAAGCAATGCCCATGATGTTTATGCCCTAGACTCAAAAACCTAGGACCGATTTTGCCGTCATTTTTTAAGTTTGTTCAAATTGACGTGATGAACGAATAAATACGAGTATACTCTCAGTCATGCCCTGGTGAAAAGCTTGCCATTCAGAATTGAAATGACTGACAACACGGTGTCGCATCTTCATAGATAAGCACACATTTAACCACAACTTTAGACTACACATCTACCCCGATGATGGACACTGCAATGCTGTCCGAAACGTTGGCTAAAGAAGGAATCATATTCATTGGAAGAATAAAAAAACTACTTACATTATCGAGATCCTTAGAAACAAAAATAAAATAAATTAATTAATTATTGAAACTTGCATTACTTTATTTTCATATATGACAATAAATGGATAAAACTCACAGACATATGAATATATAGACTAGAAAATAAAGGTGAGGGGTAAAATCAACTGTTGAAGAACGAAGGGGGTAAAGCTGACTGTGATTCGTCAATAAATCAATCTGACAGTAAATAGGCATCTCGCATTATAATATCACCATTTAGTTCTTAAAAGTAAAATCTGCTTTTGAATGAATAGACATTTTTACATGGGAGCGCAAATTACTCGCCACGTTATGAACAAATTTGCGAAGCCCAAATTCGGCAAAAAAAAATCTTCTATTTTCAGAGTCGAATATATTGTTTACGTATTTAGTTAAGACACTTTTATAAGTGTTCATAATTTAGTTCCCAGTAACCAACGATGCGTACAGATATATCTCGATGTGATAGTACCTATATGTTTCTACAAACTGATCCATATTATACGATGTAATTACGCTTAAAATAATGCTTACATATGGAATGTAATACGACAATTGGGTTTATTCTCTTTTTCACATCTATTTTTACAAGTTTTCATAGCTAAGCCACCATTTTGCCGTGTTATTTCGTAAAATGCCTCGACCATAGCTCGACGCTAGTTTGAACAAGAATGATGACGTCACATTCTCAAGATTCACGGGAAGCCATACGCGAGCCCAGCCGGCTCCAATGGAACCGGTATGGGGAGTGGGGAATAATACGCCTTTAATCACTTAGGGCAGGTCTACTAATATTCATATGTCTATGATAAAACTCATATAAATTAATTTTAATTAATGACACAGATTTGATTGTAATGTATTTGGTTGACACTATATGGATAGTACGAAATTGGTTGACACTTATTTGTCAGACACTAATATGGTGACACGAAATTGGTTGACACTTATTTGTCAGACACTAATATGGTGACACGAAATTGGTTGACACTTATTTGTCAGACACTAATATGGTGACACGAAATTGGTTGACACTTATTTGTCAGACACTAATATGGTGACACGAAATTGGTTGACACTTATTTCGTGACACTAATGTAGTGACACTGTAGACACTAATTTGGTGATACTAATTTAGTGACACTAATTTGGTGTCACTGGTTACACTAATTTGGTGACACTAATTTCGTGACACTAATTTCGTGACACTAATTTGGTGATACTAATTTAGTAACACCGGTAACACTCATTTGGTATCACTGGTTACACTAATCGGGTGACACTGGTGACACTAGTGATCCCAATTTGGTGGCACTATAAATTGGGGGCACTACATTGGTGACACTAAATTAGTGACACTAAACTGGTGACACTAAATTAGTGACACTTAACTGGTGACACTAATTTGGTGACACTAAATTTTTGACACTAATTTGGTGACACTTAATTGGTGACACTAATTTTGGTGACACTAAATTGGTGATACTAAACTGGTGACACTAATTTGGTGACAATAAATTAATGACACTAAATTGATGACACTAATGTTGTGACACTAAACTGGTGACACTAATTTGGTGACACTAAATTAGTGACACTAAACTGGTGACACTAATTTGGTGACACTAAATTGGTGACACAAAATTGGTGACACTAAACTGGTGACACTAAATTGGTGACACTAATGTTGTGACACTAATTTGGTTGACACTAAATTGGTGACACTAAGTTGATCCACTAAGAAGTATGGTAATAATCCTTTTAAAATCAACACAAAGTGTGACATTTTAGTTATTTCGTTAGCTGAAATCTCCAATTTAATTACCACGTTTAAAATGTCAATATGTTTAAGGATAGTTTAACAATGTAAGGTTATGTGAGCTGTTAGGTTAGGTTAGGTCAGATACCTGTATAAAGGAGCGTAATACTCACATGTGTGTCTATCAAGGCACGTTCAAGATGCGGCGGCACGCGGTGGCATGGCGGAAGCCAGTTGTCGTGCGGTTCAAACTTGCTGGCAACCATGCGTCCGCCAAGGGCACGAATTCGACCCAGACGATAAAGATTCAAGTTCGAAACCTGGACAATTCAAAATAATGTACATATTTAATGTTTATTTATTTATTGGACAATTTTTATAGCGCCGCTTTTGTGAGATATAACCTCAGGGGAGATGCAGGTATTACAAAAATAAAGTGAAGTTAAGTTAAGTAAAATGAAGTACAGGAACAGGTGACACAAAGATAGAAGATGGAGACTCTGCAGCAAGAATCCTAGGTGATGAAGAAACTGGACAGCTGCTGCAGCGAAAGAGTCCACCACGTCGACCAACAGTGCCAGCACGAGGTTCGTCATCCGTCCAGGTATATGTCTGCTGCTGATAAAGCGCTAACAGAATTTCCTCTCACAGATACCAGACCTTGGCAGCACCGCTGTGACGTTCGACGAAGACAGAAGATGGAGACTCTGCAGCAAGAATCCTAGGTGATGAAGAAACTGGACAGCTGCTGCAGCGAAAGAGTCCACCACGTCGACCAACAGTGCCAGCACGAGGTTCGTCATCCGTCCAGGTATGTGTCTGCTGCTCATAAAGCGCTGACAGAATTTCCTCTCACAGATACCAGACCTTGGCAGCACCGCTGTGACGTTCGACGAAGACAGAAGATGGAGACTCTGCAGCAAGAATCCTAGGTGATGAAGAAACTGGACAGCTGCTGCAGCGAAAGAGTCCACCACGTCGACCAACAGTGCCAGCACGAGGTTCGTCATCCGTCCAGGTATGTGTCTGCTGCTCATAAAGCGCTGACAGAATTTCCTCTCACAGATACCAGACCTTGGCAGCACCTCTGTGACGTTCGACGAAGATAGAAGATGGAGACTCTACAGCAAGAATCCTAGGTGGTGAAGAAACTGGACCAGCTAGTGAGACTATATATAAAGGGTATGTTGTGGGGTTGTAGGATATGGGGACTGGAAAGAGGGGGAGGGGAAAGAGGGGGAGGGGAATACCTGGCTATTCAGATCTGGTCACCAAACATAGCAAAACCAATTTCAAGCAATGTTTAATTTCTGAAAGGTGACCGCAAATATATTAAATACGAGGGTGGGTCAATAAGTCCTTAGAAAAGCCGACATGTGGCGCGACTAGTACTGTAAGCGGTTTGTTTTCATGCAGCGGCACTACCGATTCAGTATGCTGCGAAGTTTCAAGCAGATTGGTCGGGTTGTTGCGTGTTTCTCGTACATTTAAAAAAAAAATATTTGCTTGTTTACAAAAATGGAGAAAATTGAGTTTAGAGCTGTTATTAAACATTTTAATATAAAAGGGTTAACAGCAAAGAAAATAATGATTGAGCAAAGAAAATAATAATGAGTTAGATTTAGTTCACGGCACATCTGCTCCTTCACTTGCAACTATTTATAACTGGTTAAATGAATTTAAACGTGGTCGTACATCAACAAAGGATGAACCACGCTCAGGACGTCCTGTAGAGGTGACTACACCAGAAATGATCAATAAAATCCACGATATGGTGTTAAGTGACCAAAGATTAAAGTTGAGTGAGATAATTGAGGTTACAGGGATTTCAAAAGGTAGCGTCATTTCTATTTTACATGACAAATTAGGCATGAAAAAAAATTCTGCAAGATGGGTGCCGCGTTTGCTCACAGTCGACAATAAACGCAATAGGGTGGTGGCCTCTAAAGCCCTGTTGTCGCTCATGCAACGCAATCCGAATGAATTTTTTCGTCGCTTTGTGACTGTACATGAAACATGGATACACCACTATACTCCCAAGACGAAAGAACAGTGAAAGCAGTGGATTGCGAAAGGCGAACCATGTCCAAAGAAGGCGAAAACCGTAAAATCAGCTGGTAAGGTTATGGCTACTGTATTTTGGGATGCACGTGGAATTATTTTCGTTGACTATTTGGAAAAAGGAAAAACAATAACAGGGGATTATTATGCATCTTTATTGAACCAGCTAAAAAACAAAATTGAAGAAAAACGGCCTCATTTAAACAGGGAAAAAATCCTCTTTCATCAGGACAATGCCCGTGTTCACACATGTTTACGATCAATGGCTAAAATTGAAGAATTGAAGTTCGAATTGGTCGACCACCCACCGTATTCGCCAGATTTAGCCCCCAGTGACTTTTTCCTTTTCCCAAACTTAAAAAAATGGCTAAGTGGACAACGTTTTTTTTTCAAATGAAGAAGTCATCGATCGGACAAATGCTTATTTTGAGGACCTTCCGAAAACTTATTTTTCTGACGGTTTAAAAAAAATTGAGAAACGTCTAACCAAGTGTATTGAGCTCCAAGGAGATTATGTTGAGAAATAAAAAAAAATACAAAAATACAAACTGTTTTAATGCTTTTTTCTAAGGACTTATTGACCCACCCTCGTATATATATACTACAATGAAGTTGAATTTGCGAGACAGTGTACATTTTACAAAGCCAGAACTCACTGATTGAGAATTAATATTTTTGTGCCTCAGAAAATTAAGAACTGAATATTTCAAAGCTTGTGATGAAGATAAAATTGCGCCAGTGCAAATTTCATAATGCCATACCTGCTTGCTCCTGAGATGCGACAGTTTTCCTTCATGTATATTCTGGTAGGTACAATACAGGTATGTGGTTATCGCGTACTTGAGAAAACTGTCGCCAATTGTCTCCAAACGTTCCAAATTTATGCCGTCGTTCGCGTTCGACATTGTTAGCGCCTGAAAATTACAAAAATAGTCAATAACGGCACATTTCATAAATTAAAAAGTATATTATTATGCCAAATGTTTTAGGTTGGGATTGCTTCACAGATATTCAAGCGAAAGGTTGTGTTCAGACGGCAAATCAGCGCCTTTTTGTTAATTTGACATTTGAAATATTAAATGCCGATCCTAGTCATAGTCATAAAAACATGATAATTGTGCTTTTCTGCTGATCACAATTTGTTCAAAAGCTTAAACGGACATGGAATCAGCGTTGAAAAGGGAATGTTAAAATTTTAATATTGACTCCAATATTTTGTTCAATCATAATACAAAACTAGTTTGGTTAGAATACCAAAAGAATGTGTATGCTCGTGGATGAAGCAAAGTGCGGTTTCAATTAGATGGAATTGGCAGAAAAAGTACATAAGTAGACTGAATTAGAAATGAGAATCCTATGTGATAAAACATAGTGCGTGATATAAATGATATTGCAAGTTGAAGAAGGATACTGGTGTGTAAAAGGTGTTATGGTATGTTTTTTTAAAGAGTGTAAAAAATGGTAAGTTTTTAGATTCTCACGGCCAAAAGCATTTTTGTTGTTTGTTTTTGGGGTGTTATGCCGTGTTGCGCTAACTCCTTCTTTAGCCGACGTTTCGGACAGCGTTGCAGTGTCCATCATCAGGGCACATCTTCGGATCTACCGGATCTGCCCTGATGATGGACACTGCAACGCTGTCCGAAACGTCGGCTAAAGAAGGAGTTAGCGCAACACGGCATAACACCCCAAAAACAAACAACAAAAAAGTTTTTTTTTTTTTTTATTATTTTAATATAGATCATAGTTACATTAAATCATACATATTTTGCAATATATCATATTTAGGTACATAGTTGGTCATGTATACCTTATCAGAAAAGAGGAGCTCTTGTGCCTGATAAGGGAGCCACGATTCTTACTTAGATTCAATGTTATGTGTAAAATATAAATATTATATATATATACATATTTTTTTTAATATAATTTTTTTTGGAAAAAAAGTTTGATTTTATTTATTTGTTCTTGTTGGTTCGTAATACAGCGCAATTCGGAAGGGAGATTATTGTAGTTTTTTATGGCTTGGTAAATATAATGGTTTTGCATTTGAGTTGTTTTAAAGATTGGCGTAATAAATTGATTTCCATTTCTCATCAGTTTGTAAAATTCTTGATATTCTGTGTTATTTTTTTCTTTACACATTTTTATAATTGAAGTTTGCTTAAATATATCATCAATATTTGGTACTGGAAACAATTTAAAAAGCAATTTTGTTGGGAAAGTAGAGTTTTTTTTAAGTATTACCTTTATAATAATTTTTTGTGAGACTTTTACTGAGTGTAGGTTGTTTTTATAAGATCCTCCCCAACCTATGATTCCGTAAATAAGCAGGGAGTGGACAAGAGCATAATATACATTTTTTAGTATTTTCACATTTAAAATATTTCTTAACCTAACAAATATATATATACATTTCCTTATTCTCTTTACTAACTCCGTAATATGGCTTTTCCATTTCAAATTTTCATCGATGATCACACCAAGATATTTTATTTCAGAAGAAGAGTTGATTACAGTACAAATAGGATTAAGTAGTTTACAGTTGACATTGTCACAATTTTCATTATGGATTATGATATTTACTTTGTGTTTAGGTATTTTTTGTAGTGAAAATAATACATATGTTGTTTTTTTGGCATTAAGTGTGAGTAGGTTATTATCAAACCATGATTTTAAGATATTAATACATTCATTTGCAAGTTTGTTAACTAGTTCCCATGTTTGACCTTTTATTAATAAGACAGTATCATCAGCATAAGAGATTAATTCACCTTTGATTTTCTGTTGGAAAATGTCATTTACATACATTAGAAATAGTAATGGTCCGAGGACCGTGCCTTGAGGAATGCCAAATGTACTTGTTAGTGGTGTACTAAAAGTTTGGTTTAATTTTACAATTTGAGGTCTCTCTGTTAAATAGCTTTCTATCCATTTAAGAGCTAAGTGGTCAATGCCATTTTCTTTTAATTTTAATATAAGTCTTTCATGGGAAATGCTGTCAAATGCTTTCTTTAAATCAATAAAAATTCCTATACATTTATTTGATTTGTCCAGGGCACTCTGAATACTAGATGAAATTTTTGCAATGGCATCTTGGGTACTTTTTCCCTCTGTGAAACCGAATTGATTTTCATTTATAATCGAGTTTTTTTTTAAGAATGCAGTTAGTCTTTTTTTAACAATTTTTTCAAAAATTTTCGATATATTAGATAAGAGTGAAATGGGTCTATAATTAGAAATGTCCTCCGGGCTACCGGACTTAAATATTGGAGAGATTATGGTTTTCTTATACGTGCTCGGGAAAACTCCTGTCTTAAAGCTATTGTTTATAATATGAGAAATTGGTGTAGAAATATAATTTTTAATGATTTTTAGTGTTTTTACAGTGAGACCGTCAAATCCCGGAGCAGAACCACCTCGCATTTTTGATATAATTTGTACAATTTCAGACGGATTGGTTGGTTCGAAGAGTTCAAGTTTAGTTTCTATATTCGGAATATTTTCAATATACATCTTATTTATTTTTTTCACGGTAATTTTTTCTGCTAGACTCTTTCCGATATTTGCAAAGAAATCGTTAAAAGCGTTTGCTCCTTTTTTAGGTTCTTCAATACAGTTAATTATGTTATTGTTTTGTATTACACTCTTAATAGTATTACTTTTGGTATTTTGTTTATTTTCCATGATTTCATTGATTATATTCCAAACTTTCTTACTGTCATTTTCAGAATCATCAAGTTTATTTTTATAATAATTTTCTTTCGTGTTTTTTATGAGCGTGGTTAATTTATTTTTGTATTCTCTAAAATGAACATTTAATTTAATGTCTAGTGGTTTTTTTTTTGTTTCTTTATAAAGCCATTCTTTGTGTCTTATGGACACAACAAGCCCATGTGTTATCCACGGTTTGATTTTACGAAATTTTGCCGAATTTCCTTTTGGAATAATTTTTTTTGAATCATTTATAAAGTTCGTTAATCTATTTTCAAATATTTTACAGCACTCGTTGACGTTATCACTTTGGAGAATATCTAACCATAATTCAGATGACAATTTATTTTTCAAAGATTCGATATTAACAACAGATATTTCGTTCTTATTATTAGCAGTTTGTCCGCAATGTTGGTTTATCGCCTGAGGTATTATTGAATTGTAATGTAGCAAAGTCATGTAATGGTCGGTAATTGAGGTTTTTATAATTCCCGAGTTTAAATTATTTATATCCTTGATATTTGTGAAAATGTGATCAATGCATGATGGACGTTGCCCATTGACGTTTCTGGTGTAAGAGTTAATACACGACACATAATTCAATTCCGCCATCATATTTAAGTAATTATCTTTATCGTTCGATGTATAATCGTGCGATATGTTTAAATTAATGTCACCTAAAACTATTGTATTCGCGTTTCTGTAGTTTAATAACACATGTCTTAATTCTTCAATAAACAAACAGACAGTAGACGAGTGCGTTCTGTATAGAGAGATAATATCAATTTTTTTGTTATAACACTTCATTTGTACATGTAAGCAGTTTGTTCCATTCACATTAATTTCTTCCTCGCACAATATGTCACAATTATTTTCTACGAACATAACGATTCCACTGTTTTTGTTAATTCGGTTTGTAGTAGATACATAGGTATATCCCGGTATATAGTACGCCACTTCGCCACTTGAATGTGTTTCCGTTAACACAATGCAAGCGGGCTTCCTGAGATCATTATTTACTGTTGTCAAAAATTCATCCATGTTTCGTTCTAAACTTCTTATGTTCATGTGTAGAATTAAAGGGCTGCGATTGAGGTCGTTTTGGTGGGTACGGTATTCTTGATAGCTGTCATATGTTTTTTCGTCAATATTATTTTTTTCGTCTAGTGCGTTATATAAAAATTCTGTCATTTTTCTTCGAAGTCTATTCTGTCTCTTGCTACTTTGAGCATTTTATTTTTGTAGGGACATAAGTTGCTGAAAGCTGCGTGGTCTGTTTTATTTTTCTCGCCATATTTCTTATTTTGCGATGTGCAATTTGCACAAACCGGTGTTTTTTCTCTTTCAGGGCATTTAGCAAAAGTATGGTCACCCGTGCAATGCGGGCACACCGATGGATTCGTTCGATTTAGGCATCTGGAGGCTGTGTGCATGAATTTGCAGCAGTGGTAGCACTGAGTTAAAGGATCACAATCCACTATGTTAACCCTTTGGTACTGGATATTTATCTTTTCTAATGATAGCAAATTTTTTCGTGTTGTACCGCTGGTTTCCACGATATAGTTCGAGAATTTGTTTTGTTCTTCATTTTCTTGATCCCGAGTACCACGTTGGTATTTATTAGAATGTTTGTATTTTATTTCAGTAATCAAATTTATTTTATTTTCTTCGTTTTTCGTTACAATGTCTTGAATCCCTTCGTTTTGTGTGAGTATCCCATTTACTATTTCCTCTTCCGTCAAGTTCGATTTGAGTCCTTTCAAAATTAATTTGGGTTTTTTCTTTTTTATTTCATTTATTTCCAGGTTATAATTGAGTTTTTTAATTTCCTCCGTAAGAATGTTGGTATATTCTTTTTTTGGGCATGATATGATTACTTGCTCTTTATTTGTTTTTCTTAATCCATTTATTCCAATTTTAAGTTGGTCTAGTTTGATGTCTTTCTGTATCTTGTCACATATTTCTGCAGCTTTTGTTGTTTTTTTAGTTGATGATATTATTATAGAGAACCTCTCTTCTTTTGAAATTTCTTTTTTATTTGCTGCTAGAACTTGCGCGTAAGATGGTATTTTACTGTTTTTTTCCACGACTTTTTCTATTTTCTTCGTAAGTTCTTCGTAATTTTCGATATTTTTTTTTTGTAGTTTGATTATTTCTTTTTGGTGTTTAATTTTTTCAGTTTTCCAAAGCTCTTCTAATATATAAACATTTTGTTCTAGGTTCGTTTTTGCTTTCGAATCTTTCACTGTTGTAATTTTTTGTATTTCAGTTTTTATATTATCAATGGCCGTGTCCATAATGTGTTAACTCGCTGCGCTCGCTGCGCAAGTAGCTCGGCGCTCGGCAGCGCTTGCAATTTTTGCGACAATACTTTACTTCGCTGCGCGCGACCGTTCACGTTGATTATAGAACTGATACTGCAAGTGTAAAAAATGTTTGCCGAAGGACCTTGAATGTTAGTGTAATTACCACTGCACATAAGACAATAATATGTTGTATGGATAAGGAAGGACTCACCTTCTTCCTGTCTATCCTCCTCAGGTATCACTGCGGTAGCACTGAACGCAAAGCGATTTTGCACGAGAAGTGCGCGGGTTATTGTATGTAGGAAAAGCGTTCGTGAATATGTTTCATCTAGCGATTTAAGCTATGATAAGATCTCGCAGGAGCGGTTTGTAGACGAGCGGTGCGGGTTATTGTAACAGACTGATTGCACAATGTGCAGCGAAAGAGGTGTGGGAATAGAACGAAGGTAGGACAATGAACAACAATATTATCTCAGTACAGTGGTCGCATGGATGGCGTAACCAGATACGTTTACCTAGAAATTCCAGATGGTAAGAACTGTGCATTTTAATGATACCAGAGCTTCGACGTAAAAAAAAGATTTATGTAAAATTTACCTGTAATATTACACTGGGGCTTGGTCCTGGGTGGCTGTTTAAATCTGGTTGATAGTCAAAACTGAAATTCGCATCGAAATCGCTGATTTTTTCATCAAATGAACCAACATTGTCGACTGTTTTCTCAATTCGATCACCGTCAATGGTATTTTTTATTTTAGGCTCATTATCGACTTGAAAACAAGTAGTTGAGTTTATTTCCTTTGTATTATCAATCGTAGACTTTATTTCAGCTGCATTATCAACTGTAGACTTTATTACAGCTGCATTATCAACTGTAGACTTTATTTCAGCTGCATTATCAACTGTAGACTTTATTACAGCTGCATTATCAATTGTAGACTGTATTTCAGCTGCATTATCAACTGTAGACTTTATTACAGCTGCATTATCAACTGTAGACTTTATTTCAGCTGCATTATCAACTGTAGACATTCTTTCAGCTGCATTATCAATAATTTCCCTGTATTTTTCCGTCACATCGCTGTAATCCCTTTCAAAATCACCGTCATCTTGAAAGTCCCTTAGCGCAAAGAAATTATATTTCCGCCACGACTCTTTCGGCAAAGATTGTTTTATTTCTCTCAATATTCTACGCTTGTTCAATTCCAAATCAGCCAAGGAAATACGTCCATTTTTAAGTAGTCCATTTTCATTTTGCTGAATTTCTTCATACGGAAACATCTCCTTGAAAAGATCAGCAATTTCAACTTGGCTCAGTGCTAAATCATAAACATCAGGAAATGGGTTTGTTTTATCATCACCAAAACCTATGTCCAAATCTTTTGAGTCCTTTAACACCTCAAATTGATGCATATTAGTGACAATTTCATTGTTAAGCGATGCTAAAACATCTGTTCCAGTATTTTTGCTGACAAGAACATCAATCTTACTCTGATTTTCATTTAAAACTGACTTATTTGCATCGGTATGTTCATCTGCCTGAATAATTTTGGATGTTTCTTGGTGGCTTCTAGTTTTTTTTGGTATTATTTTTGCTATTTTAAAGTCGCTTTCATCTTTCAAATATAAATCATCAGCTATAACCAGTTTGGTTGATTTATCTTCTAATTTCAAATTCATATCATCAACTTTAAGCAGTTTGGTTGATTTATCTTCCAATTTTAAATTCAAATCACCTGTTTCAACAACTTCAGCTGTTTCATCTTCCATTTTCAAATTCAAATCAGCTGTTTCAACAACTTCGGTTGTTTTATCTTCCGTTTTCAAATTGGGTTCGGTTGATGAATCGTTGGTTATGGACAACGTAGTGTTCCAGTGTTTTATGACTCCCCTGGCACCAAACATTTGTATGTTGGTCTGGTTGTTGTGAAAGGAGATGGTCTCAGAAAACTCCTGCATTTTGATTGACTCAACGGATTGGGTCACAGGAACCAAGACGCCACTCTTCAAGATGTCCAGTTCGTTGGCTTCTACGGCTTTGGTAAATTTCTCAATATACTGAAAAAGAAGAAAATATATGCACAAATTCGGAATATTTCAGAACAGGTTAGAAAAAAATAGAACAAATATTATATGAAAAGAATAAAGAAAATAATTTTTTGACAGGGATGAACTCTTACTTGATATTATGGTCGCCGTACCAAATTTTTTATTTAACTACTCGGAGACCGCAGCACTGAAGGAGTCGAGGGTTTTGTGATTTCACTGCTAAGCTGAAGAGGGATGAACAAGAACGGAAGACGGCTGATTGGAAGAGTTTTTATTTACAGAGATACAAATATTGGCTGTGGAATTATCTCTTCAAAACCCGTGTTCACTTCTTCCTGTTTACAAATATACCCCGCAAATATTCCACGCAATCTATCTACCTTTTCGTTGGTCCAATTCTGGCCACTGCTCACTTCCTCTGAGATTAGGTCATGTTAGGTTAGATTGGGTAAGATTAGGTTAGGTTATGTTAGGTTAGGTTGTTTGCTTGTTTGATTACCTTGAGCGTGGACTCGTCTTCCCTTGCCTCGCGGCCGTAGAAGAATGCGGTGAAAGCTTGACGGCTGGCCAGCTCCTGGGCGGCGTGACGCTGCACGGCGAGCGGATCGGCGATTGGTGAGGACGGCACCGCCGGCACCAGCTCAATGGCCTCCGCCTCATTGCCCGACTTGAACTCTATCCTAATGCCGCCTAGAATTCACAAAACCGTACACCTCTTATTTAGGTACACACATTCTAATACAGACGGTACTGAGACGATTCACAAACATACCAAGAGCTTTGAAAAATCGGCAATATGAAGATGGACTCAAGGAACTAAAATTAACCATTCAAGCCTTGCAAGGACATCACTAGCCACGAACATTGGTGACAGCCGATAGTTCACTCTCAACTGGCGAACCTATTACTTGATCGAAACTGATGGTTTGTGCAATTGGTGCTTGGCACATATGTCATTATTACGGAGAAAAAGTTAAAAGTTTCATTTCTACATTGCATTATTTATTAATACATATGTTGTAACATGTGTGTAAAAGTACTTTTTCTTTTGTGTGTATTGTACTCAAAAATTATGAAAAAATTGATTTAAAATACATATAACATGTTTTCGATTAATCAAAATACCTTAAAACATAAAATAATTAGATTTTCAATATTTATATTCTCACTACAGTCAAATGAAAAGTATAACAGCCAATATCTCACTCACAAGAGATTACGTTTTAATGTAGTTGTACATTAAAGTAAATAAAAGAGGAGAGTTTGAAACGCCCGTCCGCAGTATCCAAAGATATTGTGTGCGAGTCAATTGAAAAACAACCAATGTTCCACACACAAGCGTGTAAAATGAAAAACTGGCATTTGTTTATGTCACCATCTCTTTAACCACTCAGAACATTAGAACGTCAAAAGACGTAAATATGATAATAGCGGTCAAGACATTAGAACGTCTTTTCACGTCAACGCGCGAGATTTTACAAAAATCGATTTATTTCCATCACTAGTATACGGATTGCCATGATTTAAAAAACAGAGTATCGATAATGAATAACGCTACGCGTCTGTATTCAAGAATATCTATGGAACGTAGAGTGTCATCTTGTTCGTTCATAATTTATTGCGTTTCTAAATAATTTATTAAAAATATTTTAGTTTGAACGGTTAATATTTTGAGGTGACTAATAGTTTTTAATTATATTTGTTCAATATATAAGGTGTTATTTCTTTATGATACTCAGAAAAAAGTACATTTTTCAAAGCTTTGAAATAATTGTAAGCGATTTTTACATATTTTTGACGTTTTCATAAAATGTATATTTAGAAACGCAAATATTTACGTACGACAACACAATGCGATAGTGGATTTCATAATCTTTCCGAAACATTTTTTAGAATGAGGCTACGTTTCCCAAAACGTTAGTTATGAAGCCTTTAGCAAAACTCGTAAATAACACAAAAATTATCACGTTTTGACAGTTCTCAAAGGAACACATAGTAGATAAAAGTCTTTGTCTGAGAGGTTAAAACATATAATATTCTTCGTGCTGTCTCAGTCACGGCCATTACCTAAGCGTCCCTAAGCTTTCAAAAGACATAGTGCCATCTCATTTACTCTATGGCGCGCATAGGGACAGAAGATGCCAAAGCTGGGGACATTCTTTAAATCGACCCAGCGAATCGTGTGGACTTGTGAATGAAAGCTTCTATTCGAGACCATAGATGTCACTGCTCGTCACTCGCAGGTGCGGCTCGCAGCGCTGCTGTTTCGTGGTACATTTCAAATAAATAAGAATAAGACCACTTATTTTGTTGCACATAATTTATTGTTGTCTTATAATTTTGGAGGGTCGAACATCAATTGACCTAAGGGAAGAACCGCCACTTGACTCGATTGCCTATCACTGATCAATAAATTGTCTTGGCAGTCAATAATTTTGCCGGGCAACGTGTTGGCTGTCAATATTGTCATATCCAATCAAGATTATCAAATGCGTAAGACGAATTCACAACACAAAAAAAATGATTTCTTACAATAATTCCACTAAATTTGTTCAATAAATTGGCTGCCATTTTGTTAGAAATTTAAAAAATTGGGCGCAGTTTTCATAGAAAGTTTATTTGAAGGTGTAAAATTGATGACATTAAGTTGCAAAAATTATATCTATCAAATGACCACTTCCTCCTGAGTTGATGCACATTGACGAAATTCACGCTACATTAAAACAACAGACCGGAAATTGGTCAAATAAGCAGTAACAATAATTCCGCGTTCTTTAGGTGTGTATCACCTCATTGCTTGTTGTCAACTAATTTTCTATCTGTCTACAACATAGAGGTAAAAGCACAATGACATTTGCAAAAATTATGGCTCTCTCACATTATGACATTACTTTTTTTTGCCCCACCTTGTAGAAATGATGAGTATTTTGATAGCGGGTAGCAATATTTTTTACATTTCAAAGTTTTCCAGTAATGTTGGCCTCACTGGGTGGCTTGCCCGTGCTGAGGCCTTCATTTTATAATATGAAAATATAATCTACATAATACATTTAAAATATAATCTTGTGTGTTTGTGAGTGATGTGTGTTTATATTGGTTTTGTGTGTTACGTGTAGGTTTTATTTTTATTTTATGCTATGACATTTTGTTAATATTGTCTTTTTTGTTCTTTAATCCATTTTGTAATTTTGTGTTTGAATTTATTTTTATTTTCCTCAATTTTTATTTCAAGTTTTACACTGTTGAAAGTGTCTTTGTCCAAAGCTTGAATTTACTGTCGGAGTTTTTATGTTTTCTTTGTACGCTTGTCTAACTTGTCTGTTAGTATTATTTTGTTTATGTTGAAATTTATTTTTTTTGTCAAAAATGTAGTTTAGTAGTGTTTTAACGTATAATTGGCGTATATCTAGTACGTCACAGCTGTTGAATATTTGGTCTGTATCAGTCAGTCTATGTTTTTTTAGTATTACCTTTAAGATCGTTTTCTGTGCGGTTTCTATGTAATTGATAGCCGAGTTTGTTGCTCCTCCCCAAGCAATAATTCCATATTCTATTATTGATTGGCAAAGTGCAAAATATATTGTTTTATTTTATATATGTTTCTTATGTTTAGGAAAATGTGTATTGTTTTGAGAAGTTTGTTTGTGATTTGTTTGATGTGAGGTATCCATCCATCTAAGGTTATCTTTGCAATCTTCACGGAAATATCTTACCGGCAATAAATTGTCAAACGACTAAAAAATTACCTTGTTCGGACGGTTCGCTAGCAACGACTTTATCATCGTCGTCTGTTTCTTCGTCAGATGAAATCACATCTTCGGCGGATGCATCAAAATCACTGGAAACCAACAGCAATAACACAATAATTAGGCTGTACCCTATAAAAAACTTTGTATTTTTGTTGACCGGACAACTAGTCAACACACTTTTGAAAAGTGATATAAAGTGATGAACAAAAAACTAAGTTATGTTAGGTTTATAGGCCTTTTTTCATCACTTTCAATGACTTCAATCACTTTCGTAAGTGTGTTGAATTGCCACTGTCCTGAATTGCCAATCTTTTGAATTGACTCCACACAAGACGTGCTGAGGAAAATAATTTCCATCAGAGCCTATGTCGTCTTTGGGGATGCTGTGTGGAGAGTCTTATTGAGAAGAGGAATGAGTGAACATTGATCTTGAAGAGATGCATGTTGTAGGATGGAGGAAACACAGATGTCTACAAATCGTTCCACACCCAAGAACGAGTCTTAGAATTGATCCATTCTCATGTGACAAATGTCAACTGTGTACAAAAATGTAATGTTACTATTAAGCTAGTTCCTCGAAGCATATTTCATTAAAATACCGGTAGAACAAGGACAGCATTCCCACCTGACGCCTGTGCTTTAAAGATAGCAATTCGTTGAAGACAGGGGAATCTATTAAACAAACTGCCCGTTTCTGCACAGAGTCAAGGGTTTTTATCAGGTATTTTGGGGCTACAGACCAGAGGTGGCTGCCATATTCAATAGTGGGGCGCGATTGTACAGGGTCAGCAGTTGTGTACTATTTAAGTATCTGTACAGTACGCCAGTGTAAATAAATGAAATATTTAAAAAAAGGATTTGGATTGACGAGGAGTGTTTGCGTACCTAGAAACGTAGCTAGCGTCACTGTCGGCCACGGAATACTTCCTCTGATGCGGCTGCCTCCGAGGAGATGTCGCTAAACTCCAGTCTGCACCGCCTGCAAATAAAATATATGCAAATTTAGATACAGTAAAGACTCTGCAGAAAAACTGGCTTCTCCTTTATCCTCTGGACATGGTGTATGGATCACGTGTCGCGCCTCCCCCTTACGAGGTGCTCTTGGTTGTCGTGAGGTCTGTAAGAGCTAGACCTCCTTCCTTGCGCTCCTCTCCCGTCTGACGCTCGATTTCTTCTTTAGGGTCTTTGGCTGCTCACAGCCTATATATATACCTAACACCAGACATGATGTTAAAAATATATAAAACATATGTGCGACCTCTCCTGGAATATGCTTTCCAAATACGGAGTCCTTACTTCGCAAAGGATATAAATCTGTTAGAGAGTACAGAGACAAAATACCAAGAGCTCTGAAAGATCTACGATACCAAGATACACTCAAGGAACTAAGATTACCAACCTTACAAGAAAGAAGAGAAAGGGGTGACTTGATCGAGACTTTTATCTGGACATTACAGTTGCCCTAGCATCCAACAAATCTTCACATTACCAAATCCTAGAAAACACTTCCTTGCAAATAGAGTAGTGGATGCTTGGAACAAACTCCCACAACATGTCATCGATGCAACAAATATAAATCAATTCAAAGCTTTATTGGATTCACATTTGGAGAGAAGAAAGGACTTAGTTCAAACTTAAAACAACTCAATTGCTGGCAAACTTGTTGTGAAATCAGATATAAGCGCATCAGCAGAATGCTGCCTGCTCATTACATAATAATAATAATATATCAGCTTATCTCTTTCTTTGGGGCAAAATCAGACGGTCACCGCGAGTGTGAGCGGTTGTCGAACCTCACCTGTGGACCAACTGACGTTTGATTGCACTTTTGAGGGACTGCCGACTTTTATACTAACCTAACATTTATACTAACCTGAGCATCTTGCATAGTGCTAACTAACTTCTCATGCAGCGACATTTGAGGTCTAGAATCGTTGTATACCTACAGTCTTTTATCAATATATTAAATATATAAAAAAAATATAAAAATAAAAAATAAAAAAATAAAAAATATATATATTAAAAAAATAGAGTCCTGCTGTGTACCCTGAAGGAGTAACCATCTGTTACTTATACCGGGGTGGGAAAGTGGTGGGAGCCTCAAATACCCCAAGAGTTAAAAATACTATTTGGTTTAGTGAATTTTCGTATTACTGAAATCTTTAAGAAACACCTGGATTTTTGGAACATTTGAGAGTGTTACGTTTTCTTTCAACCGTCTGCAGCCAGTGAGAGTATGGCCTCCCTAATTGCGATACGTTGTGAGGCTGAAGGTAGTGGGGGGGAAAGGAGATGAGACAGAGGAAGGTGGGGAAGTTGAAGAAAAGCAACAAACAAGCAATGTTTCAATTCTGAATGGTGGTCTAGGGCGATACCGAGAGTACCATCAACTCTGGAATGTGCCTCGGTTGGAAACAAAAAGCAGAGTTTGCCGACAGAAGAGATGGGCTGACAACTTCGGACGGGTGATATCCGTCAGAGCAGAAGATACTCTTGGTACTGTCCTGTTGAAACACACCATTCAGGATCAAAAACATTGCGTGAAATGCTTTTGGCGTTTGGTATTAGTGTTTGGTTACTAGATCTAAATGGCAGGTTGTAAGTAAGGTCATCCCAACCTTCGAAAGAAGATATTTTTTAAGTCTATGACCTTTTATTTTATTTATTTTTATTTATTTATTTAATACATGTTACATTATTTTGAAATTTACATAAAGTAGATATGTATAATGAATCACCATACTAGGCGGCTGCCTGTTTCATGGTGACCAATTGAGTGTAATTAATTTGTATGAAATATGAAATCTAGTGTAAACATATGAAATTAGTAACTATAGATGAAGCTAAAATTTTGGAAAAATTGTAATAAAAAGTAGAAGATAGAAATTAGAAAGGAGAAAGAAGTAAATTAGCATTAGATTGTAAAAATTTACATAGTTATATATATAATTTTTAATATGTGTGCATGCAAGCACACATGTGTATATAGCAGCAGACATACCTATATACATATAACAACACATGTATACATACACCCATATGACGCATCCTCACGCATATAAACAATATATACACCTCTATCTGAGTACTTGGAATAGGCTACTAACACTATAACAATCACACATCAAAAAATCCCCGAGCGCTTTCCCGAAACTGTCGTATTTGGCTATTGATTTTATTTCTAACGTTAAATTATTGAATATTTTTGGAGCAAGAAAGTTAAATTGTCTTTGTGCCATTGAGGTTTTTATTGGGGGAATAGTATAATTGGATTTGTTGGAATATCTTGTATTATGGGTCGATTCAAAAATATTTTTTTTCGTATGTTTGAATTTATAGTAGGAGGATATGTTTTTGACGTATAAGGATTTTATGTTGAGTACTTTGAAGTCGTTAAATAAGTCCTTCGTGGGGTGAATATAGTGTACTTTGTAAATAGTCCGCATTATCAATTTTTGAGCTTTAATTAATGGATCTAATATCGTGTTAGAGCATCCTCCCCAGACTACTATACCTTATGACCTTAGCGGCAGCTGGCACTATGCTCACCTTGCGAGGAAGGACACATGGTGATGTTTCCTGGCAGCTTAGCCGAGGAGAGCATTTCATCATCAATCTCCTCACTCAGTCGAATGGAGGCCGCCATTTCGTTGCTCCACATGCCCACTTCAAAAACGTCGCCACTTTCCTGAAAACAAATTAACATTGAATATATTTTTTAACTAACTAACCATCATGCCGTTTTACTGCAGGGGTTTGCAGAGAGGACGTTCCACCAAACAACTCTGTCTTGGCACACATTTCTTGTCTCATTCACATTCATACATCGTCTCATACATACTCTTCTATTGTTCTGACTCTTGACATGGCCCGACTCAAGTATCTGATTCACTTGATCGTGCCATGTCTTCCTCAGGCGTCCCCGACTTCTGCTACCATTAGCATTCGCATCACTTATTACACTATCCTTCTTACACTCCTATCTTCGCTCATTCGCTCTACATGCCCAAACCATCTAAGCGTACCTTTCTTAATCTTACTCATTAACGCTTATATCAGCCTTGCGTTCTATGTGGATCTTCATATTCCTCACATGATCATACATGGCTTTACCGCACATACTGTGACCTGATTTCTGCAGCATACAATCTACAGGGTTTTCCAATAAGAGGTGTTATTTTGAATAGCCTGCTTTTGAACCTGTCATTTTTTAACATTTGACAAGTAGAAACTACGCCATTAATAAAAATGGAACGAACACGCTTCAACAACGCATTGAAATTATTAAAATTCTCTTGAGTGAATCAAATGCAAATCATCTTGAGTTATGAGGCCCATTTCCACCTCGGTGGCTTGGTCAACAAGCAAAATTGTCGCATCTGGGGCTCGGAAAACCCAAGAGTTATTATTGAAAAACCTCTTTATCCTCAACGTGTGACTGTTTGGTGCGGTTTATGGTCCGGCGGAGTCATTAAACCATACTTTTTCGAAAATGAGGCTAGAGCCACAGTTACGGTGAATGGATTGCGCTATCGAGAGATGATTAATGATTTTTTATGGCCGGAATTGGATGGTATTGATCTGGACAACGTTTACTTTCAACAAGACGGCGCTACGTGCCACACAAGCAACGAAACCATTGATCTTTTACGATTGAATATCAAAATAAAACCTCTTATTGGAAAACCCTGTACATATATATGTATATTTTTTTAAACTAAATTCAAACAAAGAATTGTTTGCAATTTATTTCAATAGGATATCCACAGAATTAAACATTTTAAATTATTCTATGCAAATTTCGTCAACAATGACAAACATAATTACGCAAACTAATATTCAAGTTCAAGATGGCTATCGTTTATCGCACAAAAAACATTCGACTGACATTTTTTCACATCTCCCTCTAATACCTTAATAATCCTAGGTCGTAGATATCTCTATCTCACCGCGGTCACGTCTGAAAACCACCTAAATATAAATTTTGTATGATGCTATGCATAAGTCAGACATGATAGTGTTTACCTCCTTTGTCTCTACAGCAAAGAGAAAGAAAGGAGATTGGTTTGGGACAAAATTTAAAGTGACCCACGTTAGGTACATTTGGACGCTAGATAAAACTGGAACGAATCGAAAAAACTTATGAATCTGCACGAATGTTAAAACTAAATTAATAATTGCATAGTTTGTTAAATCCTTAAACAAACTACCCGATTACCCTAAATATTCAAATAATAATCATTCTCAGACTATAAAAATATTACCATGTGTTATTTCGGCTACTGGCATTATACCTAGCTCTCTCATTCAAAATTTAGGCGTATTAGATCTGTCAAAGAATTTATATATAAAAATGAAAAAATCAGTCATTTTAAATACATGTAGGATTACGAAAGATTTTTTAAATATTTATATTGAGGAATCAGTAGGATTTATAGGCCCTGTTAGGAGTTCTACCGAGCCGAACCCTCTGATATGAAAATATCTGGAGTCGGTGAATTATTTTCCCATTTGATCTCTGGTGAGTTGACGTGTTGTTCTTGAATTGTTTTGTATTTATTTTGGTTATATAATGCACTTGCATAGTGTGGATTGACTAGATGATCATTTGTGGAAAATTGTGTGGAAGGGTTTAGTTTTTCCTGTGGGGAAGATTTAACCCGGACATAAAGTCGGAAAAAATAAGTATTGGTGTCGCGAAGCTGCGACTCCACTATATTTTTAAAGGTGGTGCAGAGCAAAGCCCTATGCAACACGCCCAAAGGACCAGTCCCAAACTACACCGAATGCTAGGTTATGGGACGATTTATGCATCCGACAAACCCAATGGACAGTGCAATAGTCAAAAAGGTATAAATCTGGGCTTCTGGAGCACAAGATAAGCCCAGATTGGAATGTAGGAAAGATGGACTCACCCGTTGATGATTACCACACGTCTCCAGGATTTTGGATGATTTCACTTCACAAATATATAATCACCCTGTCTGATATTAGTTATCACTATGAATTCTGATGAACAACTGACGCCACTTGTCCGATTTTACGTGTGTCGCAATAATCATTTTATTATGGTGACATTTTGGGATGGGTAAAAGGGACATTTGCAGGATTTTGAATTGACATTACACTTGTCCATTAAGCCTGTGGATGCATACCTAACAATCCCCTATATATTGCGCGAACAAGTATGATTGGATTATTTCTATGGGATATCACTGAAAGGGCAGTGCAACCAAATTTGAGTAGCTATCGCTCAAGGCCATTACCATTGCCACCCAAATTTGGGTAGCTACCGCTCAAGGCCATTAGCATTGACACCCAAATTTGGGTAGCTACCGCTCAAGGCCATTAGCATTGCCACCCAAATTTGGGTAGCTATCGCTCGAGTGATTATATGGTAAAGCATTAAAGTATTTACCCCGCTTTGACCTTCCTCTTTCTCCTTCATGATGTCATTGAGAGTCTTCTCTGCGGGTTTAGGACAACCATGACAATTTTCTTCATCCACATTTTCAATAATGACGATTTCACTATCTGGGTTCACTTCTTGACTTGCCTCCAGTGCTTTAGCATCTAAAAAAATAAAGAAAAGTAATTAGCATTAATTCAGTATAGCAACTAAAAGAAAGACAAACATTCCTGAGTTATAAATAACTTGAGATTATAAGAATTTCACCCAATAAGGGTGTTCTAGGCCATCGTTTCAAATTATGGATAGAGAAAAGGTGAATTTTTTTATATTAATATGTATTGTTTAAATGGGCAAATTTCAAAATTATATGGAAGATTGGAATCGAATTCAGACTTAGAAGAGATGAGATGTTGAATGGAGGGGAGGCAATTTTAGATAAGGCTTGATAGAAGAGAGAATATTTGTTTAGAGAGGGACAACTAAAAAAATGTGATCTAAAGTTCCCACTTCTAGACCACAGAATGTTCGGTCTGAGGAGTCAAGCACGTGAATTTTTAAAAGGTGAGAAAGAACGGAACAATGTCCAATTCTCATTTGAATAAGTGAGGAAATTTATTTTTTGGATAAATGGGGGAATTGTTGGAACCACGGTTTTGATGGAATAGTCCTTTGTATTGAGGCATAGCAGGCTCCCTTGGATTGACTAGCAATGTGCCAATTCGCTGGTAAATTAAGGGAATTGTTGGAACCACGGTTTTGATGGAATAGTCCTTTGTATTGAGGTATAGCAGGCTCCCTTGGATTGACTAGCAATGTGCCAATACGCTGGTAAATTGGGGGAATCGTTGGAACCACAGTTTTGATGGGATAGTCCTTTGTATTGAGGCATAGCAGGCTCCCTTGGATTGACTAGCAATGTGCCAATACGCTGGTAAATTGGGGGAATTGTTGGAACCACAGTTTTGATGGGATAGTCCTTTGTATTGAGGCATAGCAGGCTCCCTTGGATTGACTAGCAATGTGCCAATACGCTGGTAAATTGGGGGAATTGTTGGAACCACAGTTTTGATGGAATAGTCCTTTGTATTGAGGCATAGCAGGCTCCCTTGGATTGACTAGCAATGTGCCAATACGCTGGTAAATTGGGGGAATTGTTGGAACCACAGTTTTGATGGGATAGTCCTTTGTATTGAGGCATAGCAGGCTCCCTTGGATTGACTAGCAATGTGCCAATACGCTGGTAAATTGGGGGAATTGTTGGAACCACAGTTTTGATGGAATAGTCCTTTGTATTGAGGCATAGCAGGCTCCCTTGGATTGACTAGCAATGTGCCAATACGCTGGTAAATTGGGGGAATTGTTGGAACCACAGTTTTGATGGGATAGTCCTTTGTATTGAGGCATAGCAGGCTCCCTTGGATTGACTAGCAATGTGCCAATACGCTGGTAAATTGGGGGAATTGTTGGAACCACAGTTTTGATGAAATAGTCCTTTGTATTGAGGCATAGCAGGCTCCCTTGGATTGACTAGCAATGTGCCAATACGCTGGTAAATTGGGGGAATTGTTGGAACCACAGTTTTGATGGGATAGTCCTTTGTATTGAGGCATAGCAGGCTCCCTTGGATTGACTAGAAAATGTGCCAATACGCTGGTAAATTGGGGGAATTGTTGGAACCACAGTTTTGATGGGATAGTCCTTTGTATTGAGGCATAGCAGGCTCCCTTGGATTGACTAGCAATGTGCCAATACGCTGGTAAATTGGGGGAATTGTTGGAACCACAGTTTTGATGGGATAGTCCTTTGTATTGAGGCATAGCAGGCTTGCTTGGATTGACTAGCAATGTGCCGATACACTGGTAAATTGGGGGAATTGTTGGAACCACAGTTTTGATGGGATATGTCAATTTGTAATACTAATATCTGCTTTCAAAAACAGTGAAGTTATCTGCAATCGAATGAAATGTGAAAATATTTTGCGCGCATTCTGCATTTTGACAGTTTGCTTAAGAGAAATATGGAGGCTCTAGAGTTCTAGAGGTTAATTAAATTAATGATTTACCAGTTCCATCTTTCTTTGCATCTCCCTCTTCCTTCAGGACGTCCACAAGGCTCCAACCGAAGTCCAGAGCCGGCCAGCGGAAGTCCTTATTCGGTCTCGGTCTGCCCAAAGCCACAACGAGCGCAACCGAACGCCGGATCTCATCGGCCAACAGGAGGCTGTTAATTCTGTAAGGAGAAAATAATAATATATTACAAGGGACTGATGAAATACCCAGTCCTTGAAAGTAGAATTCTACTAAACATCTTTGGACCTGTAATAGAAAATGAATCTTATAGGATAAAGACGAATCACAAACTCAAGAACCTTATAGAGCATGAGACCACTGTAACGACTTGTTCAAGATACCATACGGCAGAATAGAAGTTCTAGCACAGCATAGCGTGACAAGAGGAATGGTGCTAAAGAATGGAATTTCTTAAACAGTTGTTATATGTATACTTTTTTTTTTCTTTTACACACGAGTGAGTACACTCTCGTAAAGATAAATATGTTTTATTTATAATCTGAAACACTGTATTATTATGTTATGGTACATTCTTAGTTTGTAAATATTGATAAATAAATAAATTAATTTAAAAACTTTATAAAATACATACCTTATTACTATTTTAACGGAATTATGTTAGGTTAGGTTAGGTGAGTTTAAGAGACATTAGGTTAAGTGGAGTTGGGTGCGGTCAAGTGGAGTTAGGTGAAGTTAGGTGGGGTTAGGTGAGGTTAGGTGGGGTTGGGTTAATTTAGGTGGAGTTAGGTAAGGTTAGGTGGAGTTAGGTTAAGTTAGGTGGAACTAGATTAGGTTAGGTGGAGTAAGATATGGTGGAATTAGGCAGAGTTAGGTTAGATTAAATGTAGTTAGGTAAGGTTAGGTAAAGATAGTGAGATTAGGACATGTTAGGTTAAGCGGAGTTAGGTGAGGTTAGGTGAAGTTAGGTAAGGTTAGGATATGTTACGAAGTTAGGAAATAGTGAGGTTAGGATACGTTAGGTTAAATGGAGTTAGGTGCGATCAAATGGAGTTAGGTGAGGTAAGGTGGAGCTTAGTAAGGTTTGGTGAAGTTAGGTATAGTTAGGTTAAGTTAGGTGGAGATAGATTAGGTTAGGTGGAGTTAGGTATGGTTAGGTTAAGTTAGGTGGAGATAGATTAGGTTAGGTGGAGTTAGGTATGGTTAGGTTAAGTTAGGTGGAGATAGATTAGGTTAGGTGGAGTTAGGTATGGTTAGGTTAAGTTAGGTGGAGATAGATTAGGTTAGGTGGAGTTAGGTATGGTTAGGTTAAGTTAGGTGGAGATAGATTAGGTTAGGTGGAGTTAGGTATGGTTAGGTTAAGTTAGGTGGAGATAGATTAGGTTAGGTGGAGTTAGGTATGGTTAGGTTAAGTTAGGTGGAGATAGATTAGGTTAGGTGGAGTTAGGTATGGTTAGGTTAAGTTAGGTGGAGATAGATTAGGTTAGGTGGAGTTAGGTATGGTTAGGTTAAGATAGGTGGAGATCTACATTAGGTTAGGTGGAGTTAGGTAAGTTAGAAGGCCGAGTTGGGTTAGGTTAAGTGGAGTTAGATGAGACTGTGTGACTTCAACACCGTTCCTTCCACAACTGACGGAACACATTCCCAACGCTGCACAGCGCTCTTCAGACTAGTTCGCAAACCAAGATGGCAACTTGAGAATGCTGTCTGCCGGTACGGTAGGTACTCAACAAGCAAGACTGCTACAGTGTTAGGTTAGGTTCACAGTCAGTACCTGTAGAGTATGCAGGGCAGGGCTACAGCGGCGCGCCATAGCGCCCCGCGGAAGGGGTGCGTGTGGCACAGCTCTGGCACCAGGATCTGCTTCTGCTCCAGGGACTCTCGCTTTGCCTTCTTGGTGCGCTCCGAGGACGTAGGCAGAGCTACGCCCTTGCGGTTCACAAATCTGCAAGGTAATAAAAACCATTATGTTCAATTCTCATATTCAAAGGTTCAAATAAAATAAACGTTAAAATGTGAAGAGCACAGAGAAATGATTGGGTATTTCTATTTGATTCTTTCACGGAAACATAAAAGGCGTACAAATAATTAAAATGCTTCACTGTGAAAGCAGATATCTCTGTCTGGTTCGCAACCTCATTCCCGGCCCGTCTTTCGTTCTATCAACAGCGTACATACCTGGGAGTGAGCAGATTGAGGCGTGCGGAAGTGTGGTCCACGTCGAGGAGCGGCTGACGGCTCTGCGTGATTGTGACTCCGTACTTGCTACGGTAATAGTCCTCGAAAGTCTCGTGCTGCGAGGAAGGGAAGGCGGAACGAGGTGATAGGTGCCAACAGATCTCCGCCACGTAGAAATACTGCAAATGACAATATATTTTTATAAACCTGCAATTTTATTTTTTGTTATAGTAACCCCTATGGCTAATTTCGGTTTTGAGAACAAATACCTAATTACCTGTAGAGTGAATTTGTTCGCTTTTCGAAGCTGCTCAAATGGTCCTCATAGAAATCATCGCCTCTCCCTTACTGTCATGGTGAGAAATATGAACTAAACGGTGTTAAAAAGATAAGATACCACGCTTTATATTCAAATCCAAGAGTTAACCACACAAATTAAAACTAGCTGACGTGTACCCGACGTTCCTGGGGTTATCCTTATGAGATAGCCATACACCATTGCGAAATTTTCTGTAGGCGTTCGGTCGATTGATGCTTAGCGACAGGAAGGGTACTCCTACCTTTTGCGCCGGCCTCATTTCAATTGCAGAAAAGATGGAATTATTCAATGTTTTTATATGAATATTATATACCAATCTCTTTATAAAGGTCCCAACTATATGTACATAATTATCCAATTGTAATGCAAGTCTGTTTTTTATATTTATTTTCGTGCCTTTCGTTTACATCGGTATTTCAACGAAAGGATAGTATATTATTTGTTATGGAAATAATTCAATTCCTGGAATGAGGGTTTTTATGACAGTGAAACCCGATTCAAATCTCTTTTTCTGTTCCGTACCCACTCAACTCCTATGTGCAAGCGAGTGAGAGATGTCAGACGTATTTGAAGAAAGCCAGTATGAGTAAATACCGATGGGCGGACCGTAATAAATATATTACAAGGTTAATTGAGTTTCATTTCAAATAATATTCGATTTTCTTTTAGTATTTTTATAGCTTGAGTATGCTGAGTTACTAAGTAGAAATTTTTATTGAAATATTTAACTATTTTCAAAGATATAGCGATTTAAAATAAATCAAAGAAATTCACGCAGGACCTTTATTGTCGCCTGGAGTCAGGTTAGCGCCAGTGCAAAAAATACCCGGCCAAAATGTGTTAGGATTTACAATTCCGTGGTACATTATTTTGATTTATATCATAAGGCTTAGCCAGTGTTAGCAATATAAGCAAGCGAAAACATTTTTTTACGACTTGATTACATAACATCGTCTTCTCTATATTTTCAATAAGGTGTTTGATTTAAAAAATTATGTTTATTTCTAATAATAAAATATGTAAGTGTATTTCATCTCCTTTCAAAAACAGTTTATAGATTTTGGATACATTCAGAAATATTACATTTATTTGTATTTTACCTCAAAGCGGAATTACATACACACAAATTCTCAAACTTACTGACAGCGTCTTTGAGAAACATAACGGACAATATCCCAGGAAGAGTGTCATCTTTGAAGATGCTGTGTGGAGATTTCTTGTTTGATACATTCCAATATCTTAACCTTTCCCTTACTGTGCTAAAAAAAACCACGCATTCCGGTGCTGTGTAGTCAATACACATCTCAAAATAAGCGATTTAATATCGGAAAAATATGAATATTCATGGTTAATCGCTTATGTTTATTATATTTTATATCAAAAGTGATAATAATTGTAATTTAATTGCTGAAAACATGAAAAAACCATTGGTAGATGCTAAAGAAACGTGCGAGGGGTCCACATCTAACGACGGTTCGCGGCCAACTGGCTAGCGGCTGGCGGCTGGCACACACACAGCTATGCGATCGTAGGTATCGATGGTCTAAATCAAAAACTACAACTGCGGACGTGTGGATTTCACTCAAATTTATTATATTTAGAGAGTTATTAAAGTTATTAGAAGTAATGTGTAGTAAATACACACCACAGATAAGGAAAGGTTAATAAAGGAATTGCAATCTTTAGAGCACGGGCATCAGGTGGGAATACTGTCCTCAATCTACCGCTATTTCGAATGAAGATTCCAAGAGGAACTAGCATCATCGATACCTTCGGCACCGGTGCATAGTCGGGAAACACACCAAATGCGCACCCAATATTTGTACACGGTTGACAATGTCATATGAGAATGGGTCGTTTCCAAGCTCGGTTGTGGAACGATTTATTCCTCCCTCCTATAACACGGGTCTCTGCAAGTCTGTTCATGTTCATGTTCATTCCTTCCTCTCCTCAAAAAGATCCTATATTTATAGCATTTCCAAAAATGACAAAAAGTTCTTTCCTCGGCAAGTTGTAGTAAATATGATACAATTATAAAAAACATGAAATTTCGTTGTAGGAGACAACCTCATTGTCAAATATGTATTCTGTCCTAAATAAATACACAAAGGCACTCACTTGAGGCTGATCTTGATTTCTGTACCACGGCATGACAACGGCATCTCTGTACTTCTCGTTGTCGAATTCAAATACTTGTCCGGGCGCCAACGACGGGTTGGGCATCTCTTCCAAGGCAGCCGGTGTCCGTCCTGTTTGTGCCGCACTACGACTTGCTCCCTCCTCTCCAAACTCCCCGACCACCGGAACATCGTCTTGGTTTTCAACAGGCTTTTTCACAGTTTCCGATGACTTATGTTCAATTTCTTCAGATTTGGGAATAGTTTTAACTGTTTTATCATCTTTAACCTTGTTTATATTCTCTTTATCAGGTTTTTCAACTGTCTTATCAACTTTAGCAGTGTTCTTAACACTTATATCATCTTTTACAGTGTTTTTAACTGTATTATCATCTTTAGCAGTGTCTTTAACCTTTTTACCGTCTTGAACAATATTTTTAACTGTATTATCATCTTTAGCAGTGTCTTTAACCTTTTTATCGTCTTGAAGAATATTTTTAACTGTATCATCATCTTTAGCAGCGTTTTTAACTGAATTATCATCTTTTACAGCGTTTTTAACAGGTTTATCGAAAGTGTCATCTTTAACAGGGTTTCGAACTGTTTTATCTTCAAATTCACCACCTGTATTAAAAGATTTACCTATTGTTTCATCATCTTTATCAACCTGTTTAATTTCTTCACCTGCTTTAATGGGTGTATCAATTACTTCATCATCTTTAACGGTATCCTCACCAGCTTCAACTGATTTCTCCGTAATTTCAGAAGCAGAGCTGTTTGAAATACATAATTCTTGTGCAGTGATGTCTTTCGCCTCCGTTTGAACGGCTTCAATAGTTATCTCGATAGTATCTTCATTGGCATTATCACAGTCCGGAATATTTCCAAAATCCGGCTCTCTTAGAGTCTGACTGATGGTTTCCTTGGCGACACTTTCTGTCTGACTGTAGATTAGTTCTAAAAATTTCCAATCGATCACAACTGAGGAACTGCCATCTGTGTTTGTAACTGAAAACAAAATTTTAATTAAAAACAAAGTCATAAGCCCGTAAAGTTATGTGGATGGACAGAATAAAGAGTATCAGAAGATTTTACGACATGCAAGTGAAAGAAAGAAGAAGTCAGGGGTGCCGCACGCAGACAATATGACATTACAATATGCCACCCCAAAAAAGATTAAGGTGTTTTGTTTTCGCGGGTGAGAAGACTCCATTTTGTAAACTTATTCAAACAAATAACGTGGCAGAACAAAACGAACAGAAACATAATGAAATTTCCCAAAAAAATATTATTATTTAAGTTTTTTTATTTACGTTTCATAATTATCTTTCTGTCAGGTATTAATTTGTATTATGTTATTTACCAAAGTTCATTACTTTAAGTTTTATTATATTTCTATTCTGATTGTACAGATTAATTTACATCATATTATGTTATTTAAGGTTAGAATCTAGATTTATTATTATTAGTTAATTACAAACACCTTATTATTTATTTATTTATTTATTCGAGACACAAACAGGATATTTATAAAAACATTAATTATGGATTACAAAATAAAAAAGTACAATTATAAATATCCCTAGACTAATGTGTCTGCAGCAATCACATTCGCACACAGGCATGCTGAGTCTGTTCTACAGGTATCTAAGTCTAGAGCAGGAGTCTGCTCTATGGAGCTAGCAGCATTGATACAGCAGTACCTGTGCACATGCGTGAAACAGACACAAGTGGACCACCTATTTACAGTTGATGTTGACTTCAAGAGAATGGGTCTTTTCTTTGACTCGTTTTTTGTGTAAGTCAGCTTGTATGTGGAACGAGGTACAGGCATTCTTTTTCTTTGTTTTTCTTCCTTCGTATAATCATTCCTTCGCATTAATTAGTCCTTTCCTACAGCCCCCATCTTAACCTGCCTCACAACGCTGCCCAACCGTGTGGCGGCTTAGTTCTCCTGTCTTGATAAACTGTACAGATAGGGACGCTCTTGTAATGTGTCAGATAAAAATAAAAATAATATATATATAATACCTTTTGTAGTGGGAACCACATAGTATGAGTTTCTTTTCTGTTTGCCCATCGAGTCAAATACCATCAAATGATTGTGAACGCGCAGAACCTCGGAGAATGTGTAGCGCATGAAGCGGTGCACCAAGCGCTCCCTGCGTCTGTTTAACACAACCCGTAATGCCATGCGCTCAAAATTCACGCGCACTTCGCCGGAGCGCGTGAACATGGGGAATGTGGGAATCTGCAAAGGCAAATGGGAAATAATCAGTCATTTAACAAGACAACATGAATCCTATAATTTCTATACGCGCTATATCCGATTTTTCGACAAAATGATCTGAGTATGACATCTTGTTCACATTTTTGCGAGCAACAAGAGGAGCCTAAAATTGAGTTTCAAAACCCTCCTTATCACGACCAAAAACCATGTTAAAACTGCGAGTGAGAAACCAAATCCGCTATATCATACAGAAAGTTACTATCAAAACGCGCTATATCGGATTCAACCAATCACAAGCAGTTATTTTGCCAAAATACAATATGGCCGCCGCTCTGACGCCACGCTCGTGTGTCAAAATGATCTATGCGTGTGTTTCTAAACCCGCCATGTCGGCTCAGTTGACTTTCAAAAGCCTCTATATCACGAAGTGAGTATCAAAATCCGCTTTATCCATTTTATTTATCGAAATTACTCAATTATTGCTAGACATATATTGTTTAGTATTGAAACAGCTTTTTGAATTACCTACCATTTTTCCTACTATCCATCTCCTTCCCTATAAACAGTCCTACCCACATTGGACCTTATGAACATTGTTGCACTAATTGTCGCAAATAGCAGTCGAGCTCGTGTCGTACATCAAGAAGGTGCCACCTAAAATTTCGTCGTCGTATCATATGTGTAAATACCGAAATAAATTCATTTGTTGTTCGTCTCGTTTGTGGAGGAAAATTCACCAGTGCAAAGTGCATCGAAAACCCGTATTTTTGCCCGGATTCATGGGAGTTCAGGTAAGCTGTTTTCCTTCTTCCAATTATTCCCGTGCTATTTACAAACCAATTGAATGAGCTTTAGTTATCGTTTTTTTTACAGTTCACTCAAAGTGTTATAGAACACGCTACATTGTTTGGTCCTCTCCCCGGATATCGATCTGGTTGGATATTGAACATCGGTTCAATTAGCCATTCAATTGTTTTTTTGAATATCACAACCTTGTCATCCATTCCCCTGTCTAAAAGCTGTTTCAACAATTTAGAATCATTATTCAATAATAGAAGCATAAATTTAGTACCTAGAATATTGTCAATATTGTTTGCAAATTCGGTGGGTAATCTTAAATTTGTTACCTTCAAATTTGAAGTAGGTAGGTGCAATTATTTTTGAATATTCTCGTGTCGGTAAAACAGATTGTTTCAATAATCAGAAAGTGGCTGGTTTTTAAGTTGGTACTACTGAGTAGTCAGCTGTCAATTGGACGGCCATATTGGAATACATTGTTTACAAATTATCTAGCTGTCAAAATAGTTTGTTGTTGTTTTTCGGAATTTTGTTTACTAAAATACTTTTCTTAAATCTGCAAATATGGCATCGAACGCGATTAAATATAAATTGGCGATTTTAGATCTAGAAAGTATTCGCGCGTCGGCGGTTAAGGCTTTAAAAACATCGGATTTATCAGATAAGATGATTTTTAAAGCACGTTTTTCGGATATAACAACAGTTAGAGATAATTTCGTACAGTGTCATATGTTTTTGGAAACTTCGAAAAAGGAGGAATCTGAAATTGCAACTTTGGAAACTAAATATTCGGAATTTCAAGATATTTATTACGAAATACAGTCACATCACAGTGAATTGTTTCCGGAAAACTTCGAAAATGATTTTGAAAGTAAAAATGTTACTAAGAATTCAAATATTTCACTTCCGAAAATTAAATTGATAAATTTTTCTGGAATTTCAACAGAATGGGTAAATTACATAAATACTTTTGATTCGTTAATACATTCAAATAATACGTTAAATCCTGTACAAAAAATGCATTATTTAATTAGTAGTTTATCTGGAGAAGCATTTATTTGTGTTAAACATCTTCCTATTTCGGAAGAAAATTATATTGTTGCCTACAATTTGTTAAAGGCAAGATTCGAAAACATTCGGTTAATAGCAGATACCCATATAGAGTTAATATTGTCATGTCAAATTGTCAAAGCCAATGATAACTTGAGGAAATTTATTTCAATATTGAAGGAAAACGTAGCGGCTTTAATGGCATTACATTTTCCAGTACATGAATGGAGTTTCCTATTATTACATATTGTTTTACGTAAATTACCAAAAGAATTACGTATTGAATTTGAAATTCAAAATAAATTGGAAAAAGTGCCTACATTTGACCAATTATTACATTTTTTGGAGCAACAATGTCTAGCTAAAGAGACCGCGTTGGGCGTTTTTCCGGAAAGTCTGTCACAAAGGGAAATCTTTAATAAAAGCCCCTCGAAAGCATATAACATTAAAAATCGTTCGAATAATAATAATAATAATGTTAGTTCTTTTGTGTCGAATGTCGTAAATAAATGTCTTGTGTGTAAATCGTCACATTATCTGAATAAATGTGAAAAATTCTTACGTCTGTCACCAAAGGACAGATTTTCATTCGCCAAGGAGCACAAGCTCTGTCTCAACTGTTTACAAAATAAACATAATGCAAAAAATTGTCAGTCTCGTTTCTCTTGTAATGAGTGTCAAGCTAGACATCACAGTCTGTTGCATTTTCCAAAGAAAATGTTTGAAAATACTGAAAATCAGGAAAATTCTGAAAATCAAGAAAATTCTGAACCACTTGCGTTAACAACGTTCTACAATAAAAATAGTAAATCGGTACTGTTGTCCACAGCCTACGTGGAAATATTAGGAAAAAATGGCGTTTTTCAAAAAGCAAGAATTCTTTTGGACTCGGCGAGTCAGGCTAATTTCATTTCGGAGGAGTGTGCAAAACGCCTCGGCTTTTCTCGTTCAAGTAAACATTCATTTTCTATCGTCGGTATTGGTGGCACTCGCACAATTGGATCAAACGGATTAGTAAAAACAAATTTTCGTCCTGTCGCCTCGAAGGAGTCTGGTATTACAACAGATTTCCTTATTATCAATAACATTTCATCGTACTTGCCGTCGTCTCATATCGTTGAACATGACTGGCAACATATTAGAGGACTCAAATTAGGAGACCCAACCTTCTACTTGCCATCAGCAATTGACATTCTACTCGGAAGTAATATTTTTGCCTCATTATTAGGCCCAGGTAAATTGGTCGGCAAAGCAAATGAACCTATTGCCATCGAAACAACATTAGGATGGGTTTTAATGGGAAATGTCGGATCGTCAAATGATTCGATAAATTCATTTTTTACTTCAATGGATGACTCAATTGAGGATAAACTTAAATGTTTTTGGGAAATCGAAAATGTCCCCTCTTTGAAAGAAATTCGATCCCCTGATGAAATTCGGTGTGAAAAGTTGTATATTGAAAATACCTACCGTAACAAAGACGGGAGGTATGTCGTAGCTTTACCATTTAAGGAAAGCCCAGAAAAATTGGGAAAGTCATATGACACCGCATTGTCGCGCTTTATGCATTTAGAAAAGAGGCTGGATTCAAATCCTGATCTCAAATCGCAATATATTTCTTTTATGAGAGAGTATTTAACTTTGGAACATATGATTGAAATACCACCTCGGTCACCAGTTGGAAACTATTTCATACCACATCACGGCGTAATCAAGGAGACAAGTTCTACAACTCGTTTGAGAGTCGTTTTTGATGCAAGTACCAAAACATCATCGGGTATTGCATTGAATGATATACTTTTCGTGGGTTCAAAATTACAAAAGGACATAGTCGAATTGATGTGTAATTTTCGTATACACAAAGTCGTTTTTACAGCTGACATACGTCAAATGTATCGACAAATCCTCATGGATTCAAACTCATGTAATTATCAACATATATTATGGCGGGAGTCGCGCAATCATCCCGTAAAAGAATTTGAATTACAAACGGTCACATATGGGACAGCAAGTGCCCCTTTCTTAGCTATTCGAACATTGCATCAATTAGCAGCTGATGAAAGTACTAACTATTCAAAGGCTGCAAGCATATTAATTAATGACACATATGTAGATGACATTGTCAGTGGTGCGCAAACTTTGGAAAGCGCTCGATTTTACATCATGGAGTTGAATGCATTACTTCAAAAGGGTGGTTTTGAATTACGAAAATGGACTAGCAACTATCCTGAAGTTTTAGAAGACATTCCTCTCAATTATCGGGAAGTACCATTAAGTTTTGAATTTGACGGTGATAAGAAAAATATTAATATATTAGGTATTCAATGGATCCCGTCGCTCGATAAATTTACATATAAAATTAATAATGCTTTTAGTGACCACTGCACAAAACGTACAATGCTATCTACCATAGCACGATTATATGATCCATTGGGATTCATTAACCCTGTCGTTTTTGTCGCTAAATATTTCATGCAAGAATTGTGGAAGTTGCAACTTGGTTGGGATGAGGTAATCCCCATGGAAATGAGTTTGAAGTGGAAGAAATATATAACGGAACTTCCTTCCCTATCAAAGTTAAGAATTGATCGCTTTGTTACTACGTCTCAAAAAAGTCGTTGTATACTGGTTGGTTTTTCTGACGCCTCTGAACGAGGATATTGTGGAGTTGTTTATTTGATTGCAATCAATAATCGAGAAATTTCAAGCCACATTTTACTATCTAAATCAAAAGTTGCACCCATTAAGGTGATATCTATTCCACGGCTTGAACTGCTTGGAGCAGTTTTGTTGGCAAAGCTGTTAACCTATTGTAAAGAAGTATATAAAGATCGACTTCAAATAGAAAACATTATAGCTTTCACCGATTCCACTATTGTTTTGGCGTGGTTAAAAACACCTACGTTTCGTTTGCAAACTTTCGTTGCAAATCGTATTGAAACCATCATTCAAAGTCTACCTTATGAACATTGGTTTCACATTTCGTCGCAAGAAAATCCTGCAGATTTGGGGTCACGAGGAGTTTTTCCAAGTGAAATTGCCGAATCTTCCTTATGGTGGTATGGTCCACGTTTTATATCGTCACCCGTAGAGGAGTGGTCCTTTGTTAAACCTCAAGATATTCCGGTAGAACAAATACCAGAGTATAAATCGAAGAATCTAATTTCATTATCAACTAATGTGTCGACTCGTGACCAAGAGTTTCTATTGAAATTTTCATCACTATCGAAATTATTACGAGTTATAGCTTGGTGTCGTCGATTTATTAATAGATTAAGTTTGAAATCAAAGATAAGTTGCAACACACTCTCGTTGAAAGAAATTAATTTATCTTTGACCTGTTGCATTAAATTCGATCAAAATATTTATTTTAAACAAGATATAGATAATGTAATCTCGCATAATGTGTGTTCACCGCAACTGCAAAGACTTGCTCCCTTTATCGATGAATTTGGAATATTAAGGGTGGGCGGACGTCTTCGCTTTGCACAAGTAGTGTCGGAAACCTCTAGACATCCTATTATTTTACCAAAGCAATGTCATTTAACAACTCTAATAATAGATTATTACCATCGTTTGTACCTTCATCCTGGTCCGCGTGCATTGCAATCTATACTATCATTAAAATATTGGATAATTTCGGCTCGTAACGTAATTCGACATCGTTTGAGCAAATGTATCTCTTGTTTTAAAAACAACCCGCGTGGTAGTTTACCCTTGATGGGTAACTTGCCCGCTTCCCGTTTTCGAGAAGGTCGTCCATTTTTAAATGTAGGAACTGATTATGGAGGTCCGTTTGTAGTCCGCGAAAGTAGGCGTCGCGGCGCTAAAACCTATAAAGCCTATTTATGTCTATTCGTTTGTTTATCGACCAAAGCCGTTCATTTGGAATTAGTGTCAGATCTATCCACTGAAGCATTTATAGCAGCATTAGATCGATTCATTTCTCGTCGTGGACTTTGCCAAAACATTTATAGCGATTGTGGTACCAACTTTGTCGGTGCCAATAGATATCATATAGGTCTTTCTAAATTTTTAAGATTAGCTGAAAACAATAACACACTTATAGACGCTACTGCCATTCGTTCAATTATCTGGCACTTTAATCCTCCCTCCGCCCCACACTTTAACGGAGTATCGGAGGCTGGAATTAAATCAACTAAACATCATTTGAAAAGGGTAGTGGGAAATCAAGTACTCACTTTTGAAGAGCTAGCCACTGTTTTGACTCGTATCGAAGCAATCTTAAATTCTCGTCCTATTGGCGCGATGTCAACGGATCCGTCTGAAATGGACGCCCTGACTCCAGCGCATTTTTTGATTGGATCTCCTCTAGTTTCTGTTGTTGAAGAAGATTTTGTGGACGTACCAATGAACCGTCTATCGCGCTGGCAATTATTGAAACAAATGTCTCAACATTTTTGGAATCGTTGGCGAAAAGAATATTTACACACTCTTCAACAACGGAACAAGTGGTCATCATCATCACCCAATCTGAAAGTCGACGACCTAGTAATGATTGACGACTCACATTCTGCGCCCATGCGTTGGCCTGTTGGGCGAGTTATTGAATTATTTCCTGGCGCTGATAAAATTGTTCGTGTCGTTTCAGTTCGTACGCCACAGGGTGTTTTTAAACGCCCCGTAGTGAAACTATATCGATTACCTATCGAATAAATTTTGTTTTATTTAGTTTCTAATTTTAGTTTTCGTTACATTAACTTAAGTTTATATATATATATATATATATTTTGTCCATCTTCTTTTTTTTATGTCGATTGTTGAGAAAATTTGTACATTTCCTCAAGGCGGGCGGAATGTTTAGTATTGAAACAGCTTTTTGAATTACCTACCATTTTTCCTACTATCCATCTCCTTCCCTATAAACAGTCCTACCCACATTGGACCTTATGAACATTGTTGCACTAATTGTCGCAAATAGCAGTCGAGCTCGTGTCGTACATCAAGAAGGTGCCACCTAAAATTTCGTCGTCGTATCATATGTGTAAATACCGAAATAAATTCATTTGTTGTTCGTCTCGTTTGTGGAGGAAAATTCACCAGTGCAAAGTGCATCGAAAACCCGTATTTTTGCCCGGATTCATGGGAGTTCAGGTAAGCTGTTTTCCTTCTTCCAATTATTCCCGTGCTATTTACAAACCAATTGAATGAGCTTTAGTTATCGTTTTTTTTACAGTTCACTCAAAGTGTTATAGAACACGCTACATATATAGAAAAATAAATGCTTTTCGAAATTTTATTACTCCAATTCATTATATAAAAATTTTTAATGCAATTACTTATGTACGCTAGAGATGTGACAGTTTTTTGCGGTTTTCTCCAAATCAATGAAAGTTGATATAGCGGGTATAGAAATTACACGACTCACATAATACATAACCCGCATCTTCTGATGTCTGGTCAGGTGCTCTGGACCACTGAGCTACGTCGGCTTATTTCCAACACGAAAAATAATTCTATATATACTTGTATTTCAATCAACAATTACTGCTTATTATATTTTTTCACCTGTAAACAATCAACATTATATTTGTAGGAAAAGCTTTGTTAGTGCTAAATATCCCACTAGATGGCGTCGATACATATTATATCTACATTTGTTGGTGAAATATATTGACTTGTCAAATATTATTATTTTATAATGATAAACTAATCTTTATAAGACAAGCTTTTTTATGCATAGTACAAAGGATAACAAATTATTACTTATAGAAACATAAAAAATTGAATTTTTATTCTGTTCAAGCTGTGGACCTTCTAATAAACAAATCAATTATTCTATGTTGATATTGTTACTTGGGCAATGAGTTTTATAAGGTAGAAGGTACTTACAGTGGTTAAGGAACATTTACTTGTTGCGATGCTACTTTCACTATAGTTTTGGTTTAACAAATTTTATTTATTGCGATGCGTTTGTGACGATTTTCTGATTGATATGCGATGCGTTATAGGTAATATAATTTTCACTTCGCGTCACGGCTGTTGGTTTTGGACTGACTGGGGAGAGGTCTCAATGAGAGGAGAAAGGGGGGTGGGGGACAAAATTCATTGCCAGTAAACTAATTCTCTATGAATCAACAATTAGGGGCCGTTCAAGTATTATGTAAGCACTATAGGGGGGCAGGGGGGTCTTTGTTTTGCTTATTTTTGATGACATGGGGGGGTGGGGGGGTCGAGATAGTGATTACGTCAGCACTGCTCAGCAGTAGTTATTTTTTTTTTACACATTGGCAACCCACACATTGTCTATGTTTGAAAACCGAATACATATTCGGGGATTCCCACAAATAATTAATACGTTTAGGTACTCGCTTAAAAAACAGAATACATTAACAGAAAAATGCATATAGGTACCAATTTTTACGTAAGCATGGGAGGGGGGGGGGTAAGAGCTTTGCTTACTTTTGGTGACAAGAGGTGGTAAATAATTGTAATAAATCTGCTTACGTAATACTTGAACGGCCCCTTAGCCATTATTGGCGTAAACATATTCGGTAGATATTTTCAATTTGTATGGATATTTCAGGCGACAATTGCTTTTAATAATTTGTTATCCTTTGTGCTATGCATAAAAAACCTTGTCTTATAAACATTGGTTTATCATTATGAAATAATTGAACTTTGTGGCGGTACATACTAAAACTTCTTTTTGGTCAAAGAAACTATTTATATCAGGCACCACTTATGTTTAATATTCTTTGTGATTTTATGTTTGTATGTTTGTGATTGCTCTACGTTTGCTTCACTCAAATGAAAATTGTTAACCTCGATACAGGCTTAGTCCTAGTGAAGTTGATTTTTATGAAAAAAAACATCATTTATGTATAGTGAGATGCAATAAATAAATAAAAATATATTATAGAAAAAAAGGGACATATAGCGTGTATGCTTGACAACTTTGGTCTAGCTACGACCAAACCTCATGGATTACCGATGTGTGTAGATAGAAACAAAGGCGAGGTGTAGAAAAATAAAGTATGGGTGAACGATGTTAGAGACTCGTGTTGTGAGTGCGGTATACTGGTTGAATACGGTGAAACTCTCTTAAGAAATTCCCAGTTTGTTTTTCCCGACTAAGAAGTTTCAAATAAATTAAAAAGTTTTAATTAATTTTAATAAAAATAAATTTAAGTAATTAAAAAAAGAAAATAGTAATTATGCTAATAAAAGTAACCTGATGTATAGGCCGGCTTGTCAGTATGGCGAACCCTTCCTTGTACGCCTGGGGAGGATGCAGCTTGCGGCCGCGCGTGTTGTGACGCTCGGGAAGCGGCACGGCCAGCACGGCGCGCACCTCGTACGCCAGACACGGCACGCCCAGGCGCGGCCGGCAGTCGGACAGCGAATGCGCCACCTGAAATACGACAAAATCGTTGGAATTTTTTTTTAAATTGGCGCCCAACATGGGGCTTTTTTCTTTTTGCTGTCATTTTATGATCTCCATGGTTAAATGGTTACGATGCTTCGCAGGCAAATTTCCGGCATGAGCAAGTAAATTTTACTTAATGGATTCGTATTATTTCACAATTTATTAATTTAAAATAAGTGGAAGATACTCTCAGTATAGCCCTGGTGTAAGACCATCATTACGAATACAAATGTTGCTTTATTCATATCTGATTTCACAACAAGTTTAACAGTAATTGAGTTCAAAACAAGTTAATCCAAGAACAAAATCAAATATCCGTGTTAGAGAGCGTAAGTTCATATTGACATATTGACTATGTAACTGTTTCTTGAAATTTTTGTTATTATGGGTATCCTTTAACATATTTGGTAGACAAATCACTTTCTCCCTCTTCTGTTCTTCAGTGCGGTTCATTTCTTAGTTCAATTGAATATTGTAGTTGCATTGGGGTTGATCTGATTTGATGAAGTTTTGTTTTTTAAGTTTATTTTATTCTTAAGATATTTCAATGCCTTGCGTTTGGAGGATTAATTTAACTGGGCGATGGCAGTTTTATCCGTTGAAAGCTTACCAAGACGGAGAACTTTTATGTTGTTTTGTCTTAAATTGATAAATAATAATAATAATAATTGGATGACTCGTATAGCGCCGTTTTTGTGCAAACTCACCTCCAGGGCGCTGTATAAATTTATAATAAATTTCTACAGTGATCTTTGATATTACTAACTATTTATGGGGATAAAATACAGTACAATACTTACCTGGTAGGTCACTTGAGATTAACAATTAATTAACATTAACTGATTGTTAATTAGCAAAATTTAGATACAGGATTTAGGACATAATTGGAAAATTGGATATAACTGGACTTTCTCTCAGGAATGGTATATTTAATTTAAGGTTATGACAGCTTAAAAAGGTAAGTTTTTAGTTTAGACCTGAATTCTGTTGGAGTTGTTATGGATCTTAGTTCCGGAGGGACTTTATTCCAAGACTTCGGCCCAGATACTCCGAAAGCGCGATCACCAAACTTAGTATTTGTCTTGCGCTTAGGTTCTATCAGTCTGCCTACAGCTGATGATGTTGCTGATCTAAGAGTTGACTGCCTCAGACCAGTTTTTTCCGGGACGCATAGTTCAGAGATGTAGGGTGGGGCCATAATGCTTTTTATCACTTTCAAGCATTATTCTGCATAGTATAGCTTTCATTGTACAGGATGTTCTGGCAAGTTACGTTCAGGAATAAATTCATAATAACACTTTTTTGCACAGAATTGCAGAACGCTCAGCTCACTTATCACATCTACAGTGCATTTCATTTTTTGTTGTTTTTTGAAGTCTTTGCCTTTTTCTTGGAGATATCGAATTAATTTATCCATGACAGGTATCTGTTGTAGGCTACTATCACATTCAGGACACCGGAATTGCAGTCAGTTTCGGACAAGTGGTATTTGACAGATGTTATTATTGTCTAATGGTGACCAATCTGCTAGATCTGCGACTGCTCGCTGCCTACTGAGCAGCCGGCCGGAACCCGCATCGTGCCCCGCCATTACTCCACCGCGGCGCTACATGCCACGAAACCTACTCATCACGCCCGGCTTGGCACGGACCAGGTCAATTATACTTTCGCCTATCCTGTTTCACACTGGAGTTCCACGAAGAATACACGTCTTCGCCAGTGCTGAGCACATCCACCAGTTTGGTCTCCACCAACGCGGTGTCGAGCCACCGTCTTTACCGCCTCGACAACTCCACGGCCGTCATCGTCATCGATGCGGAGTCATCTCACAAATGATTATAAATAAACGCTGCGACATTAAAATCACCACCTTTCATTGTCTCCTTACCAAATCCCCAAAAACTTGTTAAGGATTTTGTAGTGCACAGTCGCAAAACTACAATCAACTGTCACTGTTCCGTCACGCCAATTGCTTTTGACAGGGCGTGTGCTAGCCAATAGTATGGTCAGAATTTGAACTGTGCAGTTTAAATTCACACACGTCAGCTATAACCACGGAGTGCCGTGAGCCGCACAATCGCACAAAAACGTTCGTCCTGTCAAAACCAGTGTGTTACTATCGCCGGTTATTTATCGGAATAATCCCTTAAACGTATTTTATCGCAATCTAATTAAAAATAACGAGTGCTACCGTACAATGATCACGGCTCCAGTGCTGACAGATGATTCTCGAGATGCAGATTTCGTTCGCCACCCGATAAGCTGACTGTGAATTAACCTTACAAATTGTGTTATCGCATTTGCCTGTCATAAGCCATAGGCTTTATCCGTGCTTTATCTGTGTGGAATAGCCCTTTAAAATACGGCTATCCCAACCCTTGTTCGTTCCTCGAACAGTCACCTTTGTCCTGAAATGGCTTTAGCCATGTTTGGTGACCCGATCTGAATAGCCAGCTACTTTCCCACCTTCCTCTTCCCAACTACTTTCAGCCTCACAATATACCCCAATTAGGGGGATGCATAATTTTTTTTTTTTTTTTTACATAATTTATTATTACGTTTTATTTACTCCACACCGGAAACCCTGAGGAAAATAATTTCCTTCAGAGCCCACGTCATCCTTTGGGATGCTGTGTAGAGGGTGTCTTTGAGGAGAGGAAACAAAGAGGCCAGTAAATCATTCCATAGTCGAGTCGTAGATACAAATCGTTCTCAAATGACAAACGTTAACCGTGTACAAATGTATGAGTGCACATTTGGAATTTTCCCAACTATGCACCGATAATGTAGGTATCAATGAAGCTAGTTTTTCGGAGCATCTTCCATTAAAATACCGGTAAAACAAGACAGCATTCCCACCCGAAGCCTGAGCTCTAAAGATTGCAATCCTTTTGTTAATATAGGGAAATCCGTGTGAAATTAACTCTCTGAAAAGCTCTGAACAACTGCAGAGATAGAATATACTCTCAGTGCCGCCCCGCTAGGTAAATGATCCTACCTTCTTATAGTAGTACTGCTTCCGCTTGGTGGTGCCAGGGCGGGGTTCACTGGGACTGTCGAGGGTGCCGGTCAGATCAGAACTCGGCGGCAGGCTCAGCCAATCAGGATCCAGCGCCTTGAAATTCTCCTTACCTAGAGACACAACTATTTCATAAAAGAAAACTAAATAAACAAGTATTACTAAGTACTTGTATTGCGATCTGCAGAGTAAATAATAGTAACTATTTCTTAAATTGTTCCTTCAATACTAAGTACATATCATAGTATACCATTGGAGTGGTAAAATCCGGCTCGAAGGACCAAATTATATGAGTTTGGTAAGAACTTTTTTTTATTACTAAACTTACTACTATGTAATTCTATGAACAGTAAGTAGCCCTCGCGTACAAAACAGAAAACGTAAGATTTGTAAGTAGGTACTTAAAGACCTACCTACTTAATTATAAACCGTGTATTTTGTTTATTTCAAACTAGCCGGACCCCGCCACGTGTTTCTGTGGCTCAGTCTGTCTGTGCAGATAAAGAAACAATAGCGCATGTTGTTTTTACGTCCAACAGACGGCACTTTTTTTTTTAAAAGCATGTTTGTCTAACAGATGGCGCTGTTTTTCAAGAAAAGTACGTTTGTCCAACAGATGGCACTGTTTCTTAAAAAAGCATGTTTTTACCTGTCATATAGGTATATAAACGTACGCATGTTTGAATTCAACGTTGTGTGAAAATTTCAAAGTAATCGGTGAAGCATTTTCGGAGATTTAAGATATTGAACAAACGAACATTTTCATTATTACTTATATAGATAAGGAATAATTATTATACAATTTGACCAAAGAAACGTTACTATCTCAATGGGTGTCTGGATAAATCATCAAAATGATAATTCATCACATCTTTAAAAAGTTATATAAAGTCATCGAAAGTGATTTTATTTATTTATTTATTTAACGCCCAGAGGGCTTTTACATGTGGGTGGTACAAATTTAATGACAGTATTGAAACATAAGAAAGAAAAGAAAGAAATAATAAAAATAAAATTACATAAGTATATGCGAGAAACAAAATTAAAAATATCAAGAACATAAATTAAAAAATACAGCGATTTGACTGGTTTACAAAAATATAACTTCCATTTAGGAATAGTATTGAAATAATATGATTTAAGATTTTCACGGCCAAAAGTATTTTTGTTATTAGTTTTTGGGGTATTATGCCGTGTTGCGCTAACTCCTTCTTTAGCCAACGTTTCGGACAGCATTGCAGTGTCCATCATCAGGGCAGATGTCTTATCCAAATAAGACATCTGCCCTGATGATGGACACTGCAATGCTGTCCGAAACGTTGGCTAAAGAAGGAGTTAGCGCAACACGGCATAATACCCCAAAAACTAATAACAAAAAAAGTATTGAAATAGGTCTTTTACATAATCCACAAAATTCGCAAAGTTAATGTTAAATATATCGACATCACCTAAGTATTGGTTTCCCATAGTGTGAAACCGTTGTATTGGGGAGTTCGCAATGTAATTTCGCTTACGTGTGTTGCAGTGGAATAGTGTATTTTGTCGTGTTGTTATTGTAGGTATTCGTAAGTTTATGAGTTGCAGAAGTTCGCAACAGTCGAATTTAGAGTTTAGAATCTTGAATAAAAAAGTTAAATCGTTTATTTTACGCCTGTCTTCCAATGTGTGTATTTTTAGAGTGTTTAATAAGAAATGATATTGTAAGTCTTCTAGTGGGATATTTAATTTAAAATTTATAAAACGCAGAAATTTTTTTTGTATTCGCTCAATGTTGTTAATGTGAATTTTGTAAGAGGGAGACCAAACTACTGAGTTGTATTCAATTATGCTTCTAACTAGAGATATGTATAACAGTTTAATGGCTTGTATGGAGTTAAAGTTTTTAGTTGTTCTTAATACGAAGCCTAGTGTTTTCATGCCTTTGTTTACAATTTGGTGGATATGATTGGCGAAACTTAGTTTTTCATCCAAAATAATTCCGAGATCTCTCATTTCCGTGACTCTTTCTAAAGCTGTATTGTTAATGGAATATTCAAATAAAACAGGATTTTTATTTCTGCAGAAAGTCAGGGTTTTGCATTTGTCTACATTTAAAAACAGATTATTTTGTACGCACCAATCTTTAAACTTATCAATATTTGATTGTAGTATTTGGCAATGATTTACATCAGTTATTTTTTTGTATAGCTTGATGTCATCAGCAAAGAGCAATACCTCGACATCGTCGAAGCAATTTGTTATATCGTTAATGAAAATGAGAAACAAAACGGGACCAAGGTGACTACCTTGCGGTAGGCCACTGGTCGCACAGAAAGCTTTCGATAGCAAAGATTTTATTTTAACAAATAGTTTACGATTAGTTAAATAGCTAGTGAACCATTTTAGCATGTTGTCTCTTACTCCTAGGGCAAATAGTTTTCGGGTTAGTAGTTTATGGGATACTTTGTCGAATGCTTTTGAAAAGTCTGTATATATGCAGTCGACTTGTTTATTTTTTGCAAAAGATTCTAATATAAAGTTTTGAAATATTGTTACGTTAGTTGCGGTTGATCTACCTTTGATAAAACCGTGTTGTTTTTGGTTGATTAGTTTTATTAATTTGGGATAGATTTCATCAAGGACCATTGATTCAAAAAGCTTAGAAAGTACTGACTGTATACAAATGGGGCGATAATTGGTTATGTCAGTGTCATCTCCTTTTTTGAGGATAGGTGTAATGAAGCTCGATTTCCAGCGGCTTGGAAAATATCCAAGGAACAAGAGGCGGTTGAATAGTACTGTAAGCGGTTTAGATAATGCATTGGAGCATTTTTTAAGGAATATTGGTGGAATGTTGTCTGGGCCAGCAGATTTTTCAGTGTCTAAGGAAAGTAATTTCTGTTCGCAAGATTTTTGTGTGATATGGCAATTTGTTAAGTGTGTAGTATTACTAAATTTGTATTCGGGTATTTTATCATCGGGGGTTTCGTCATCGTATACGTTTTTGAAGAAATCTGAAAAAAGGTTTACAATGTCTTGTGTATTGTTTGCACTGATTCCATTCATTTGCATTATTGGTGGGTAATCCGTGTTTTCATTGTTTATTTTTTTTAGAAATTTCCAGAGATTTTTGGATTTAAAAACATTATTCTCGATGGTAGTTATGTACATTTTGTAGCAATGTTTAGAAAGATCTTTACATTTTTTCCTAGTTTCCCTAAAGTTTATATAATCAGCTATGGATTTGCTTTGTTTGAATTTTTTGTGTTGTCTTTTTTTTTGCTGAAGAGAGGCAGTTAGCTCCGATGAGAACCAAACTGGGTAAGTATACTTTTTCGGCGTGTAAAAAGGTACATAGGATTTAATAGTGTTAGAAAATGTAAAATAAAGTATGTCTAAAGATTTATCAATATTTTCATCACACAAAAAAGAACAGTCTATATTTGAGAGATGGCAGTTAATTGAGTCAAAGTCTGCTCGTTTAAAGTTCAGAGTTTTTTGTTCAGGTTTGGCATCGTTATCACGGGGTATGTTTAATTTCGTGTATAGGGGAGGATGGTGATTGTCGGCAGGTAGGAGCGGATCATTAGACAGTTCTACAGATATTTTAGGGATGTTTGATAGTACCAAGTCTAGTAAGCGATCGTTATTATTATAGATGAAATTGTGCTGGTACAGGTTTAAAAAATTTGCTGTGTCCAAGATTTCTCGTGCCCTGTCATTTTCGCTTTCGTTTGTGATGTAGCCGCTGTCGTTGGATTCCCATTTTAGATTTGGAAGGTTGTAGTCTCCAAGAATAACAAGTTTTGAGTTTGGATATTTTGACAAGAGATGTGCAACGTCTTCACAATGGTTTCTGTATGTTTGAATATCGGAGAGTGGTGGTAGGTAGGTGGTTCCAATAATAATTTTTTCCATTCCAGTAGAGATTTGCACAAATAAATGTTCAATGTTGTTGTTTTTCGTCGGTAACTTCCTAGATGAGTACTTTCGTTTAATTGCTATTAAAACACCTCCACCTCTTGACTTTGAACTTGATCTGGCATTTCTGTCACAACGAAAAATTTTGTAGTTAGCAAGTCCAAGTTCAGATGATTTTATTGCAGAGTCAAGCCAGGTTTCCGTAAGTGCATATACGTCATGATGATGGGACGGAAGAGCTGCGTGTAGATCGTCTAGTTTTGTTCGTAGTCCACGGATGTTTTGGTAGTATATTTTCAGTTTAGTTATACTCGGTTTTTTGGATGGATGTTGACTATTTTAGGTGACGAATTTATATACTTTATAGTTATGTCCGTTTCTCCATTGGCTTTACGTTTTTCAAGTTCTGTCCGTAAGTCCATTAGGTGCTTTTGCTGTGCTGGGGTCGAGTCAGAGTAAATGCATACATTATTCTTTAAGAGATGTTTTTTTCCTTGTAGTATTCTAGCTGTCTGGGAGTCTTCAAACTGGATTTTAATTGGTCTTGGCTTGTTATTATTATTATTACCAAATCGGTAAACTTTAATAATTTTATTTTTTGCAGGTATATCTATATTGGAAATTATTTCCGTTACTGCAGTTTGGTCATCCAAGATTTTGTCAGTAGCTGTTACCTTTGCACTTTCAGGTACATTGCACAAAATTATATTTTTCGACCTCTCCGTAATTTCGTTCATTTCGTGGATTACCTCACAGATATTAATATTGTTTTGAGATGGAATAATTTTTTGAATATCTTTGTATGCCCGCAGTTCTCCTTCCAAGGCACCAGTTTTGGCAGCTACCGCTGCCGACATGCTGCCAATTGCTGCTAAGATTTCGCATGCTATGGGTGTAATTTTAGGGATTTGGTCCTTGTTGAACTTATTTCCAGGGTCAAGAAGCACTTTGTTTATGGCGTTGACTGCCCTTTCTGCATTTGAGATATATGATTGGACATCCATTGTATATTATTATTTTTTATTATATAAATAATTGAACTCCGTTTCAGGACCACTGGTTTAACTACGCTGACGCAAGGTAGAGTGATATGTATTTAGTATAGGCGTATTTAATTTCCGTTTTTGAACTTTTGGCACTGGGACACTAAAAAAAACTGCAGTTTTAACACTTTATTTTAATAAAGTTAGCACTTATTATTAATATTATGTGTTGTTTTAGTGTTCAGATTTACTGTAAGAACGTTATTTTTATTATTTAGACTGGAGAGGAATTGTTGACGTTTGCACTGTCAAATAGTATTGTTGTTATCTCAGTATAAGTTATCTCAGTATGTTGTTATCTTAGTATAAGTGATGAAACAAAAACATTATTTACTGGGTTAAGTAGGTTAGGTTAGGTTAGGTTTAAATTTTATTTTTTTTCATCATTTTTAATGACTTTATATAACTCTTTAAAGGTGTGTTGAGTTATAATGGAACCATCTCAATGATAATTACTCTTTATTCAAACTTGCTTCAGGCCGGTAGGTAAAACAATATTGATTACTCAAGTAGAATAACGAAGAACACAAAAAATGCCTTTTGGACGTGTTTCATGTTCCAAATATTTAGCCGATCGGGCCTTAACATTCCAATACAAAACTGGATTTACGAAATTCAAATGGGATAGAGATATAAGATTACAGGCGAGTGTTAGAGGCAGAGCGCGTGCTAAAAGGGCTAAATGGAACATTAATTTCCATTCAAATTTATATAGATACTTCTTGTATTCTTATTAGAATTATTCGGCCATTATATTTCTTAAATACGCTGTTAGAAGGTCGGAGAACTTGTGTGTGACTTGCAATAAAAATCAAATAAATTAAATATATCTGAACATATGAAAACTGAATTTTAATATTTTACCGATGTACTATAAACTTTACTGTCACTGCGCTTCTTTGTCATTTCATATAAAAAAAAAATAAACAAACTTTCATAAATTTTTCTCAAATTTCGGTTGGAATCTTTGGCTTCATAGAGGTGTCCATTTTAATTCTTTTGTGGTAAAATATTAAAATTTTACTAACTTTTTTTTGTTAACTTCTTGATTTGAATATAAAGCGTGGTGTTTTCTCTTTCTAACACTGTTTAGATCATATTTATCACCATGAAAGTAGGGCAGATCAAACCAGAGACCATATGAAGGGTTCCAGAAATTGACTCCTCATTTTAGTTCCTGATCCGAAGGGAAAATATGTATGTGGAATCAAGAGTGTTGGTAATGAGGGATCTCACCTATGGGCATCAGATTATCGTCCAATTCTCCAGTTAAATGCAGCGCCCGGCAGACTTGCAAGGCGGCTATCCGTCGGGCCAGCACTCTAGTTGGCATGGGGTGACCCTAGAATGTAGAAAGATATGGTGGCGATATAATACACAAGTATTCTCCAGTTAAATGCAGCGCCCGGCAGACTTGCAAGGCGGCTATCCGTCGGGCCAGCACTCTAGTTGGCATGGGGTGACCCTAGAATGTAGAAACATATGGTGGCGATATAATACACAAGTATTCTCCAGTTAAATGCAGCGCCCGGCAGACTTGCAAGGCGGCTATCCGTCGGGCCAGCACTCTAGTTGGCATGGGGTGACCCTAGAATGTAGAAACATATGGTGGCGATATAATACACAAGTATTCTCCAGTTAAATGCAGCGCCCGGCAGACTTGCAAGGCGGCTATCCGTCGGGCCAGCACTCTAGTTGGCATGGGGTGACCCTAGAATGTAGAAAGATATGGTGGCGATATAATACACAAGTATTCTCCAGTTAAATGCAGCGCCCGACAGACTTGCAAGGCGGCTATCCGTCGGGCCAGCACTCTAGTTGGCATGGGGTGACC